>NC_064534.1:3824535-5132035 GCF_023856365.1 Brienomyrus brachyistius | reverse complement strand
GATGATGCAGTTAATAATGTAAAGCATTACCACGAAAAGTCATACTGTGTTGATGTTTTAAATGCAAAGTCATGAATTTAACCAGCACTGGGTAATGTCTTTACTGGGAATGCGAGTGAACATCAGCGATCATCCTTTGTCTACTTCAAGACTTGAACCCCCCGGGACAGATGCTGCATTTATGTCGGACATCCCACAAAGCAGGCTTCACCATGCTGGTTCCCTCTGTAGCCGGCATAAAAAATTGGATTAGAGAGGATCAGATTAGATTAGGCCTGTTGGATTTAAAGTCAAAGCTCAGATTATTCAGAGTCTAATCTGCTTTTACTGAAGTGCCACGAGCTTATCAAACTTGAGCAATTTATGCCATTTAGTGTGTTCCAATTCCTCCTCTTGACATTTTACTTTGATTATTTAATAGTTCATTTTAAGCAGTCAGCATTCATGGTTTGCAGTTCCCCGCAAATCACCCGAACTTTTACATTTGACTTGCTGGCTTAGCACTGATTCCCCATTCCATTTGCAAACACATCAGTGTGCTTTTTAGAAGATTGCATTTCAGCTGAGGGCCGAAATGTCTGATTTTCCAGTTTAGAGACACGGCAAATACAAGTATCGTTATAACAGGCCGAATTGGTCGCTTGATTATCTCCAATATAAGGCCGCTATCGCTCTTCTTGGATTGGTTAGAAAGAAGTTTAATGTATCCTTGTACTTATGTAATGAGGATGAAGATTCCTGGCGCTCTCAGATATTGTCTGTATTCCCACGCATGAAATTTTTACTCCTTCGTGAATTCTTAGAGACCAATAACTGGAATGTCTCATTAAATAATATATGTCTTCCTTACTATTACTAATACTCTTTCTATCCTACTAAATCTTAAAACTAGCAAATAATGCATTTGTCTTCTGTTTTGCATGGTTAGAATTCATATTACTATTTTAATGTACAGGAGAGAGGACACTGACAGGACACAGATACTTAGTAATAACTCAGTTACTATTCAAGCATAAAATCATAAACAAATGATGAATAAATCCAGTTGCTACTTGAGATAAAAGATGCGTCATGTTTCATTAACGAACAAATTTAAGATCTGTATTTCATGCGTTATTCATGACTTGTTCCTTCAGCTGATCCTTCAGTAGTTCACAAATGTTTGCAAAATTAGCAGATATAGTAACAAATAAAGGAACAGCTTGAGATAAAACGTGTCCCAGTTCATTAATGATGAATTAACATGAGATCTGTATGTAACTAAGACTTAGTTTATGGTTAATTAATTCAAATGTAACCGTATAATACTATTTTATTTGTTGGCCATCAAGTAAAATGTTTCCAGTGAGCCCAACTAATGCTGTTCATATTCACATTTGGTGTGATAGGCCTGTTTTAAAATCACATTTCAGGAGTACCACTCCCACTTAGCAAATAACATATAAGGATAGGTTGGCTAGCATTAGCTTTGCTATCTTTAGCACAATTCCGCTTTAAAGGTAAAATATCATAGCTGGAGTATTCACTAGCATCTTCTCAGCTAGAAATTTTTGGTTATGGCCAGACCTTAGCTTGCCGAGCTGTACGATTAACTTTAAATGTCTACCCAAAACATTGCAGAGAATGATAAATCCGTCTGCTGTATAAAATGAATGAATGGATGCAGGAGGCATGAAGACGAATGATGTGAGCGGTAGCATGTTTGTGAGCGACAGCTGGGATGTCCATCCATCCATCCATTTTCCATAAACATATTCATCCATCCCGGTCCATCACAGAGTCTCCCCCAGGAATGACCAGGGGATTCTCTGGATAGACTCCCGGTCCATCACAGGTCTCCCCCAGGAATGACCAGGGGATTCTCTGGATAGGCTCCCGGTCCATCACAGAGTCTCCCCCAGGAATGACCAGGGGATTCTCTGGATAGGCTCCCGGTCCATCACAGAGTCTCCCCCAGGAATGACCAGGGGATTCTCTGGATAGGCTCCCGGTCCATCACAGGTCTCCCCCAGGAATGACCAGGGGATTCTCTGGATAGGCTCCCGGTCCATCACAGAGTCTCCCCCAGGAATGACCAGGGGATTCTCTGGATAGGCTCCCGGTCCATCACAGGTCTACCTCAGGGTGTTTATCTTCCACCAGCTAATGTGACCTATATGAACTGGCCTTCACTCTTCTATCATAATTGCTGCTGTTTTGCCATGGATCGTGTCTTTTGTTAATATAATAATCATGCCATCTTTCTCAAGATCTTTATAGTAGTCAAGTGTCAGTGTTATCATTCAGTATTCATAAGGTAGATAGAGTATAGATATTTGTGAGAGCATGGGGACTTTGTATTGCGTTTAATATTCCTTTGGATACAAGCGACTAGCAAGGTGGGGGCATCGTATGCTTTATTTGAGCATGGATCCTCACTGAGAGCAAGAGTGGTCCAGCTGTCTGTAGGGAAACAGACCCCCCCGGATCTACTTTCATCCCACCTCACGCATATGGTGCCTCCCTGGGTCATGACACCGAGGTCAGTGACAAAGTAACCGATCCTTCCTGAGATGACTCTGGCCGGGCGACTCTCCAGATTGACAACACCGATCTGGCTCAAGGAGGGACAGCTACAGAAAGAGATTAGGTTTGGGGGGGCACAGATTGTGGGGGGGCGGGGGATCCAGCTTTCTGTTTACTGCGAGAGAACTTTGCCAGAAGCGTCACTGAATAATATCGGTAGCGCTGCTTTGATTTAAATACAAAGTTCTCATGAAACATCACAGATCCGTCACTCATAGATTCATAGACACATATGCTAAGTATATAATCAGAAATATATGACAGATTGCGTGTGCAAAAATAACTAAGTTGCAGTCTTCAAATAACGTTTCTATAAGCTAGCTAGAATACATGCATAACGGCTAAATACAAATATATGCATACGGTATATATCATCAAAATGTGCCCCTCAGCTTAGCTAGAGTGACTGTTGGTAAATGAATAGTAGCTGCTCCTACTATTTTTTCTCTGATGTTCACTGATCCTTTTAACGATTCAGATGTTTCCATTGTTTCCACAGGGCAAAGGTCCCTTTGAAAAAAATCAATTTTATTTTGATTTGATTATAGTTCAGATTTACCACACGGTACCACTTGTTCACATTTATAAAAGGCACGGATATAAAAAATGACAAACTGACCAAATTTTATTCCTAAGTATGAATTTGGATCGATTTTTTTTTTTTATCCTGTCGGTTGCATGGGGCAATAATCTCCATTTCAATGTTAATCCTTATCCAATAACGCCTCCGTTTACAAATGCTGCATGCAGAGAGGTGCGTATATTTCACAGTGACAGAAATATGCAGCCAGTTTACCTCACTACTCCTTTTTCAACCTGCTGATTGTTTATCCATTTAAGTTAAAACTTAACACTCAGAGCATAAAATACCAGTGCATCATAGAAATCAACAATTTGGACCTGATATAGTATATATGATGACATTTTAATTGGAAATTATTTTTATTCACACGTTGCATTAGTGGACAGCATTTCTGGATCTAATGATTGTGAAATTGTTTAACCGATATTGGTCGCTCCATTGGCAGCCAAGACGCTCTGGTGTGATTGTCTGCGTAGCTGAGTCTCAGATCTAATCGTCGCCGTGCAAATAGTCGGCATTCTGCACCCTGACAGCCGGCACTGACATTGGAAAAGCCCGGCTCCCCTTTACCCTTCAGCTGGGAAGTTGCCCTTGCCTCCTGCCATGATTACCCATCTACAGTATCTGTGACAATAATCCTGTCTATTGAAATGCCTGCTGTGTTTTCGCTCTCGTTTTGAAATACTTTCATGGCCGAAGCGATGCCACTAATTGTTTGTGATTCCAGTGTTACCCCTAATCAGGCACCATTTAACTGTGTGAAGTGATTCCTCTCACTCCAAATTGCTTTTTGAATCAGTTTCTCACTTATACTATGTACAGGCCGGGATGTATTGTATAAATTTTTTTTTTTTTAAAGTTAATAATGAAAAAGTCAGTGTGAAATGCTTATTAATCAGAAGCAGAATGTTAAGCCCAATGTACTGTACCGTAATTCATACTGAGAGAAGAAAACTCACATAAACACGTCAGCTTTTCATTGGCTTTTATTTCCAACGCTGGCAGTCAAATTCAGCTCTTTTTATTAATTACTTGTCTCTTAGGGAAAGTCACAGGTTTGGAATTATGGGCGCACGGCAACACAAATCTCCCCCGGCAACGGGTTCTGGGATTCAGGCCATGTCTTTGAAGCCGACACTGGACAGAGACTCCCTCCGGCAAAGTGCCCCAACCTATTCCCGTTCAGTACAGGCATCCCTTACGTCTTCATTTTGATGTGGCCTATTTGCACATGATGAATAGTTGCTGGAAATTGGTGGGGAAAATCGACAAGATGACTGATGTTGTTTTTTTTTTAATCAGTGGGAATAAATTACTTGTGTAACAATGAACACATTACAACTTTAATTTCTCAGTAGCACTGCTAGCAGTCTAACTGCGGTCTAATTGCAGTTTATGGTCAGTGTATGATCCACAAGCTGCCTTTATCATATGAACTTACTGCCAGTAATTCTGCAGTTTACGTAATACTGTCTTCAAACACCGTACCCAGAAACATATTTCTAGTGTAACATGTTAAAAATTCTTCTGAATATGATGGTCCTCTTTCCTAATCTGTCAAGCTTGGACAATATTGATACAGGTATATGCATTCAAACAATGCCAGGCAATACAGTGGAAACTAATATGTAGACTGTAATCTACATAAAGCATTTAAAAACATCTCAACATTGCATTTTAAGTTCAGTTTGCCCATTCATTCATCCATCCATCTTCCAGCTACTGATCCAGTTCAGGGTTCAAATCAAGTCAAGTTTATTTATAAAGCAGATTGAGGGATTAATGTTAATCCATAGTACAGCACAACAAAGAGAATTAAAGTTAACAAGACATACAAAAATATGAAAAATAAGAGTTTCAGGACATGATTTGAAAGTGATGATGCATAATAGGGCAAATTTAAATAAAACATTTAGATGGCGATGAAGACAGATCAACGATGATAGAAATTAAAACTACTGAAGCAATTAACACATTAAAAAGCAAAAACATCAAGCAGACCCAAATGGTCAGGAGTAAACATGAGTTTTAAGTCATAATTTGAAAGTGGGAATGCAGGAAGACTGGGGAACCTGGAGCAGCAGGATATTCCACAATCTGGGGCCCGCAACTGAAAAATGCATGATCACCAGTAGGACTGACAGAAAGATTTGATTGGAGGATCAAAGCGACTGAGGAGTGGAATGAGAGTAAAGGAGACTGGAAAGGTATAAAGGGCTATGTGGGGCTTTAAAAACAAATAATGACTCATTTAAATCAACTGGAAATGTGACAGGAAGCCAATGCAGAGTTGTGTTGCCACGAGTCAAATGAAAGCTGCTGAAATAAAATATTTTTCCCCTTGTTTGTCATAATAACACTTTTCTTTAAACACCTCTGGCAGAAAAGCATCTTCCTTTTGCCGGGTCAGGAAAATTTAGCTAGAGACGACCTCAGGGAGAATGTCTGGGATTTTTGCAAACACACTCGCACAGTTGTATGCTGTGGTGTGCCTGCCTGCCTGTAGTTGAGCACAATAACTTAAGCGAAAGCCCTCATTTTGTGTGGTGTGTCTTTGCTGCCCCCTAATGGTAGCACAGCAGAGTGACCTGCTTGGTAGTGCTGCAGTCTCTCGCCTCTTTCTGGGTTCAGATCCAAGCCACCTATGTGTGTCTCCACGTTCTCCCCACATTTGCGCGGTTTTCCTCCAGCTTCTCCAGTTTCCTCCGCAGTCCAAAAACATGTGGTTTGGTGAATTGGTGCCTTTAAATCGCCCATAGTGTACACTCTCTGCTGATCCCTTGTGTTTCCAGGGATAGACTCAAAGCTCACTGTGACCTTGGACTGGATAAGGAGTTATGATAGATAGATAGTCTGATGGATATAAAACTGATTGATGTTTACTGGAAATGTTGAGAAAGCTAACCATGCACAATAGAATTTATCAGAGGACATACCTGCCTATTGCAGTATATGTTACACATAGTTTTTATATCAGGTCAGATCAGGTCAGGTTGGGGAGGATGCACTGGGACAGTGTGTTATAGCCCCCACCACATGACGAAACACTTCAAGATCCTGGTTGGTAACCCCACCAGGCAGACACACGCTCCCTCACAATGCAGGTAATGTGCCTCGTTCAGGACTCCTCTAGCATCTGCTCATTCGAGACAAAGTTGAACCAGCGGTACCCAAGGATTCTCCGAAGAGACTCAGTACCAAAGGAGTCCAATCTTCATCTCAGCTCACTGGATAGTGTCCATGTCTCACAGCCATACAGCAAGACAGGGAGCAACAGGACTCTAAAGGCCTGGACCTTCATCCTCTTACAAAGACATCAGGAACGTCACACACCCCTTTCCAGTGACCTTATGACCCCCCCCCCCCCCCATACTCTCTCAATCCGTCTACTGGCTTCATAGAAAGAGTCACCAGAGACATGAATGTCACTGGCGGCGTAAGTGAACCTCTCCAATAAGCCGACATTGTCTCCACAGACGGACACGCTGCTGATGGCTGCGCCCAAGAGGTCATTAAAGGCCTGGATCTTGGTTTTTATCCAGGACACTCGCAAGCCCAGACACTCGGACTCCTCGCTCAGTCTCTGGAGAGCCCCGATCAGAGCCTCTATTGATTCTGCGAAGATCACAGCATCGTCAGCAAAGTTGAGAACGGTGAATCTTTCCTCACCAACAGATGCCCCACAACCACTGGACCACTGAACCACTGGAACACTGCCCGACAGCCAGGTTCTGCCTCCACTCAAACACCAATCCTAGCCGTTACTGGCTTGTTTTTGTCTCCCAGTTGTGTCAGTTGTCTGCCAGACTGCAGCAACTCTCAGCTGGACCTTTTTAATCTCAGCATCGGTTGATCAGCTGCTGTCCAGGAGGATCCTGATTAGCATGGCGATAACTGAAGCATGTCCCAGCGAATCTGTCCAGTCGTGGGATGAATGAAATATTATAGCTGTGCTTTGACATTGCCAATTACTAAGAGATTGTCCCATGTAACGTCCTTCTGTAATGTTATCTACATAATGAATCATATCACTAATGATGTGCCCTACCTCATCACAACCTGCGCTTTTCATAGCAAAAAAAAACTCTCTTCTGTCATAATTCAAGCTTCAGCGCACGTGGGAGAGAATGAAGAATTAATTACACACAGAGCAGGAGAGACTCTCTGCTATGACTAATTCATGTAAACATATCAGGGAAACAACCTTTGCTAATTCAATTTGTGAGTTTAAAGCTTTTTAGTTGTGCCTTGTCCACACGTTTCCTGCAATGCCAGATGCTAGCCTATGGGATTATGTGGATGTCCCCCCCCCCCAGCCCCTAGTCCCAAGCCAGAGCTATTGATTGATTAATCACTCTGCCGATGGACTAACAAATACTGACCTTTTGAAGTTCAGCAGCACATATCCCAAAGACTGTAATCTACATCGATCTTTTAATGGAACATCAAACCTGCACTTATCAAACATCATTGTGTCCTACAACAACTCAGTTAAACTGGGATCTGATGCCCTGACCTTCCAAAGACATAAACCAACAGCATGTAGCAGGAATTCGGGCTCTTATTCTATCACAGACCTGTGATTGTTCACTAATATCCTGTCTGTTTGAAGCTGTATTGCCACTTAGTAACATTTATCAGGCCAATTGCCCGAAATGAGTTTATTCTTAAGAATGCATTTTGCCATATGTGACAAGCATGAGTTCATCAGCATTGCTGTTCCATGGTGGTTCAATAGTCATTCCCTGTAAGTAGCTTTTACATGTATTTTTATTTGGTAAATGCCTTGGTTCAAAGCAACGTAGAGCGAGGCAAATAGCACATTACACACTGTTGTCGGGGAGCTGACTAGGCATAAGTGCGGCTAGGCTGAGCTTACAATGAACGCCCAGGTAAACGTGTCAGCAGAGTCAGAGCGAGAGCGACAAACCAACATCCAGCCAAAGCAAGAACCCAATAAAACTACTATTCAGATCAGCAGAAAGTGCAACATTAAGAGAATTCCGGGAACATGGAGTGGCGTCAGGCTGGTGAAGGTATTCCTGAAACAGATAGGTCTTGAGACACCAAAATCAATCCAGGAGTCTGGCCTCATGAGAAAATTCTAGGTAAGGGTTTATGAGGATGTAACTTTACAAGCCCCCCCCCCCCCCCCCCCCCGACCCCCTTCCTCCCAACACCCCCACGGGAGGGAGGTAAGGAGAACAGCCCAGAAATGGATCGCCCTGCCGCCCACGCACACCGAAACAGCGTGTAAGCCATGCCAAGGGCTCCCGGGGGCAGAAGCGGGTCCCTCAGTCGGTGCTGCCCACGTTCGGCCTAATGGGACATGACAGAGAGCATAATGCAGCCAGTAGATCCTGAGCAGGCAGGAGTAATGGGTCATAAATTCAGGCCCTGGAGTAGAAGCTGTCAGAGCAAAGCAGGGCACGGAGGCCTAATGTTTTTCATCCATTTACCCCCCCCGGGCTAAAAAGACATCATTGCGTGGGGTGCTGCCCTATGACCCCTCCCCCCCTACCACCACTACACTCTCTCTACCACCCCACAGTAAAATCCAGCCATCCGTGCAGAGCGGATGCCGGCCTCTTTAATTAATCACGGCGTCATGGCGGTGACCCGCACCTTTGCATTTCATCCGCTTCACATCGATACTTCCCGAAACGCTAAAGAGGACCAAAGGCAGGCAGAGCCGACCCGATAATTAGCCAGAGGGAGGCCCCCCCCCCCCCCTTCCCCGCGGATGTCACGCCGGGGCCTTGCTCCGCGGCCCCATAAAGCCCATTGTTCCGGCCTCCTCGCCCCTCCTCGGTCTGGGGGCCCGCAGCGCGTTCAGCTCCGCCTCACCTCCAGTGCCCCGAAAATCAGTGCAGTTCAGTTGCTCAGCAGACACATAAAAAGCCCAGAAAATAAAGTCTGCTGAATGAAATGGACCAAGCCTCCTTCCATTAGTGAAATGGAGTTTCCCCATTTTTAATCTGCTCTATCGCACAGAGCACAATGCAGTTTTGCTGTATGTACAGCAAAGAATAGCCAAGAATGAATTATTATTTTACCTACATTTCAAGAAAACAAATCTGTCACGGCAAATGAAAGGAAAGATAAATACATCAGTTTTGAAATTATGACATAAAATGCAAGCTGCACATAGCAATGCTGGAGGTTGGGTTTGGCACAAGATAGATCTTTCAAGATTTTTTTCTATTAAACCATGAAAAACAAAATTGCTAATTACATATTATTATAATATTATATATATCGCATGTATTGTTGCAAGTGAACAGAAGTTATCTAAAGTAGATATCATTTCAGTCGTTTCTAGATTTTTGGCTTCAAAACTACTTCTGTATCCGCTGTCTGAAAATGACAGGATGAAATGCAACAGCAGGACCCAATAGAGGAGCTTTACTATCAACGTCACCTAAGTTGCCTGGAAAATAAACTGTGACATGCATTTAGGACTGTGTCTCGCCACCAGAGCTGTGACATTCATGTCCCATTTAATAGCACATCCACTGTGCAATTATATTTAAGTTTACCAGAAGACACTTATTGAAGGGAATGGCTGGTGCTTTCCCAGAATGCCATTCTTCTCGCCAGCCTGTGATTGGTCAGATGTCTAAATATCTGATAGTAGGACATAAATGCCTTCGTTTCTGCATACTGCACATGCAAGTTAGTTTTGCATTCACTTTCGAAGAAATGTTTGTTTTGCACCTTACCATTCCGTCCTTATCTGTGATTTTTTTCTGCTCAGGGTGTTATTAAGAATCAGCAAAGGCTACTTAGTACGACCACAGGCTACAAAGGCCAAAAGAAGATTTAGTTATAAAACATTGATAATTGACATTGCAATATGGAATTTTCTAAGAATATATCATACGGTGGAATTCCTGATCCCAAACTGGCACACAATAACACTGAAGATTATTTCAAAGCTTTGACTAAATAATGCTATGAATACTTTTTTTTAAATTGAAATAACGTACACTACAAGAAGAAGCATCCATTAATAAAAAGTTTCTTGGTGGTCTTGTAGGCAGGAAGTGTTACAGACAGACACCAGCCAAAGATTTTACATCTGTGAGACGCGATCTGTCATCGTCACGCCGCTCGGCAAAAGTCGCAGCCGTTTTCCACGTGTGCCAATGAGTCTGAGCGCACGCTGTCGCCCAAGACGCTGAGGTTAATCCGCCACCGAGCCGCCTCAGGCCCCGGCAGCAGACGGCTGATTGATTTTGGCTCCCGCAGCCCAGGGAAAGGGGACCCCGGAGAATAACCCTTGGGATCGGCTTGCACTCTGATCGATGCCGCAGGTGCCGATGCCCAGACCGCGGGACCCTCTGGTGCACCCCTGTCGCCAAATGCTTCTGCAGTATCCCTGCTACACTGATTAAGGAGGGGGCTGAAATCAGGATATATCCATATGCTTATCTACTTCCTCCCGACACATCTGCAGCCACCCTTCTGTGGGGATATGTTAGCGTCTACACTCTCCTTATCTGCGCGCCGTGAAAAATTCAGCTACGAATAAAACAGTCCGATTATGTCACTAAAGCAACCTGAGCGTTTAACATACGCTTTTAATAAAGTTTCTTCCTTTCGGGGACGGTCAGGAAACTTCTGAGATCGATGTTGGACTAAAACCAGTAGACTTGGTGATTCAGCAGAACAGAAAGTGGAAAGTATATTTTTAAAAGGGCCTTTAAAAACTAAACGATTAAAAGTATGAAAGTTTTTAAAAGGATACATTTTGTAGTGTTTCAACATCAGACTCTCAATGGCGACTATGAATGAAAATTAGGGTATGACCAGACACTAGTCTACATCGAGCTATATAAAGCTGTATATAAAATTGATTTTATATATATATATATATAATAAATAGGGTCAGTGTAATACATTTACAATGAGTAAATACATCAGCTCTGGTGCATCAGTTTACTCAACCTAATCTGAAAACTCTAAAAAATGAATTGCTGTGCAAACAATACTATCACAATTTTATTAACTAAAAATCAATGCAATTCAGTTTTCTGGGTCAATATTATGATTAAATAACAAAAGATTGGAGCATTGGCTTATTTAGTCCAGCTTGTCAATATACATTTTCAAATCAATTAATTACCTCTTGTTTTCAGTTTACCAGTACTAATCATGCCTTCTCGAAATGAACAGCACTAGTCCTAAAGTCCAAGCTTAGCTTAGCATTTGCTTTCTGGGCAGTTTCTATGTAGACAGTGGCGCTCATGTGGGTGGCAGGCGCAAATAAATACTGCCATCTTCTGGCAAGGATATTAATTGCTTGCTCCATTTAATCAATCCATAAAACAACCCATCTTATATAACCCAGGACGGGATACCGGCTACATTTCATAAACCATAAATACTCTTCCACTGTCTTGTATTGGAGCGTTTTTCAGCTGTTGGGAGATCAGTGGGTCACGGAGAGTATGGTTTAAACTTTCATTTTTGGTTGTGGTTTACTGACCAAGGGATCTTGTGGGTTAAACCAGTCAAGAACCTCTGCTGTATAGTGTTTCAGCTCGTAGTATTATTTAGCTAGTATAACAGATAGATTAGGACAGGCTTTCTAAATATATGGTTTGTGGATTAATGGTTGTGGTGAAGGGGTGGCATGGTGGTGCAGTGGTTAGCACTGTTGCCTCACACCTCTGAGACCCGAGTTCGAGTCTCCGCCTGGGTCACATGTGTGTGGAGTTTGCATGTTCTCCCCATGTCGTCGTGGGGTTTCCTCCGGGTACTCCGGTTTCCCTCCACAGTCCAAAAACATGCTGAGGCTAATTGGAGTTGCTAAATTGCCCGAAGGTGTGCATGTGTGAGTGAATGGTGTGTGAGTGTGCCCTGCGATGGGCTGGCCCCCCATCCTAGGTTGTTCCTTGCCTCGTGCCCATTGCTTCCGGGATAGGCTCCGGACTCCCCACGACCCAGTAGGATAAGCGGTTTGGAAAATGGATGGTTGGAGTGAAGCTCTGTAAGCATCAGAGACACCTACCCTTATGGGTTTCTCCGTGAGGAATGGAGGACAAGAAGATGACGGTAGTGGGAGGACAGTCAGGTTTCATCAGCTGTAAAAGCCCGGATGTGTCACACTACTTTAGGAACAGCAGGACCACATCACATGATTCTGAAAGGAGAGTCACGGGGAATGTAAGTCAGGTAGACAACCAAACGCTAACTATACACCAATGGGGAATAGACAGGAAACAAGGTGACAACAGACAGAAATCTGGAGCTGAGCGAACAGCGCAGACACACTCAATGACCAACTAAAGAGCAGAACACATGTACAGTAGCCACTTAAATATGTACATGAGGAAGCTCAACGGGAGACAGGTGTGGGCAGCTAAACTCCAGGAGCTAAGAACACTGAACACTCAACAGACATCAAAAGGTTCAAACACCAGCGAATATTACAAACAAGGGTACAGAGAACATCACTGCAAACAGGAATTAACAGAACAAAAGAGGAAGCATACAGAAATACACCAATACATAGCACAGGAATAAACCAATACATGTTAAAATTACATGATGGAAGGGAAGCCCATTAACCCCATTAAGCCTGTTTCGGGGATAAGAAGAACGACAGCGACGCCTGCTGACCAAAGCGGAAACTGACATACAGAAGGGGGCAGGACAGGGATCGACCCTGAGACATCTGCCTTTTCCCTACAGAGGTTATCAGGTGTTTCTCACTCTACCAGCTCCCATTCATCCATGCAGGACCAAAGAGTCCTGACATCGTGATTCTGCCCCGTAAGTTAAGATGCCACAATTCACGGAGGCTGGTTTGTGTCTACAGAGGGACTGCGATGCACTGCCATAACAGTATGAGTATAGAGCAAGATGTACACTGTCTGTCAGACACAACCTGACCAAGGAATCCGGAGTTTGATGCAAATCAATTTAATATTAGGTCAATTACAAAGTTTGGCCCCCCCTCACAGATGAAGCTATTGCTGCCTCTGTTACTTTAAGCACCCTGTTCCTTCATGGCCCCACCCCTACAGTGCGTTATATTTAACCTTAGTGATGGAAAGCCGCTGTATATTACGTTCCAGGGAAAGTCTATAAATTAAGGAAGCAGCCCAAGCCTGAATGTTTCATGCTGTTGTTTTCAGACGTCGGCTGTGCGCGTCTGAGCCTGCAATCTTATAAATAAATTAAGGCAGGAGACGTTAACAGAGGAGTTTGAGGAGACTGATGGACAAACAGCGCAACCATAGACTCAGAAACAGGTGGATCAATTACTGATGGAAGAAACATTAAGTCGGCAGGACTTATATCCCACTGGTTTAAAGATACCCAATAATCTACCAATACGTAGCAATGCAGGGCAATCTTAGCCATCTGTCTTCAGTCATACAAAACATAATATCGCAAAGCGTTTCAACATGATGGGTGAAGAATATTAAACAGTAATTATACGTAATTATGGTAAATTAACGTTAGGCATAAATAAAACCGGCAATGTTTGGCTCCGCCCCTGACCTCTGGGACATGTAATTGCCGAATGTAATTACTGTCTTTCGGAAGACAGGAACTCTGTCATTTAAACACAATAATAAATATATTAATAAAATAAGTAAAAAATAAACTGTAAGGGAGAGATGTTTTTTCCGTAGTGTTCAATATAAAATTGATTTTTGTTTGTTTGAAGTAGGCTTAACTTAACTAGTTTGACAAATGTTATCACTGATAACGCGAAGGTCATACATCAGTTACCAATTCCATGTAAATACAAATTTAACTTGCGAGAAATTAGCAAGATAATGCAGAACCGCTTTTATTATTTATGCGGAACTCGTCTTTTTCCGTAATTAGATGCTTGAAACGGGAAATTCCCCGAGCATTTTTCAAGCGGCGCTGCTTCATCGCGTCCTTTCCTTTTAAATAAATGGCTCCTGAAAGGGTTGTTGGCTGCCGGCACCCATGGCACTTAATGCTAATTAAAATGACTTCGCACCGGGAGATTGGACTCCCTACTCCCAGCCAACGAAGGAGTCATTCTTTACTGTCTTCTGAATTAATTTCCCTAAATTACTTAACCTACATCTACCCATTGTATTCTGTTACCACCTACCAGCGACCTTGCTTCCATGAACTTAATAATATCATAGACATTAAAAGCTTTGACCGCGAACGTCAGACCTTGTCGATGCTGCGTCAGGGAGGAGGAAAAAAATCTTATTTTATAATCAGGTACATTTTAACTGGCCTTTCAGTTGGTAATTTGCACTGAACTATATTAATTAAAGTCCTCTTATAAAATTTGAATCTATTATTCATAAATTCAGATGGACAGTATGGTTGTTTACCCAAATAAACAACCGATTTAAAAGAGATGTCAGAATGTTTAGCGTTTGTTCCATTGAAAACCTACAAGGCTAAAACTCACAAAAATACAATGAAATCGTACTCAGCCATTCGACTCATGATTTTAGACCCCGTTTCCCATTAGTCACCAGCTTGTTGCCCCCACCTCTCAATGTCCATCCATCCATCCGTTTTCTGTACGCGCTTATCCAGTTCTTATTGTGTTATGTTTATGTGACAGACATCGGCATGTGACACGGCTTGGGCAAACGTTTTAGATGCCCATGGATGCGACCCAGAGCGACTTATTAAACACACATTTTTTCACGCAGTTTCATTAGGTTTTAATGTATTTTTTAAAGTTAAATTTAATTTAATCACAGTTACCAATAATTGCCTGTTTTTTTTTATCCAAAATGATTTAACACTACATAATTAAACAGCTAGATAATTTCGCTGGAGCAATTCAGGATAAGGATCGGGGTCCTTCATTTAAACGAGGAACCGTCAGCTTGCGGTTATGTCCTTAATCAGTACACTACTTGCTGTTCATAAAACAACACAATTTCACTTTTTACTCTCATCCAGTCACGCAGGTGTGTTTATTGTCTATGTTTCTTGTAAGAGCAGGTTGGGTGATTTAGGATAGTCGGTACACTGAAGTCAGAGCGCCACAAGCTCTGCATCTGGAAAAACAACAGTGTTGCAGACAATTCCTATTATTCCCTTTGAACCCCCACTCATTTTCAGATGTTGCACCATGTCTGTGTCCATTACACCTTGGCAGCCAATCAACAGTCTGACCATCAACTAAGTCCCCGCCCACCACGTGTCATCGCTATAGCAACAATGTCAGGATTCTGGACAAATCAACAGAGAGACTCTCTTTGGCTGCCATAGAAATAGCGGAACAAACAAGCAGAGATTTATAATTCTCAGAAGTCCATTCTCAAGCACATTGGCGAATGAAGTAGACATTATTGTCATTGCAGTGTCCTGACAACAGTTGTTTTCACATAAGGTAACTGCATTATAGTGTCAGGACATTGTGTTTTTACACATTAGAATATTGATAAGGTTTGAAGTGATTTATGCGTGTCCTTCCATGATATTGTGTGGTAATTTAAAATAATAAAATCTTCTCAGACTTTAAACACAGCTAACTACAGATATTCCCTATTATTTTTTTCCTTCTTATTGTCAGTATGGTTTCTGTGTTTTGTTAAATACAAGTCATTTGTGTCTTGGAGTTGAGAAGTGCAACTACTGATGGAACTTCAGGGTGTCCGACCAGCAAGGTTCTCCTTCTCCAGGAAAAGCCAACCTTCTCTACCATGCTGCAAGTGAGTCTAAATGCAGTATTAATAGAGACACTTATGTGTCTTATATAAGATATATATTCGCCTGTAATGGATAATCAGTATGAAAAATGTGTGTATTCCTGGATATATTTACTTACGACACGATTATACAAAATGGCATACAATGTCGGAGAAAACTTTGCTAGACAGGAGCAATCAGGGTTTTTGGTCATACAAGCTTGAAAATCACTTTGCCAATCCAGGGATTTTAACTGACAATTTTCGGGCATAAGGTCCTGACCCACTGAGCTACATATGGTTAAAAATGCTTTGCAGGTATGAAGCAATAGTACTGCCCACTATGGATAAATTAACTACTTGGTTCCACTGGGGCTTGAACCCAGGACCTTCTGTGTGTAAAGCAGACATGACAACCACTCCACTATGAAACCACATGATGACAGGGTGCAGTTCTTTAATCCAAGTGAAACACCTCTTTCTCTAACGTGAAAAGGGTATTGGGTTCGGTCCATATTTTTCTTCCTATTACTGCTTCTGATTTTATATTATTTTTCAAAGACCAGACGTCATTTATCCATGAAGTTTCATTGATTTACACATCAATTTTTACTTAAATATGCTGATGATATACGCACTTTATGTCTGTCATTAGTAAAGCCATCCAATCCCTGCAATTTGAAATAAGCAAGTTGAGGAAACAGCTGGAAGGCAGCGAATGGAAGTCTAATCAATCCGATTCAAATGGGGAGCCCCCTTTGGGTCAGGAGGACCTCCTACACCCTTATAAATGCCACACTTCTTTTTCCAGGTAATGAGGTTGGTGAGAATCTACGTACATGTATACTGTGTCATGGTAAAATAAATGACCTTGCAGCGTTTATTCAGCTCCTCCACCCCAGACCCCCAGTGTAGCTTTTATTTCTGTTTTTATGTCTGTGTGGAGCTTTTGGGCTTTTCATATGTAATCAAGCATCTTCCCACAGTCCAAAAACATGAATTTATCATGAGGTGTACTGCAGTGTGTTTGTGTGTGTGCATGTGTGTGTATGGAGCTCCCTTGCTTAAGGCTTCAGATCATTATAAGCTGAAAATAAATGATTGGCTGAATAATTAATCGCTACACGACCGTATGGTGCGGTGCTTGTACTGAGATTCACATATCTATACTAATGTGAATGTTATGTAAGATGAGGACATGGTGTTGTTCTGCTTTCAGAACTGTACACCATGACGCAGATGAAAAGTCAGAGGGAGAGGAAATGAAAGCAGCAGAACGAGAAGTACAGGAAGTAATACGGGCAGCGAAAGACGAGCAGATCAGACCAGCTTCTACAAAGCAGGCAGCTTCCTTCAGGCGATCAAGACCTGAACGTGGTGCCTGTAAGCTTGGGATTGTCACACACCTGGTGACCAAGGTGTCACATGTCCAGACATAATCATACACACATCAGTATCACATTGTCACACAATGACCCGTGTTTCTGTCCACAGCCACAAGGTTTATGGATTCCCAGTGTATGCCCACACAGCACAAGCACAGTCACATCCCAGCATCCTTTGCTGCAGGGGTGGGCGTGCTGGGAGGCCCCACTCTGAGAGGACCGTACACGGGTAAGTCACCACCACAGTGCACACAGGGACTAAATACAGGCAACTGGCAATGTGCTACTTCACAATGACATCGGAGGGAGATTTTGTTAGTAAGTAAATAGCTCCACGTGAGAGAGGGAGCACCAGCATGTTCTGTTGCTCTTAATGCCTCAGGGACACCGTACAGAATTTCCTGTGACACGGATGGACAGGAGAAGCCAAGCTTCCTGAGTCCGAGGCTCATCCCAAGCGCTGGAGCGAATTATACCGGTGAGACTGCAAAGCGTGTGAGAGTCAGATGCAAGCTAGAAGCTACAACAAATGATGCGAATTACATGAGTAGACGGAGTATATGCATGGTGAAGCGGGTGACTGAAGCAGCATGGATATAAAGTCACACCCTGCTCTGGCTAATGAGCCAACAGAGTAAGAGCATCATCCAGGTCTTCTGTGATATTATTCTAGCTCTCTGTCACTTCTGTGATATTATCCTAGCTCTCTGTCACGGCTGTGATATTATCTTAGCTCTCTGTCACTTCTGTGATATTATTCTAGCTCTCTGTCACTTCTGTGATATTATCCTAGCTCTCTGTCATTTCTGTGATATTATCCTAGCTCTGTCACTTCTACGATATTATTCTAGCTCTCTGTCACTTCTACGATATTATTCTAGCTCTCTGTCACTTCTGTGATATTATCCCAGCTCTCTGTCACATCTGTGATATTATCTTAGCTCTCTGTAATTTCTGTGATATTATCCCAGCTCTCTGTCACATCTGTGATATTATCTTAGCTCTCTGTCACTTCTGTGATATTATCCTAGCTCTCTGTCACGGCTGTGATATTATCTTAGCTCTCTGTCACTTCTGTGATATTATTCTAGCTCTCTGTCACTTCTGTGATATTATCCTAGCTCTCTGTCATTTCTGTGATATTATCCTAGCTCTGTCACTTTTACGATATTATTCTAGCTCTCTGTCACTTCTACGATATTATTCTAGCTCTCTGTCACTTCTGTGATATTATCCCAGCTCTCTGTCACATCTGTGATATTATCTTAGCTCTCTGTAATTTCTGTGATATTATCCCAGCTCTCTGTCACATCTGTGATATTATCTTAGCTCTCTGTCACTTCTGTGATATTATCCTAGCTCTCTGTCACGTCTGCGATATTATCCTAGCTCTCTGTCACTTCTGTGATATTATCTTAGCTCTCTGTCACTTCTGTGATATTATCCTAGCTCTCTGTCACTTCTGTGATATTATTCTAGCTCTCTGTCACTTCTGTGATATTATCCTAGCTCTCTGTCACGTCTGCGATATTATCCTAGCTCTCTGTCACTTCTGTGATATTATCTTAGCTCTCTGTAATTTCTGTGATATGATCCTAGCTCTCTGTCACTTCTGCGATATTATCCTAGCTCTCTGTCACTTCTGTGATATTATCCTAGCTCTCTGTCACGTCTGCGATATTATCCTAGCTCTCTGTCACTTCTGTGATATTATCCCAGCTCTCTGTCACATCTGTGATATTATCTTAGCTCTCTGTCACTTCTGTGATATTATCCTAGCTCTCTGTCACGTCTGCGATATTATCCTAGCTCTCTGTCACTTCTGTGATATTATCCCAGCTCTCTGTCACATCTGTGATATTATCTTAGCTCTCTGTCACTTCTGTGATATTATCCTAGCTCTCTGTCACGTCTGCGATATTATCCTAGCTCTCTGTCACTTCTGTGATATTATCCTAGCTCTCTGTTACTTATGACCAATAGGCATCCCAGTGGACCAAAATCTAAACTGTTGGCCTCTGGGTTACCAGCTGAGGGACCCCCCTCCCACTAAAAAACAACTCTACTGGTGTCTGTGCCGGGGGTGTCCCTGCAGTGCAGTGTGGCCTCCTGAAGAGCTGTGAGTACCCCCCCTTGACAGGCTGTTCACCCCCCCCCCCCATGTGCCTGGCCAGTCATTTGAGAAATCTCATTATTATATAATACATTTCAGATCACTGTTTTCTATATTGCATTATATCCAGTTATATAGTATAGAACATGTATAATATTCAGTGTGTCTGCAAATCTTCTAACCTAGATTTTCATTTATTGTTTTCTGCAGGTATTACTTAACGCCCACCTCTGACCCATTTTATCACGTCTAGCTGCTATTGGCTGTAGGTGAAGCATCTTGGGTCAGAGGTCAGAGAAGGAGACATTGAGTTCACTGCTGCCACACAGTAGCCATTCTGGCTCTATGTAGCTCCCAGGGGGACATTGACTTATACCAGAATAACTATAATGGTGCAGTTTCATATCAAAGGAATCATTTAAGAAAAATTCAGGTCTCAGAAATGTATATTCATACTTTAAATTTGTGGTCAAATTAAATGAAAGATTAATAAAATACATTTACAGTTTATATAACGACAAGACATTGAGGTGTGTAAGTTTTTCTTAATTTACTGATTGTAATCGCATGCTGTATAATAGTGAACAGCATCTCTTACTGAGATGATGCTGTTTGTTTTCTAAATTATATGCATGAGTGATGGCCATACTATGTATGTGTGTGATACTATGTATGTGTGCGATACTATGTATGTGTGTGATACTATGTATGTGTGTGAACATCCATCACATCAAATCACTTGTCTGTGCGAAACAACTTGGCACATTATAGGCAACCAAGAGACCGTGATCCACCTGACTGAATGTTTTTGAAGTGTGGAGGCAAAATGCAGAAGCCTGGGGAATCCTGAGCAGTACAGGAAGAGAACAGAGAACGCAAACACACACACACACACACACACTCTGTGTAGCACCCATGTGGATGATGCAACAGCAGCCAGTCTGCCCCAGTACACTCACCACACAGCAGCTAAGGTGGTGAAGGG
The DNA here is from genome assembly GCF_023856365.1 of Brienomyrus brachyistius. Lineage (NCBI taxonomy): Eukaryota > Metazoa > Chordata > Actinopteri > Osteoglossiformes > Mormyridae > Brienomyrus > Brienomyrus brachyistius. The sequence continues at coordinate 5,111,745 of NC_064534.1, read as the reverse complement.
GCAGGAGAGGATTCACCAGTTAGATATGGGGGATGATAAAGGGGGCAGATCTGATAGGGCCACAGTGGGCAGTGCGGAGTCAGAACCTCAGTTTTACGTTTCATCCTAAAGACGGCGCCATTTTTACAGCACAGTGTCCCCATCACTGCACTGGGGCATTGGGATCCACACAAATCACAGGATTATCTAACCTGCTGGCCACACCAGCACCTCTTCCTGCAGCAGCCCAGCTTTCCTAGTTGGTCTCCCATCCAAGTACTGGCCAGGCTCTAACCTACTCAGCTACGGGTGGCAGGGATGCCGACAAAGACAGGATTATGAATCACAGAGAACAACTCCGGCTCTGTCTTGTAATTAGACCACAAATGGACTGGCTGCATCTACACATTACCACAGTGCAGCTGACCTGACACCCCCCACACAGCGAAAGGAGCAGACACCCCTGTAAAGGGTACAATCTCTTTATTAAAGCTCTCTCTTTGATAAACAGCGGAGACACAGATCGCAGGATCACTACGCAAAACCTACACAAAAAAACTGGGGCTTATCTATTACAAAACAGAGACACTAGGGAACATAAAATATCCAATCAGAACGTACAGTAAACAAGGGTAAAGGTGGCATATTAACGGCTCAGTTTGCGGACTCATTTCACAAGTGGGGAAAACTGTTGAGTATTTTCCTTGGTTCCCACTGACCACAGCTAAACACATGGTGCTACGATGTTTCCTGAGGAAATGGCGATGATTCTACGGTGGAAATTATTACTGGAACCAGATGCTGAAACACAAATACATGTGGTACCACTGGCATGTAAATCGAGGTAAATATGTTCTCTCAATACCCAAGAATCCCTGTCTAGGGGTGTCTCTCCCCAAAGCATAGTCATTAACAACATTAGCAACTTACATAGTTGGAGCCATGCAACTGAACAGTTCCAAGCATATAAGTTGCTAACAGGGGTCTTTGGGAAATTTTGCATGTGGTAAATGTATTGCTCTTAACACTAAATGGCATTTTCATAGTAAATCTCCCTTTCAAACAAATGCAATCTCCCTTTCAAGCCCTGCTTTTAGTTTAGGCTATCTAGTCTGAAGTCAATATTGCTGCAAAATGTCATGTGCACTCTTAATCCCAAGGCTGTCAGCTTTCACAAAGCTCTCAGCTGGCCGCTCGTACTTTTATCACGCTGTGTTAACGAGCCGCGTCGCTCCAAGGGTATCATTAGAGCAAACGTGAGTCCTGCTCTGGTGCAAAGTACGTAACACGGCTCAAGACTCAATCCTCACTACAGTTTCTCTCTCCACCCATCCACACATCATCCAGCTGTTTATCCTGGACACCTAGTATTTAAACAGTTAGGCTTCCTATAGCAAAGATAATTGGATATTAATTTAAATGGGTCTGTATAATAATATCCTAAAATTCCTTGCAAAGAGTATAAATGCTTATGTTATGCATTTTTCTCTATTGCAATCTGCCTCTAACACACAAACAATAGGATCAAATAATGGTAAATTAAAAAGAGTATGAAGGAAAGTTATGAATGGAGAAATGAAAGAATGGGATGAACGAGGGATGAAGGATAGGCATAAAAAGCACTGAAGGAAAGGAATGAAAGTAATCAGGAGGAGGCGTGAAAGTGATGAATAAAGGGGACGGTCATGAGAGATGAAAGTGGGTCTGTTTTGGTTTCCTCCTCCTCCAGTTCTGTTCTTGTCTCTTTGAGGTTGTTGAGGCGTTGAGCAGGGGGTTAAGATGTGGGTTCCTAAGGCGCAGAGGGACAGAGAGGTGAAAACAGCAGCTTCTATACTTCCAGCCACAAGACCTTTACAATTCTGCCTTGTTTTTCCAGTAACATTTCAAAAGACTAAACAGACATTTAGCAAATCATCTAAAAACACATTGTAATAACTGTGAAAACAAGGGAGGTTGGAGGCACTATTGTCCAACTGAGAGCGACGTCTGAACTGGACAAACATTTGCAGCAATTAAAAATGAGACCAAACACACCGGTCCCAGTGAAATAGATAAGCATGCATGACATGGGGCCAGATCTGCATCACCAGAGGCCGGGGAAGACAGTAAACTGCTTCATTAAACTCAGTAAACATCAGTAAACTGCAACTTAATCACAATAAGGCCAAATGTAACAGTGTAACAACATTTAACTGGTAATGGAAATGCATCATTTCAAACCCAGCAATTAAATATTTGCTGATATTCGCGTCATTTGGGTAGCAAAGTCACACAGGATGGATTTTTCACTTCATAATGGATTTGATTTACAAACAAATCTGACCAAATTATAATTTATAATACAATAATTAACAAAACCATTTATACTAAGTTATTCTCTCAGGATAACACTGCACAAATGCCCACACAAACACGCACAGTCCCACAGGTGATACAGCCATGGGAAAAATGAAGAAACCACAGCACAATTTTTTGTTCGACTCATTTCTCAATGAGTGTGTCAGTATATATATCGCAAACTGCAGCCTGGTCCTTCCCTGTTTCTCATTAATGAAGAGCTTCTTCCTTGTTTTTTGGGACTTCAGCCCAGATTCTAGAAGCCTGATACAAACTATCCTAGCACTGCACTTCCCACCTGCACTTAATGTTTCCCATTCCTTTTGAAGGCCACTTGATGTCATCCTCCGATTTAAGAGAAACTCTTAACGGTCGTCTCTGACATTAGGAAGTCGCTTCTGCCTTTTATCTGGCTGGTTTCTGGTTGTTCCCGGTACCTCCTGTTTCACATTATTCTTATGTACTGTGGCCTTAGAAATGTTGGATTCTGCCAGCAGAACCCGAATCAGGATTTAGGGAGCACTGAGCTCATCCATAAGATACGTATCTGCTGAGAAACGGCGACGTGGGCAGGAGGCGGCTCCATTAGAGCCGGGCTCCTGTGCCTCTCTGTCAGACAATCGTTTTTGCTCAGATTTAAAAAAAACTAAGCTGTCCCACAATGGCCCACAGAAGGTGCAGGAATGTAAAGTTTGGCAGACTGGAGAGGAGCTGAACTTTTCTAAAGATGAAGGAAACCCTGCCTGAACAATCACCTTTGACTTCCTGAAACTAGTGTTAATGACAGAATTCTTCAATAGGACAAAATAAGCATTTTCAACACTTCCAGCCACAAGACCCTCAAAAACCTGCTTTGCTTTTCCCAATAACATTTCAAAAGACTAAACACATTTTTAGCAACTTATCTATTAAATCAGTCAACATGTAGGGCCCCGTATCACCCAGGGTGGCCAAAGGAGAGGGTATTTAATACACCTGTCAGGATTCAGGAATGGGGTCAGGAAAACAGGAGACCAGGTCATCTGGGTCAAACAGCACCAATCACAGGTCTTTCTGGTATCCATATGTCCAATGGGAGCCTTGGGTTACAGTCACATGACATGTGGAGCGAGTGGAGGATGAAAACGGGGTGGGATCAGCTTGACTGACTGCCTTTACTTTATTGGCTCGTCCAGGATCCTCTTCGTGGGGCTCACTGGGGTCCACGAAGTCGGGGTGCCGCAGGTCCATGAGGAATCTCTTAGGGGTCAGTGTGTGTGTGGAACCTGCAGGAAAGACAAAGGCCCACCAGCTCATCTCCACCCTTTGAACCCCGTGCCTTTGGTGAGGGACCAGGCAGCCAAGACCTCCATCCATTATCACTCTCATTCAGCCATGATGAAGATGGAAGATGAAGACATCATTACACATTTGTATCTGCATTAAATCCTCTATGCCAGGGTCTCGGGGACCCGCAGACAGCCCATGTTTTTGCTCCTTCCCAGCTCTCTGGATAGGGAGCTAAAATATGCAGTCTGACAGGGGGCTGGGAGGAAGAAAAAACCTTGGGGATTCCCAAGGACAGAGTTGGGAATCACCACTCTGTGTAACTCTGACCAAAGCTGTTAACTTTCCACCGTTTGATTCCACACGATCACAGTTCCTCTAAGAGAATTTTCTATTGTCTGAAAACATTCTCACTTAAATTCAATTGCAATGCAGCATCTCTAGTTTACATGAGTATCCCTGGTGGCTAACATTTACAATTCGTAATAGCGTTTGCAACCAAGCATTAATTATATTTAAGTTAAATGTGCAAATTCTTATACAAATATACAACACACTTAAAGTCACATTTTCAAACAGGACGATATGTCGGATCTTTTTTTTTTTTTTCCCTTTACGTAACATAAACCTGAGAAATAGATAAAGTTACTATTTGCATTAAAACATGTGACGCTATGACAGCGTCCCCTTGTAGGTCAGGTTATTCTACTGCATTAATATTGCTGATAAAGGTATGACTGTGAAAGGGAAGTTCTTTTACTCTGATACGTGTCGTTTTATTTAGCTGATGCTTTTGTCCAAAGAGACATACAGAAGTCGAAAGTCTGGGGTCGGAAAATTAGGGTCAGTCAGCATTCGGTGGTTTAAAGGCCTTGCTTAAGGCCCAGCCGTGGTAAGATTATTCCACCAATCATGTGATTCAAACCCATAACCTTCTGGATGTGGACACAGATTTGTAACCTACTGAACAATACATCTGTTGCTATTCAGTTGTTCTCAGACTGGACCCCCTGTCAGCTTTGCTTCTTTGCAGCCCCTGTTACGAGTCCAAACCTTCCACACTTAACTGGAGCTAATTAAGATACGCAGAATGTAGATTTCCCCACTCTCTGACCTCTCCCTCTTCACTGACTGGATTGGTCTGCATGCCTGTTTAACATTTGCATTGTACCTGTCACTACAGCATCTGAGTCAATCGTGGATTTGAGTCGCTGACAATCTAAGTGAACCATGTTACACTATTAAGTTATTAAACTATTCAAGTAATAAAGGACTTCAGACCATCTGCCGAACCTGTACCCTTACCAGTTATACAAAATTAAGTTTGTTTTGTTTTATCGTTTTTGTATTCGGCTTGCAACTTTGGTGTATGTGCGACTCAAATCCATGGTTTTCTGAGGTCCTGTAGTGAAAGTGCCCCCCCCCCCTCTACTCCTTCCTGTACCCGCCCCCTCAGCTGCCGACTCACCAATGATGACCTCCCACTTGCCGCTTGCCTGTGTCACCTCGTAGGAACAGCGCATCTCACTGAAGGACACCCCCCCGATGATGAAGACGATGAAGCGGGGGCCCGCTCGCACCTCCGCAGGGGGCTTACTTTTGTGCCACTGTCCGTACCGAGCACTGGGGGGGGGGTTATTTAGTTTATTTATTCTCTTATCTGTCATACATCCTCATATATGACTTCACATGAAATTAGATATAATCTACAAATTCAGTCATTGCAAGTCATTGCAAATACCAGATTAAATAACCTAACTTACACCTGAAATGTAAAGCTAAACTGATCCAATGTTTAGACATGTTCTTACCTGTTTGCTGAGGTTTGAGTTCTTTGAGGTCTTACAAAACAAAATTTTGCCCTCATATGGATATAATGGGGGTCTAGCTGTTAATTTGTCACAATTTCTGGTTGGCTGCTACTGCAATACCTTTTTAGTTAGATACGTTGGTTTGTGTTCATAAACATTTGTTCTCACTGCTGGAAAAGTACACTAATGGAACACTAGTGCTAAATCGTCTGTACGACAGCCATGGTGGATCAATATTAAAACAACAACGCAAGGCCTCGCTCCGCCCACCTGCCAGTGGTACCTCCATGAGAAGAAGGGCTGCGTGTGGAGATGAAGGGGTACTGCTTGGGGTCCAGCTTGTCCTCCATGGCTTCCTGACGGAATGGCGGCACACAGCTGAAAGCCGCTGGATTGGTGGTGGAGTTGGGGCCAGTAAGACCGGATACTGTACTTACCTCCATGAGGTCCTTAACCAGGGGGGTCCACCGGGACAGCTGGTACGTCTGCTCACTGACGCGTTCTTTGCGGTCAGGTCTTTTGGGTCGGCGCACGCTGGGCTGCGGAGGCACAGAGGTGGAACCCGGCTGGACCAACATACAGACACCTTTGAAGGTACGACATCACTGAACCGCTAAGTCACTCAGCGACACTCTCACTCCAGCACCCGGTGCCCCGTGGGGGTGGGTGATGACACAGGGGGGCTCACGTCTGAGATGATGGGCACACCCAGGTTGGCCAAGTTGAGGATGATGTCGCTGTCGTCTGGGGGAATCTGCGCGTGCTGTAGGAGCTTGGTCAGGTTCTCTTCCGTGATTCCTGACACACACATAAACACGCACACGTTTGTATTCATATCTTTGTGGGGACTTTCCATTCATGTCTATGGGCATGACCTTAATCCCAACATTGTCAACCTTAACCCCTACCCAGCCCTAACCTTAAACATAACTAAACAAGGTGCAAGATTTGTAATTTTTTGATTGCAGTCAGAGATTTTTTATAAAATTGAGTTGCCCTTGTGGGGAAGAAAAAATGGTCCCCACAAGGGCAATATAACAAGTTTCTATCACACTGTAGGAACATGTGGTCCCCACAATGTAATATATACATCACCAACACACAAGCACACACACCCGTCTTTGGTGGGCCTTTTCATTCTTTTCATTTACAATACTTTTCATGCAGTTAACAATTCCTGTTCCAAGCAGATAAAGTTGTCTAGGGGCCCAGTGTGGGGATGGCCCCTAGGGAAGCTCTTTGCAGGGGCCCCTCAACCCTGCTTATATTGTGTATGGGTCACTGCCGATATAAATAACCTTAACTCTTCACTTAAGCATCTTGAACATTTTAAATGGAACCATCGCATCCAATGTGACTGTACACATCTGTACATTTGAGTATGTGTGTATCAAGGATGGGAACAAGTCGTTCCTTGGCGAGTCAAGTCTTGAGTCAAAAAATTGCGGTCTGAGTCAAGTGTCAAGGCAGGTACCTTCAAGTCCATGTTGAGTCCAAGTCTTTCCATTTTTGCTGTCACAAGTCATCAAATTTATGACTCAAGTCCAAGTGGAGTCATGAGTCATGTAACTTGAGTCCCTACGTATGCCAGATTTTATACCTTTAGTGACTGATACTTGCTGCAGCAAAAACCCATCACAGTACATAGTAGGATACATTCTTTATAGACAGAGGGAGGTTGATAAGAGAGTGTCCACTCACAGTTATCCTCACCCAATTTTTTTCACCCAATCGGTTTATAAGCAGATAGTGATGCATCTTTCCAAAAAGCTATCTCAGGAGACCTTGCATTGAGGCAATTAAAAATGCAGATTGCAGAGAGGTAATACTTCAAATGTTCAAATGTGATATGATAAAATTAACACAGGGTCACAGGGTCCAAGTCAGGTCCTAGTCTCGAGTATTTACCCTCAAGTCCAAGTCGAGTCCAAGTCTTTCCATCAATTTTTCAGAATCGAGTCACAAGTCATGAAATTTGTCGATCAAATCATGACTCTGTGACTCAAGTCCCCACTTCTACTGTGTATATACATGCATCTCACCGTTTTTGAGGATGATATAAAGCAGAATGATGCGGATCTTGTCATAAGTGCTGACATTGGCATCTAGCAAGATGGGAACAATGGTCCTCATGGGGTCCTTGATCTTTTCTCCTTCTGCATCAGTGCCCATGGCCAGGTCCTAGGACGGTGGCACGTGGTTTATGGAGCAAGAAAGTTCAGAGGTCAACGCAGGAGACAGAAATTCAAAGCTTGCTTGTTTGATCTTGTTTATTTTTCGGATCGGTGTGTCATGCAGAAAGAAATGGTGACTGAGGTTCTGGTGTGATTACCTGCTCCACGCGACACAGCTTGTCCACAGAGCTCTGGTAGTGCTTCATGCAATCCTCAGCCAGATGAAGATGAGTAGAGTACTGAAAGAACGCAAAAACCAAGCTAAGTAGTTTAGCTACAACAATCAACCCTGTCCGAGGGTTTCACCAAGCGTGGGTCACATCTAGAGTAACCTAGTTAGCACTTACTGTAGTAGGGGTGGAAAAAGTATTTGAATTTCATACTTAAGTAAAAGTACATCTAACACAGCCAAAAGCTACTAAAGTAACAGTAAAAGTCATCCAGTGAAATCCTACTCAAGTAAAAGTAAAAAATAGCTCGTTTTAAAAGTATGAAGTCTCCAGAGACTGTACTGCATCCTTTTGGATGAAGTTACTTAATCAGCAGGTATCACATGACATGCTCACCTTACTCAGCTCCTTCTGGTATTGAGGCATCTTCTTCAGCATCTGGGAGAGGTCCTTTATGGTAGTCTGTAGGACACAGAGACACGAACTGCATGGGGACTCAAAAGAACGGTCTCCACAATGTCAAAATAACATGTTTTTATCACATTGTAGGGACATGTGGTCTTCACAATGTAATATATACATAACTGTCATGGTTCCAATGGGGCATGGTTTAATTCAGGGTGAAGACAAGCAGGACCATGAAACAGGCAGAGAACAGGCAGAGTCCACCAGACAGGGGAAACATACTCAAACGTGGACTTAAATGCATCAGACTAATTAACAACGAGAAGCAGCTGGTAACACGGGGATTCCACACGAGGTAGCGAGGGGGGCGTGGCACACGGGAGGATGGGATGGGCAGGGTCTGACACATAACCCACACACACACACAGTCTTTGTGGGACCTCTTCGTTCTTTTAATTTCCAATAGTATTCATGCAGTCAACAGACAAACTGCATAGCAACATACTCTAAGAGCCGTCACTAGTGTGATGGGGTGAGCGGTGAGGTGCTCAGAGGTTAAGGGACTCCTAATAACAACTGTGGCTGGGGGGGGACATTCTTGGTTCAGGAACTGGGGGAGTGTAAGGCCTGTACCTTCTCTCCGGTGTTCATCTTTTTGCTGGCAGAGAATTCCTTCAAAGAGCGAGTCACTTCCCTGTGTGTGTGTGTGAATGGGAGAGAGTGATGTGAGACAAAGAACAAAGAAAGATCAGAATTTCTTACAAACATCTAAAGAGGTTCAAGAGAAGAGGCACAAGCATGAAAAATCATACAGAACCATAAAGACAATAGCAATGGCTATTGGCAAGTGTTGATGACCCAATCCTGTTAGTGAACTTTTTGAGACATGGTCAGCATCCTCTTTTCATAATACAAATTGAGAACTAGTTTCGTCTAAACCCGGCACTAGACGAGCAAACTTCTCCTTCCTGAGTAAAGCTCATAGCTGTTTTTGGGTTTCAGGGTTGTCAACTTTGGCCAGCTGGCTGGAGTGAGTCTGCACACACATGCATCTGTCCCAACATAATTGACGTACCCAGTTTTAGGTTTATGGTGGAATAATACAGATTTACCGTAACATTTCTTATGTGAGCGTGAGTCTGAAAGCGTGAGTGTCGCGTCAGATGTGGGGGAGCTGGTGACCATGGGGTTTGTCTTCAGATAAAGGAATATAGACTAGAACCAGCGTATGCTTTTGATAGGCCAGTTTGTGTCACTGATGTGATCAGTGTAGCACAGAGGCCGTCTGGGCTTGAGGGGATGGTGGGACTCACTGGGACACCTCAGCGATGTGCTTGTGACGTAGGGTCACCCACAGGTCGTCGTCCTCGTCCAGCAGAACCTCCTTCAGCCGGGTTTCTCCCATGCCACTGGTCTCATACCTGAGATGGACATGTTTGGAGGGGTGGCCAGAAATTAACAGACAGAGAGAGAGACCTGGAATGAGCAATAGGGACCCAAAAAGGAGACTCAATGGACAGACAGAGAGAGAGACCTGGAATGAGCCATAGGGACCCAAAAAGGAGACTCAATGGACAGACAGAGAGAGAGACCTGGAATGAGCAATAGGGACCCAAAAAGGAGACTCAATGGACAGACAGAGAGAGAGACCTGGAATGAGCAATAGGGACCCAAAAAGGAGACTCAATGGACAGACAGAGAGAGAGACCTGGAATGAGCAATAGGGACCCAAAAAGGAGACTCAATGGACAGCATGGGAAGTGCAGGCCGACAAGCTCAGCAAGGCTGGCAGTCTCGCAAAAGAAAGAAATCGAGGCGTGATTGGCATTAGGAAGAGCTACTTAAACCATATAATTCTGCACTCAACATTAGCTGGATGACAACTCATGCATAATTAACTTACCACTTCTATTACCTTGTAAATAATCTGTAGGGTTTAGAAACTGCCGCAATGCTTTTGATGTGGATAATTTTAGGCTTATAACGGAATAATATAGATTTGACATAAGATTTCTTGCATGAGTGTGAGAGCCTGAAAGCATGAGCACTGACTTGTAGACGTCATTCTCGATGGGCAGCAGGTCGTAGCTCATGGCCTGGAACGTGAGTTCGTGCAGGAGTGGGGAGACAGGGTCAAAGCCTCGGTCCAGGATCAGCAGCTGCGACTGGGCTTTATCAGGACCCTGCAGGAAGATGCAGCGGAACCGGAGGAGCGAAGGGTACCGTGTTTTCATAATCCAGTTCGGTAAATCAGCCGTCAATCAGTGTGAGCTGTATTTACAAGCAGTGCACTCCCAGTGGCCTAAGTCAAAAACTGCAATTAATTGACAAGACCATGTTCTATGTTGCTGCGATGGGCTGGCCCCCCATCCTGGGTTGTTCCCTGCCTCGTGCCCATTGATTCCGGGATAGGCTCCGGACCCCCCGCGACCCAATAGGATAAGCGGTTTGGAAAATGGATGGATGGATGGATGTTCTATGTTGGCACTTTGCACCTTTGCATAAACCAGGGGTGTCCAATCTTATCCTCAAAGGGCCAGTGTGTATGCAGGTTTTTGGGGTAACCTGTAGGTCAGGGGTTCAAACCCAGCAGATTGGACACCCCTGACATAAATGGTTTGCTGGTACCCTGTACATAGACAAAATAATAGGTTGTAATAGGTTATGTGTGCTTCAGATTGTGCTTTAATACATAAAGTAAAGGATGGGGGTTTTTGCCTCCCCCATTACCAAGTGCAAACTCCACTTATGACTTAAGGTGACATACAACATCTGCATCAAATTTTTTTCTCAAATAAGACAGTGGACATGGCAGAAATGCAATTATCTGCTAAAGAGGCATCCATTACGGGTTGTATGCCTCTTGTTGCCCTACGTATCACAGCCGACATCAATCCCTCTCGTTCTTTTTCATGTTCTCCTGCTTCCTCTTCTCCATCTTCGCTTAGGGGCTCCTTCTGTGCATGATCTCCCACCCATCTCCCCCCTCACCTCTCCCAAGCTGGGGTCGTCTGCCTTGTATGCATCCAACTTGTCCTGGATCAGTTGTGCCAGTGTGGCAGTGTCCTTGCACTCCCTGCGTTTGGACAAATGGGGGTGGTAACTACACACTCTAAACCCAAAAGTGTGGCTCACTACATAAAAATCTGCAAGTTACTACCATAGAAATAGACCTACTGAGTACTGGGCATTGAACCTGTGGCAGAACAAACAGCCCTCTGGACGTGTCTTACATTTATCAGATGTAATATAAAAGCATATCCTGCCTCTGCACTCTCACCCTCTGTAACGGATGGAGGGGTACTCCTTCAGGGTACTACACAGGGTTGCAAGCTGACCAGCAAGCCTCTCCATGATTGGGTTCTTCATCTCAGTCTTGTAAGGGCTGTAAAAGCTTTGGAATACATCCGAGCAGTCCAGAGAGTACACCTGTGCAGAACATTAACACAGCTGTCCAGAGAGTACACCTGTGCAGATCATTAACACAGCTGTCCAGAGAGTACACCTGTACAGAACATTAACACAGCTGTCCAGAGAGCACACCTGTGCAGAACATTAACACAGCTGTCCAGAGAGTACACCTGTACAGAACATTAACACAGCTGTCCAGAGAGTACACCTGTACAGAACATTAACACAGCTGTCCAGAGTACACCTGTGCAGAACATTAACACAGCTGTCCAAGGAGTACACCTGTGCAGAACATTAACACAGCTGTCCAGAGAGCACACCTGTGCAGAACATTAACACAGCTGCCCCGAGAGTACACCTGTGCAGATGATTAACACAGCTGTCCAGAGAGTACACCTGTGCAGATCATTAACACAGATGCCCCGAGAGTACACCTGTGCAGATCATTAACACAGATGCCCCGAGAGTATGTAGCATGCAAACCGCACAGAAGGCATGCTTATATATTTTTTCTTTCTTTTCAGTTGTGCCTATAAGGATAAAATGTAAATCCATTAGGAATGTACATTTCGTTATGCACATGATTGCTGGGTAACACATAGCCATGAATAACAATAAGCAATAATAAGTGCAACAAGCCAGTCTTCCTACACAATAAAAAGCGCAATAAAGACATTATAGATCATTCCCTAAGCCTGTCTGTCTCTTACTAAGCTGGTGTAACTTTTGGTTGTTGGGAGTTAATGCAGAATCTATGTGAAACACAATATGAATTTATAAGACATTATCTTTAAAACCAACATCGAAGTAATTTAAGCAACTGTATAGTAACATGAATAAACATGGGTCAGGGGTCGTCTAATGAGTTCCAAATATTTAGTCTTATTTTCTGTGATTATCCAGTATCCCCTGCCTATGAAATGTTATCTTCAGAGATGGACAGGCGGGGGCGCCATGGTTGTCCTGTTATCTAGATAGTTGATACATGAGAGAATTTAATCCTCTTTGGTGGATATTAACTCCTTAGCAACCATCAGATACAGGGAGCACATACAGCAGGGTCAGGAGATCTTCAGAGGCACGTCTTGAAAATTTTAAAACCTGCATTATTAAATTACAGCTGACTAAAATGTGTTGCTTTGTTCTGTTCTCTCTTTCTGTTCCACAGGCTTACTGCTTGCTGTAAACTACACCAGTGTTTCCCAACCCGGTCCTCAGGAACCCACAGATGTTCCACATTTTTGCTCCTTCCCAGCTCCCTGTCAGAGAAAAACTGGAAGCAAAAACATATATTGTCTGCAAATCCCCAAGGACCGGATTAGGAATCACTGGGCTATACTATCTGACAATAACTCCCCATCAGAGAACCGTTCTCTCCTTCCACCCCGCTGTTTATAGGTCCTCACTCTGCAACCCCTCCCTCTGTACCCAGGTCCATCTGCTCAGAGTCACATGCTCAGCTTATCCCTCTACCTCACCAATGGCCACTGAGAAACAGCATTTGGATTAATTTGGAGGTTTGTGGGTCAACCCCCAGCTTAAGCTGTTCTGGAACATTCCATGGGTTCAGGTACCACTTGGCTGCTTGCCTTCCTCATATCCTTATTCTCCGAGCCCCACCCACCCACTCTGTGTTGAAATTCCTGGGAATTGCCAGGGCAGCGTGACAGAGTCTTACCTGCGACTCACAGGGCAGGAAGGCGATGTTGATCTCTGTCAAGGTCTTGATTTTCTTGGAGGCCCGGGACTTCACCAGATCATCGAACAGGAGGTCAGGACATGCTGTAAGAGCGAGTAAGGATGCGGCAGGGTGACGACAGGGCGGCATGAGGCAAGGAACTCCACGGGCTACGTACAAGCATGCCAAGTCAGACTCAGGTGCTCCTTTTCACCAGTTCAATAAGCTTCATTGCCGTAACATGTGAGTGTCAGATATGGCAGGCAGGTGATTACACAAAGGTCGCGCTGCTTTTTGGCACTCACAGTCAGTGAAGAAGACGTGCGCTCCTCTGTACTGTGGAGACCGGGGGTCGACGAAGTCTGAGATCAGTCCCTGTACCGACTGTAGGGTGAAGACAGCACAGGTGTGACACTGACGACGGGTTTCCAAGGCAGGTCTATAGCCAGAAACCAGCACCACCATCCTATGATCTCATGGTAACAACCACCAAGACCACAGCGCCGCACATAATGGAAATGAGAGCACAAAAGCTGCAGTATTTACCCTAAAGGTGTTAAAGTGTTTTAGAAGAAAGTGACTGAGTTGAGCACTGAGTTGAGATACAATGGAGCTTCCTCGTGTATTTTGCCCTTTTCGGTGTACAAGGTGTGACGAGTGTTGTGTGTGCATCTTGTGTCAAGACCCTGTACCTGCTGAGTGGGAGTGATAAAATAAATGGCCTCCAGGCTTGGGAGGGGCTCACGTCTCTTGTGTAAGTCTTCAACTACTGTAGAGGACAGAGAAAGAGAGAGAAAGGGAAGGAGTAGTAATGTGAAGGAAGCATCACGCCTGGGATCCCATAAACAAGCCACCCTGGGAGAAACACTCACTGGTGATGCCCTCAGGCATGATGTCAGTCATCTTGCAACAGGACGACAGCATCCTCATGCTGAGCGGATCCACCACCAGCACCTAGAACCAACAGCTGATTATCAGGGGTGGGGCAAATGCTGATTAGCAGGGGTGGGGTGGAGTCTAACACATTCCAACTTCTGACATGCTAGTATGACAAGTACGATTTAAAAGCTATAATTTTTTACCACTATTAATGCTAACTGTTACATGAACTGAAGGGGGATATTGCAATGATGGGAAGAGAAATTCACAGAATTCATACCTTCCATGCTCCCTTCTCTTTGACTTTTTTAATAACTTCGTTCATAATTTCTGTTGAACAAAAGGTAAGTGTTAGTCACAGCTGTCTTTTCACTATGTCAGTCTTGGGATGTGAACCCACAACCTTCCGGATATGGGCACAGATCCCACCCACTGAGCTGTACATCACCCTCACATAAACTTCAACTTTAGTCTTCAGTCGGATGTTGTGGTTGTTCCTGCGTTTGCTCTGTCTTATATGTACATGCTGGGTCAGTTGCTGTGTTTGTTCCTGTATTATTCCCTGATTTAGTTCTTGTTTTCCACCTGCCTGTATTTAGACCCTTGTGGTGTCTTTTGCTTTCTTGTTTTGTCCAGTCTTACTAATAAAACCCCTGTTCTTGCAAGCTGCACCCTGGATCGTCCATCTTTCCATAAACATGTTTATGGCTTCTGATTTGTGACCATACTTCGTGGTAGAGAACACAGGATTTAATTCATTTTGATTGTTATGATGCATGTCTTATTTTTGAATCTATATTTATTTTACATATTTATCTTTGTGTGCAATTGAGCGTCCCTTAGGTTTTGTTATTCAGATATGCTGACAGACAGACCAGCTAGTGGCCGTCGCGAGACTCAGGCTTGTTGTTTTAGGGGTGGTGGGCTGAAAAGCTTGGGGACTATGAGCTAGAGGACAGAAATAAATCATATAGATAATAAGGGGAATGTCAGAGCTGAGGAATCCTGCAGCCTAACGGATTTTCCGGGGCTTTCCCTCCCCCACACAGCAATTACATAAAGAGCTAGAAAACACGGTTAGAACACAGAGACGCGGAGTAGATGACGGATTAACAGAAGGACAATGAGCCTGCAAGTCACAGGGCTGAGTCGCACTCAGCTGGTGCAAAGTTGCACCTCCGTACGTGCAGAGGAATTTCGAAGCAACCAGGAAGCTCCATGCTCCACATTCCAGACACCTGGAAAACAAGATCTTCATCCTCACACTCGCACAGTGATTTTCACAGTGTCGTGATGTCCCACCAGCCGGTCACCTCTCCTCCCTCTCAACCTTGAATTCCCAGAATCAATCATCTTTGGAACTTACATATAAATTTAAATTTATTAAAAAAAAGGTCTCAGGTGTAGCTTTGTGGTTTATAGATCTGGGCTTGTGTCCAAAAGGACATGGGTTCAAATCTCATGACTGCCAGAGAAATCATATCACTTGTGGCCCCTCAGCTAAGCCCTAAACCCCAATTGCTACACAGACCTGACTTTCAGACCCTAAGTTTTCCTCATATGTTTGTCGCTTTAGACAAAAGCATCTCTTAAATAAATTAACGCAGCTATGTCACTAGCATCTGTGGATAAACTTACTAACCCTGAACGTTCGGTTTAACCAGGGTTTCCCAGTGAGTTCTAGCCCATACATGGACTCCTGTGGCATTATTGCTGTCTTTAATTTAAGAAGTCTAAGACAAACAGTCACCAGCAGAAATAACCAGCAAATTAATGCCGGTAATTTTGAAATCAAGATGAAAACTTACGTTACAACTTACGTATGAATGGCAGTTGTATTTTGTTCAGCATTTCCTCAGATGCATAATACGGTAGAGTCTAGGTTTAATCTCTGGTTTAATCTCTTTAATAATAATAATAACAATAATGACTTGCGTTCCATCTGTACAGGGGACAAGCAGCTGTCACAAATGCCTCCTATTATTTTTCCCAAGTCTTGGGCCCAGAGAAGCTCAAGCAGAAAAAAACCCTGAGACTACATTCCTCCTGGAGTTACTCTCCAGTTCGGCTACTTCCTCGCACAACAACTTCTCTGTCTCTCAGAACACGGAATACCACTAATCCACTGAAGGTGAAACTCTGAAACACCATCTGGCCCGATCTGTGAGGGTGAGAGGCCCTTCAGATGGTGTCGCTTGGTAATACCCCGTTTCTCTTGTGCGGGATTCATCTGTTGGTTGCGGCAACAGAAACGATGGCTCCTTCTTGCCCACAGGTTGAAGCCATATAGAAGTTGGCCAGTTGCATTCTGGGAAAAGGACAACACACTAGGCAAAATTTCAGACAGCACCACACCCCTGACAAACTACGCAGCTGCTATGGTCTTGATGTGAGAGTTAGGTTTTTGCAGTAAGTCAGTGAACCTCGCGTTTCATGTTTAATAGTGGTCTGTTGCAATACACATTCCAGTCTAAACATACTTTATTCAAAATGTTTTCTTGGCTAAGTGCAACAAGTGCACTGCAATGCTTACTTGTCCAGCCACACCCAACATGGCATATAACTAACATTATATAAGAAATAACAAATAGATAGACAACAGGCAATGCAATGTAACCAACACTTAGACATCGCACAAAGTCCAGGTGAAAGTTATTAAGTGGACAGCTTGGGGAAAGATACAGATCTTAAATCTGCTCACAACACAGGTTCAAGCAGGATCTGTTTAAACACCCCCAAATATACCTCACTGATGGTGAGCTACACAACTGGCAAGATCCCCCCAAGGACCTCAAAGCTAGAGGTGGGATCACCGTAATAAGAGGCATTAATACTCGACAAAAAAAGTCTGAATCTAAGGCTTATTCATCAGTAGAGGACATTACATCATATGTATGTCACTTTTGTAATATACTATTAAGCTGCTTTTATCCAAAACTGCTTAGCTCAAACAAATAGCATTTTTACTGAAAACAAATCAGATGAATCCCCTTTCTTACGAAGTATAGCTGCATGATCCTTCCAGGGACTCGAACTTGCTGCACCATGAATGCCGGAGTGGTTTTTGAACCACTAGGCAGCCTGTTTGGCAAAGGGTAGGTAAAGGGGCACATGCTGAATGCAGCACGTTGCCACACCCACCACACAACAAACCAGCTCAGGGATGAGAGCCTGAGTGCAGTGGAGCAGTGGGTGATACCTCAGCACCACACGAGCTCGAAAGGATCACTGTCAGTTTTTTTTCCAGTGGCTGGAGTGAGAATCCTGCAACCAAACCACAAATTTCCCTGTAAGTTGGAAGACCGGCTCACAGGGCTGGATGCAGAATAACCATAATGCCCAGAATGAAGCAAACACAGGTTAGGGGCCTTGCTCAAGGCCCCAGGGAGTAGGATCACTCCTAACATTCACAGGACTCAAACTAACAACCTTCCGATTGCTGGCACAGATCCCTAGCCTCAGAGCCACCATTCCGCCAGCAATATAGGGACCAAAAAAAAACATAAAGCTGTTGTCTTCATAACATCTGCTCCTGTGTGTCAGTGTTCATAAGTGCCACGGTTTGCTTTGGAAAAGCTATAACTGAGAATTCTGTTCTTGATGCAACTTACTGTGGCAATAAAATGGATCTATCTGATGAAGGCTTCTATACAATGCTTATCCTGAATCTGAGTATCTGCACTGCGCTGGGCGCCACGGGGAAAACAAGCTAGCATTATTCCCTATAAGCAGTGCTACATGGGACTTAGGCTCGGCCCTTTCAATCTGAAAAAGTAATGGACACGCCCCCTACTGCCTGGGGCCCCAACAGTAAGATTTGCCGGGGGGGTTGCATACCCTGACACACCCCTGGCGATGCCTCTCTACAAATAAAAGTCACTTCAGACTATGAATAACTGAGCCACCATCTGAGCCAGTTTCTGTGGCACAATCGGTTAATGTGTTAAGCTGCCAGCTGAGAGGTCGGTGCTGAGAAACCACCTCGGGATGGTTTGCGTTCAAGAATTTCCTCCTGGCATCAATACAAAAGAGAAGAGTGATACTTTATTAATCCTGGGGGAAGATTGGCTTTTCATCTTACCCACTCTTGCTCTCCATGAGACCCATATGCAGGTGAGAGCAAGTGTGGTGGTGGTGGGGGGGGGGGGGGGGGGGGGTCACAGTGAAGGAGCAGTCAATTTGCAATGTCTAGGGAGCTGGGGGCTTAGGGTCCTACAGGCATGTGAATATTCTGCTGAGGCCGGGACTCAAACCAGTGACCTTCTGATCACAGGCACAGAGGCTTAGCTCGCTGTAAACCAAACTTCACAGCGGTTTACATGTCAGCAGCAGCATCAGGACTTTAAATACCCAGATGAGTGTCACTGTGCCCCTTCTCGCCCAATCACCCACTGTCACTGTGCCCCTTCTCGCCCAATCACCCACTGTCACTGTGCCCCTTCTCGCCCAATCACCCACTGTCATGCCCTTCTCGCCCAATCACCCACTGTCATGCCCTTCTCGCCCAATCACCCACTGTCACGCCCTTCTCGCCCAATCACCCACTGTCATGCCCTTCTCGCCCAATCACCCACTGTCATGCCCTTCTCGCCAAATCACCCACTGTCATGCCCTTCTCGCCCAATCACCCACTGTCACTGTGCCCCTTCTCGCCCAATCACCCACTGTCATGCCCTTCTCGCCCAATCACCCACTGTCATGCCCTTCTCGCCCAATCACCCACTGTCACGCCCTTCTCGCCCAATCACCCACTGTCACGCCCTTCTCGCCCAATCACCCACTGTCACGCCCTTCTCGCCCAATCACCCACTGTCATGCCCTTCTCGCCCAATCACCCACTGTCACGCCCTTCTCGCCCAATCACCCACTGTCATGCCCTTCTCGCCCAATCACCCACTGTCATGTCCTTCTCGCCCAATCACCCACTGTCATGCCCTTCTCGCCCAATCACCCACTGTCACGCCCTTCTCGCCCAATCACCCACTGTCATGCCCTTCTCGCCCAATCACCCACTGTCATGCCCTTCTCGCCAAATCACCCACTGTCATGCCCTTCTCGCCCAATCACCCACTGTCACTGTGCCCCTTCTCGCCCAATCACCCACTGTCATGCCCTTCTCGCCCAATCACCCACTGTCATGCCCTTCTCGCCCAATCACCCACTGTCACGCCCTTCTCGCCCAATCACCCACTGTCATGCCCTTCTCGCCCAATCACCCACTGTCATGCCCTTCTCGCCAAATCACCCACTGTCATGCCCTTCTCGCCCAATCACCCACTGTCATGTCCTTCTCGCCCAATCACCCACTGTCATGCCCTTCTCGCCCAATCACCCACTGTCACTGTGCCCCTTCTCGCCCAATCACCCACTGTCATGTCCTTCTCGCCCAATCACCCACTGTCATGCCCTTCTCGCCCAATCACCCACTGTCACTGTGCCCCTTCTCGCCCAATCACCCACTCCCTACACCAGGGTTTGTCTATCAGATTTTTGTTCAAAGTCAGAGGTCTGGAACAATTTTCAATAACAAAGCAGCATCTCATGAATTTAATGGATTAACAATAGCCTTCGATATAGACATCAGTGTATAACAAAAATGGTAAATTTTTAATGGCCTCTGATTGTTTTCAACATCGTGTCGTTTGTGTGAAGTTTGGTGGTTTGTCATTGTATTTTTGTACTTCAGACCAACGTTTGGTCCCCATCCGGACTTCGAGAACCTCAGCCCTACACCTCACTACTGTCTGCAGCTTACAGAGTCCCGCCCCCCCATTCTATTGCCTCTTTTGTCTGCAAACCCCAGTTAAAGCTGTCTGACCACGGCTCTGTGAGACAGGGGCATCATTCCCGGGGCTCCAGAATCAAGCACCCAGGGTCTTCACCAGAGCTGTGGGATTCTGCTCTTCTCCGTCTGCTTTGATAAGGCAAAGCCTTCCTGATCAGCCCTTTGCGTGCTGCCCGTCACGTACAGGAGACATCTCCACTCCTAATCTTCTTACCCGTCAACTTGAGCCAATTCTCGGCTTAATGTGGTAGTGGGGCTCTTCAAAGACAATCCACACACAAGAAAAATATTTTTTTATTTCCCTCATATTTGCACTCTTCCTTAGCATTTATAGCATTTGTTTTTTATAAATGACCAACAAATTAAACCAATAAAGCTTTCCATCAATGTGTAAATACAGCATTGGTATATACCCTCAGGAAAAAAGGCGTAATTTTGTACTTTTGCTTGTTACTGATACTGTACCGATGTATTTGTACCTTTTAAGGTACAGAAATGGACTCTGAGGAACATCCAAAAGGTAAAAATGGCATTAATGACCTATCAAAGGTACAATTACCTACAGCTAAGGGTATAATTGACAGACCCTTGAGGGAGTATATAAAGAATATGCAAAGCTTATTTGTTTGAAATTAAATGCTAATTACATTGGGTTGTTCTGAAATTTAAAGGCTTTTTGTTTAGTCGACATAAGTTAAACAGTCACTATCTTAAAGCTAAATCACATAAAACTTACAAATGTTCATTTCAGTGCTCTTGCAAAAATAAACCTAAATCATTCATAATAGATCAAAATACACACAAAGACATTTAAACAATGTTTTGTTGTGTGCAATTTTATCAGATGAGTCAAACTGCATACTTTTTACCAGTGTTATTCAGAAATGTATTTTCCAGGCCAAGGAAATGTTGTCTGCCTTTTCAGTCTTGGAATGCTGTCTAGAAATAGTCTAATATTTAAGAACATATCAATACAATTCCATTCAGTCACACCATACTTTGTTTTGTTTTTCGTTAATCTCCATCCAGAAAGATTAGTTTCACTGACACCGAAACTCACATATGCTTAATAATGGCACACACATCAAAATCGTAAGCATTAAACGAACTCAGATCTCGTGACAGCCGATAGGTTCGCTGTACATCAGGGCGACACACTGTCAGGAGCGCGGCTCCCCCCGCGCTGCCAAGCAAACGCCCCCACAGTATGCTCGGAGACGCAAACTCACCGGTATAAACTATGAGAGTATGCTGAAATTAACTAATGGTAACACAGCACTGTGTCTTAACTCTCACACCCACCCTGGGGACAAATTGACCCAAAATGCACATCTTAGGTGACTTGTCATAGCAACATTATTATTGTAGCGTGTAAAACATAAAAATAATTTAACAAACGATGTTAATCCACTATTTGCAAAATCGGTATCCATGAGTTAGATTTGGAAATTCAGAAAGGAATGACAATACAATACAAACAACTCGCTCTGGGAGTAACGTATCTATCAAAAACGATTTTTTTTCTGACCTCCTTTGGGGAGATTAGTCGAACCTAATCAGGAATCAGTCATGTTAATAAAATACAGTTCCGGTTTCACAATGTATTCGCTTTATGCAACAACAACAACAACAACAACAATAATAATAATAATAATAATAATAATAATAATAATAATTTTAAAAGACTATTAACGAAAAAGCAATATTTTGAGTTTTAATTCTAGGTGGGCTAGTTGAAAGACTTGTAATCTGTTACTTTTCTTCTGCTGAAACGGTATTTTCCGACATGTTATTAATAAATTGTGCTTCCATCTTCAAAAATCTGTAATGAGCGCCCAAGACTTGAGTGCTTCCGATACAGTCCTTACACACCTTCAGCTCACTTATAAGGATGCTTCTCCTCGTGATACTTCTTAATAAAAAATAAGGATGTGGGGGGGCAGGATCTGCAAAGAGTACAAAGAACATACTTACTGTCTCCGACCAATGCCTTTAAACCGATGGGTGCCATGGTGCACGCTACCTGGCCTTCCCTTCTGTACTTCGGCCTCCCAGCCTTCCTTTATGAGGTTAGGACGTGAGTCTCTCATCGCGGCTGATTGCTGAGCTTCAGTCTGGGGGGTGGGAGGTGACAGAGAGACGTCACCGAGTCTCTGCCTACCGTAATACTAAGCGTCCCACCTCCCTTATCGCCAACGGTCTTGGGCGCCGGGTGTCGCTTTTTCATCATTACTGTGCATGCAAATTATTCTTGGTATTACACAGCCTACATCCTTTGGTATACAAATATAATTCAAACGTGAACTTACTTTTGTAATAGTTTATTTGGGTGACAGTACCTGCACAGTGCCGCACGAGGGAACCAGCGCCAAATTCTAGTGTTCAGCATCAATATTTCAGCAAGAAAAATGCTGCAAAAATACGATTTTGGAATATTTGATGTTATATGTCCGGTGCACTTATTATTGCAATACTAATTACAGCGGGGAAAAATCAGAATACAGTTTGCTAATTATGTCCGACACTGTACAAGATTCATACGGACTTTAAGTATTCTCACAAGCAAATCAACATGCATGTAGATATCTGATTATCCTGTTTGCAGTACGATGATTCCTCCCATTAAATATGCACGATTCACCATTTCACCTTTCAAACGATATTGCATCTTAGTAGTTACTGGTATTCTTTCGTTCTGTTTAGGAAGAGTTAATATACATTTTTAATCACGTGCAGATTAAAGCTCAGTAAATTCGTTACTATTTTATAACAATTCGGCACATCGTTAGTTTCTTCCTCGCGAAATAACCGCTAATTTCTTGAATAGTTTTAAATCGGAATTACTCCAGTGCGCCGCGGAACGTTCACGGATGGTAATGCAACACAAATATTTCGTTTAAATTCAATTGACTTTACACCCTGGTCGAATATAATCTGTTGAGTGATTTAATTAGCATCCTATGTGGGAATTTAAACGATATATTCCAGATATTCCATGAAAACAAGAAAATGTTGGGCAGCAATGGTATACCTTATACACAATGCATTACACGTGTTTCTTCGTTTTTTTTTATTTCAACAACTAGACTTCCAGTAATATGATTTTGTGAGAAAAATGTGTATTCCTCACCTTACGGGCGACATGTCATATTAATCTTTTTTACTATTTCCATGACCCCACCCTCAATGCCCCTTTAAAAAAAGTCTGCGCGTTAAACTAGAAGTGAGGGTGTGTCTTGCGTGGAGAGAATAATATTCTAGTTTGCTGACACAGTTCAACCGGAGTCTCCTGCTTTAATAGCAACTTTAGTATTGTGTTCAAGACTTCATATCTTTACACAAGTTGAAATCGAAAATTCCTTACGGATAAAACTAGTTTTGTATGCCTCGGCAGTTAAAAAGGATATATTTAAGGGCAGATTCATCCATACTGATTCGGAGTTGTCACTGGACGTCGCTGTTAGGGTAAAGGCAAAAGGATTTCCAGTTTGAGTACTGGTTTTTTAGGTTGCTTATCGCCATGGGGAATGTAGTGTCGGCAAACCTGGATGAGAGTAAACGGCAGCTGATTACGGGTAAGTTACTAATGTCTTTTTATGTGGTGGTTAGAAAGTGCTTTGCGTAACTAAGCTGTTCAGTGCGACAATTTTACTCCTATCGAGTAGATACTGGTCTGGGGTGGACATCCGTAGTTTGCAGCTTGGTAAGTTGGTAACCATTTTTTTACACCCATGTTGCTTTCCCCCCCTGAACTTTCATTAACTGATCGAGACTCGTTCATCTGTAGCCGTGGAGAAGGTTAGACGAATTAGCAGATGGGGGGTTGTTTAAGAAAACGACACGGGGGAGTGGTTAAACGCAATAAAATGGTTAGAGTGTCGCCCGATCCCACCTTCATGCACATTAATTAGTTTATTGATGTTGACTGAGCTTTACCTGATTCTTGCGCACGAGCGCGAGATGTTGCCTCGTGCCTCTAGTGATACTATTTTTTTTGCGCTACGTGGCACGCGCACTCTCCCCTGCACTTCTGCGGGAAGCCCATACGTGAAAAACTATGTATCTGACTGCTGCGCTTCATCAGTCGGCATCTATTGTCTTACATTTCCTCTCACTGGTGTAATCCAGCATATCACGGGTGGTTTGTGCGCGATGCATAAGCGGAGTATGTAGCTTGAGTCATCTGCCTTCTTTAGATCGGAGTGAATGACATGAGCTAACTGAATAGTTCCTCTCCCAGCATGGAAACACACCCACCTACCTTGGGAAAAAGAAGAAATATGCAGCTTGTGAAACTCCAGGAGCCTCCCCCACACACACCTTGCTGTCTGTAAGCTGTTTAGGTAAAAGTCTTGGAAGTGCACTGTGTCTGTTTAAATGTGGCAGGGAGTAACTGGCGGCCTGAACCAAACCAGGAGCAGAGTGGATCTGGTGGTGATTTAGGGTCAGGCCCCCGACATTAGTGTCCTTAGGGGGTATAGGTCAGTGGGACAGGCCAGTCCGAAAGCCCAGGCTCTCTGACTGCCTTAACCGGTCCAGGTGTGGGCTTACCCGCTAACATTAGCATGGTTGAGCTGTGTTTAGGTAGTACTGCAGCTAGTGGGGGCCACGTTGCAACCACCAAGGATGCTGGTTCGCTTTTCTTCATTTGCACATTTCTGTGAACACCCTTACCGAGGTAGTTAACCTAAAAATGTTGATATGTGGACGTTGGCATCAGACTAGGCAGTCGGGCGAGATCTCGACTTGTGCTGGATTCCAGCCAATTTTTGCATGAAGATATATAGGTATGAGTATGAGGGGGTATTATCAGGATGATACCAATGCTACTGACGCTGTAATAGATTTAAAGTAACATGTAGGCTAACTGCCCTGTTTTGGAGGAAGCAAACCACTTCCTAGTCTGCTCGAAATAGATATGACCTCACTTCCTCTAACAGCCTGTGCTATCAGTATGGAATTTCAGCCTTCATGATTCTGTGTATATCTGTGTCTTTTGAAAATATGTGAAACTAACCTGTACTTTAAATGCATGTTTACCTGGGGTATGTTCAGTAATTTACCTTTTAAGAGTATTATCAAAATGATTCAGAGATCCTTATTGTGAGTGAGTACAGTGTTCATATTTGTCACCGATGATTAATTAGATAGCAATGATCTGTCTTGACTGGAACACCCTTTGGTCCGAGTGTGACTGACACCCTGATGTTTGTTTTGGTGCTGTTTTCTGGCATACACAATCCTTTAACTTCACAGAGGCCTCCAGTACTCCTGAGGTTCAGAATCACAGTCTGAACTGGATCAGGAGCAGAGTGGATCTGGTGGTGATTCAGGGTCAGGCCCCGGAGTTTGGCTCCGGCATTCCCGACATTCCCGACTATCCTGGCCAGTTTGGAGTAGTGCTTTTTAGCTGAGGAATGTCAGGAATGCTGTAAGGGACAGGGGCCTGGGAAGAAGGGAGCCGATTCAGACCCTGCGGCCCCCATAGTCACAGCAAGTTTGGGAAAGGAGTCTTGGGTGGGGTAGCCCTTCTTAGCTGGCTGGGGGGGGCTTCTCTACACTCACCACTTTGTGGAGTCACTGTGTGCCTGAATGCCTCTGTTTATGGTTTCCTGCAGTCCTGTCTGTTTTACAGATTCTCTTTGAAGCCTAGTTAAACCACAGACCACTTGGCGGCCATGGCAACAGCAGGGCTGTTGGTGGTTCCCTAGACTCACTCATCCAAGTCCCGGGATGCAGCCGAGTCGCTTCAGGCTGATGAATGGGACATAGCGGGTGACACTGCCTTGCGCAGCTACGGCTGTTATTGCTCTCAAAGTGCTAGTGGCCACTGCTTCTTTGTAACCACATCTAGTTGCCACACCTATGGACATCGTTCAATAAGACCATCTGAAACACAGACATCGTCGGAGCTTTAAAGTCGAATCAAACCCCGTCTTTTTCCCAATTGCAGTTTCCTAGCAGCTGCATTAATGGCGTGTCATCGATTTCAGAGCATCTTCTTCTTTCCTGTCGGAGAATGCGTCCTTAGTCTCACTTGCCTTTTATTGCTGGAAAAGGAGTCGTTATTTTGGTCCAGTGTCAGATATAATACATACGTTGAAGCAATAATTGTAAAACCAGCATTTGGAACTCAACCCCACACTTTAGGAAGCATCTGAGATTCCGGTAACCGACTTCTCAGGGCCCTTCTGTCTTGGTCAGCAGTGAAGTTGCTCTTTGCTCTTCTGCAGATTCCTTGTGGGAAAAGAGCCAGATTCAATTTAACTCCGGAAAAAGTTCTGGGATTCCCTGAGTTTGGCTTCTGTCCATGGCAGACAATCGAGCCTCGTAACTTCCTGTTAGCCTCCGGATGAGATCACAAGAAGAAGTTTGATTACTGGTGATTTTTCTATCGGTTTGTTTGTACTAATACAACAGATGTAGATGATACACTCCACTGGATTATGTGTATGTATTTGGAGAGGAACTGGGTGTGATCCATACTGTACCAGAGCAGAACTCACAGCTGCACAAAAAGACCAGATACTCGCAGTCTGCGAACAGGAGGGTTTGGTTGGGATCACAACAGAAGTGCCTTTTGCAGATAAACACAAGTTCGTTATGAGTGCTGATGTTTCTGGTGTGTGACTCGGTGTTAAGGTTGGGGTCTTTCACAGCAGGGGTGGCTACAAAGCAAGAAATGCAGGCTGGGATACAGGAAATTCCATATGTGCAAAGTTTGCTCGGCAGAACCTGGGGTGGGGTGTTTTGGGGCCCATGTGGTGCAAGGCAAAAACGCGGGGGGGTCCTCTCTGCAAGCTTAACTTTCCACCCCCACTTCATAGTGCACATGCTCTGGCAGGTGCCAGCACGCTCAGGGGAGAAGAAGCAAGTCCAGTGTCATCCACATAGTGGCAGTTGGCAGAATGCAAGGTGGCCGTCTTTGCTGCTAAGAACCTATCCAGTTTGCATCTGATAAGCGAGGTCCTTGTAACGCAATTCCTTTCCACATTCGTCACGAGTCTCAATCAACTGATTTCTGTTTCCTTATGTAGTTCAACTGTTTTCAGCTATGAAAACCAGTGCCAGTGGCAAAACGGGAACATGAAATATGTTATTTATGTGTCTTGTGGAAACTTCCCTTGTTTGTGCAGCATTTTTATCATGCTTGCTTATTACAGTATTTACGGTTTGTAAAGAAAATCAGGCTCATCCTTATGAACTCTGAAAAGCAAGACTGTGAAGTTGTTTGTCAAGGTAGAAATTTCACGCTTATTATGATTTGTTGGACTTAATCTGTTTGCTTTTCACACTAGTGGAACTAATACAGATACTGCCGTTTTCAGTCCTGCATTGCCTGAACTTCAGATTGCCTGAATTTAATCAGATGGACAATAACATGAGTTTATGCACTCGGCTGCCAAAGGTATAATGGAAAGACCCCCGAAGTGCTTGAAGCAGGATGTGCACGTTAAGTAATTCATTGTTCTTTGCTTCTCCTGGTGGAGCTCTCACCTTCTGGCAATGTTCACATCAAAAGTGTTAATATGCAGAAGGCACAAGTTCTTTATGAGTGCTGATGTTTCTGGTTCGTGACTCAGTGTTAAGGTTCTTCAGGTGTTCAGGAATTCCCTGCGCTCCCTTGGAACGCAGAAGTTTTGCCAGCTGAACCAAACCTTTTTCTGGATGTGTAGCCCGGTGCTCTGGGATACAGCCAGCGTGTGTGAGACCCCACCACCGTTCAGTAGTCCCTGGACGTCCCTTACTTGGTCAGGCTGGCCCTCTTTAGACTCTTGGAGGGCTTCACCACTGTATGCAGGCCTTAGAGATCAGTGACCGACAGAATACAGCAAAACTCTCCACACAGAAATGCAGACAGCATGCTTTAAATAAATCTTTTAAATATACTTTCAGAAAACCATAAAAATTAATCTTAAAAGGAAGGTAGTGCTGTTACTGTCATTATAAATGTGTGTTAGGGTAGTGTGGCCATTGTGTGCAGCTGTTAACCAAGAGCTTGTGGACATTAATATGGACATTGAGCAATTTTATGTGCTCGTGGTAAGCCTGGTAAGTCAAATCGGGTAGGAGAAAAACAAAAGCATTGTTTATGAAGCTATTCACTGCCACCGTTTATTTAAATGGATGGATCGTTTGATTATTATAAACGTATTTTAGCCATGAACTGATATAATGGTTCAAAAACACAGGCTGAGATGTTGCTGTATAAATGACATGAATGGACTCTAAGGAAAACATCAATGATCCCCCACCCAGCACCTCCATCTTTGGGGATTGAGACCAATCAGCTGGGACCCCAGTCACTTCCAGCTTGACTTGCGTGTCACTTCCTCTGCCCCCAGTCAGCACCAGTGAGGCGCCCAGAACAATTAAGACAGGAAGCCAGGACAGCAGAACTGCAGTCAAGCAAGCTGGATCGGCATCAAAACAAGGCAGCCGTCAGTCGGCAGTAGGAAAACACAGCTGATCTGGCAGTCTCTCTCTCACACACACGCACGGACACGTACTTTTATGATGATGGTAAACGCACAGAAATCGCTGACATTCACATTATCTAGCCTCATGAAAGAATGTTCTCCAAGACATTTTGAGTGGCCTGTTTTCATTTCACTAATCACATCCTTTCAGGTCACACATTCTGTTATACGTGAGAAATGTGTGTCATGTCATGAGGTTCTGCTGAATAGCATTGTCTTGCTGGGCTCTTGCTTGAACCGAGAGAAACGTATTCCTGTCTGTGGGAACACAAAGCACTTGCGTAAATTAAACTCCCAGGCACCGGTCTAGCAGGGTTTGCCCCCGCCTGGATGAGGTGCCCTCTTATCCCGAGCTTCCTACGTCCCACAAAAGAAGTCTCCATGTTATAAGTATAAGGCAGGGCACTGCTTTTTTTCTTCCAGTGCCAAATGACCTTTGACCTGACTGTCCAGGAGGTTCACTGGAGCGTCTTTCCCCATCCTCCTTCACAGCATGCTGTACTCCGCTCATGCTGCGGGCTTTTGCTTCTCATTTGTCATACAGGCAGCAGAGCTGAGTATTTCCTCGTTCCTGCATCGAGTGTGTTTGCCCCCCCCCCCCCCCCCCCCCCGCTCCTGCTGGTTAGCAGCTCGGGCCGCTGTCTGGGCATGCTCTCACAGACGAGTTTCAGCTGCTCATGCACAGCCAGGCCGTACTCGAACCAAATCACGGGTGTAGTATTTTTACAGAATGGGGCCGCTTTCCTGAACTAAATGCAAATCTTAGTTGTGTTGCTGTGATTTTACTTAGGGGTCCAGGCAGCATTAGCTGCAGGATTGTTGTGGTCTTTTTTTTATCTATTGCCAAGGTTCAAAACTTGGACATTTTCTTTGTGTTTGGCAGTTGGAACATAGTGTAACATATGATGATCAGAGACATTGACTGCCTTAAAATGTTTACGTAATGTTCATAGTAAGAACAAAATTTTAATTGCAAAAGTGTGGGTCAGGCTGATATTCCTGACACTGAGAGCTCCACCCTAAAGACATTATGGGGCATGCTGTTTGCATAATGTAAGTTACCAGGGTCTCAGGCTGAGCAGTCATGTCGTCTGTTGTCGAGTCAAGCAGATTGTGTCAGTTTTAATCTTTTCCCAATTGTCTCATGAATCCCAGGGGGGGGCAAAATATGATTATTTTGTTTAGTTTTGCTTGGCTCTATGACTGCAGTTGTTTACTGTTGATAACAAGCATATAGTTTTGAGACCACAAACTGAGGAAGCAACATAACAGAGAGCATCACTCTTTACAGCAAGTATGAATGAGTAAATGAAAACAATGTAACGTCCGTATTCCGCCGGTCGAAGAAGCTCGCCGAGTCGGGTTGGTGCTGGGGGCCAGATTTGAAAAGTGTTGCTATTCCATTTTTCACAAGATTCAGTGAAGCCCTGTTGTTTATATGCTATAGACTGTGCATTAATATGCCCCTGTTCAATTTACCCACACTACCGTAGTGACAACACCTACCCTGGAATCAAGCAAGAGATTAGTTTTTCCCCTCAACGTTGTGTACCTTCAAAGAGAAGTGGCACCTTTAGAGCTCTTGAGTAATTTACCTTCGAGGATCAAAACAGTTTTTCTGATCCTGATCCTGATCCTGATTCTCGCTCTCCCTCCCACTGTCAGCCAGGACTGAGCAGAGTATTGAAATACTGCCTTCCTGCGAGAATCAACCACACACACACACACACACACACACACACACACACACACACACACAAAGTTCCCAACCTGTAAGAGAACCTAACAAACCTAACAAAGAACTTTGTTAATTAATTTTTTTTTTTTTGGTAGATCAGAGGGAATTCTTCTGCCCAACGTCTGTTTGGGTGGAAATAGCTTTTCTGCTTCTTCCGACAAATTAACGTGACAGCACCCACCCTTTGGGTGTGCATTCTCTCTCTCCGCTTCCCTCCGCATTCTGCACTCTGCCTAAATGCCGGCTCTCCCTTCTGCCGACTAATTGGTGAGTCAGACACATGCTACTTACAGTTCCTGTCACTGGCTGCTGCAGCTGCTGCACCTCCATGTCTCAGGTGACTCGTGATCCCTCGCCATCTTGTCCTTCTCCATGCTCCTTCACACTGCTGACCTGGCATCACCAAAGTCGTTTGACTCACACCTCTGTGACGCATGGAACACTTATCACAATTTAGGACTGGTCACAGGCTTGAGTGAAGTAAGCTGTCATCATTTGTATCTCAAGGTCCCAAGCCGGTTGTTGCTTTCAGACTTTGGATCAGCAAATCCCACATTTAACCTTTTTTGCATTATTTCAGAGCTGCATTCTTAAGGTACCATCAGCTACATGGATAGTTGGGTTTTGGAGCTGAAGTACAGTCCTGAGTCACATGCCTTCTATCTTCTATCTTCTTATCTTAGCCACTGACACCAATGGAGTGGATCTTCCCCATGTTTGAGGGCCATCTGTGGGTATTTTGAGGGTTCCATGTGCAGCCTTGATTGTCGACAGGCTGCCTTGAATGAAATAAACAAATAGAGGACGTGAAAGCCTGACCCTCATGGATGGGGAGCACAGCTTAGCCATTGGAATCGCATCATTTTTTAGCATCTTCAGGATATTTTTGACTGGCGAAAGGAGAGACAAGTGTTTTGCTGTCTGAACAAAAAGTCCAAGGCAATTGTTTGGAAGCTCATGCCACCATCGATGGCCTGTGGTCAGCAGCAGTAGCGATGTTAGAAGTGCTACGTGTCCAGTAGCTTCTGCCTGCCTTGGTCTGGCTGGTGTCCACTGGCTGAGGTGCATTCCTATGGTATTGTGGTCTCAAGCCAAGTCAGAGCCAGGGTTTCTAACTACTTTTAAGCTGCTTTCAACAGCCAGTGAAGGGGGGTGCTTGAAGAGGCTTGATGCACATGTCTTGCGAGGCTGAAAACCACACATGCCACAGCATTTGGGCCGAGTTGTTTCACTTCCCAAGCAGAGGGGAGGTTAAAGCATGTGGGGCCAGCAGTTCCCCAAGGAGTTAGTTCTGTACGGGGTATTAGCAGCACTGCCTCGTCCCCCAGTGTAGCTGGGATTTACTGTGATGGTAGCTGAGTCAAGGGGATCTTCAGGGCTTGTAGGGTGGGCCGAGGAACATGGAGAAGTGCTAACTGGCAAAGCTAACTGCAGTTAGGAAGCAGGGAGAGAGTTAAGAAGGTCGGAAAAACACGAAGGTGCCGTACAGTGTGGGCTGCGAGCAGGTTGTGTAGGACGCTGTTATGGTAAAGATAACTGAGGAAGGAGAGGGAGAAAGGAATGTGAAAGGTGTGGAGGCCGTGGACTGAACAGGGGCTCACTAGAGCTGCTGTCTTTTCTTTTATTTTTAACCATCGATGCCCATCGCAGAATTGAGAGGAGGCAGGTGAATTCCAGAGTCATTGTCTTCGCGGGCATTTGCATGGTAAGCAGAAGAATTATAAGATTGAGCTGGATGAGTTTGAGGAATGACAAGTTAGTTCAATGGAAGGATGATGAGGTGAGGTGACAGAGGGAGGCCCCAGAAACACAGGGAGACCCCAGAAACAGAGGGAGACCACAAAAACACCACACAGACGGCACAACTGAAAGAAACCGCCACATTATGGCATTTTCATTTTTATGGCAGTAGAAACTAGACTTTAGGTATGTTGAATTGCCCTTTAGTTTAGAAGGGATTAAAGATCAACTGCACAGGGCTGTTTTGCTGCTAGACAGTGCTACCTGATTGTTGCACCTTGTTGGGATAGATGGGAAACATCAGAAGAGAAGGTAACATACTGTATAACACCGGGAACTCTGTGCTTCTGACAGCTGGGGTCTAAATTATATCGGCGTTGACTTGCGTTATGTCAACTTCCTGTATGAAATGAACTTTATTGTAGACAGTCTTGCTAAACTGCTCATTGTCAGGAGGTCAGATCCCCGGATGGTGGTTATGTTGGTGAGATGTGAGTGTCACAGTGGTGGGCAGATTGGTGCCTCCTGGGTCAGCAGTCAGATCACATGAAGCAGTGAGTGTGACTCACAGCTGCTTCTTCCCTGAAGTTCTTTCTCTCACTCGCTCCCGTACTGCTGATGTCACCATTTTTTCACCAATCCCAAGCCTGCCCCTACTTTAGCGTCTTCCTGACCCTTCCCATCCCCTCTCGGGCTTCCTCGACGCCTTATTAAGAATAGTTGGGTTATTTATAGTAGAGTCCTGCTCCCCTGCATTTCAGTGCTGGAGATCAGAACATCAGAACCAGGGCTTCCAGCTTTTGTTCTGCTAGCGGTTCTCACGACTTTCGCTTTTGCCCCAGGCCCTGTTTGCCGAACACATTCCACAAAAGGCCCCCACCGTGTCTCGTCCCCCCCCACCCTCCCCATGCTATTCACCCATGGCGTTATCACGTTAGTGCATGGTTGACGTGCCTGTGGGCCCTGAGAGAGCTGGTGAACCCTCTCGGTTCCTGCGCCTTCTCTGCCTTTCGGATGTTTGTTTAAGATATCTTGAGTCACTGTGTATACAGAGGAACGCCAGCTCCTTCCCAGTGCAATGTCCGGTCCTGATTACTCCTGCTGTTAGCTCTCTCTGAAGAATAGGCGAAGAATAATGCCTCATCGGTCCGGCATCTTCGGCTCTGTCATAGAATTCAATAGCAGGGCCCCTGTCAGTCTGCAGAGGAGAGATATGTGAGGGTCAGAGAGCCCCTTTTTTACTGCTGGGTATGAGGTTATAACCCAAATTCTTCCTCAGTTCTATTCTCTTTTCTTAAGACTGTGTGACTGAGGACCTTTAGGGGGCAGTAAGTGGCTCAGCAGGCGGAGACTGTCGCGTGGGCCCCGGAGCGAGGCCCTTAACCCTCTGCTCCAGGGGCGCTGCATGCTGGCTGACCCTGCACTGTGGCCCCCTGCCTATGGAGAGCAAGACGGGAGCGTGCACTATATCCAGGCTGGGAAGTAGGGAACGTGCACTATATCCAGGCTGGGAAGTAGGGAGCGTGCACTATATCCAGGCTGGGAAGTAGGGAGCGTGCACTATATCCAGGCTGGGAAGTAGGGAGCGTGCACTATATCCAGGCTGGGAAGTAGGGAACGTGCACTATATCCAGGCTGGGAAGTAGGGAGCGTGCACTATATCCAGGCTGGGAAGTAGGGAGCGTGCACTATATCCAGGCTGAGAAGTAGGGAGCGTGCACTATATCCAGGCTGAGAAGTAGGGAGCGTGCACTATATCCAGGCTGGGAAGTAGGGAGCGTTCACTATATCCAGGCTGGGAAGTAGGGAGCGTGCACTATATCCAGGCTGGGAAGTAGGGAGCGTGCACTATATCCAGGCTGGGAAGTAGGGAGCGTGCACTATATCCAGGCTGGGAAGTAGGGAGCGTGCACTATATCCAGGCTGAGAAGTAGGGAGCGTGCACTATATCCAGGCTGGGAAGTAGGGAGCGTTCACTATATCCAGGCTGGGAAGTAGGGAGCGTTCACTATATCCAGGCTGGGAAGTAGGGAGCGTGCACTATATCCAGGCTGGGAAGTAGGGAGCGTGCACTATATCCAGGCTGGGAAGTAGGGAGCGTGCACTATATCCAGGCTGGGAAGTAGGGAGCGTGCACTATATCCAGGCTGGGAAGTAGGGAGCGTGCACTATATCCAGGCTGAGAAGTAGGGAGCGTGCACTATATCCAGGCTGGGAAGTAGGGAGCGTGCACTATATCCAGGCTGGGAAGTAGGGAGCGTGCACTATATCCAGGCTGGGAAGTAGGGAGCGTGCACTATATCCAGGCTGGGAAGTAGGGAGCGTGCACTATATCCAGGCTGGGAAGTAGGGAGCGTGCACTATATCCAGGCTGGGAAGTAGGGAGCGTGCACTATATCCAGGCTGAGAAGTAGGGAGCGTGCACTATATCCAGGCTGGGAAGTAGGGAGCGTGCACTATATCCAGGCTGGGAAGTAGGGAGCGTGCACTATATCCAGGCTGGGAAGTAGGGAGCGTGCACTATATCCAGGCTGGGAAGTAGGGAGCGTGCACTATATCCAGGCTGGGAAGTAGGGAGCGTGCACTATATCCAGGCTGGGAAGTAGGGAGCGTGCACTATATCCAGGCTGGGAAGTAGGGAGCGTGTACTATATCCAGGCTGGGAATTATAGGATACACTTTGCAGTGTTCTATACTTTACTGGGCTTTGATTGGATGGGACTATTAACTGTGTTCTGGAGGGGGTGGAGAAATGGAGACAGTGGAGCAGTGGAGTGCAGCGTTCTCCCCCCCCCCTTACTATTTTGGAAAATCCCAGATGTTTAGTATTAGCGAGTCGGCTCTTCATCTCAGATCTTTTGGTTTCCACCTCCCCCGCCCCCTTCTGCCAGAGCCTGTTTTCTGCACAGCCACAGCATGTTTATGGCACTGCATTGGAGAGACAGGAGGGCTCAGTAACAAAACAAATGCGCTGGACCGGGTTGTTTCACTGGATCGCTGATTTTGGGTGAGCAGGCATGTGGAATCCTACCAGGCACCAGGTCACACCTTCTGCAGGCTTAGAGCTTATAATAACGAGGCCAGTCCATTTCTTTGGAAGTGTTCCTGCCCTTTTACCTCATTGTCTTGAGGCCAATTTAAACCAACACTTTACTATTCAGTCACCTTAATATTGAGTGTTTATTAATTAAACCTGTTATTTTCTTTGGGATTAATAAAGTGTCTGTCTGTCTGTCGGTCAAACCTCCTGTCCCCCATGTCCAACAAAATGCAGACAATAACACATTTCATTACATAAAAACATAATCCACACATTGTTTCCCAAGCATGTGTAATAAATGTGACCAAATCCACACAATTTACCAGGCATGACCATTAACCTGCTAAGCTAATGAGCAGAGTCCCCAGTCTGCAGAGTCAATGTTGTAGCAGAATCAAAATGGCCCAGTTAGTCACACTGGTAGAGTGAGGCCATTTCCTTTTTCTTTGTTATTTCGATGCAGAACTTGACACTATGAGCAGAGGCCTGGCTATGTGGCTGACAGCATCAGGCAGTATAGCAGGTCTGAGCATTTCCACTTCAGAAGCCTTCAGCAGGTGCATTATTAAGAGACGGGGTCACATGGTATCGGGAGTAGTTGAGAGTTAGGGGGCTTGCAGTGACATCACTCTACTGAGCATGGGAAACCCCATGACCTTCTGGGCGTGAGTTCTAACCCACAGAGCCTCGCTCTGCCCCACGGTCTCGCTTGCACTTCTCTTCTGATCTGTGTCTCCCCTCCTCTCCCCTCCCAGCACGGACAGGGAAGGTGATGGCAGAGTTCACCCAGCTGTACGAACGCCAGTACCCAGTTGCCCTTTTTAACAAGATGCGCTTTGACCTTGAGGCCAACGGGGGGCCCCAGTCTCAGCTTCTACAGCGCAAGGTAAGAGGCGGAGCCTAATCCGGCTCAGCCAATCTCTGATCTCTTTGTTATGGAGTCAGTTATAGCTACGAACACTGTGCTCAGCTATCCCATCTGCCTTACAAATATGCATCCGTTTGCCACAACCGCTCATCTAATACACAGTCACGGTAAGCTTGGAGCTTTTCCCAGCATGCACAGGGGTCGAAGGAGAGGATAACCATTCCAGAAACACTAACTTGTTTTGAGTTAGTTTAAACAATCTACAAATTTTAACTTGTTTTAAATATATAGTGACATAGAATGTTATCTAATGTCTAAGAAGATAAAGTAAGACAGTGAGTAAAGGCTAATTAATGTAAAGACATACAGCACCATACACAGAGAAGAGGTGGGATTTCAACCACTAACCCTGGAAGTTTGGTTTGAGGTTCTACCTACTGATCTCCAACTGAAAGTACAGGGTACCATTGTGGGCAGACGGAATGCCCACCTTTGGCACCAGGGTGTGTTTTGCATGTGACGGTAAACGTTAAGTTGTACTGGTTCCACACGGTTGTACGATGGCAGGTCAGGGAGCGGTTTGTGGAGGGGAACAGGCGTCGATACCGACCCAGTGGGTGTCTCACCATTTCAGTCAGTGCAGTTTTAATCTCTACGTGCTGAGGGCTGGTGTACTTTTGAGAGACGAGTAGATGTTTCAACCCACCATGTTCCCAGGAGTGTTGTTGGACTACGTGGTGTCCAAACACAGGAAGTATGGGAAGTCCAGACCAGCTGTGTCTAATGAACTTGGTCACACTTTTCATGAGAAGCTGCTGGTGCAGGCCAGGTCAGGTCGCTCTGCTTATTTCACTTTCCGGCGACACTAGCCACCTTTGAAGGACTTTCCGCCTGCAAGAACTGACCTCATGCTATAGCTCTCAGTCACACTGAGGAAGCTGCTTGTCGGCCGGCGATGGAAGGCGAGCACCTCCACCGGCAGCCGCTGACCGTCACTCTTGTTGCCGTTCACACAGGCCCCCCTGGAGGACAAGTCCATATTCTCCGGCAATTTGTTCCAGTACCTGGAGGAGAACAAGAAATGGCGCAATCGGTTCTTCTTCATCCCAGACTCCCATGTCGTCAACTACTACGAAAATAAACTGGTGAATGAAAGCACACTTTTATAACGCTTCTGTTAGCTGCGCTCACTGTACAGGCTCTGGTAGGGAGAGCTGCTATAAAATGTCCTTTTCATTAATCATAGCTGGAGTCCTTCGTCCAGGTGCCTGTACGCCAAATATTTGTTCTAGCTGCTGACTCCATTTCGGTTGCCGCCTTCTCGCACCCTTAAGGCTCACGAACGGGGGCTCCACCCCAAGGGGACCATCAACTGTGCTGGGTACCGTGTGCTCAGCTCGGTGGAGAAGTACCTGGAGCTGCTGGAGACCACACTGCCTGGTGAGCTGGGGGCAGCAGTGGGGGGGAGGGGCAGGGTGTCACCGGGAGGTTGGGAGTGAGGGAAGGAGCAGGAATGCTGGGGGGGATGGATTGCGGAGGTAGCTGCTTCTCAGGGTTTATTCATCATGCTGTTGTGCAACCTACAAACCAGCCAGTTCTTCCATGCGGGGGGGGGGGGGGGGGAATTAATGAACTGCATGCTGGGAGGGTGAGTGAGTCATGTGGGAAGGTAAAGTGTCCTGTGAGTCAGTTCTGGATAAATGGGTGTAGGATCTTTTGTGTGACTTGTGCCTGTGTGCCTCTATCACTGTGAGCGTGAACGTGTTCCCTCCTCTGTCCCCGTGAGCGTGGACGCGCCCCTCCTCTGTCCCCGTGAGCGTGGACGCGCCCCTCCTCTGTCCCCGTGAGCGTGGACGCGCCCCTCCTCTGTCCCCGTGAGCGTGGACGCGCCCCTCCTCTGTCCCCGTGAGCGTGGACGCGCCCCTCCTCTGTCCCCGTGAGCGTGAACGTGTTCCCTCCTCCGTCCCCGTGAGCGTGGACGCGCCCCTCCTCCGTCCCCGTGTGCGTGAACGTGTTCCCTCCTCCGTCCCCGTGAGCGTGGACGCGCCCCTCCTCCGTCCCCGTGAGCGTGGACGCGCACCTCCTCCGTCCCCGTGTGCGTGAACGTGTTCCCTCCTCCGTCCCCGTGAGCGTGGACGCGCCCCTCCTCCGTCCCTGTGTGCGTGAACGTGTTCCCTCCTCCGTCCCCGTGTGCGTGGACGCGCCCCTCCTCCGTCCCCGTGTGCGTGAACGTGTTCCCTCCTCCGTCCCCGTGAGCGTGGACACCTCATATGTGTCCCTCTGCATGAGTGTGTGAGCATGTCCCTTCTGTCCATGTGTATGAACACGTCTTGGCCTCCGGCGTCACTTTTCCAGGCGTGAAGCCCAAACCAGGCAGCTCGCCGGGCCTGAAGTGTGCCACACAGTTCCCCATCCTCCTGTGGCACCCGTACGCCCGACACCAGTACTTCTGCGTCACCACAGAGAAGGAGCAGCAGAAGTGGCTGGCCGTCTTTCAGGACTGCGTCCGGCACTGCAACAATGGTGAGCCCCACCCCGTCTCCAGCGCCCTCCCCACTCAAGCACTTTCAGGCCGATGCCGGCAGCCTAGTGGTGGCACTGAGGTGATTTGCTGTTTTCTCTGAATAGCTATGTCGTTATGACAAAAAACTCACATTTAAAGTATTTAGATACAAATCAAACAGAAAGGACGTCTCGTGGCTCATGACCAATGGGAGAAGCAGTCTAGACGACCACAGAGTACTGTTGGTCATTGACCTCATTCGAAGGTTATTACTGGTTGTCAGCAAGTCAACAGCACAAATCAGCTGATGATTTCTTAACTGGGCTACTTAAAGGGGCATCTCTGATTAAAGGGATGGTGCAGACCACATGACCACTTGTAGTCGATGCATTTCGGTTTGCCCTAGGCACTTGGGATGCAGCCTCGTGCATTTTAGAAGAAATTTCTCAAAGATTCCTCGCTGTGGGAGAGACAGGGCTCACGAAGGGCCCGGAGGAACAGAAGGCAACATGAGATGTAAACATGCAGTTTCGTCAGAAATGGGAAGGCATGTCAGGTATCCGAAACAGGCAGTTTGCCCAGAAGCTGGTAGCAGAAAACATTTCGGTTCATTTCTACTTTTAAGTTTACATTTCATTACAAACATTTCAAAACATCAATGATTCCTGAGCCAGTATAAATTAAGTCTTCCCATAATTGCCGTTTGATTTTAGTCAGTTTAGCATTTTTGCCTGTCATGCCTTGAATTAGACCCACATAGATATTAACATGGCTGGTCTAATCCCGGCTAGCTGTGAGTGGTACAGCACATAGGCTCAGCAACCTGCACCTGTCTACAAACCCAAATCCAGCTTCCTTTACCAGAAAGCCACCAGCTATACCTTCGGGCCACTGGACCGGAACTTCAGACGGCACTGCGTCCCCGTGTTTCTGGAACATTCAGATCGCTCTCTTAGTTCGATGGCTCTCTTAACCACGTGCCGGAACAGCTGGCCCGCCAGCACTCGTGTGCAAACGTGCGTCCGCTCCGCCGGAATGACGAGAGCGTCCTCAGGGTTGGTCTTAGTCGGCACCCAGGGAGCTGGGCAGCCTCGGGATCGGTAGGCATGCGATCGCAGTAAACACACTGTGTCACCTATAAAGCACATGTTCAGTCTAAATGACATGCTTGCACTTTGCAGACACAATGCATGCAAGTCACTGCTATGGTTTTTCCCACAGGGAAACTTTGTCACCGTATAAGATATAGAAAATCTGCCATTTCTCTCTCTACCTAAAGTGGGTGCATTTTCTAACGGCCTTCACTAGCCGTCCCATGTATGGCGCTTGTCCCATGTATCTAATCAGAGTAAATGGTGTGTGAGTGTGCCCTGCGATGGGCTGGCCCCCCATCCTGGGTTATTCCCTGCCTCGTACCCATTGCTTCCAGGATAGGCTCCGGATTCCCCGCGACCCAGTAGGATAAGCGATTTGGAAAATGGATGGATGGATGTTTTTAATCACATCCTTTGTTCCCATTGGATCTTCTCCATGTTAAATCTTCCGTCCTCACTAGTGCCCCCGTATCCTGTTTGTTGACCCTAACCGCTCTGCGTCTGCCTGAGGATGAGCAGACCCACGGGGCGTCGCTCCTCCTTACCCCCCGTAACCGCATGCTGCACTGTAGGCACGGCAACGGCGGAATTCTCGCTCAGTCAGACGGCTCCTCCAGACCACATTACCCACAATTCCCATGGCAACAGAGTGCTATTATGGCGTCCTCCATTCACGGGGAAGACTATATTTGCAGCTGTTAGTTGTCTTCTTGTCATGATACTTGGCTCCAGTCCATCTCTGCCACTGACTCCTATGTAGATGTGATGCCTTTCCCCCAGGTACTGATAATGTCTGTGTGGGTTCAGAGTAAACATTTGTGTGATTGAAATTTTCTTTGACTTAGATATAGTTCAGGGCTTCCCCCCAGAAAACAGCAGGCGAGAAGTCGCAGGATCAGCTGCTAGCCAGGATTTTAATTCTTCAGACGAGCACAGTCACACATTTTACTCAGAAATTAAGTAACGATGCTGATTGTCAGTCACTGCCTCCTGTACGTGCCAGCTGATGTGTGTTAATCTCAGCGTAACTAGTGTGCACTAGCACAGAACTAATTTAATGTCTCATGATGTAAAGGTGCTTGAGTGTGGAGAGAATGCAGTTGATGCAGTCAAGACCACATGCCGAGCGAGGTAGTCAACTGGTGGATTTGCAAGAGTAAGTGGGCGGGGCCCAATTGGCCATTGTCTGGGCTGTCAGCA
This sequence comes from Brienomyrus brachyistius, assembly GCF_023856365.1. NCBI lineage: Eukaryota > Metazoa > Chordata > Actinopteri > Osteoglossiformes > Mormyridae > Brienomyrus > Brienomyrus brachyistius. Next base: position 5,071,187 of record NC_064534.1, on the reverse strand, counting down.
TAGCAACCGGCAAGGTAAACAGTCGGTCCTGGTCGATTCCTGGGAACGGGAACGTCGTGGTTCAACAGCCTCTCTGTTTTGCCGCTGGCATCTCTGGCGGTAGCTTTTCAGCCAGATAGTTTTATGATAAGAGAAGGCAGGACCTAATTGATCCCTGTGAGAGGAAATTTCTTTGTCCCATACAAATGAAAGTAATACAATCAATGATGAAGTGGAAATAAATACAAAAAAGGATAACGTAAGTAAAAAGACAAATACATAAAGGAAAACATTAACAAAATAAACATTAAGGTAATGAAGAATAAATAAGAAAATTGTGCAAAACGATGTACCACTATCAGTAATATAGTGCAAAATGGCTGTTGCACAAGTCCATTCAGAATATAGGTAGCAGTGGAGGGCAGAGGGGATAAACGGGCAATGGCAGGACTGTCATGGGCTATGTGGAGAGGAGGACTGTGACCTTTTAGACTGACAGCAAACGGGCAATGGCAGGACTGTCATGGGCTATGTGGAGAGGAGGACTGTGACCTTTCAGACTGACAGCAAACGGGCAATGGCAGGACTGTCATGGGCTATGTGGAGAGAAGGACTGTGACCTTTCAGACTGACAGCAAACGGGCAATGGCAGGACTGTCATGGGCTATGTGGAGAGGAGGACTGTGACCTTTCAGACTGACAGCAAACGGGCAATGGCAGGACTGTCATGGGCTATGTGGAGAGAAGGACTGTGACCTTTCAGACTGACAGCAAACGGGCAATGGCAGGACTGTCATGGGCTATGTGGAGAGGAGGACTGTGACCTTTCAGACTGACAGCAAACGGGCAATGGCAGGACTGTCATGGGCTATGTGGAGAGAAGGACTGTGACCTTTCAGACTGACACCATTCGTAAATTTCATAGTCCGGCATTTCAAGCTGTGTTTTGTGAAAATGGATGAGGGCTGGAGCAGAGGCGTCTGGGACGTGGTAGTGATCACGCCTCCTTTTTCCACTCTACCTGCGCAAGGTGGAGGCTTAGAGAGGGTGTGTTCCCAAGAGCTTCACCAGAAGAGCGGAATTTTCACAGCACCCAGCCAAACAGCCAAATGTTTTTTCGCGGAGGATTACAAGCGGTCTGCGAGTCCGTGCTTGTGCACGATGCCGAGGATGAGGTTCCGTGACTCAGAAGTCTCTCCCCTAAATATCTAACAGCATATTATCTTCTTCTTTTACTCTCCTCTTGCAGTCGCTTATAAAATGCAATTCCAGTGGTTTTTAATACATGCAAATCATAGCTGCACCTATAGTGCAGCGCACTGATGACCTGAACCACAGAAGTACGTGCCTGACCCCGCCACACGAGACACTAAACCTCCATTGTCACTGTCACTGTGCACCACAAGAATGGGGTTTTGGCAAAAGCTCAGAAGGCTCTTTGTCTTAGTTTTGTTTTATTTTTTTCTGGAAGGGTAAAGGTCATTTTTGGATTTGTGACCAAATAACCTCCCGGTGCTTTTAAATCCTGCTGTTGTTTTTTTTTTTTTTCCTCGCATAATTACCTGAGTACAAATAACCATACTCAGGGACTTAGAGGCTGGGGGTTTACAGTTGCTTGGAATGGGCCTTCCCTTAATCAGGTTGGTCTTTATCAGGTCTAATTGTTTCAAAATTTCTGAGTATTTATAGCTGAGAGGCTTATTTTGGAGTCAGGCCAAAAGTACAGACGTGTCCTCTCTTCTATTCTGTTCTGGTCGACATCCTGGATGAGGTCATCAGGAAATGGAGTCTGTTGTGTGATTCAGCCTTGGGGCTCTTCAGAGAGTCGGCCCCCGCGTCTCTAACACTCACCTCGTTTTTGCCTTTTCCGTAACCCAACTTGACCTCCTACCTCTATTTGCATACCTCATCAAGGGGGTCTCTGTGTCAGCCTCGTAGTGTTTTGCTTCGTCACTAGATGTCTGTGACGGCGGGGCCAGTAGCCAGCGGGCTCCTGTCATCGGAGGCATCTAAACGGCCGGCGGTTGAGGCATGTTGACACGTGGAGAACGTGGAAGGTGATCCCTTTGGTGGGCGGGGCCAGATTAATGCATCGGTTATCCTAGGGTATAGCCTATAGTCCTGGCTAACACCAGGGCTCCGCCCCACCTCAGAAAAAATGGAACAGTTAGTTAAATCGGCAACATCTGAGTACCCGTGCTGCTGTCAGCTGAGGACCTCCAGATATGTTAATCCGCCCTTACGGTGGGATGAGCCCAGCGAGACACTGAGCACGTGGGGGGCCAGTTTTGGCATCTCCCCTAACTGAGGACCTTTGGTCCTCAGGATCCCAAGCCTTGCCTAGCCTTGTTATGGGAGTTTAAGTGGGTTAAGGAGACAATGCATGCAGGCCCTGGGATTTGGGCTCCCTCTGAGGCCTGGCCTGCAGCAGCAGGTGAGGTTCCTCAGACTGGCTGACACTGGGCCATGCAGGCAGCTGGAACACCACAAGCCAGAGGCCTGCAGCCTTGGAAGTGACACGGGCAGCTGTCCAGCTAAATAAACATGGGCGGGGGGGTCCTGGGAGATTTGGAAGCATCTGACCTTGTGGCTTAATGTGTGGCGTCGATTCAGAATCCACTGACAATCTCAGAAAAACACCCTGAAGGTTTTTCAAAGAACCTCCTCGGCAGTATTCGGTCGGTATTATCGCCCATTTTATGGCTACTTTTATGAAATCTCCCTTAGTCGGCTGTATATAAACTCCTGACTATAAATGGCAGAGATGCAGGATCATACTGTGTCCAGAAACAAAAGGTTTCCAGAAGCCTGTCTGATGTGTGGCTTTTTGTATAATATTGTGGGTTATGACTTAATAGACAGGCGACACTCTCAGAGAGCCGCGGATAATCATTCTCCTCTGCATTTCATGCCTTTGATGACACGTCTTTTCCCCCAAATGTATGTTTTTGCTGGAGCAATTGAGGTTAACACTTAGCTTCAGGGAATAATAACAAGGCCACGCCTTAGCCACCCAACTACCTGGTGCTCTGAACATTTATTTTGTGGTGAGTAATGAAGGGGAAGGGGAGCATTTACGAAGGCTACATTACACTCGCAATAACACACGCTGCGACTTTAACTCCTCCAGAGTGTTAACAAGAAAGGTATGTCTCTGGATTAGAGGTTATACAGAAGAGTTTCACTCCCACCCAACGTGTTTAAGTGTTTGTTTCTGAAGGTTACACAACTGTGACATGAGTCACTCTTAATGAAGCCGTTGCTTCCTTATGCATCCATTGAAATTACGGAATATTAGGATCATTTAAGTTAAACAGAGAAACAATGATTCTGTTAATAAAAAATAAAACAGGCTTTTGTTATTGATGCCTTAAGGGCTAAATCGTTAATATGTTTGTAACTGGTCACCAGTTATTTTGCTTGCTACACATCACATACAGGAAATGCAGTTTTCAGTTAAATATTAATTATGAAGTTCGTCAAGTCCTCATGCCATTCCGAGCCCAGTATGTGTACAACAGCTGCAAGCGAGGGCAGAGACCGTGTTTGTAATGTGTTGTTTGCCTCACTTGTACGACAAAAGCATCTGCGAAGTTAAATAAACGAAAATCAATGTTTGGTGTAGCACAGTCGTTATCTCAACTTTTAGAACGACAAGATTTCTTTGGCGATTAAGCGCAGCCTCCCACCAGTGCAGCCTCCCACCAGCGCAGCCTCCCACCAGCGCAGCCTCCCACCAGCGCAGCCTCCCACCAGTGCAGCCTCCCACCAGTGCAGCCTCCCACCAGCGCAGCCTCCCACCAGCGCAGCCTCCCACCAGCGCAGCCTCCCACCAGCGCAGCCTCCCACCAGCGCAGCCTCCCACCAGCGCAGCCTCCCGCCAGCGCAGCCCGAATTCTCCTCCTGCGGCCTTTTCATTGCTGATACGTGTCCGTCCTGCTTCCTGCCGTTCCCACTGCGCACTTCCTGTCTTTTTCCTCCAGAAATGAATCAACGCTCACAGCACTTGGTCCCACACAAAGGGACACGCACACACACACGCACATGCATACTTCTTACACACACACACTCTCCCAAATGCACAGCAAGCACAAGCATGAACAGACAGGAAGTCTGTGGTACACAGTCCTGAATGCATTCATCGGTAGGCAGTCACAACCATTTCTATGGGGAAAAACTCTAATCCCAACATGACGGCCTTAACGCTTATCCAGCCCTCACCTTAACCGTAAGTAACCAAACAACATAGGAGACTTTTGGCTAGTTTTTTTATTTTCATTCACTGAAAAATGATACCCACAATGCCAAAATAGCAGGTTTTTATTGCATTGTGGGAGGCATTTGGTCCCCACAATGTAATATAAACATAACATGCATACACACGCACATGTTAGCATTCCTGACTTTATGGCTATTTCCCTTCACTTCCCATATGTATGCTATCCATGATTACATTCCTGTTGGGCCTTTATATAAAAGGCAGTTAACGAAAGCCTTATTGCGATCTCCTAAATTGTATTTTTTGAGATTTTACAGTTTGTGATGATATTTCCGCAATATTTATTTAGTGAAACCTAAATATAAACACACACACGCAAAACACTAAATCACTTCTTTTTAGTCAGAGCCCAGAAAACTCAGGGTGTGTTTAGGGGGCTGTTTGGGTCTTTCAGCGCCGCCTTCTGTTGATGCAGCCCTGTTTTGGGTTTTTTTACCCTGCCTTCCACTTGGGTCTGTTAAGCTTCCTGAGTGCGAGTATCCAGCTGCAGACGTAAGTCTTATTCAGCATCGTCCAGTTAAGGGCCCGTGTTGCAATGCATGGACCCTGAGGTGTGGGTCTCTGTAAACCATGCTTATAAAAACTGGAAAACACAGGGAAAGGTTGTAAAAGGACTTTGGTGTATGTTGTAATATTTAACTGAATTATGTCTTGTTCTTCTCTAATGAATTTGTTAACCAGGACATTTTAACGTCAAATGTGGTTTAACTTTGAACTGATTTATATTGGTTCCCAGCTGGTTTCTGTCTTGGACCTTGAGTCTGACAGTGAAGCACATGCATTCTTGACCTGTTTTTTCACACTCGGATGCCGCCCGTCTGCTCCTTCCCCAGAATTGCCTGAGCTTGAGTCTGAAGGATCTCCTGCTAGTTACTGTTTGTTTTCTGTGTTGGCATTGCCATGGCAAATATTATCACTTCCTTTTTGGAGATGAAACTGCAGCTTATGACTGAGACGTGTGTCTGACGTTTGAATTCAGAACTCGCCATTTCACTTGCGTGTTATTGATCGATTGTATGTGAATGTACATGTATATATATTTACTTAGGCCTGTTTTTTATACACTATGCTTAAACTTTAGACCAGCCAATACTGTGTAGGATCTACCACAGAGCCCCTTTAAAGGTTGATGAGTTGTCTTCAGAGATTCCTTTTGCATTGTACTGCTATACTGGCATGATATTTTGATTTATTTTTGCACTTGTGCCCTTCTTGCCTATAAGAGGTCTGCACATTCTCCTCTGACATCTGTGATTTTTCTTTTCTCACGCCATTGTTCTCTGTAAACTCTTAGCATGAAAATATTTGTCCTCTGGTTTTAAAATCCCCTTCAGAAATTTTACAGGACATTCTGCCCTGGATTGCCTTTGTGCTTTACGAAATTAATTCAGTAAATTGGGATTAATAAATATGATCATTTGTGACATATTAAACGAGATGGATCCTTGAAGACGACGAAAAATTCCCGGATCAAAGGTCCCACAACCGTAAGTCTTCAGGAATTCCAAAGGGGCAGTGAAGGTTTGCCAGTAAAAACAGTCCCTCCTCTAGCACAGAGCAGGGTGCTGAGAGTCAGAACAGCCCCCCAGAGAGAATGGACAGGCTGCATGGAGAGCCCTCACAACAAAGATGTTAGTGACCTGTAATTGTTGTGCTACGTAAATGGCCTGGCAGTTTAGGGTCTAGTTACTCTGTGTGTCAATCTTGGTCCCTCACCCCGCTCTGGATATGGTGTCTTGAATGACCCCTCTAACGTTATCGGTGATCTTCTCCATCGGCACAGGTCTGTCGGAGGAGTGCAAGGTGCAGACGCCGGCCTTCACGGACTCGGTGCGGCTGCACCGGCAGGCGCACGACCAGTACAGCACGTGGGAGATGATGTGCGGGACGCCCCAGCAGGTGTGTCAGCCTGTCAGCGAGCGAGTGATTTGGGGGCTGAGAAGCATTTTAGCCACAAGCATCCGGATATTCGCAGGGGTACCTGTGAATATGCTGGATCCGCTATAAAGTAACATCCATCCATCCATTTTCCAAACCGCTTATCCTAATGGGTCGCGGGGGGTCCGGAGCCTATCCCGGAAGCAATGGGCACGAGGCAGGGAACAACCCAGGATGGGGGGCCAGCCCATCGCAGGGCACACTCACACACCATTCACTCACACATGCACACCTATGGGCAATCTAGTGACTCCAATTAGCCTCAGCATGTTTTTGGACTGTGGGGGGAAACCGGAGTACCCGGAGGAAACCCCACGACGACATGGGGAGAACATGCAAACTCCACACACATGTGACCCAGGCGGAGACTCGAACCCGGGTCCCAGAGGTGTGAGGCAACAGTGCTAACCACTGCACCACCATGCCGCCCCTTATAAAGTAACATAATGCACATTTCATTTTTATTATTTTTGATGTAGAAGAAACATATGAAGAACCTCTACGCTGCTTCTGGACCCGTTTCCAATCTGCAGCCATTATGTCAAAATTAGCAATTGCTAACTTGGCACCTTCAGTCTAAATATGATGATTACCAGTCATCAGCTATTTTCATTGTAACCGGAAACATCTGAATCACTGTACTAAAAAAAAAAACACTTTAACAACCTATTTTTAAAAAGGCCAGTTTCGGATGGGGAGGCTTCTCACCGTCACTCACATAAGGAAGTTGTTTTACTGCTTTTTCGTAAGACTAGAAGTCAAGTATTCCATCCCTAAAGCAAGTATCAGATTCCTGACTGGGTAACCCTACCTCCTTGTTTTGGAGCTAGTTTGCAAAGTGGGCATTGTGATGCATGCGTGCACACACTCCGACACGTACGCGCGGTTTAACTTTGGGATGGTTTCCCTCAGGCTCTCCCGGTACTGAACGAGGACTCCCACAACTGACACGGCACTGTGCTTTACCCAGCCTGCCATTTATGCATCTTCATTTACATGCGCAGATACCCTTATCGTTATTATAATCTAAATCTTATTTATGCTCGACATTTCATGTTCTGTTTTTTTTTCCTTTATGTTAGGCATTTCCTTTCATGCATAATCCTGGAAGCAGGTGGAAAGGCGTTCCACCACGCAGATGTTCAGTGTGTGTTTTGTGCATGTGACAGTTAAAACCTGAAACTTGTTAGGGAACCTTCCGTCAGTGCTGATTCTGGCTGTGGGGGTGCAGGGGCTGATGGGATATCTGAGCAGATGTCTCTCCAATACTAGTAAGAGGTTCCATTGTAGCATCCCGGGAGACAGGTGGAGAGGAGTGTTTACCTGGCCGGGTGTGGCTCAAGCCGCCCAACGACACTCTGTAAACCCTCATGGGCTCCTGCTTTGTCTGTCTTCCATCCAAGGCTGGGATCCCCCCCCACACACACACACACTTTTTTTTTCTCAGGGTGGTGTTATGACAGGGAGTCCAATCCTAATTTAGCAGCGTTAAATAGGGGTGAACAACAACGGCACCATGACAGCAATTATGATAATCATCATTCTCCAAAAGGTAACCCTGAACTGAGCTTCACAAAGAAGGCATTTCATGTTAGGAGGACATCTAGTGATTCATTGACGTCTCGTTTTACAGCACATGCCTCGATAAACTTTCCATAAAAGCTTGTTGTGTGTTTAGGCTGTGAGAATTTGCCCACTGCTTTGATATTTTTTTATCAAAGCACATCTGGGGTTTGTAGATTGTGTGCCTGCATGTATGTGATGTAGCACTACACATCTGCATGTTTTAATCTCCACATTAAGGATTCTGGCAAACGCAATAATAAAAAGCTTTGACACCGTAAAGCACTCCACCCCTCTTGTATTCATTCTCCATTCTATAGATACTTTGAGTTATTCCTCAATTTTAGAAATGGACTCCTTTATGACATCTTCTGCTCCGCCTGTCATGGGGCGATTTTCTCCGGTATTTTCTATAAGCCCCATGGCTTGTTGGCCTCTGATGGTGCTGTGGAGCCAAGAGCAATGACTCCATCCGAGCTTCTGTCCCACAACCAGCTGCCACAGGTGGAGCTCAGTCCCCCCCACCTCCAGTCTCAGTTGAACTAGCATGTTTCCGACGCAGTACGTGAATTATGCCATGGGAAGTTTGTAAGTTTAACGATGACTTAAGATTTGAATTTAAAGTTTTAAAAAATGTCTGTGAGCATCATGAAAGGCAGTGCAGCAGACAAGAGGATCCATACCTGCCCTTGAGGGGTCATTGTACCTTTGAACAGGAAGCATAAGACGGTTGAGAGCTGAAAATACCCGTGTGGTTGCTCTGGATATCAGCTGAGGAAAATGATTTGAGACAGAATTACATCCAGCAGCATCCTGCTGTGTCTCATTACTGTGTTTGACTCGTAATTCAGTATGAGGTTGTCCTAGTCCCACCAGGCAGGTGAATCGGTAAATATGGATTATAAGTCTAAATATTGAAGTGATTTTCAACCCGCCCCCACCCTTCTGGGCATGGCTCTGCAGCCTGTTGCTGTTAGTTCTTCAAATGCCCCCACAATGTGATGTGTGTTATTTTACCTTGTGGTTGTGTTTTATAAAATTCTGTGGCTGCAGTCAAAAAACTGAAAATAGGAAAAGTCTCGTATTTTGCTTGGTTACCTATGGTTAAGGTTAGGGCTGGGGGGGGTGGGGTTGGGACATTGTTGGGATTAGGGTTATGCCCATAGAAATGAATGGAGAGTCCCCACAAAGATATGAATACGGGGACTGCGTGCGTGTGTGTTTGTGCCCACGTGAGTGTGTCTTTGTGTTTGTGTGCGTGGGTGCATGTGCTTCTGTGTGTTTTCGTGCCCACATGCGTTTGTATTGAGGGACAGCAAACAGTGTAGATTTGCAGCTTCATCCGCCGCTCACCTTTATCGCCCATTCTCCTTTTTTGTCATTTTCACTGGAGCGTAGCTGCAGTGCCGCTGCCTGTCCCCTTTCTATTTTACTCCCTTTGTTTAGCTACATAAAGCCCCCGTATCTATATCACATGCCCGCTGGGCATCGCCACGCCGCTGGCGGCCCGTCCCACCCCACTGTCAACGCCGGTCCACGTTCACCGAGTGCTGAAGTACCGGCCAGGTGAGGCTAGCTCCGCCCATCTCGCAGAGTCACACTCGGCGCGTTCAGGGTCGCCTCGGCCCACCGGACCTTGCCGAGGCTTCTAGCTAACGAGGCTCCGTCTGTGGAAAAAATTAACCAGGGACTATTAATGAGTAGCTGTTAGCAGAACTGATGGTCATGGCTTTACAGGCAGTTTAATTTAACCTGGATGTATCCACCATCCATTTGTAGTACAAATCTCCTGGCCTCTATCTGATCCGTCTTGGAGCGGTAAATATTCCGTTGTTGGCACAGAACGGCCTATTTTCCCGTGTTTTCTCGGAATCTTGGGAATGTTTATGTGTGCCACTGTAAACAAACCCTGGAATCTGGCAGGATGGCATTTGCCAGTGCTGACTTAGCCCTCATCACGGTTCACTGGCCGTAAGTACTGCAGGCCCCTGCTGCGTCAGTCTGCCTGCGCAGTCACTGGGAAAACGTGCAGCCCTGCAGCAGGCCGTGGTGGGAAACGGCCGTTGGAGACGCGACGTACCGTTTGGCTGGCACGGGCTCATGCCGCGAGCTTGCGCCCTCGGGCGCCTACCACACCTGTCCAGGCACAGTCGCATACCGTGCGTCATGCCTCTGGATTGTGGGACTGGCACCCAGTGGCAGAATGTCTCTCTGCTGGGCACTGTGCAGTAAAAACCGTCTGTGAAACTCTAGGTGGCGCTCTAGGCTTTTAGCGCTGGAACTCTGCAGAGGTAGAGGCTTTGGGGGTTTTGCCGCTTATGCGTGAAGTGCTTCTGCTCTCGTCTGCGCCCTGAAGGGTCACCCAGCTTCTGACACACCCACCTTTCTGTCTCCTTCCTTGGCTCAGCCAGTTTTCTGTCGTATGGCTCCGCTCCTCGTGTTTTTCCCTGAGTTGGACTGAACCGTGAGTTTTCCGGTTCCACAGCATACCGGCCCAGGCTGGCTTTCGGTGAGGTTTCGGCGTACAATGAATTCCCCAAGCGGTCAAAGATAGAGCTGCTGCACAGCCACCAGTCTCCCTGAACCACACCTCCAGTGAGGGATGCCGGTGAGCTTGGAGCCCGTCCCCGCAACATGGTACGGGGCAGATGGCACCCTGCCCTCAAACAATGCCAGGAATTCACAGGCATCATACCTAACTGCGATTTATTCTTTTTTTTTTTTACTGGAATACCTTGATTAGACTAGTACACAGAATAAAGGAATCCCAGCGCTGGAAGTGTGTGGCTACTTTCATATCCACTACCGGGAAAATACTTACGTTTAAGATTGAAAGGTACAGTAGCTTACACTTCCATATGGTAAAATTTATGCTGCGAAGGAAACTAAGTAAAAGTCTGTCAAGGAAGCAGCTACAGTAGATGTGCCCTCTGGTGACTCTAGGGGTTTGTCAGCATTTGTCCCCCAGCAGGACAGAGATCTATCACTGGGTGTATTACTCATTCTTAAAGTGGGGCTGTTTGTGTCTGCATGTCCTGGTAGATCCTGGCAAACCTGGTTATGGAGACCCTTGTTCCAGAGCTGAGAGAGCCCATTGCTGCCCGACTGAAGGGAAAACCATTCGAGAAGCAGAGGAACTGGATGCTGGTGAGTTAGAGGTCCGACACAAACCGAGAAGGTCCCATGGCACGGGCTGGTGGGTTCTGAGGAGGTCCGCATGCTGTAGGTTTTTCTCCTGGTAAATGTTACATCTGCTGCAGCTGGAATCAACGTCAAATACTGCTGGTGTGCTGTTCCTGTCTAATCTTCTCTATGTCTTTACACAGCACCAAGGACTCATAGGAAATTAAGCGTTAGAACACATGAAAGGTTCAACAGAAGGCACATATGAAATGGGAATGTCAACAATCAGTTAGAAATTCTTGCTGTTGTGTGAAAATCCTGCAGTTTTAATTTTACATAAAATTCAAAGATAGAAGTGCTGATGATGCTGGAGGGGGGTGATATTTTGCTGAAACATGCAGATTGGATGTTCGTGCGGCATGCTGCACGTCATGCTGACCTTGGTTTAGAACATGCATGAACTTCCCCTTTTAAAGACAAGCGGGTCCCCGTGGACTCGGCAGACGCCGGCTGGTGTGACGTCGGTGCAGGTTGGCGTGGCCCCACCCCGGTTCTTTCGCCATCCAAGCCTGCTCATTTGGTTGGCACGTGTTTTCTCTGCCTGAACCCAGCTTGCTTCTCGCACCCCCCAACCCCCTCGCACCCTAGATCTCGGACGCCGTGTACAGCATGGTCCAGGGCCAAGTGCGGGCGCAGTACGAGGCAGTGGTGCAGAAGTGTGAGGCCAGTCGCCCCCTTCAGGAGGCCTCCATACGCACGGACATGGACCAGATCATCACCTCCAAGGAGCACGTCACCAACAAGATCAGCAGTAAGCCCCCCAGGAAATATCGTCCATGCTTCATCAATATGAATACCAGTATGAATATGAAACTGAAGTGTAGCTTCAATCATGTTTTGAGAGGGAAGTTCTTAGACATCAATCATGGAGATAATTGAATCTTGGAAAGAACATAAGAAGTCCCACCAACTATCTTGATCTTAAGTGAGCAGTTTACTTTCGTTACGTTTTGATTGGATGCGACAGTGTGAATTGGATTTTTTGCAATCTTGCTCATTTGACTCCCCCTCTGAGTCTGGTTCCTCCCAAAGTTTCTTCCTTCTAGGGAGATTTTCCTTGGCACTATCGCTTCCGGGCTTAATCACTAGGGGCTTTGGGCGGGATTAATGTAAAGCTCTTTTTGTGAAAGTACACTATAGAAAAAACATTGAATTGAAATTAATTGTACTACAGTTTCACCTGTCTGCACCCAGCTTCCTCAAGTGCCAGGTTTATGTCCTAATGGGCCAGGTGTGGTTCCCTTGTGACTCCAAGCATGGAATGTGCCATCGATCTGCTGTTTTCACAAGCCTACCCATAATGCACAGCTTTGACTCTAACCAGCTGATTAGAATAATTTCTAATGGAATTCAGATCATCCCCAAAGGACCATCACTGTCTCACTATCAGCTGAAGCTTTCGTTGCTTTACGTGCCCTGTGGCATCTCACTCCATCTTCCCTTTTTTGTTCTCATGAAGCCACAGGAGTGGAATTTCAGCATTCCAAAAACACTTGTGCAAGTGGAAATAACACTGGGAACCGGACACTGGAACCTGTCTGATCGCCTGTACCATTGGGAAAGGGTCACTGTGTATCCTTGCCAAACACACCTAGGCCAGTAGTGGATAATAGTGATACTTTATTAATACCCCCCCTTTCCCCATCCGGAAGATGAGCAAGGGTAGGGGGTCACCGCAAAGGCCCAGCCACCTACAAGACTCATGGAGCTGGGGGATTAAGGACCTTGTTCAAGGGTCCTTGGACCGTAGGTGTCGTTAGGTTCGATCACTCAGGGCTGTTCATTCCTTCGAGGAAAAGTCAAGTCAGGGGAACAGTTGACTTTTTTTCAATAGTTAGAAACACCCCTGCCTTGGACACATGATTATTTTGCTATGGCTGGGTTTGAACAGGTGACCTTCTGATCACAGGCACAGAGGCTTAGACCACTAAGCCACACCCTGCTTGAAGCAGGTTCCTCCATGTGTGCTGGTTTCCTCATGCAGCTAGACATTAGTCTGTGACGGTGTGAGTACATGTATGTGTACGTGACTGTGTGTTCATGGGTTTATGTGCCTTGTGATGTTCAATCCCCAAATGCTTTACTGAGACCATCTGACCAGCCTCTGATGCTCCCTCAGCCCTGGTCATGCCCAAGGCCGAGAAGCTCCTGAAGGCCAGCATCCAGCCCTACATCAACTCCATCCTGGAAGCCCTGATGGAGCCCACCAGCCGCGGCTTCTCGGAAGTCCGGGAAGTGTTCTTCCGTGAACTGGTGGAAATGAGCAAGAACACACTCAATGGCGGCAGCAAAGAGAAGCTGGGCGAGGTGAGGGCCTGGCCACTCCTGATCGGACCTGTGGCTGTTCCCTGGGGATCTGCAGGCTCATGTTTGTATGTGTGAGAAGTCACTGCAGTCACTACATTAATCATGTTACTTTAATAAGCTGAATGCTGCCCTCTTGTGGTGTGATGTGGGATTGCACATCCTTTATCAGTGTTCCACAGTCTTCAAAAAGCAGTAAGAGAAGTAGAGAATTCTCATTATGTAATTCCTTGTGTTTCATGATCTCTGTCCAAGTCTCCCCACTTTCCTAAATGTCTCACCGCCTTACCACCCCAGTCTTACTGCCTTTATCCCAGTTTCACTACATCCATGTCACTCACTGTCCTTTGGTGTCTAGCAAATGGAGAGGATCTCTATGCTGGCATTCCATCCAGTGAAGATGCAGAGCTGCTATGAGAAGGTGGAGAATCTGCATCTGGAGGGCCTCCAGCAGCGCTTTGATGTGTCCAGCACATCCGTCTTCGTCCAGAGGGCGCAGATCCTCATGAGAGAGGTGAGATGTCTGGTCTCCAACCAGCCTCCGAAAAGACATATTGGTGACAGGCGCGTCTTACCTGCTGTTTGTCTGAATTTTTGTGACATCATAGAAAAGCCACCAAATAGCAGACGGAAAATTCTACCCTGATGCCCCAGAGCATTTTTGGCCTGGAAATGCTGTCTTATGTGGTACAAAAAAATCCTGATTATATTTTGATAACAGACGTAGACACGTCCTTTTAAATAGCATCCTCAGAACATGCCTTGACATGGAAACGGCCTTCTGACTGTCCCTGCACCTTTAATGTGGTCTCCGCAACTCGGTGTTTTGTGTATCAGGGAGGGAACTGGTGCTGTTGTGATTGGGGAGCGAGATGTGGCTGCTCGCTCTGTCAGTGGAAACTGGCCCACTTTTTTCTAAATAAAGTGAGCCGAGTACGTTTCACTTCAAACTGAGGATGAATTGGCCCAAACGTGTACTTTCAAGCGATAGAAGGGAGACATTGTACACACAGGTTTGCTTTGGAGAATTAAGCCATTCAGCGGGGTGGTGTGTGTATCGTGTGTGTGTGTGTGTGATGTTCATTCAGTAGGTGAGAGGAGAAAATGATGTGCTAGATAATGAATTACTCAACAAGGCATGAGTTTTGGCCACACTACACCCTTGAACCCAGAAGCCATGGTGCCCCCTTGTGGCAATTTATGATAAAGCAGGTACATCATTGGATACCTTTACCTCTCACCTGGCCCTTAGTCTCACCTTGTATGTTTCTGCAGCAAATGGACAATGCTGTGTACACCTTTGAGCAGCTTCTGCACCAGAGTATGGAAGGCCAAGGCGGGGAGGATCTCTGCAAGACCATCCAGCGCTGTCAGGACCGGGTCATCAAGGTATGACAGCTTCACTAGTGAAGCTGGATTGGCTGTGTAGATGCACACATTGGACAATGAAGCTGTACTTTGTGCTCTCATAGACACCAGAAAACCAGATCTCTGCTCTTGAAGTATTGCACAGTCAATTGTTTCCGTTTGTCTAGTAAATGGAATGAGCTCTGATAAGGTGGATATCTAGAGATGTTTAGACAAACAAGGTTTCTAAACTAAGACCCTGCTCTCTTGCATTAGAAATATGACTATGACAGCAGCACAGTTCGCAAGAAGTTCTTCAGAGAAGCTCTTCTGCAGATCTTCATCCCATATATGCTGAAGCAGCTGACTCCAACTGTCGCCCCCGTGAGTCTCCCGCTTTTCCATGCCAAAGAGCCCTGACATTCCCGTCACGCTCTCCCAAGATACGACATCGTCTCAGTTCTAACTGCCTTCGTTATCCTTCTCCAGGAGCTGCCTAAATTCAAGGACCTGATCTTCGAGGACTTCTCACGCTTCATCTTGGTTGAGAACATCTTTGAGGAGGTGGTTCTCCAGTCCATCATGAAGGACATCATGATGGGTGAGTCTGAGTTCCAGTCTTTTAAGGGGAACAGCTCCTTCCCATGCTGCTGAATTCATTTTTTTCACCTCACACACCTCACGATATAGTTCAGAACTACAAAGTCTGTAAGACCAGGGCTGTCCAGGACTAAGGCTTAATGCCTGCTTTTGTGGATTTTAATGTTACTCCTTCATACTCCATTTGGCAGGAGTAGGAGGTCCTATCCTGGTCAATAACCTTTCTTCCATTTGTAACTGACCTACATCATCTCTCTGCATGATTAAAACACTTTCTGTGCTGTGATAGGCTGTGTGATTAAAACACTCACTTTGCTGTGATTAGTTATGTGATTAAAAGAGTCACACATTCTGTGATGTTATAAGCTGTGTGATTAACACACTCGCACTTTCCCTGGTGTGATAGGCTGTGCTATTAACACACTCGCACTTTCCCAGGTGCGATAGGCTGTGCGATTAACACACTCGCACTTTCCCTGGTGCGATAGGCTGTGCGATTAACACACTCGCACTTTCCCTGGTGTGATAGGCTGTGCGATTAACACACTCGCACTTTCCCTGGTGCGATAGGCTGTGCGATTAACACACTCGCACTTTCCCAGGTGTGATAGGCTGTGCGATTAACACACTCGCACTTTCCCTGGTGCGATAGGCTGTGCGATTAACACACTCGCACTTTCCCTGGTGCGATAGGCTGTGCGATTAACACACTCGCACTTTCCCTGGTGTGATAGGCTGTGCGATTAACACACTCGCACTTTCCCTGGTGCGATAGGCTGTGCGATTAACACACTCGCACTTTCCCTGGTGCGATAGGCTGTGCGATTAACACACTCTCTTTTTGTACATGCAGCTGTGAAAGAGGCAGCTGTCCAGAGGAGACATAATTTGTACCGGGACAGTATCGTCCTGACCAACAGTGACCCCAACCTGCTTCTGCTAGCGGACAGTACCCCTATTGATTGGGGCAGTCAGTACGGCAATGAGAAGGACCGCATGGATGGCAGTGAGCCACAGAAGAGGAGAAAGCAAGTGGTGTCCATGATTCAGCTGGATGGGACTCAACTGTTACCCCATGAATCCTGCCTGGAGGTTCCGGGGGTTTGTGACATTTCTGAGGAGGGCCAGGATGGTGACAGCACTGTCCCCGCCTCATCAGGGCCACATCAAGACAAAGCGGTCCCCCTGACCAATGGGACCAGCCAGCCAGAAGGCAGCCTAGAGAAGGCCATCGCCCCTACCCCTCAGGAGACACAGCCCGGTCCGTCAAAAGCAGAACCTCAGCAGGAAGAGGCCAAGAAACCAGAGGGGCATGTAGAAGGATCTCCACAGGACGCCGCTATAGAGAGCGCCATAATGGAGATAGAGAACGCCGTGAGCGGTGAGGAGCTTCTCTCTGAGGACGAAGGGCAGGAATTAGCCAAGGTGGTGTCTATAACCCCAGAGGCACACGGGCAGATGGCGGAAGGTCCCCAGACCACGGTACCCAAGCCAGCGGCAACCGACCTCCATCCTCATGGCAACACCAGCGATTCCGCCCACAAAAACGAGGAGGCAGGAGCCAAGTCTGTCTCAGAAGGTCAGATAACAGACCACAGTAACTTGGTTACAGGAGAAGGGGTGTCAGGGGGACAGTCCACATCATGTCCTGCTGCCGGTGGAGAGGTTTGAGCTGACATACACCCCCCCCCCAAACAACAAATAAAACACGCTTTTACAGAAGAGACAGAGGCTTAGTTTATGATTACCTGTCTGGAAAGCATTCGCTAAGAGCGAGATGATAAATCTACAGTTTATTTAGTTGGACATTCTACACCTTGTACTTTTTTTCCATCATTTTCTGAAAATCAAGTATATTCCGAATTTTGACGACTGCAAATGAACACCAAAATCCCAATATGGGCTTGGCAGCAGTCAAGTCAATTTCATATAATCTTTTATACTATTACGCAAATATAGGCTTCATTTTGATTTGCGTTCCATCAACATCTGTGGCCACAAAATGTATGTATGAATCACTGCCATAATCCTGAGAAGTTGCAAGTTACATGCAGGATTTGTGAATTCCTGCTCAGATGTGGTCTCCGTCTGGTCACTGCTGTACCCAGAGACAAACAAACGGCTGAGACTCTTACACTACAGGAGAAATAGGAGTCAACACAAATAAAAAACTAATAAATAAAATGCCCAAATCCTTCTCATCTTCTCACCTTCCTCTGCTGCTGAGGATGTGGCCTATCCGCGTTTTAGAACATCTTGAACTTACAAGATCTCAAAGTTTTGACTAACTTCACCTAACTACTTTGAGGGAGATCCTTTGAAATGGAATTCCATATTGACCAATGCTAACTGGCCAATAATATCTTATTTTGGCTGAATAACAATTAGTAAATTCACAATGAGAGTACACTGCATTGACCTTGCCTTTGGAAACACTGAAAAATATTAATGCCATTGGATGTCATATTACTTTGTGTTTTTTCGCCCTTTCAAAGCTAAGGTTTCATTGCTCTGTGGTCTATTTTATATATGAATACTTACATAACTATTGATGATATTCCGCAAACATGCTTTTGCAAACACTATTTTTATGTCACTGGCTCCGTTTAGCTTTAAACTGCTTATGTTGCCTTGTGCCACCCTGATTTGTGCCTAGTTAGTAAACAGTGTAAAACTGGGATAGATGACCAGGATTTCATTAGCAATGGCTCCATTAATGAGCAAAACACTCACCTTTAGTGAGGATTTAGCAGGTAACCAGGTCAGATGGAGGTGAGAGAGCTTTGGTTAGCATCCCCCCCCCTCACTTACCTGAAGCTGCTTTTTGCATGAGCTGGTTTGTAAAGTTGTTCTTTGTTCTTTAGAAATTTTGAAAAATGCAGGTTAATTTAGGGTAACTGCTGTAATACCCTAGAGAAGGGTATTTCACCTGAGTACTTTAAGCAGTTTATCCAAATGCACTATTGGGTACCGGGAAAATCTCATATATTCTCATATTTTGTGGATCTGTTTTCCATCTGGGGAGTCAGGCTTCCCACACTAAGGTCTCCCTGAGCGTTTTCAGGCCATCCACAGCACCCTCGCCGCTGTGGGTTTTCAAACGCTCGTTTCACCCATAACCAGATGCAACTGCTAGGAATAAAGGTGGCTGAAGATGAAAATATCTACTGAAAAGCAAATATAAGGTTGCTTTGGAAAAAAGTGTCTGACATTCAAATAAGCTCCTAATAAAGTGTGATGGGTGTTTACACTTTATGGGGCCCTGCTTGATTTATGGTACTGTGCTTGATCATATGGGGCCCTTTATCTTCTGCCAACACATGTGCCTTTTACCCATGGGGGGCTTTTCTATCCTGCTTTTCACTGTACACAAGCGGCGCATTTACTTCCTGTTCAGCTCCTTTAAACTTCATATTTGTCTCAATGAAAACAGACCTATTGAGCTGGGTAGATCTTTGCACGACTTTGAAGACCAGAACCCTAATGTTTTATTTATTATTTTTTAGCACACCACGTCTGTGCATTTTTTTTAAATGTCTAATGCAATTCTGGATGATATTGTTTTTTAAATATAAAGAATAAAAAGTAATATGCATTAAATAAATTTGCAGTTTGGTCATTGTGACAATTACACAAAATGCCCTGTGTCAAACAATCATTTAAACATGCAGGAATCCTCAGAAGAGATTTTGAAATGAAACAGGTTTCCTGCAAATTGCTTCCCATGAGGAGATCTTTGTCATTGATGCTGCAGCCTTACCCTGCCACACCCCCTCAGTCAGCCCATCTGAAGAACGGCTGCTAGTCTCCCGGTTTAGCAAATTTCATCAAAAACCTCTACAAGTAAAAAAAAAATCAGCCAAAAATCATTTACTTGTAATACATAATTGTAACTCGATATTGTTATCAAATCAGGCTCTGTTCTTCTTTCTTCAGAAAATTCGCTAAGAGCTGCATTTAAAACACCATGTTGTCTGTGATAATTCATATCTTTCCATGCCAATAGTATCGAGTCTTCTGTGGCGAAGTGGTTTTTACATAGAAAACAAAGCGGTGAGTTGAAGAGGAATTATATCAGTACTTTGTTTAAAACTGTGCGTAAAAAGCTGTATATCTTTATTATTAATAATAAGTTGCAAAACGTGAATGGGGAGTCTTCAAGTTTGCGAGAAGATCGCCCCCTGGTGGAATAAAGGCAAGAACAGCTTACAGCACCTAGTATTACCAGGCAGTATTTAGAGTTAAACGGTGTGTAAAAGCTGCCTTTATGAATGAGAGAGAGAGAGAGAGAAAAAAAAAAGTAAAATGGAAGGGGAGTGATAGATTTAAATTAATCGTGAAGTGGAGCGCCCCCTGTATAAAGTAAAAGTGAGAAAAGCTTACAGCACCTGGTATTCCCAGGCGGTCTCCCATCCAAGTACTAACCAGGCCCGACCCTGCTTAGCTTCCGAGATCGGACGAGATCGGGCGTGTTCAGGGTGGTATGGCCGTAAGCGAGAGACGCTACCAAAGACAGCCCTTTTGTACCACACGCGTCTATACACGCCAGTTAGTCCCATCGCATCCTACTCCTGGTTTTCTATCTGACTCACACTGCAGCCCCACCATCCAATCGGCAGCGCCGGACCCACACCAAACATTCACCAAACTGCTCAGCCGGCAGCCTACGGCAATTATTCCGTTCTTTCCGCATCCGCACACTTGCTTCTCTTTAACCCCTTTTCACTAGCGCACAGGTTAATCGCCGCACGTCCCCCGCCGGCAAACATTACTCCTTTGCCTACCGCATGCAGGCTTCTCCTAACGACCCTCTGTTATCAACTCCGCTAACGGCCACAAAATCTCCGCCGCACGAAGCCCACTGGTGGCTGCTCAATCACATGCTTCCCCAGAACGTCGCGCTGTCAGAACACTGGCAGCTACAGGTCCATACTGCAGCCAGAACAATTTTCTACATTCAAACATTGACGGCCTCTTCTCTCTAAAAATTCACCAGACCGCTTCTACCACCAGCAAAGAAGTTTCCATCCCTAATTCCTCTGTGATGCCCACTAACCTACACGTTAAGCCGGCATGGAAAGGTGTGAATTAACACGGCCAGCCTGCTGTTTTAAATACAGCTTTTAGCAAGTTTTGAAAGGAGGAGAAGAGCAGACCTTGCTGTGCCAATAGTATCGAGTCTTCTGTGGCGAAGTGGATTTTACATAGAAAACAAAGCGGTGAGTTGAAGAGGAATTATATCAGTACTTTGTTTAAAACTGTGCGTAAAAAGCTGTATATCTTTATTATTAATAATAAGTTGCAAAACGTGAATGGGGAGTCTTCAAGTTTGCGAGAAGATCGCCCCCTGGTGGAATAAAGGCAAGAACAGCTTACAGCACCTAGTATTACCAGGCAGTATTTAGAGTTAAACGGTGTGTAAAAGCTGCCTTTATGAATGAGAGAGAGAGAGAAGAAAAAAAAGTAAAATGGAAGGGGAGTGATAGATTTAAATTAATCGTGAAGTGGAGCGCCCCCTGTATAAAGTAAAAGTGAGAAAAGCTTACAGCACCTGGTATTCCCAGGCGGTCTCCCATCCAAGTACTAACCAGGCCCGACCCTGCTTAGCTTCCGAGATCGGACGAGATCGGGCGTGTTCAGGGTGGTATGGCCGTAAGCGAGAGACGCTACCAAAGACAGCCCTTTTGTACCACACGCGTCTATACACGCCAGTTAGTCCCATCGCATCCTACTCCTGGTTTTCTATCTGACTCACACTGCAGCCCCACCATCCAATCGGCAGCGCCGGACCCACACCAAACATTCACCAAACTGCTCAGCCGGCAGCCTACGGCAATTATTCCGTTCTTTCCGCATCCGCACACTTGCTTCTCTTTAACCCCTTTTCACTAGCGCACAGGTTAATCGCCGCACGTCCCCCGCCGGCAAACATTACTCCTTTGCCTACCGCATGCAGGCTTCTCCTAACAACCCTCTGTTATCAACTCCGCTAACGGCCACAAAATCTCCGCCGCACGAAGCCCACTGGTGGCTGCTCAATCACATGCTTCCCCAGAACGTCGCGCTGTCAGAACACTGGCAGCTACAGGTCCATACTGCAGCCAGAACAATTTTCTACATTCAAACATTGACGGCCTCTTCTCTCTAAAAATTCACCAGACCGCTTCTACCACCAGCAAAGAAGTTTCCATCCCTAATTCCTCTGTGATGCCCACTAACCTACACGTTAAGCCGGCATGGAAAGGTGTGAATTAACACGGCCAGCCTGCTGTTTTAAATACAGCTTTTAGCAAGTTTTGAAAGGAGGAGAAGAGCAGACCTTGCTGTGCCAATAGTATCGAGTCTTCTGTGGCGAAGTGGATTTTACATAGAAAACAA
The DNA here is from genome assembly GCF_023856365.1 of Brienomyrus brachyistius. Lineage (NCBI taxonomy): Eukaryota > Metazoa > Chordata > Actinopteri > Osteoglossiformes > Mormyridae > Brienomyrus > Brienomyrus brachyistius. The sequence goes on along the minus strand of NC_064534.1, from coordinate 5,049,616 downwards.
AGCGGTGAGTTGAAGAGGAATTATATCAGTACTTTGTTTAAAACTGTGCGTAAAAAGCTGTATATCTTTATTATTAATAATAAGTTGCAAAACGTGAATGGGGAGTCTTCAAGTTTGCGAGAAGATCGCCCCCTGGTGGAATAAAGGCAAGAACAGCTTACAGCACCTAGTATTACCAGGCAGTATTTAGAGTTAAACGGTGTGTAAAAGCTGCCTTTATGAATGAGAGAGAGAGAGAAGAAAAAAAAGTAAAATGGAAGGGGAGTGATAGATTTAAATTAATCGTGAAGTGGAGCGCCCCCTGTATAAAGTAAAAGTGAGAAAAGCTTACAGCACCTGGTATTCCCAGGCGGTCTCCCATCCAAGTACTAACCAGGCCCGACCCTGCTTAGCTTCCGAGATCGGACGAGATCGGGCGTGTTCAGGGTGGTATGGCCGTAAGCGAGAGACGCTACCAAAGACAGCCCTTTTGTACCACACGCGTCTATACACGCCAGTTAGTCCCATCGCATCCTACTCCTGGTTTTCTATCTGACTCACACTGCAGCCCCACCATCCAATCGGCAGCGCCGGACCCACACCAAACATTCACCAAACTGCTCAGCCGGCAGCCTACGGCAATTATTCCGTTCTTTCCGCATCCGCACACTTGCTTCTCTTTAACCCCTTTTCACTAGCGCACAGGTTAATCGCCGCACGTCCCCCGCCGGCAAACATTACTCCTTTGCCTACCGCATGCAGGCTTCTCCTAACGACCCTCTGTTATCAACTCCGCTAACGGCCACAAAATCTCCGCCGCACGAAGCCCACTGGTGGCTGCTCAATCACATGCTTCCCCAGAACGTCGCGCTGTCAGAACACTGGCAGCTACAGGTCCATACTGCAGCCAGAACAATTTTCTACATTCAAACAATGACGGCCTCTTCTCTCTAAAAATTCACCAGACCGCTTCTACCACCAGCAAAGAAGTTTCCATCCCTAATTCCTCTGTGATGCCCACTAACCTACACGTTAAGCCGGCATGGAAAGGTGTGAATTAACACGGCCAGCCTGCTGTTTTAAATACAGCTTTTAGCAAGTTTTGAAAGGAGGAGAAGAGCAGACCTTGCTGTGCCAATAGTATCGAGTCTTCTGTGGCGAAGTGGATTTTACATAGAAAACAAAGCGGTGAGTTGAAGAGGAATTATATCAGTACTTTGTTTAAAACTGTGCGTAAAAAGCTGTATATCTTTATTATTAATAATAAGTTGCAAAACGTGAATGGGGAGTCTTCAAGTTTGCGAGAAGATCGCCCCCTGGTGGAATAAAGGCAAGAACAGCTTACAGCACCTAGTATTACCAGGCAGTATTTAGAGTTAAACGGTGTGTAAAAGCTGCCTTTATGAATGAGAGAGAGAGAGAAAAAAAAAGTAAAATGGAAGGGGAGTGATAGATTTAAATTAATCGTGAAGTGGAGCGCCCCCTGTATAAAGTAAAAGTGAGAAAAGCTTACAGCACCTGGTATTCCCAGGCGGTCTCCCATCCAAGTACTAACCAGGCCCGACCCTGCTTAGCTTCCGAGATCGGACGAGATCGGGCGTGTTCAGGGTGGTATGGCCGTAAGCGAGAGACGCTACCAAAGACAGCCCTTTTGTACCACACGCGTCTATACACGCCAGTTAGTCCCATCGCATCCTACTCCTGGTTTTTTATCTGACTCACACTGCAGCCCCACCATCCAATCGGCAGCGCCGGACCCACACCAAACATTCACCAAACTGCTCAGCCGGCAGCCTACTGCAATTATTCCGTTCTTTCCGCATCCGCACACTTGCTTCTCTTTAACCCCTTTTCACTAGCGCACAGGTTAATCGCCGCACGTCCCCCGCCGGCAAACATTACTCCTTTGCCTACCGCATGCAGGCTTCTCCTAACGACCCTCTGTTATCAACTCCGCTAACGGCCACAAAATCTCCGCCGCACGAAGCCCACTGGTGGCTGCTCAATCACATGCTTCCCCAGAACGTCGCGCTGTCAGAACACTGGCAGCTACAGGTCCATACTGCAGCCAGAACAATTTTCTACATTCAAACATTGACGGCCTCTTCTCTCTAAAAATTCACCAGACCGCTTCTACCACCAGCAAAGAAGTTTCCATCCCTAATTCCTCTGTGATGCCCACTAACCTACACGTTAAGCCGGCATGGAAAGGTGTGAATTAACACGGCCAGCCTGCTGTTTTAAATACAGCTTTTAGCAAGTTTTGAAAGGAGGAGAAGAGCAGACCTTGCTGTGCCAATAGTATCGAGTCTTCTGTGGCGAAGTGGATTTTACATAGAAAACAAAGCGGTGAGTTGAAGAGGAATTATATCAGTACTTTGTTTAAAACTGTGCGTAAAAAGCTGTATATCTTTATTATTAATAATAAGTTGCAAAACGTGAATGGGGAGTCTTCAAGTTTGCGAGAAGATCGCCCCCTGGTGGAATAAAGGCAAGAACAGCTTACAGCACCTAGTATTACCAGGCAGTATTTAGAGTTAAACGGTGTGTAAAAGCTGCCTTTATGAATGAGAGAGAGAGAGAAGAAAAAAAAGTAAAATGGAAGGGGAGTGATAGATTTAAATTAATCGTGAAGTGGAGCGCCCCCTGTATAAAGTAAAAGTGAGAAAAGCTTACAGCACCTGGTATTCCCAGGCGGTCTCCCATCCAAGTACTAACCAGGCCCGACCCTGCTTAGCTTCCGATATCGGACGAGATCGGGCGTGTTCAGGGTGGTATGGCCGTAAGCGAGAGACGCTACCAAAGACAGCCCTTTTGTACCACACGCGTCTATACACGCCAGTTAGTCCCATCGCATCCTACTCCTGGTTTTCTATCTGACTCACACTGCAGCCCCACCATCCAATCGGCAGCGCCGGACCCACACCAAACATTCACCAAACTGCTCAGCCGGCAGCCTACGGCAATTATTCCGTTCTTTCCGCATCCGCACACTTGCTTCTCTTTAACCCCTTTTCACTAGCGCACAGGTTAATCGCCGCACGTCCCCCGCCGGCAAACATTACTCCTTTGCCTACCGCATGCAGGCTTCTCCTAACGACCCTCTGTTATCAACTCCGCTAACGGCCACAAAATCTCCGCCGCACGAAGCCCACTGGTGGCTGCTCAATCACATGCTTCCCCAGAACGTCGCGCTGTCAGAACACTGGCAGCTACAGGTCCATACTGCAGCCAGAACAATTTTCTACATTCAAACATTGACGGCCTCTTCTCTCTAAAAATTCACCAGACCGCTTCTACCACCAGCAAAGAAGTTTCCATCCCTAATTCCTCTGTGATGCCCACTAACCTACACGTTAAGCCGGCATGGAAAGGTGTGAATTAACACGGCCAGCCTGCTGTTTTAAATACAGCTTTTAGCAAGTTTTGAAAGGAGGAGAAGAGCAGACCTTGCTGTGCCAATAGTATCGAGTCTTCTGTGGCGAAGTGGATTTTACATAGAAAACAAAGCGGTGAGTTGAAGAGGAATTATATCAGTACTTTGTTTAAAACTGTGCGTAAAAAGCTGTATATCTTTATTATTAATAATAAGTTGCAAAACGTGAATGGGGAGTCTTCAAGTTTGCGAGAAGATCGCCCCCTGGTGGAATAAAGGCAAGAACAGCTTACAGCACCTAGTATTACCAGGCAGTATTTAGAGTTAAACGGTGTGTAAAAGCTGCCTTTATGAATGAGAGAGAGAGAGAAGAAAAAAAAGTAAAATGGAAGGGGAGTGATAGATTTAAATTAATCGTGAAGTGGAGCGCCCCCTGTATAAAGTAAAAGTGAGAAAAGCTTACAGCACCTGGTATTCCCAGGCGGTCTCCCATCCAAGTACTAACCAGGCCCGACCCTGCTTAGCTTCCGAGATCGGACGAGATCGGGCGTGTTCAGGGTGGTATGGCCGTAAGCGAGAGACGCTACCAAAGACAGCCCTTTTGTACCACACGCGTCTATACACGCCAGTTAGTCCCATCGCATCCTACTCCTGGTTTTCTATCTGACTCACACTGCAGCCCCACCATCCAATCGGCAGCGCCGGACCCACACCAAACATTCACCAAACTGCTCAGCCGGCAGCCTACGGCAATTATTCCGTTCTTTCCGCATCCGCACACTTGCTTCTCTTTAACCCCTTTTCACTAGCGCACAGGTTAATCGCCGCACGTCCCCCGCCGGCAAACATTACTCCTTTGCCTACCGCATGCAGGCTTCTCCTAACGACCCTCTGTTATCAACTCCGCTAACGGCCACAAAATCTCCGCCGCACGAAGCCCACTGGTGGCTGCTCAATCACATGCTTCCCCAGAACGTCGCGCTGTCAGAACACTGGCAGCTACAGGTCCATACTGCAGCCAGAACAATTTTCTACATTCAAACAATGACGGCCTCTTCTCTCTAAAAATTCACCAGACCGCTTCTACCACCAGCAAAGAAGTTTCCATCCCTAATTCCTCTGTGATGCCCACTAACCTACACGTTAAGCCGGCATGGAAAGGTGTGAATTAACACGGCCAGCCTGCTGTTTTAAATACAGCTTTTAGCAAGTTTTGAAAGGAGGAGAAGAGCAGACCTTGCTGTGCCAATAGTATCGAGTCTTCTGTGGCGAAGTGGATTTTACATAGAAAACAAAGCGGTGAGTTGAAGAGGAATTATATCAGTACTTTGTTTAAAACTGTGCGTAAAAAGCTGTATATCTTTATTATTAATAATAAGTTGCAAAACGTGAATGGGGAGTCTTCAAGTTTGCGAGAAGATCGCCCCCTGGTGGAATAAAGGCAAGAACAGCTTACAGCACCTAGTATTACCAGGCAGTATTTAGAGTTAAACGGTGTGTAAAAGCTGCCTTTATGAATGAGAGAGAGAGAGAAAAAAAAAGTAAAATGGAAGGGGAGTGATAGATTTAAATTAATCGTGAAGTGGAGCGCCCCCTGTATAAAGTAAAAGTGAGAAAAGCTTACAGCACCTGGTATTCCCAGGCGGTCTCCCATCCAAGTACTAACCAGGCCCGACCCTGCTTAGCTTCCGAGATCGGACGAGATCGGGCGTGTTCAGGGTGGTATGGCCGTAAGCGAGAGACGCTACCAAAGACAGCCCTTTTGTACCACACGCGTCTATACACGCCAGTTAGTCCCATCGCATCCTACTCCTGGTTTTTTATCTGACTCACACTGCAGCCCCACCATCCAATCGGCAGCGCCGGACCCACACCAAACATTCACCAAACTGCTCAGCCGGCAGCCTACTGCAATTATTCCGTTCTTTCCGCATCCGCACACTTGCTTCTCTTTAACCCCTTTTCACTAGCGCACAGGTTAATCGCCGCACGTCCCCCGCCGGCAAACATTACTCCTTTGCCTACCGCATGCAGGCTTCTCCTAACGACCCTCTGTTATCAACTCCGCTAACGGCCACAAAATCTCCGCCGCACGAAGCCCACTGGTGGCTGCTCAATCACATGCTTCCCCAGAACGTCGCGCTGTCAGAACACTGGCAGCTACAGGTCCATACTGCAGCCAGAACAATTTTCTACATTCAAACATTGACGGCCTCTTCTCTCTAAAAATTCACCAGACCGCTTCTACCACCAGCAAAGAAGTTTCCATCCCTAATTCCTCTGTGATGCCCACTAACCTACACGTTAAGCCGGCATGGAAAGGTGTGAATTAACACGGCCAGCCTGCTGTTTTAAATACAGCTTTTAGCAAGTTTTGAAAGGAGGAGAAGAGCAGACCTTGCTGTGCCAATAGTATCGAGTCTTCTGTGGCGAAGTGGATTTTACATAGAAAACAAAGCGGTGAGTTGAAGAGGAATTATATCAGTACTTTGTTTAAAACTGTGCGTAAAAAGCTGTATATCTTTATTATTAATAATAAGTTGCAAAACGTGAATGGGGAGTCTTCAAGTTTGCGAGAAGATCGCCCCCTGGTGGAATAAAGGCAAGAACAGCTTACAGCACCTAGTATTACCAGGCAGTATTTAGAGTTAAACGGTGTGTAAAAGCTGCCTTTATGAATGAGAGAGAGAGAGAAGAAAAAAAAGTAAAATGGAAGGGGAGTGATAGATTTAAATTAATCGTGAAGTGGAGCGCCCCCTGTATAAAGTAAAAGTGAGAAAAGCTTACAGCACCTGGTATTCCCAGGCGGTCTCCCATCCAAGTACTAACCAGGCCCGACCCTGCTTAGCTTCCGATATCGGACGAGATCGGGCGTGTTCAGGGTGGTATGGCCGTAAGCGAGAGACGCTACCAAAGACAGCCCTTTTGTACCACACGCGTCTATACACGCCAGTTAGTCCCATCGCATCCTACTCCTGGTTTTCTATCTGACTCACACTGCAGCCCCACCATCCAATCGGCAGCGCCGGACCCACACCAAACATTCACCAAACTGCTCAGCCGGCAGCCTACGGCAATTATTCCGTTCTTTCCGCATCCGCACACTTGCTTCTCTTTAACCCCTTTTCACTAGCGCACAGGTTAATCGCCGCACGTCCCCCGCCGGCAAACATTACTCCTTTGCCTACCGCATGCAGGCTTCTCCTAACGACCCTCTGTTATCAACTCCGCTAACGGCCACAAAATCTCCGCCGCACGAAGCCCACTGGTGGCTGCTCAATCACATGCTTCCCCAGAACGTCGCGCTGTCAGAACACTGGCAGCTACAGGTCCATACTGCAGCCAGAACAATTTTCTACATTCAAACATTGACGGCCTCTTCTCTCTAAAAATTCACCAGACCGCTTCTACCACCAGCAAAGAAGTTTCCATCCCTAATTCCTCTGTGATGCCCACTAACCTACACATTAAGCCGGCATGGAAAGGTGTGAATTAACACGGCCAGCCTGCTGTTTTAAATACAGCTTTTAGCAAGTTTTGAAAGGAGGAGAAGAGCAGACCTTGCTGTGCCAATAGTATCGAGTCTTCTGTGGCGAAGTGGATTTTACATAGAAAACAAAGCGGTGAGTTGAAGAGGAATGATATCAGTACTTTGTTTAAAACTGTGCGTAAAAAGCTGTATATCTTTATTATTAATAATAAGTTGCAAAACGTGAATGGGGAGTCTTCAAGTTTGCGAGAAGATCGCCCCCTGGTGGAATAAAGGCAAGAACAGCTTACAGCACCTAGTATTACCAGGCAGTATTTAGAGTTAAACGGTGTGTAAAAGCTGCCTTTATGAATGAGAGAGAGAGAGAAGAAAAAAAAGTAAAATGGAAGGGGAGTGATAGATTTAAATTAATCGTGAAGTGGAGCGCCCCCTGTATAAAGTAAAAGTGAGAAAAGCTTACAGCACCTGGTATTCCCAGGCGGTCTCCCATCCAAGTACTAACCAGGCCCGACCCTGCTTAGCTTCCGAGATCGGACGAGATCGGGCGTGTTCAGGGTGGTATGGCCGTAAGCGAGAGACGCTACCAAAGACAGCCCTTTTGTACCACACGCGTCTATACACGCCAGTTAGTCCCATCGCATCCTACTCCTGGTTTTTTATCTGACTCACACTGCAGCCCCACCATCCAATCGGCAGCGCCGGACCCACACCAAACATTCACCAAACTGCTCAGCCGGCAGCCTACGGCAATTATTCCGTTCTTTCCGCATCCGCACACTTGCTTCTCTTTAACCCCTTTTCACTAGCGCACAGGTTAATCGCCGCACGTCCCCCGCCGGCAAACATTACTCCTTTGCCTACCGCATGCAGGCTTCTCCTAACGACCCTCTGTTATCAACTCCGCTAACGGCCACAAAATCTCCGCCGCACGAAGCCCACTGGTGGCTGCTCAATCACATGCTTCCCCAGAACGTCGCGCTGTCAGAACACTGGCAGCTACAGGTCCATACTGCAGCCAGAACAATTTTCTACATTCAAACATTGACGGCCTCTTCTCTCTAAAAATTCACCAGACCGCTTCTACCACCAGCAAAGAAGTTTCCATCCCTAATTCCTCTGTGATGCCCACTAACCTACACGTTAAGCCGGCATGGAAAGGTGTGAATTAACACGGCCAGCCTGCTGTTTTAAATACAGCTTTTAGCAAGTTTTGAAAGGAGGAGAAGAGCAGACCTTGCTGTGCCAATAGTATCGAGTCTTCTGTGGCGAAGTGGATTTTACATAGAAAACAAAGCGGTGAGTTGAAGAGGAATTATATCAGTACTTTGTTTAAAACTGTGCGTAAAAAGCTGTATATCTTTATTATTAATAATAAGTTGCAAAACGTGAATGGGGAGTCTTCAAGTTTGCGAGAAGATCGCCCCCTGGTGGAATAAAGGCAAGAACAGCTTACAGCACCTAGTATTATCAGGCAGTATTTAGAGTTAAACGGTGTGTAAAAGCTGCCTTTATGAATGAGAGAGAGAGAGAAGAAAAAAAAGTAAAATGGAAGGGGAGTGATAGATTTAAATTAATCGTGAAGTGGAGCGCCCCCTGTATAAAGTAAAAGTGAGAAAAGCTTACAGCACCTGGTATTCCCAGGCGGTCTCCCATCCAAGTACTAACCAGGCCCGACCCTGCTTAGCTTCCGAGATCGGACGAGATCGGGCGTGTTCAGGGTGGTATGGCCGTAAGCGAGAGACGCTACCAAAGACAGCCCTTTTGTACCACACGCGTCTATACACGCCAGTTAGTCCCATCGCATCCTACTCCTGGTTTTCTATCTGACTCACACTGCAGCCCCACCATCCAATCGGCAGCGCCGGACCCACACCAAACATTCACCAAACTGCTCAGCCGGCAGCCTACGGCAATTATTCCGTTCTTTCCGCATCCGCACACTTGCTTCTCTTTAACCCCTTTTCACTAGCGCACAGGTTAATCGCCGCACGTCCCCCGCCGGCAAACATTACTCCTTTGCCTACCGCATGCAGGCTTCTCCTAACGACCCTCTGTTATCAACTCCGCTAACGGCCACAAAATCTCCGCCGCACGAAGCCCACTGGTGGCTGCTCAATCACATGCTTCCCCAGAACGTCGCGCTGTCAGAACACTGGCAGCTACAGGTCCATACTGCAGCCAGAACAATTTTCTACATTCAAACATTGACGGCCTCTTCTCTCTAAAAATTCACCAGACCGCTTCTACCACCAGCAAAGAAGTTTCCATCCCTAATTCCTCTGTGATGCCCACTAACCTACACGTTAAGCCGGCATGGAAAGGTGTGAATTAACACGGCCAGCCTGCTGTTTTAAATACAGCTTTTAGCAAGTTTTGAAAGGAGGAGAAGAGCAGACCTTGCTGTGCCAATAGTATCGAGTCTTCTGTGGCGAAGTGGATTTTACATAGAAAACAAAGCGGTGAGTTGAAGAGGAATTATATCAGTACTTTGTTTAAAACTGTGCGTAAAAAGCTGTATATCTTTATTATTAATAATAAGTTGCAAAACGTGAATGGGGAGTCTTCAAGTTTGCGAGAAGATCGCCCCCTGGTGGAATAAAGGCAAGAACAGCTTACAGCACCTAGTATTACCAGGCAGTATTTAGAGTTAAACGGTGTGTAAAAGCTGCCTTTATGAATGAGAGAGAGAGAGAAGAAAAAAAAGTAAAATGGAAGGGGAGTGATAGATTTAAATTAATCGTGAAGTGGAGCGCCCCCTGTATAAAGTAAAAGTGAGAAAAGCTTACAGCACCTGGTATTCCCAGGCGGTCTCCCATCCAAGTACTAACCAGGCCCGACCCTGCTTAGCTTCCGAGATCGGACGAGATCGGGCGTGTTCAGGGTGGTATGGCCGTAAGCGAGAGACGCTACCAAAGACAGCCCTTTTGTACCACACGCGTCTATACACGCCAGTTAGTCCCATCGCATCCTACTCCTGGTTTTCTATCTGACTCACACTGCAGCCCCACCATCCAATCGGCAGCGCCGGACCCACACCAAACATTCACCAAACTGCTCAGCCGGCAGCCTACGGCAATTATTCCGTTCTTTCCGCATCCGCACACTTGCTTCTCTTTAACCCCTTTTCACTAGCGCACAGGTTAATCGCCGCACGTCCCCCGCCGGCAAACATTACTCCTTTGCCTACCGCATGCAGGCTTCTCCTAACGACCCTCTGTTATCAACTCCGCTAACGGCCACAAAATCTCCGCCGCACGAAGCCCACTGGTGGCTGCTCAATCACATGCTTCCCCAGAACGTCGCGCTGTCAGAACACTGGCAGCTACAGGTCCATACTGCAGCCAGAACAATTTTCTACATTCAAACATTGACGGCCTCTTCTCTCTAAAAATTCACCAGACCGCTTCTACCACCAGCAAAGAAGTTTCCATCCCTAATTCCTCTGTGATGCCCACTAACCTACACGTTAAGCCGGCATGGAAAGGTGTGAATTAACACGGCCAGCCTGCTGTTTTAAATACAGCTTTTAGCAAGTTTTGAAAGGAGGAGAAGAGCAGACCTTGCTGTGCCAATAGTATCGAGTCTTCTGTGGCGAAGTGGATTTTACATAGAAAACAAAGCGGTGAGTTGAAGAGGAATTATATCAGTACTTTGTTTAAAACTGTGCGTAAAAAGCTGTATATCTTTATTATTAATAATAAGTTGCAAAACGTGAATGGGGAGTCTTCAAGTTTGCGAGAAGATCGCCCCCTGGTGGAATAAAGGCAAGAACAGCTTACAGCACCTAGTATTACCAGGCAGTATTTAGAGTTAAACGGTGTGTAAAAGCTGCCTTTATGAATGAGAGAGAGAGAGAAGAAAAAAAAGTAAAATGGAAGGGGAGTGATAGATTTAAATTAATCGTGAAGTGGAGCGCCCCCTGTATAAAGTAAAAGTGAGAAAAGCTTACAGCACCTGGTATTCCCAGGCGGTCTCCCATCCAAGTACTAACCAGGCCCGACCCTGCTTAGCTTCCGAGATCGGACGAGATCGGGCGTGTTCAGGGTGGTATGGCCGTAAGCGAGAGACGCTACCAAAGACAGCCCTTTTGTACCACACGCGTCTATACACGCCAGTTAGTCCCATCGCATCCTACTCCTGGTTTTCTATCTGACTCACACTGCAGCCCCACCATCCAATCGGCAGCGCCGGACCCACACCAAACATTCACCAAACTGCTCAGCCGGCAGCCTACGGCAATTATTCCGTTCTTTCCGCATCCGCACACTTGCTTCTCTTTAACCCCTTTTCACTAGCGCACAGGTTAATCGCCGCACGTCCCCCGCCGGCAAACATTACTCCTTTGCCTACCGCATGCAGGCTTCTCCTAACGACCCTCTGTTATCAACTCCGCTAACGGCCACAAAATCTCCGCCGCACGAAGCCCACTGGTGGCTGCTCAATCACATGCTTCCCCAGAACGTCGCGCTGTCAGAACACTGGCAGCTACAGGTCCATACTGCAGCCAGAACAATTTTCTACATTCAAACATTGACGGCCTCTTCTCTCTAAAAATTCACCAGACCGCTTCTACCACCAGCAAAGAAGTTTCCATCCCTAATTCCTCTGTGATGCCCACTAACCTACACATTAAGCCGGCATGGAAAGGTGTGAATTAACACGGCCAGCCTGCTGTTTTAAATACAGCTTTTAGCAAGTTTTGAAAGGAGGAGAAGAGCAGACCTTGCTGTGCCAATAGTATCGAGTCTTCTGTGGCGAAGTGGATTTTACATAGAAAACAAAGCGGTGAGTTGAAGAGGAATGATATCAGTACTTTGTTTAAAACTGTGCGTAAAAAGCTGTATATCTTTATTATTAATAATAAGTTGCAAAACGTGAATGGGGAGTCTTCAAGTTTGCGAGAAGATCGCCCCCTGGTGGAATAAAGGCAAGAACAGCTTACAGCACCTAGTATTACCAGGCAGTATTTAGAGTTAAACGGTGTGTAAAAGCTGCCTTTATGAATGAGAGAGAGAGAGAAGAAAAAAAAGTAAAATGGAAGGGGAGTGATAGATTTAAATTAATCGTGAAGTGGAGCGCCCCCTGTATAAAGTAAAAGTGAGAAAAGCTTACAGCACCTGGTATTCCCAGGCGGTCTCCCATCCAAGTACTAACCAGGCCCGACCCTGCTTAGCTTCCGAGATCGGACGAGATCGGGCGTGTTCAGGGTGGTATGGCCGTAAGCGAGAGACGCTACCAAAGACAGCCCTTTTGTACCACACGCGTCTATACACGCCAGTTAGTCCCATCGCATCCTACTCCTGGTTTTTTATCTGACTCACACTGCAGCCCCACCATCCAATCGGCAGCGCCGGACCCACACCAAACATTCACCAAACTGCTCAGCCGGCAGCCTACGGCAATTATTCCGTTCTTTCCGCATCCGCACACTTGCTTCTCTTTAACCCCTTTTCACTAGCGCACAGGTTAATCGCCGCACGTCCCCCGCCGGCAAACATTACTCCTTTGCCTACCGCATGCAGGCTTCTCCTAACGACCCTCTGTTATCAACTCCGCTAACGGCCACAAAATCTCCGCCGCACGAAGCCCACTGGTGGCTGCTCAATCACATGCTTCCCCAGAACGTCGCGCTGTCAGAACACTGGCAGCTACAGGTCCATACTGCAGCCAGAACAATTTTCTACATTCAAACATTGACGGCCTCTTCTCTCTAAAAATTCACCAGACCGCTTCTACCACCAGCAAAGAAGTTTCCATCCCTAATTCCTCTGTGATGCCCACTAACCTACACGTTAAGCCGGCATGGAAAGGTGTGAATTAACACGGCCAGCCTGCTGTTTTAAATACAGCTTTTAGCAAGTTTTGAAAGGAGGAGAAGAGCAGACCTTGCTGTGCCAATAGTATCGAGTCTTCTGTGGCGAAGTGGATTTTACATAGAAAACAAAGCGGTGAGTTGAAGAGGAATTATATCAGTACTTTGTTTAAAACTGTGCGTAAAAAGCTGTATATCTTTATTATTAATAATAAGTTGCAAAACGTGAATGGGGAGTCTTCAAGTTTGCGAGAAGATCGCCCCCTGGTGGAATAAAGGCAAGAACAGCTTACAGCACCTAGTATTACCAGGCAGTATTTAGAGTTAAACGGTGTGTAAAAGCTGCCTTTATGAATGAGAGAGAGAGAGAAGAAAAAAAAGTAAAATGGAAGGGGAGTGATAGATTTAAATTAATCGTGAAGTGGAGCGCCCCCTGTATAAAGTAAAAGTGAGAAAAGCTTACAGCACCTGGTATTCCCAGGCGGTCTCCCATCCAAGTACTAACCAGGCCCGACCCTGCTTAGCTTCCGAGATCGGACGAGATCGGGCGTGTTCAGGGTGGTATGGCCGTAAGCGAGAGACGCTACCAAAGACAGCCCTTTTGTACCACACGCGTCTATACACGCCAGTTAGTCCCATCGCATCCTACTCCTGGTTTTCTATCTGACTCACACTGCAGCCCCACCATCCAATCGGCAGCGCCGGACCCACACCAAACATTCACCAAACTGCTCAGCCGGCAGCCTACGGCAATTATTCCGTTCTTTCCGCATCCGCACACTTGCTTCTCTTTAACCCCTTTTCACTAGCGCACAGGTTAATCGCCGCACGTCCCCCGCCGGCAAACATTACTCCTTTGCCTACCGCATGCAGGCTTCTCCTAACGACCCTCTGTTATCAACTCCGCTAACGGCCACAAAATCTCCGCCGCACGAAGCCCACTGGTGGCTGCTCAATCACATGCTTCCCCAGAACGTCGCGCTGTCAGAACACTGGCAGCTACAGGTCCATACTGCAGCCAGAACAATTTTCTACATTCAAACATTGACGGCCTCTTCTCTCTAAAAATTCACCAGACCGCTTCTACCACCAGCAAAGAAGTTTCCATCCCTAATTCCTCTGTGATGCCCACTAACCTACACGTTAAGCCGGCATGGAAAGGTGTGAATTAACACGGCCAGCCTGCTGTTTTAAATACAGCTTTTAGCAAGTTTTGAAAGGAGGAGAAGAGCAGACCTTGCTGTGCCAATAGTATCGAGTCTTCTGTGGCGAAGTGGATTTTACATAGAAAACAAAGCGGTGAGTTGAAGAGGAATTATATCAGTACTTTGTTTAAAACTGTGCGTAAAAAGCTGTATATCTTTATTATTAATAATAAGTTGCAAAACGTGAATGGGGAGTCTTCAAGTTTGCGAGAAGATCGCCCCCTGGTGGAATAAAGGCAAGAACAGCTTACAGCACCTAGTATTACCAGGCAGTATTTAGAGTTAAACGGTGTGTAAAAGCTGCCTTTATGAATGAGAGAGAGAGAGAAGAAAAAAAAGTAAAATGGAAGGGGAGTGATAGATTTAAATTAATCGTGAAGTGGAGCGCCCCCTGTATAAAGTAAAAGTGAGAAAAGCTTACAGCACCTGGTATTCCCAGGCGGTCTCCCATCCAAGTACTAACCAGGCCCGACCCTGCTTAGCTTCCGAGATCGGACGAGATCGGGCGTGTTCAGGGTGGTATGGCCGTAAGCGAGAGACGCTACCAAAGACAGCCCTTTTGTACCACACGCGTCTATACACGCCAGTTAGTCCCATCGCATCCTACTCCTGGTTTTCTATCTGACTCACACTGCAGCCCCACCATCCAATCGGCAGCGCCGGACCCACACCAAACATTCACCAAACTGCTCAGCCGGCAGCCTACGGCAATTATTCCGTTCTTTCCGCATCCGCACACTTGCTTCTCTTTAACCCCTTTTCACTAGCGCACAGGTTAATCGCCGCACGTCCCCCGCCGGCAAACATTACTCCTTTGCCTACCGCATGCAGGCTTCTCCTAACGACCCTCTGTTATCAACTCCGCTAACGGCCACAAAATCTCCGCCGCACGAAGCCCACTGGTGGCTGCTCAATCACATGCTTCCCCAGAACGTCGCGCTGTCAGAACACTGGCAGCTACAGGTCCATACTGCAGCCAGAACAATTTTCTACATTCAAACATTGACGGCCTCTTCTCTCTAAAAATTCACCAGACCGCTTCTACCACCAGCAAAGAAGTTTCCATCCCTAATTCCTCTGTGATGCCCACTAACCTACACGTTAAGCCGGCATGGAAAGGTGTGAATTAACACGGCCAGCCTGCTGTTTTAAATACAGCTTTTAGCAAGTTTTGAAAGGAGGAGAAGAGCAGACCTTGCTGTGCCAATAGTATCGAGTCTTCTGTGGCGAAGTGGATTTTACATAGAAAACAAAGCGGTGAGTTGAAGAGGAATTATATCAGTACTTTGTTTAAAACTGTGCGTAAAAAGCTGTATATCTTTATTATTAATAATAAGTTGCAAAACGTGAATGGGGAGTCTTCAAGTTTGCGAGAAGATCGCCCCCTGGTGGAATAAAGGCAAGAACAGCTTACAGCACCTAGTATTACCAGGCAGTATTTAGAGTTAAACGGTGTGTAAAAGCTGCCTTTATGAATGAGAGAGAGAGAGAAGAAAAAAAAGTAAAATGGAAGGGGAGTGATAGATTTAAATTAATCGTGAAGTGGAGCGCCCCCTGTATAAAGTAAAAGTGAGAAAAGCTTACAGCACCTGGTATTCCCAGGCGGTCTCCCATCCAAGTACTAACCAGGCCCGACCCTGCTTAGCTTCCGAGATCGGACGAGATCGGGCGTGTTCAGGGTGGTATGGCCGTAAGCGAGAGACGCTACCAAAGACAGCCCTTTTGTACCACACGCGTCTATACACGCCAGTTAGTCCCATCGCATCCTACTCCTGGTTTTCTATCTGACTCACACTGCAGCCCCACCATCCAATCGGCAGCGCCGGACCCACACCAAACATTCACCAAACTGCTCAGCCGGCAGCCTACGGCAATTATTCCGTTCTTTCCGCATCCGCACACTTGCTTCTCTTTAACCCCTTTTCACTAGCGCACAGGTTAATCGCCGCACGTCCCCCGCCGGCAAACATTACTCCTTTGCCTACCGCATGCAGGCTTCTCCTAACGACCCTCTGTTATCAACTCCGCTAACGGCCACAAAATCTCCGCCGCACGAAGCCCACTGGTGGCTGCTCAATCACATGCTTCCCCAGAACGTCGCGCTGTCAGAACACTGGCAGCTACAGGTCCATACTGCAGCCAGAACAATTTTCTACATTCAAACATTGACGGCCTCTTCTCTCTAAAAATTCACCAGACCGCTTCTACCACCAGCAAAGAAGTTTCCATCCCTAATTCCTCTGTGATGCCCACTAACCTACACATTAAGCCGGCATGGAAAGGTGTGAATTAACACGGCCAGCCTGCTGTTTTAAATACAGCTTTTAGCAAGTTTTGAAAGGAGGAGAAGAGCAGACCTTGCTGTGCCAATAGTATCGAGTCTTCTGTGGCGAAGTGGATTTTACATAGAAAACAAAGCGGTGAGTTGAAGAGGAATGATATCAGTACTTTGTTTAAAACTGTGCGTAAAAAGCTGTATATCTTTATTATTAATAATAAGTTGCAAAACGTGAATGGGGAGTCTTCAAGTTTGCGAGAAGATCGCCCCCTGGTGGAATAAAGGCAAGAACAGCTTACAGCACCTAGTATTACCAGGCAGTATTTAGAGTTAAACGGTGTGTAAAAGCTGCCTTTATGAATGAGAGAGAGAGAGAAGAAAAAAAAGTAAAATGGAAGGGGAGTGATAGATTTAAATTAATCGTGAAGTGGAGCGCCCCCTGTATAAAGTAAAAGTGAGAAAAGCTTACAGCACCTGGTATTCCCAGGCGGTCTCCCATCCAAGTACTAACCAGGCCCGACCCTGCTTAGCTTCCGAGATCGGACGAGATCGGGCGTGTTCAGGGTGGTATGGCCGTAAGCGAGAGACGCTACCAAAGACAGCCCTTTTGTACCACACGCGTCTATACACGCCAGTTAGTCCCATCGCATCCTACTCCTGGTTTTTTATCTGACTCACACTGCAGCCCCACCATCCAATCGGCAGCGCCGGACCCACACCAAACATTCACCAAACTGCTCAGCCGGCAGCCTACGGCAATTATTCCGTTCTTTCCGCATCCGCACACTTGCTTCTCTTTAACCCCTTTTCACTAGCGCACAGGTTAATCGCCGCACGTCCCCCGCCGGCAAACATTACTCCTTTGCCTACCGCATGCAGGCTTCTCCTAACGACCCTCTGTTATCAACTCCGCTAACGGCCACAAAATCTCCGCCGCACGAAGCCCACTGGTGGCTGCTCAATCACATGCTTCCCCAGAACGTCGCGCTGTCAGAACACTGGCAGCTACAGGTCCATACTGCAGCCAGAACAATTTTCTACATTCAAACATTGACGGCCTCTTCTCTCTAAAAATTCACCAGACCGCTTCTACCACCAGCAAAGAAGTTTCCATCCCTAATTCCTCTGTGATGCCCACTAACCTACACGTTAAGCCGGCATGGAAAGGTGTGAATTAACACGGCCAGCCTGCTGTTTTAAATACAGCTTTTAGCAAGTTTTGAAAGGAGGAGAAGAGCAGACCTTGCTGTGCCAATAGTATCGAGTCTTCTGTGGCGAAGTGGATTTTACATAGAAAACAAAGCGGTGAGTTGAAGAGGAATTATATCAGTACTTTGTTTAAAACTGTGCGTAAAAAGCTGTATATCTTTATTATTAATAATAAGTTGCAAAACGTGAATGGGGAGTCTTCAAGTTTGCGAGAAGATCGCCCCCTGGTGGAATAAAGGCAAGAACAGCTTACAGCACCTAGTATTACCAGGCAGTATTTAGAGTTAAACGGTGTGTAAAAGCTGCCTTTATGAATGAGAGAGAGAGAGAGAGAAAAAAAAAAGTAAAATGGAAGGGGAGTGATAGATTTAAATTAATCGTGAAGTGGAGCGCCCCCTGTATAAAGTAAAAGTGAGAAAAGCTTACAGCACCTGGTATTCCCAGGCGGTCTCCCATCCAAGTACTAACCAGGCCCGACCCTGCTTAGCTTCCGAGATCGGACGAGATCGGGCGTGTTCAGGGTGGTATGGCCGTAAGCGAGAGACGCTACCAAAGACAGCCCTTTTGTACCACACGCGTCTATACACGCCAGTTAGTCCCATCGCATCCTACTCCTGGTTTTTTATCTGACTCACACTGCAGCCCCACCATCCAATCGGCAGCGCCGGACCCACACCAAACATTCACCAAACTGCTCAGCCGGCAGCCTACGGCAATTATTCCGTTCTTTCCGCATCCGCACACTTGCTTCTCTTTAACCCCTTTTCACTAGCGCACAGGTTAATCGCCGCACGTCCCCCGCCGGCAAACATTACTCCTTTGCCTACCGCATGCAGGCTTCTCCTAACGACCCTCTGTTATCAACTCCGCTAACGGCCACAAAATCTCCGCCGCACGAAGCCCACTGGTGGCTGCTCAATCACATGCTTCCCCAGAACGTCGCGCTGTCAGAACACTGGCAGCTACAGGTCCATACTGCAGCCAGAACAATTTTCTACATTCAAACAATGACGGCCTCTTCTCTCTAAAAATTCACCAGACCGCTTCTACCACCAGCAAAGAAGTTTCCATCCCTAATTCCTCTGTGATGCCCACTAACCTACACGTTAAGCCGGCATGGAAAGGTGTGAATTAACACGGCCAGCCTGCTGTTTTAAATACAGCTTTTAGCAAGTTTTGAAAGGAGGAGAAGAGCAGACCTTGCTGTGCCAATAGTATCGAGTCTTCTGTGGCGAAGTGGATTTTACATAGAAAACAAAGCGGTGAGTTGAAGAGGAATTATATCAGTACTTTGTTTAAAACTGTGCGTAAAAAGCTGTATATCTTTATTATTAATAATAAGTTGCAAAACGTGAATGGGGAGTCTTCAAGTTTGCGAGAAGATCGCCCCCTGGTGGAATAAAGGCAAGAACAGCTTACAGCACCTAGTATTACCAGGCAGTATTTAGAGTTAAACGGTGTGTAAAAGCTGCCTTTATGAATGAGAGAGAGAGAGAAAAAAAAAGTAAAATGGAAGGGGAGTGATAGATTTAAATTAATCGTGAAGTGGAGCGCCCCCTGTATAAAGTAAAAGTGAGAAAAGCTTACAGCACCTGGTATTCCCAGGCGGTCTCCCATCCAAGTACTAACCAGGCCCGACCCTGCTTAGCTTCCGAGATCGGACGAGATCGGGCGTGTTCAGGGTGGTATGGCCGTAAGCGAGAGACGCTACCAAAGACAGCCCTTTTGTACCACACGCGTCTATACACGCCAGTTAGTCCCATCGCATCCTACTCCTGGTTTTCTATCTGACTCACACTGCAGCCCCACCATCCAATCGGCAGCGCCGGACCCACACCAAACATTCACCAAACTGCTCAGCCGGCAGCCTACGGCAATTATTCCGTTCTTTCCGCATCCGCACACTTGCTTCTCTTTAACCCCTTTTCACTAGCGCACAGGTTAATCGCCGCACGTCCCCCGCCGGCAAACATTACTCCTTTGCCTACCGCATGCAGGCTTCTCCTAACGACCCTCTGTTATCAACTCCGCTAACGGCCACAAAATCTCCGCCGCACGAAGCCCACTGGTGGCTGCTCAATCACATGCTTCCCCAGAACGTCGCGCTGTCAGAACACTGGCAGCTACAGGTCCATACTGCAGCCAGAACAATTTTCTACATTCAAACATTGACGGCCTCTTCTCTCTAAAAATTCACCAGACCGCTTCTACCACCAGCAAAGAAGTTTCCATCCCTAATTCCTCTGTGATGCCCACTAACCTACACGTTAAGCCGGCATGGAAAGGTGTGAATTAACACGGCCAGCCTGCTGTTTTAAATACAGCTTTTAGCAAGTTTTGAAAGGAGGAGAAGAGCAGACCTTGCTGTGCCAATAGTATCGAGTCTTCTGTGGCGAAGTGGATTTTACATAGAAAACAAAGCGGTGAGTTGAAGAGGAATTATATCAGTACTTTGTTTAAAACTGTGCGTAAAAAGCTGTATATCTTTATTATTAATAATAAGTTGCAAAACGTGAATGGGGAGTCTTCAAGTTTGCGAGAAGATCGCCCCCTGGTGGAATAAAGGCAAGAACAGCTTACAGCACCTAGTATTACCAGGCAGTATTTAGAGTTAAACGGTGTGTAAAAGCTGCCTTTATGAATGAGAGAGAGAGAGAAGAAAAAAAAGTAAAATGGAAGGGGAGTGATAGATTTAAATTAATCGTGAAGTGGAGCGCCCCCTGTATAAAGTAAAAGTGAGAAAAGCTTACAGCACCTGGTATTCCCAGGCGGTCTCCCATCCAAGTACTAACCAGGCCCGACCCTGCTTAGCTTCCGAGATCGGACGAGATCGGGCGTGTTCAGGGTGGTATGGCCGTAAGCGAGAGACGCTACCAAAGACAGCCCTTTTGTACCACACGCGTCTATACACGCCAGTTAGTCCCATCGCATCCTACTCCTGGTTTTCTATCTGACTCACACTGCAGCCCCACCATCCAATCGGCAGCGCCGGACCCACACCAAACATTCACCAAACTGCTCAGCCGGCAGCCTACGGCAATTATTCCGTTCTTTCCGCATCCGCACACTTGCTTCTCTTTAACCCCTTTTCACTAGCGCACAGGTTAATCGCCGCACGTCCCCCGCCGGCAAACATTACTCCTTTGCCTACCGCATGCAGGCTTCTCCTAACGACCCTCTGTTATCAACTCCGCTAACGGCCACAAAATCTCCGCCGCACGAAGCCCACTGGTGGCTGCTCAATCACATGCTTCCCCAGAACGTCGCGCTGTCAGAACACTGGCAGCTACAGGTCCATACTGCAGCCAGAACAATTTTCTACATTCAAACATTGACGGCCTCTTCTCTCTAAAAATTCACCAGACCGCTTCTACCACCAGCAAAGAAGTTTCCATCCCTAATTCCTCTGTGATGCCCACTAACCTACACGTTAAGCCGGCATGGAAAGGTGTGAATTAACACGGCCAGCCTGCTGTTTTAAATACAGCTTTTAGCAAGTTTTGAAAGGAGGAGAAGAGCAGACCTTGCTGTGCCAATAGTATCGAGTCTTCTGTGGCGAAGTGGATTTTACATAGAAAACAAAGCGGTGAGTTGAAGAGGAATTATATCAGTACTTTGTTTAAAACTGTGCGTAAAAAGCTGTATATCTTTATTATTAATAATAAGTTGCAAAACGTGAATGGGGAGTCTTCAAGTTTGCGAGAAGATCGCCCCCTGGTGGAATAAAGGCAAGAACAGCTTACAGCACCTAGTATTACCAGGCAGTATTTAGAGTTAAACGGTGTGTAAAAGCTGCCTTTATGAATGAGAGAGAGAGAGAAGAAAAAAAAGTAAAATGGAAGGGGAGTGATAGATTTAAATTAATCGTGAAGTGGAGCGCCCCCTGTATAAAGTAAAAGTGAGAAAAGCTTACAGCACCTGGTATTCCCAGGCGGTCTCCCATCCAAGTACTAACCAGGCCCGACCCTGCTTAGCTTCCGAGATCGGACGAGATCGGGCGTGTTCAGGGTGGTATGGCCGTAAGCGAGAGACGCTACCAAAGACAGCCCTTTTGTACCACACGCGTCTATACACGCCAGTTAGTCCCATCGCATCCTACTCCTGGTTTTCTATCTGACTCACACTGCAGCCCCACCATCCAATCGGCAGCGCCGGACCCACACCAAACATTCACCAAACTGCTCAGCCGGCAGCCTACGGCAATTATTCCGTTCTTTCCGCATCCGCACACTTGCTTCTCTTTAACCCCTTTTCACTAGCGCACAGGTTAATCGCCGCACGTCCCCCGCCGGCAAACATTACTCCTTTGCCTACCGCATGCAGGCTTCTCCTAACGACCCTCTGTTATCAACTCCGCTAACGGCCACAAAATCTCCGCCGCACGAAGCCCACTGGTGGCTGCTCAATCACATGCTTCCCCAGAACGTCGCGCTGTCAGAACACTGGCAGCTACAGGTCCATACTGCAGCCAGAACAATTTTCTACATTCAAACATTGACGGCCTCTTCTCTCTAAAAATTCACCAGACCGCTTCTACCACCAGCAAAGAAGTTTCCATCCCTAATTCCTCTGTGATGCCCACTAACCTACACGTTAAGCCGGCATGGAAAGGTGTGAATTAACACGGCCAGCCTGCTGTTTTAAATACAGCTTTTAGCAAGTTTTGAAAGGAGGAGAAGAGCAGACCTTGCTGTGCCAATAGTATCGAGTCTTCTGTGGCGAAGTGGATTTTACATAGAAAACAAAGCGGTGAGTTGAAGAGGAATTATATCAGTACTTTGTTTAAAACTGTGCGTAAAAAGCTGTATATCTTTATTATTAATAATAAGTTGCAAAACGTGAATGGGGAGTCTTCAAGTTTGCGAGAAGATCGCCCCCTGGTGGAATAAAGGCAAGAACAGCTTACAGCACCTAGTATTACCAGGCAGTATTTAGAGTTAAACGGTGTGTAAAAGCTGCCTTTATGAATGAGAGAGAGAGAGAAGAAAAAAAAGTAAAATGGAAGGGGAGTGATAGATTTAAATTAATCGTGAAGTGGAGCGCCCCCTGTATAAAGTAAAAGTGAGAAAAGCTTACAGCACCTGGTATTCCCAGGCGGTCTCCCATCCAAGTACTAACCAGGCCCGACCCTGCTTAGCTTCCGAGATCGGACGAGATCGGGCGTGTTCAGGGTGGTATGGCCGTAAGCGAGAGACGCTACCAAAGACAGCCCTTTTGTACCACACGCGTCTATACACGCCAGTTAGTCCCATCGCATCCTACTCCTGGTTTTCTATCTGACTCACACTGCAGCCCCACCATCCAATCGGCAGCGCCGGACCCACACCAAACATTCACCAAACTGCTCAGCCGGCAGCCTACGGCAATTATTCCGTTCTTTCCGCATCCGCACACTTGCTTCTCTTTAACCCCTTTTCACTAGCGCACAGGTTAATCGCCGCACGTCCCCCGCCGGCAAACATTACTCCTTTGCCTACCGCATGCAGGCTTCTCCTAACGACCCTCTGTTATCAACTCCGCTAACGGCCACAAAATCTCCGCCGCACGAAGCCCACTGGTGGCTGCTCAATCACATGCTTCCCCAGAACGTCGCGCTGTCAGAACACTGGCAGCTACAGGTCCATACTGCAGCCAGAACAATTTTCTACATTCAAACATTGACGGCCTCTTCTCTCTAAAAATTCACCAGACCGCTTCTACCACCAGCAAAGAAGTTTCCATCCCTAATTCCTCTGTGATGCCCACTAACCTACACGTTAAGCCGGCATGGAAAGGTGTGAATTAACACGGCCAGCCTGCTGTTTTAAATACAGCTTTTAGCAAGTTTTGAAAGGAGGAGAAGAGCAGACCTTGCTGTGCCAATAGTATCGAGTCTTCTGTGGCGAAGTGGATTTTACATAGAAAACAAAGCGGTGAGTTGAAGAGGAATTATATCAGTACTTTGTTTAAAACTGTGCGTAAAAAGCTGTATATCTTTATTATTAATAATAAGTTGCAAAACGTGAATGGGGAGTCTTCAAGTTTGCGAGAAGATCGCCCCCTGGTGGAATAAAGGCAAGAACAGCTTACAGCACCTAGTATTACCAGGCAGTATTTAGAGTTAAACGGTGTGTAAAAGCTGCCTTTATGAATGAGAGAGAGAGAGAAGAAAAAAAAGTAAAATGGAAGGGGAGTGATAGATTTAAATTAATCGTGAAGTGGAGCGCCCCCTGTATAAAGTAAAAGTGAGAAAAGCTTACAGCACCTGGTATTCCCAGGCGGTCTCCCATCCAAGTACTAACCAGGCCCGACCCTGCTTAGCTTCCGAGATCGGACGAGATCGGGCGTGTTCAGGGTGGTATGGCCGTAAGCGAGAGACGCTACCAAAGACAGCCCTTTTGTACCACACGCGTCTATACACGCCAGTTAGTCCCATCGCATCCTACTCCTGGTTTTCTATCTGACTCACACTGCAGCCCCACCATCCAATCGGCAGCGCCGGACCCACACCAAACATTCACCAAACTGCTCAGCCGGCAGCCTACGGCAATTATTCCGTTCTTTCCGCATCCGCACACTTGCTTCTCTTTAACCCCTTTTCACTAGCGCACAGGTTAATCGCCGCACGTCCCCCGCCGGCAAACATTACTCCTTTGCCTACCGCATGCAGGCTTCTCCTAACGACCCTCTGTTATCAACTCCGCTAACGGCCACAAAATCTCCGCCGCACGAAGCCCACTGGTGGCTGCTCAATCACATGCTTCCCCAGAACGTCGCGCTGTCAGAACACTGGCAGCTACAGGTCCATACTGCAGCCAGAACAATTTTCTACATTCAAACATTGACGGCCTCTTCTCTCTAAAAATTCACCAGACCGCTTCTACCACCAGCAAAGAAGTTTCCATCCCTAATTCCTCTGTGATGCCCACTAACCTACACGTTAAGCCGGCATGGAAAGGTGTGAATTAACACGGCCAGCCTGCTGTTTTAAATACAGCTTTTAGCAAGTTTTGAAAGGAGGAGAAGAGCAGACCTTGCTGTGCCAATAGTATCGAGTCTTCTGTGGCGAAGTGGATTTTACATAGAAAACAAAGCGGTGAGTTGAAGAGGAATTATATCAGTACTTTGTTTAAAACTGTGCGTAAAAAGCTGTATATCTTTATTATTAATAATAAGTTGCAAAACGTGAATGGGGAGTCTTCAAGTTTGCGAGAAGATCGCCCCCTGGTGGAATAAAGGCAAGAACAGCTTACAGCACCTAGTATTACCAGGCAGTATTTAGAGTTAAACGGTGTGTAAAAGCTGCCTTTATGAATGAGAGAGAGAGAGAAGAAAAAAAAGTAAAATGGAAGGGGAGTGATAGATTTAAATTAATCGTGAAGTGGAGCGCCCCCTGTATAAAGTAAAAGTGAGAAAAGCTTACAGCACCTGGTATTCCCAGGCGGTCTCCCATCCAAGTACTAACCAGGCCCGACCCTGCTTAGCTTCCGAGATCGGACGAGATCGGGCGTGTTCAGGGTGGTATGGCCGTAAGCGAGAGACGCTACCAAAGACAGCCCTTTTGTACCACACGCGTCTATACACGCCAGTTAGTCCCATCGCATCCTACTCCTGGTTTTCTATCTGACTCACACTGCAGCCCCACCATCCAATCGGCAGCGCCGGACCCACACCAAACATTCACCAAACTGCTCAGCCGGCAGCCTACGGCAATTATTCCGTTCTTTCCGCATCCGCACACTTGCTTCTCTTTAACCCCTTTTCACTAGCGCACAGGTTAATCGCCGCACGTCCCCCGCCGGCAAACATTACTCCTTTGCCTACCGCATGCAGGCTTCTCCTAACGACCCTCTGTTATCAACTCCGCTAACGGCCACAAAATCTCCGCCGCACGAAGCCCACTGGTGGCTGCTCAATCACATGCTTCCCCAGAACGTCGCGCTGTCAGAACACTGGCAGCTACAGGTCCATACTGCAGCCAGAACAATTTTCTACATTCAAACATTGACGGCCTCTTCTCTCTAAAAATTCACCAGACCGCTTCTACCACCAGCAAAGAAGTTTCCATCCCTAATTCCTCTGTGATGCCCACTAACCTACACGTTAAGCCGGCATGGAAAGGTGTGAATTAACACGGCCAGCCTGCTGTTTTAAATACAGCTTTTAGCAAGTTTTGAAAGGAGGAGAAGAGCAGACCTTGCTGTGCCAATAGTATCGAGTCTTCTGTGGCGAAGTGGATTTTACATAGAAAACAAAGCGGTGAGTTGAAGAGGAATTATATCAGTACTTTGTTTAAAACTGTGCGTAAAAAGCTGTATATCTTTATTATTAATAATAAGTTGCAAAACGTGAATGGGGAGTCTTCAAGTTTGCGAGAAGATCGCCCCCTGGTGGAATAAAGGCAAGAACAGCTTACAGCACCTAGTATTACCAGGCAGTATTTAGAGTTAAACGGTGTGTAAAAGCTGCCTTTATGAATGAGAGAGAGAGAGAAGAAAAAAAAGTAAAATGGAAGGGGAGTGATAGATTTAAATTAATCGTGAAGTGGAGCGCCCCCTGTATAAAGTAAAAGTGAGAAAAGCTTACAGCACCTGGTATTCCCAGGCGGTCTCCCATCCAAGTACTAACCAGGCCCGACCCTGCTTAGCTTCCGAGATCGGACGAGATCGGGCGTGTTCAGGGTGGTATGGCCGTAAGCGAGAGACGCTACCAAAGACAGCCCTTTTGTACCACACGCGTCTATACACGCCAGTTAGTCCCATCGCATCCTACTCCTGGTTTTCTATCTGACTCACACTGCAGCCCCACCATCCAATCGGCAGCGCCGGACCCACACCAAACATTCACCAAACTGCTCAGCCGGCAGCCTACGGCAATTATTCCGTTCTTTCCGCATCCGCACACTTGCTTCTCTTTAACCCCTTTTCACTAGCGCACAGGTTAATCGCCGCACGTCCCCCGCCGGCAAACATTACTCCTTTGCCTACCGCATGCAGGCTTCTCCTAACGACCCTCTGTTATCAACTCCGCTAACGGCCACAAAATCTCCGCCGCACGAAGCCCACTGGTGGCTGCTCAATCACATGCTTCCCCAGAACGTCGCGCTGTCAGAACACTGGCAGCTACAGGTCCATACTGCAGCCAGAACAATTTTCTACATTCAAACATTGACGGCCTCTTCTCTCTAAAAATTCACCAGACCGCTTCTACCACCAGCAAAGAAGTTTCCATCCCTAATTCCTCTGTGATGCCCACTAACCTACACGTTAAGCCGGCATGGAAAGGTGTGAATTAACACGGCCAGCCTGCTGTTTTAAATACAGCTTTTAGCAAGTTTTGAAAGGAGGAGAAGAGCAGACCTTGCTGTGCCAATAGTATCGAGTCTTCTGTGGCGAAGTGGATTTTACATAGAAAACAAAGCGGTGAGTTGAAGAGGAATTATATCAGTACTTTGTTTAAAACTGTGCGTAAAAAGCTGTATATCTTTATTATTAATAATAAGTTGCAAAACGTGAATGGGGAGTCTTCAAGTTTGCGAGAAGATCGCCCCCTGGTGGAATAAAGGCAAGAACAGCTTACAGCACCTAGTATTACCAGGCAGTATTTAGAGTTAAACGGTGTGTAAAAGCTGCCTTTATGAATGAGAGAGAGAGAGAAGAAAAAAAAGTAAAATGGAAGGGGAGTGATAGATTTAAATTAATCGTGAAGTGGAGCGCCCCCTGTATAAAGTAAAAGTGAGAAAAGCTTACAGCACCTGGTATTCCCAGGCGGTCTCCCATCCAAGTACTAACCAGGCCCGACCCTGCTTAGCTTCCGAGATCGGACGAGATCGGGCGTGTTCAGGGTGGTATGGCCGTAAGCGAGAGACGCTACCAAAGACAGCCCTTTTGTACCACACGCGTCTATACACGCCAGTTAGTCCCATCGCATCCTACTCCTGGTTTTCTATCTGACTCACACTGCAGCCCCACCATCCAATCGGCAGCGCCGGACCCACACCAAACATTCACCAAACTGCTCAGCCGGCAGCCTACGGCAATTATTCCGTTCTTTCCGCATCCGCACACTTGCTTCTCTTTAACCCCTTTTCACTAGCGCACAGGTTAATCGCCGCACGTCCCCCGCCGGCAAACATTACTCCTTTGCCTACCGCATGCAGGCTTCTCCTAACGACCCTCTGTTATCAACTCCGCTAACGGCCACAAAATCTCCGCCGCACGAAGCCCACTGGTGGCTGCTCAATCACATGCTTCCCCAGAACGTCGCGCTGTCAGAACACTGGCAGCTACAGGTCCATACTGCAGCCAGAACAATTTTCTACATTCAAACATTGACGGCCTCTTCTCTCTAAAAATTCACCAGACCGCTTCTACCACCAGCAAAGAAGTTTCCATCCCTAATTCCTCTGTGATGCCCACTAACCTACACGTTAAGCCGGCATGGAAAGGTGTGAATTAACACGGCCAGCCTGCTGTTTTAAATACAGCTTTTAGCAAGTTTTGAAAGGAGGAGAAGAGCAGACCTTGCTGTGCCAATAGTATCGAGTCTTCTGTGGCGAAGTGGATTTTACATAGAAAACAAAGCGGTGAGTTGAAGAGGAATTATATCAGTACTTTGTTTAAAACTGTGCGTAAAAAGCTGTATATCTTTATTATTAATAATAAGTTGCAAAACGTGAATGGGGAGTCTTCAAGTTTGCGAGAAGATCGCCCCCTGGTGGAATAAAGGCAAGAACAGCTTACAGCACCTAGTATTACCAGGCAGTATTTAGAGTTAAACGGTGTGTAAAAGCTGCCTTTATGAATGAGAGAGAGAGAGAAGAAAAAAAAGTAAAATGGAAGGGGAGTGATAGATTTAAATTAATCGTGAAGTGGAGCGCCCCCTGTATAAAGTAAAAGTGAGAAAAGCTTACAGCACCTGGTATTCCCAGGCGGTCTCCCATCCAAGTACTAACCAGGCCCGACCCTGCTTAGCTTCCGAGATCGGACGAGATCGGGCGTGTTCAGGGTGGTATGGCCGTAAGCGAGAGACGCTACCAAAGACAGCCCTTTTGTACCACACGCGTCTATACACGCCAGTTAGTCCCATCGCATCCTACTCCTGGTTTTCTATCTGACTCACACTGCAGCCCCACCATCCAATCGGCAGCGCCGGACCCACACCAAACATTCACCAAACTGCTCAGCCGGCAGCCTACGGCAATTATTCCGTTCTTTCCGCATCCGCACACTTGCTTCTCTTTAACCCCTTTTCACTAGCGCACAGGTTAATCGCCGCACGTCCCCCGCCGGCAAACATTACTCCTTTGCCTACCGCATGCAGGCTTCTCCTAACGACCCTCTGTTATCAACTCCGCTAACGGCCACAAAATCTCCGCCGCACGAAGCCCACTGGTGGCTGCTCAATCACATGCTTCCCCAGAACGTCGCGCTGTCAGAACACTGGCAGCTACAGGTCCATACTGCAGCCAGAACAATTTTCTACATTCAAACATTGACGGCCTCTTCTCTCTAAAAATTCACCAGACCGCTTCTACCACCAACAAAGAAGTTTCCATCCCTAATTCCTCTGTGATGCCCACTAACCTACACATTAAGCCGGCATGGAAAGGTGTGAATTAACACGGCCAGCCTGCTGTTTTAAATACAGCTTTTAGCAAGTTTTGAAAGGAGGAGAAGAGCAGACCTTGCTGTGCCAATAGTATCGAGTCTTCTGTGGCGAAGTGGATTTTACATAGAAAACAAAGCGGTGAGTTGAAGAGGAATGATATCAGTACTTTGTTTAAAA
Organism: Brienomyrus brachyistius; assembly: GCF_023856365.1. Taxonomy (NCBI): domain Eukaryota; kingdom Metazoa; phylum Chordata; class Actinopteri; order Osteoglossiformes; family Mormyridae; genus Brienomyrus; species Brienomyrus brachyistius. Next base: position 5,020,501 of record NC_064534.1, on the reverse strand, counting down.
CTGTGCGTAAAAAGCTGTATATCTTTATTATTAATAATAAGTTGCAAAACGTGAATGGGGAGTCTTCAAGTTTGCGAGAAGATCGCCCCCTGGTGGAATAAAGGCAAGAACAGCTTACAGCACCTAGTATTACCAGGCAGTATTTAGAGTTAAACGGTGTGTAAAAGCTGCCTTTATGAATGAGAGAGAGAGAGAAGAAAAAAAAGTAAAATGGAAGGGGAGTGATAGATTTAAATTAATCGTGAAGTGGAGCGCCCCCTGTATAAAGTAAAAGTGAGAAAAGCTTACAGCACCTGGTATTCCCAGGCGGTCTCCCATCCAAGTACTAACCAGGCCCGACCCTGCTTAGCTTCCGAGATCGGACGAGATCTGGCGTGTTCAGGGTGGTATGGCCGTAAGCGAGAGACGCTACCAAAGACAGCCCTTTTGTACCACACGCGTCTATACACGCCAGTTAGTCCCATCGCATCCTACTCCTGGTTTTTTATCTGACTCACACTGCAGCCCCACCATCCAATCGGCAGCGCCGGACCCACACCAAACATTCACCAAACTGCTCAGCCGGCAGCCTACGGCAATTATTCCGTTCTTTCCGCATCCGCACACTTGCTTCTCTTTAACCCCTTTTCACTAGCGCACAGGTTAATCGCCGCACGTCCCCCGCCGGCAAACATTACTCCTTTGCCTACCGCATGCAGGCTTCTCCTAACGACCCTCTGTTATCAACTCCGCTAACGGCCACAAAATCTCCGCCGCACGAAGCCCACTGGTGGCTGCTCAATCACATGCTTCCCCAGAACGTCGCGCTGTCAGAACACTGGCAGCTACAGGTCCATACTGCAGCCAGAACAATTTTCTACATTCAAACATTGACGGCCTCTTCTCTCTAAAAATTCACCAGACCGCTTCTACCACCAGCAAAGAAGTTTCCATCCCTAATTCCTCTGTGATGCCCACTAACCTACACGTTAAGCCGGCATGGAAAGGTGTGAATTAACACGGCCAGCCTGCTGTTTTAAATACAGCTTTTAGCAAGTTTTGAAAGGAGGAGAAGAGCAGACCTTGCTGTGCCAATAGTATCGAGTCTTCTGTGGCGAAGTGGATTTTACATAGAAAACAAAGCGGTGAGTTGAAGAGGAATTATATCAGTACTTTGTTTAAAACTGTGCGTAAAAAGCTGTATATCTTTATTATTAATAATAAGTTGCAAAACGTGAATGGGGAGTCTTCAAGTTTGCGAGAAGATCGCCCCCTGGTGGAATAAAGGCAAGAACAGCTTACAGCACCTAGTATTACCAGGCAGTATTTAGAGTTAAACGGTGTGTAAAAGCTGCCTTTATGAATGAGAGAGAGAGAGAGAGAAAAAAAAAAGTAAAATGGAAGGGGAGTGATAGATTTAAATTAATCGTGAAGTGGAGCGCCCCCTGTATAAAGTAAAAGTGAGAAAAGCTTACAGCACCTGGTATTCCCAGGCGGTCTCCCATCCAAGTACTAACCAGGCCCGACCCTGCTTAGCTTCCGAGATCGGACGAGATCGGGCGTGTTCAGGGTGGTATGGCCGTAAGCGAGAGACGCTACCAAAGACAGCCCTTTTGTACCACACGCGTCTATACACGCCAGTTAGTCCCATCGCATCCTACTCCTGGTTTTTTATCTGACTCACACTGCAGCCCCACCATCCAATCGGCAGCGCCGGACCCACACCAAACATTCACCAAACTGCTCAGCCGGCAGCCTACGGCAATTATTCCGTTCTTTCCGCATCCGCACACTTGCTTCTCTTTAACCCCTTTTCACTAGCGCACAGGTTAATCGCCGCACGTCCCCCGCCGGCAAACATTACTCCTTTGCCTACCGCATGCAGGCTTCTCCTAACGACCCTCTGTTATCAACTCCGCTAACGGCCACAAAATCTCCGCCGCACGAAGCCCACTGGTGGCTGCTCAATCACATGCTTCCCCAGAACGTCGCGCTGTCAGAACACTGGCAGCTACAGGTCCATACTGCAGCCAGAACAATTTTCTACATTCAAACAATGACGGCCTCTTCTCTCTAAAAATTCACCAGACCGCTTCTACCACCAGCAAAGAAGTTTCCATCCCTAATTCCTCTGTGATGCCCACTAACCTACACGTTAAGCCGGCATGGAAAGGTGTGAATTAACACGGCCAGCCTGCTGTTTTAAATACAGCTTTTAGCAAGTTTTGAAAGGAGGAGAAGAGCAGACCTTGCTGTGCCAATAGTATCGAGTCTTCTGTGGCGAAGTGGATTTTACATAGAAAACAAAGCGGTGAGTTGAAGAGGAATTATATCAGTACTTTGTTTAAAACTGTGCGTAAAAAGCTGTATATCTTTATTATTAATAATAAGTTGCAAAACGTGAATGGGGAGTCTTCAAGTTTGCGAGAAGATCGCCCCTTGGTGGAATAAAGGCAAGAACAGCTTACAGCACCTAGTATTACCAGGCAGTATTTAGAGTTAAACGGTGTGTAAAAGCTGCCTTTATGAATGAGAGAGAGAGAGAAAAAAAAAGTAAAATGGAAGGGGAGTGATAGATTTAAATTAATCGTGAAGTGGAGCGCCCCCTGTATAAAGTAAAAGTGAGAAAAGCTTACAGCACCTGGTATTCCCAGGCGGTCTCCCATCCAAGTACTAACCAGGCCCGACCCTGCTTAGCTTCCGAGATCGGACGAGATCGGGCGTGTTCAGGGTGGTATGGCCGTAAGCGAGAGACGCTACCAAAGACAGCCCTTTTGTACCACACGCGTCTATACACGCCAGTTAGTCCCATCGCATCCTACTCCTGGTTTTCTATCTGACTCACACTGCAGCCCCACCATCCAATCGGCAGCGCCGGACCCACACCAAACATTCACCAAACTGCTCAGCCGGCAGCCTACGGCAATTATTCCGTTCTTTCCGCATCCGCACACTTGCTTCTCTTTAACCCCTTTTCACTAGCGCACAGGTTAATCGCCGCACGTCCCCCGCCGGCAAACATTACTCCTTTGCCTACCGCATGCAGGCTTCTCCTAACGACCCTCTGTTATCAACTCCGCTAACGGCCACAAAATCTCCGCCGCACGAAGCCCACTGGTGGCTGCTCAATCACATGCTTCCCCAGAACGTCGCGCTGTCAGAACACTGGCAGCTACAGGTCCATACTGCAGCCAGAACAATTTTCTACATTCAAACATTGACGGCCTCTTCTCTCTAAAAATTCACCAGACCGCTTCTACCACCAGCAAAGAAGTTTCCATCCCTAATTCCTCTGTGATGCCCACTAACCTACACGTTAAGCCGGCATGGAAAGGTGTGAATTAACACGGCCAGCCTGCTGTTTTAAATACAGCTTTTAGCAAGTTTTGAAAGGAGGAGAAGAGCAGACCTTGCTGTGCCAATAGTATCGAGTCTTCTGTGGCGAAGTGGATTTTACATAGAAAACAAAGCGGTGAGTTGAAGAGGAATGATATCAGTACTTTGTTTAAAACTGTGCGTAAAAAGCTGTATATCTTTATTATTAATAATAAGTTGCAAAACGTGAATGGGGAGTCTTCAAGTTTGCGAGAAGATCGCCCCCTGGTGGAATAAAGGCAAGAACAGCTTACAGCACCTAGTATTACCAGGCAGTATTTAGAGTTAAACGGTGTGTAAAAGCTGCCTTTATGAATGAGAGAGAGAGAGAAGAAAAAAAAGTAAAATGGAAGGGGAGTGATAGATTTAAATTAATCGTGAAGTGGAGCGCCCCCTGTATAAAGTAAAAGTGAGAAAAGCTTACAGCACCTGGTATTCCCAGGCGGTCTCCCATCCAAGTACTAACCAGGCCCGACCCTGCTTAGCTTCCGAGATCGGACGAGATCGGGCGTGTTCAGGGTGGTATGGCCGTAAGCGAGAGACGCTACCAAAGACAGCCCTTTTGTACCACACGCGTCTATACACGCCAGTTAGTCCCATCGCATCCTACTCCTGGTTTTCTATCTGACTCACACTGCAGCCCCACCATCCAATCGGCAGCGCCGGACCCACACCAAACATTCACCAAACTGCTCAGCCGGCAGCCTACGGCAATTATTCCGTTCTTTCCGCATCCGCACACTTGCTTCTCTTTAACCCCTTTTCACTAGCGCACAGGTTAATCGCCGCACGTCCCCCGCCGGCAAACATTACTCCTTTGCCTACCGCATGCAGGCTTCTCCTAACGACCCTCTGTTATCAACTCCGCTAACGGCCACAAAATCTCCGCCGCACGAAGCCCACTGGTGGCTGCTCAATCACATGCTTCCCCAGAACGTCGCGCTGTCAGAACACTGGCAGCTACAGGTCCATACTGCAGCCAGAACAATTTTCTACATTCAAACATTGACGGCCTCTTCTCTCTAAAAATTCACCAGACCGCTTCTACCACCAGCAAAGAAGTTTCCATCCCTAATTCCTCTGTGATGCCCACTAACCTACACGTTAAGCCGGCATGGAAAGGTGTGAATTAACACGGCCAGCCTGCTGTTTTAAATACAGCTTTTAGCAAGTTTTGAAAGGAGGAGAAGAGCAGACCTTGCTGTGCCAATAGTATCGAGTCTTCTGTGGCGAAGTGGATTTTACATAGAAAACAAAGCGGTGAGTTGAAGAGGAATTATATCAGTACTTTGTTTAAAACTGTGCGTAAAAAGCTGTATATCTTTATTATTAATAATAAGTTGCAAAACGTGAATGGGGAGTCTTCAAGTTTGCGAGAAGATCGCCCCCTGGTGGAATAAAGGCAAGAACAGCTTACAGCACCTAGTATTACCAGGCAGTATTTAGAGTTAAACGGTGTGTAAAAGCTGCCTTTATGAATGAGAGAGAGAGAGAAGAAAAAAAAGTAAAATGGAAGGGGAGTGATAGATTTAAATTAATCGTGAAGTGGAGCGCCCCCTGTATAAAGTAAAAGTGAGAAAAGCTTACAGCACCTGGTATTCCCAGGCGGTCTCCCATCCAAGTACTAACCAGGCCCAACCCTGCTTAGCTTCCGAGATCGGACGAGATCGGGCGTGTTCAGGGTGGTATGGCCGTAAGCGAGAGACGCTACCAAAGACAGCCCTTTTGTACCACACGCGTCTATACACGCCAGTTAGTCCCATCGCATCCTACTCCTGGTTTTTTATCTGACTCACACTGCAGCCCCACCATCCAATCGGCAGCGCCGGACCCACACCAAACATTCACCAAACTGCTCAGCCGGCAGCCTACGGCAATTATTCCGTTCTTTCCGCATCCGCACACTTGCTTCTCTTTAACCCCTTTTCACTAGCGCACAGGTTAATCGCCGCACGTCCCCCGCCGGCAAACATTACTCCTTTGCCTACCGCATGCAGGCTTCTCCTAACGACCCTCTGTTATCAACTCCGCTAACGGCCACAAAATCTCCGCCGCACGAAGCCCACTGGTGGCTGCTCAATCACATGCTTCCCCAGAACGTCGCGCTGTCAGAACACTGGCAGCTACAGGTCCATACTGCAGCCAGAACAATTTTCTACATTCAAACATTGACGGCCTCTTCTCTCTAAAAATTCACCAGACCGCTTCTACCACCAGCAAAGAAGTTTCCATCCCTAATTCCTCTGTGATGCCCACTAACCTACACGTTAAGCCGGCATGGAAAGGTGTGAATTAACACGGCCAGCCTGCTGTTTTAAATACAGCTTTTAGCAAGTTTTGAAAGGAGGAGAAGAGCAGACCTTGCTGTGCCAATAGTATCGAGTCTTCTGTGGCGAAGTGGATTTTACATAGAAAACAAAGCGGTGAGTTGAAGAGGAATTATATCAGTACTTTGTTTAAAACTGTGCGTAAAAAGCTGTATATCTTTATTATTAATAATAAGTTGCAAAACGTGAATGGGGAGTCTTCAAGTTTGCGAGAAGATCGCCCCCTGGTGGAATAAAGGCAAGAACAGCTTACAGCACCTAGTATTACCAGGCAGTATTTAGAGTTAAACGGTGTGTAAAAGCTGCCTTTATGAATGAGAGAGAGAGAGAAAAAAAAAGTAAAATGGAAGGGGAGTGATAGATTTAAATTAATCGTGAAGTGGAGCGCCCCCTGTATAAAGTAAAAGTGAGAAAAGCTTACAGCACCTGGTATTCCCAGGCGGTCTCCCATCCAAGTACTAACCAGGCCCGACCCTGCTTAGCTTCCGAGATCGGACGAGATCGGGCGTGTTCAGGGTGGTATGGCCGTAAGCGAGAGACGCTACCAAAGACAGCCCTTTTGTACCACACGCGTCTATACACGCCAGTTAGTCCCATCGCATCCTACTCCTGGTTTTTTATCTGACTCACACTGCAGCCCCACCATCCAATCGGCAGCGCCGGACCCACACCAAACATTCACCAAACTGCTCAGCCGGCAGCCTACGGCAATTATTCCGTTCTTTCCGCATCCGCACACTTGCTTCTCTTTAACCCCTTTTCACTAGCGCACAGGTTAATCGCCGCACGTCCCCCGCCGGCAAACATTACTCCTTTGCCTACCGCATGCAGGCTTCTCCTAACGACCCTCTGTTATCAACTCCGCTAACGGCCACAAAATCTCCGCCGCACGAAGCCCACTGGTGGCTGCTCAATCACATGCTTCCCCAGAACGTCGCGCTGTCAGAACACTGGCAGCTACAGGTCCATACTGCAGCCAGAACAATTTTCTACATTCAAACATTGACGGCCTCTTCTCTCTAAAAATTCACCAGACCGCTTCTACCACCAGCAAAGAAGTTTCCATCCCTAATTCCTCTGTGATGCCCACTAACCTACACGTTAAGCCGGCATGGAAAGGTGTGAATTAACACGGCCAGCCTGCTGTTTTAAATACAGCTTTTAGCAAGTTTTGAAAGGAGGAGAAGAGCAGACCTTGCTGTGCCAATAGTATCGAGTCTTCTGTGGCGAAGTGGATTTTACATAGAAAACAAAGCGGTGAGTTGAAGAGGAATTATATCAGTACTTTGTTTAAAACTGTGCGTAAAAAGCTGTATATCTTTATTATTAATAATAAGTTGCAAAACGTGAATGGGGAGTCTTCAAGTTTGCGAGAAGATCGCCCCCTGGTGGAATAAAGGCAAGAACAGCTTACAGCACCTAGTATTACCAGGCAGTATTTAGAGTTAAACGGTGTGTAAAAGCTGCCTTTATGAATGAGAGAGAGAGAGAAGAAAAAAAAGTAAAATGGAAGGGGAGTGATAGATTTAAATTAATCGTGAAGTGGAGCGCCCCCTGTATAAAGTAAAAGTGAGAAAAGCTTACAGCACCTGGTATTCCCAGGCGGTCTCCCATCCAAGTACTAACCAGGCCCGACCCTGCTTAGCTTCCGAGATCGGACGAGATCGGGCGTGTTCAGGGTGGTATGGCCGTAAGCGAGAGACGCTACCAAAGACAGCCCTTTTGTACCACACGCGTCTATACACGCCAGTTAGTCCCATCGCATCCTACTCCTGGTTTTCTATCTGACTCACACTGCAGCCCCACCATCCAATCGGCAGCGCCGGACCCACACCAAACATTCACCAAACTGCTCAGCCGGCAGCCTACGGCAATTATTCCGTTCTTTCCGCATCCGCACACTTGCTTCTCTTTAACCCCTTTTCACTAGCGCACAGGTTAATCGCCGCACGTCCCCCGCCGGCAAACATTACTCCTTTGCCTACCGCATGCAGGCTTCTCCTAACGACCCTCTGTTATCAACTCCGCTAACGGCCACAAAATCTCCGCCGCACGAAGCCCACTGGTGGCTGCTCAATCACATGCTTCCCCAGAACGTCGCGCTGTCAGAACACTGGCAGCTACAGGTCCATACTGCAGCCAGAACAATTTTCTACATTCAAACATTGACGGCCTCTTCTCTCTAAAAATTCACCAGACCGCTTCTACCACCAGCAAAGAAGTTTCCATCCCTAATTCCTCTGTGATGCCCACTAACCTACACGTTAAGCCGGCATGGAAAGGTGTGAATTAACACGGCCAGCCTGCTGTTTTAAATACAGCTTTTAGCAAGTTTTGAAAGGAGGAGAAGAGCAGACCTTGCTGTGCCAATAGTATCGAGTCTTCTGTGGCGAAGTGGATTTTACATAGAAAACAAAGCGGTGAGTTGAAGAGGAATTATATCAGTACTTTGTTTAAAACTGTGCGTAAAAAGCTGTATATCTTTATTATTAATAATAAGTTGCAAAACGTGAATGGGGAGTCTTCAAGTTTGCGAGAAGATCGCCCCCTGGTGGAATAAAGGCAAGAACAGCTTACAGCACCTAGTATTACCAGGCAGTATTTAGAGTTAAACGGTGTGTAAAAGCTGCCTTTATGAATGAGAGAGAGAGAGAAGAAAAAAAAGTAAAATGGAAGGGGAGTGATAGATTTAAATTAATCGTGAAGTGGAGCGCCCCCTGTATAAAGTAAAAGTGAGAAAAGCTTACAGCACCTGGTATTCCCAGGCGGTCTCCCATCCAAGTACTAACCAGGCCCGACCCTGCTTAGCTTCCGAGATCGGACGAGATCGGGCGTGTTCAGGGTGGTATGGCCGTAAGCGAGAGACGCTACCAAAGACAGCCCTTTTGTACCACACGCGTCTATACACGCCAGTTAGTCCCATCGCATCCTACTCCTGGTTTTCTATCTGACTCACACTGCAGCCCCACCATCCAATCGGCAGCGCCGGACCCACACCAAACATTCACCAAACTGCTCAGCCGGCAGCCTACGGCAATTATTCCGTTCTTTCCGCATCCGCACACTTGCTTCTCTTTAACCCCTTTTCACTAGCGCACAGGTTAATCGCCGCACGTCCCCCGCCGGCAAACATTACTCCTTTGCCTACCGCATGCAGGCTTCTCCTAACGACCCTCTGTTATCAACTCCGCTAACGGCCACAAAATCTCCGCCGCACGAAGCCCACTGGTGGCTGCTCAATCACATGCTTCCCCAGAACGTCGCGCTGTCAGAACACTGGCAGCTACAGGTCCATACTGCAGCCAGAACAATTTTCTACATTCAAACATTGACGGCCTCTTCTCTCTAAAAATTCACCAGACCGCTTCTACCACCAGCAAAGAAGTTTCCATCCCTAATTCCTCTGTGATGCCCACTAACCTACACGTTAAGCCGGCATGGAAAGGTGTGAATTAACACGGCCAGCCTGCTGTTTTAAATACAGCTTTTAGCAAGTTTTGAAAGGAGGAGAAGAGCAGACCTTGCTGTGCCAATAGTATCGAGTCTTCTGTGGCGAAGTGGATTTTACATAGAAAACAAAGCGGTGAGTTGAAGAGGAATTATATCAGTACTTTGTTTAAAACTGTGCGTAAAAAGCTGTATATCTTTATTATTAATAATAAGTTGCAAAACGTGAATGGGGAGTCTTCAAGTTTGCGAGAAGATCGCCCCCTGGTGGAATAAAGGCAAGAACAGCTTACAGCACCTAGTATTACCAGGCAGTATTTAGAGTTAAACGGTGTGTAAAAGCTGCCTTTATGAATGAGAGAGAGAGAGAAGAAAAAAAAGTAAAATGGAAGGGGAGTGATAGATTTAAATTAATCGTGAAGTGGAGCGCCCCCTGTATAAAGTAAAAGTGAGAAAAGCTTACAGCACCTGGTATTCCCAGGCGGTCTCCCATCCAAGTACTAACCAGGCCCGACCCTGCTTAGCTTCCGAGATCGGACGAGATCGGGCGTGTTCAGGGTGGTATGGCCGTAAGCGAGAGACGCTACCAAAGACAGCCCTTTTGTACCACACGCGTCTATACACGCCAGTTAGTCCCATCGCATCCTACTCCTGGTTTTCTATCTGACTCACACTGCAGCCCCACCATCCAATCGGCAGCGCCGGACCCACACCAAACATTCACCAAACTGCTCAGCCGGCAGCCTACGGCAATTATTCCGTTCTTTCCGCATCCGCACACTTGCTTCTCTTTAACCCCTTTTCACTAGCGCACAGGTTAATCGCCGCACGTCCCCCGCCGGCAAACATTACTCCTTTGCCTACCGCATGCAGGCTTCTCCTAACGACCCTCTGTTATCAACTCCGCTAACGGCCACAAAATCTCCGCCGCACGAAGCCCACTGGTGGCTGCTCAATCACATGCTTCCCCAGAACGTCGCGCTGTCAGAACACTGGCAGCTACAGGTCCATACTGCAGCCAGAACAATTTTCTACATTCAAACATTGACGGCCTCTTCTCTCTAAAAATTCACCAGACCGCTTCTACCACCAGCAAAGAAGTTTCCATCCCTAATTCCTCTGTGATGCCCACTAACCTACACATTAAGCCGGCATGGAAAGGTGTGAATTAACACGGCCAGCCTGCTGTTTTAAATACAGCTTTTAGCAAGTTTTGAAAGGAGGAGAAGAGCAGACCTTGCTGTGCCAATAGTATCGAGTCTTCTGTGGCGAAGTGGATTTTACATAGAAAACAAAGCGGTGAGTTGAAGAGGAATGATATCAGTACTTTGTTTAAAACTGTGCGTAAAAAGCTGTATATCTTTATTATTAATAATAAGTTGCAAAACGTGAATGGGGAGTCTTCAAGTTTGCGAGAAGATCGCCCCCTGGTGGAATAAAGGCAAGAACAGCTTACAGCACCTAGTATTACCAGGCAGTATTTAGAGTTAAACGGTGTGTAAAAGCTGCCTTTATGAATGAGAGAGAGAGAGAAGAAAAAAAAGTAAAATGGAAGGGGAGTGATAGATTTAAATTAATCGTGAAGTGGAGCGCCCCCTGTATAAAGTAAAAGTGAGAAAAGCTTACAGCACCTGGTATTCCCAGGCGGTCTCCCATCCAAGTACTAACCAGGCCCGACCCTGCTTAGCTTCCGAGATCGGACGAGATCGGGCGTGTTCAGGGTGGTATGGCCGTTAGCGAGAGACGCTACCAAAGACAGCCCTTTTGTACCACACGCGTCTATACACGCCAGTTAGTCCCATCGCATCCTACTCCTGGTTTTTTATCTGACTCACACTGCAGCCCCACCATCCAATCGGCAGCGCCGGACCCACACCAAACATTCACCAAACTGCTCAGCCGGCAGCCTACGGCAATTATTCCGTTCTTTCCGCATCCGCACACTTGCTTCTCTTTAACCCCTTTTCACTAGCGCACAGGTTAATCGCCGCACGTCCCCCGCCGGCAAACATTACTCCTTTGCCTACCGCATGCAGGCTTCTCCTAACGACCCTCTGTTATCAACTCCGCTAACGGCCACAAAATCTCCGCCGCACGAAGCCCACTGGTGGCTGCTCAATCACATGCTTCCCCAGAACGTCGCGCTGTCAGAACACTGGCAGCTACAGGTCCATACTGCAGCCAGAACAATTTTCTACATTCAAACATTGACGGCCTCTTCTCTCTAAAAATTCACCAGACCGCTTCTACCACCAGCAAAGAAGTTTCCATCCCTAATTCCTCTGTGATGCCCACTAACCTACACGTTAAGCCGGCATGGAAAGGTGTGAATTAACACGGCCAGCCTGCTGTTTTAAATACAGCTTTTAGCAAGTTTTGAAAGGAGGAGAAGAGCAGACCTTGCTGTGCCAATAGTATCGAGTCTTCTGTGGCGAAGTGGATTTTACATAGAAAACAAAGCGGTGAGTTGAAGAGGAATTATATCAGTACTTTGTTTAAAGCTGTGCGTAAAAAGCTGTATATCTTTATTATTAATAATAAGTTGCAAAACGTGAATGGGGAGTCTTCAAGTTTGCGAGAAGATCGCCCCCTGGTGGAATAAAGGCAAGAACAGCTTACAGCACCTAGTATTACCAGGCAGTATTTAGAGTTAAACGGTGTGTAAAAGCTGCCTTTATGAATGAGAGAGAGAGAGAAAAAAAAAGTAAAATGGAAGGGGAGTGATAGATTTAAATTAATCGTGAAGTGGAGCGCCCCCTGTATAAAGTAAAAGTGAGAAAAGCTTACAGCACCTGGTATTCCCAGGCGGTCTCCCATCCAAGTACTAACCAGGCCCGACCCTGCTTAGCTTCCGAGATCGGACGAGATCGGGCGTGTTCAGGGTGGTATGGCCGTAAGCGAGAGACGCTACCAAAGACAGCCCTTTTGTACCACACGCGTCTATACACGCCAGTTAGTCCCATCGCATCCTACTCCTGGTTTTTTATCTGACTCACACTGCAGCCCCACCATCCAATCGGCAGCGCCGGACCCACACCAAACATTCACCAAACTGCTCAGCCGGCAGCCTACTGCAATTATTCCGTTCTTTCCGCATCCGCACACTTGCTTCTCTTTAACCCCTTTTCACTAGCGCACAGGTTAATCGCCGCACGTCCCCCGCCGGCAAACATTACTCCTTTGCCTACCGCATGCAGGCTTCTCCTAACGACCCTCTGTTATCAACTCCGCTAACGGCCACAAAATCTCCGCCGCACGAAGCCCACTGGTGGCTGCTCAATCACATGCTTCCCCAGAACGTCGCGCTGTCAGAACACTGGCAGCTACAGGTCCATACTGCAGCCAGAACAATTTTCTACATTCAAACATTGACGGCCTCTTCTCTCTAAAAATTCACCAGACCGCTTCTACCACCAGCAAAGAAGTTTCCATCCCTAATTCCTCTGTGATGCCCACTAACCTACACGTTAAGCCGGCATGGAAAGGTGTGAATTAACACGGCCAGCCTGCTGTTTTAAATACAGCTTTTAGCAAGTTTTGAAAGGAGGAGAAGAGCAGACCTTGCTGTGCCAATAGTATCGAGTCTTCTGTGGCGAAGTGGATTTTACATAGAAAACAAAGCGGTGAGTTGAAGAGGAATTATATCAGTACTTTGTTTAAAACTGTGCGTAAAAAGCTGTATATCTTTATTATTAATAATAAGTTGCAAAACGTGAATGGGGAGTCTTCAAGTTTGCGAGAAGATCGCCCCCTGGTGGAATAAAGGCAAGAACAGCTTACAGCACCTAGTATTACCAGGCAGTATTTAGAGTTAAACGGTGTGTAAAAGCTGCCTTTATGAATGAGAGAGAGAGAGAAGAAAAAAAAGTAAAATGGAAGGGGAGTGATAGATTTAAATTAATCGTGAAGTGGAGCGCCCCCTGTATAAAGTAAAAGTGAGAAAAGCTTACAGCACCTGGTATTCCCAGGCGGTCTCCCATCCAAGTACTAACCAGGCCCGACCCTGCTTAGCTTCCGAGATTGGACGAGATCGGGCGTGTTCAGGGTGGTATGGCCGTAAGCGAGAGACGCTACCAAAGACAGCCCTTTTGTACCACACGCGTCTATACACGCCAGTTAGTCCCATCGCATCCTACTCCTGGTTTTCTATCTGACTCACACTGCAGCCCCACCATCCAATCGGCAGCGCCGGACCCACACCAAACATTCACCAAACTGCTCAGCCGGCAGCCTACGGCAATTATTCCGTTCTTTCCGCATCCGCACACTTGCTTCTCTTTAACCCCTTTTCACTAGCGCACAGGTTAATCGCCGCACGTCCCCCGCCGGCAAACATTACTCCTTTGCCTACCGCATGCAGGCTTCTCCTAACGACCCTCTGTTATCAACTCCGCTAACGGCCACAAAATCTCCGCCGCACGAAGCCCACTGGTGGCTGCTCAATCACATGCTTCCCCAGAACGTCGCGCTGTCAGAACACTGGCAGCTACAGGTCCATACTGCAGCCAGAACAATTTTCTACATTCAAACATTGACGGCCTCTTCTCTCTAAAAATTCACCAGACCGCTTCTACCACCAGCAAAGAAGTTTCCATCCCTAATTCCTCTGTGATGCCCACTAACCTACACATTAAGCCGGCATGGAAAGGTGTGAATTAACACGGCCAGCCTGCTGTTTTAAATACAGCTTTTAGCAAGTTTTGAAAGGAGGAGAAGAGCAGACCTTGCTGTGCCAATAGTATCGAGTCTTCTGTGGCGAAGTGGATTTTACATAGAAAACAAAGCGGTGAGTTGAAGAGGAATGATATCAGTACTTTGTTTAAAACTGTGCGTAAAAAGCTGTATATCTTTATTATTAATAATAAGTTGCAAAACGTGAATGGGGAGTCTTCAAGTTTGCGAGAAGATCGCCCCCTGGTGGAATAAAGGCAAGAACAGCTTACAGCACCTAGTATTACCAGGCAGTATTTAGAGTTAAACGGTGTGTAAAAGCTGCCTTTATGAATGAGAGAGAGAGAGAAGAAAAAAAAGTAAAATGGAAGGGGAGTGATAGATTTAAATTAATCGTGAAGTGGAGCGCCCCCTGTATAAAGTAAAAGTGAGAAAAGCTTACAGCACCTGGTATTCCCAGGCGGTCTCCCATCCAAGTACTAACCAGGCCCGACCCTGCTTAGCTTCCGAGATCGGACGAGATCGGGCGTGTTCAGGGTGGTATGGCCGTAAGCGAGAGACGCTACCAAAGACAGCCCTTTTGTACCACACGCGTCTATACACGCCAGTTAGTCCCATCGCATCCTACTCCTGGTTTTTTATCTGACTCACACTGCAGCCCCACCATCCAATCGGCAGCGCCGGACCCACACCAAACATTCACCAAACTGCTCAGCCGGCAGCCTACGGCAATTATTCCGTTCTTTCCGCATCCGCACACTTGCTTCTCTTTAACCCCTTTTCACTAGCGCACAGGTTAATCGCCGCACGTCCCCCGCCGGCAAACATTACTCCTTTGCCTACCGCATGCAGGCTTCTCCTAACGACCCTCTGTTATCAACTCCGCTAACGGCCACAAAATCTCCGCCGCACGAAGCCCACTGGTGGCTGCTCAATCACATGCTTCCCCAGAACGTCGCGCTGTCAGAACACTGGCAGCTACAGGTCCATACTGCAGCCAGAACAATTTTCTACATTCAAACATTGACGGCCTCTTCTCTCTAAAAATTCACCAGACCGCTTCTACCACCAGCAAAGAAGTTTCCATCCCTAATTCCTCTGTGATGCCCACTAACCTACACGTTAAGCCGGCATGGAAAGGTGTGAATTAACACGGCCAGCCTGCTGTTTTAAATACAGCTTTTAGCAAGTTTTGAAAGGAGGAGAAGAGCAGACCTTGCTGTGCCAATAGTATCGAGTCTTCTGTGGCGAAGTGGATTTTACATAGAAAACAAAGCGGTGAGTTGAAGAGGAATTATATCAGTACTTTGTTTAAAACTGTGCGTAAAAAGCTGTATATCTTTATTATTAATAATAAGTTGCAAAACGTGAATGGGGAGTCTTCAAGTTTGCGAGAAGATCGCCCCCTGGTGGAATAAAGGCAAGAACAGCTTACAGCACCTAGTATTACCAGGCAGTATTTAGAGTTAAACGGTGTGTAAAAGCTGCCTTTATGAATGAGAGAGAGAGAGAAAAAAAAAGTAAAATGGAAGGGGAGTGATAGATTTAAATTAATCGTGAAGTGGAGCGCCCCCTGTATAAAGTAAAAGTGAGAAAAGCTTACAGCACCTGGTATTCCCAGGCGGTCTCCCATCCAAGTACTAACCAGGCCCGACCCTGCTTAGCTTCCGAGATCGGACGAGATCGGGCGTGTTCAGGGTGGTATGGCCGTAAGCGAGAGACGCTACCAAAGACAGCCCTTTTGTACCACACGCGTCTATACACGCCAGTTAGTCCCATCGCATCCTACTCCTGGTTTTTTATCTGACTCACACTGCAGCCCCACCATCCAATCGGCAGCGCCGGACCCACACCAAACATTCACCAAACTGCTCAGCCGGCAGCCTACTGCAATTATTCCGTTCTTTCCGCATCCGCACACTTGCTTCTCTTTAACCCCTTTTCACTAGCGCACAGGTTAATCGCCGCACGTCCCCCGCCGGCAAACATTACTCCTTTGCCTACCGCATGCAGGCTTCTCCTAACGACCCTCTGTTATCAACTCCGCTAACGGCCACAAAATCTCCGCCGCACGAAGCCCACTGGTGGCTGCTCAATCACATGCTTCCCCAGAACGTCGCGCTGTCAGAACACTGGCAGCTACAGGTCCATACTGCAGCCAGAACAATTTTCTACATTCAAACATTGACGGCCTCTTCTCTCTAAAAATTCACCAGACCGCTTCTACCACCAGCAAAGAAGTTTCCATCCCTAATTCCTCTGTGATGCCCACTAACCTACACGTTAAGCCGGCATGGAAAGGTGTGAATTAACACGGCCAGCCTGCTGTTTTAAATACAGCTTTTAGCAAGTTTTGAAAGGAGGAGAAGAGCAGACCTTGCTGTGCCAATAGTATCGAGTCTTCTGTGGCGAAGTGGATTTTACATAGAAAACAAAGCGGTGAGTTGAAGAGGAATTATATCAGTACTTTGTTTAAAACTGTGCGTAAAAAGCTGTATATCTTTATTATTAATAATAAGTTGCAAAACGTGAATGGGGAGTCTTCAAGTTTGCGAGAAGATCGCCCCCTGGTGGAATAAAGGCAAGAACAGCTTACAGCACCTAGTATTACCAGGCAGTATTTAGAGTTAAACGGTGTGTAAAAGCTGCCTTTATGAATGAGAGAGAGAGAGAAGAAAAAAAAGTAAAATGGAAGGGGAGTGATAGATTTAAATTAATCGTGAAGTGGAGCGCCCCCTGTATAAAGTAAAAGTGAGAAAAGCTTACAGCACCTGGTATTCCCAGGCGGTCTCCCATCCAAGTACTAACCAGGCCCGACCCTGCTTAGCTTCCGAGATCGGACGAGATCGGGCGTGTTCAGGGTGGTATGGCCGTAAGCGAGAGACGCTACCAAAGACAGCCCTTTTGTACCACACGCGTCTATACACGCCAGTTAGTCCCATCGCATCCTACTCCTGGTTTTCTATCTGACTCACACTGCAGCCCCACCATCCAATCGGCAGCGCCGGACCCACACCAAACATTCACCAAACTGCTCAGCCGGCAGCCTACGGCAATTATTCCGTTCTTTCCGCATCCGCACACTTGCTTCTCTTTAACCCCTTTTCACTAGCGCACAGGTTAATCGCCGCACGTCCCCCGCCGGCAAACATTACTCCTTTGCCTACCGCATGCAGGCTTCTCCTAACGACCCTCTGTTATCAACTCCGCTAACGGCCACAAAATCTCCGCCGCACGAAGCCCACTGGTGGCTGCTCAATCACATGCTTCCCCAGAACGTCGCGCTGTCAGAACACTGGCAGCTACAGGTCCATACTGCAGCCAGAACAATTTTCTACATTCAAACATTGACGGCCTCTTCTCTCTAAAAATTCACCAGACCGCTTCTACCACCAGCAAAGAAGTTTCCATCCCTAATTCCTCTGTGATGCCCACTAACCTACACGTTAAGCCGGCATGGAAAGGTGTGAATTAACACGGCCAGCCTGCTGTTTTAAATACAGCTTTTAGCAAGTTTTGAAAGGAGGAGAAGAGCAGACCTTGCTGTGCCAATAGTATCGAGTCTTCTGTGGCGAAGTGGATTTTACATAGAAAACAAAGCGGTGAGTTGAAGAGGAATTATATCAGTACTTTGTTTAAAACTGTGCGTAAAAAGCTGTATATCTTTATTATTAATAATAAGTTGCAAAACGTGAATGGGGAGTCTTCAAGTTTGCGAGAAGATCGCCCCCTGGTGGAATAAAGGCAAGAACAGCTTACAGCACCTAGTATTACCAGGCAGTATTTAGAGTTAAACGGTGTGTAAAAGCTGCCTTTATGAATGAGAGAGAGAGAGAAGAAAAAAAAGTAAAATGGAAGGGGAGTGATAGATTTAAATTAATCGTGAAGTGGAGCGCCCCCTGTATAAAGTAAAAGTGAGAAAAGCTTACAGCACCTGGTATTCCCAGGCGGTCTCCCATCCAAGTACTAACCAGGCCCGACCCTGCTTAGCTTCCGAGATCGGACGAGATCGGGCGTGTTCAGGGTGGTATGGCCGTAAGCGAGAGACGCTACCAAAGACAGCCCTTTTGTACCACACGCGTCTATACACGCCAGTTAGTCCCATCGCATCCTACTCCTGGTTTTCTATCTGACTCACACTGCAGCCCCACCATCCAATCGGCAGCGCCGGACCCACACCAAACATTCACCAAACTGCTCAGCCGGCAGCCTACGGCAATTATTCCGTTCTTTCCGCATCCGCACACTTGCTTCTCTTTAACCCCTTTTCACTAGCGCACAGGTTAATCGCCGCACGTCCCCCGCCGGCAAACATTACTCCTTTGCCTACCGCATGCAGGCTTCTCCTAACGACCCTCTGTTATCAACTCCGCTAACGGCCACAAAATCTCCGCCGCACGAAGCCCACTGGTGGCTGCTCAATCACATGCTTCCCCAGAACGTCGCGCTGTCAGAACACTGGCAGCTACAGGTCCATACTGCAGCCAGAACAATTTTCTACATTCAAACATTGACGGCCTCTTCTCTCTAAAAATTCACCAGACCGCTTCTACCACCAGCAAAGAAGTTTCCATCCCTAATTCCTCTGTGATGCCCACTAACCTACACGTTAAGCCGGCATGGAAAGGTGTGAATTAACACGGCCAGCCTGCTGTTTTAAATACAGCTTTTAGCAAGTTTTGAAAGGAGGAGAAGAGCAGACCTTGCTGTGCCAATAGTATCGAGTCTTCTGTGGCGAAGTGGATTTTACATAGAAAACAAAGCGGTGAGTTGAAGAGGAATTATATCAGTACTTTGTTTAAAACTGTGCGTAAAAAGCTGTATATCTTTATTATTAATAATAAGTTGCAAAACGTGAATGGGGAGTCTTCAAGTTTGCGAGAAGATCGCCCCCTGGTGGAATAAAGGCAAGAACAGCTTACAGCACCTAGTATTACCAGGCAGTATTTAGAGTTAAACGGTGTGTAAAAGCTGCCTTTATGAATGAGAGAGAGAGAGAAGAAAAAAAAGTAAAATGGAAGGGGAGTGATAGATTTAAATTAATCGTGAAGTGGAGCGCCCCCTGCATAAAGTAAAAGTGAGAAAAGCTTACAGCACCTGGTATTCCCAGGCGGTCTCCCATCCAAGTACTAACCAGGCCCGACCCTGCTTAGCTTCCGAGATCGGACGAGATCGGGCGTGTTCAGGGTGGTATGGCCGTAAGCGAGAGACGCTACCAAAGACAGCCCTTTTGTACCACACGCGTCTATACACGCCAGTTAGTCCCATCGCATCCTACTCCTGGTTTTCTATCTGACTCACACTGCAGCCCCACCATCCAATCGGCAGCGCCGGACCCACACCAAACATTCACCAAACTGCTCAGCCGGCAGCCTACGGCAATTATTCCGTTCTTTCCGCATCCGCACACTTGCTTCTCTTTAACCCCTTTTCACTAGCGCACAGGTTAATCGCCGCACGTCCCCCGCCGGCAAACATTACTCCTTTGCCTACCGCATGCAGGCTTCTCCTAACGACCCTCTGTTATCAACTCCGCTAACGGCCACAAAATCTCCGCCGCACGAAGCCCACTGGTGGCTGCTCAATCACATGCTTCCCCAGAACGTCGCGCTGTCAGAACACTGGCAGCTACAGGTCCATACTGCAGCCAGAACAATTTTCTACATTCAAACATTGACGGCCTCTTCTCTCTAAAAATTCACCAGACCGCTTCTACCACCAGCAAAGAAGTTTCCATCCCTAATTCCTCTGTGATGCCCACTAACCTACACGTTAAGCCGGCATGGAAAGGTGTGAATTAACACGGCCAGCCTGCTGTTTTAAATACAGCTTTTAGCAAGTTTTGAAAGGAGGAGAAGAGCAGACCTTGCTGTGCCAATAGTATCGAGTCTTCTGTGGCGAAGTGGATTTTACATAGAAAACAAAGCGGTGAGTTGAAGAGGAATTATATCAGTACTTTGTTTAAAACTGTGCGTAAAAAGCTGTATATCTTTATTATTAATAATAAGTTGCAAAACGTGAATGGGGAGTCTTCAAGTTTGCGAGAAGATCGCCCCCTGGTGGAATAAAGGCAAGAACAGCTTACAGCACCTAGTATTACCAGGCAGTATTTAGAGTTAAACGGTGTGTAAAAGCTGCCTTTATGAATGAGAGAGAGAGAGAAGAAAAAAAAGTAAAATGGAAGGGGAGTGATAGATTTAAATTAATCGTGAAGTGGAGCGCCCCCTGTATAAAGTAAAAGTGAGAAAAGCTTACAGCACCTGGTATTCCCAGGCGGTCTCCCATCCAAGTACTAACCAGGCCCGACCCTGCTTAGCTTCCGAGATCGGACGAGATCGGGCGTGTTCAGGGTGGTATGGCCGTAAGCGAGAGACGCTACCAAAGACAGCCCTTTTGTACCACACGCGTCTATACACGCCAGTTAGTCCCATCGCATCCTACTCCTGGTTTTCTATCTGACTCACACTGCAGCCCCACCATCCAATCGGCAGCGCCGGACCCACACCAAACATTCACCAAACTGCTCAGCCGGCAGCCTACGGCAATTATTCCGTTCTTTCCGCATCCGCACACTTGCTTCTCTTTAACTCCTTTTCACTGCCGCACAGGTTAATCGCCGCACGTCCCCCGCCGGCAAACATTACTCCTTTGCCTACCGCATGCAGGCTTCTCCTAACGACCCTCTGTTATCAACTCCGCTAACGGCCACAAAATCTCCGCCGCACGAAGCCCACTGGTGGCTGCTCAATCACATGCTTCCCCAGAACGTCGCGCTGTCAGAACACTGGCAGCTACAGGTCCATACTGCAGCCAGAACAATTTTCTACATTCAAACATTGACGGCCTCTTCTCTCTAAAAATTCACCAGACCGCTTCTACCACCAGCAAAGAAGTTTCCATCCCTAATTCCTCTGTGATGCCCACTAACCTACACGTTAAGCCGGCATGGAAAGGTGTGAATTAACACGGCCAGCCTGCTGTTTTAAATACAGCTTTTAGCAAGTTTTGAAAGGAGGAGAAGAGCAGACCTTGCTGTGCCAATAGTATCGAGTCTTCTGTGGCGAAGTGGATTTTACATAGAAAACAAAGCGGTGAGTTGAAGAGGAATTATATCAGTACTTTGTTTAAAACTGTGCATAAAAAGCTGTATATCTTTATTATTAATAATAAGTTGCAAAACGTGAATGGGGAGTCTTCAAGTTTGCGAGAAGATCGCCCCCTGGTGGAATAAAGGCAAGAACAGCTTACAGCACCTAGTATTACCAGGCAGTATTTAGAGTTAAACGGTGTGTAAAAGCTGCCTTTATGAATGAGAGAGAGAGAGAAAAAAAAAAGTAAAATGGAAGGGGAGTGATAGATTTAAATTAATCGTGAAGTGGAGCGCCCCCTGTATAAAGTAAAAGTGAGAAAAGCTTACAGCACCTGGTATTCCCAGGCGGTCTCCCATCCAAGTACTAACCAGGCCCGACCCTGCTTAGCTTCCGAGATCGGACGAGATCGGGCGTGTTCAGGGTGGTATGGCCGTAAGCGAGAGACGCTACCAAAGACAGCCCTTTTGTACCACACGCGTCTATACACGCCAGTTAGTCCCATCGCATCCTACTCCTGGTTTTCTATCTGACTCACACTGCAGCCCCACCATCCAATCGGCAGCGCCGGACCCACACCAAACATTCACCAAACTGCTCAGCCGGCAGCCTACGGCAATTATTCCGTTCTTTCCGCATCCGCACACTTGCTTCTCTTTAACCCCTTTTCACTAGCGCACAGGTTAATCGCCGCACGTCCCCCGCCGGCAAACATTACTCCTTTGCCTACCGCATGCAGGCTTCTCCTAACGACCCTCTGTTATCAACTCCGCTAACGGCCACAAAATCTCCGCCGCACGAAGCCCACTGGTGGCTGCTCAATCACATGCTTCCCCAGAACGTCGCGCTGTCAGAACACTGGCAGCTACAGGTCCATACTGCAGCCAGAACAATTTTCTACATTCAAACATTGACGGCCTCTTCTCTCTAAAAATTCACCAGACCGCTTCTACCACCAGCAAAGAAGTTTCCATCCCTAATTCCTCTGTGATGCCCACTAACCTACACGTTAAGCCGGCATGGAAAGGTGTGAATTAACACGGCCAGCCTGCTGTTTTAAATACAGCTTTTAGCAAGTTTTGAAAGGAGGAGAAGAGCAGACCTTGCTGTGCCAATAGTATCGAGTCTTCTGTGGCGAAGTGGATTTTACATAGAAAACAAAGCGGTGAGTTGAAGAGGAATTATATCAGTACTTTGTTTAAAACTGTGCGTAAAAAGCTGTATATCTTTATTATTAATAATAAGTTGCAAAACGTGAATGGGGAGTCTTCAAGTTTGCGAGAAGATCGCCCCCTGGTGGAATAAAGGCAAGAACAGCTTACAGCACCTAGTATTACCAGGCAGTATTTAGAGTTAAACGGTGTGTAAAAGCTGCCTTTATGAATGAGAGAGAGAGAGAAGAAAAAAAAGTAAAATGGAAGGGGAGTGATAGATTTAAATTAATCGTGAAGTGGAGCGCCCCCTGCATAAAGTAAAAGTGAGAAAAGCTTACAGCACCTGGTATTCCCAGGCGGTCTCCCATCCAAGTACTAACCAGGCCCGACCCTGCTTAGCTTCCGAGATCGGACGAGATCGGGCGTGTTCAGGGTGGTATGGCCGTAAGCGAGAGACGCTACCAAAGACAGCCCTTTTGTACCACACGCGTCTATACACGCCAGTTAGTCCCATCGCATCCTACTCCTGGTTTTCTATCTGACTCACACTGCAGCCCCACCATCCAATCGGCAGCGCCGGACCCACACCAAACATTCACCAAACTGCTCAGCCGGCAGCCTACGGCAATTATTCCGTTCTTTCCGCATCCGCACACTTGCTTCTCTTTAACCCCTTTTCACTAGCGCACAGGTTAATCGCCGCACGTCCCCCGCCGGCAAACATTACTCCTTTGCCTACCGCATGCAGGCTTCTCCTAACGACCCTCTGTTATCAACTCCGCTAACGGCCACAAAATCTCCGCCGCACGAAGCCCACTGGTGGCTGCTCAATCACATGCTTCCCCAGAACGTCGCGCTGTCAGAACACTGGCAGCTACAGGTCCATACTGCAGCCAGAACAATTTTCTACATTCAAACATTGACGGCCTCTTCTCTCTAAAAATTCACCAGACCGCTTCTACCACCAGCAAAGAAGTTTCCATCCCTAATTCCTCTGTGATGCCCACTAACCTACACGTTAAGCCGGCATGGAAAGGTGTGAATTAACACGGCCAGCCTGCTGTTTTAAATACAGCTTTTAGCAAGTTTTGAAAGGAGGAGAAGAGCAGACCTTGCTGTGCCAATAGTATCGAGTCTTCTGTGGCGAAGTGGATTTTACATAGAAAACAAAGCGGTGAGTTGAAGAGGAATTATATCAGTACTTTGTTTAAAACTGTGCGTAAAAAGCTGTATATCTTTATTATTAATAATAAGTTGCAAAACGTGAATGGGGAGTCTTCAAGTTTGCGAGAAGATCGCCCCCTGGTGGAATAAAGGCAAGAACAGCTTACAGCACCTAGTATTACCAGGCAGTATTTAGAGTTAAACGGTGTGTAAAAGCTGCCTTTATGAATGAGAGAGAGAGAGAAGAAAAAAAAGTAAAATGGAAGGGGAGTGATAGATTTAAATTAATCGTGAAGTGGAGCGCCCCCTGTATAAAGTAAAAGTGAGAAAAGCTTACAGCACCTGGTATTCCCAGGCGGTCTCCCATCCAAGTACTAACCAGGCCCGACCCTGCTTAGCTTCCGAGATCGGACGAGATCGGGCGTGTTCAGGGTGGTATGGCCGTAAGCGAGAGACGCTACCAAAGACAGCCCTTTTGTACCACACGCGTCTATACACGCCAGTTAGTCCCATCGCATCCTACTCCTGGTTTTCTATCTGACTCACACTGCAGCCCCACCATCCAATCGGCAGCGCCGGACCCACACCAAACATTCACCAAACTGCTCAGCCGGCAGCCTACGGCAATTATTCCGTTCTTTCCGCATCCGCACACTTGCTTCTCTTTAACTCCTTTTCACTGCCGCACAGGTTAATCGCCGCACGTCCCCCGCCGGCAAACATTACTCCTTTGCCTACCGCATGCAGGCTTCTCCTAACGACCCTCTGTTATCAACTCCGCTAACGGCCACAAAATCTCCGCCGCACGAAGCCCACTGGTGGCTGCTCAATCACATGCTTCCCCAGAACGTCGCGCTGTCAGAACACTGGCAGCTACAGGTCCATACTGCAGCCAGAACAATTTTCTACATTCAAACATTGACGGCCTCTTCTCTCTAAAAATTCACCAGACCGCTTCTACCACCAGCAAAGAAGTTTCCATCCCTAATTCCTCTGTGATGCCCACTAACCTACACGTTAAGCCGGCATGGAAAGGTGTGAATTAACACGGCCAGCCTGCTGTTTTAAATACAGCTTTTAGCAAGTTTTGAAAGGAGGAGAAGAGCAGACCTTGCTGTGCCAATAGTATCGAGTCTTCTGTGGCGAAGTGGATTTTACATAGAAAACAAAGCGGTGAGTTGAAGAGGAATTATATCAGTACTTTGTTTAAAACTGTGCGTAAAAAGCTGTATATCTTTATTATTAATAATAAGTTGCAAAACGTGAATGGGGAGTCTTCAAGTTTGCGAGAAGATCGCCCCCTGGTGGAATAAAGGCAAGAACAGCTTACAGCACCTAGTATTACCAGGCAGTATTTAGAGTTAAACGGTGTGTAAAAGCTGCCTTTATGAATGAGAGAGAGAGAGAAAAAAAAAAGTAAAATGGAAGGGGAGTGATAGATTTAAATTAATCGTGAAGTGGAGCGCCCCCTGTATAAAGTAAAAGTGAGAAAAGCTTACAGCACCTGGTATTCCCAGGCGGTCTCCCATCCAAGTACTAACCAGGCCCGACCCTGCTTAGCTTCCGAGATCGGACGAGATCGGGCGTGTTCAGGGTGGTATGGCCGTAAGCGAGAGACGCTACCAAAGACAGCCCTTTTGTACCACACGCGTCTATACACGCCAGTTAGTCCCATCGCATCCTACTCCTGGTTTTTTATCTGACTCACACTGCAGCCCCACCATCCAATCGGCAGCGCCGGACCCACACCAAACATTCACCAAACTGCTCAGCCGGCAGCCTACGGCAATTATTCCGTTCTTTCCGCATCCGCACACTTGCTTCTCTTTAACTCCTTTTCACTGCCGCACAGGTTAATCGCCGCACGTCCCCCGCCGGCAAACATTACTCCTTTGCCTACCGCATGCAGGCTTCTCCTAACGACCCTCTGTTATCAACTCCGCTAACGGCCACAAAATCTCCGCCGCACGAAGCCCACTGGTGGCTGCTCAATCACATGCTTCCCCAGAACGTCGCGCTGTCAGAACACTGGCAGCTACAGGTCCATACTGCAGCCAGAACAATTTTCTACATTCAAACATTGACGGCCTCTTCTCTCTAAAAATTCACCAGACCGCTTCTACCACCAGCAAAGAAGTTTCCATCCCTAATTCCTCTGTGATGCCCACTAACCTACACGTTAAGCCGGCATGGAAAGGTGTGAATTAACACGGCCAGCCTGCTGTTTTAAATACAGCTTTTAGCAAGTTTTGAAAGGAGGAGAAGAGCAGACCTTGCTGTGCCAATAGTATCGAGTCTTCTGTGGCGAAGTGGATTTTACATAGAAAACAAAGCGGTGAGTTGAAGAGGAATTATATCAGTACTTTGTTTAAAACTGTGCGTAAAAAGCTGTATATCTTTATTATTAATAATAAGTTGCAAAACGTGAATGGGGAGTCTTCAAGTTTGCGAGAAGATCGCCCCCTGGTGGAATAAAGGCAAGAACAGCTTACAGCACCTAGTATTACCAGGCAGTATTTAGAGTTAAACGGTGTGTAAAAGCTGCCTTTATGAATGAGAGAGAGAGAGAAAAAAAAAAGTAAAATGGAAGGGGAGTGATAGATTTAAATTAATCGTGAAGTGGAGCGCCCCCTGCATAAAGTAAAAGTGAGAAAAGCTTACAGCACCTGGTATTCCCAGGAGGTCTCCCATCCGAGTACTAACCAGGCCCGACCCTGCTTAGCTTCCGAGATCGGACGAGATCGGGCGTGTTCAGGGTGGTATGGCCGTAAGCGAGAGACGCTACCAAAGACAGCCCTTTTGTACCACACGCGTCTATACACGCCAGTTAGTCCCATCGCATCCTACTCCTGGTTTTCTATCTGACTCACACTGCAGCCCCACCATCCAATCGGCAGCGCCGGACCCACACCAAACATTCACCAAACTGCTCAGCCGGCAGCCTACGGCAATTATTCCGTTCTTTCCGCATCCGCACACTTGCTTCTCTTTAACCCCTTTTCACTAGCGCACAGGTTAATCGCCGCACGTCCCCCGCCGGCAAACATTACTCCTTTGCCTACCGCATGCAGGCTTCTCCTAACGACCCTCTGTTATCAACTCCGCTAACGGCCACAAAATCTCCGCCGCACGAAGCCCACTGGTGGCTGCTCAATCACATGCTTCCCCAGAACGTCGCGCTGTCAGAACACTGGCAGCTACAGGTCCATACTGCAGCCAGAACAATTTTCTACATTCAAACATTGACGGCCTCTTCTCTCTAAAAATTCACCAGACCGCTTCTACCACCAGCAAAGAAGTTTCCATCCCTAATTCCTCTGTGATGCCCACTAACCTACACGTTAAGCCGGCATGGAAAGGTGTGAATTAACACGGCCAGCCTGCTGTTTTAAATACAGCTTTTAGCAAGTTTTGAAAGGAGGAGAAGAGCAGACCTTGCTGTGCCAATAGTATCGAGTCTTCTGTGGCGAAGTGGATTTTACATAGAAAACAAAGCGGTGAGTTGAAGAGGAATTATATCAGTACTTTGTTTAAAACTGTGCGTAAAAAGCTGTATATCTTTATTATTAATAATAAGTTGCAAAACGTGAATGGGGAGTCTTCAAGTTTGCGAGAAGATCGCCCCCTGGTGGAATAAAGGCAAGAACAGCTTACAGCACCTAGTATTACCAGGCAGTATTTAGAGTTAAACGGTGTGTAAAAGCTGCCTTTATGAATGAGAGAGAGAGAGAAGAAAAAAAAGTAAAATGGAAGGGGAGTGATAGATTTAAATTAATCGTGAAGTGGAGCGCCCCCTGTATAAAGTAAAAGTGAGAAAAGCTTACAGCACCTGGTATTCCCAGGCGGTCTCCCATCCAAGTACTAACCAGGCCCGACCCTGCTTAGCTTCCGAGATCGGACGAGATCGGGCGTGTTCAGGGTGGTATGGCCGTAAGCGAGAGACGCTACCAAAGACAGCCCTTTTGTACCACACGCGTCTATACACGCCAGTTAGTCCCATCGCATCCTACTCCTGGTTTTCTATCTGACTCACACTGCAGCCCCACCATCCAATCGGCAGCGCCGGACCCACACCAAACATTCACCAAACTGCTCAGCCGGCAGCCTACGGCAATTATTCCGTTCTTTCCGCATCCGCACACTTGCTTCTCTTTAACTCCTTTTCACTGCCGCACAGGTTAATCGCCGCACGTCCCCCGCCGGCAAACATTACTCCTTTGCCTACCGCATGCAGGCTTCTCCTAACGACCCTCTGTTATCAACTCCGCTAACGGCCACAAAATCTCCGCCGCACGAAGCCCACTGGTGGCTGCTCAATCACATGCTTCCCCAGAACGTCGCGCTGTCAGAACACTGGCAGCTACAGGTCCATACTGCAGCCAGAACAATTTTCTACATTCAAACATTGACGGCCTCTTCTCTCTAAAAATTCACCAGACCGCTTCTACCACCAGCAAAGAAGTTTCCATCCCTAATTCCTCTGTGATGCCCACTAACCTACACGTTAAGCCGGCATGGAAAGGTGTGAATTAACACGGCCAGCCTGCTGTTTTAAATACAGCTTTTAGCAAGTTTTGAAAGGAGGAGAAGAGCAGACCTTGCTGTGCCAATAGTATCGAGTCTTCTGTGGCGAAGTGGATTTTACATAGAAAACAAAGCGGTGAGTTGAAGAGGAATTATATCAGTACTTTGTTTAAAACTGTGCGTAAAAAGCTGTATATCTTTATTATTAATAATAAGTTGCAAAACGTGAATGGGGAGTCTTCAAGTTTGCGAGAAGATCGCCCCCTGGTGGAATAAAGGCAAGAACAGCTTACAGCACCTAGTATTACCAGGCAGTATTTAGAGTTAAACGGTGTGTAAAAGCTGCCTTTATGAATGAGAGAGAGAGAGAAAAAAAAAAGTAAAATGGAAGGGGAGTGATAGATTTAAATTAATCGTGAAGTGGAGCGCCCCCTGTATAAAGTAAAAGTGAGAAAAGCTTACAGCACCTGGTATTCCCAGGCGGTCTCCCATCCAAGTACTAACCAGGCCCGACCCTGCTTAGCTTCCGAGATCGGACGAGATCGGGCGTGTTCAGGGTGGTATGGCCGTAAGCGAGAGACGCTACCAAAGACAGCCCTTTTGTACCACACGCGTCTATACACGCCAGTTAGTCCCATCGCATCCTACTCCTGGTTTTTTATCTGACTCACACTGCAGCCCCACCATCCAATCGGCAGCGCCGGACCCACACCAAACATTCACCAAACTGCTCAGCCGGCAGCCTACGGCAATTATTCCGTTCTTTCCGCATCCGCACACTTGCTTCTCTTTAACTCCTTTTCACTGCCGCACAGGTTAATCGCCGCACGTCCCCCGCCGGCAAACATTACTCCTTTGCCTACCGCATGCAGGCTTCTCCTAACGACCCTCTGTTATCAACTCCGCTAACGGCCACAAAATCTCCGCCGCACGAAGCCCACTGGTGGCTGCTCAATCACATGCTTCCCCAGAACGTCGCGCTGTCAGAACACTGGCAGCTACAGGTCCATACTGCAGCCAGAACAATTTTCTACATTCAAACATTGACGGCCTCTTCTCTCTAAAAATTCACCAGACCGCTTCTACCACCAGCAAAGAAGTTTCCATCCCTAATTCCTCTGTGATGCCCACTAACCTACACGTTAAGCCGGCATGGAAAGGTGTGAATTAACACGGCCAGCCTGCTGTTTTAAATACAGCTTTTAGCAAGTTTTGAAAGGAGGAGAAGAGCAGACCTTGCTGTGCCAATAGTATCGAGTCTTCTGTGGCGAAGTGGATTTTACATAGAAAACAAAGCGGTGAGTTGAAGAGGAATTATATCAGTACTTTGTTTAAAACTGTGCGTAAAAAGCTGTATATCTTTATTATTAATAATAAGTTGCAAAACGTGAATGGGGAGTCTTCAAGTTTGCGAGAAGATCGCCCCCTGGTGGAATAAAGGCAAGAACAGCTTACAGCACCTAGTATTACCAGGCAGTATTTAGAGTTAAACGGTGTGTAAAAGCTGCCTTTATGAATGAGAGAGAGAGAGAAAAAAAAAAGTAAAATGGAAGGGGAGTGATAGATTTAAATTAATCGTGAAGTGGAGCGCCCCCTGCATAAAGTAAAAGTGAGAAAAGCTTACAGCACCTGGTATTCCCAGGCGGTCTCCCATCCAAGTACTAACCAGGCCCGACCCTGCTTAGCTTCCGAGATCGGACGAGATCGGGCGTGTTCAGGGTGGTATGGCCGTAAGCGAGAGACGCTACCAAAGACAGCCCTTTTGTACCACACGCGTCTATACACGCCAGTTAGTCCCATCGCATCCTACTCCTGGTTTTTTATCTGACTCACACTGCAGCCCCACCATCCAATCGGCAGCGCCGGACCCACACCAAACATTCACCAAACTGCTCAGCCGGCAGCCTACGGCAATTATTCCGTTCTTTCCGCATCCGCACACTTGCTTCTCTTTAACCCCTTTTCACTAGCGCACAGGTTAATCGCCGCACGTCCCCCGCCGGCAAACATTACTCCTTTGCCTACCGCATGCAGGCTTCTCCTAACGACCCTCTGTTATCAACTCCGCTAACGGCCACAAAATCTCCGCCGCACGAAGCCCACTGGTGGCTGCTCAATCACATGCTTCCCCAGAACGTCGCGCTGTCAGAACACTGGCAGCTACAGGTCCATACTGCAGCCAGAACAATTTTCTACATTCAAACATTGACGGCCTCTTCTCTCTAAAAATTCACCAGACCGCTTCTACCACCAGCAAAGAAGTTTCCATCCCTAATTCCTCTGTGATGCCCACTAACCTACACATTAAGCCGGCATGGAAAGGTGTGAATTAACACGGCCAGCCTGCTGTTTTAAATACAGCTTTTAGCAAGTTTTGAAAGGAGGAGAAGAGCAGACCTTGCTGTGCCAATAGTATCGAGTCTTCTGTGGCGAAGTGGATTTTACATAGAAAACAAAGCGGTGAGTTGAAGAGGAATGATATCAGTACTTTGTTTAAAACTGTGCGTAAAAAGCTG
Source organism: Brienomyrus brachyistius (assembly GCF_023856365.1). Classification (NCBI taxonomy): domain Eukaryota; kingdom Metazoa; phylum Chordata; class Actinopteri; order Osteoglossiformes; family Mormyridae; genus Brienomyrus; species Brienomyrus brachyistius. The sequence goes on along the minus strand of NC_064534.1, from coordinate 4,990,256 downwards.
TATATCTTTATTATTAATAATAAGTTGCAAAACGTGAATGGGGAGTCTTCAAGTTTGCGAGAAGATCGCCCCCTGGTGGAATAAAGGCAAGAACAGCTTACAGCACCTAGTATTACCAGGCAGTATTTAGAGTTAAACGGTGTGTAAAAGCTGCCTTTATGAATGAGAGAGAGAGAGAAGAAAAAAAAGTAAAATGGAAGGGGAGTGATAGATTTAAATTAATCGTGAAGTGGAGCGCCCCCTGTATAAAGTAAAAGTGAGAAAAGCTTACAGCACCTGGTATTCCCAGGCGGTCTCCCATCCAAGTACTAACCAGGCCCGACCCTGCTTAGCTTCCGAGATCGGACGAGATCGGGCGTGTTCAGGGTGGTATGGCCGTAAGCGAGAGACGCTACCAAAGACAGCCCTTTTGTACCACACGCGTCTATACACGCCAGTTAGTCCCATCGCATCCTACTCCTGGTTTTTTATCTGACTCACACTGCAGCCCCACCATCCAATCGGCAGCGCCGGACCCACACCAAACATTCACCAAACTGCTCAGCCGGCAGCCTACGGCAATTATTCCGTTCTTTCCGCATCCGCACACTTGCTTCTCTTTAACCCCTTTTCACTAGCGCACAGGTTAATCGCCGCACGTCCCCCGCCGGCAAACATTACTCCTTTGCCTACCGCATGCAGGCTTCTCCTAACGACCCTCTGTTATCAACTCCGCTAACGGCCACAAAATCTCCGCCGCACGAAGCCCACTGGTGGCTGCTCAATCACATGCTTCCCCAGAACGTCGCGCTGTCAGAACACTGGCAGCTACAGGTCCATACTGCAGCCAGAACAATTTTCTACATTCAAACATTGACGGCCTCTTCTCTCTAAAAATTCACCAGACCGCTTCTACCACCAGCAAAGAAGTTTCCATCCCTAATTCCTCTGTGATGCCCACTAACCTACACGTTAAGCCGGCATGGAAAGGTGTGAATTAACACGGCCAGCCTGCTGTTTTAAATACAGCTTTTAGCAAGTTTTGAAAGGAGGAGAAGAGCAGACCTTGCTGTGCCAATAGTATCGAGTCTTCTGTGGCGAAGTGGATTTTACATAGAAAACAAAGCGGTGAGTTGAAGAGGAATGATATCAGTACTTTGTTTAAAACTGTGCGTAAAAAGCTGTATATCTTTATTATTAATAATAAGTTGCAAAACGTGAATGGGGAGTCTTCAAGTTTGCGAGAAGATCGCCCCCTGGTGGAATAAAGGCAAGAACAGCTTACAGCACCTAGTATTACCAGGCAGTATTTAGAGTTAAACGGTGTGTAAAAGCTGCCTTTATGAATGAGAGAGAGAGAGAAGAAAAAAAAGTAAAATGGAAGGGGAGTGATAGATTTAAATTAATCGTGAAGTGGAGCGCCCCCTGTATAAAGTAAAAGTGAGAAAAGCTTACAACACCTGGTATTCCCAGGCGGTCTCCCATCCAAGTACTAACCAGGCCCGACCCTGCTTAGCTTCCGAGATCGGGCGTGTTCAGGGTGGTATGGCCGTAAGCGAGAGACGCTACCAAAGACAGCCCTTTTGTACCACACGCGTCTATACACGCCAGTTAGTCCCATCGCATCCTACTCCTGGTTTTTTATCTGACTCACACTGCAGCCCCACCATCCAATCGGCAGCGCCGGACCCACACCAAACATTCACCAAACTGCTCAGCCGGCAGCCTACTGCAATTATTCCGTTCTTTCCGCATCCGCACACTTGCTTCTCTTTAACCCCTTTTCACTAGCGCACAGGTTAATCGCCGCACGTCCCCCGCCGGCAAACATTACTCCTTTGCCTACCGCATGCAGGCTTCTCCTAACGACCCTCTGTTATCAACTCCGCTAACGGCCACAAAATCTCCGCCGCACGAAGCCCACTGGTGGCTGCTCAATCACATGCTTCCCCAGAACGTCGCGCTGTCAGAACACTGGCAGCTACAGGTCCATACTGCAGCCAGAACAATTTTCTACATTCAAACATTGACGGCCTCTTCTCTCTAAAAATTCACCAGACCGCTTCTACCACCAGCAAAGAAGTTTCCATCCCTAATTCCTCTGTGATGCCCACTAACCTACACGTTAAGCCGGCATGGAAAGGTGTGAATTAACACGGCCAGCCTGCTGTTTTAAATACAGCTTTTAGCAAGTTTTGAAAGGAGGAGAAGAGCAGACCTTGCTGTGCCAATAGTATCGAGTCTTCTGTGGCGAAGTGGATTTTACATAGAAAACAAAGCGGTGAGTTGAAGAGGAATGATATCAGTACTTTGTTTAAAACTGTGCGTAAAAAGCTGTATATCTTTATTATTAATAATAAGTTGCAAAACGTGAATGGGGAGTCTTCAAGTTTGCGAGAAGATCGCCCCCTGGTGGAATAAAGGCAAGAACAGCTTACAGCACCTAGTATTACCAGGCAGTATTTAGAGTTAAACGGTGTGTAAAAGCTGCCTTTATGAATGAGAGAGAGAGAGAAGAAAAAAAAGTAAAATGGAAGGGGAGTGATAGATTTAAATTAATCGTGAAGTGGAGCGCCCCCTGTATAAAGTAAAAGTGAGAAAAGCTTACAGCACCTGGTATTCCCAGGCGGTCTCCCATCCAAGTACTAACCAGGCCCGACCCTGCTTAGCTTCCGAGATCGGGCGTGTTCAGGGTGGTATGGCCGTAAGCGAGAGACGCTACCAAAGACAGCCCTTTTGTACCACACGCGTCTATACACGCCAGTTAGTCCCATCGCATCCTACTCCTGGTTTTCTATCTGACTCACACTGCAGCCCCACCATCCAATCGGCAGCGCCGGACCCACACCAAACATTCACCAAACTGCTCAGCCGGCAGCCTACTGCAATTATTCCGTTCTTTCCGCATCCGCACACTTGCTTCTCTTTAACCCCTTTTCACTAGCGCACAGGTTAATCGCCGCACGTCCCCCGCCGGCAAACATTACTCCTTTGCCTACCGCATGCAGGCTTCTCCTAACGACCCTCTGTTATCAACTCCGCTAACGGCCACAAAATCTCCGCCGCACGAAGCCCACTGGTGGCTGCTCAATCACATGCTTCCCCAGAACGTCGCGCTGTCAGAACACTGGCAGCTACAGGTCCATACTGCAGCCAGAACAATTTTCTACATTCAAACATTGACGGCCTCTTCTCTCTAAAAATTCACCAGACCGCTTCTACCACCAGCAAAGAAGTTTCCATCCCTAATTCCTCTGTGATGCCCACTAACCTACACATTAAGCCGGCATGGAAAGGTGTGAATTAACACGGCCAGCCTGCTGTTTTAAATACAGCTTTTAGCAAGTTTTGAAAGGAGGAGAAGAGCAGACCTTGCTGTGCCAATAGTATCGAGTCTTCTGTGGCGAAGTGGATTTTACATAGAAAACAAAGCGGTGAGTTGAAGAGGAATGATATCAGTACTTTGTTTAAAACTGTGCGTAAAAAGCTGTATATCTTTATTATTAATAATAAGTTGCAAAACGTGAATGGGGAGTCTTCAAGTTTGCGAGAAGATCGCCCCCTGGTGGAATAAAGGCAAGAACAGCTTACAGCACCTAGTATTACCAGGCAGTATTTAGAGTTAAACGGTGTGTAAAAGCTGCCTTTATGAATGAGAGAGAGAGAGAAGAAAAAAAAGTAAAATGGAAGGGGAGTGATAGATTTAAATTAATCGTGAAGTGGAGCGCCCCCTGTATAAAGTAAAAGTGAGAAAAGCTTACAGCACCTGGTATTCCCAGGCGGTCTCCCATCCAAGTACTAACCAGGCCCGACCCTGCTTAGCTTCCGAGTTCGGACGAGATCGGGCGTGTTCAGGGTGGTATGGCCGTAAGCGAGAGACGCTACCAAAGACAGCCCTTTTGTACCACACGCGTCTATACACGCCAGTTAGTCCCATCGCATCCTACTCCTGGTTTTCTATCTGACTCACACTGCAGCCCCACCATCCAATCGGCAGCGCCGGACCCACACCAAACATTCACCAAACTGCTCAGCCGGCAGCCTACGGCAATTATTCCGTTCTTTCCGCATCCGCACACTTGCTTCTCTTTAACCCCTTTTCACTAGCGCACAGGTTAATCGCCGCACGTCCCCCGCCGGCAAACATTACTCCTTTGCCTACCGCATGCAGGCTTCTCCTAACGACCCTCTGTTATCAACTCCGCTAACGGCCACAAAATCTCCGCCGCACGAAGCCCACTGGTGGCTGCTCAATCACATGCTTCCCCAGAACGTCGCGCTGTCAGAACACTGGCAGCTACAGGTCCATACTGCAGCCAGAACAATTTTCTACATTCAAACATTGACGGCCTCTTCTCTCTAAAAATTCACCAGACCGCTTCTACCACCAGCAAAGAAGTTTCCATCCCTAATTCCTCTGTGATGCCCACTAACCTACACGTTAAGCCGGCATGGAAAGGTGTGAATTAACACGGCCAGCCTGCTGTTTTAAATACAGCTTTTAGCAAGTTTTGAAAGGAGGAGAAGAGCAGACCTTGCTGTGCCAATAGTATCGAGTCTTCTGTGGCGAAGTGGATTTTACATAGAAAACAAAGCGGTGAGTTGAAGAGGAATTATATCAGTACTTTGTTTAAAACTGTGCGTAAAAAGCTGTATATCTTTATTATTAATAATAAGTTGCAAAACGTGAATGGGGAGTCTTCAAGTTTGCGAGAAGATCGCCCCCTGGTGGAATAAAGGCAAGAACAGCTTACAGCACCTAGTATTACCAGGCAGTATTTAGAGTTAAACGGTGTGTAAAAGCTGCCTTTATGAATGAGAGAGAGAGAGAAGAAAAAAAAGTAAAATGGAAGGGGAGTGATAGATTTAAATTAATCGTGAAGTGGAGCGCCCCCTGTATAAAGTAAAAGTGAGAAAAGCTTACAGCACCTGGTATTCCCAGGCGGTCTCCCATCCAAGTACTAACCAGGCCCGACCCTGCTTAGCTTCCGAGATCGGACGAGATCGGGCGTGTTCAGGGTGGTATGGCCGTAAGCGAGAGACGCTACCAAAGACAGCCCTTTTGTACCACACGCGTCTATACACGCCAGTTAGTCCCATCGCATCCTACTCCTGGTTTTCTATCTGACTCACACTGCAGCCCCACCATCCAATCGGCAGCGCCGGACCCACACCAAACATTCACCAAACTGCTCAGCCGGCAGCCTACGGCAATTATTCCGTTCTTTCCGCATCCGCACACTTGCTTCTCTTTAACTCCTTTTCACTGCCGCACAGGTTAATCGCCGCACGTCCCCCGCCGGCAAACATTACTCCTTTGCCTACCGCATGCAGGCTTCTCCTAACGACCCTCTGTTATCAACTCCGCTAACGGCCACAAAATCTCCGCCGCACGAAGCCCACTGGTGGCTGCTCAATCACATGCTTCCCCAGAACGTCGCGCTGTCAGAACACTGGCAGCTACAGGTCCATACTGCAGCCAGAACAATTTTCTACATTCAAACATTGACGGCCTCTTCTCTCTAAAAATTCACCAGACCGCTTCTACCACCAGCAAAGAAGTTTCCATCCCTAATTCCTCTGTGATGCCCACTAACCTACACGTTAAGCCGGCATGGAAAGGTGTGAATTAACACGGCCAGCCTGCTGTTTTAAATACAGCTTTTAGCAAGTTTTGAAAGGAGGAGAAGAGCAGACCTTGCTGTGCCAATAGTATCGAGTCTTCTGTGGCGAAGTGGATTTTACATAGAAAACAAAGCGGTGAGTTGAAGAGGAATTATATCAGTACTTTGTTTAAAACTGTGCGTAAAAAGCTGTATATCTTTATTATTAATAATAAGTTGCAAAACGTGAATGGGGAGTCTTCAAGTTTGCGAGAAGATCGCCCCCTGGTGGAATAAAGGCAAGAACAGCTTACAGCACCTAGTATTACCAGGCAGTATTTAGAGTTAAACGGTGTGTAAAAGCTGCCTTTATGAATGAGAGAGAGAGAGAAAAAAAAAAGTAAAATGGAAGGGGAGTGATAGATTTAAATTAATCGTGAAGTGGAGCGCCCCCTGCATAAAGTAAAAGTGAGAAAAGCTTACAGCACCTGGTATTCCCAGGCGGTCTCCCATCCAAGTACTAACCAGGCCCGACCCTGCTTAGCTTCCGAGATCGGACGAGATCGGGCGTGTTCAGGGTGGTATGGCCGTAAGCGAGAGACGCTACCAAAGACAGCCCTTTTGTACCACACGCGTCTATACACGCCAGTTAGTCCCATCGCATCCTACTCCTGGTTTTCTATCTGACTCACACTGCAGCCCCACCATCCAATCGGCAGCGCCGGACCCACACCAAACATTCACCAAACTGCTCAGCCGGCAGCCTACGGCAATTATTCCGTTCTTTCCGCATCCGCACACTTGCTTCTCTTTAACCCCTTTTCACTAGCGCACAGGTTAATCGCCGCACGTCCCCCGCCGGCAAACATTACTCCTTTGCCTACCGCATGCAGGCTTCTCCTAACGACCCTCTGTTATCAACTCCGCTAACGGCCACAAAATCTCCGCCGCACGAAGCCCACTGGTGGCTGCTCAATCACATGCTTCCCCAGAACGTCGCGCTGTCAGAACACTGGCAGCTACAGGTCCATACTGCAGCCAGAACAATTTTCTACATTCAAACATTGACGGTCTCTTCTCTCTAAAAATTCACCAGACCGCTTCTACCACCAGCAAAGAAGTTTCCATCCCTAATTCCTCTGTGATGCCCACTAACCTACACGTTAAGCCGGCATGGAAAGGTGTGAATTAACACGGCCAGCCTGCTGTTTTAAATACAGCTTTTAGCAAGTTTTGAAAGGAGGAGAAGAGCAGACCTTGCTGTGCCAATAGTATCGAGTCTTCTGTGGCGAAGTGGATTTTACATAGAAAACAAAGCGGTGAGTTGAAGAGGAATTATATCAGTACTTTGTTTAAAACTGTGCGTAAAAAGCTGTATATCTTTATTATTAATAATAAGTTGCAAAACGTGAATGGGGAGTCTTCAAGTTTGCGAGAAGATCGCCCCCTGGTGGAATAAAGGCAAGAACAGCTTACAGCACCTAGTATTACCAGGCAGTATTTAGAGTTAAACGGTGTGTAAAAGCTGCCTTTATGAATGAGAGAGAGAGAGAAGAAAAAAAAGTAAAATGGAAGGGGAGTGATAGATTTAAATTAATCGTGAAGTGGAGCGCCCCCTGTATAAAGTAAAAGTGAGAAAAGCTTACAGCACCTGGTATTCCCAGGCGGTCTCCCATCCAAGTACTAACCAGGCCCGACCCTGCTTAGCTTCCGAGATCGGACGAGATCGGGCGTGTTCAGGGTGGTATGGCCGTAAGCGAGAGACGCTACCAAAGACAGCCCTTTTGTACCACACGCGTCTATACACGCCAGTTAGTCCCATCGCATCCTACTCCTGGTTTTTTATCTGACTCACACTGCAGCCCCACCATCCAATCGGCAGCGCCGGACCCACACCAAACATTCACCAAACTGCTCAGCCGGCAGCCTACGGCAATTATTCCGTTCTTTCCGCATCCGCACACTTGCTTCTCTTTAACCCCTTTTCACTAGCGCACAGGTTAATCGCCGCACGTCCCCCGCCGGCAAACATTACTCCTTTGCCTACCGCATGCAGGCTTCTCCTAACGACCCTCTGTTATCAACTCCGCTAACGGCCACAAAATCTCCGCCGCACGAAGCCCACTGGTGGCTGCTCAATCACATGCTTCCCCAGAACGTCGCGCTGTCAGAACACTGGCAGCTACAGGTCCATACTGCAGCCAGAACAATTTTCTACATTCAAACATTGACGGCCTCTTCTCTCTAAAAATTCACCAGACCGCTTCTACCACCAGCAAAGAAGTTTCCATCCCTAATTCCTCTGTGATGCCCACTAACCTACACATTAAGCCGGCATGGAAAGGTGTGAATTAACACGGCCAGCCTGCTGTTTTAAATACAGCTTTTAGCAAGTTTTGAAAGGAGGAGAAGAGCAGACCTTGCTGTGCCAATAGTATCGAGTCTTCTGTGGCGAAGTGGATTTTACATAGAAAACAAAGCGGTGAGTTGAAGAGGAATGATATCAGTACTTTGTTTAAAACTGTGCGTAAAAAGCTGTATATCTTTATTATTAATAATAAGTTGCAAAACGTGAATGGGGAGTCTTCAAGTTTGCGAGAAGATCGCCCCCTGGTGGAATAAAGGCAAGAACAGCTTACAGCACCTAGTATTACCAGGCAGTATTTAGAGTTAAACGGTGTGTAAAAGCTGCCTTTATGAATGAGAGAGAGAGAGAAGAAAAAAAAGTAAAATGGAAGGGGAGTGATAGATTTAAATTAATCGTGAAGTGGAGCGCCCCCTGTATAAAGTAAAAGTGAGAAAAGCTTACAGCACCTGGTATTCCCAGGCGGTCTCCCATCCAAGTACTAACCAGGCCCGACACTGCTTAGCTTCCGAGATCGGACGAGATCGGGCGTGTTCAGGGTGGTATGGCCGTAAGCGAGAGACGCTACCAAAGACAGCCCTTTTGTACCACACGCGTCTATACACGCCAGTTAGTCCCATCGCATCCTACTCCTGGTTTTTTATCTGACTCACACTGCAGCCCCACCATCCAATCGGCAGCGCCGGACCCACACCAAACATTCACCAAACTGCTCAGCCGGCAGCCTACGGCAATTATTCCGTTCTTTCCGCATCCGCACACTTGCTTCTCTTTAACCCCTTTTCACTAGCGCACAGGTTAATCGCCGCACGTCCCCCGCCGGCAAACATTACTCCTTTGCCTACCGCATGCAGGCTTCTCCTAACGACCCTCTGTTATCAACTCCGCTAACGGCCACAAAATCTCCGCCGCACGAAGCCCACTGGTGGCTGCTCAATCGCATGCTTCCCCAGAACGTCGCGCTGTCAGAACACTGGCAGCTACAGGTCCATACTGCAGCCAGAACAATTTTCTACATTCAAACATTGACGGCCTCTTCTCTCTAAAAATTCACCAGACCGCTTCTACCACCAGCAAAGAAGTTTCCATCCCTAATTCCTCTGTGATGCCCACTAACCTACACGTTAAGCCGGCATGGAAAGGTGTGAATTAACACGGCCAGCCTGCTGTTTTAAATACAGCTTTTAGCAAGTTTTGAAAGGAGGAGAAGAGCAGACCTTGCTGTGCCAATAGTATCGAGTCTTCTGTGGCGAAGTGGATTTTACATAGAAAACAAAGCGGTGAGTTGAAGAGGAATTATATCAGTACTTTGTTTAAAACTGTGCGTAAAAAGCTGTATATCTTTATTATTAATAATAAGTTGCAAAACGTGAATGGGGAGTCTTCAAGTTTGCGAGAAGATCGCCCCCTGGTGGAATAAAGGCAAGAACAGCTTACAGCACCTAGTATTACCAGGCAGTATTTAGAGTTAAACGGTGTGTAAAAGCTGCCTTTATGAATGAGAGAGAGAGAGAAGAAAAAAAAGTAAAATGGAAGGGGAGTGATAGATTTAAATTAATCGTGAAGTGGAGCGCCCCCTGTATAAAGTAAAAGTGAGAAAAGCTTACAGCACCTGGTATTCCCAGGCGGTCTCCCATCCAAGTACTAACCAGGCCCGACCCTGCTTAGCTTCCGAGATCGGACGAGATCGGGCGTGTTCAGGGTGGTATGGCCGTAAGCGAGAGACGCTACCAAAGACAGCCCTTTTGTACCACACGCGTCTATACACGCCAGTTAGTCCCATCGCATCCTACTCCTGGTTTTCTATCTGACTCACACTGCAGCCCCACCATCCAATCGGCAGCGCCGGACCCACACCAAACATTCACCAAACTGCTCAGCCGGCAGCCTACGGCAATTATTCCGTTCTTTCCGCATCCGCACACTTGCTTCTCTTTAACCCCTTTTCACTAGCGCACAGGTTAATCGCCGCACGTCCCCCGCCGGCAAACATTACTCCTTTGCCTACCGCATGCAGGCTTCTCCTAACGACCCTCTGTTATCAACTCCGCTAACGGCCACAAAATCTCCGCCGCACGAAGCCCACTGGTGGCTGCTCAATCGCATGCTTCCCCAGAACGTCGCGCTGTCAGAACACTGGCAGCTACAGGTCCATACTGCAGCCAGAACAATTTTCTACATTCAAACATTGACGGCCTCTTCTCTCTAAAAATTCACCAGACCGCTTCTACCACCAGCAAAGAAGTTTCCATCCCTAATTCCTCTGTGATGCCCACTAACCTACACGTTAAGCCGGCATGGAAAGGTGTGAATTAACACGGCCAGCCTGCTGTTTTAAATACAGCTTTTAGCAAGTTTTGAAAGGAGGAGAAGAGCAGACCTTGCTGTGCCAATAGTATCGAGTCTTCTGTGGCGAAGTGGATTTTACATAGAAAACAAAGCGGTGAGTTGAAGAGGAATTATATCAGTACTTTGTTTAAAACTGTGCATAAAAAGCTGTATATCTTTATTATTAATAATAAGTTGCAAAACGTGAATGGGGAGTCTTCAAGTTTGCGAGAAGATCGCCCCCTGGTGGAATAAAGGCAAGAACAGCTTACAGCACCTAGTATTACCAGGCAGTATTTAGAGTTAAACGGTGTGTAAAAGCTGCCTTTATGAATGAGAGAGAGAGAGAAAAAAAAAAGTAAAATGGAAGGGGAGTGATAGATTTAAATTAATCGTGAAGTGGAGCGCCCCCTGTATAAAGTAAAAGTGAGAAAAGCTTACAGCACCTGGTATTCCCAGGCGGTCTCCCATCCAAGTACTAACCAGGCCCGACCCTGCTTAGCTTCCGAGATCGGACGAGATCGGGCGTGTTCAGGGTGGTATGGCCGTAAGCGAGAGACGCTACCAAAGACAGCCCTTTTGTACCACACGCGTCTATACACGCCAGTTAGTCCCATCGCATCCTACTCCTGGTTTTCTATCTGACTCACACTGCAGCCCCACCATCCAATCGGCAGCGCCGGACCCACACCAAACATTCACCAAACTGCTCAGCCGGCAGCCTACGGCAATTATTCCGTTCTTTCCGCATCCGCACACTTGCTTCTCTTTAACCCCTTTTCACTAGCGCACAGGTTAATCGCCGCACGTCCCCCGCCGGCAAACATTACTCCTTTGCCTACCGCATGCAGGCTTCTCCTAACGACCCTCTGTTATCAACTCCGCTAACGGCCACAAAATCTCCGCCGCACGAAGCCCACTGGTGGCTGCTCAATCACATGCTTCCCCAGAACGTCGCGCTGTCAGAACACTGGCAGCTACAGGTCCATACTGCAGCCAGAACAATTTTCTACATTCAAACATTGACGGCCTCTTCTCTCTAAAAATTCACCAGACCGCTTCTACCACCAGCAAAGAAGTTTCCATCCCTAATTCCTCTGTGATGCCCACTAACCTACACGTTAAGCCGGCATGGAAAGGTGTGAATTAACACGGCCAGCCTGCTGTTTTAAATACAGCTTTTAGCAAGTTTTGAAAGGAGGAGAAGAGCAGACCTTGCTGTGCCAATAGTATCGAGTCTTCTGTGGCGAAGTGGATTTTACATAGAAAACAAAGCGGTGAGTTGAAGAGGAATTATATCAGTACTTTGTTTAAAACTGTGCGTAAAAAGCTGTATATCTTTATTATTAATAATAAGTTGCAAAACGTGAATGGGGAGTCTTCAAGTTTGCGAGAAGATCGCCCCCTGGTGGAATAAAGGCAAGAACAGCTTACAGCACCTAGTATTACCAGGCAGTATTTAGAGTTAAACGGTGTGTAAAAGCTGCCTTTATGAATGAGAGAGAGAGAGAAGAAAAAAAAGTAAAATGGAAGGGGAGTGATAGATTTAAATTAATCGTGAAGTGGAGCGCCCCCTGTATAAAGTAAAAGTGAGAAAAGCTTACAGCACCTGGTATTCCCAGGCGGTCTCCCATCCAAGTACTAACCAGGCCCGACCCTGCTTAGCTTCCGAGATCGGACGAGATCGGGCGTGTTCAGGGTGGTATGGCCGTAAGCGAGAGACGCTACCAAAGACAGCCCTTTTGTACCACACGCGTCTATACACGCCAGTTAGTCCCATCGCATCCTACTCCTGGTTTTCTATCTGACTCACACTGCAGCCCCACCATCCAATCGGCAGCGCCGGACCCACACCAAACATTCACCAAACTGCTCAGCCGGCAGCCTACGGCAATTATTCCGTTCTTTCCGCATCCGCACACTTGCTTCTCTTTAACCCCTTTTCACTAGCGCACAGGTTAATCGCCGCACGTCCCCCGCCGGCAAACATTACTCCTTTGCCTACCGCATGCAGGCTTCTCCTAACGACCCTCTGTTATCAACTCCGCTAACGGCCACAAAATCTCCGCCGCACGAAGCCCACTGGTGGCTGCTCAATCGCATGCTTCCCCAGAACGTCGCGCTGTCAGAACACTGGCAGCTACAGGTCCATACTGCAGCCAGAACAATTTTCTACATTCAAACATTGACGGCCTCTTCTCTCTAAAAATTCACCAGACCGCTTCTACCACCAGCAAAGAAGTTTCCATCCCTAATTCCTCTGTGATGCCCACTAACCTACACGTTAAGCCGGCATGGAAAGGTGTGAATTAACACGGCCAGCCTGCTGTTTTAAATACAGCTTTTAGCAAGTTTTGAAAGGAGGAGAAGAGCAGACCTTGCTGTGCCAATAGTATCGAGTCTTCTGTGGCGAAGTGGATTTTACATAGAAAACAAAGCGGTGAGTTGAAGAGGAATTATATCAGTACTTTGTTTAAAACTGTGCGTAAAAAGCTGTATATCTTTATTATTAATAATAAGTTGCAAAACGTGAATGGGGAGTCTTCAAGTTTGCGAGAAGATCGCCCCCTGGTGGAATAAAGGCAAGAACAGCTTACAGCACCTAGTATTACCAGGCAGTATTTAGAGTTAAACGGTGTGTAAAAGCTGCCTTTATGAATGAGAGAGAGAGAGAAGAAAAAAAAGTAAAATGGAAGGGGAGTGATAGATTTAAATTAATCGTGAAGTGGAGCGCCCCCTGTATAAAGTAAAAGTGAGAAAAGCTTACAGCACCTGGTATTCCCAGGCGGTCTCCCATCCAAGTACTAACCAGGCCCGACCCTGCTTAGCTTCCGAGATCGGACGAGATCGGGCGTGTTCAGGGTGGTATGGCCGTAAGCGAGAGACGCTACCAAAGACAGCCCTTTTGTACCACACGCGTCTATACACGCCAGTTAGTCCCATCGCATCCTACTCCTGGTTTTTTATCTGACTCACACTGCAGCCCCACCATCCAATCGGCAGCGCCGGACCCACACCAAACATTCACCAAACTGCTCAGCCGGCAGCCTACTGCAATTATTCCGTTCTTTCCGCATCCGCACACTTGCTTCTCTTTAACCCCTTTTCACTAGCGCACAGGTTAATCGCCGCACGTCCCCCGCCGGCAAACATTACTCCTTTGCCTACCGCATGCAGGCTTCTCCTAACGACCCTCTGTTATCAACTCCGCTAACGGCCACAAAATCTCCGCCGCACGAAGCCCACTGGTGGCTGCTCAATCACATGCTTCCCCAGAACGTCGCGCTGTCAGAACACTGGCAGCTACAGGTCCATACTGCAGCCAGAACAATTTTCTACATTCAAACATTGACGGCCTCTTCTCTCTAAAAATTCACCAGACCGCTTCTACCACCAGCAAAGAAGTTTCCATCCCTAATTCCTCTGTGATGCCCACTAACCTACACGTTAAGCCGGCATGGAAAGGTGTGAATTAACACGGCCAGCCTGCTGTTTTAAATACAGCTTTTAGCAAGTTTTGAAAGGAGGAGAAGAGCAGACCTTGCTGTGCCAATAGTATCGAGTCTTCTGTGGCGAAGTGGATTTTACATAGAAAACAAAGCGGTGAGTTGAAGAGGAATGATATCAGTACTTTGTTTAAAACTGTGCGTAAAAAGCTGTATATCTTTATTATTAATAATAAGTTGCAAAACGTGAATGGGGAGTCTTCAAGTTTGCGAGAAGATCGCCCCCTGGTGGAATAAAGGCAAGAACAGCTTACAGCACCTAGTATTACCAGGCAGTATTTAGAGTTAAACGGTGTGTAAAAGCTGCCTTTATGAATGAGAGAGAGAGAGAAAAAAAAAAGTAAAATGGAAGGGGAGTGATAGATTTAAATTAATCGTGAAGTGGAGCGCCCCCTGTATAAAGTAAAAGTGAGAAAAGCTTACAGCACCTGGTATTCCCAGGCGGTCTCCCATCCAAGTACTAACCAGGCCCGACCCTGCTTAGCTTCCGAGATCGGACGAGATCGGGCGTGTTCAGGGTGGTATGGCCGTAAGCGAGAGACGCTACCAAAGACAGCCCTTTTGTACCACACGCGTCTATACACGCCAGTTAGTCCCATCGCATCCTACTCCTGGTTTTTTATCTGACTCACACTGCAGCCCCACCATCCAATCGGCAGCGCCGGACCCACACCAAACATTCACCAAACTGCTCAGCCGGCAGCCTACGGCAATTATTCCGTTCTTTCCGCATCCGCACACTTGCTTCTCTTTAACCCCTTTTCACTAGCGCACAGGTTAATCGCCGCACGTCCCCCGCCGGCAAACATTACTCCTTTGCCTACCGCATGCAGGCTTCTCCTAACGACCCTCTGTTATCAACTCCGCTAACGGCCACAAAATCTCCGCCGCACGAAGCCCACTGGTGGCTGCTCAATCACATGCTTCCCCAGAACGTCGCGCTGTCAGAACACTGGCAGCTACAGGTCCATACTGCAGCCAGAACAATTTTCTACATTCAAACATTGACGGCCTCTTCTCTCTAAAAATTCACCAGACCGCTTCTACCACCAGCAAAGAAGTTTCCATCCCTAATTCCTCTGTGATGCCCACTAACCTACACATTAAGCCGGCATGGAAAGGTGTGAATTAACACGGCCAGCCTGCTGTTTTAAATACAGCTTTTAGCAAGTTTTGAAAGGAGGAGAAGAGCAGACCTTGCTGTGCCAATAGTATCGAGTCTTCTGTGGCGAAGTGGATTTTACATAGAAAACAAAGCGGTGAGTTGAAGAGGAATGATATCAGTACTTTGTTTAAAACTGTGCGTAAAAAGCTGTATATCTTTATTATTAATAATAAGTTGCAAAACGTGAATGGGGAGTCTTCAAGTTTGCGAGAAGATCGCCCCCTGGTGGAATAAAGGCAAGAACAGCTTACAGCACCTAGTATTACCAGGCAGTATTTAGAGTTAAACGGTGTGTAAAAGCTGCCTTTATGAATGAGAGAGAGAGAGAAGAAAAAAAAGTAAAATGGAAGGGGAGTGATAGATTTAAATTAATCGTGAAGTGGAGCGCCCCCTGTATAAAGTAAAAGTGAGAAAAGCTTACAGCACCTGGTATTCCCAGGCGGTCTCCCATCCAAGTACTAACCAGGCCCGACCCTGCTTAGCTTCCGAGATCGGACGAGATCGGGCGTGTTCAGGGTGGTATGGCCGTAAGCGAGAGACGCTACCAAAGACAGCCCTTTTGTACCACACGCGTCTATACACGCCAGTTAGTCCCATCGCATCCTACTCCTGGTTTTTTATCTGACTCACACTGCAGCCCCACCATCCAATCGGCAGCGCCGGACCCACACCAAACATTCACCAAACTGCTCAGCCGGCAGCCTACGGCAATTATTCCGTTCTTTCCGCATCCGCACACTTGCTTCTCTTTAACCCCTTTTCACTAGCGCACAGGTTAATCGCCGCACGTCCCCCGCCGGCAAACATTACTCCTTTGCCTACCGCATGCAGGCTTCTCCTAACGACCCTCTGTTATCAACTCCGCTAACGGCCACAAAATCTCCGCCGCACGAAGCCCACTGGTGGCTGCTCAATCGCATGCTTCCCCAGAACGTCGCGCTGTCAGAACACTGGCAGCTACAGGTCCATACTGCAGCCAGAACAATTTTCTACATTCAAACATTGACGGCCTCTTCTCTCTAAAAATTCACCAGACCGCTTCTACCACCAGCAAAGAAGTTTCCATCCCTAATTCCTCTGTGATGCCCACTAACCTACACGTTAAGCCGGCATGGAAAGGTGTGAATTAACACGGCCAGCCTGCTGTTTTAAATACAGCTTTTAGCAAGTTTTGAAAGGAGGAGAAGAGCAGACCTTGCTGTGCCAATAGTATCGAGTCTTCTGTGGCGAAGTGGATTTTACATAGAAAACAAAGCGGTGAGTTGAAGAGGAATTATATCAGTACTTTGTTTAAAACTGTGCGTAAAAAGCTGTATATCTTTATTATTAATAATAAGTTGCAAAACGTGAATGGGGAGTCTTCAAGTTTGCGAGAAGATCGCCCCCTGGTGGAATAAAGGCAAGAACAGCTTACAGCACCTAGTATTACCAGGCAGTATTTAGAGTTAAACGGTGTGTAAAAGCTGCCTTTATGAATGAGAGAGAGAGAGAAGAAAAAAAAGTAAAATGGAAGGGGAGTGATAGATTTAAATTAATCGTGAAGTGGAGCGCCCCCTGTATAAAGTAAAAGTGAGAAAAGCTTACAGCACCTGGTATTCCCAGGCGGTCTCCCATCCAAGTACTAACCAGGCCCGACCCTGCTTAGCTTCCGAGATCGGACGAGATCGGGCGTGTTCAGGGTGGTATGGCCGTAAGCGAGAGACGCTACCAAAGACAGCCCTTTTGTACCACACGCGTCTATACACGCCAGTTAGTCCCATCGCATCCTACTCCTGGTTTTTTATCTGACTCACACTGCAGCCCCACCATCCAATCGGCAGCGCCGGACCCACACCAAACATTCACCAAACTGCTCAGCCGGCAGCCTACTGCAATTATTCCGTTCTTTCCGCATCCGCACACTTGCTTCTCTTTAACCCCTTTTCACTAGCGCACAGGTTAATCGCCGCACGTCCCCCGCCGGCAAACATTACTCCTTTGCCTACCGCATGCAGGCTTCTCCTAACGACCCTCTGTTATCAACTCCGCTAACGGCCACAAAATCTCCGCCGCACGAAGCCCACTGGTGGCTGCTCAATCGCATGCTTCCCCAGAACGTCGCGCTGTCAGAACACTGGCAGCTACAGGTCCATACTGCAGCCAGAACAATTTTCTACATTCAAACATTGACGGCCTCTTCTCTCTAAAAATTCACCAGACCGCTTCTACCACCAGCAAAGAAGTTTCCATCCCTAATTCCTCTGTGATGCCCACTAACCTACACGTTAAGCCGGCATGGAAAGGTGTGAATTAACACGGCCAGCCTGCTGTTTTAAATACAGCTTTTAGCAAGTTTTGAAAGGAGGAGAAGAGCAGACCTTGCTGTGCCAATAGTATCGAGTCTTCTGTGGCGAAGTGGATTTTACATAGAAAACAAAGCGGTGAGTTGAAGAGGAATGATATCAGTACTTTGTTTAAAACTGTGCGTAAAAAGCTGTATATCTTTATTATTAATAATAAGTTGCAAAACGTGAATGGGGAGTCTTCAAGTTTGCGAGAAGATCGCCCCCTGGTGGAATAAAGGCAAGAACAGCTTACAGCACCTAGTATTACCAGGCAGTATTTAGAGTTAAACGGTGTGTAAAAGCTGCCTTTATGAATGAGAGAGAGAGAGAAGAAAAAAAAGTAAAATGGAAGGGGAGTGATAGATTTAAATTAATCGTGAAGTGGAGCGCCCCCTGTATAAAGTAAAAGTGAGAAAAGCTTACAGCACCTGGTATTCCCAGGCGGTCTCCCATCCAAGTACTAACCAGGCCCGACCCTGCTTAGCTTCCGAGATCGGACGAGATCGGGCGTGTTCAGGGTGGTATGGCCGTAAGCGAGAGACGCTACCAAAGACAGCCCTTTTGTACCACACGCGTCTATACACGCCAGTTAGTCCCATCGCATCCTACTCCTGGTTTTCTATCTGACTCACACTGCAGCCCCACCATCCAATCGGCAGCGCCGGACCCACACCAAACATTCACCAAACTGCTCAGCCGGCAGCCTACTGCAATTATTCCGTTCTTTCCGCATCCGCACACTTGCTTCTCTTTAACCCCTTTTCACTAGCGCACAGGTTAATCGCCGCACGTCCCCCGCCGGCAAACATTACTCCTTTGCCTACCGCATGCAGGCTTCTCCTAACGACCCTCTGTTATCAACTCCGCTAACGGCCACAAAATCTCCGCCGCACGAAGCCCACTGGTGGCTGCTCAATCACATGCTTCCCCAGAACGTCGCGCTGTCAGAACACTGGCAGCTACAGGTCCATACTGCAGCCAGAACAATTTTCTACATTCAAACATTGACGGCCTCTTCTCTCTAAAAATTCACCAGACCGCTTCTACCACCAGCAAAGAAGTTTCCATCCCTAATTCCTCTGTGATGCCCACTAACCTACACGTTAAGCCGGCATGGAAAGGTGTGAATTAACACGGCCAGCCTGCTGTTTTAAATACAGCTTTTAGCAAGTTTTGAAAGGAGGAGAAGAGCAGACCTTGCTGTGCCAATAGTATCGAGTCTTCTGTGGCGAAGTGGATTTTACATAGAAAACAAAGCGGTGAGTTGAAGAGGAATGATATCAGTACTTTGTTTAAAACTGTGCGTAAAAAGCTGTATATCTTTATTATTAATAATAAGTTGCAAAACGTGAATGGGGAGTCTTCAAGTTTGCGAGAAGATCGCCCCCTGGTGGAATAAAGGCAAGAACAGCTTACAGCACCTAGTATTACCAGGCAGTATTTAGAGTTAAACGGTGTGTAAAAGCTGCCTTTATGAATGAGAGAGAGAGAGAAGAAAAAAAAGTAAAATGGAAGGGGAGTGATAGATTTAAATTAATCGTGAAGTGGAGCGCCCCCTGTATAAAGTAAAAGTGAGAAAAGCTTACAGCACCTGGTATTCCCAGGCGGTCTCCCATCCAAGTACTAACCAGGCCCGACCCTGCTTAGCTTCCGAGATCGGACGAGATCGGGCGTGTTCAGGGTGGTATGGCCGTAAGCGAGAGACGCTACCAAAGACAGCCCTTTTGTACCACACGCGTCTATACACGCCAGTTAGTCCCATCGCATCCTACTCCTGGTTTTCTATCTGACTCACACTGCAGCCCCACCATCCAATCGGCAGCGCCGGACCCACACCAAACATTCACCAAACTGCTCAGCCGGCAGCCTACTGCAATTATTCCGTTCTTTCCGCATCCGCACACTTGCTTCTCTTTAACCCCTTTTCACTAGCGCACAGGTTAATCGCCGCACGTCCCCCGCCGGCAAACATTACTCCTTTGCCTACCGCATGCAGGCTTCTCCTAACGACCCTCTGTTATCAACTCCGCTAACGGCCACAAAATCTCCGCCGCACGAAGCCCACTGGTGGCTGCTCAATCACATGCTTCCCCAGAACGTCGCGCTGTCAGAACACTGGCAGCTACAGGTCCATACTGCAGCCAGAACAATTTTCTACATTCAAACATTGACGGCCTCTTCTCTCTAAAAATTCACCAGACCGCTTCTACCACCAGCAAAGAAGTTTCCATCCCTAATTCCTCTGTGATGCCCACTAACCTACACATTAAGCCGGCATGGAAAGGTGTGAATTAACACGGCCAGCCTGCTGTTTTAAATACAGCTTTTAGCAAGTTTTGAAAGGAGGAGAAGAGCAGACCTTGCTGTGCCAATAGTATCGAGTCTTCTGTGGCGAAGTGGATTTTACATAGAAAACAAAGCGGTGAGTTGAAGAGGAATGATATCAGTACTTTGTTTAAAACTGTGCGTAAAAAGCTGTATATCTTTATTATTAATAATAAGTTGCAAAACGTGAATGGGGAGTCTTCAAGTTTGCGAGAAGATCGCCCCCTGGTGGAATAAAGGCAAGAACAGCTTACAGCACCTAGTATTACCAGGCAGTATTTAGAGTTAAACGGTGTGTAAAAGCTGCCTTTATGAATGAGAGAGAGAGAGAAGAAAAAAAAGTAAAATGGAAGGGGAGTGATAGATTTAAATTAATCGTGAAGTGGAGCGCCCCCTGTATAAAGTAAAAGTGAGAAAAGCTTACAGCACCTGGTATTCCCAGGCGGTCTCCCATCCAAGTACTAACCAGGCCCGACCCTGCTTAGCTTCCGAGATCGGACGAGATCGGGCGTGTTCAGGGTGGTATGGCCGTAAGCGAGAGACGCTACCAAAGACAGCCCTTTTGTACCACACGCGTCTATACACGCCAGTTAGTCCCATCGCATCCTACTCCTGGTTTTCTATCTGACTCACACTGCAGCCCCACCATCCAATCGGCAGCGCCGGACCCACACCAAACATTCACCAAACTGCTCAGCCGGCAGCCTACGGCAATTATTCCGTTCTTTCCGCATCCGCACACTTGCTTCTCTTTAACCCCTTTTCACTAGCGCACAGGTTAATCGCCGCACGTCCCCCGCCGGCAAACATTACTCCTTTGCCTACCGCATGCAGGCTTCTCCTAACGACCCTCTGTTATCAACTCCGCTAACGGCCACAAAATCTCCGCCGCACGAAGCCCACTGGTGGCTGCTCAATCACATGCTTCCCCAGAACGTCGCGCTGTCAGAACACTGGCAGCTACAGGTCCATACTGCAGCCAGAACAATTTTCTACATTCAAACATTGACGGCCTCTTCTCTCTAAAAATTCACCAGACCGCTTCTACCACCAGCAAAGAAGTTTCCATCCCTAATTCCTCTGTGATGCCCACTAACCTACACGTTAAGCCGGCATGGAAAGGTGTGAATTAACACGGCCAGCCTGCTGTTTTAAATACAGCTTTTAGCAAGTTTTGAAAGGAGGAGAAGAGCAGACCTTGCTGTGCCAATAGTATCGAGTCTTCTGTGGCGAAGTGGATTTTACATAGAAAACAAAGCGGTGAGTTGAAGAGGAATTATATCAGTACTTTGTTTAAAACTGTGCGTAAAAAGCTGTATATCTTTATTATTAATAATAAGTTGCAAAACGTGAATGGGGAGTCTTCAAGTTTGCGAGAAGATCGCCCCCTGGTGGAATAAAGGCAAGAACAGCTTACAGCACCTAGTATTACCAGGCAGTATTTAGAGTTAAACGGTGTGTAAAAGCTGCCTTTATGAATGAGAGAGAGAGAGAAAAAAAAAAGTAAAATGGAAGGGGAGTGATAGATTTAAATTAATCGTGAAGTGGAGCGCCCCCTGCATAAAGTAAAAGTGAGAAAAGCTTACAGCACCTGGTATTCCCAGGCGGTCTCCCATCCAAGTACTAACCAGGCCCGACGCTGCTTAGCTTCCGAGATCGGACGAGATCGGGCGTGTTCAGGGTGGTATGGCCGTAAGCGAGAGACGCTACCAAAGACAGCCCTTTTGTACCACACGCGTCTATACACGCCAGTTAGTCCCATCGCATCCTACTCCTGGTTTTCTATCTGACTCACACTGCAGCCCCACCATCCAATCGGCAGCGCCGGACCCACACCAAACATTCACCAAACTGCTCAGCCGGCAGCCTACGGCAATTATTCCGTTCTTTCCGCATCCGCACACTTGCTTCTCTTTAACCCCTTTTCACTAGCGCACAGGTTAATCGCCGCACGTCCCCCGCCGGCAAACATTACTCCTTTGCCTACCGCATGCAGGCTTCTCCTAACGACCCTCTGTTATCAACTCCGCTAACGGCCACAAAATCTCCGCCGCACGAAGCCCACTGGTGGCTGCTCAATCACATGCTTCCCCAGAACGTCGCGCTGTCAGAACACTGGCAGCTACAGGTCCATACTGCAGCCAGAACAATTTTCTACATTCAAACATTGACGGTCTCTTCTCTCTAAAAATTCACCAGACCGCTTCTACCACCAGCAAAGAAGTTTCCATCCCTAATTCCTCTGTGATGCCCACTAACCTACACGTTAAGCCGGCATGGAAAGGTGTGAATTAACACGGCCAGCCTGCTGTTTTAAATACAGCTTTTAGCAAGTTTTGAAAGGAGGAGAAGAGCAGACCTTGCTGTGCCAATAGTATCGAGTCTTCTGTGGCGAAGTGGATTTTACATAGAAAACAAAGCGGTGAGTTGAAGAGGAATTATATCAGTACTTTGTTTAAAACTGTGCGTAAAAAGCTGTATATCTTTATTATTAATAATAAGTTGCAAAACGTGAATGGGGAGTCTTCAAGTTTGCGAGAAGATCGCCCCCTGGTGGAATAAAGGCAAGAACAGCTTACAGCACCTAGTATTACCAGGCAGTATTTAGAGTTAAACGGTGTGTAAAAGCTGCCTTTATGAATGAGAGAGAGAGAGAAAAAAAAAAGTAAAATGGAAGGGGAGTGATAGATTTAAATTAATCGTGAAGTGGAGCGCCCCCTGTATAAAGTAAAAGTGAGAAAAGCTTACAGCACCTGGTATTCCCAGGCGGTCTCCCATCCAAGTACTAACCAGGCCCGACCCTGCTTAGCTTCCGAGATCGGACGAGATCGGGCGTGTTCAGGGTGGTATGGCCGTAAGCGAGAGACGCTACCAAAGACAGCCCTTTTGTACCACACGCGTCTATACACGCCAGTTAGTCCCATCGCATCCTACTCCTGGTTTTCTATCTGACTCACACTGCAGCCCCACCATCCAATCGGCAGCGCCGGACCCACACCAAACATTCACCAAACTGCTCAGCCGGCAGCCTACGGCAATTATTCCGTTCTTTCCGCATCCGCACACTTGCTTCTCTTTAACCCCTTTTCACTAGCGCACAGGTTAATCGCCGCACGTCCCCCGCCGGCAAACATTACTCCTTTGCCTACCGCATGCAGGCTTCTCCTAACGACCCTCTGTTATCAACTCCGCTAACGGCCACAAAATCTCCGCCGCACGAAGCCCACTGGTGGCTGCTCAATCACATGCTTCCCCAGAACGTCGCGCTGTCAGAACACTGGCAGCTACAGGTCCATACTGCAGCCAGAACAATTTTCTACATTCAAACATTGACGGCCTCTTCTCTCTAAAAATTCACCAGACCGCTTCTACCACCAGCAAAGAAGTTTCCATCCCTAATTCCTCTGTGATGCCCACTAACCTACACGTTAAGCCGGCATGGAAAGGTGTGAATTAACACGGCCAGCCTGCTGTTTTAAATACAGCTTTTAGCAAGTTTTGAAAGGAGGAGAAGAGCAGACCTTGCTGTGCCAATAGTATCGAGTCTTCTGTGGCGAAGTGGATTTTACATAGAAAACAAAGCGGTGAGTTGAAGAGGAATTATATCAGTACTTTGTTTAAAACTGTGCGTAAAAAGCTGTATATCTTTATTATTAATAATAAGTTGCAAAACGTGAATGGGGAGTCTTCAAGTTTGCGAGAAGATCGCCCCCTGGTGGAATAAAGGCAAGAACAGCTTACAGCACCTAGTATTACCAGGCAGTATTTAGAGTTAAACGGTGTGTAAAAGCTGCCTTTATGAATGAGAGAGAGAGAGAAAAAAAAAAGTAAAATGGAAGGGGAGTGATAGATTTAAATTAATCGTGAAGTGGAGCGCCCCCTGCATAAAGTAAAAGTGAGAAAAGCTTACAGCACCTGGTATTCCCAGGCGGTCTCCCATCCAAGTACTAACCAGGCCCGACCCTGCTTAGCTTCCGAGATCGGACGAGATCGGGCGTGTTCAGGGTGGTATGGCCGTAAGCGAGAGACGCTACCAAAGACAGCCCTTTTGTACCACACGCGTCTATACACGCCAGTTAGTCCCATCGCATCCTACTCCTGGTTTTCTATCTGACTCACACTGCAGCCCCACCATCCAATCGGCAGCGCCGGACCCACACCAAACATTCACCAAACTGCTCAGCCGGCAGCCTACGGCAATTATTCCGTTCTTTCCGCATCCGCACACTTGCTTCTCTTTAACCCCTTTTCACTAGCGCACAGGTTAATCGCCGCACGTCCCCCGCCGGCAAACATTACTCCTTTGCCTACCGCATGCAGGCTTCTCCTAACGACCATCTGTTATCAACTCCGCTAACGGCCACAAAATCTCCGCCGCACGAAGCCCACTGGTGGCTGCTCAATCACATGCTTCCCCAGAACGTCGCGCTGTCAGAACACTGGCAGCTACAGGTCCATACTGCAGCCAGAACAATTTTCTACATTCAAACATTGACGGCCTCTTCTCTCTAAAAATTCACCAGACCGCTTCTACCACCAGCAAAGAAGTTTCCATCCCTAATTCCTCTGTGATGCCCACTAACCTACACGTTAAGCCGGCATGGAAAGGTGTGAATTAACACGGCCAGCCTGCTGTTTTAAATACAGCTTTTAGCAAGTTTTGAAAGGAGGAGAAGAGCAGACCTTGCTGTGCCAATAGTATCGAGTCTTCTGTGGCGAAGTGGATTTTACATAGAAAACAAAGCGGTGAGTTGAAGAGGAATTATATCAGTACTTTGTTTAAAACTGTGCGTAAAAAGCTGTATATCTTTATTATTAATAATAAGTTGCAAAACGTGAATGGGGAGTCTTCAAGTTTGCGAGAAGATCGCCCCCTGGTGGAATAAAGGCAAGAACAGCTTACAGCACCTAGTATTACCAGGCAGTATTTAGAGTTAAACGGTGTGTAAAAGCTGCCTTTATGAATGAGAGAGAGAGAGAAAAAAAAAAGTAAAATGGAAGGGGAGTGATAGATTTAAATTAATCGTGAAGTGGAGCGCCCCCTGTATAAAGTAAAAGTGAGAAAAGCTTACAGCACCTGGTATTCCCAGGCGGTCTCCCATCCAAGTACTAACCAGGCCCGACCCTGCTTAGCTTCCGAGATCGGACGAGATCGGGCGTGTTCAGGGTGGTATGGCCGTAAGCGAGAGACGCTACCAAAGACAGCCCTTTTGTACCACACGCGTCTATACACGCCAGTTAGTCCCATCGCATCCTACTCCTGGTTTTTTATCTGACTCACACTGCAGCCCCACCATCCAATCGGCAGCGCCGGACCCACACCAAACATTCACCAAACTGCTCAGCCGGCAGCCTACGGCAATTATTCCGTTCTTTCCGCATCCGCACACTTGCTTCTCTTTAACCCCTTTTCACTAGCGCACAGGTTAATCGCCGCACGTCCCCCGCCGGCAAACATTACTCCTTTGCCTACCGCATGCAGGCTTCTCCTAACGACCCTCTGTTATCAACTCCGCTAACGGCCACAAAATCTCCGCCGCACGAAGCCCACTGGTGGCTGCTCAATCACATGCTTCCCCAGAACGTCGCGCTGTCAGAACACTGGCAGCTACAGGTCCATACTGCAGCCAGAACAATTTTCTACATTCAAACATTGACGGCCTCTTCTCTCTAAAAATTCACCAGACCGCTTCTACCACCAGCAAAGAAGTTTCCATCCCTAATTCCTCTGTGATGCCCACTAACCTACACGTTAAGCCGGCATGGAAAGGTGTGAATTAACACGGCCAGCCTGCTGTTTTAAATACAGCTTTTAGCAAGTTTTGAAAGGAGGAGAAGAGCAGACCTTGCTGTGCCAATAGTATCGAGTCTTCTGTGGCGAAGTGGATTTTACATAGAAAACAAAGCGGTGAGTTGAAGAGGAATTATATCAGTACTTTGTTTAAAACTGTGCGTAAAAAGCTGTATATCTTTATTATTAATAATAAGTTGCAAAACGTGAATGGGGAGTCTTCAAGTTTGCGAGAAGATCGCCCCCTGGTGGAATAAAGGCAAGAACAGCTTACAGCACCTAGTATTACCAGGCAGTATTTAGAGTTAAACGGTGTGTAAAAGCTGCCTTTATGAATGAGAGAGAGAGAGAAAAAAAAAGTAAAATGGAAGGGGAGTGATAGATTTAAATTAATCGTGAAGTGGAGCGCCCCCTGTATAAAGTAAAAGTGAGAAAAGCTTACAGCACCTGGTATTCCCAGGCGGTCTCCCATCCAAGTACTAACCAGGCCCGACCCTGCTTAGCTTCCGAGATCGGACGAGATCGGGCGTGTTCAGGGTGGTATGGCCGTAAGCGAGAGACGCTACCAAAGACAGCCCTTTTGTACCACACGCGTCTATACACGCCAGTTAGTCCCATCGCATCCTACTCCTGGTTTTCTATCTGACTCACACTGCAGCCCCACCATCCAATCGGCAGCGCCGGACCCACACCAAACATTCACCAAACTGCTCAGCCGGCAGCCTACGGCAATTATTCCGTTCTTTCCGCATCCGCACACTTGCTTCTCTTTAACCCCTTTTCACTAGCGCACAGGTTAATCGCCGCACGTCCCCCGCCGGCAAACATTACTCCTTTGCCTACCGCATGCAGGCTTCTCCTAACGACCCTCTGTTATCAACTCCGCTAACGGCCACAAAATCTCCGCCGCACGAAGCCCACTGGTGGCTGCTCAATCACATGCTTCCCCAGAACGTCGCGCTGTCAGAACACTGGCAGCTACAGGTCCATACTGCAGCCAGAACAATTTTCTACATTCAAACATTGACGGCCTCTTCTCTCTAAAAATTCACCAGACCGCTTCTACCACCAGCAAAGAAGTTTCCATCCCTAATTCCTCTGTGATGCCCACTAACCTACACGTTAAGCCGGCATGGAAAGGTGTGAATTAACACGGCCAGCCTGCTGTTTTAAATACAGCTTTTAGCAAGTTTTGAAAGGAGGAGAAGAGCAGACCTTGCTGTGCCAATAGTATCGAGTCTTCTGTGGCGAAGTGGATTTTACATAGAAAACAAAGCGGTGAGTTGAAGAGGAATTATATCAGTACTTTGTTTAAAACTGTGCGTAAAAAGCTGTATATCTTTATTATTAATAATAAGTTGCAAAACGTGAATGGGGAGTCTTCAAGTTTGCGAGAAGATCGCCCCCTGGTGGAATAAAGGCAAGAACAGCTTACAGCACCTAGTATTACCAGGCAGTATTTAGAGTTAAACGGTGTGTAAAAGCTGCCTTTATGAATGAGAGAGAGAGAGAAAAAAAAAAGTAAAATGGAAGGGGAGTGATAGATTTAAATTAATCGTGAAGTGGAGCGCCCCCTGCATAAAGTAAAAGTGAGAAAAGCTTACAGCACCTGGTATTCCCAGGCGGTCTCCCATCCAAGTACTAACCAGGCCCGACCCTGCTTAGCTTCCGAGATCGGACGAGATCGGGCGTGTTCAGGGTGGTATGGCCGTAAGCGAGAGACGCTACCAAAGACAGCCCTTTTGTACCACACGCGTCTATACACGCCAGTTAGTCCCATCGCATCCTACTCCTGGTTTTCTATCTGACTCACACTGCAGCCCCACCATCCAATCGGCAGCGCCGGACCCACACCAAACATTCACCAAACTGCTCAGCCGGCAGCCTACGGCAATTATTCCGTTCTTTCCGCATCCGCACACTTGCTTCTCTTTAACCCCTTTTCACTAGCGCACAGGTTAATCGCCGCACGTCCCCCGCCGGCAAACATTACTCCTTTGCCTACCGCATGCAGGCTTCTCCTAACGACCCTCTGTTATCAACTCCGCTAACGGCCACAAAATCTCCGCCGCACGAAGCCCACTGGTGGCTGCTCAATCACATGCTTCCCCAGAACGTCGCGCTGTCAGAACACTGGCAGCTACAGGTCCATACTGCAGCCAGAACAATTTTCTACATTCAAACATTGACGGTCTCTTCTCTCTAAAAATTCACCAGACCGCTTCTACCACCAGCAAAGAAGTTTCCATCCCTAATTCCTCTGTGATGCCCACTAACCTACACGTTAAGCCGGCATGGAAAGGTGTGAATTAACACGGCCAGCCTGCTGTTTTAAATACAGCTTTTAGCAAGTTTTGAAAGGAGGAGAAGAGCAGACCTTGCTGTGCCAATAGTATCGAGTCTTCTGTGGCGAAGTGGATTTTACATAGAAAACAAAGCGGTGAGTTGAAGAGGAATTATATCAGTACTTTGTTTAAAACTGTGCGTAAAAAGCTGTATATCTTTATTATTAATAATAAGTTGCAAAACGTGAATGGGGAGTCTTCAAGTTTGCGAGAAGATCGCCCCCTGGTGGAATAAAGGCAAGAACAGCTTACAGCACCTAGTATTACCAGGCAGTATTTAGAGTTAAACGGTGTGTAAAAGCTGCCTTTATGAATGAGAGAGAGAGAGAAAAAAAAAAGTAAAATGGAAGGGGAGTGATAGATTTAAATTAATCGTGAAGTGGAGCGCCCCCTGCATAAAGTAAAAGTGAGAAAAGCTTACAGCACCTGGTATTCCCAGGCGGTCTCCCATCCAAGTACTAACCAGGCCCGACCCTGCTTAGCTTCCGAGATCGGACGAGATCGGGCGTGTTCAGGGTGGTATGGCCGTAAGCGAGAGACGCTACCAAAGACAGCCCTTTTGTACCACACGCGTCTATACACGCCAGTTAGTCCCATCGCATCCTACTCCTGGTTTTTTATCTGACTCACACTGCAGCCCCACCATCCAATCGGCAGCGCCGGACCCACACCAAACATTCACCAAACTGCTCAGCCGGCAGCCTACGGCAATTATTCCGTTCTTTCCGCATCCGCACACTTGCTTCTCTTTAACCCCTTTTCACTAGCGCACAGGTTAATCGCCGCACGTCCCCCGCCGGCAAACATTACTCCTTTGCCTACCGCATGCAGGCTTCTCCTAACGACCCTCTGTTATCAACTCCGCTAACGGCCACAAAATCTCCGCCGCACGAAGCCCACTGGTGGCTGCTCAATCACATGCTTCCCCAGAACGTCGCGCTGTCAGAACACTGGCAGCTACAGGTCCATACTGCAGCCAGAACAATTTTCTACATTCAAACATTGACGGCCTCTTCTCTCTAAAAATTCACCAGACCGCTTCTACCACCAGCAAAGAAGTTTCCATCCCTAATTCCTCTGTGATGCCCACTAACCTACACGTTAAGCCGGCATGGAAAGGTGTGAATTAACACGGCCAGCCTGCTGTTTTAAATACAGCTTTTAGCAAGTTTTGAAAGGAGGAGAAGAGCAGACCTTGCTGTGCCAATAGTATCGAGTCTTCTGTGGCGAAGTGGATTTTACATAGAAAACAAAGCGGTGAGTTGAAGAGGAATTATATCAGTACTTTGTTTAAAACTGTGCGTAAAAAGCTGTATATCTTTATTATTAATAATAAGTTGCAAAACGTGAATGGGGAGTCTTCAAGTTTGCGAGAAGATCGCCCCCTGGTGGAATAAAGGCAAGAACAGCTTACAGCACCTAGTATTACCAGGCAGTATTTAGAGTTAAACGGTGTGTAAAAGCTGCCTTTATGAATGAGAGAGAGAGAGAAAAAAAAAGTAAAATGGAAGGGGAGTGATAGATTTAAATTAATCGTGAAGTGGAGCGCCCCCTGTATAAAGTAAAAGTGAGAAAAGCTTACAGCACCTGGTATTCCCAGGCGGTCTCCCATCCAAGTACTAACCAGGCCCGACCCTGCTTAGCTTCCGAGATCGGACGAGATCGGGCGTGTTCAGGGTGGTATGGCCGTAAGCGAGAGACGCTACCAAAGACAGCCCTTTTGTACCACACGCGTCTATACACGCCAGTTAGTCCCATCGCATCCTACTCCTGGTTTTCTATCTGACTCACACTGCAGCCCCACCATCCAATCGGCAGCGCCGGACCCACACCAAACATTCACCAAACTGCTCAGCCGGCAGCCTACGGCAATTATTCCGTTCTTTCCGCATCCGCACACTTGCTTCTCTTTAACTCCTTTTCACTGCCGCACAGGTTAATCGCCGCACGTCCCCCGCCGGCAAACATTACTCCTTTGCCTACCGCATGCAGGCTTCTCCTAACGACCCTCTGTTATCAACTCCGCTAACGGCCACAAAATCTCCGCCGCACGAAGCCCACTGGTGGCTGCTCAATCACATGCTTCCCCAGAACGTCGCGCTGTCAGAACACTGGCAGCTACAGGTCCATACTGCAGCCAGAACAATTTTCTACATTCAAACATTGACGGCCTCTTCTCTCTAAAAATTCACCAGACCGCTTCTACCACCAGCAAAGAAGTTTCCATCCCTAATTCCTCTGTGATGCCCACTAACCTACACGTTAAGCCGGCATGGAAAGGTGTGAATTAACACGGCCAGCCTGCTGTTTTAAATACAGCTTTTAGCAAGTTTTGAAAGGAGGAGAAGAGCAGACCTTGCTGTGCCAATAGTATCGAGTCTTCTGTGGCGAAGTGGATTTTACATAGAAAACAAAGCGGTGAGTTGAAGAGGAATTATATCAGTACTTTGTTTAAAACTGTGCGTAAAAAGCTGTATATCTTTATTATTAATAATAAGTTGCAAAACGTGAATGGGGAGTCTTCAAGTTTGCGAGAAGATCGCCCCCTGGTGGAATAAAGGCAAGAACAGCTTACAGCACCTAGTATTACCAGGCAGTATTTAGAGTTAAACGGTGTGTAAAAGCTGCCTTTATGAATGAGAGAGAGAGAGAAAAAAAAAGTAAAATGGAAGGGGAGTGATAGATTTAAATTAATCGTGAAGTGGAGCGCCCCCTGTATAAAGTAAAAGTGAGAAAAGCTTACAGCACCTGGTATTCCCAGGCGGTCTCCCATCCAAGTACTAACCAGGCCCGACCCTGCTTAGCTTCCGAGATCGGACGAGATCGGGCGTGTTCAGGGTGGTATGGCCGTAAGCGAGAGACGCTACCAAAGACAGCCCTTTTGTACCACACGCGTCTATACACGCCAGTTAGTCCCATCGCATCCTACTCCTGGTTTTCTATCTGACTCACACTGCAGCCCCACCATCCAATCGGCAGCGCCGGACCCACACCAAACATTCACCAAACTGCTCAGCCGGCAGCCTACGGCAAT
The DNA here is from genome assembly GCF_023856365.1 of Brienomyrus brachyistius. Classification (NCBI taxonomy): domain Eukaryota; kingdom Metazoa; phylum Chordata; class Actinopteri; order Osteoglossiformes; family Mormyridae; genus Brienomyrus; species Brienomyrus brachyistius. The sequence goes on along the minus strand of NC_064534.1, from coordinate 4,959,491 downwards.
TATTCCGTTCTTTCCGCATCCGCACACTTGCTTCTCTTTAACTCCTTTTCACTGCCGCACAGGTTAATCGCCGCACGTCCCCCGCCGGCAAACATCACTCCTTTGCCTACCGCATGCAGGCTTCTCCTAACGACCCTCTGTTATCAACTCCGCTAACGGCCACAAAATCTCCGCCGCACGAAGCCCACTGGTGGCTGCTCAATCACATGCTTCCCCAGAACGTCGCGCTGTCAGAACACTGGCAGCTACAGGTCCATACTGCAGCCAGAACAATTTTCTACATTCAAACATTGACGGCCTCTTCTCTCTAAAAATTCACCAGACCGCTTCTACCACCAGCAAAGAAGTTTCCATCCCTAATTCCTCTGTGATGCCCACTAACCTACACGTTAAGCCGGCATGGAAAGGTGTGAATTAACACGGCCAGCCTGCTGTTTTAAATACAGCTTTTAGCAAGTTTTGAAAGGAGGAGAAGAGCAGACCTTGCTGTGCCAATAGTATCGAGTCTTCTGTGGCGAAGTGGATTTTACATAGAAAACAAAGCGGTGAGTTGAAGAGGAATTATATCAGTACTTTGTTTAAAACTGTGCGTAAAAAGCTGTATATCTTTATTATTAATAATAAGTTGCAAAACGTGAATGGGGAGTCTTCAAGTTTGCGAGAAGATCGCCCCCTGGTGGAATAAAGGCAAGAACAGCTTACAGCACCTAGTATTACCAGGCAGTATTTAGAGTTAAACGGTGTGTAAAAGCTGCCTTTATGAATGAGAGAGAGAGAGAAAAAAAAAGTAAAATGGAAGGGGAGTGATAGATTTAAATTAATCGTGAAGTGGAGCGCCCCCTGTATAAAGTAAAAGTGAGAAAAGCTTACAGCACCTGGTATTCCCAGGCGGTCTCCCATCCAAGTACTAACCAGGCCCGACCCTGCTTAGCTTCCGAGATCGGACGAGATCGGGCGTGTTCAGGGTGGTATGGCCGTAAGCGAGAGACGCTACCAAAGACAGCCCTTTTGTACCACACGCGTCTATACACGCCAGTTAGTCCCATCGCATCCTACTCCTGGTTTTCTATCTGACTCACACTGCAGCCCCACCATCCAATCGGCAGCGCCGGACCCACACCAAACATTCACCAAACTGCTCAGCCGGCAGCCTACGGCAATTATTCCGTTCTTTCCGCATCCGCACACTTGCTTCTCTTTAACTCCTTTTCACTGCCGCACAGGTTAATCGCCGCACGTCCCCCGCCGGCAAACATTACTCCTTTGCCTACCGCATGCAGGCTTCTCCTAACGACCCTCTGTTATCAACTCCGCTAACGGCCACAAAATCTCCGCCGCACGAAGCCCACTGGTGGCTGCTCAATCACATGCTTCCCCAGAACGTCGCGCTGTCAGAACACTGGCAGCTACAGGTCCATACTGCAGCCAGAACAATTTTCTACATTCAAACATTGACGGCCTCTTCTCTCTAAAAATTCACCAGACCGCTTCTACCACCAGCAAAGAAGTTTCCATCCCTAATTCCTCTGTGATGCCCACTAACCTACACGTTAAGCCGGCATGGAAAGGTGTGAATTAACACGGCCAGCCTGCTGTTTTAAATACAGCTTTTAGCAAGTTTTGAAAGGAGGAGAAGAGCAGACCTTGCTGTGCCAATAGTATCGAGTCTTCTGTGGCGAAGTGGATTTTACATAGAAAACAAAGCGGTGAGTTGAAGAGGAATTATATCAGTACTTTGTTTAAAACTGTGCGTAAAAAGCTGTATATCTTTATTATTAATAATAAGTTGCAAAACGTGAATGGGGAGTCTTCAAGTTTGCGAGAAGATCGCCCCCTGGTGGAATAAAGGCAAGAACAGCTTACAGCACCTAGTATTACCAGGCAGTATTTAGAGTTAAACGGTGTGTAAAAGCTGCCTTTATGAATGAGAGAGAGAGAGAAGAAAAAAAAGTAAAATGGAAGGGGAGTGATAGATTTAAATTAATCGTGAAGTGGAGCGCCCCCTGCATAAAGTAAAAGTGAGAAAAGCTTACAGCACCTGGTATTCCCAGGCGGTCCTCCCATCCAAGTACTAACCAGGCCCGACCCTGCTTAGCTTCCGAGATCGGACGAGATCGGGCGTGTTCAGGGTGGTATGGCCGTAAGCGAGAGACGCTACCAAAGACAGCCCTTTTGTACCACACGCGTCTATACACGCCAGTTAGTCCCATCGCATCCTACTCCTGGTTTTCTATCTGACTCACACTGCAGCCCCACCATCCAATCGGCAGCGCCGGACCCACACCAAACATTCACCAAACTGCTCAGCCGGCAGCCTACGGCAATTATTCCGTTCTTTCCGCATCCGCACACTTGCTTCTCTTTAACCCCTTTTCACTAGCGCACAGGTTAATCGCCGCACGTCCCCCGCCGGCAAACATTACTCCTTTGCCTACCGCATGCAGGCTTCTCCTAACGACCCTCTGTTATCAACTCCGCTAACGGCCACAAAATCTCCGCCGCACGAAGCCCACTGGTGGCTGCTCAATCACATGCTTCCCCAGAACGTCGCGCTGTCAGAACACTGGCAGCTACAGGTCCATACTGCAGCCAGAACAATTTTCTACATTCAAACATTGACGGCCTCTTCTCTCTAAAAATTCACCAGACCGCTTCTACCACCAGCAAAGAAGTTTCCATCCCTAATTCCTCTGTGATGCCCACTAACCTACACGTTAAGCCGGCATGGAAAGGTGTGAATTAACACGGCCAGCCTGCTGTTTTAAATACAGCTTTTAGCAAGTTTTGAAAGGAGGAGAAGAGCAGACCTTGCTGTGCCAATAGTATCGAGTCTTCTGTGGCGAAGTGGATTTTACATAGAAAACAAAGCGGTGAGTTGAAGAGGAATTATATCAGTACTTTGTTTAAAACTGTGCGTAAAAAGCTGTATATCTTTATTATTAATAATAAGTTGCAAAACGTGAATGGGGAGTCTTCAAGTTTGCGAGAAGATCGCCCCCTGGTGGAATAAAGGCAAGAACAGCTTACAGCACCTAGTATTACCAGGCAGTATTTAGAGTTAAACGGTGTGTAAAAGCTGCCTTTATGAATGAGAGAGAGAGAGAAAAAAAAAAGTAAAATGGAAGGGGAGTGATAGATTTAAATTAATCGTGAAGTGGAGCGCCCCCTGCATAAAGTAAAAGTGAGAAAAGCTTACAGCACCTGGTATTCCCAGGCGGTCTCCCATCCAAGTACTAACCAGGCCCGACCCTGCTTAGCTTCCGAGATCGGACGAGATCGGGCGTGTTCAGGGTGGTATGGCCGTAAGCGAGAGACGCTACCAAAGACAGCCCTTTTGTACCACACGCGTCTATACACGCCAGTTAGTCCCATCGCATCCTACTCCTGGTTTTCTATCTGACTCACACTGCAGCCCCACCATCCAATCGGCAGCGCCGGACCCACACCAAACATTCACCAAACTGCTCAGCCGGCAGCCTACGGCAATTATTCCGTTCTTTCCGCATCCGCACACTTGCTTCTCTTTAACCCCTTTTCACTAGCGCACAGGTTAATCGCCGCACGTCCCCCGCCGGCAAACATTACTCCTTTGCCTACCGCATGCAGGCTTCTCCTAACGACCCTCTGTTATCAACTCCGCTAACGGCCACAAAATCTCCGCCGCACGAAGCCCACTGGTGGCTGCTCAATCACATGCTTCCCCAGAACGTCGCGCTGTCAGAACACTGGCAGCTACAGGTCCATACTGCAGCCAGAACAATTTTCTACATTCAAACATTGACGGTCTCTTCTCTCTAAAAATTCACCAGACCGCTTCTACCACCAGCAAAGAAGTTTCCATCCCTAATTCCTCTGTGATGCCCACTAACCTACACGTTAAGCCGGCATGGAAAGGTGTGAATTAACACGGCCAGCCTGCTGTTTTAAATACAGCTTTTAGCAAGTTTTGAAAGGAGGAGAAGAGCAGACCTTGCTGTGCCAATAGTATCGAGTCTTCTGTGGCGAAGTGGATTTTACATAGAAAACAAAGCGGTGAGTTGAAGAGGAATTATATCAGTACTTTGTTTAAAACTGTGCGTAAAAAGCTGTATATCTTTATTATTAATAATAAGTTGCAAAACGTGAATGGGGAGTCTTCAAGTTTGCGAGAAGATCGCCCCCTGGTGGAATAAAGGCAAGAACAGCTTACAGCACCTAGTATTACCAGGCAGTATTTAGAGTTAAACGGTGTGTAAAAGCTGCCTTTATGAATGAGAGAGAGAGAGAAAAAAAAAAGTAAAATGGAAGGGGAGTGATAGATTTAAATTAATCGTGAAGTGGAGCGCCCCCTGTATAAAGTAAAAGTGAGAAAAGCTTACAGCACCTGGTATTCCCAGGCGGTCTCCCATCCAAGTACTAACCAGGCCCGACCCTGCTTAGCTTCCGAGATCGGACGAGATCGGGCGTGTTCAGGGTGGTATGGCCGTAAGCGAGAGACGCTACCAAAGACAGCCCTTTTGTACCACACGCGTCTATACACGCCAGTTAGTCCCATCGCATCCTACTCCTGGTTTTTTATCTGACTCACACTGCAGCCCCACCATCCAATCGGCAGCGCCGGACCCACACCAAACATTCACCAAACTGCTCAGCCGGCAGCCTACGGCAATTATTCCGTTCTTTCCGCATCCGCACACTTGCTTCTCTTTAACCCCTTTTCACTAGCGCACAGGTTAATCGCCGCACGTCCCCCGCCGGCAAACATTACTCCTTTGCCTACCGCATGCAGGCTTCTCCTAACGACCCTCTGTTATCAACTCCGCTAACGGCCACAAAATCTCCGCCGCACGAAGCCCACTGGTGGCTGCTCAATCACATGCTTCCCCAGAACGTCGCGCTGTCAGAACACTGGCAGCTACAGGTCCATACTGCAGCCAGAACAATTTTCTACATTCAAACATTGACGGCCTCTTCTCTCTAAAAATTCACCAGACCGCTTCTACCACCAGCAAAGAAGTTTCCATCCCTAATTCCTCTGTGATGCCCACTAACCTACACGTTAAGCCGGCATGGAAAGGTGTGAATTAACACGGCCAGCCTGCTGTTTTAAATACAGCTTTTAGCAAGTTTTGAAAGGAGGAGAAGAGCAGACCTTGCTGTGCCAATAGTATCGAGTCTTCTGTGGCGAAGTGGATTTTACATAGAAAACAAAGCGGTGAGTTGAAGAGGAATTATATCAGTACTTTGTTTAAAACTGTGCGTAAAAAGCTGTATATCTTTATTATTAATAATAAGTTGCAAAACGTGAATGGGGAGTCTTCAAGTTTGCGAGAAGATCGCCCCCTGGTGGAATAAAGGCAAGAACAGCTTACAGCACCTAGTATTACCAGGCAGTATTTAGAGTTAAACGGTGTGTAAAAGCTGCCTTTATGAATGAGAGAGAGAGAGAAAAAAAAAGTAAAATGGAAGGGGAGTGATAGATTTAAATTAATCGTGAAGTGGAGCGCCCCCTGTATAAAGTAAAAGTGAGAAAAGCTTACAGCACCTGGTATTCCCAGGCGGTCTCCCATCCAAGTACTAACCAGGCCCGACCCTGCTTAGCTTCCGAGATCGGACGAGATCGGGCGTGTTCAGGGTGGTATGGCCGTAAGCGAGAGACGCTACCAAAGACAGCCCTTTTGTACCACACGCGTCTATACACGCCAGTTAGTCCCATCGCATCCTACTCCTGGTTTTCTATCTGACTCACACTGCAGCCCCACCATCCAATCGGCAGCGCCGGACCCACACCAAACATTCACCAAACTGCTCAGCCGGCAGCCTACGGCAATTATTCCGTTCTTTCCGCATCCGCACACTTGCTTCTCTTTAACCCCTTTTCACTAGCGCACAGGTTAATCGCCGCACGTCCCCCGCCGGCAAACATCACTCCTTTGCCTACCGCATGCAGGCTTCTCCTAACGACCCTCTGTTATCAACTCCGCTAACGGCCACAAAATCTCCGCCGCACGAAGCCCACTGGTGGCTGCTCAATCACATGCTTCCCCAGAACGTCGCGCTGTCAGAACACTGGCAGCTACAGGTCCATACTGCAGCCAGAACAATTTTCTACATTCAAACATTGACGGCCTCTTCTCTCTAAAAATTCACCAGACCGCTTCTACCACCAGCAAAGAAGTTTCCATCCCTAATTCCTCTGTGATGCCCACTAACCTACACGTTAAGCCGGCATGGAAAGGTGTGAATTAACACGGCCAGCCTGCTGTTTTAAATACAGCTTTTAGCAAGTTTTGAAAGGAGGAGAAGAGCAGACCTTGCTGTGCCAATAGTATCGAGTCTTCTGTGGCGAAGTGGATTTTACATAGAAAACAAAGCGGTGAGTTGAAGAGGAATTATATCAGTACTTTGTTTAAAACTGTGCGTAAAAAGCTGTATATCTTTATTATTAATAATAAGTTGCAAAACGTGAATGGGGAGTCTTCAAGTTTGCGAGAAGATCGCCCCCTGGTGGAATAAAGGCAAGAACAGCTTACAGCACCTAGTATTACCAGGCAGTATTTAGAGTTAAACGGTGTGTAAAAGCTGCCTTTATGAATGAGAGAGAGAGAGAAAAAAAAAGTAAAATGGAAGGGGAGTGATAGATTTAAATTAATCGTGAAGTGGAGCGCCCCCTGTATAAAGTAAAAGTGAGAAAAGCTTACAGCACCTGGTATTCCCAGGCGGTCTCCCATCCAAGTACTAACCAGGCCCGACCCTGCTTAGCTTCCGAGATCGGACGAGATCGGGCGTGTTCAGGGTGGTATGGCCGTAAGCGAGAGACGCTACCAAAGACAGCCCTTTTGTACCACACGCGTCTATACACGCCAGTTAGTCCCATCGCATCCTACTCCTGGTTTTCTATCTGACTCACACTGCAGCCCCACCATCCAATCGGCAGCGCCGGACCCACACCAAACATTCACCAAACTGCTCAGCCGGCAGCCTACGGCAATTATTCCGTTCTTTCCGCATCCGCACACTTGCTTCTCTTTAACTCCTTTTCACTGCCGCACAGGTTAATCGCCGCACGTCCCCCGCCGGCAAACATTACTCCTTTGCCTACCGCATGCAGGCTTCTCCTAACGACCCTCTGTTATCAACTCCGCTAACGGCCACAAAATCTCCGCCGCACGAAGCCCACTGGTGGCTGCTCAATCACATGCTTCCCCAGAACGTCGCGCTGTCAGAACACTGGCAGCTACAGGTCCATACTGCAGCCAGAACAATTTTCTACATTCAAACATTGACGGCCTCTTCTCTCTAAAAATTCACCAGACCGCTTCTACCACCAGCAAAGAAGTTTCCATCCCTAATTCCTCTGTGATGCCCACTAACCTACACGTTAAGCCGGCATGGAAAGGTGTGAATTAACACGGCCAGCCTGCTGTTTTAAATACAGCTTTTAGCAAGTTTTGAAAGGAGGAGAAGAGCAGACCTTGCTGTGCCAATAGTATCGAGTCTTCTGTGGCGAAGTGGATTTTACATAGAAAACAAAGCGGTGAGTTGAAGAGGAATTATATCAGTACTTTGTTTAAAACTGTGCGTAAAAAGCTGTATATCTTTATTATTAATAATAAGTTGCAAAACGTGAATGGGGAGTCTTCAAGTTTGCGAGAAGATCGCCCCCTGGTGGAATAAAGGCAAGAACAGCTTACAGCACCTAGTATTACCAGGCAGTATTTAGAGTTAAACGGTGTGTAAAAGCTGCCTTTATGAATGAGAGAGAGAGAGAAAAAAAAAGTAAAATGGAAGGGGAGTGATAGATTTAAATTAATCGTGAAGTGGAGCGCCCCCTGTATAAAGTAAAAGTGAGAAAAGCTTACAGCACCTGGTATTCCCAGGCGGTCTCCCATCCAAGTACTAACCAGGCCCGACCCTGCTTAGCTTCCGAGATCGGACGAGATCGGGCGTGTTCAGGGTGGTATGGCCGTAAGCGAGAGACGCTACCAAAGACAGCCCTTTTGTACCACACGCGTCTATACACGCCAGTTAGTCCCATCGCATCCTACTCCTGGTTTTCTATCTGACTCACACTGCAGCCCCACCATCCAATCGGCAGCGCCGGACCCACACCAAACATTCACCAAACTGCTCAGCCGGCAGCCTACTGCAATTATTCCGTTCTTTCCGCATCCGCACACTTGCTTCTCTTTAACCCCTTTTCACTAGCGCACAGGTTAATCGCCGCACGTCCCCCGCCGGCAAACATTACTCCTTTGCCTACCGCATGCAGGCTTCTCCTAACGACCCTCTGTTATCAACTCCGCTAACGGCCACAAAATCTCCGCCGCACGAAGCCCACTGGTGGCTGCTCAATCACATGCTTCCCCAGAACGTCGCGCTGTCAGAACACTGGCAGCTACAGGTCCATACTGCAGCCAGAACAATTTTCTACATTCAAACATTGACGGCCTCTTCTCTCTAAAAATTCACCAGACCGCTTCTACCACCAGCAAAGAAGTTTCCATCCCTAATTCCTCTGTGATGCCCACTAACCTACACGTTAAGCCGGCATGGAAAGGTGTGAATTAACACGGCCAGCCTGCTGTTTTAAATACAGCTTTTAGCAAGTTTTGAAAGGAGGAGAAGAGCAGACCTTGCTGTGCCAATAGTATCGAGTCTTCTGTGGCGAAGTGGATTTTACATAGAAAACAAAGCGGTGAGTTGAAGAGGAATTATATCAGTACTTTGTTTAAAACTGTGCGTAAAAAGCTGTATATCTTTATTATTAATAATAAGTTGCAAAACGTGAATGGGGAGTCTTCAAGTTTGCGAGAAGATCGCCCCCTGGTGGAATAAAGGCAAGAACAGCTTACAGCACCTAGTATTACCAGGCAGTATTTAGAGTTAAACGGTGTGTAAAAGCTGCCTTTATGAATGAGAGAGAGAGAGAAGAAAAAAAAGTAAAATGGAAGGGGAGTGATAGATTTAAATTAATCGTGAAGTGGAGCGCCCCCTGTATAAAGTAAAAGTGAGAAAAGCTTACAGCACCTGGTATTCCCAGGCGGTCTCCCATCCAAGTACTAACCAGGCCCGACCCTGCTTAGCTTCCGAGATCGGACGAGATCGGGCGTGTTCAGGGTGGTATGGCCGTAAGCGAGAGACGCTACCAAAGACAGCCCTTTTGTACCACACGCGTCTATACACGCCAGTTAGTCCCATCGCATCCTACTCCTGGTTTTCTATCTGACTCACACTGCAGCCCCACCATCCAATCGGCAGCGCCGGACCCACACCAAACATTCACCAAACTGCTCAGCCGGCAGCCTACGGCAATTATTCCGTTCTTTTCGCATCCGCACACTTGCTTCTCTTTAACTCCTTTTCACTGCCGCACAGGTTAATCGCCGCACGTCCCCCGCCGGCAAACATTACTCCTTTGCCTACCGCATGCAGGCTTCTCCTAACGACCCTCTGTTATCAACTCCGCTAACGGCCACAAAATCTCCGCCGCACGAAGCCCACTGGTGGCTGCTCAATCACATGCTTCCCCAGAACGTCGCGCTGTCAGAACACTGGCAGCTACAGGTCCATACTGCAGCCAGAACAATTTTCTACATTCAAACATTGACGGCCTCTTCTCTCTAAAAATTCACCAGACCGCTTCTACCACCAGCAAAGAAGTTTCCATCCCTAATTCCTCTGTGATGCCCACTAACCTACACGTTAAGCCGGCATGGAAAGGTGTGAATTAACACGGCCAGCCTGCTGTTTTAAATACAGCTTTTAGCAAGTTTTGAAAGGAGGAGAAGAGCAGACCTTGCTGTGCCAATAGTATCGAGTCTTCTGTGGCGAAGTGGATTTTACATAGAAAACAAAGCGGTGAGTTGAAGAGGAATTATATCAGTACTTTGTTTAAAACTGTGCGTAAAAAGCTGTATATCTTTATTATTAATAATAAGTTGCAAAACGTGAATGGGGAGTCTTCAAGTTTGCGAGAAGATCGCCCCCTGGTGGAATAAAGGCAAGAACAGCTTACAGCACCTAGTATTACCAGGCAGTATTTAGAGTTAAACGGTGTGTAAAAGCTGCCTTTATGAATGAGAGAGAGAGAGAAAAAAAAAAGTAAAATGGAAGGGGAGTGATAGATTTAAATTAATCGTGAAGTGGAGCGCCCCCTGCATAAAGTAAAAGTGAGAAAAGCTTACAGCACCTGGTATTCCCAGGCGGTCTCCCATCCAAGTACTAACCAGGCCCGACCCTGCTTAGCTTCCGAGATCGGACGAGATCGGGCGTGTTCAGGGTGGTATGGCCGTAAGCGAGAGACGCTACCAAAGACAGCCCTTTTGTACCACACGCGTCTATACACGCCAGTTAGTCCCATCGCATCCTACTCCTGGTTTTCTATCTGACTCACACTGCAGCCCCACCATCCAATCGGCAGCGCCGGACCCACACCAAACATTCACCAAACTGCTCAGCCGGCAGCCTACGGCAATTATTCCGTTCTTTCCGCATCCGCACACTTGCTTCTCTTTAACCCCTTTTCACTAGCGCACAGGTTAATCGCCGCACGTCCCCCGCCGGCAAACATTACTCCTTTGCCTACCGCATGCAGGCTTCTCCTAACGACCCTCTGTTATCAACTCCGCTAACGGCCACAAAATCTCCGCCGCACGAAGCCCACTGGTGGCTGCTCAATCACATGCTTCCCCAGAACGTCGCGCTGTCAGAACACTGGCAGCTACAGGTCCATACTGCAGCCAGAACAATTTTCTACATTCAAACATTGACGGTCTCTTCTCTCTAAAAATTCACCAGACCGCTTCTACCACCAGCAAAGAAGTTTCCATCCCTAATTCCTCTGTGATGCCCACTAACCTACACGTTAAGCCGGCATGGAAAGGTGTGAATTAACACGGCCAGCCTGCTGTTTTAAATACAGCTTTTAGCAAGTTTTGAAAGGAGGAGAAGAGCAGACCTTGCTGTGCCAATAGTATCGAGTCTTCTGTGGCGAAGTGGATTTTACATAGAAAACAAAGCGGTGAGTTGAAGAGGAATTATATCAGTACTTTGTTTAAAACTGTGCGTAAAAAGCTGTATATCTTTATTATTAATAATAAGTTGCAAAACGTGAATGGGGAGTCTTCAAGTTTGCGAGAAGATCGCCCCCTGGTGGAATAAAGGCAAGAACAGCTTACAGCACCTAGTATTACCAGGCAGTATTTAGAGTTAAACGGTGTGTAAAAGCTGCCTTTATGAATGAGAGAGAGAGAGAAAAAAAAAAGTAAAATGGAAGGGGAGTGATAGATTTAAATTAATCGTGAAGTGGAGCGCCCCCTGTATAAAGTAAAAGTGAGAAAAGCTTACAGCACCTGGTATTCCCAGGCGGTCTCCCATCCAAGTACTAACCAGGCCCGACCTTGCTTAGCTTCCGAGATCGGACGAGATCGGGCGTGTTCAGGGTGGTATGGCCGTAAGCGAGAGACGCTACCAAAGACAGCCCTTTTGTACCACATGCGTCTATACACGCCAGTTAGTCCCATCGCATCCTACTCCTGGTTTTTTATCTGACTCACACTGCAGCCCCACCATCCAATCGGCAGCGCCGGACCCACACCAAACATTCACCAAACTGCTCAGCCGGCAGCCTACGGCAATTATTCCGTTCTTTCCGCATCCGCACACTTGCTTCTCTTTAACCCCTTTTCACTAGCGCACAGGTTAATCGCCGCACGTCCCCCGCCGGCAAACATTACTCCTTTGCCTACCGCATGCAGGCTTCTCCTAACGACCCTCTGTTATCAACTCCGCTAACGGCCACAAAATCTCCGCCGCACGAAGCCCACTGGTGGCTGCTCAATCACATGCTTCCCCAGAACGTCGCGCTGTCAGAACACTGGCAGCTACAGGTCCATACTGCAGCCAGAACAATTTTCTACATTCAAACATTGACGGCCTCTTCTCTCTAAAAATTCACCAGACCGCTTCTACCACCAGCAAAGAAGTTTCCATCCCTAATTCCTCTGTGATGCCCACTAACCTACACGTTAAGCCGGCATGGAAAGGTGTGAATTAACACGGCCAGCCTGCTGTTTTAAATACAGCTTTTAGCAAGTTTTGAAAGGAGGAGAAGAGCAGACCTTGCTGTGCCAATAGTATCGAGTCTTCTGTGGCGAAGTGGATTTTACATAGAAAACAAAGCGGTGAGTTGAAGAGGAATTATATCAGTACTTTGTTTAAAACTGTGCGTAAAAAGCTGTATATCTTTATTATTAATAATAAGTTGCAAAACGTGAATGGGGAGTCTTCAAGTTTGCGAGAAGATCGCCCCCTGGTGGAATAAAGGCAAGAACAGCTTACAGCACCTAGTATTACCAGGCAGTATTTAGAGTTAAACGGTGTGTAAAAGCTGCCTTTATGAATGAGAGAGAGAGAGAAAAAAAAAGTAAAATGGAAGGGGAGTGATAGATTTAAATTAATCGTGAAGTGGAGCGCCCCCTGTATAAAGTAAAAGTGAGAAAAGCTTACAGCACCTGGTATTCCCAGGCGGTCTCCCATCCAAGTACTAACCAGGCCCGACCCTGCTTAGCTTCCGAGATCGGACGAGATCGGGCGTGTTCAGGGTGGTATGGCCGTAAGCGAGAGACGCTACCAAAGACAGCCCTTTTGTACCACACGCGTCTATACACGCCAGTTAGTCCCATCGCATCCTACTCCTGGTTTTCTATCTGACTCACACTGCAGCCCCACCATCCAATCGGCAGCGCCGGACCCACACCAAACATTCACCAAACTGCTCAGCCGGCAGCCTACGGCAATTATTCCGTTCTTTCCGCATCCGCACACTTGCTTCTCTTTAACCCCTTTTCACTAGCGCACAGGTTAATCGCCGCACGTCCCCCGCCGGCAAACATCACTCCTTTGCCTACCGCATGCAGGCTTCTCCTAACGACCCTCTGTTATCAACTCCGCTAACGGCCACAAAATCTCCGCCGCACGAAGCCCACTGGTGGCTGCTCAATCACATGCTTCCCCAGAACGTCGCGCTGTCAGAACACTGGCAGCTACAGGTCCATACTGCAGCCAGAACAATTTTCTACATTCAAACATTGACGGCCTCTTCTCTCTAAAAATTCACCAGACCGCTTCTACCACCAGCAAAGAAGTTTCCATCCCTAATTCCTCTGTGATGCCCACTAACCTACACGTTAAGCCGGCATGGAAAGGTGTGAATTAACACGGCCAGCCTGCTGTTTTAAATACAGCTTTTAGCAAGTTTTGAAAGGAGGAGAAGAGCAGACCTTGCTGTGCCAATAGTATCGAGTCTTCTGTGGCGAAGTGGATTTTACATAGAAAACAAAGCGGTGAGTTGAAGAGGAATTATATCAGTACTTTGTTTAAAACTGTGCGTAAAAAGCTGTATATCTTTATTATTAATAATAAGTTGCAAAACGTGAATGGGGAGTCTTCAAGTTTGCGAGAAGATCGCCCCCTGGTGGAATAAAGGCAAGAACAGCTTACAGCACCTAGTATTACCAGGCAGTATTTAGAGTTAAACGGTGTGTAAAAGCTGCCTTTATGAATGAGAGAGAGAGAGAAAAAAAAAGTAAAATGGAAGGGGAGTGATAGATTTAAATTAATCGTGAAGTGGAGCGCCCCCTGTATAAAGTAAAAGTGAGAAAAGCTTACAGCACCTGGTATTCCCAGGCGGTCTCCCATCCAAGTACTAACCAGGCCCGACCCTGCTTAGCTTCCGAGATCGGACGAGATCGGGCGTGTTCAGGGTGGTATGGCCGTAAGCGAGAGACGCTACCAAAGACAGCCCTTTTGTACCACACGCGTCTATACACGCCAGTTAGTCCCATCGCATCCTACTCCTGGTTTTCTATCTGACTCACACTGCAGCCCCACCATCCAATCGGCAGCGCCGGACCCACACCAAACATTCACCAAACTGCTCAGCCGGCAGCCTACGGCAATTATTCCGTTCTTTCCGCATCCGCACACTTGCTTCTCTTTAACTCCTTTTCACTGCCGCACAGGTTAATCGCCGCACGTCCCCCGCCGGCAAACATTACTCCTTTGCCTACCGCATGCAGGCTTCTCCTAACGACCCTCTGTTATCAACTCCGCTAACGGCCACAAAATCTCCGCCGCACGAAGCCCACTGGTGGCTGCTCAATCACATGCTTCCCCAGAACGTCGCGCTGTCAGAACACTGGCAGCTACAGGTCCATACTGCAGCCAGAACAATTTTCTACATTCAAACATTGACGGCCTCTTCTCTCTAAAAATTCACCAGACCGCTTCTACCACCAGCAAAGAAGTTTCCATCCCTAATTCCTCTGTGATGCCCACTAACCTACACGTTAAGCCGGCATGGAAAGGTGTGAATTAACACGGCCAGCCTGCTGTTTTAAATACAGCTTTTAGCAAGTTTTGAAAGGAGGAGAAGAGCAGACCTTGCTGTGCCAATAGTATCGAGTCTTCTGTGGCGAAGTGGATTTTACATAGAAAACAAAGCGGTGAGTTGAAGAGGAATTATATCAGTACTTTGTTTAAAACTGTGCGTAAAAAGCTGTATATCTTTATTATTAATAATAAGTTGCAAAACGTGAATGGGGAGTCTTCAAGTTTGCGAGAAGATCGCCCCCTGGTGGAATAAAGGCAAGAACAGCTTACAGCACCTAGTATTACCAGGCAGTATTTAGAGTTAAACGGTGTGTAAAAGCTGCCTTTATGAATGAGAGAGAGAGAGAAAAAAAAAGTAAAATGGAAGGGGAGTGATAGATTTAAATTAATCGTGAAGTGGAGCGCCCCCTGTATAAAGTAAAAGTGAGAAAAGCTTACAGCACCTGGTATTCCCAGGCGGTCTCCCATCCAAGTACTAACCAGGCCCGACCCTGCTTAGCTTCCGAGATCGGACGAGATCGGGCGTGTTCAGGGTGGTATGGCCGTAAGCGAGAGACGCTACCAAAGACAGCCCTTTTGTACCACACGCGTCTATACACGCCAGTTAGTCCCATCGCATCCTACTCCTGGTTTTCTATCTGACTCACACTGCAGCCCCACCATCCAATCGGCAGCGCCGGACCCACACCAAACATTCACCAAACTGCTCAGCCGGCAGCCTACGGCAATTATTCCGTTCTTTCCGCATCCGCACACTTGCTTCTCTTTAACTCCTTTTCACTGCCGCACAGGTTAATCGCCGCACGTCCCCCGCCGGCAAACATTACTCCTTTGCCTACCGCATGCAGGCTTCTCCTAACGACCCTCTGTTATCAACTCCGCTAACGGCCACAAAATCTCCGCCGCACGAAGCCCACTGGTGGCTGCTCAATCACATGCTTCCCCAGAACGTCGCGCTGTCAGAACACTGGCAGCTACAGGTCCATACTGCAGCCAGAACAATTTTCTACATTCAAACATTGACGGCCTCTTCTCTCTAAAAATTCACCAGACCGCTTCTACCACCAGCAAAGAAGTTTCCATCCCTAATTCCTCTGTGATGCCCACTAACCTACACGTTAAGCCGGCATGGAAAGGTGTGAATTAACACGGCCAGCCTGCTGTTTTAAATACAGCTTTTAGCAAGTTTTGAAAGGAGGAGAAGAGCAGACCTTGCTGTGCCAATAGTATCGAGTCTTCTGTGGCGAAGTGGATTTTACATAGAAAACAAAGCGGTGAGTTGAAGAGGAATTATATCAGTACTTTGTTTAAAACTGTGCGTAAAAAGCTGTATATCTTTATTATTAATAATAAGTTGCAAAACGTGAATGGGGAGTCTTCAAGTTTGCGAGAAGATCGCCCCCTGGTGGAATAAAGGCAAGAACAGCTTACAGCACCTAGTATTACCAGGCAGTATTTAGAGTTAAACGGTGTGTAAAAGCTGCCTTTATGAATGAGAGAGAGAGAGAAAAAAAAAGTAAAATGGAAGGGGAGTGATAGATTTAAATTAATCGTGAAGTGGAGCGCCCCCTGTATAAAGTAAAAGTGAGAAAAGCTTACAGCACCTGGTATTCCCAGGCGGTCTCCCATCCAAGTACTAACCAGGCCCGACCCTGCTTAGCTTCCGAGATCGGACGAGATCGGGCGTGTTCAGGGTGGTATGGCCGTAAGCGAGAGACGCTACCAAAGACAGCCCTTTTGTACCACACGCGTCTATACACGCCAGTTAGTCCCATCGCATCCTACTCCTGGTTTTCTATCTGACTCACACTGCAGCCCCACCATCCAATCGGCAGCGCCGGACCCACACCAAACATTCACCAAACTGCTCAGCCGGCAGCCTACTGCAATTATTCCGTTCTTTCCGCATCCGCACACTTGCTTCTCTTTAACCCCTTTTCACTAGCGCACAGGTTAATCGCCGCACGTCCCCCGCCGGCAAACATTACTCCTTTGCCTACCGCATGCAGGCTTCTCCTAACGACCCTCTGTTATCAACTCCGCTAACGGCCACAAAATCTCCGCCGCACGAAGCCCACTGGTGGCTGCTCAATCACATGCTTCCCCAGAACGTCGCGCTGTCAGAACACTGGCAGCTACAGGTCCATACTGCAGCCAGAACAATTTTCTACATTCAAACATTGACGGCCTCTTCTCTCTAAAAATTCACCAGACCGCTTCTACCACCAGCAAAGAAGTTTCCATCCCTAATTCCTCTGTGATGCCCACTAACCTACACGTTAAGCCGGCATGGAAAGGTGTGAATTAACACGGCCAGCCTGCTGTTTTAAATACAGCTTTTAGCAAGTTTTGAAAGGAGGAGAAGAGCAGACCTTGCTGTGCCAATAGTATCGAGTCTTCTGTGGCGAAGTGGATTTTACATAGAAAACAAAGCGGTGAGTTGAAGAGGAATTATATCAGTACTTTGTTTAAAACTGTGCGTAAAAAGCTGTATATCTTTATTATTAATAATAAGTTGCAAAACGTGAATGGGGAGTCTTCAAGTTTGCGAGAAGATCGCCCCCTGGTGGAATAAAGGCAAGAACAGCTTACAGCACCTAGTATTACCAGGCAGTATTTAGAGTTAAACGGTGTGTAAAAGCTGCCTTTATGAATGAGAGAGAGAGAGAAAAAAAAAAGTAAAATGGAAGGGGAGTGATAGATTTAAATTAATCGTGAAGTGGAGCGCCCCCTGCATAAAGTAAAAGTGAGAAAAGCTTACAGCACCTGGTATTCCCAGGCGGTCTCCCATCCAAGTACTAACCAGGCCCGACCCTGCTTAGCTTCCGAGATCGGACGAGATCGGGCGTGTTCAGGGTGGTATGGCCGTAAGCGAGAGACGCTACCAAAGACAGCCCTTTTGTACCACACGCGTCTATACACGCCAGTTAGTCCCATCGCATCCTACTCCTGGTTTTCTATCTGACTCACACTGCAGCCCCACCATCCAATCGGCAGCGCCGGACCCACACCAAACATTCACCAAACTGCTCAGCCGGCAGCCTACGGCAATTATTCCGTTCTTTTCGCATCCGCACACTTGCTTCTCTTTAACTCCTTTTCACTGCCGCACAGGTTAATCGCCGCACGTCCCCCGCCGGCAAACATTACTCCTTTGCCTACCGCATGCAGGCTTCTCCTAACGACCCTCTGTTATCAACTCCGCTAACGGCCACAAAATCTCCGCCGCACGAAGCCCACTGGTGGCTGCTCAATCACATGCTTCCCCAGAACGTCGCGCTGTCAGAACACTGGCAGCTACAGGTCCATACTGCAGCCAGAACAATTTTCTACATTCAAACATTGACGGCCTCTTCTCTCTAAAAATTCACCAGACCGCTTCTACCACCAGCAAAGAAGTTTCCATCCCTAATTCCTCTGTGATGCCCACTAACCTACACGTTAAGCCGGCATGGAAAGGTGTGAATTAACACGGCCAGCCTGCTGTTTTAAATACAGCTTTTAGCAAGTTTTGAAAGGAGGAGAAGAGCAGACCTTGCTGTGCCAATAGTATCGAGTCTTCTGTGGCGAAGTGGATTTTACATAGAAAACAAAGCGGTGAGTTGAAGAGGAATTATATCAGTACTTTGTTTAAAACTGTGCGTAAAAAGCTGTATATCTTTATTATTAATAATAAGTTGCAAAACGTGAATGGGGAGTCTTCAAGTTTGCGAGAAGATCGCCCCCTGGTGGAATAAAGGCAAGAACAGCTTACAGCACCTAGTATTACCAGGCAGTATTTAGAGTTAAACGGTGTGTAAAAGCTGCCTTTATGAATGAGAGAGAGAGAGAAAAAAAAAAGTAAAATGGAAGGGGAGTGATAGATTTAAATTAATCGTGAAGTGGAGCGCCCCCTGTATAAAGTAAAAGTGAGAAAAGCTTACAGCACCTGGTATTCCCAGGCGGTCTCCCATCCAAGTACTAACCAGGCCCGACCCTGCTTAGCTTCCGAGATCGGACGAGATCGGGCGTGTTCAGGGTGGTATGGCCGTAAGCGAGAGACGCTACCAAAGACAGCCCTTTTGTACCACACGCGTCTATACACGCCAGTTAGTCCCATCGCATCCTACTCCTGGTTTTTTATCTGACTCACACTGCAGCCCCACCATCCAATCGGCAGCGCCGGACCCACACCAAACATTCACCAAACTGCTCAGCCGGCAGCCTACGGCAATTATTCCGTTCTTTCCGCATCCGCACACTTGCTTCTCTTTAACTCCTTTTCACTAGCGCACAGGTTAATCGCCGCACGTCCCCCGCCGGCAAACATTACTCCTTTGCCTACCGCATGCAGGCTTCTCCTAACGACCCTCTGTTATCAACTCCGCTAACGGCCACAAAATCTCCGCCGCACGAAGCCCACTGGTGGCTGCTCAATCACATGCTTCCCCAGAACGTCGCGCTGTCAGAACACTGGCAGCTACAGGTCCATACTGCAGCCAGAACAATTTTCTACATTCAAACATTGACGGCCTCTTCTCTCTAAAAATTCACCAGACCGCTTCTACCACCAGCAAAGAAGTTTCCATCCCTAATTCCTCTGTGATGCCCACTAACCTACACGTTAAGCCGGCATGGAAAGGTGTGAATTAACACGGCCAGCCTGCTGTTTTAAATACAGCTTTTAGCAAGTTTTGAAAGGAGGAGAAGAGCAGACCTTGCTGTGCCAATAGTATCGAGTCTTCTGTGGCGAAGTGGATTTTACATAGAAAACAAAGCGGTGAGTTGAAGAGGAATTATATCAGTACTTTGTTTAAAACTGTGCGTAAAAAGCTGTATATCTTTATTATTAATAATAAGTTGCAAAACGTGAATGGGGAGTCTTCAAGTTTGCGAGAAGATCGCCCCCTGGTGGAATAAAGGCAAGAACAGCTTACAGCACCTAGTATTACCAGGCAGTATTTAGAGTTAAACGGTGTGTAAAAGCTGCCTTTATGAATGAGAGAGAGAGAGAAGAAAAAAAAGTAAAATGGAAGGGGAGTGATAGATTTAAATTAATCGTGAAGTGGAGCGCCCCCTGTATAAAGTAAAAGTGAGAAAAGCTTACAGCACCTGGTATTCCCAGGCGGTCTCCCATCCAAGTACTAACCAGGCCCGACCCTGCTTAGCTTCCGAGATCGGACGAGATCGGGCGTGTTCAGGGTGGTATGGCCGTAAGCGAGAGACGCTACCAAAGACAGCCCTTTTGTACCACACGCGTCTATACACGCCAGTTAGTCCCATCGCATCCTACTCCTGGTTTTCTATCTGACTCACACTGCAGCCCCACCATCCAATCGGCAGCGCCGGACCCACACCAAACATTCACCAAACTGCTCAGCCGGCAGCCTACGGCAATTATTCCGTTCTTTCCGCATCCGCACACTTGCTTCTCTTTAACCCCTTTTCACTAGCGCACAGGTTAATCGCCGCACGTCCCCCGCCGGCAAACATTACTCCTTTGCCTACCGCATGCAGGCTTCTCCTAACGACCCTCTGTTATCAACTCCGCTAACGGCCACAAAATCTCCGCCGCACGAAGCCCACTGGTGGCTGCTCAATCACATGCTTCCCCAGAACGTCGCGCTGTCAGAACACTGGCAGCTACAGGTCCATACTGCAGCCAGAACAATTTTCTACATTCAAACATTGACGGCCTCTTCTCTCTAAAAATTCACCAGACCGCTTCTACCACCAGCAAAGAAGTTTCCATCCCTAATTCCTCTGTGATGCCCACTAACCTACACGTTAAGCCGGCATGGAAAGGTGTGAATTAACACGGCCAGCCTGCTGTTTTAAATACAGCTTTTAGCAAGTTTTGAAAGGAGGAGAAGAGCAGACCTTGCTGTGCCAATAGTATCGAGTCTTCTGTGGCGAAGTGGATTTTACATAGAAAACAAAGCGGTGAGTTGAAGAGGAATTATATCAGTACTTTGTTTAAAACTGTGCGTAAAAAGCTGTATATCTTTATTATTAATAATAAGTTGCAAAACGTGAATGGGGAGTCTTCAAGTTTGCGAGAAGATCGCCCCCTGGTGGAATAAAGGCAAGAACAGCTTACAGCACCTAGTATTACCAGGCAGTATTTAGAGTTAAACGGTGTGTAAAAGCTGCCTTTATGAATGAGAGAGAGAGAGAAAAAAAAAGTAAAATGGAAGGGGAGTGATAGATTTAAATTAATCGTGAAGTGGAGCGCCCCCTGTATAAAGTAAAAGTGAGAAAAGCTTACAGCACCTGGTATTCCCAGGCGGTCTCCCATCCAAGTACTAACCAGGCCCGACCCTGCTTAGCTTCCGAGATCGGACGAGATCGGGCGTGTTCAGGGTGGTATGGCCGTAAGCGAGAGACGCTACCAAAGACAGCCCTTTTGTACCACACGCGTCTATACACGCCAGTTAGTCCCATCGCATCCTACTCCTGGTTTTCTATCTGACTCACACTGCAGCCCCACCATCCAATCGGCAGCGCCGGACCCACACCAAACATTCACCAAACTGCTCAGCCGGCAGCCTACTGCAATTATTCCGTTCTTTCCGCATCCGCACACTTGCTTCTCTTTAACCCCTTTTCACTAGCGCACAGGTTAATCGCCGCACGTCCCCCGCCGGCAAACATTACTCCTTTGCCTACCGCATGCAGGCTTCTCCTAACGACCCTCTGTTATCAACTCCGCTAACGGCCACAAAATCTCCGCCGCACGAAGCCCACTGGTGGCTGCTCAATCACATGCTTCCCCAGAACGTCGCGCTGTCAGAACACTGGCAGCTACAGGTCCATACTGCAGCCAGAACAATTTTCTACATTCAAACATTGACGGCCTCTTCTCTCTAAAAATTCACCAGACCGCTTCTACCACCAGCAAAGAAGTTTCCATCCCTAATTCCTCTGTGATGCCCACTAACCTACACATTAAGCCGGCATGGAAAGGTGTGAATTAACACGGCCAGCCTGCTGTTTTAAATACAGCTTTTAGCAAGTTTTGAAAGGAGGAGAAGAGCAGACCTTGCTGTGCCAATAGTATCGAGTCTTCTGTGGCGAAGTGGATTTTACATAGAAAACAAAGCGGTGAGTTGAAGAGGAATGATATCAGTACTTTGTTTAAAACTGTGCGTAAAAAGCTGTATATCTTTATTATTAATAATAAGTTGCAAAACGTGAATGGGGAGTCTTCAAGTTTGCGAGAAGATCGCCCCCTGGTGGAATAAAGGCAAGAACAGCTTACAGCACCTAGTATTACCAGGCAGTATTTAGAGTTAAACGGTGTGTAAAAGCTGCCTTTATGAATGAGAGAGAGAGAGAAAAAAAAAGTAAAATGGAAGGGGAGTGATAGATTTAAATTAATCGTGAAGTGGAGCGCCCCCTGTATAAAGTAAAAGTGAGAAAAGCTTACAGCACCTGGTATTTCCAGGGGGTCTCCCATCCAAGTACTAACCAGGCCCGACCCTGCTTAGCTTCCGAGATCGGACGAGATCGGGCGTGTTCAGGGTGGTATGGCCGTAAGCGAGAGACGCTACCAAAGACAGCCCTTTTGTACCACACGCGTCTATACACGCCAGTTAGTCCCATCGCATCCTACTCCTGGTTTTCTATCTGACTCACACTGCAGCCCCACCATCCAATCGGCAGCGCCGGACCCACACCAAACATTCACCAAACTGCTCAGCCGGCAGCCTACGGCAATTATTCCGTTCTTTCCGCATCCGCACACTTGCTTCTCTTTAACCCCTTTTCACTAGCGCACAGGTTAATCGCCGCACGTCCCCCGCCGGCAAACATTACTCCTTTGCCTACCGCATGCAGGCTTCTCCTAACGACCCTCTGTTATCAACTCCGCTAACGGCCACAAAATCTCCGCCGCACGAAGCCCACTGGTGGCTGCTCAATCACATGCTTCCCCAGAACGTCGCGCTGTCAGAACACTGGCAGCTACAGGTCCATACTGCAGCCAGAACAATTTTCTACATTCAAACATTGACGGCCTCTTCTCTCTAAAAATTCACCAGACCGCTTCTACCACCAGCAAAGAAGTTTCCATCCCTAATTCCTCTGTGATGCCCACTAACCTACACGTTAAGCCGGCATGGAAAGGTGTGAATTAACACGGCCAGCCTGCTGTTTTAAATACAGCTTTTAGCAAGTTTTGAAAGGAGGAGAAGAGCAGACCTTGCTGTGCCAATAGTATCGAGTCTTCTGTGGCGAAGTGGATTTTACATAGAAAACAAAGCGGTGAGTTGAAGAGGAATTATATCAGTACTTTGTTTAAAACTGTGCGTAAAAAGCTGTATATCTTTATTATTAATAATAAGTTGCAAAACGTGAATGGGGAGTCTTCAAGTTTGCGAGAAGATCGCCCCCTGGTGGAATAAAGGCAAGAACAGCTTACAGCACCTAGTATTACCAGGCAGTATTTAGAGTTAAACGGTGTGTAAAAGCTGCCTTTATGAATGAGAGAGAGAGAGAAGAAAAAAAAGTAAAATGGAAGGGGAGTGATAGATTTAAATTAATCGTGAAGTGGAGCGCCCCCTGTATAAAGTAAAAGTGAGAAAAGCTTACAGCACCTGGTATTCCCAGGCGGTCTCCCATCCAAGTACTAACCAGGCCCAACCCTGCTTAGCTTCCGAGATCGGACGAGATCGGGCGTGTTCAGGGTGGTATGGCCGTAAGCGAGAGACGCTACCAAAGACAGCCCTTTTGTACCACACGCGTCTATACACGCCAGTTAGTCCCATCGCATCCTACTCCTGGTTTTCTATCTGACTCACACTGCAGCCCCACCATCCAATCGGCAGCGCCGGACCCCCACCAAACATTCACCAAACTGCTCAGCCGGCAGCCTACGGCAATTATTCCGTTCTTTCCGCATCCGCACACTTGCTTCTCTTTAACCCCTTTTCACTAGCGCACAGGTTAATCGCCGCACGTCCCCCGCCGGCAAACATTACTCCTTTGCCTACCGCATGCAGGCTTCTCCTAACGACCCTCTGTTATCAACTCCGCTAACGGCCACAAAATCTCCGCCGCACGAAGCCCACTGGTGGCTGCTCAATCACATGCTTCCCCAGAACGTCGCGCTGTCAGAACACTGGCAGCTACAGGTCCATACTGCAGCCAGAACAATTTTCTACATTCAAACATTGACGGCCTCTTCTCTCTAAAAATTCACCAGACCGCTTCTACCACCAGCAAAGACGTTTCCATCCCTAATTCCTCTGTGATGCCCACTAACCTACACGTTAAGCCGGCATGGAAAGGTGTGAATTAACACGGCCAGCCTGCTGTTTTAAATACAGCTTTTAGCAAGTTTTGAAAGGAGGAGAAGAGCAGACCTTGCTGTGCCAATAGTATCGAGTCTTCTGTGGCGAAGTGGATTTTACATAGAAAACAAAGCGGTGAGTTGAAGAGGAATGATATCAGTACTTTGTTTAAAACTGTGCGTAAAAAGCTGTATATCTTTATTATTAATAATAAGTTGCAAAACGTGAATGGGGAGTCTTCAAGTTTGCGAGAAGATCGCCCCCTGGTGGAATAAAGGCAAGAACAGCTTACAGCACCTAGTATTACCAGGCAGTATTTAGAGTTAAACGGTGTGTAAAAGCTGCCTTTATGAATGAGAGAGAGAGAGAAAAAAAAAGTAAAATGGAAGGGGAGTGATAGATTTAAATTAATCGTGAAGTGGAGCGCCCCCTGTATAAAGTAAAAGTGAGAAAAGCTTACAGCACCTGGTATTCCCAGGCGGTCTCCCATCCAAGTACTAACCAGGCCCGACCCTGCTTAGCTTCCGAGATCGGACAAGATCGGGCGTGTTCAGGGTGGTATGGCCGTAAGCGAGAGACGCTACCAAAGACAGCCCTTTTGTACCACACGCGTCTATACACGCCAGTTAGTCCCATCGCATCCTACTCCTGGTTTTCTATCTGACTCACACTGCAGCCCCACCATCCAATCGGCAGCGCCGGACCCACACCAAACATTCACCAAACTGCTCAGCCGGCAGCCTACGGCAATTATTCCGTTCTTTCCGCATCCGCACACTTGCTTCTCTTTAACCCCTTTTCACTAGCGCACAGGTTAATCGCCGCACGTCCCCCGCCGGCAAACATTACTCCTTTGCCTACCGCATGCAGGCTTCTCCTAACGACCCTCTGTTATCAACTCCGCTAACGGCCACAAAATCTCCGCCGCACGAAGCCCACTGGTGGCTGCTCAATCACATGCTTCCCCAGAACGTCGCGCTGTCAGAACACTGGCAGCTACAGGTCCATACTGCAGCCAGAACAATTTTCTACATTCAAACATTGACGGCCTCTTCTCTCTAAAAATTCACCAGACCGCTTCTACCACCAGCAAAGACGTTTCCATCCCTAATTCCTCTGTGATGCCCACTAACCTACACGTTAAGCCGGCATGGAAAGGTGTGAATTAACACGGCCAGCCTGCTGTTTTAAATACAGCTTTTAGCAAGTTTTGAAAGGAGGAGAAGAGCAGACCTTGCTGTGCCAATAGTATCGAGTCTTCTGTGGCGAAGTGGATTTTACATAGAAAACAAAGCGGTGAGTTGAAGAGGAATGATATCAGTACTTTGTTTAAAACTGTGCGTAAAAAGCTGTATATCTTTATTATTAATAATAAGTTGCAAAACGTGAATGGGGAGTCTTCAAGTTTGCGAGAAGATCGCCCCCTGGTGGAATAAAGGCAAGAACAGCTTACAGCACCTAGTATTACCAGGCAGTATTTAGAGTTAAACGGTGTGTAAAAGCTGCCTTTATGAATGAGAGAGAGAGAGAAAAAAAAAGTAAAATGGAAGAGGAGTGATAGATTTAAATTAATCGTGAAGTGGAGCGCCCCCTGTATAAAGTAAAAGTGAGAAAAGCTTACAGCACCTGGTATTCCCAGGCGGTCTCCCATCCAAGTACTAACCAGGCCCGACCCTGCTTAGCTTCCGAGATCGGACAAGATCGGGCGTGTTCAGGGTGGTATGGCCGTAAGCGAGAGACGCTACCAAAGACAGCCCTTTTGTACCACACGCGTCTATACACGCCAGTTAGTCCCATCGCATCCTACTCCTGGTTTTCTATCTGACTCACACTGCAGCCCCACCATCCAATCGGCAGCGCCGGACCCACACCAAACATTCACCAAACTGCTCAGCCGGCAGCCTACGGCAATTATTCCGTTCTTTCCGCATCCGCACACTTGCTTCTCTTTAACCCCTTTTCACTAGCGCACAGGTTAATCGCCGCACGTCCCCCGCCGGCAAACATTACTCCTTTGCCTACCGCATGCAGGCTTCTCCTAACGACCCTCTGTTATCAACTCCGCTAACGGCCACAAAATCTCCGCCGCACGAAGCCCACTGGTGGCTGCTCAATCACATGCTTCCCCAGAACGTCGCGCTGTCAGAACACTGGCAGCTACAGGTCCATACTGCAGCCAGAACAATTTTCTACATTCAAACATTGACGGCCTCTTCTCTCTAAAAATTCACCAGACCGCTTCTACCACCAGCAAAGAAGTTTCCATCCCTAATTCCTCTGTGATGCCCACTAACCTACACGTTAAGCCGGCATGGAAAGGTGTGAATTAACACGGCCAGCCTGCTGTTTTAAATACAGCTTTTAGCAAGTTTTGAAAGGAGGAGAAGAGCAGACCTTGCTGTGCCAATAGTATCGAGTCTTCTGTGGCGAAGTGGATTTTACATAGAAAACAAAGCGGTGAGTTGAAGAGGAATTATATCAGTACTTTGTTTAAAACTGTGCGTAAAAAGCTGTATATCTTTATTATTAATAATAAGTTGCAAAACGTGAATGGGGAGTCTTCAAGTTTGCGAGAAGATCGCCCCCTGGTGGAATAAAGGCAAGAACAGCTTACAGCACCTAGTATTACCAGGCAGTATTTAGAGTTAAACGGTGTGTAAAAGCTGCCTTTATGAATGAGAGAGAGAGAGAAGAAAAAAAAGTAAAATGGAAGGGGAGTGATAGATTTAAATTAATCGTGAAGTGGAGCGCCCCCTGTATAAAGTAAAAGTGAGAAAAGCTTACAGCACCTGGTATTCCCAGGCGGTCTCCCATCCAAGTACTAACCAGGCCCGACCCTGCTTAGCTTCCGAGATCGGACGAGATCGGGCGTGTTCAGGGTGGTATGGCCGTAAGCGAGAGACGCTACCAAAGACAGCCCTTTTGTACCACACGCGTCTATACACGCCAGTTAGTCCCATCGCATCCTACTCCTGGTTTTTTATCTGACTCACACTGCAGCCCCACCATCCAATCGGCAGCGCCGGACCCACACCAAACATTCACCAAACTGCTCAGCCGGCAGCCTACGGCAATTATTCCGTTCTTTCCGCATCCGCACACTTGCTTCTCTTTAACCCCTTTTCACTAGCGCACAGGTTAATCGCCGCACGTCCCCCGCCGGCAAACATTACTCCTTTGCCTACCGCATGCAGGCTTCTCCTAACGACCCTCTGTTATCAACTCCGCTAACGGCCACAAAATCTCCGCCGCACGAAGCCCACTGGTGGCTGCTCAATCACATGCTTCCCCAGAACGTCGCGCTGTCAGAACACTGGCAGCTACAGGTCCATACTGCAGCCAGAACAATTTTCTACATTCAAACATTGACGGCCTCTTCTCTCTAAAAATTCACCAGACCGCTTCTACCACCAGCAAAGAAGTTTCCATCCCTAATTCCTCTGTGATGCCCACTAACCTACACGTTAAGCCGGCATGGAAAGGTGTGAATTAACACGGCCAGCCTGCTGTTTTAAATACAGCTTTTAGCAAGTTTTGAAAGGAGGAGAAGAGCAGACCTTGCTGTGCCAATAGTATCGAGTCTTCTGTGGCGAAGTGGATTTTACATAGAAAACAAAGCGGTGAGTTGAAGAGGAATTATATCAGTACTTTGTTTAAAACTGTGCGTAAAAAGCTGTATATCTTTATTATTAATAATAAGTTGCAAAACGTGAATGGGGAGTCTTCAAGTTTGCGAGAAGATCGCCCCCTGGTGGAATAAAGGCAAGAACAGCTTACAGCACCTAGTATTACCAGGCAGTATTTAGAGTTAAACGGTGTGTAAAAGCTGCCTTTATGAATGAGAGAGAGAGAGAAGAAAAAAAAGTAAAATGGAAGGGGAGTGATAGATTTAAATTAATCGTGAAGTGGAGCGCCCCCTGTATAAAGTAAAAGTGAGAAAAGCTTACAGCACCTAGTATTCCCAGGCGGTCTCCCATCCAAGTACTAACCAGGCCCGACCCTGCTTAGCTTCCGAGATCGGACGAGATCGGGCGTGTTCAGGGTGGTATGGCCGTAAGCGAGAGACGCTACCAAAGACAGCCCTTTTGTACCACACGCGTCTATACTCGCCAGTTAGTCCCATCGCATCCTACTCCTGGTTTTCTATCTGACTCACACTGCAGCCCCACCATCCAATCGGCAGCGCCGGACCCACACCAAACATTCACCAAACTGCTCAGCCGGCAGCCTACGGCAATTATTCCGTTCTTTCCGCATCCGCACACTTGCTTCTCTTTAACTCCTTTTCACTGCCGCACAGGTTAATCGCCGCACGTCCCCCGCCGGCAAACATTACTCCTTTGCCTACCGCATGCAGGCTTCTCCTAACGACCCTCTGTTATCAACTCCGCTAACGGCCACAAAATCTCCGCCGCACGAAGCCCACTGGTGGCTGCTCAATCACATGCTTCCCCAGAACGTCGCGCTGTCAGAACACTGGCAGCTACAGGTCCATACTGCAGCCAGAACAATTTTCTACATTCAAACATTGACGGCCTCTTCTCTCTAAAAATTCACCAGACCGCTTCTACCACCAGCAAAGAAGTTTCCATCCCTAATTCCTCTGTGATGCCCACTAACCTACACGTTAAGCCGGCATGGAAAGGTGTGAATTAACACGGCCAGCCTGCTGTTTTAAATACAGCTTTTAGCAAGTTTTGAAAGGAGGAGAAGAGCAGACCTTGCTGTGCCAATAGTATCGAGTCTTCTGTGGCGAAGTGGATTTTACATAGAAAACAAAGCGGTGAGTTGAAGAGGAATTATATCAGTACTTTGTTTAAAACTGTGCGTAAAAAGCTGTATATCTTTATTATTAATAATAAGTTGCAAAACGTGAATGGGGAGTCTTCAAGTTTGCGAGAAGATCACCCCCTGGTGGAATAAAGGCAAGAACAGCTTACAGCACCTAGTATTACCAGGCAGTATTTAGAGTTAAACGGTGTGTATAAGCTGCCTTTATGAATGAGAGAGAGAGAGAAAAAAAAAGTAAAATGGAAGGGGAGTGATAGATTTAAATTAATCGTGAAGTGGAGCGCCCCCTGTATAAAGTAAAAGTGAGAAAAGCTTACAGCACCTGGTATTCCCAGGCGGTCTCCCATCCAAGTACTAACCAGGCCCGACCCTGCTTAGCTTCCGAGATCGGACGAGATCGGGCGTGTTCAGGGTGGTATGGCCGTAAGCGAGAGACGCTACCAAAGACAGCCCTTTTGTACCACACGCGTCTATACACGCCAGTTAGTCCCATCGCATCCTACTCCTGGTTTTTTATCTGACTCACACTGCAGCCCCACCATCCAATCGGCAGCGCCGGACCCACACCAAACATTCACCAAACTGCTCAGCCGGCAGCCTACGGCAATTATTCCGTTCTTTCCGCATCCGCACACTTGCTTCTCTTTAACCCCTTTTCACTAGCGCACAGGTTAATCGCCGCACGTCCCCCGCCGGCAAACATTACTCCTTTGCCTACCGCATGCAGGCTTCTCCTAACGACCCTCTGTTATCAACTCCGCTAACGGCCACAAAATCTCCGCCGCACGAAGCCCACTGGTGGCTGCTCAATCACATGCTTCCCCAGAACGTCGCGCTGTCAGAACACTGGCAGCTACAGGTCCATACTGCAGCCAGAACAATTTTCTACATTCAAACATTGACGGCCTCTTCTCTCTAAAAATTCACCAGACCGCTTCTACCACCAGCAAAGAAGTTTCCATCCCTAATTCCTCTGTGATGCCCACTAACCTACACGTTAAGCCGGCATGGAAAGGTGTGAATTAACACGGCCAGCCTGCTGTTTTAAATACAGCTTTTAGCAAGTTTTGAAAGGAGGAGAAGAGCAGACCTTGCTGTGCCAATAGTATCGAGTCTTCTGTGGCGAAGTGGATTTTACATAGAAAACAAAGCGGTGAGTTGAAGAGGAATTATATCAGTACTTTGTTTAAAACTGTGCGTAAAAAGCTGTATATCTTTATTATTAATAATAAGTTGCAAAACGTGAATGGGGAGTCTTCAAGTTTGCGAGAAGATCGCCCCCTGGTGGAATAAAGGCAAGAACAGCTTACAGCACCTAGTATTACCAGGCAGTATTTAGAGTTAAACGGTGTGTAAAAGCTGCCTTTATGAATGAGAGAGAGAGAGAAGAAAAAAAAGTAAAATGGAAGGGGAGTGATAGATTTAAATTAATCGTGAAGTGGAGCGCCCCCTGTATAAAGTAAAAGTGAGAAAAGCTTACAGCACCTGGTATTCCCAGGCGGTCTCCCATCCAAGTACTAACCAGGCCCGACCCTGCTTAGCTTCCGAGATCGGACGAGATCGGGCGTGTTCAGGGTGGTATGGCCGTAAGCGAGAGACGCTACCAAAGACAGCCCTTTTGTACCACACGCGTCTATACACGCCAGTTAGTCCCATCGCATCCTACTCCTGGTTTTTTATCTGACTCACACTGCAGCCCCACCATCCAATCGGCAGCGCCGGACCCACACCAAACATTCACCAAACTGCTCAGCCGGCAGCCTACGGCAATTATTCCGTTCTTTCCGCATCCGCACACTTGCTTCTCTTTAACCCCTTTTCACTAGCGCACAGGTTAATCGCCGCACGTCCCCCGCCGGCAAACATTACTCCTTTGCCTACCGCATGCAGGCTTCTCCTAACGACCCTCTGTTATCAACTCCGCTAACGGCCACAAAATCTCCGCCGCACGAAGCCCACTGGTGGCTGCTCAATCACATGCTTCCCCAGAACGTCGCGCTGTCAGAACACTGGCAGCTACAGGTCCATACTGCAGCCAGAACAATTTTCTACATTCAAACATTGACGGCCTCTTCTCTCTAAAAATTCACCAGACCGCTTCTACCACCAGCAAAGAAGTTTCCATCCCTAATTCCTCTGTGATGCCCACTAACCTACACGTTAAGCCGGCATGGAAAGGTGTGAATTAACACGGCCAGCCTGCTGTTTTAAATACAGCTTTTAGCAAGTTTTGAAAGGAGGAGAAGAGCAGACCTTGCTGTGCCAATAGTATCGAGTCTTCTGTGGCGAAGTGGATTTTACATAGAAAACAAAGCGGTGAGTTGAAGAGGAATTATATCAGTACTTTGTTTAAAACTGTGCGTAAAAAGCTGTATATCTTTATTATTAATAATAAGTTGCAAAACGTGAATGGGGAGTCTTCAAGTTTGCGAGAAGATCGCCCCCTGGTGGAATAAAGGCAAGAACAGCTTACAGCACCTAGTATTACCAGGCAGTATTTAGAGTTAAACGGTGTGTAAAAGCTGCCTTTATGAATGAGAGAGAGAGAGAAGAAAAAAAAGTAAAATGGAAGGGGAGTGATAGATTTAAATTAATCGTGAAGTGGAGCGCCCCCTGTATAAAGTAAAAGTGAGAAAAGCTTACAGCACCTGGTATTCCCAGGCGGTCTCCCATCCAAGTACTAACCAGGCCCGACCCTGCTTAGCTTCCGAGATCGGACGAGATCGGGCGT
Source organism: Brienomyrus brachyistius (assembly GCF_023856365.1). Taxonomy (NCBI): domain Eukaryota; kingdom Metazoa; phylum Chordata; class Actinopteri; order Osteoglossiformes; family Mormyridae; genus Brienomyrus; species Brienomyrus brachyistius. The sequence goes on along the minus strand of NC_064534.1, from coordinate 4,928,324 downwards.
GTTCAGGGTGGTATGGCCGTAAGCGAGAGACGCTACCAAAGACAGCCCTTTTGTACCACACGCGTCTATACACGCCAGTTAGTCCCATCGCATCCTACTCCTGGTTTTCTATCTGACTCACACTGCAGCCCCACCATCCAATCGGCAGCGCCGGACCCACACCAAACATTCACCAAACTGCTCAGCCGGCAGCCTACGGCAATTATTCCGTTCTTTCCGCATCCGCACACTTGCTTCTCTTTAACCCCTTTTCACTAGCGCACAGGTTAATCGCCGCACGTCCCCCGCCGGCAAACATTACTCCTTTGCCTACCGCATGCAGGCTTCTCCTAACGACCCTCTGTTATCAACTCCGCTAACGGCCACAAAATCTCCGCCGCACGAAGCCCACTGGTGGCTGCTCAATCACATGCTTCCCCAGAACGTCGCGCTGTCAGAACACTGGCAGCTACAGGTCCATACTGCAGCCAGAACAATTTTCTACATTCAAACATTGACGGCCTCTTCTCTCTAAAAATTCACCAGACCGCTTCTACCACCAGCAAAGAAGTTTCCATCCCTAATTCCTCTGTGATGCCCACTAACCTACACGTTAAGCCGGCATGGAAAGGTGTGAATTAACACGGCCAGCCTGCTGTTTTAAATACAGCTTTTAGCAAGTTTTGAAAGGAGGAGAAGAGCAGACCTTGCTGTGCCAATAGTATCGAGTCTTCTGTGGCGAAGTGGATTTTACATAGAAAACAAAGCGGTGAGTTGAAGAGGAATGATATCAGTACTTTGTTTAAAACTGTGCGTAAAAAGCTGTATATCTTTATTATTAATAATAAGTTGCAAAACGTGAATGGGGAGTCTTCAAGTTTGCGAGAAGATCGCCCCCTGGTGGAATAAAGGCAAGAACAGCTTACAGCACCTAGTATTACCAGGCAGTATTTAGAGTTAAACGGTGTGTAAAAGCTGCCTTTATGAATGAGAGAGAGAGAGAAGAAAAAAAAGTAAAATGGAAGGGGAGTGATAGATTTAAATTAATCGTGAAGTGGAGCGCCCCCTGTATAAAGTAAAAGTGAGAAAAGCTTACAGCACCTGGTATTCCCAGGCGGTCTCCCATCCAAGTACTAACCAGGCCCGACCCTGCTTAGCTTCCGAGATCGGACGAGATCGGGCGTGTTCAGGGTGGTATGGCCGTAAGCGAGAGACGCTACCAAAGACAGCCCTTTTGTACCACACGCGTCTATACACGCCAGTTAGTCCCATCGCATCCTACTCCTGGTTTTTTATCTGACTCACACTGCAGCCCCACCATCCAATCGGCAGCGCCGGACCCACACCAAACATTCACCAAACTGCTCAGCCGGCAGCCTACGGCAATTATTCCGTTCTTTCCGCATCCGCACACTTGCTTCTCTTTAACCCCTTTTCACTAGCGCACAGGTTAATCGCCGCACGTCCCCCGCCGGCAAACATTACTCCTTTGCCTACCGCATGCAGGCTTCTCCTAACGACCCTCTGTTATCAACTCCGCTAACGGCCACAAAATCTCCGCCGCACGAAGCCCACTGGTGGCTGCTCAATCACATGCTTCCCCAGAACGTCGCGCTGTCAGAACACTGGCAGCTACAGGTCCATACTGCAGCCAGAACAATTTTCTACATTCAAACATTGACGGCCTCTTCTCTCTAAAAATTCACCAGACCGCTTCTACCACCAGCAAAGAAGTTTCCATCCCTAATTCCTCTGTGATGCCCACTAACCTACACGTTAAGCCGGCATGGAAAGGTGTGAATTAACACGGCCAGCCTGCTGTTTTAAATACAGCTTTTAGCAAGTTTTGAAAGGAGGAGAAGAGCAGACCTTGCTGTGCCAATAGTATCGAGTCTTCTGTGGCGAAGTGGATTTTACATAGAAAACAAAGCGGTGAGTTGAAGAGGAATTATATCAGTACTTTGTTTAAAACTGTGCGTAAAAAGCTGTATATCTTTATTATTAATAATAAGTTGCAAAACGTGAATGGGGAGTCTTCAAGTTTGCGAGAAGATCGCCCCCTGGTGGAATAAAGGCAAGAACAGCTTACAGCACCTAGTATTACCAGGCAGTATTTAGAGTTAAACGGTGTGTAAAAGCTGCCTTTATGAATGAGAGAGAGAGAGAAGAAAAAAAAGTAAAATGGAAGGGGAGTGATAGATTTAAATTAATCGTGAAGTGGAGCGCCCCCTGTATAAAGTAAAAGTGAGAAAAGCTTACAGCACCTGGTATTCCCAGGCGGTCTCCCATCCAAGTACTAACCAGGCCCGACCCTGCTTAGCTTCCGAGATCGGACGAGATCGGGCGTGTTCAGGGTGGTATGGCCGTAAGCGAGAGACGCTACCAAAGACAGCCCTTTTGTACCACACGCGTCTATACACGCCAGTTAGTCCCATCGCATCCTACTCCTGGTTTTTTATCTGACTCACACTGCAGCCCCACCATCCAATCGGCAGCGCCGGACCCACACCAAACATTCACCAAACTGCTCAGCCGGCAGCCTACGGCAATTATTCCGTTCTTTCCGCATCCGCACACTTGCTTCTCTTTAACCCCTTTTCACTAGCGCACAGGTTAATCGCCGCACGTCCCCCGCCGGCAAACATTACTCCTTTGCCTACCGCATGCAGGCTTCTCCTAACGACCCTCTGTTATCAACTCCGCTAACGGCCACAAAATCTCCGCCGCACGAAGCCCACTGGTGGCTGCTCAATCACATGCTTCCCCAGAACGTCGCGCTGTCAGAACACTGGCAGCTACAGGTCCATACTGCAGCCAGAACAATTTTCTACATTCAAACATTGACGGCCTCTTCTCTCTAAAAATTCACCAGACCGCTTCTACCACCAGCAAAGAAGTTTCCATCCCTAATTCCTCTGTGATGCCCACTAACCTACACATTAAGCCGGCATGGAAAGGTGTGAATTAACACGGCCAGCCTGCTGTTTTAAATACAGCTTTTAGCAAGTTTTGAAAGGAGGAGAAGAGCAGACCTTGCTGTGCCAATAGTATCGAGTCTTCTGTGGCGAAGTGGTTTTTACATAGAAAACAAAGCGGTGAGTTGAAGAGGAATTATATCAGTACTTTGTTTAAAACCGCACGAAGCCCACTGGTGGCTGCTCAATCACATGCTTCCCCAGAACGTCGCGCTGTCAGAACACTGGCAGCTACAGGTCCATACTGCAGCCAGAACAATTTTCTACATTCAAACATTGACGGCCTCTTCTCTCTAAAAATTCACCAGACCGCTTCTACCACCAGCAAAGAAGTTTCCATCCCTAATTCCTCTGTGATGCCCACTAACCTACACATTAAGCCGGCATGGAAAGGTGTGAATTAACACGGCCAGCCTGCTGTTTTAAATACAGCTTTTAGCAAGTTTTGAAAGGAGGAGAAGAGCAGACCTTGCTGTGCCAATAGTATCGAGTCTTCTGTGGCGAAGTGGTTTTTACATAGAAAACAAAGCGGTGAGTTGAAGAGGAATTATATCAGTACTTTGTTTAAAACTGTGCGTAAAAAGCTGTATATCTTTATTATTAATAATAAGTTGCAAAACGTGAATGGGGAGTCTTCAAGTTTGCGAGAAGATCGCCCCCTGGTGGAATAAAGGCAAGAACAGCTTACAGCACCTAGTATTACCAGGCAGTATTTAGAGTTAAACGGTGTGTATAAGCTGCCTTTATGAATGAGAGAGAGAGAGAAAAAAAAAGTAAAATGGAAGGGGAGTGATAGATTTAAATTAATCGTGAAGTGGAGCGCCCCCTGTATAAAGTAAAAGTGAGAAAAGCTTACAGCACCTGGTATTCCCAGGCGGTCTCCCATCCAAGTACTAACCAGGCCCGACCCTGCTTAGCTTCCGAGATCGGACGAGATCGGGCGTGTTCAGGGTGGTATGGCCGTAAGCGAGAGACGCTACCAAAGACAGCCCTTTTGTACCACACGCGTCTATACACGCCAGTTAGTCCCATCGCATCCTACTCCTGGTTTTTTATCTGACTCACACTGCAGCCCCACCATCCAATCGGCAGCGCCGGACCCACACCAAACATTCACCAAACTGCTCAGCCGGCAGCCTACGGCAATTATTCCGTTCTTTCCGCATCCGCACACTTGCTTCTCTTTAACCCCTTTTCACTAGCGCACAGGTTAATCGCCGCACGTCCCCCGCCGGCAAACATTACTCCTTTGCCTACCGCATGCAGGCTTCTCCTAACGACCCTCTGTTATCAACTCCGCTAACGGCCACAAAATCTCCGCCGCACGAAGCCCACTGGTGGCTGCTCAATCACATGCTTCCCCAGAACGTCGCGCTGTCAGAACACTGGCAGCTACAGGTCCATACTGCAGCCAGAACAATTTTCTACATTCAAACATTGACGGCCTCTTCTCTCTAAAAATTCACCAGACCGCTTCTACCACCAGCAAAGAAGTTTCCATCCCTAATTCCTCTGTGATGCCCACTAACCTACACGTTAAGCCGGCATGGAAAGGTGTGAATTAACACGGCCAGCCTGCTGTTTTAAATACAGCTTTTAGCAAGTTTTGAAAGGAGGAGAAGAGCAGACCTTGCTGTGCCAATAGTATCGAGTCTTCTGTGGCGAAGTGGATTTTACATAGAAAACAAAGCGGTGAGTTGAAGAGGAATTATATCAGTACTTTGTTTAAAACTGTGCGTAAAAAGCTGTATATCTTTATTATTAATAATAAGTTGCAAAACGTGAATGGGGAGTCTTCAAGTTTGCGAGAAGATCGCCCCCTGGTGGAATAAAGGCAAGAACAGCTTACAGCACCTAGTATTACCAGGCAGTATTTAGAGTTAAACGGTGTGTAAAAGCTGCCTTTATGAATGAGAGAGAGAGAGAAGAAAAAAAAGTAAAATGGAAGGGGAGTGATAGATTTAAATTAATCGTGAAGTGGAGCGCCCCCTGTATAAAGTAAAAGTGAGAAAAGCTTACAGCACCTGGTATTCCCAGGCGGTCTCCCATCCAAGTACTAACCAGGCCTGACCCTGCTTAGCTTCCGAGATCGGACGAGATCGGGCGTGTTCAGGGTGGTATGGCCGTAAGCGAGAGACGCTACCAAAGACAGCCCTTTTGTACCACACGCGTCTATACACGCCAGTTAGTCCCATCGCATCCTACTCCTGGTTTTTTATCTGACTCACACTGCAGCCCCACCATCCAATCGGCAGCGCCGGACCCACACCAAACATTCACCAAACTGCTCAGCCGGCAGCCTACGGCAATTATTCCGTTCTTTCCGCATCCGCACACTTGCTTCTCTTTAACCCCTTTTCACTAGCGCACAGGTTAATCGCCGCACGTCCCCCGCCGGCAAACATTACTCCTTTGCCTACCGCATGCAGGCTTCTCCTAACGACCCTCTGTTATCAACTCCGCTAACGGCCACAAAATCTCCGCCGCACGAAGCCCACTGGTGGCTGCTCAATCACATGCTTCCCCAGAACGTCGCGCTGTCAGAACACTGGCAGCTACAGGTCCATACTGCAGCCAGAACAATTTTCTACATTCAAACATTGACGGCCTCTTCTCTCTAAAAATTCACCAGACCGCTTCTACCACCAGCAAAGAAGTTTCCATCCCTAATTCCTCTGTGATGCCCACTAACCTACACGTTAAGCCGGCATGGAAAGGTGTGAATTAACACGGCCAGCCTGCTGTTTTAAATACAGCTTTTAGCAAGTTTTGAAAGGAGGAGAAGAGCAGACCTTGCTGTGCCAATAGTATCGAGTCTTCTGTGGCGAAGTGGATTTTACATAGAAAACATAGCGGTGAGTTGAAGAGGAATTATATCAGTACTTTGTTTAAAACTGTGCGTAAAAAGCTGTATATCTTTATTATTAATAATAAGTTGCAAAACGTGAATGGGGAGTCTTCAAGTTTGCGAGAAGATCGCCCCCTGGTGGAATAAAGGCAAGAACAGCTTACAGCACCTAGTATTACCAGGCAGTATTTAGAGTTAAACGGTGTGTAAAAGCTGCCTTTATGAATGAGAGAGAGAGAGAAGAAAAAAAAGTAAAATGGAAGGGGAGTGATAGATTTAAATTAATCGTGAAGTGGAGCGCCCCCTGTATAAAGTAAAAGTGAGAAAAGCTTACAGCACCTGGTATTCCCAGGCGGTCTCCCATCCAAGTACTAACCAGGCCCGACCCTGCTTAGCTTCCGAGATCGGACGAGATCGGGCGTGTTCAGGGTGGTATGGCCGTAAGCGAGAGACGCTACCAAAGACAGCCCTTTTGTACCACACGCGTCTATACACGCCAGTTAGTCCCATCGCATCCTACTCCTGGTTTTTTATCTGACTCACACTGCAGCCCCACCATCCAATCGGCAGCGCCGGACCCACACCAAACATTCACCAAACTGCTCAGCCGGCAGCCTACTGCAATTATTCCGTTCTTTCCGCATCCGCACACTTGCTTCTCTTTAACCCCTTTTCACTAGCGCACAGGTTAATCGCCGCACGTCCCCCGCCGGCAAACATTACTCCTTTGCCTACCGCATGCAGGCTTCTCCTAACGACCCTCTGTTATCAACTCCGCTAACGGCCACAAAATCTCCGCCGCACGAAGCCCACTGGTGGCTGCTCAATCACATGCTTCCCCAGAACGTCGCGCTGTCAGAACACTGGCAGCTACAGGTCCATACTGCAGCCAGAACAATTTTCTACATTCAAACATTGACGGCCTCTTCTCTCTAAAAATTCACCAGACCGCTTCTACCACCAGCAAAGAAGTTTCCATCCCTAATTCCTCTGTGATGCCCACTAACCTACACATTAAGCCGGCATGGAAAGGTGTGAATTAACACGGCCAGCCTGCTGTTTTAAATACAGCTTTTAGCAAGTTTTGAAAGGAGGAGAAGAGCAGACCTTGCTGTGCCAATAGTATCGAGTCTTCTGTGGCGAAGTGGTTTTTACATAGAAAACAAAGCGGTGAGTTGAAGAGGAATTATATCAGTACTTTGTTTAAAACCGCACGAAGCCCACTGGTGGCTGCTCAATCACATGCTTCCCCAGAACGTCGCGCTGTCAGAACACTGGCAGCTACAGGTCCATACTGCAGCCAGAACAATTTTCTACATTCAAACATTGACGGCCTCTTCTCTCTAAAAATTCACCAGACCGCTTCTACCACCAGCAAAGAAGTTTCCATCCCTAATTCCTCTGTGATGCCCACTAACCTACACATTAAGCCGGCATGGAAAGGTGTGAATTAACACGGCCAGCCTGCTGTTTTAAATACAGCTTTTAGCAAGTTTTGAAAGGAGGAGAAGAGCAGACCTTGCTGTGCCAATAGTATCGAGTCTTCTGTGGCGAAGTGGTTTTTACATAGAAAACAAAGCGGTGAGTTGAAGAGGAATTATATCAGTACTTTGTTTAAAACTGTGCGTAAAAAGCTGTATATCTTTATTATTAATAATAAGTTGCAAAACGTGAATGGGGAGTCTTCAAGTTTGCGAGAAGATCGCCCCCTGGTGGAATAAAGGCAAGAACAGCTTACAGCACCTAGTATTACCAGGCAGTATTTAGAGTTAAACGGTGTGTATAAGCTGCCTTTATGAATGAGAGAGAGAGAGAAAAAAAAAGTAAAATGGAAGGGGAGTGATAGATTTAAATTAATCGTGAAGTGGAGCGCCCCCTGTATAAAGTAAAAGTGAGAAAAGCTTACAGCACCTGGTATTCCCAGGCGGTCTCCCATCCAAGTACTAACCAGGCCCGACCCTGCTTAGCTTCCGAGATCGGACGAGATCGGGCGTGTTCAGGGTGGTATGGCCGTAAGCGAGAGACGCTACCAAAGACAGCCCTTTTGTACCACACGCGTCTATACACGCCAGTTAGTCCCATCGCATCCTACTCCTGGTTTTTTATCTGACTCACACTGCAGCCCCACCATCCAATCGGCAGCGCCGGACCCACACCAAACATTCACCAAACTGCTCAGCCGGCAGCCTACGGCAATTATTCCGTTCTTTCCGCATCCGCACACTTGCTTCTCTTTAACCCCTTTTCACTAGCGCACAGGTTAATCGCCGCACGTCCCCCGCCGGCAAACATTACTCCTTTGCCTACCGCATGCAGGCTTCTCCTAACGACCCTCTGTTATCAACTCCGCTAACGGCCACAAAATCTCCGCCGCACGAAGCCCACTGGTGGCTGCTCAATCACATGCTTCCCCAGAACGTCGCGCTGTCAGAACACTGGCAGCTACAGGTCCATACTGCAGCCAGAACAATTTTCTACATTCAAACATTGACGGCCTCTTCTCTCTAAAAATTCACCAGACCGCTTCTACCACCAGCAAAGAAGTTTCCATCCCTAATTCCTCTGTGATGCCCACTAACCTACACGTTAAGCCGGCATGGAAAGGTGTGAATTAACACGGCCAGCCTGCTGTTTTAAATACAGCTTTTAGCAAGTTTTGAAAGGAGGAGAAGAGCAGACCTTGCTGTGCCAATAGTATCGAGTCTTCTGTGGCGAAGTGGATTTTACATAGAAAACAAAGCGGTGAGTTGAAGAGGAATTATATCAGTACTTTGTTTAAAACTGTGCGTAAAAAGCTGTATATCTTTATTATTAATAATAAGTTGCAAAACGTGAATGGGGAGTCTTCAAGTTTGCGAGAAGATCGCCCCCTGGTGGAATAAAGGCAAGAACAGCTTACAGCACCTAGTATTACCAGGCAGTATTTAGAGTTAAACGGTGTGTAAAAGCTGCCTTTATGAATGAGAGAGAGAGAGAAGAAAAAAAAGTAAAATGGAAGGGGAGTGATAGATTTAAATTAATCGTGAAGTGGAGCGCCCCCTGTATAAAGTAAAAGTGAGAAAAGCTTACAGCACCTGGTATTCCCAGGCGGTCTCCCATCCAAGTACTAACCAGGCCCGACCCTGCTTAGCTTCCGAGATCGGACGAGATCGGGCGTGTTCAGGGTGGTATGGCCGTAAGCGAGAGACGCTACCAAAGACAGCCCTTTTGTACCACACGCGTCTATACACGCCAGTTAGTCCCATCGCATCCTACTCCTGGTTTTTTATCTGACTCACACTGCAGCCCCACCATCCAATCGGCAGCGCCGGACCCACACCAAACATTCACCAAACTGCTCAGCCGGCAGCCTACGGCAATTATTCCGTTCTTTCCGCATCCGCACACTTGCTTCTCTTTAACCCCTTTTCACTAGCGCACAGGTTAATCGCCGCACGTCCCCCGCCGGCAAACATTACTCCTTTGCCTACCGCATGCAGGCTTCTCCTAACGACCCTCTGTTATCAACTCCGCTAACGGCCACAAAATCTCCGCCGCACGAAGCCCACTGGTGGCTGCTCAATCACATGCTTCCCCAGAACGTCGCGCTGTCAGAACACTGGCAGCTACAGGTCCATACTGCAGCCAGAACAATTTTCTACATTCAAACATTGACGGCCTCTTCTCTCTAAAAATTCACCAGACCGCTTCTACCACCAGCAAAGAAGTTTCCATCCCTAATTCCTCTGTGATGCCCACTAACCTACACGTTAAGCCGGCATGGAAAGGTGTGAATTAACACGGCCAGCCTGCTGTTTTAAATACAGCTTTTAGCAAGTTTTGAAAGGAGGAGAAGAGCAGACCTTGCTGTGCCAATAGTATCGAGTCTTCTGTGGCGAAGTGGATTTTACATAGAAAACATAGCGGTGAGTTGAAGAGGAATTATATCAGTACTTTGTTTAAAACTGTGCGTAAAAAGCTGTATATCTTTATTATTAATAATAAGTTGCAAAACGTGAATGGGGAGTCTTCAAGTTTGCGAGAAGATCGCCCCCTGGTGGAATAAAGGCAAGAACAGCTTACAGCACCTAGTATTACCAGGCAGTATTTAGAGTTAAACGGTGTGTAAAAGCTGCCTTTATGAATGAGAGAGAGAGAGAAGAAAAAAAAGTAAAATGGAAGGGGAGTGATAGATTTAAATTAATCGTGAAGTGGAGCGCCCCCTGTATAAAGTAAAAGTGAGAAAAGCTTACAGCACCTGGTATTCCCAGGCGGTCTCCCATCCAAGTACTAACCAGGCCCGACCCTGCTTAGCTTCCGAGATCGGACGAGATCGGGCGTGTTCAGGGTGGTATGGCCGTAAGCGAGAGACGCTACCAAAGACAGCCCTTTTGTACCACACGCGTCTATACACGCCAGTTAGTCCCATCGCATCCTACTCCTGGTTTTTTATCTGACTCACACTGCAGCCCCACCATCCAATCGGCAGCGCCGGACCCACACCAAACATTCACCAAACTGCTCAGCCGGCAGCCTACTGCAATTATTCCGTTCTTTCCGCATCCGCACACTTGCTTCTCTTTAACCCCTTTTCACTAGCGCACAGGTTAATCGCCGCACGTCCCCCGCCGGCAAACATTACTCCTTTGCCTACCGCATGCAGGCTTCTCCTAACGACCCTCTGTTATCAACTCCGCTAACGGCCACAAAATCTCCGCCGCACGAAGCCCACTGGTGGCTGCTCAATCACATGCTTCCCCAGAACGTCGCGCTGTCAGAACACTGGCAGCTACAGGTCCATACTGCAGCCAGAACAATTTTCTACATTCAAACATTGACGGCCTCTTCTCTCTAAAAATTCACCAGACCGCTTCTACCACCAGCAAAGAAGTTTCCATCCCTAATTCCTCTGTGATGCCCACTAACCTACACATTAAGCCGGCATGGAAAGGTGTGAATTAACACGGCCAGCCTGCTGTTTTAAATACAGCTTTTAGCAAGTTTTGAAAGGAGGAGAAGAGCAGACCTTGCTGTGCCAATAGTATCGAGTCTTCTGTGGCGAAGTGGTTTTTACATAGAAAACAAAGCGGTGAGTTGAAGAGGAATTATATCAGTACTTTGTTTAAAACCGCACGAAGCCCACTGGTGGCTGCTCAATCACATGCTTCCCCAGAACGTCGCGCTGTCAGAACACTGGCAGCTACAGGTCCATACTGCAGCCAGAACAATTTTCTACATTCAAACATTGACGGCCTCTTCTCTCTAAAAATTCACCAGACCGCTTCTACCACCAGCAAAGAAGTTTCCATCCCTAATTCCTCTGTGATGCCCACTAACCTACACATTAAGCCGGCATGGAAAGGTGTGAATTAACACGGCCAGCCTGCTGTTTTAAATACAGCTTTTAGCAAGTTTTGAAAGGAGGAGAAGAGCAGACCTTGCTGTGCCAATAGTATCGAGTCTTCTGTGGCGAAGTGGTTTTTACATAGAAAACAAAGCGGTGAGTTGAAGAGGAATTATATCAGTACTTTGTTTAAAACTGTGCGTAAAAAGCTGTATATCTTTATTATTAATAATAAGTTGCAAAACGTGAATGGGGAGTCTTCAAGTTTGCGAGAAGATCGCCCCCTGGTGGAATAAAGGCAAGAACAGCTTACAGCACCTAGTATTACCAGGCAGTATTTAGAGTTAAACGGTGTGTATAAGCTGCCTTTATGAATGAGAGAGAGAGAGAAAAAAAAAGTAAAATGGAAGGGGAGTGATAGATTTAAATTAATCGTGAAGTGGAGCGCCCCCTGTATAAAGTAAAAGTGAGAAAAGCTTACAGCACCTGGTATTCCCAGGCGGTCTCCCATCCAAGTACTAACCAGGCCCGACCCTGCTTAGCTTCCGAGATCGGACGAGATCGGGCGTGTTCAGGGTGGTATGGCCGTAAGCGAGAGACGCTACCAAAGACAGCCCTTTTGTACCACACGCGTCTATACACGCCAGTTAGTCCCATCGCATCCTACTCCTGGTTTTTTATCTGACTCACACTGCAGCCCCACCATCCAATCGGCAGCGCCGGACCCACACCAAACATTCACCAAACTGCTCAGCCGGCAGCCTACGGCAATTATTCCGTTCTTTCCGCATCCGCACACTTGCTTCTCTTTAACCCCTTTTCACTAGCGCACAGGTTAATCGCCGCACGTCCCCCGCCGGCAAACATTACTCCTTTGCCTACCGCATGCAGGCTTCTCCTAACGACCCTCTGTTATCAACTCCGCTAACGGCCACAAAATCTCCGCCGCACGAAGCCCACTGGTGGCTGCTCAATCACATGCTTCCCCAGAACGTCGCGCTGTCAGAACACTGGCAGCTACAGGTCCATACTGCAGCCAGAACAATTTTCTACATTCAAACATTGACGGCCTCTTCTCTCTAAAAATTCACCAGACCGCTTCTACCACCAGCAAAGAAGTTTCCATCCCTAATTCCTCTGTGATGCCCACTAACCTACACGTTAAGCCGGCATGGAAAGGTGTGAATTAACACGGCCAGCCTGCTGTTTTAAATACAGCTTTTAGCAAGTTTTGAAAGGAGGAGAAGAGCAGACCTTGCTGTGCCAATAGTATCGAGTCTTCTGTGGCGAAGTGGATTTTACATAGAAAACAAAGCGGTGAGTTGAAGAGGAATTATATCAGTACTTTGTTTAAAACTGTGCGTAAAAAGCTGTATATCTTTATTATTAATAATAAGTTGCAAAACGTGAATGGGGAGTCTTCAAGTTTGCGAGAAGATCGCCCCCTGGTGGAATAAAGGCAAGAACAGCTTACAGCACCTAGTATTACCAGGCAGTATTTAGAGTTAAACGGTGTGTAAAAGCTGCCTTTATGAATGAGAGAGAGAGAGAAGAAAAAAAAGTAAAATGGAAGGGGAGTGATAGATTTAAATTAATCGTGAAGTGGAGCGCCCCTTGTATAAAGTAAAAGTGAGAAAAGCTTACAGCACCTGGTATTCCCAGGCGGTCTCCCATCCAAGTACTAACCAGGCCCGACCCTGCTTAGCTTCCGAGATCGGACGAGATGGGGCGTGTTCAGGGTGGTATGGCCGTAAGCGAGAGACGCTACCAAAGACAGCCCTTTTGTACCACACGCGTCTATACACGCCAGTTAGTCCCATCGCATCCTACTCCTGGTTTTTTATCTGACTCACACTGCAGCCCCACCATCCAATCGGCAGCGCCGGACCCACACCAAACATTCACCAAACTGCTCAGCCGGCAGCCTACTGCAATTATTCCGTTCTTTCCGCATCCGCACACTTGCTTCTCTTTAACCCCTTTTCACTAGCGCACAGGTTAATCGCCGCACGTCCCCCGCCGGCAAACATTACTCCTTTGCCTACCGCATGCAGGCTTCTCCTAACGACCCTCTGTTATCAACTCCGCTAACGGCCACAAAATCTCCGCCGCACGAAGCCCACTGGTGGCTGCTCAATCACATGCTTCCCCAGAACGTCGCGCTGTCAGAACACTGGCAGCTACAGGTCCATACTGCAGCCAGAACAATTTTCTACATTCAAACATTGACGGCCTCTTCTCTCTAAAAATTCACCAGACCGCTTCTACCACCAGCAAAGAAGTTTCCATCCCTAATTCCTCTGTGATGCCCACTAACCTACACATTAAGCCGGCATGGAAAGGTGTGAATTAACACGGCCAGCCTGCTGTTTTAAATACAGCTTTTAGCAAGTTTTGAAAGGAGGAGAAGAGCAGACCTTGCTGTGCCAATAGTATCGAGTCTTCTGTGGCGAAGTGGTTTTTACATAGAAAACAAAGCGGTGAGTTGAAGAGGAATTATATCAGTACTTTGTTTAAAACCGCACGAAGCCCACTGGTGGCTGCTCAATCACATGCTTCCCCAGAACGTCGCGCTGTCAGAACACTGGCAGCTACAGGTCCATACTGCAGCCAGAACAATTTTCTACATTCAAACATTGACGGCCTCTTCTCTCTAAAAATTCACCAGACCGCTTCTACCACCAGCAAAGAAGTTTCCATCCCTAATTCCTCTGTGATGCCCACTAACCTACACATTAAGCCGGCATGGAAAGGTGTGAATTAACACGGCCAGCCTGCTGTTTTAAATACAGCTTTTAGCAAGTTTTGAAAGGAGGAGAAGAGCAGACCTTGCTGTGCCAATAGTATCGAGTCTTCTGTGGCGAAGTGGATTTTACATAGAAAACAAAGCGGTGAGTTGAAGAGGAATGATATCAGTACTTTGTTTAAAACTGTGCGTAAAAAGCTGTATATCTTTATTATTAATAATAAGTTGCAAAACGTGAATGGGGAGTCTTCAAGTTTGCGAGAAGATCGCCCCCTGGTGGAATAAAGGCAAGAACAGCTTACAGCACCTAGTATTACCAGGCAGTATTTAGAGTTAAACGGTGTGTAAAAGCTGCCTTTATGAATGAGAGAGAGAGAGAAGAAAAAAAAGTAAAATGGAAGGGGAGTGATAGATTTAAATTAATCGTGAAGTGGAGCGCCCCCTGTATAAAGTAAAAGTGAGAAAAGCTTACAGCACCTGGTATTCCCAGGCGGTCTCCCATCCAAGTACTAACCAGGCCCGACCCTGCTTAGCTTCCGAGATCGGACGAGATCGGGCGTGTTCAGGGTGGTATGGCCGTAAGCGAGAGACGCTACCAAAGACAGCCCTTTTGTACCACACGCGTCTATACACGCCAGTTAGTCCCATCGCATCCTACTCCTGGTTTTCTATCTGACTCACACTGCAGCCCCACCATCCAATCGGCAGCGCCGGACCCACACCAAACATTCACCAAACTGCTCAGCCGGCAGCCTACGGCAATTATTCCGTTCTTTCCGCATCCGCACACTTGCTTCTCTTTAACTCCTTTTCACTGCCGCACAGGTTAATCGCCGCACGTCCCCCGCCGGCAAACATTACTCCTTTGCCTACCGCATGCAGGCTTCTCCTAACGACCCTCTGTTATCAACTCCGCTAACGGCCACAAAATCTCCGCCGCACGAAGCCCACTGGTGGCTGCTCAATCACATGCTTCCCCAGAACGTCGCGCTGTCAGAACACTGGCAGCTACAGGTCCATACTGCAGCCAGAACAATTTTCTACATTCAAACATTGACGGCCTCTTCTCTCTAAAAATTCACCAGACCGCTTCTACCACCAGCAAAGAAGTTTCCATCCCTAATTCCTCTGTGATGCCCACTAACCTACACGTTAAGCCGGCATGGAAAGGTGTGAATTAACACGGCCAGCCTGCTGTTTTAAATACAGCTTTTAGCAAGTTTTGAAAGGAGGAGAAGAGCAGACCTTGCTGTGCCAATAGTATCGAGTCTTCTGTGGCAAAGTGGATTTTACATAGAAAACAAAGCGGTGAGTTGAAGAGGAATTATATCAGTACTTTGTTTAAAACTGTGCGTAAAAAGCTGTATATCTTTATTATTAATAATAAGTTGCAAAACGTGAATGGGGAGTCTTCAAGTTTGCGAGAAGATCGCCCCCTGGTGGAATAAAGGCAAGAACAGCTTACAGCACCTAGTATTACCAGGCAGTATTTAGAGTTAAACGGTGTGTAAAAGCTGCCTTTATGAATGAGAGAGAGAGAGAAAAAAAAAAGTAAAATGGAAGGGGAGTGATAGATTTAAATTAATCGTGAAGTGGAGCGCCCCCTGTATAAAGTAAAAGTGAGAAAAGCTTACAGCACCTGGTATTCCCAGGCGGTCTCCCATCCAAGTACTAACCAGGCCCGACCCTGCTTAGCTTCCGAGATCGGACGAGATCGGGCGTGTTCAGGGTGGTATGGCCGTAAGCGAGAGACGCTACCAAAGACAGCCCTTTTGTACCACATGCGTCTATACACGCCAGTTAGTCCCATCGCATCCTACTCCTGGTTTTTTATCTGACTCACACTGCAGCCCCACCATCCAATCGGCAGCGCCGGACCCACACCAAACATTCACCAAACTGCTCAGCCGGCAGCCTACGGCAATTATTCCGTTCTTTCCGCATCCGCACACTTGCTTCTCTTTAACCCCTTTTCACTAGCGCACAGGTTAATCGCCGCACGTCCCCCGCCGGCAAACATTACTCCTTTGCCTACCGCATGCAGGCTTCTCCTAACGACCCTCTGTTATCAACTCCGCTAACGGCCACAAAATCTCCGCCGCACGAAGCCCACTGGTGGCTGCTCAATCACATGCTTCCCCAGAACGTCGCGCTGTCAGAACACTGGCAGCTACAGGTCCATACTGCAGCCAGAACAATTTTCTACATTCAAACATTGACGGCCTCTTCTCTCTAAAAATTCACCAGACCGCTTCTACCACCAGCAAAGAAGTTTCCATCCCTAATTCCTCTGTGATGCCCACTAACCTACACGTTAAGCCGGCATGGAAAGGTGTGAATTAACACGGCCAGCCTGCTGTTTTAAATACAGCTTTTAGCAAGTTTTGAAAGGAGGAGAAGAGCAGACCTTGCTGTGCCAATAGTATCGAGTCTTCTGTGGCGAAGTGGATTTTACATAGAAAA
This sequence comes from Brienomyrus brachyistius, assembly GCF_023856365.1. Classification (NCBI taxonomy): domain Eukaryota; kingdom Metazoa; phylum Chordata; class Actinopteri; order Osteoglossiformes; family Mormyridae; genus Brienomyrus; species Brienomyrus brachyistius. Next base: position 4,911,990 of record NC_064534.1, on the reverse strand, counting down.
CAAAGCGGTGAGTTGAAGAGGAATTATATCAGTACTTTGTTTAAAACTGTGCGTAAAAAGCTGTATATCTTTATTATTAATAATAAGTTGCAAAACGTGAATGGGGAGTCTTCAAGTTTGCGAGAAGATCGCCCCCTGGTGGAATAAAGGCAAGAACAGCTTACAGCACCTAGTATTACCAGGCAGTATTTAGAGTTAAACGGTGTGTAAAAGCTGCCTTTATGAATGAGAGAGAGAGAGAAAAAAAAAGTAAAATGGAAGGGGAGTGATAGATTTAAATTAATCGTGAAGTGGAGCGCCCCCTGTATAAAGTAAAAGTGAGAAAAGCTTACAGCACCTGGTATTCCCAGGCGGTCTCCCATCCAAGTACTAACCAGGCCCGACCCTGCTTAGCTTCCGAGATCGGACGAGATCGGGCGTGTTCAGGGTGGTATGGCCGTAAGCGAGAGACGCTACCAAAGACAGCCCTTTTGTACCACACGCGTCTATACACGCCAGTTAGTCCCATCGCATCCTACTCCTGGTTTTTTATCTGACTCACACTGCAGCCCCACCATCCAATCGGCAGCGCCGGACCCACACCAAACATTCACCAAACTGCTCAGCCGGCAGCCTACTGCAATTATTCCGTTCTTTCCGCATCCGCACACTTGCTTCTCTTTAACCCCTTTTCACTAGCGCACAGGTTAATCGCCGCACGTCCCCCGCCGGCAAACATTACTCCTTTGCCTACCGCATGCAGGCTTCTCCTAACGACCCTCTGTTATCAACTCCGCTAACGGCCACAAAATCTCCGCCGCACGAAGCCCACTGGTGGCTGCTCAATCACATGCTTCCCCAGAACGTCGCGCTGTCAGAACACTGGCAGCTACAGGTCCATACTGCAGCCAGAACAATTTTCTACATTCAAACATTGACGGCCTCTTCTCTCTAAAAATTCACCAGACCGCTTCTACCACCAGCAAAGAAGTTTCCATCCCTAATTCCTCTGTGATGCCCACTAACCTACACATTAAGCCGGCATGGAAAGGTGTGAATTAACACGGCCAGCCTGCTGTTTTAAATACAGCTTTTAGCAAGTTTTGAAAGGAGGAGAAGAGCAGACCTTGCTGTGCCAATAGTATCGAGTCTTCTGTGGCAAAGTGGATTTTACATAGAAAACAAAGCGGTGAGTTGAAGAGGAATTATATCAGTACTTTGTTTAAAACTGTGCGTAAAAAGCTGTATATCTTTATTATTAATAATAAGTTGCAAAACGTGAATGGGGAGTCTTCAAGTTTGCGAGAAGATCGCCCCCTGGTGGAATAAAGGCAAGAACAGCTTACAGCACCTAGTATTACCAGGCAGTATTTAGAGTTAAACGGTGTGTAAAAGCTGCCTTTATGAATGAGAGAGAGAGAGAAAAAAAAAAGTAAAATGGAAGGGGAGTGATAGATTTAAATTAATCGTGAAGTGGAGCGCCCCCTGTATAAAGTAAAAGTGAGAAAAGCTTACAGCACCTGGTATTCCCAGGCGGTCTCCCATCCAAGTACTAACCAGGCCCGACCTTGCTTAGCTTCCGAGATCGGACGAGATCGGGCGTGTTCAGGGTGGTATGGCCGTAAGCGAGAGACGCTACCAAAGACAGCCCTTTTGTACCACATGCGTCTATACACGCCAGTTAGTCCCATCGCATCCTACTCCTGGTTTTTTATCTGACTCACACTGCAGCCCCACCATCCAATCGGCAGCGCCGGACCCACACCAAACATTCACCAAACTGCTCAGCCGGCAGCCTACGGCAATTATTCCGTTCTTTCCGCATCCGCACACTTGCTTCTCTTTAACCCCTTTTCACTAGCGCACAGGTTAATCGCCGCACGTCCCCCGCCGGCAAACATTACTCCTTTGCCTACCGCATGCAGGCTTCTCCTAACGACCCTCTGTTATCAACTCCGCTAACGGCCACAAAATCTCCGCCGCACGAAGCCCACTGGTGGCTGCTCAATCACATGCTTCCCCAGAACGTCGCGCTGTCAGAACACTGGCAGCTACAGGTCCATACTGCAGCCAGAACAATTTTCTACATTCAAACATTGACGGCCTCTTCTCTCTAAAAATTCACCAGACCGCTTCTACCACCAGCAAAGAAGTTTCCATCCCTAATTCCTCTGTGATGCCCACTAACCTACACGTTAAGCCGGCATGGAAAGGTGTGAATTAACACGGCCAGCCTGCTGTTTTAAATACAGCTTTTAGCAAGTTTTGAAAGGAGGAGAAGAGCAGACCTTGCTGTGCCAATAGTATCGAGTCTTCTGTGGCGAAGTGGATTTTACATAGAAAACAAAGCGGTGAGTTGAAGAGGAATTATATCAGTACTTTGTTTAAAACTGTGCGTAAAAAGCTGTATATCTTTATTATTAATAATAAGTTGCAAAACGTGAATGGGGAGTCTTCAAGTTTGCGAGAAGATCGCCCCCTGGTGGAATAAAGGCAAGAACAGCTTACAGCACCTAGTATTACCAGGCAGTATTTAGAGTTAAACGGTGTGTAAAAGCTGCCTTTATGAATGAGAGAGAGAGAGAAAAAAAAAGTAAAATGGAAGGGGAGTGATAGATTTAAATTAATCGTGAAGTGGAGCGCCCCCTGTATAAAGTAAAAGTGAGAAAAGCTTACAGCACCTGGTATTCCCAGGCGGTCTCCCATCCAAGTACTAACCAGGCCCGACCCTGCTTAGCTTCCGAGATCGGACGAGATCGGGCGTGTTCAGGGTGGTATGGCCGTAAGCGAGAGACGCTACCAAAGACAGCCCTTTTGTACCACACGCGTCTATACACGCCAGTTAGTCCCATCGCATCCTACTCCTGGTTTTTTATCTGACTCACACTGCAGCCCCACCATCCAATCGGCAGCGCCGGACCCACACCAAACATTCACCAAACTGCTCAGCCGGCAGCCTACTGCAATTATTCCGTTCTTTCCGCATCCGCACACTTGCTTCTCTTTAACCCCTTTTCACTAGCGCACAGGTTAATCGCCGCACGTCCCCCGCCGGCAAACATTACTCCTTTGCCTACCGCATGCAGGCTTCTCCTAACGACCCTCTGTTATCAACTCCGCTAACGGCCACAAAATCTCCGCCGCACGAAGCCCACTGGTGGCTGCTCAATCACATGCTTCCCCAGAACGTCGCGCTGTCAGAACACTGGCAGCTACAGGTCCATACTGCAGCCAGAACAATTTTCTACATTCAAACATTGACGGCCTCTTCTCTCTAAAAATTCACCAGACCGCTTCTACCACCAGCAAAGAAGTTTCCATCCCTAATTCCTCTGTGATGCCCACTAACCTACACATTAAGCCGGCATGGAAAGGTGTGAATTAACACGGCCAGCCTGCTGTTTTAAATACAGCTTTTAGCAAGTTTTGAAAGGAGGAGAAGAGCAGACCTTGCTGTGCCAATAGTATCGAGTCTTCTGTGGCGAAGTGGATTTTACATAGAAAACAAAGCGGTGAGTTGAAGAGGAATGATATCAGTACTTTGTTTAAAACTGTGCGTAAAAAGCTGTATATCTTTATTATTAATAATAAGTTGCAAAACGTGAATGGGGAGTCTTCAAGTTTGCGAGAAGATCGCCCCCTGGTGGAATAAAGGCAAGAACAGCTTACAGCACCTAGTATTACCAGGCAGTATTTAGAGTTAAACGGTGTGTAAAAGCTGCCTTTATGAATGAGAGAGAGAGAGAAGAAAAAAAAGTAAAATGGAAGGGGAGTGATAGATTTAAATTAATCGTGAAGTGGAGCGCCCCCTGTATAAAGTAAAAGTGAGAAAAGCTTACAGCACCTGGTATTCCCAGGCGGTCTCCCATCCAAGTACTAACCAGGCCCGACCCTGCTTAGCTTCCGAGATCGGACGAGATCGGGCGTGTTCAGGGTGGTATGGCCGTAAGCGAGAGACGCTACCAAAGACAGCCCTTTTGTACCACACGCGTCTATACACGCCAGTTAGTCCCATCGCATCCTACTCCTGGTTTTCTATCTGACTCACACTGCAGCCCCACCATCCAATCGGCAGCGCCGGACCCACACCAAACATTCACCAAACTGCTCAGCCGGCAGCCTACGGCAATTATTCCGTTCTTTCCGCATCCGCACACTTGCTTCTCTTTAACCCCTTTTCACTAGCGCACAGGTTAATCGCCGCACGTCCCCCGCCAGCAAACATTACTCCTTTGCCTACCGCATGCAGGCTTCTCCTAACGACCCTCTGTTATCAACTCCGCTAACGGCCACAAAATCTCCGCCGCACGAAGCCCACTGGTGGCTGCTCAATCACATGCTTCCCCAGAACGTCGCGCTGTCAGAACACTGGCAGCTACAGGTCCATACTGCAGCCAGAACAATTTTCTACATTCAAACATTGACGGCCTCTTCTCTCTAAAAATTCACCAGACCGCTTCTACCACCAGCAAAGAAGTTTCCATCCCTAATTCCTCTGTGATGCCCACTAACCTACACATTAAGCCGGCATGGAAAGGTGTGAATTAACACGGCCAGCCTGCTGTTTTAAATACAGCTTTTAGCAAGTTTTGAAAGGAGGAGAAGAGCAGACCTTGCTGTGCCAATAGTATCGAGTCTTCTGTGGCGAAGTGGATTTTACATAGAAAACAAAGCGGTGAGTTGAAGAGGAATGATATCAGTACTTTGTTTAAAACTGTGCGTAAAAAGCTGTATATCTTTATTATTAATAATAAGTTGCAAAACGTGAATGGGGAGTCTTCAAGTTTGCGAGAAGATCGCCCCCTGGTGGAATAAAGGCAAGAACAGCTTACAGCACCTAGTATTACCAGGCAGTATTTAGAGTTAAACGGTGTGTAAAAGCTGCCTTTATGAATGAGAGAGAGAGAGAAGAAAAAAAAGTAAAATGGAAGGGGAGTGATAGATTTAAATTAATCGTGAAGTGGAGCGCCCCCTGTATAAAGTAAAAGTGAGAAAAGCTTACAGCACCTGGTATTCCCAGGCGGTCTCCCATCCAAGTACTAACCAGGCCCGACCCTGCTTAGCTTCCGAGATCGGACGAGATCGGGCGTGTTCAGGGTGGTATGGCCGTAAGCGAGAGACGCTACCAAAGACAGCCCTTTTGTACCACACGCGTCTATACACGCCAGTTAGTCCCATCGCATCCTACTCCTGGTTTTCTATCTGACTCACACTGCAGCCCCACCATCCAATCGGCAGCGCCGGACCCACACCAAACATTCACCAAACTGCTCAGCCGGCAGCCTACTGCAATTATTCCGTTCTTTCCGCATCCGCACACTTGCTTCTCTTTAACCCCTTTTCACTAGCGCACAGGTTAATCGCCGCACGTCCCCCGCCGGCAAACATTACTCCTTTGCCTACCGCATGCAGGCTTCTCCTAACGACCCTCTGTTATCAACTCCGCTAACGGCCACAAAATCTCCGCCGCACGAAGCCCACTGGTGGCTGCTCAATCACATGCTTCCCCAGAACGTCGCGCTGTCAGAACACTGGCAGCTACAGGTCCATACTGCAGCCAGAACAATTTTCTACATTCAAACATTGACGGCCTCTTCTCTCTAAAAATTCACCAGACCGCTTCTACCACCAGCAAAGAAGTTTCCATCCCTAATTCCTCTGTGATGCCCACTAACCTACACATTAAGCCGGCATGGAAAGGTGTGAATTAACACGGCCAGCCTGCTGTTTTAAATACAGCTTTTAGCAAGTTTTGAAAGGAGGAGAAGAGCAGACCTTGCTGTGCCAATAGTATCGAGTCTTCTGTGGCGAAGTGGATTTTACATAGAAAACAAAGCGGTGAGTTGAAGAGGAATGATATCAGTACTTTGTTTAAAACTGTGCGTAAAAAGCTGTATATCTTTATTATTAATAATAAGTTGCAAAACGTGAATGGGGAGTCTTCAAGTTTGCGAGAAGATCGCCCCCTGGTGGAATAAAGGCAAGAACAGCTTACAGCACCTAGTATTACCAGGCAGTATTTAGAGTTAAACGGTGTGTAAAAGCTGCCTTTATGAATGAGAGAGAGAGAGAAGAAAAAAAAGTAAAATGGAAGGGGAGTGATAGATTTAAATTAATCGTGAAGTGGAGCGCCCCCTGTATAAAGTAAAAGTGAGAAAAGCTTACAGCACCTGGTATTCCCAGGCGGTCTCCCATCCAAGTACTAACCAGGCCCGACCCTGCTTAGCTTCCGAGATCGGACGAGATCGGGCGTGTTCAGGGTGGTATGGCCGTAAGCGAGAGACGCTACCAAAGACAGCCCTTTTGTACCACACGCGTCTATACACGCCAGTTAGTCCCATCGCATCCTACTCCTGGTTTTCTATCTGACTCACACTGCAGCCCCACCATCCAATCGGCAGCGCCGGACCCACACCAAACATTCACCAAACTGCTCAGCCGGCAGCCTACGGCAATTATTCCGTTCTTTCCGCATCCGCACACTTGCTTCTCTTTAACCCCTTTTCACTAGCGCACAGGTTAATCGCCGCACGTCCCCCGCCAGCAAACATTACTCCTTTGCCTACCGCATGCAGGCTTCTCCTAACGACCCTCTGTTATCAACTCCGCTAACGGCCACAAAATCTCCGCCGCACGAAGCCCACTGGTGGCTGCTCAATCACATGCTTCCCCAGAACGTCGCGCTGTCAGAACACTGGCAGCTACAGGTCCATACTGCAGCCAGAACAATTTTCTACATTCAAACATTGACGGCCTCTTCTCTCTAAAAATTCACCAGACCGCTTCTACCACCAGCAAAGAAGTTTCCATCCCTAATTCCTCTGTGATGCCCACTAACCTACACGTTAAGCCGGCATGGAAAGGTGTGAATTAACACGGCCAGCCTGCTGTTTTAAATACAGCTTTTAGCAAGTTTTGAAAGGAGGAGAAGAGCAGACCTTGCTGTGCCAATAGTATCGAGTCTTCTGTGGCGAAGTGGATTTTACATAGAAAACAAAGCGGTGAGTTGAAGAGGAATGATATCAGTACTTTGTTTAAAACTGTGCGTAAAAAGCTGTATATCTTTATTATTAATAATAAGTTGCAAAACGTGAATGGGGAGTCTTCAAGTTTGCGAGAAGATCGCCCCCTGGTGGAATAAAGGCAAGAACAGCTTACAGCACCTAGTATTACCAGGCAGTATTTAGAGTTAAACGGTGTGTAAAAGCTGCCTTTATGAATGAGAGAGAGAGAGAAAAAAAAAGTAAAATGGAAGGGGAGTGATAGATTTAAATTAATCGTGAAGTGGAGCGCCCCCTGTATAAAGTAAAAGTGAGAAAAGCTTACAGCACCTGGTATTCCCAGGCGGTCTCCCATCCAAGTACTAACCAGGCCCGACCCTGCTTAGCTTCCGAGATCGGGCGTGTTCAGGGTGGTATGGCCGTAAGCGAGAGACGCTACCAAAGACAGCCCTTTTGTACCACACGCGTCTATACACGCCAGTTAGTCCCATCGCATCCTACTCCTGGTTTTCTATCTGACTCACACTGCAGCCCCACCATCCAATCGGCAGCGCCGGACCCACACCAAACATTCACCAAACTGCTCAGCCGGCAGCCTACGGCAATTATTCCGTTCTTTCCGCATCCGCACACTTGCTTCTCTTTAACTCCTTTTCACTGCCGCACAGGTTAATCGCCGCACGTCCCCCGCCGGCAAACATTACTCCTTTGCCTACCGCATGCAGGCTTCTCCTAACGACCCTCTGTTATCAACTCCGCTAACGGCCACAAAATCTCCGCCGCACGAAGCCCACTGGTGGCTGCTCAATCACATGCTTCCCCAGAACGTCGCGCTGTCAGAACACTGGCAGCTACAGGTCCATACTGCAGCCAGAACAATTTTCTACATTCAAACATTGACGGCCTCTTCTCTCTAAAAATTCACCAGACCGCTTCTACCACCAGCAAAGAAGTTTCCATCCCTAATTCCTCTGTGATGCCCACTAACCTACACGTTAAGCCGGCATGGAAAGGTGTGAATTAACACGGCCAGCCTGCTGTTTTAAATACAGCTTTTAGCAAGTTTTGAAAGGAGGAGAAGAGCAGACCTTGCTGTGCCAATAGTATCGAGTCTTCTGTGGCGAAGTGGATTTTACATAGAAAACAAAGCGGTGAGTTGAAGAGGAATTATATCAGTACTTTGTTTAAAACTGTGCGTAAAAAGCTGTATATCTTTATTATTAATAATAAGTTGCAAAACGTGAATGGGGAGTCTTCAAGTTTGCGAGAAGATCGCCCCCTGGTGGAATAAAGGCAAGAACAGCTTACAGCACCTAGTATTACCAGGCAGTATTTAGAGTTAAACGGTGTGTAAAAGCTGCCTTTATGAATGAGAGAGAGAGAGAAAAAAAAAAGTAAAATGGAAGGGGAGTGATAGATTTAAATTAATCGTGAAGTGGAGCGCCCCCTGTATAAAGTAAAAGTGAGAAAAGCTTACAGCACCTGGTATTCCCAGGCGGTCTCCCATCCAAGTACTAACCAGGCCCGACCCTGCTTAGCTTCCGAGATCGGACGAGATCGGGCGTGTTCAGGGTGGTATGGCCGTAAGCGAGAGACGCTACCAAAGACAGCCCTTTTGTACCACACGCGTCTATACACGCCAGTTAGTCCCATCGCATCCTACTCCTGGTTTTCTATCTGACTCACACTGCAGCCCCACCATCCAATCGGCAGCGCCGGACCCACACCAAACATTCACCAAACTGCTCAGCCGGCAGCCTACGGCAATTATTCCGTTCTTTCCGCATCCGCACACTTGCTTCTCTTTAACCCCTTTTCACTAGCGCACAGGTTAATCGCCGCACGTCCCCCGCCGGCAAACATTACTCCTTTGCCTACCGCATGCAGGCTTCTCCTAACGACCCTCTGTTATCAACTCCGCTAACGGCCACAAAATCTCCGCCGCACGAAGTTTAAAACTGTGCGTAAAAAGCTGTATATCTTTATTATTAATAATAAGTTGCAAAACGTGAATGGGGAGTCTTCAAGTTTGCGAGAAGATCGCCCCCTGGTGGAATAAAGGCAAGAACAGCTTACAGCACCTAGTATTACCAGGCAGTATTTAGAGTTAAACGGTGTGTATAAGCTGCCTTTATGAATGAGAGAGAGAGAGAAAAAAAAAGTAAAATGGAAGGGGAGTGATAGATTTAAATTAATCGTGAAGTGGAGCGCCCCCTGTATAAAGTAAAAGTGAGAAAAGCTTACAGCACCTGGTATTCCCAGGCGGTCTCCCATCCAAGTACTAACCAGGCCCGACCCTGCTTAGCTTCCGAGATCGGACGAGATCGGGCGTGTTCAGGGTGGTATGGCCGTAAGCGAGAGACGCTACCAAAGACAGCCCTTTTGTACCACACGCGTCTATACACGCCAGTTAGTCCCATCGCATCCTACTCCTGGTTTTCTATCTGACTCACACTGCAGCCCCACCATCCAATCGGCAGCGCCGGACCCACACCAAACATTCACCAAACTGCTCAGCCGGCAGCCTACGGCAATTATTCCGTTCTTTCCGCATCCGCACACTTGCTTCTCTTTAACCCCTTTTCACTAGCGCACAGGTTAATCGCCGCACGTCCCCCGCCGGCAAACATTACTCCTTTGCCTACCGCATGCAGGCTTCTCCTAACGACCCTCTGTTATCAACTCCGCTAACGGCCACAAAATCTCCGCCGCACGAAGCCCACTGGTGGCTGCTCAATCACATGCTTCCCCAGAACGTCGCGCTGTCAGAACACTGGCAGCTACAGGTCCATACTGCAGCCAGAACAATTTTCTACATTCAAACATTGACGGCCTCTTCTCTCTAAAAATTCACCAGACCGCTTCTACCACCAGCAAAGAAGTTTCCATCCCTAATTCCTCTGTGATGCCCACTAACCTACACATTAAGCCGGCATGGAAAGGTGTGAATTAACACGGCCAGCCTGCTGTTTTAAATACAGCTTTTAGCAAGTTTTGAAAGGAGGAGAAGAGCAGACCTTGCTGTGCCAATAGTATCGAGTCTTCTGTGGCGAAGTGGATTTTACATAGAAAACAAAGCGGTGAGTTGAAGAGGAATTATATCAGTACTTTGTTTAAAACTGTGCGTAAAAAGCTGTATATCTTTATTATTAATAATAAGTTGCAAAACGTGAATGGGGAGTCTTCAAGTTTGCGAGAAGATCGCCCCCTGGTGGAATAAAGGCAAGAACAGCTTACAGCACCTAGTATTACCAGGCAGTATTTAGAGTTAAACGGTGTGTAAAAGCTGCCTTTATGAATGAGAGAGAGAGAGAAAAAAAAAGTAAAATGGAAGGGGAGTGATAGATTTAAATTAATCGTGAAGTGGAGCGCCCCCTGTATAAAGTAAAAGTGAGAAAAGCTTACAGCACCTGGTATTCCCAGGCGGTCTCCCATCCAAGTACTAACCAGGCCCGACCCTGCTTAGCTTCCGAGATCGGACGAGATCGGGCGTGTTCAGGGTGGTATGGCCGTAAGCGAGAGACGCTACCAAAGACAGCCCTTTTGTACTACACGCAGCCTACGGCAATTATTCCGTTTTTTCCGCATCCGCACACTTGCTTCTCTTTAACTCCGAGATCGGGCGTTTTTTTTTTTTTTATTATTAAACACTCAGACAGACAGGGCTGCATATATGCCACCAGCAAGGAGCAGTACAGGGAGTCAGGGCCGGGACAGGGGCAAGGCCACAGCCCACGACCCCACTCACAGGGTGCAGCAGTCATCATCATGTAGGCGTGCTTTAATAAAAAAAGTCAAGGAAGAAAACCAGGATTAAAAAATCCAATTAAAAGCCAATTCACTCAAAGACAAAACAGACAAAATCCAAGAAATCCCACCCCAAAAACAAAACAAAGCAAACAGGAAAAACACAGGCAGAACAAAAACCTAAAAAAAACATCCCAAACCAAACGCCCACCCACAAAAGAAAGAAAAGGAATCCGGGTCACATAATCATGTAAAAACCGGGGCGAGTCATGAGGCCCGGCAGACAATAAAAGCACCTTAGTTAAAACCAGCCGCAACCGACGCTTACAAATCAAAACAGGGTCTAAAACAACACCAGTGTAGCGAGCCCTGTTACGCCGCAGCCACACAGTGTATTTGGCTACGGTTAAAAACAAATTCAAAAAGGTACTGGCAGGGTGACCCTTCTCCACTCCAAACAAAAACATGACTTGCCACCCCGCCTCAGTAAAAACAGGCACAGGCCCCACCGCCCGGCAACCTTGTCCACCACTCCCAGAGCCCAGACAATAAAATCCACTAACTGTTTACAGCCAAAGAACATGTGTGTGAGGCCCTCCTCCACGTCCCGCACACTGGGCAGAGCGGAGACACGGCCAAGCCCAGTCTATGCAGCCTCCACATTGTCAGTAGGTCGCTGTGCCTCTGTCTGTAATCAAAATGGGCGAGGGCCGGGTCCACTGGGCAGGCCAGCATGTTACCCCACAGCAGGACAGGCTCCAGGGTGGGGAAGGGGGCTTTCCAGAACTCCTGCGCCACTGGGGGGCCAAAACTTCAGGTATGCAGCAATGTTCTCTCCTGGGTGTCCTGCCATGGACTCCTTTCTTGTTCAATGTGTTGCATATTGTTGAGTCGTGAACAGAGATGTTACTCGGTTCTAATGACTTCCTCATGTCATTCGCTGTCACTCTAGGGTTCTTCTTTACCTCATTGATGACTTTGCATTGTGCTCTTGAGGTCGTCTTGGCTGGACACCCACTTCTAAGCAGAGTAACCACAATAACAAATTATCTCCATTTATATACAACTTGCCTAACAGTAGACTGACGAATATCTAAAATATCTGAGATGACTCTGTAACCGTTTGTAACAATTCTTGAGCGTAGCTCTTTTGTACGAGGCGTGACTCCCATCTGGATATAATTCTTTTCAAAAGCTCAAACTTTTCAGTGTTTTTAATCAGTCACAGTAATTCTAGGCCACACCTCTGACCTCTTTTCATTAAATGGACTCCAGGTTTGCTAAATTCTGACTGCAATGAGCTTTTTAAAAAGTCATTAGCTTAGGGCTCACTTACTTTTTCCAACCTTCAGTGAAACCGTTTGAATGAATTATTCAATGTGATCAAAAATTCTCTGAAAATATGTGTATCTTTAGTTATAAGAGACTGTGTTCATCATTGTGATTTACATGGAGATACGACCCTCTTTTATATGGGAATTACACATGAATATAGTAAATTCCAGCGGGTTTAGAAACTTTTTACTTTGACTGCACATATAGTGTAAAGCTTGTATGTCAATGCAATTTCTTATGTGACAGGTAATTTCCAGTTAAATCTTTAAATTCTGCATAAAAAGCTGTAAGATGCACCTGCTTTGATTCATGTCACAAAAAGAGAGTATTTTTTGATCAGTGCCATTTTACTATGCTATTTTGAGTACTGCTCATTTGTCAGAATTCGTCTCCAAAAATATGTCACATTGGTCTGCGCTGTATTATTAAAGACTGTGTGTTCATCGCTGATGGTTAAGGCACATAAATACATTTCTAGGTTAACTACATTACAGATTGTATTGTCATTCAAGTACACTTTGAGTGTCTGTCTTGTCCATTATAGATATTGTTTGATCCGTTATTACCCTCACAATGTTACCTTGTCGCGAATGAAAATTTCGGCCTTTTGGTGCAGAAGCCGAGATATCGGCAGCATGCTAAGCGCAGACAGACAGAGGAACATCGGGCTTCCTGCAGAGTCTGTGCAAAACTTTGCAGCTGGAGAACTCCTGCGTCGTCGCTGATATTTGACCATGTTTACACATGTGACTCTGTGACTATTTTTCCCCACCGGAGGAGACCCTGGGTGAATTAATCGATACTCCCCTGTTGTGACCAATCTTGTTCATTATAATTTATTGAAGAAAAATCTTTTGACCTTAAATCTATTCATAATCCAATGACAACAAACTGGATTTTAATTATGATCCTCATCAGTCACCATAAAGAGGCCAGGCAGAGCCATTGGTGAGTTTTCTATCCTGATTCTTATGCAAATAAAGATACTTGTATGATTTCCCCCCAGTCACATCACACGAAGTTCCTCCTAAAAAGAAAACTGGCAAAAGTTGAAATGCTCAGGGTCCCATTGGAAGCATCAGGCTGTAGTATTTTCCTTTCCGCCATCTTCCAATTGCTTATACTGATCACAGTGGTGGTGCATGTCTGGGCCCATTCCAGGCTGAATGGGATACACTCTGGACAGGATACTAGTCTATCACTACTGTATGAACTGTGGGAGGAAACCGGAATGCCAGGAGATCGACAGGTCGGAATGCCAGCTCATCGCAGGGCACATACATGCACAAAGAAATTATTCATCAATCAATATTATTGATTTAGAGACACCAATTACTGTTTTTGCATTGCAGGAGCAGACTGGAGGACCTGGGTGAAACCTCATGCAAACCACACACCCAGAGCCATCTGAAGGCAGGTGGAGATGTGAGGTAACTGAGTCACTGACTGTCACCCTGACTACAAAGGGAAAGTGAGTCATACTACAGTCATTGCCCAAGTATAATTTGTGTGGACATTAATTAGGAAATAGCCTTTATCATTGCAAATTCTAACTTTGCAAATGTAAAATCCAAGCGGTTCTGCCCTCTGTCACTAAACTGTGAGATAACAACCAGAAGGTCCAACTTTTCTTTGTCCTTTGCATAGTTTGAACACAATATTTAATATGCAAACCCTTTAGTTTCAGATACTGCAGCAGCACTAGCTCAGTAGTAAGGATTTCACTGTATATTTATTTGTTTTGCTGAATTCATGAGCATCAACAATATCTGCAGATCCGTGGCTAATATGAGCTGCACAGCCTTTCAAGTCTGAAAATCGGGTCTTTTTGAAGAAAAGGACCTAAATAAAAGCAGAATTTGTTAGAACATGACTGTCATTTTTAGAATTCATCCTCACATTAATGACTTCACTCGACATTAATTAGAGGTAATCACCTTTGCATCACTTCTATGGATAATGTTGGAGTGGAAATCTAAAAAACACCCAAGATGGCTCAAATGCTTCAAAGCCTAATGCAATTTCTTAAATTCTAGAAAATCAAATATGTTGTCAAAGGATTAAACAAGTCTTGCTCAGTTTGGCGTCCCATGTTGACATACCTTGTAAACATTAAGTCTCTGCCCCCCGCAATAAAATTTCTTGTTTATTGTCATTTATTAACTTGCGTAGTTGTTTATTTCCTTGTTTGCTTGTTTCCTGTCCCAGGAAACACAGGTCCACACTGCATGGGATGCCGGTCTATTACAGCAAATGCTCCATTAACATTTTTGACACAACGACTCACTGAACTGCAAGCTTTTGGACTATGTGAGGATACCTGAGTTCCTTGAGGCAAACCAAGCAACAGAGAGAGCAGGCAAAGAGAGATTTTTTTAAAATATCTGCAAATATCTATTACTTACCTACTAGTTTTATTGCACTGATTGCACATAATTTTATATAATTCTCTTTGACTGTGCATGAAGGCCCTGCCTTTCCGTCAGTTATAAAGTTATCCGTGTGTTTAACAGGCTTGAAAAATACTGCAATACAGTGTGGAGAACAGAACATTGATCAAAGCATTTGGCATCCAGTTTAACACCACTGTCTTTGTGAAGGTGAACCAGTGCACAAAACCAGGACAGATTAGCTCAGAAGGCCTAAAGACAAAGACAAGCTAAAGACAGACTGTTAGCACACCGTTTAGACTTAAACCGGCCACAAAGTGAGCAATGAGCAAACTTCAGCTTTGCCACTTAAAATGCTACACATCATAAAGTATCATGCACTGGATGAGCATTGGGAAGATGGGTGGAGTTTGATGTTGCTCCAATTTGAAGAGGTACATATAGGCTGAAAAATTTGTCACATATGCTCCATTCATGGTCCCTCCCACCTCTACAACCTGAGAGAGAGAGAAGCAGAACCAATCATTCTTTCTGCCCTCAGAACATTTGTGTACAAGTAAAACTCCCATGAGCCCAGTAGTCATGGATACAGCCATTTCTGGTGACCAGCACCTGTCCTGGGAAAGGTCTTGCTTTTCTCAGCCTGGTAAGAGACAGACAGTGACCTCGCTGTGTGATGTCACACGGTCCATTTTTTGCCACAAAGACCCATTTGAGTGCTGATGTCTCTCTAAGTCACATCCAGTCCCTCATTGCAGGCAAATGCCATGGATAACTGGGTCATCATATTTACCTCCAGCAGAGGTTTTCGACCAGAGTTGAAAGTGTGGCTTCTGTCCCTACTAGTATCCGTGAGACGTACTTGCCAACAAAATCCTCAATGCTACAAACTTTTGAGGTCACAAATGCAGGTTTACCTGTAGAAACACAAACTTTTTTTTCGTTCTGAAGCTCACCGAGATGAGATACGGTACCCAGTGAAATGAATGTTCTAACGATCCTCACAAGATAAATACTTCCTGCCTGCCCTGGACCCAGACTTACAGCTAGCAGAGTTAAGAGTGGCAGAAACATCCAGCCACCCGGTGAGGTCATTTCCCTTAAACTTCATGACCACAGAAGAAATCACAACAGTAAAGAGAGAAGACATTCAGAATGAGAAAAATCATTTTTGCAAACTTCGTTAAGACAATATTTATACAATGGGAGAATTCTCAAAAAACTGACTGACAAACTATTGCCCTCAGACTGATGGGAAAAAAAGAATTCATTCAAATAAACACCACAATGCCAAAGTCAAACAAATCCACATGAAAGTGAAGCAAAAGCTTCTATTAAGGAATCACTATGTTTTGACATCATGTGTTTATATGTCACTTAAGACCTATAAGAGGCTTAAGGCGAAAGTAAAAAAAACTTAAAAAGCTAGAATAATAAAAGGAATTTTATTAAGAACAAGAAATTTCAACTACAAAGTATGAAAGAACCACCATTTTCACAATTAAACTACAAATCAGGTGTTTAAAGAGGGAGAGGAGACCTATACTGTGCAATTATCGCCTTTTCTGGAAAATATTTCCACGTCCAATCCCTCCACGGCCACGTCCTCTTGCGGCCACTGTAAGAGAAGAAATGCACATTACATGTATGGGGCCTAATATGTCAAATCTAAATCAATGCAAAACCAAAGACAACTCCAGGATGGCAGAACAGCTTAGGGAGGCAATAAGTGCTTATTGTCAAAGCAAAACCAAACCGAAAGAGGAGCAGCATCAAATGTAAGTAACACCACCCAAGAAAGAGACTCCATAGCTTTGCATTAAGTATTCCCCATAAAAATGTAACTCCATGTCCTCTTGACACAGATTGCAAGAACTCTGATTGGTACAAAATGATTGAAGATCATTTTGCATTTTCTTGTCTGTGCATTTGTACATCGATCAATGACAATAAAGTGGAATCTAATCAAATAACAGACCTACTAAACTGGACATTAATTTGATTCATATCTAGGGCTTCAGGAATAAATCAGGTCCTATTCATTATATAACTTACTGATCCATGTATTCCATTTCAGCCATTTAATCCATTTTTTATTTATTCCATAACATTATATATTATTGACTGGAAGCCATGAGTTAATGTTCCTATGTACCGATGTATTAAAGGCAAATAAAGAATCTTGTAGCAGCTGTGGAAGGGGAAGGGCGTACCCTGGGCTTTAAGGATGGCTGCCTTCCCTCTACCGGCACCAGATCCCTGGTTTTTGTTCTTCATGCTTTTCAGCATGGGCGCGTTTTTCAGCATGTCTGGTAGGATCAGGAAGCGGATCTTGCTGCCGCGGATGTAGACCTGCTCCAGCTGAGACACCCGGCCATCCCTGTACGTCACAGTGATGTTGGCCATCTAGAGAAACAAGGGAAGCACTTTAGTCCACTGCCAACAGGGTCCATAGGAAAACTCTGGGGGGCTCTGAAATCTCCAGGTATGGGAAAAAAATACAGAATGGTACTGAAAAGTACTGTTGCAAATAATTGATTTTTTTTGTGCAGAACCGGACTAACCTGGCAGTTCATGTTGTCTTCAGCCTCGATGAGTTTTCCTCTGTACACCTCCCCGGTGTTGGTCTCGCACGTGACTATGTGGCCCTCTGCTTCGTGCAGAACTTTAATAGGTACTCCGATGGACATTTTCACAGCTGTTGATGCATGAAGATAAAAACAATGGTTAATATGGAAAGGTGTATTTAATACAAGCCATCGACATCTGCTAAAAAAAAGGATATCAGCTATATAAATCAGAGACAATCGACAGAGATTCGGATCACTCTGGACACACTTTACGGCCATGACCAGTGACATTAATGTGAATACGTGGTTCTTCATTTAAAGTCAGCGGCAAGACGAAATCATATAAACAATAGAAAAAGTAGATTTAAATATGCCAGAGGGAAAACGTCCTCAAATTGAAGGGTAACCTAGATGAGCTCTTATATTTATTTGATTAAAGACCGATTTTCACATAACGAGTTAAGAATACGCAGCAATCATGCCAAACTCAGCGGCCTATTTAAAACACAAAAGAACACCGCTGCACTTACCCTCCTAGTATTATCGGCAGGTACTGGCCTTCAAATGTGAGACGTATGGAAGCTTTGCGTTTTAAACAGCCGTGACTGAGGACTAAATTTGACTGTTTCTGAAGGGTGCCACAGCACCCAGCAAAACTTTTGAATGGAGTACGCTCAGAAACGTGTTCCGGTACCCACAATGCATCACGGCGGAAGTTGCCATATGTTCGTCGCTGTGAGTTTGCGCAAATCTTTGTGCGCGCAGTATTTCATCCGTATCGTTTTTCTTTTCCAAAAGTTAAACGAATATGCTGCCAAACTTAGTAAACTTAGGAACAAGAACGCTGTAAAAACGTATAACATATTGATTTATTACGCTACTATCGTATAATTTGTGATATTACCTCTACTGTTATTCTTTGTACATCCAATGTTTGTGTACACTTTATTTGTTCAATAAAAATGTGTTGTTATATTGAAGAGTGGCAACGGTTTGGCGAGTAATTCATACTTTTTCAGAGTGAAATTAGCTTTTTATTCCCTTAAAACCTTATAAAAATATATTCTTGGGTGAATTCTGATTTTAAAGATTTAACACGTGTGTCTATCGCAATAACGAATAGCTGTTATTGCTATAAAAGACAAGCTTATATCCGACGCTGCTTTTAACGAGACAAGTTTAGTTTGTAGTAACATCTTCGAACTTTGCAAGAGGTAACTAATCTCGGCCATTATTTCCTGAGTAGGACAATTATGTTTATGCAAGGTTAGAAAACTAAGAGGAAGCTTTACAGTGTGCATTGGAGTGTGATATAGTGTAGTAACGGAGGTGCACGTTGCACTTTAGTACCAAACCCAGGCATTAGTTCCTGAGTAAGGCATTTCTGTTCGTGCACATCGTGTAATATTACAGCGTAGTAACGCAGGCAGTGCAGACAGCAGCCGGCGGCGCCCCAGCCGTGGGGGCGGAGATTAGGGCGGAACCGTAAGAAGTGGCTGGCAAGCCGTCGAGGGCGCTTTCTGCAGCTTCAATGGACCGTCGCTAGCAGGGGCGACCAGGAGAGAATGAGCGGCCGCTGCGATCCTTGCAGGATGACAGGTTTGTTGCGTTGTTTGCTGTGTTTCTTCCTTGGACGGCGCGGTACAGGGTCGCCCGGGTCCCCTTCCCAGCGTGTCCGGGGGTACCTTCCTGGCCGATTACCGTTCCTCTTCGGGTCGGGGAAGAAAAAAATGAAGATATACAAGGTGACTTTAGCGATTAGGCACCGTATAGGGAGGTCACAAATGTACAGTACAGCACAAGTGGCGCTGTCTGTTTTTTTTTCAACCCCAAAATCCTGTAAAGAGCTTTATAAAGCTCTGCTACACCCCGGCACCTCATCGTTTTGGTGCCTTGATGACTGTTCCTTCTCGTTTTTCTATACCCCTTTGAAATCTTCCGAACAAAATGATGACGCCGAGTATATTGTATTTCACGTTTTCATGTCTGTTTGACTCTTGCAGATGATCTGGTCCTGCTGGACGTACCAGCCTTTCGGCAGTGGTATCACTGGGATTGCGGATTAGCCTGTTCAAGGATGGTGTTAAAGTACGTATATAAAATCGTTGCCGTTTTATTTCAGCCTTAATTGAGTATACGCATAATAATCATGCATGTCACCAAGGTATTATATGAAATGACACCGGAAAAGACGTGTCAGCACTGACAGAATAAACTTTAGTTTTATGTGTAAGTTTGCTCCAAGTCATTTGAGTTAAATCGTTAAAAAAGGCGCGGTCGGGCCTCGCAGTCTGATAGTGGAGTTCTACTTGTAAGGTTGTAACTTTTATTGCTTTGTGCAGTAATTAACATATGATCATGCCAGTACAACGGAATCCTTATACTTTTTAAGATTTATTTTAATAATATAACTATAATACGAATACCGTTGTTCATGTTTATAGGTACGTCAGCGTAGTTATAAGTTCTGGTCAATGTCAATGTCTTGACATAGGGCTGTTTTGCGGGAAATCCTGACAGCACTTCCTGGTATGTGTGTATGTGGCAGGTACCTGCATCCAGTGAGTGAGGAAGACTTCCGCAGTGCTTGCCAAGAGCTGAAGCTCACGGAGAGTGTGTGGACTATAGACCTGGCCTACCTCATGCATCAACTCGGCGTCAGGCACCTATTCTGTACCCAGACCCTGGGCGTGGACAAGGGCTTCAGGAAGCAGGTACCTAGCTATCCTCATGGTCTCATTTATTTCACTTTTAGTGGCTCCTGTAGTCCAAAGCACCACTGTCTTTGGTATCTTTGCAAGCAAGTGTAGCTGAATAAGTAAGCATTCTAATGCACTTAGCCAATAAAGATCTTGAGAGTCAGAAAATGGTCAGCCACCATTGTCAGGTAACCCTGTGATTCCGTTAGACCTGGGGCCTTTAAGGTAGTCTGGGCAAAATGTAAGTGAATGAACATGAAGTTCAACTGTGCTACCTTAAATCCGACAAGTTACCCCGATAAGCCAGTAACCCCGCTTAGTAGTACAGGCCACGGGATGCTTTAGGCTTAATGGTGGGCAAACACTGAAGTCTGGTTTCTTTGGTTTCTGCTTTTCCCTCTAGTCCTTCTACAAGAAGGATTTTGACTTTGAAGAAGAAAGGGTGAATAAACTGTTCCTCAATGCAGAAAGCAAGGGTGTGATGGTGCGAAAATGGTATGAAAGTCTCACCTTTGTTAACGCTTTTCCCGCCTTCGATCGCGTCCCTGGGGACATACCCCATCGACCTGTCCTTGTTCTTTGTCCCACCGCCTCTCTCTCTCAGCTCCGTAACTATCCCGGAGATCCAGACACACCTGGCTGCGGGTCACGTGGCCGTCGTGCTGGTCAACGCCATGGAACTGCGATGCGAGCACTGCTCTGCTCCCATTGGCCGCCACCGCCGCAGTCGCCACTGCTGCTTCCCCCTCGTGGCCCACGGCTTCTTCTACCAGGAACCGGCTTACCAGGGCCACTTCGTGGTACTGCGCGGCTTCGACCGGCGTGCCGGCTGGTTCTTCTACAACAATCCAGCGTATTCCAACCGTGAGTGTCTCCCACCCATCTCCCATGTGTGTCTGCGATGTTGACCAGATCAGGGTTATGTACCAAGACCACATCCTTCTGCTGTAGCCTTCTTCTCAAGTATGTTTTACAAAAATAAAGCACACACCAGGCCTATGGTCAGAGGTGGGTGGTTCAGATCCAGAGAGTAAAAGTCCAGACCAAGATTTCAGCCAACCAGTTGAGTATAAAGAGTCATAGTCACAGAGAACTCAACTGGTTGGTTGAAACAAAGTCTTGGTCTGGATTTTTACTCTACGGACCTTAACTGCCTGCCTGACCATAGGTCTGGTGTGTGTTTTATTTTCGTATGACTGTTTCATACTTGACAATGAGGCTAAAGCAGAAGGATGTGTGGTGTTGGTCCAAAGCCCTGATCTGGCTTTATGTTTTATTCGGGGAAGTCTGTGCCAGTTAAATCAACATGATCTGCAGTACCAGTCAAAAGTTTGAACACACCAAGCTGCCTATGAAGGAGAGCGATAGTGCCACATCACATGTGGGATTTGAACTAGCAACCTTCCTGACCCCACAGAGCTGCCCTGCCCTCACCAAATTATTATTTTTTAATACTTACATGGAATTATTCACTGACCTAATATGTTTTTTTTATAGTCTTTATAGTTATTCTAAACTTTAGATTATGATGCAAATAAACCTTTGTATGAGTAGGTGTCTCCAAACTTTTACTGCTTTTGTAAATTGAAGAAAAGCTGCAAGGGAACAGCACCCCATACTCCAGTCATCGGCTCCTTGTCCCTCGCTCTCTCCAGTCATCGGCTCCTTGTCCCTCGCTCTCTCCAGTCATCGGCTCCTTGTCCCTCGCTCTCTCCAGTCATCGGCTCCTTGTCCCTCGCTCTCTCCAGTCATCGGCTCCTTGTCCCTCGCTCCCTCCAGTCACCTCACTGTCATCTGCTCCTTGTCCCTCGCTCTCTCCAGTCACCTCACTGTCATCTGCTCCTTGTCCCTCGCTCTCTCCAGTCATTTGCTCCTTGTCCCTCGCTCCTTGTCTCTCGCTCTCTCCAGTCGTCTGCTCCTTGTCCCTCGCTCCCTCCAGTCATCTGCTCCTTGTCCCTCGCTCCCTCCAGTCATCTGCTCCTTGTCCCTCGCTCCCTCCAGTCACCTCGCTGTCATCTGCTTCTTGTCCCTCGCTCTCTCCAGTCATCTGCTCCTTGTCCCTTGCTCCGTCCAGTCACCTCACTGTCATCTGCTCCTTGTCCCTCACTTTCTCACTATAGGTGGCAGGTCATTCAGTGCCGTTGCCCCCAAACTCAGGAATTCTCTTCTTCATTCTCTTCTTTTAAATCTAACCTAAAGACCTTCCTATTTAATCAACATTTTTCTTCTTCCTCAACTGCTTATGTCTTTGTTTCCTTATAAAGCAACCTTGGGCTTGTGAAAGGTGCTATATAAATGTAATCTATTATTATTTGTAGGTTGCTTGTACATGTTCAATGCAGCTTTTTTAATGCGACTGTGCATTCTGTCTCACAGGTGTGTGCTGCTCCACTGTGAGTAATTTTGAGAAGGCTCGCAACAGCTACGGAACAGACCAGGACATCCTCTTCCTTTACAAGGAGAGCTGACCCCAGTGTGCCGAGGCGACCTCTACGCCCACGAGCCGTGATCTCACTGTGACGTCACCCGGCTGGGGCCCATGGGCGGCATCCTTGCTTGGGCGGTCATACGTTCATGACCAGGTTAGTCCTGGGCCGTTTCAGACTGAGGTGGAAGGTATCCGACTGAATGTGGAGACCCAAGAAGGCGGATTAAAAAAACGATGTTCCTTAATCATAAGCCATACCATTTGGAAAATTAAAAGGGAAAAACAATTATTTTTAAAATGCCTTGAATGTATTAAAGATAAGATTTTGTTAACTGCGTTTTGACATACTGCCGTAGTTTATCAGCAAAATCACTGGATGTTGCCACGCTGACTCAGGTTCTGTCCAAGATTGAGCTGCACGTCAGCATTCCTCAGCCCATCGGGAATATGTGTGCTGATGTCGATTTGGGGAAGGTAAATATTTAGTTTTACTGCAAAGCTGTTGAGCAGCACAAACTGCCATACAAGTAGGAAGAGAAGCTAAAACGTTTACAGTGATGTGAAATGCAACTGCTGCTTGGTTGTGGGAGCTGTTCTTCATTTCTGTCTCGCGTACGTTAATTTGGGTTTTATCCGTCGTGAAACCACCGCTGGATGATAAGGTTGATGCTGGGAGCGACCGGCATTTCTGTTTAGGGGGTCGGCGTGCCTTTCAGGGGGGGTGGGGTCACGTCACTGTGGGGAGGATGACACCCCATGTAAACACAAAAAGAAACGAAACATTTTTCATGGAACAAGGGGAATGTAGAATGAATGACCCCCCCCCCCCCCAGTATCAGTCTCCTGCTCTTATCTTCCTTACGTTCCCACACCCACCATCTGGAAGTTTTCGGTGAATCAGGTTGTGTAAAGTCCCTGAAGGCCATGGCATCCAGGCCCCTCGTGAGGTTTGAACCAGCAGCTCAGTGCCCTCTGCTGGTGTCCATTTAGAAAACTTAAATTAGTATCCTAACCTAAAACCGACCACAGCGGTTTGCGGTTAATTCGAACAGTGATGTTGCGTTAAATGTGACCCTGAAGCCTGTCCAAGACAGCACAGACCACAAGACGGGGGTCTGTCCTGGACAGGATGGCTGTCCATCACTGGGCACAGACAGACAGAGCCAGACGGAGGCAGACCAGAAAGTAACACCCAGCATAGAGGTGGGGGCTACCCACAAACCCCTGGACAACGCTAGAAATAACAGGACTGTGCTTCAGTAACTTTTATATAAGTGGAGTGATTGAAGCATTTAGGGAGACTTACTAAGACTCATTAATCATTTAACAGTGCAGGTGTGACACTGCCACGTGTGTGTGCCATAGGTGGGTAGATCTGGAGTAAGTACCTGCACGTTATTCCCATTCTCGGAGTGTATATTTATCGTTATTCAGCACAAATACATCCAGTCTTCTTTATCAAAAAGGGATTCAAGCCAGAGGTTCATCTTTAAGGGTTTAAAGACATATAATAGGTTATCATTTAATTTTCAGTGCAGAAGTCGTAGAGATCAGGTTTGCCTGCATTTGAAAGTTTAGGCAATGCATCTTGGGCTCAAAATTTGATTTCTCATTAAAAGTGATTGAGCCCTAATTTTAAATAAGGTAATTATGTGGAGTCTATACATTTTCCTGAAGTTATTTTCCAGTCCGGGGCCTGATGCCAGTCCAATAATGAACTCACACTCTCACAAACAGAGTATTTTCGAGTCACCATTTCATCTAACCATGTATTTGGGCTGTGAGTGAGTGAGTGAGTGAGTGAGCGAGCAGGAAGTGACATCACAACGCTGGTGCTGCGAGCTGACCACACCAGCCACCGTGCAGGATCGCTGCTCATTTATAGCTGAAGATATTGCGCCGTGGTTTTGTGACGGTTATCGCTATTTAATATTCAATGTAAAGATGGTGAAGATTTGTTTTTGTGTGTCAGTATCAAAAGGGATCAGCCATTTTCTGGTATTTTGAATATCTCAGAGTTCATTAAACAGAATGGTAATGTTTCAGAATCGTAAAATTTATTTTTTGAAGTAGATTTCTGTAATAAACTATATGTTGTGTACATTTTGTTGGCTGAGTGACTTTCTTAAGATTAGGGGCAGACATCTGAGTCTGGTGAGGTTTCAGTTTCCCATTTGCTTACCGATGACAGACCCAAACTTATTCTCATTACCACTTGCTTTGGGGGGGGGGGGGGGGGGGGGGAGGAGTAGCTTCACTCTTTCACGATGTTGGGTCTGAAATTCTCTTTGACAGCCTCGGCAAGCTCCTTAGCGTACATGTCGTACCTCCCCGTCATCTGTAAGGGAAATTCACACGCATCCTGAGGATGGAGGCAGCCGTGCAGATGGGCCTGAAGGAGCCACATGGGATGGTGCACCACTGACCTTGAAGCCCCACTTGTCGCTTATCTGCCGGTTCAGGTTGAGGTCCAGTTCAGCCACCAGGAGTCCGTCGCGGGTCCTGGAGAGTCCGGGGGAGCGGCTCCCGTCCGGTGCGGCCACGTAGCTCGAGCCGTAGAAGTGGCCGAAGTCGTGGTGAGCTGAAGGGATCGATAAACGTGGCCAAAACGGTCAGACGACCATGCAGACGCTAGCGTGCTAAAGGGGACCAGCCTCAGAGCAAACCGTCCGCTGGGATTTGCATTGAGTTTGCTGAGACAAGACCTTTAGTCAAAGCAGCATGTAAATGTACCAATATAGACAAGTGCATGTTTAGTAAAGCTTTTATTTTAGGGGGTTTCCGACAGCCTTTAAAAAAACCTGCTCTGTTCTGCAGAAGTTGACTTAAGTTTATTAAAGAATACCATAACCAGAAGAAGACAAATACTGTTATTTTTATGAATGTTCCGCATAACCATCGCAGTTGACGATGACTGTACGTGGGTTAGGGTTGGTGACTGACTACTGCTCGCTGGTATGCATTTATCAGAACTGTAACTCTACAGTAACAGGTGCGTTGAGCTCGCAGTCTAGGGGTTGCAGTAATGAGCTTCTGTGCAGGATCATGTGGCAGTTTGGCTCACACCAGCAGTGGCCGAACTTATCCAAAGCAGGCAGCTGTGTATGTAGGTTATTACTGCAACTCCCCAATTATCAGATTATTAATTAGAGGACTGATTGGCTGAAGAGTCCTCACACCTGGGTCTGAACAGTCGACCTAAAGGTTACTCCAATGACCTGCATACACACTGGGCCTTTGAGGATAAGATTGGCCGCCCCCAAACCTACAGTGAATAGGCACCACTGTAAGTGTGTCAGCTGAGATGCAGGGGCGTCAAGGGGTGATGCCGCATGGATGGTTGGTTGGTTGGTAGGTAGGTTGACAGGTACTTCATTAATCCCTAAGGAAATGTAGGCATCCAGTAGCTCAAATACACACAATAAAACGGAAGGATTGCAGAGGTAGGTGGATGCGTCTATGGATGCTGTGCAGATGGTGGATGCCTTGTAAAGGTGGTAGGTGGAGTTACTCTGTGTTGTCAGTCCCACGGATGAGCTTTTTATTAAATGACCTAAGGAGTATGCAGAAGGGCCCTTTGAAATCCACATAGCGTGTGAATTTGTGGGTGTCCGTGTGCCCTGTGATGGACTGGCATGCCGCCCGTGACGAGCTTCCAACAGCCTCAAGCAGCATAGGAAGTTGGATGGATTCATGTAGCCTAACTTGACGCTTTTTACATTTATATACTTTTCCAGTCAGTTTACTTGTATTTTTCATGTTCATATTTTTGTCATGAAAATGAAACAGACTTACCTTTCTTTCCATCTCCAGAAGTAAACTCACTTTCAAAATGCTCCTAGAAGCACATGTAAAGTTATTACAATCATAATGAAATAGTTGTTTGCAATTTTATCTTTTAGCGTAAAAATGTAATTCATGTCTGAAACAGCAGGGGGCAGAATTGGGCTACAAAATGTACTAAATAGTAGTATATTCAAATCACTCTCTCTCCATGCCAGTTTTTTTTTTTGAATATCCTTTCTCATGTCTTCAGCATATGAGTGAGGCCAAACGGAGCCAAAACACTTATTCGTTTGTCATAGGGGCTCCATGTTAGGTAGACAGGTGTGTAGTTAGAAGAACAATCATCAAAGTCCATTCATACAGACAGCACAGGTTGAATACAGTAGCGATTTTCTAAGCCATTAAACTATTTCAGCAGTCATGCACTTAATGATTCATGCAAGCACCAATGCTTCTTCCCAGTGCAATTCTAGCGTGAAATATTTGTAAGAGATTAAACATTCCTAGAAAAGCTGAAATGCAATTTAATCTGCGTGAACGAAATTGCAGGTTTTAATAATGTGTATTCCCCCCTGGCATGTGAGATCTCGCACATCAGGGAGACGGCTCGCACTGTGCAGCCGTTCGGCTTTTCGATTTCGGGGCCCGCGTGCCCTGGCCTGCCGACTGCTCGGTACCCACCGTGCCGATGCGGTTGATGGCGCACGTGAAGCAGTGGTTGGCGATGGCCGCGTTCCGTGCCTCGACGGGCCACATGGGCTCGCTGCCACGGAAAACCACAGTCACGGGAACATCTACAGACAGGGGCTCACAGCAGGTGTCAGCTATTCCAAGCCCCATAACTGTTCCTTTAAGCCACCTTAAACTTTTACTAAATGTATGGGGCCACCCACAAAGGCACTGACCCCAACCGAAAGCTGATTGGCTCCCGGAATGCTCCCGGAATGCCCCTTCCCCTCTCACTCACTGATTCGAAGCTTATCATTGGCTAATGATAAGGTTGGCTCCTGTGTGTGAATTATGTCCCTCCCATGCCCCCAAAACAATCTCTTTACAGTATTACCCTAACTACCATCTACGTCCTTTTTAATCTGTTGACAGGCACTCTACACATGTAATCACAAGTAACTAGTAAGTATAGGTCACATGCTACATGGTACATTAAAAGCAGATATAAGCAGCAACAATACCAAAATAACAAAGGAGAGCACTTCCGTTTTGATTTAGTATCTCCAAAACAGGTACAGCCTACCTTGGATGTTGGAATTAACACCTACATTGAGATACACTCCATTCGTGTATTTTCCTGCCGAAGCATTTACCTGAGACCTCCGATGGTGGCGGAGGGGTTGAAGATGATCTCTGCGCCATTCACGCTGTACATGAGCCAGTTGAGGGGGTGGTGTCGCCCGTAGCAGATGTTGACGGCGATCCTCCCGAACTGCGTCTGGAAGACCCGGTGGCCTGTGTCGCC
Organism: Brienomyrus brachyistius; assembly: GCF_023856365.1. NCBI lineage: Eukaryota > Metazoa > Chordata > Actinopteri > Osteoglossiformes > Mormyridae > Brienomyrus > Brienomyrus brachyistius. Next base: position 4,884,581 of record NC_064534.1, on the reverse strand, counting down.
CTCCATGTAGTAGGTGGACTGGCAGCATTTGGGCAGAGGCGACAGAAACATCATCAGCAAGTGGCAGGTGCCAACTCAGCGCCATCCATACCTGGAAAACAACCAGGATCCATCCAAACGTCCCAATGTGCCCCCCCCAGACTCACTCACACATCACTGACTTGCTTGGTTCTATCCTGAGAAAGGGGGCGGCATGGTGGTGCAGTGGTTAGCACTGTTGCCTCACACCTCTGGGACGCAGGTTCAAGTCTCCGCCTGGGTCACATGTGTGTGGAGTTTGCATGTTCTCCCCATGTCGTCGTGGGGTTTCCTCCGGGTACTCCAGTCCCCCCCCAAGTCCAAAAACATGCTGAGGCTAACTGGAGTTACTGAATTGCCCATAGGAGTGCATGTGTGAGTGGCTGGTGTGTGAATGTGCCCTGCGATGAGCTGGCCCCCCATCCTGGGTTGTTCCCTCGTGCCCATTGCTTCCGGGATAGGCCCCAGACCCCCCGCGACCCAGTAGGATAAGCGGTTTGGAAAATAGATGGATGGATATTCTGAGCAAGTGCTACAATATATTTTAGGAATCCATTGTAATATAATTACATGCCTGACCGGCCCCACGGCACTGACCAGGATAAGCAGTTTGAGCATTTGACTATTCCAGCTATGGTGGGTTAGGGTAACAAACAATTTGGAACCCAGTTCTGGTGGACAGCTGCAAAGGGTGAGGGAGACCCTGACAGGAGAGCGAGTTATAAAGTATTATAATTAATAAACAGGTGAAGCAGTAGCTCCAGGAAGAAGCAGCTTAGCGAGACGTATAAAACAATGTTCTAAAGGTTCTGTCGTCTGGGACAGGACTGAATCTGAACCCCCCCCCCCCCCACATAACTGGGGGTCTTGTATCGTTACCTGACAAAATACCAATGTTTCTTTGCCAGACACATCTATTGCAGGCAGGAGCAAAAGCCATATTTTACTCTAGAACAACACAGAGTGATGCAATTAATACCCATTGCTGTTGGTGCACATTCTGCTGTCCAAATACGCAGCTGTCAGAGTGTGTGCACTGGAGGAAGGTAAACATCAGACATACAGGCTCGTCTCATTATTGCAGAAGAATGTCCATCATAAAGGTCGGGGAGAAATGGAAGCTCGTGGCATTTGCATAATCGGAGGTTCACCGGACCCCAGTGACTCACGGCTCCTTTCTGAGCTACTCGGGGCTCTCGCCGATATGGCAGTTAATTAAAGCCACGACACGGCAGACGGGTAACGGAGGGAGGCATCTCCGCCGGCCTCCTTCCAAGCTCATGACATGCTCATCTTAGAGGAACCCAGCAGTCTCATTCCCACGGATGAGCATCTCCTCAGTTGCCATAGAGCCCATTCAAAAGCTTCTGGTGGGAAACTGGACGACCGTGGATCCGGCTGCAACCGGTTAGGCTACAGTGTGAGGTAAATACGGGGTATAACAAAGAGCGAAATGAATAAGGAGACCCTGCATGGGGATAATGTAGTTTAATGAACATTAGCACCTGTTCAGTAGGCGTACCGGACAATGTTTTAATGAGTCCATTCTATTTCTTAGTTTCCTCCTTTCATTTTATACCTTTTAAGACCAAAATAGGCATCAATTTCATTTGCAGCTAAATGCCAAATCAAACCGCCAAACGCCTATTCTAATCATCGCCATTTTTCTTAGAATGACTAAGCAATTGACAGTTTATTGAAACACTCTGCAATAATTGATTCTGAAGCTCTTCAGTTAAATCTGTTTAACGATTTTGACCTGTAAGCTTTATCACTTCTGCTAAGCCAATATGTAAACACTGAGTGTGGCCGCCTCAGTTCTCTGCACTGCAGACACTCTCCCTCACCACTGGGGGTTCAAATGCTGGCCTTAGCCCTACAAGCCATTATTTATGATTTATTTTTTTTTGTTATTTATTAAAAATAACAGTAAATAAATACATATTAGGAAAACCAACAAGCAATCCATCCATCCATCCATCACGTGGGGTTCCAAGCCTATCCCAGAGGCTACGGGTGCAAGGTAGGGAACAACCCAGGATGGGGCACCCAACAATTTGGAAATTTTGGTAACCTCACCATGTTTTGGACTGTGGGGGGAAACAGGAGTATCCCAAGGAATCCCCACAATGACACGGGTAGAACATCCATCCATCCATCCATTTTCCAAACCGTTTATCCTACTGGGTCGTAGGGGGGTCCGGATCCTATCCCGGAAGCAATGGGCACAAGGCAGGGAACAACCCAGGATGGGGGGCCAGCCCATTGCAGGGCACACTCACACACCATTCACTCACACATGCACACCTACGGGCAATTTAGCAAGTCCAGTTAGCCTCAGCATGTCTTTGGACTGTGGGGGGAAACCGGAGTACCCGGAGGAAACCCCACGACGACATGGGGAGAACATGCAAACTCAATATATACAACAATAATCTAAATGTACTATTAATGGGACCAAAAACTGTAACTAGCTGTTAATGCCTATTTTTCCAGTCATGAGCTAGTAATTGTTCATGATTATTATCCACTCACACTGGTAGTCAGGCGTTTCCTACGGTGTGGAGTAGAATGTTTATTTAGGATGTGTGCAGAATCTACAGGGTTAATAATTCCCAGTAGCACCAGATCCCATTAGGAACAAACTTGGGGGGGGGGTGATTTCACAGTCAGAGGAAATTACAGTGCAGCCAAAGGAGTTCGCTTCTAGAACTAAGATTAACTGGCGTGACAAATTTTCTGACAGGATCAATGAAATTGCATCCGATCTGTATCGAGACGGCAGGTGCCAAACTCTGAAATTAGTCATTATTGACGTGTTTTTTCCTTCTTTCTTTTAAGCTCTATGCGGTGGAGACTCGGTTCCATATAGCGGAGCCGTCATACTGGAAACTAACTATCTTCTGTAAGCAGGGAGGAGGGATGCAGCAAACTATGGTCAATACAAGCCCCGGCACAAAGCAATCAACAGCTTCTCATCTCTCAGTGGGTTTGCGGCCTAGCGGACCGGAGCCGAAAGCCACCTGGGGTCGCCCCGCGGCTGCACCCACAGCGCCCCGCTGGCAGCGGATACGCTCTCGTCTGCCGCCGTGCCGAGGCCCGAATCAAGGCTCTTTATCCGTCGCTGTGGTCTCGGGCAAACCGTCTGCGGTGCGTTACGGGCAGCTGGTGAGCCCCCTCTCACGCCCACCTCGTTAAAATCGCCCACGCGCGGGATGTGGTTCTTGCGGCTCTTGCCCACCACGCGGCCCGAGTTGGAGACCACGACTGCTGTGTTCCACAGGGTGGCTCCGTGTGACTCGTCTCGCTCCAGGATGGGCGACACGATCACCATGTTGTACTTCTCTGCGAGCTGTGGACATGAATGGGGATGTCACACACCTGGTAGGGAACGAACCCGCCCTGAAGCACCACCCCCCCCAAACACACACGGTACTCACACAATATTGGCGATGAGCTACCATCCAAACCCAAATCCACACCCTTGGCACAGTGTGTATGTGTGGCAGAGCAACTCAAAATCTCATACCCCACACGCTGACATGCACCGAGGGCAACACATGTAGCTTAATTTCCGGAATCGTCCACAGAAAGCTTTAGCAAAGGATAAATGCAGATTCTCCATTGAAAGCCCCCTCCCCTCGAGAAAGTGCCAGCCACAGATTGAGTGCAGGGTAGGGGGGGGGGGGGGGGGCAGAGGCTACGTGTGGAAATGCTCGTCCCTCCTGTCTCCGGCAGAGTCTGAGGTGTTAATCTCTCCCCCCCCCCCCCAGTTCCTAACACTGCTTATTAAGCCCGTGTTGATGAATGAAAAGGAAGGTAGGAAGAAAGCCTATCCTGTATGGGGGGGGGGCCATACAGGATGGAGATTGGTGGGGGGGGGGGGGCAAATAACTGCCCCCGTCCTGATATCAAAAAATACGGAAGGGCGGTCTGACATACGTTACTCCTACTTGTAAATATGCTAAAAACAGCTTCTCCACCACACAGCGCTAAATTAGACACCTACAGCTCACAGCGGGAAAAACAGGAGGAGTAACGGGGGACATAGCATTATACCCCCCACATAATAATCTGCCCGTCCACATCACTGAAGGCCCAGACAGGGGCATCTTCAGCAAGAGGAGGATCGATACAACCATCGCGCACAGTCTAATGACATAATCACGTGTGATGTCAGCCAGCCTCAGGGCCGTGACCCGCTCACCTCCTGGCAGAAGCGGGTGGTGTGTCCCTCCTCGGCGGATTCGGCAAACTCCGTCCAAGGCGCCTTTTCCCGCGTGCAGAAGGCGAAGGGCATAGCTGTGGCCAAAACCGACAGGTACCAATTACTACGCCTCCTGGAGGACACTAATGGGGCTGCATCTGTGAGAGCAGTTAAGTGGAGGTAAATCCGAACATTTGCAGAAAAGCTCATTTAAAGGACTGATTATACAACGGAGGTTCGGTGAGTGGTACTGCAATGGGTTGTGGGATTGAGCCCCAGCCTGGTTCTGTCTGTGTGAAAATGTATGACCTCCCAAGGTGCAAATCCACATAGTTTAGGTGGACTGGTGTCTCTACATCCTCCGACAGAGATGGAAAGAGAGAGAGAAGTGGAGAGTGTGTGTGTGTGAGCGGGTATGTCTATCCTTATGGGGACACAATGTCCCCATAACATGATAAATATCCAGGAAACCGGTCCCCATAAGGGAAAACTCTATTTTATAAAAATCAGTGACTGCTATGAAAAAACTAAAAATGCAAAAACTCATTTGCATTTTGCTTGGTTACTTATGGTTATGTTTAGGGCAGGGTGGGGGTTAAGGTAGCGTTAGCATTTTTTCCATAGAAGTGAATGAGCAGGCCCCATAAGGATAGGTATACCCTATATGTGCCTCTGTGTGTGTGTGTGTGTGTGTGTGTGTGTGTGTGTGTGTGTGTGTGTGTGTGTGTGTGTGTGTGTGTGTGTGTGTGTGTGTGTGTGTGTGTGTGTGTGCGATGCCCAAAGTACTGGCGCCTGGCCTAGAGTGTAGCTTGCCCTGTGCTTTCTAGGGATATGATCACTGTGACCAGCACAAGTGGTTATAAATCATGGATGGATGGACTAATTTTATACTCCGAAGGCCTGAGATTTTAGTGTCATGCTCTCCGTATTACAATCTCTGAACAGCTAAACGCTAAACGTCAGAGTCAGGACTTCTTCAATAATTACCGGGCATATAATCTGACAACATCAATCTCTTAGATACGTAAGATATTACAGCTGCTATGCAGTAAACGATCGTTATAATTTAATGTCCCCAGTAGAATAAATCTTTGGAGGTCAAGGTAGGAAAGACAACCCAAATTCAACAGGCAGGCACACCCACTGATTAGAGACAAACCCCTTATTTCTGCTGGTGAGCTGAACACATTTAAATAATGAGCATCACCTATTTATGAACGTGCAATGCTCAAACCAGTGGCATCAAGCTGCACACCAGCTGAGTGTCAGAACAACACTGGCACAGAGTGAAACGCGATCTCACTCTCACGGTGGCTCTTCACCCACACACATTATTGTCACTGTGTTTCCTGAAGAAAGACCCAACCTCAGACATCAGTGGCAGACATTTCTGCTCTAATCCGAATTGGAAGCGTATAAATAGTAAAATGTTCACTCCCTGCAAATTGTGCCCATTTCCCATCTCCGCCGACCTTTCTGGCTGTTAATTAATCCTGGGCTCGCCACAGAAAGGTAAAGCCCAGTCAGGACTACAGCCAAATGCTTATCAGCAATGTAATACTAATTAGTGCGACCCACAAGACAGGAAATGGAGAATTTCAATTAGTCACTGGAAGAAGCTCTTTGCCGGAGACTCTTATGTTCGCACGAAATAAATGAAAATATCAAGTGAGCCCTTGTGTTACAACCACCCCACCCCACCACTACCACTTCCATGTCAGGCGACACACTGGTGAAAATTCTACGGTGACGGGTGGATGACAGGTAGCTGGGTGATCAGGAATGACGATTTTGTGAAGGGGCCCCACAGTTCACCTCAGGACGGGACATAAACAGGCGCCATAACCTAGGGCAAGCTAGCTTGTGATTAAAATAATCAATGATAACAGTAACTTGTGGGGGGGGGAACTCACTCCAAGCCTCCTGGAAGCAGACAATGTTGACCCCACACATGGCAGCCACCTCCACGATGTCACCGATCCGTCTGTGCAGGGCGTCGATCTGCACGGCGGAAACACGGCGGTTAGGTGCCCACCCCCGCCAGCCCGGTGCCCGGCAGCAACGCGGCTGATTAGGTCACCAGCTGCTCCGCTTCTGCCAGACGATGTTTAGCCTGGGAAACTAATCAGAGGTCATCTGCATTTATATTGGAGACGGCTTCCGCTGTTACGCACGGCGGAGGACGCAGGATGATGCGGTAATTATCCGCCGTGTGCCGCATGGGCAGGCCGCGTACGCAAGTCACGCCAACAACTCCAGCACAGGAAGCCTGCTTTCTTAGAAAAGAAAAATTCCTTTTATCCCACACGATATAGAAAGAAAAGGAGCTATTAAAATCGGACCAAAGGGTTCATTATAGATATCACCTCTTCCCCTGAAGGTTTAATGACATTTGGAGAGTTAAAAAAACACGTTCACTTGTTCACACCCAGAACACCCTGGAATAAAGGATTTTCAAAATGAACCCATCTGCAGTAACTGATAAAAAATGTGAAATGCGTACCTACAAGGGACCATTATATCAACAGAACCATAAAAACAGACATACACATCCGCATTTATGGACATAATATACAGTACTGAGCAAAAGTCCTAGTCACCCAAAGAAAATGATCGGGTGTATGTTGGTATAAAACTATGCCAGCATGTCGGTCAAATTGTGTCAGCGTAACCGTTTCAAAACCGCCACTAAAATCACCGCAGTGTATGCAGCAACCGGCCAATACACCAATGCAGCACTCAAGCACTAACACACCTTGTATAGCTAATCAATACCTCATTGACTGAGTTTTTTTTAATTAAGTGAGTTGGTGCTGAAATGTAATAAATACAAGGAACGGCTGAGGTGCCCCTGAGGAGGAGAGGTTAGGGAGCTAAAGCGGTGTCCATCCAGCAAAACATCCATAACTTTTTTGAGAATAGAAGAAATTTTGACTAGATTTGAATTGTGTTACTCTTAATTACTCTTAAATATTCTTATATTCTAATGTTAAATTGTGTTTTCTGTTCTGACTAAAAGTGCACTTACAACCCAGATAAATTGCTTTGAGCATTTCTTTTGACTGCCTAAGATTTTTGAACAGTACTGTGTGTGTATACACTCTCACACACACACACACACGTTATGGATATAACAACAGAACACATTTCAATAGTATTCCTGTTCAGCCACTTTCAGTCATGGTCCTTGTCGCTGACAAACAAACCGATCTCAGTGTACAAAGTACAGCCCGATGACATCCATTAGCACAAGCGTCACAGATGGCCAAGGAGCCTGGCCATAGAGAACCAACGAGGCCGATCAGCCTGCGCCTAATTAAACCAATTTAACCTAGAACTATTACTGATAGTCGATATGCTTTCATCTCATGTGACACGTATGAAGGATGAGTTATTTACGTATTGCATTAAGAAAGAATGGAACCCATGAACCTACATTATGAATTATTATGAATTATGAATGAACATTTAAGAGGTTCCAAGCGTGTCACTACAGATGAGAAAGGGGGTTAACCCTTTATTGGGGGGAAGATATGATTTTAATGAAAATGAATGAGACTAATTAGAGTACATTTATTGGGGGGGTAAAAGTGGATAAAGAACATTTTACCCACCCCAGAACAGCCCCAGCGATGCCCTTGGCCCTATGTATTTGCAAAGAGACCCAAGGCATGGTCACACAGCTGACAGCACGGCCCTCGGCAACCCTCTGCAGCCCTGGCAGTTCTCTGTAGACCTCTGCAGCCCTGGCAGTTCTCTGTAGACCTCTGCAGCCCCAGCAGCCCTCTGCAGCCCTCTATAGACCTCTGCAGCCCTAGCAGTTCTCTGTAGCCCCAGCAGCCCTCTGCAGACCTCTGCAGCCCTCTATAGACCTCTGCAGCCCCGGCAGCCCTCTGTAGCCCTAGTAGTCCTCTGCAGCCCTGGCAGTTCTCTGTAGACCTCTGCAGACCTCTGCAGCCCTCTGTAGACCTCTGCAGCCCTCTGTAGACCTCTGCAGCCCTCTGTAGACCTCTGCAGCCCTCTGTAGACCTCTGCAGCCCTCTGTAGACCTCTGCAGCCCTTTGTAGCCCTAGTAGTCCTCTGCAGCCCTGGCAGCCCTCTGTAGACCTCTGCAGCCCTCGCATTTAATCAGACCTCTGCAGCCCTCAGCCCTCTGTAGACCTCTACAGCCCTCACATTTAACCAGCCCTCAGCAGCCCTCTGTAGACCTCTGCAGCCCTCGCATTTTATGAGCCCTCAGCAGGCCTGGCAGACCCCTGCAGCTTGCACCTAGATGGACGCCTCACCTGATCCATGACGGGGGCACTAGTGGGCAGGACCATGGCGTTCTGCACGAGGCCTACGCGTATGGTGCGTGGCGGACGCAGCTGCTCACGCGCAGCTCCGAACTGGCAGCCCAGCAGCTGGAAGTCCCGCTGCCTGGCCGCTTCCTGCGCACACTGCGGCAGGTCCAGCATCCTGTGGAGGGGGCAGGACCTTCTGACTAAAGCCAATGGTGGGAACAATGAAAGGAATAGTAGCAACGGTTGCTAGTAATATTATAAACCTACAGTAAGACCTTCATACTTAAAGAATTCATGTGTCCTTTTTGTATTTTTACATAAAAGGTATTCATCAGGAATCAGGAAGTCATCATATTTGACGTTTTATATCAGGGGTGGGGAACCTGATCCATGGAGGGCCGGTGTCGGTTTTCGGGATGATCTCTCAAATGGCCAATAATAAAACGATGGTTCACAACTCCAGTCCTGGGGACCCACTGTTATTGGCTGACTGAGAGGTCATCCCAAAAACCCGCACCGGCCCTCCATGGAACAGGCTCCCCATCTCTGCTTTATATACTGGCCAGTTACTGTTTAATCCAAACCACAAGTTATCTTCCCTGACTTATTGTGTGCACAAACACTGTATTTCTAATATGCACTGCAGTATCACTGTAACTTAAATGCTAAAATGCATTTTACCCTTTTATTCACTAGACGTAAATAGACATGCTAGAGGACTTCATATGCATCGACATGAATAACCAATATACAAAAACCACAAAAGAGAAACCCTGGTCATATAACTGGTTACTGTACTTTTTCATGCAAATAAGTAGGGCGCGCATGGTTAAAATGGGACACTTTAAATTTGCTTTCTGGGAAAATCATTTCAGTGTCTTGAATCGCAACTTGACACCATTATAAATACATTAATGCTCTTTGTATACTGCGTAGAAGAGAAAATAAAGTACTACAAACCAGATATACTAACTGCAAAGATTAACTGTCCCATTTGGCATGTGCCCCATTTTCACAATACTCACCTTGTGAAGACGCACTCGGTACTTTACGTATCGTACTTACTTCGTTCCTTCCCCGAATAAGATACGTTTAACCTCTTTTAGTTCATCCATGGGAAGATACTTTTCCAAAGTCTTCTCCAATGATTCAAACTGCGATGCAGCCATTTTGAAATGTCAAGGAAAAAGAGGATAATTTTTAACGCAAAAAAACGCAAATTATGCCCCAGCTCCCGCAAGACTAATTTTGACTATGCCCTTTCTTCGACACAGGTGCAGCCTCATCCCCTCCTTTAGCTATTGGTTAACAAACTCCTAACTTCATACTTCTTCCAGGACTTATGCAAATATATCAGCTCACTCTATAGTTTGATGAAAGGAAATGACATAATACCATCTTAGACAAAATGCTATTACGATTCAACACGTGGATGTCACGCCCTTCAGCATTAATAAACAGTATTTTCTTGTTTTATTGTACGCGATTCTCCGATTTCCGGGGTTAAGCGAGTTATTGAACAGCGACGTTTGCACTGAATGTAACCTGAACCCACATTGCGGGTCGCCAGTCCAAAGGTGTCATTTAGCCTGCAGTGGGGGTTATGTGGCATAAAGACACCAGCAGTCCGGATCCGCCATGCGGGGACGGAGAGAAGCAGCCCGGGACAGGAGGGGGGTCCTGCGTGCGCTGCGATAAACCCCGATTTGCTTTATGCAGCGATATTGTGTATCATATATGCCTAATGGAGAAGTACCTAAATGATGGATTGTTTAACTGTGTGCGTGTTTTTATAGGAAGAAGAAACAAAAAATAACATTTTGACCTAACAAATGTCTTAGCTTTTCAAGCGGTTTATTTATTTTTTTGTCGATATTATGAAATATGCCAACCTCTAATGTTCTTACACACGAAGAAAAAAACTGCACACGACTGCAGACTGATTAAATACTACTGTATAAATTTCTGTCGCAGATTAAGTTAAACATTTCTGCCTTCACATCTGTCTTGTATGTGCATGTGTGTGTGTGTGTGTGTGTGGGGGGGGGGGGGGTTGTGTATATATTACATTGTGGGGCCTAAATGTCCTCTCAATGTGATAAAAAACCTGTTATTTTGACTTTGAGGGGACATTTTTATTTTAAAGCTATTAAAATTAATATATTTATAATATTTCAACATGGACACAAGTGGAAATGTGCAGTAGTTGTTTGTTTACATGAATAAGAAAGCCCCCACCAGTGAAAGCATGTTGACATCAGTGTCCATATCTCCGTAAGAGTCCAATGATCGAAGTCCATCAAATTCCTTTATTCAAAAAACAAGCTAAATTGTGCAAACACAGGAAAAACTAACACTGTTTAATTAGCATTAGTGACAGCATGCATGGATTTCAAAAGGTAAATTACATTTACACTTTCAGTGTGTATGGCTTGCTCTTATGAACAGAACATGTCCTCAGGCAAGCCGATTGGTTTAGTTTTGGCTGATTGGAAAGTGTTTTTACCCAACTGTCCCCGAACATGGTGACTATTTATCCTCCTTTTTGACAGACCTCTCGGACCCCAGTAACCTGGAGCCCATCGAACGCGGAAGGAACAAATAGCCAATAAAATGACATATCACAAGCCCCACCTCTCCGAAAGGTCATTTGGCACAATAAATAATGTAAGGAACAAACAGCTTTAATGCTGCTGGTCATTACTGGCTACTGAGCAAGGACATGCTGGTAATCACGAAAAAGTAGGATATGAAGTCAGAAATGGAATACAGAAGAAAAAAACTAGTTACTCACAGATAAGACAAATATTTACACTTTTATTTAAAATTTCCAAGACTGCAGCAACTGGACATGGTGTGAGAAAATCTATTATGACACTGCGACTGTGGTACCGATTCACATAAGACTTTTATCAAGTCTTACTAAGGATTCCGTCTTTGAATCCACTGTGTTTGAGGGTCACCAGGCTAAGCAAAATGTTTTTAATGCCAAAACAAAACACAAAGTCATTCTGGCAATACAAAAAAATTCAGTTAAAGAATGAGTAACACTTTTAGAAATTCCTTTGTGTGTTAGCAACATTTTGTGACTGTCAGGATTTAAAGCAGTCCCTGTTTAAGAATGTAGTTCAAGTGGTTCACAAGTAATAAGCATTTTATTTCGTTTATGTCCTTAAAATATTTTTAAAATGGGGGCACGCTTATGTTAATGCAACTTCACAAGGTCCTTTGGCAGATGAGACCCCAAGCAATTGGCTATGTATGCCTTACGGTAAGACCACCTCTGCTTAGGAGTAATCACAAATAATCTATTCCAGATAAATCAATAACTTGTAACCATTTAACAATTACGGTGAAAACTTTAAGCAGTTACATTCATATTAATATGAAGCAGCAAGAAACAAAAAAGGCCTAACTGTGATAACTGCAGTTCTGTGCACTATCCTGTGCCACGTCCGTTGAGGTTCCCTGGAGGTTCCACGCCCCTTGAGCTTCCCTGGAGGTTCCACGCCCCTTGAGCTTCCCTGGAGGTTCCACGCCCCTTGAACTTCCCTGGACATTCCACGCCCCTTGAGCTTCCCTGGAGGTTCCACGCCCCTTGAGGTTCCCTGGATGTTCCACGCCCCTTGAGCTTCCCTGGAGGGTCCACGCCCCTTGAGGTTCCATGGAGGTTCCACGCCCCTTGAGCTTCCCTGGAGGTTGCACGCCCCTTGAGGTTCCATTGAGGTTCCACGCCCCTTGAGCTTCCCTGGAGGTTCCACGCCCCTTGAGCTTCCCTGGAGGTTCCATGCCCCTTGAGCTTCCCAGGAGGTTCTACGCCCCTTGAGCTTCCCTGGACATTCCACTCCCCTTCAGGTTCCCTGGACATTCCATGCCCCTGGAGACCACACCTATGGCGTACGTGCAGCGCTGCACCTCCCACAATTATTACAGAGCAAGAAAATGTCCTTTCAGCATGAACGGCAGTAATTATAAATCTGAGATTGCCAAGACCCATGAGTCGAAATAAGAGAAGCTTAATGACAGGTCAGGGGCAATAAAACATCGGGATCCATTAGCCCAGAAGGCATCCGTCTGAGCAATAAGCGGGCGCCACAGCTGTGCTAAACAGCATGGCTGTGCAAAGTGGCTGTGATAAGGGGGTACCGCGGCTGTGCTAAACAGCATAGCTGTGTGAAGTGGCTGTGCTAAGGGGGTGCCGCGGCTGTGCTAAACAGCATGACTGTGGGAAGTGGCTGTGATAAGAGGGTGCCGCGGCTGTGCTAAACAGTATGGCTGTGTGAAGTGGCTGTGATAAGGGGGTGCCGCGGCTGTGCTAAACAGCATGGCTGTGCTAAACAGCATGGCTGTGTGAAGAGGCTGTGACAAGAGGGTGCCGCGGCTGTGCTTAGGGGCCTCCGCAGCTCTGCTAAGCAGCATGGTTGTGTGACGTGGCTGTGATAAGTGGGTGCTGTGACTGTGCTAAACAGCATGGCTGTGCAGAGAGGCTGTGATAAGAAAGTGCTGCGGCTGTGCTTAGGGGGTGCAATGACTGTGCAAAGCAGGTGCCACGATTGTACTAAGTGGCATGGCTGTGCTAAGGGGATGCTGTGGTTATGTGAAATTGCTGTACTAAGCAGTGCAGTTGTGCTAAGGGGGCTCTGCAGCAGTGCTAAGTGGTGTGGCTGTGCCAAGGGGGCACCATGCTTGTGACATCCCTCTCACTGGTAAGATCTGACCAGCAGGCTCCTTCGTCTCCAGCCCCGCTACTTTTTTATCTCTCTTTTTCATTTGGTCTTAGTAAAAACTGATTAAGAAAAAGATACGTAGTTGGGTTTGTAGTCTTGTCATGGGACTCACCCACGTCATTTCCTCCTGTCCCACTCTCGCTAAGATTTGGCTCCACTACTGTATGACATCCATAGAACTTGTTTGTTTCCTTGAACGATATTGTCATTAATTAATTTCCTTATCATCTACTGATAACGTCCATGAAGCTTTTTGACAGGAGAGCAAGACAAAACAATTTTTTTTTTATAGGGTTAGCAAATCCCACGCCGTTTGCCACCTGTATAGTTCGAGAAAACATAATACGACCCAGGAGAGATTCTTCAATGTTTTTCACATCACCAGCATGTCATTAAGACCTCAAACGGTCTGAAGTCCAGCTAAGCAGCTCCTGTCTCTGGGTTTAATCACTAATTTGCCGTATGGGTTATGATTTGCCCTGTGAGCTGGGGTCTGTGGGAGTGACCTGCAAGTCGTTTGCATAGCTGGGGGGGGCAGGGGGTGAGACTCACTGTGCCGGCAGCACTCTGAGGCCTGAGCTATAGCCGGGGCAGACAGGCACCTGCCTGCGACATGACAGGGTTCAAAACCGCCCGCTGCTATCAACAAGGAGAGCGAATGACCGCATAGAGCACAATTAATTTTAAGAGCTGTGGTTATGGGGGACATTTCACTACCAGCTATACACTGTGAAAACAGACTATAAATCCATTAGTAATTGACTATTTTACTTTGTTTTGCAGCACATCTGACAACAATACAGTTGCATATTTCACTGGAACAGGTCAGGGTGAGTATTTTGTTCAAGACGACAGCAACAGCGTCAAAGTCGAACAGGAATATTATGATCGCATTTTAGGACGTGTCATTTGTTTAGCTTTTAAATGGTAATTGCATCCATGTCTTTGGTGGGGGAGGGGGGGGGTAATTCTTCTTCATTGCTGCCCTCTTCTCAGTCAGGTCTTGGATTGGGTGCCGCCAACCCGCCTGGGGCTCTTGGACTTGGTCATGTGATTCGTGGGCGTGTCCCTCAGCTGCCTGGACTTCCTGGACCCCAAGCCCCGCTTGTCCCGCTCCTTGTGTGGGTTCGCCAGCCTCTTCAACAGCTCTGCCAGAAGATGGACACGTTCTTCCATTAGCTCACATAGTGTCACACGTAATTGTGGAAGAGCAGATACTTAATCCCTGGCTCGGTGGGCTAAGCCTCTGTTCTGGCGACACTTAAGCAAGGCCCGACCCCCTGCTCTCCGATTGGCCGCCCTTCGCTGCCAAGCTTGTTCTCGTGGAGCGCGAGATGAGGTATACAACAGGTGAATTTTTCCATGCGGACCAATCATTAATTTAGTGAAAATCATACCTGTGGTGTAAAAAAATACCGGAATGAATGTACACAATCTGTAGTGATGCCTGTTTATAAATGCAATCGCAGCTGTTGGTTTTCATGAAAATTCTAAAACACACACAGCACATTTGCATTTTCTGTCACCATTTACATGACGGAACAAAAGGAGAGCAAACTGCAGGATCATCGTCACGAAAACACTGAGCTGTCCGAGGCAGCATCTGACAGGAGCACGTTCCTCCTCACCTGCCACTTATTTTTGCATTATTTATAAAATTACTTGAGCGTTAAGCCAGTTCATGTGACGTCTCCGGCGTTTGTAATTATAGCGTATCCTCTAAAATCTGCCTTTGAGGAAGGGGAGGGCACTCTCGATGCCTTCTCACAGCACTTGCCTTAAGAAGGACAGCTTTCAGTATGGCTGTGCGTGGCCAGGCACGTGTACAGCCCTCACATTTCCTAAGGTCTGCAGTGTCACCCGGGGACAGGCCCTTCTTCCACATAAATGTTATTTATTCCTACCGCCAGTGCTATCAGTCTTAAGAGGCTGCAACAGGATACAAGCATACAGTTCAACTTACTGTTACAGCAGGATATTTACTGAAGACGATCAGATTAAACATCCCTTTCAAAGTCACATCAGCACTAGTAATTGCATTTCCAACATTTTCATCCCATATCCAGCCCATTAATCTCAGCTCACCCCCACCTTCCTACCACTACTATGTGTCACATAAACAAGATTCAACTGATACTGTCCAGGGTGTCCACTGCCACGTTTCCTGGAAAGCCCTGGACTCACTGGAACGAACATCAAGGTGTCTGTATGTGATCTCAAGCTTAGTAAACATTAAGTCTAGGAGCATGACACTGATCCCCAAACAGTTAATCCCAGAAGCAAAAGACACAATACTGGGAATGACCCAGAATAGAGCGCCAACCCATTACAGGGCACACCCACTTACAGAATTTACCTCAGCATGTTTTTGGACTGTGTGGGAGGGGGGGCGGGACCGTAAAACCCAACAGCGACATGGGGAAAACATGCAAACACTAGAGGCAGAGACTCGACCTGGAGTCTGTTCCATGCAACATAGCGCACAAGGCTGGGATACCTCCTGTTTGCCAGTCTATTGCAGGCCACATGCACACACTCAGACTCTACGGGGAATTTAGAGACACAAGTTTGCATATCTGCATGTCTTTGCACTGCAGGAGGAAACGTGTGCAATGAAGTGAGAACATGCAAACTGCACAAACGAGGTGCTACTCAAACCCCCAACTCGGCAATATCAGGGCTGCCAACTTTGGTCAGCTGGCTGGAGTGCGATTTCCGATTCAAGACAAGTCTGCACAAAGATGCGCACGCATTTACACGTATGTGAGTTTTATTACCTTCTAAATAGTCTGTAAGGTGTGCAAACTACCCCAACACTTTTGATGCAGCTAATTTTAGGTTTATAATGAAATGATCTAGATTTGCCGTAAGATCTCTTGCGTGAGAGTGAGAGTCTGAAAGCGTGAGCGTCACGCCAGATGCGTGAAAGTTAGCGACCCTGCGACAATGCTCGCATCTTAACCACTGTGCTTCCCTTCGTCTTGTGAGATGGGTCAGACTTGAAGCCAGAAATTAATTTCGTGGGAGGGAGAGCTTTGATATTGCGCAGTATATTTTGCCAAGCGGGAGGCTGTAGCAAATTTCGAAGAAGGCGCGGACTCATGGCTACGTGTCTGATTTGGTTTCACTGGTGGGGCAGGGGGGTTGCATAAGGACCCAAAATCATGCTAATCTTGTCATGCATTAAGTGACCTTTCCCCTTTTGCGCCTGGAGGGGCTGACTCAGTCCCACCCCTAAGGATGCGTCTTTAGGCAGAGCCGAAATCCAGGGGCTCTCCTCAGATGACCGGGAGGCATCCACTGAGCACAGCAAATCCCTCCTCTGCAGCTGCTATTGTCACGCCTGCTTAAAAGGCCAGCTTGTCACCGAGATGCCAAATTAGGGCAATGTCCCTCTGAGAAAAAAGCGCGAGGCGGAACAGCTCGCGTGTGGCCGGTTACTGTCTGCGCCTCCATTGCTGGGCGTTTACCTGCCAAAGCGGGATGGCTCTTCCCCACATCACATAGGAGGGACTCGCTTCTGTTCCCCTCTGTACCTTCCATGGCTAAACACAGTGAAATGTTATTGTTTAATTTAGTTATTAAGAAAAAAAAGCACATGGGTGCACACAGGTCAGCAACAAACAATATTGATGAATTAGTGGAATTAAACATTAAAAACTGAATATGATAAAAGGCAAGAAAGTGTTTTAATAAATTTGCTCAGTTTTTAATTCTACTGCTACAAAATACCATAAAAACATAATGTATTTGATTTATTTTAACTTATTCTGAAATAATAAAGAAAATGCTGCTTTTCAATTGTTTCAAATAGGCCTAACCGAGAATAACACACAACACTAGAAATTACTTGAGGCGACTAATATGTGTATAATGTATAATGTTATGTCTGTACAGTAAGTGGAGATCGGCTGCCGACTGGAGACTCACGAATGACCCGGACGAGGACGTAGCTGTGCCGGTCCTTCAGTAGGGTGCTGGCCGGCTCCGCGGAGCGCTCACGGCCGCTCAGGGAGACCAGCTCGCCGGCCGTGTCCAGCAGGTCCACACGCTCTAAAGTCGGTATTCACGCAGTGTCGAAGCACATGCTTTTCCACTACCACAAGTAACTTATACGGTTGCTTCAGTACTATTTCAGTCCTGATGTTAAGTGTTTCATGTATCCAGCAGGAATAACGCAATAGATAATGTGATTGAT
Source organism: Brienomyrus brachyistius (assembly GCF_023856365.1). Taxonomy (NCBI): domain Eukaryota; kingdom Metazoa; phylum Chordata; class Actinopteri; order Osteoglossiformes; family Mormyridae; genus Brienomyrus; species Brienomyrus brachyistius. The sequence goes on along the minus strand of NC_064534.1, from coordinate 4,867,148 downwards.
GTTTACAACACATTATACCACGAAGAATATCCGGAATGCTTCAGATTTTAAAAGTGATCAATAAATATCTAGGCACGACTTTGACAAGTAATCGTAGACAACTGCTAATGTCAATAAAAAAACTATTTGCGTTTATGTTGTGTGAATTTTTATGCATAAACTGTAATACTTTGAACTGAAAAAAATTAAAAGAAATATATTAAACGTTAGATTTTTAATAGATTGACGATTATGACACATAGATCGTGCACAAGTATATGTACAGGACTTTTTTTTTTTACAAACACGTTAAACAGATACACTACACTGGGAAAAGTATGAAAACCGTTTCTGTGTTCTCTGCGCATGCGTCAACCCAACCGGAAGGGGTCTGGGAGGGGCGGGGCCTGTGTACTTCTCGGCGTCGCCTTAATATTCATTTGTCTTACCTCTCGTTCCTAACCCTCCTATTAATCACTCCCAGCTGTCTCTCGTCAACTCCCTCGTTAGTCGTATGTATATGTGTGTTCGTCAGTACAGCCATAGACGTAGTACCTTCCCTTCCTAATTTGTGGTCCTCCAGTTTATTTCCAGTCTCTGTCCTTTGAGTTCAATAAACCTCTTCTTGTTTAGCAACCACGCCTACCCCCGAGTCCTTCGTCCCGACCGACACTGTTATTGCGATCTCCAGCATAACTAATCAATAATAACTATATTAACAATAACAATCCCCAAAAAGATCAGCACAGTCCCTGGGATTGTTGCACCTCACAGGGCTATTTATTTAGGCTACCAATACGACTTATATAATCGTAATAAGAGTGATTTCAGATCAAGACTTATCAGTTGAACTGGGGTTTAATCCACAAAAAATAAATTTATTCTTACCTTCGGGGTCCACATTGCAACGCTCTTTTAAACAATGAATGAAATGAATGATCCTGCAGTCCGGATTAAAAATCTCCTGCTGATTCTCTGTGGGGAAAAAAAGTTAGCGGAGTGCATTAAAGTTCGTGTAAGTCCTTTATATGCGTCGTCCAAACGGCATAAGTCGTCCAAACAGCATAAGGAAAAACACTTTCTAGAATCGATCATTCCACTGATTTCTGTTTTTCGTGTCAATCAGCTAATTTGCGTGTAATTTGCATCTATCGCGCAATATGATAATTTAACTGACACTTGCAGGTGACGGATCATGGCTGGAATGAAGACATAAGTAAGGGATTTATTAAGTAAGTACTTATATCGTATATACTTACCTCCAAATTGCACTGTAACAAACATTTCCTGTGTGGAGGGTTTACTCCAGCCCTGCTACAGCGGGCACTTCTTTCTCCACTTTATCCAGTTAAAAAAGCAGTGATCTGCTTCGCACAGATCCCATCGGCGGGGAGCTTTGAATCACTGTTTGTTGACGACTGTTATACTTGGTGATAAAGCCTTTATTATTGACCTGGAGTGTAAATGACAGCAGGAAAACGCCTCCAGGCCCCGATCACAATGCAGCACTAGAGACGCTTACAGTGTGCGTTATAAACACGCCTTCATCTCACACGGGCGTCCATCCTTTCAGTTCAATTTTGATTTTAACATGTACAACAAATACATATAGCTTGCTTTTCGCATACAACTACCCCTGCACAATCCTACGTTGTTTTACTATATTAATAAGTATTTATGCGCGGTGATTGTGCTTAAACGTCGTTGCAATCATGCAGGAGACCATAGGAAATGTCTCTTCTCTAATCCCTTCGCTCATTAAAGCTGCTTTCGGGCTTTTTGTGCGTCTCCATGGAGTCAGCATAGAGACAGACGAGTCCTTTCGCTTTTATTGCCACTTTGAGTCAGCTGCAAGAAGCTTTTAATTGCTGCATATCCATTACAGGATTTTCCTACCATACAGCTTTCAAAACAGTCTGTTTTGTGGCGCTTTCTCATATTGATTAAACATTGTACGCCTATTGCGCGCCGATTTACAAGTAGGGCCGACATTGCAAAACAGTGTAATAAAACTTAAAAAAAAAAAAAAACGAACACATACGCAAACTGTGTTATTTGTTTTTCTGAGGAAATTTGGTGTGATTCAAACATATAATAAGAATTACGTCCATAATTAGATACCCATGATAGTGATTACATGCTGAAATCTCACGCAGGTCCTACAACTGAAAAAGCAGCGGTTTTCTGCCAGTTGTCTTTGTGTTAAGTTCACACACCATGCATATGTCAAGCAGCTTGGCTCAGTTTTCCCCCAAAACCCACATATTGGAATCTTAATTACCCAACCAAGTGGAACTATAAAAGGAAGCACTGTACTGGTAGATCATTTATGCAATTGCTAACTGAAGACTGGGGAATTCTTATTCACCTTAAATGTCACAGATAAGAATTTAACACTTTATTTGACAGGGCTCAAATACATAGTAAAAACTCCAATACCATTGAAGTACAAATCCTGAACAAATACAGTTGCTACTTGAGGCAAAACATATGTCCCGATTCATTAATGATGAACAAACCTGAGATTAGTATTTGACTTGTGTTATTCATGACTTGTCCCTTCAGCAGTTCCTTCGGTAAGGCAGATTGGAGATAGTTGGAACATTTTTTGACACTATTGACTGTCTCGGAGCTCTTTTAGGGAATCACATTCACAATGTGACACCAACTACCTTCACGTGTTTTCTATTAAACAGCAGAGGTTATATCTCTGTATCACAAACAGACAATCCATGGCTTAGACTGTAACACATCGAGTGAAATGTTACAACTTACCCCATAGTCAGGGATAGTGGTAACACAGCCCTGGGTTAAATGTAACATTATAAATGATGTCACAAAATTGTCACAAAAAGTTATTCAAAGTGTTTTTTTTTTGTTCAGCAAAATTTGTGGGTATGTATGCATGTGTACAATGTATGTTAATCACAACAGATATCAAAGATCATAACAAAACCAAAGAAAATGTGCAACTGTGCACCAGTTTTAATAACTAAATGATAGTGTGCATGTCTCCAAGTGTGTGTGGATTAGTTTTGTATTACATGGTGGCGACCAAATGTCCCCACAATGTAACAAGAACCTGTTTTTCAGGTCCCCACAAAAATCTGTGACTGCAATCAAAAAACTAAAAATGTTAAAAGTCTTGTATTTTGTTTGGTTAAGGTTAGGGCTGAGTGTGGTTTAAGATCGTCATGTTGGGTTTTAGAGTTTTCCCCATAGAGATGAATGGAAAGTTCCCACTAAGATATAATCACAAACCAGTGTGTGTGTGATGTTAGTTACCATCAGAATCACAGTGGTGACGGGTGTATTGAACTCCGGCTGATGTACAGGCTTCATAGGCCCACCTTGGACAGTCTATGCCAGTGGTGGGGAACCTGATCCATGGAGGGCCGGTGTGGGTGTGGCTTTTTGGGATGACCGCTCAGCCAGCCAATAATAAAACAGTGGTTCTCAACTCCCGTCCTGGGTACCCACTGTTATTGGCTGATTGAGAGGTCATCCCAAAAACCCGCACCGGCCCTCCATGGAACAGGTTCCCCACCCCCGGTCTTTGCATTTCACCCAATTTTCCTTTGACTTTCAAATGTTCCATACACACAATGCAGAAGGTTCCTGGGCTTGAGAAGTGGCCTGGGAGCAGTTGGAGAATCACCGTTACAACTATCCCAGTCCGTGGTGGCCATGAATAAGTTCACCTTCCAGTTAAGAGCAACAGTTTTAGCATTCACAACTTGAACAAAGGATATTTACATAGGCACATAATAAAAATGATTTGTTTTAATAAAAGCTTGCAGTGCTATCACAAAAATAAAGTAAAAAAATTACTTTCTTACCTGAAATGTATTTTTTCCTTACAAATCTGTGTTTTTCGCAGAGTGCTCCTTCTTCACATGTGAAATAAAGACTAAACTGAGCATGTGCAAAGTGAATTATGTGATTTGTATCTCGTTTCTGAGAAACATTTTCTTTTCACTAACCCATGTTACAGTCATCCCAGACTCCCCTAGTTCCTTAAGTAGTTCAGAAATGTTTACAGAATTAACAGATATAGTAACAACTTGGGATGAAAAATGCACCATGACTCATTAATGATGAACAAACATAAGATCAGTATTTAATTTGTGTTATTCATGACCTGTTACTTCAGTAGTTCAGAAAGGTTTACAGAATTAACAAGTGCTTGAGACAAAACGTGTCACGACTCATTAATGATGAATTAACATGAGATCAGTATGTAACTAAGATTAGTGTGTGGTTAATTAATACAAATGTAATAGTATAGCACTATATTTGTGACCCATCAAGTAAAGTGTTACCGAATTTTTATTTATCATGATGTCATCAGTTAAAATAAGTATCCCAAGAAAATACAGACTTTTCCTTAACAACTAACCACAAATATTGTTTTTCATGAGTTTTTACTAAATCATTATTGTGGTACTTTATGAATATATTGACACGACCCAGCAGAAGAAGATGACAGAGAAGCGCCCCCCCCCCCTGCACATTGCACTTTTGCCTGTTTTTTTTTACTTGAAACAAGGTCATATTCAGTCCTTTGTCCAAGGGAAGCTTCTGTGGAGACAGGATCCGCGGTAATGATTCATATGAGGCAGATTTCTGCCGCCTTGAGTTGATTATCCTGTGAGGTGCGGCGCTCTGTCCCTAGACGGCCAGAAAGGATCCATCCCAGCCAGGTCTCCACGACAACAGGCCATGGCCCTAACTGTATTATTGCTCTGTTAAGCCTTCCTATTGCCATTTAAACCCAGGCCTGCCTGGACTCACGTTTCCACCATTTATGCATTAACTGGGGAACGGCGGCAAAGAAGTTATTCCCGCTTGTGAGCGGATGGAACAGGAGGACGATCATTTTCGGCCATTCGTGCTCGCCGCACACACTCATGCCAAAAGGCTGTTGAATGAGACTAGACAAAGCGGTAGTTTCAACAAAGTGCGCTGAATTAAAGATGGTCATTTGTTTCATGGATGCAGCCTTCCACCCAGTATCAAAGTGGAGTTCAGCAAAAATTAATTGAAAGCTTAGCCATCATATCACAACTCCAGCAACTGGGCAACATTACATAATCGCATTTGGTGCTGTTAGTAAATATTCAGATGTAAATTGTATTTTCCCGGCGGCAAAGATCCATGACCGTTCAGCACCAATAAGATCGAGAGCCAGATGAGTATCGCCCTAAAGTAATATAAGCTTGCTCTGCAGCCAAACAATCTTGAGCTTTCAATTTGCATTACATAGCCTATCTGTAGTATGGCTTCCGTAGCTGCTGTTTAATTCTCCATCTCACAGCCCCCTTCATTTTAATGCAGAACATAAACTAGTTTCAGGTAGCATGAAAAATAGTACCACGCTGCATACTCAGTCAAAGCAAATTAAGATGGAATGATGGCGCTTTATTTTGTGTTTACTGTAGAACAGGGCATCCACCCGACACTTGGTTAATATAATGCTCGTGATCGGAAGCAATCCGCTAGGACTGTCCAAAGTGAGCTATGCTTCCAGCTGGCACCTGGAGAGTGCTCAGGTGCATTGTGGGATATGGTACATGTGTGGTCTGAAACCAGGGGGGACTCAATAAAGAACCATTTTGCTTATCTAGGACTATGCTTACTGAGTCCGTTCAGTAACATCATGATTGCACAAGTATAGTTTGACTGAAAAGCCTGTCTACAGAGGTCTAAATTCATCCTTAGGAAATTTTCTATGGATTGCGTCATTCTTTGTGGTCTGACAATAACTTACTATATCTGAAACTCCCTAATTATTTTGTACTGTCGTCACAAATGTTTTCCTCTAATGGACCGGAAAGCAGGCTGTTTTTGCTAAGGTAAATTTGTTTTGCTGTGCTGCAAATGTGCTGTGCGCAGACACTGGGAGGAAGGGGAAAGGCCCAAACTACAGCTTCCTTTTGTGGAAAGCTGCTGTCCCCAACTCCCTGGCCAGACCGGCGCTCCACCCGGTCCAGGCTTCTCTCGTGCTCCGGTGTGAATTCCCCTTTGCTCCCTGTGTCAATAAAATCCACATTAGCTTTCAATCCCCTACGTATGGGCGATGGTCTCATGCAGAGTAACCTTCACAGGTCGTGAGCACACACTTTACGTGCATGCTTAAGCGACGTGCCAGATGAAATTAAGTGCTTGTCCTGTGGACATAACAGCAAAGCTCTTCTTGTGGTTTTAAAAAGTTATAAAGAAGGATTTCCAGTAAAGTATCATTAGTAATACACCCCTTAGTGTCCCCTGCCACGTCGCTGGTTTTTTTTAGCAGTCAATTATGTGTTTCATCTCGCAAATGAGTAACTGTCATACACAGCAGGACGGACAATGGTTCTGAGCCTTTGTGCATTGCCTTGTCAAAAGCTGTCATGGGGGAGGTCGTGCAAAGCTGCGGCCTCTAGGGGGAGCAGTCATATTGACAGAATTCACTCTGCCGTGACTAATGCGTTTCCCCACGTGCTCATTCCTTAGCATCGATTTCCTGCAGCACGTTGTCGTCGACGTGCCAGCAGCAAGGCGCCGTCCCACGTATGCGAGTGGCGTGTGCGCGCCGCTGTGCCGGCGATTTTAAATAGGCTCCTCAACAAAAGCTAATTGCATAGCGAACGCTGCATCAATTGACACTGATACTTAATTTCCACGTTCCAGCTCCAGCGCGTTTCTTGCATATGTATATGCTAAGGCATGTTATTTTAGATCACATGTTATCCATTGTTATTTGTCGCTGGCTGCTGTACCTATATTGTGAGATTACTTTAGTAGGAATTGTTGAAATTATGTTACCTGCTTATTTAACTCATCATGTTGTTCAGAATCTGCCGATTGATTACGATGTATTGGCTGAGCTATTTGTATTTAGAGAATATTGATTGAAAAGGAAAAGAAGAAGGATTTTTGTTGTACTCTATGATAAAGTAACGTGGTTGGTTTATTAAATGGTTACATAAGAAATCTCCCTGCTTCCAGAATCTAATTATTTTACAGACACTCCACCTATCGACTACTTTCATATATTTGACATGCAGGAATTTCATAATTCTCATATACCTGACAGTAAATGATTGAAAACCTTGAATTCGAGGTGTATGACACTACTTCCATGCTGAAAACGCGTCGTGGTACACAGCCAACTAGTGCTCATGCTGTGATTTGTGGGTATGTATAAATGCATATGTAGTATCCTTTAATGCTGCCATTCAGTGGCGGGTGGCCCATAGGGAGCGCTCGGGCGCCGCCCTCCCAGATGTGGGGGGTATAAAATATATAAAAATAAAAAATATATATTTTTTATTATCAGTCTCAGTTTTACTTAATAATGTGTGCCTACATGCAATCTGAATTATTTGAACAACATTTCCACCAACTGACTCTCATTCAACAGTGAATTTCCACCGACACATTTCCACCAATCATTTCTCTTCTTGGGCGCTCATCCAAGCGCCCCAGAAGTGCAGGGAAATAGCCAATCGTGTATGGTTGCTAGGCGAATGTAATGAAGATTTCGCCTATCAGCATCGCCGAATTAAATGGTTTTGGGGCGCTGCTAGAGAAAACGCGGGAAAGTTGTGGATCGGTCTCAGGTCAGTCAGTCAGAGAGAGATGATGGCGACGACGACAGTTGAGGGGCAGCTTCCAGCAAGTCCGGTGAAATGGTTATTGAATTACCCTTTTGCGAGAAGGACGACGGTGGAAAAAAAATCCACGTTAAGCAGCTGGGACCCGACAAGCTCGAAATAAATATCACCCAGGCAACTAAGGAAATTAAATTATGATTGTGAAATTGTTGTCATTTTCTGACTGTTCATTTGAATGCTTATACTGGACTAGGAAGGGAAACCAACCGCCACTGCTGCCATTGTCCTGAAATGGTCAGATAAAAACGTACAGTGAATAAGATAAAAAAGAAGGAAATATATGGTGTGGAACTACGATCTAGGTAAATATGTTATAGGAATTCTGCTCCCTACATGACAATTCAAACCTACTTACTCTTTAATCTATTCTTTGAACCCACCAGCGAGACTATATTTCCTTATAAAATATGAATCATCTGCGAGACGTGCAAAATGGAAGGTGTGTTTTTCATTAGAAAAGCTTCCTGAAATCCATTGGGAACAAAATGTTTTCTTTGCAGGCTGCTAATCTCTGTGACACCTCACCAGAGAATTGTATAAATACAAAGCTTAAAATCTGAGGCTGTGCACAGTTTGGTGTTTTCTGTGCTGGACCTTTGAGATGCGTACTCTGGCGCGGAATGGACTTTATTTCAGTTTCGCTATTTTTTCCGTCCATCCATCTGTATTCTAACTTCTCATATCGGTCAGTTTTATCAGAATCATTTGTGGTTGTATTGTTGTTTCCCCTCGTGAAGATTTGCCAGCGAGCATAACACTGAAACCAATCTGTGTTTCTGGTTTTGATGGTTACGTAAGAGACTGGTTCGCCCAAGCCGACTTAAAACAAATAAAGTTCCGATTTAACTCGTGCATTTGAAACCGACGAGGTAAAGTCCAGTGAAAACAGAGTTTAGCAGAACTTAATCTGCATAAGCGTGACACACAACAAAATCATGGGCTACAAGGTCTTGGAAAGGGGAGGAAATGGCTATTAATCACACGTGACATTTACACTGTAGTGGACTGGCCCTTCGCGGGTTTATTCACTGGAAAAATGGGGTGTGACACGACAGAACAATGATACATTCAGCACTAAAATAGGTTGCTTTCTTTGCGATTTTCCTTCTGTTTTGCACATAACCTACATTATAATAAGCAAAACTCCATCCATCCATCATTTTCCACACTCATCTATGGGGGCCCAGAGCTTAACATGGAAAATCATAATATCAAATTTAACACAAGACCATACAGGCATGAGCATTACAAATGTTGTATATGACAATGTGCTGAAACAAATGTTTATCCTTAGATAAGAAGCATGAAATCACAAATTCCAAACTCAAGCTGAGATATAATTATAATTAAGACAGTTTATCTGTGTAGTCAGCTATTACATGGGCCTTCCTGGCTATATCACCGTTGAAAGGAAGTTATGCATTCCTTCAGTAAAGAATCTGATTGTTTCCTAACGTTACTCTAATTCCCAGGGTATACCATGAGAATCTCACTAAAGATAATCCTGGTTAAAAAAAAACATACATTTTCCAAACCAATATGCATTGTCTTGTGCATGTTGTCTGTCTAACTTCCTGCATTCGTTCATTGAATCCTCATGTTCCCACGATGACCTCAGCCTCTGCACATCCTATCTCTGGGTTCCTGGTCATTATCATCCATGTTGAATGATGGCAGGGGTTGCATTAGGAACTATTGCTGTGTAAGTCACCATACAGGAAGAGTGTGTGTGTCAATGCACTCTCCCTGTGTAGCCTCATTAGCATGTAAATCTTTGTTTACAAATAATCTTCCTCTGAGATAAATTTCCAAAAATTAAACAATGCAAGCGAACGCGACAAATCGATTACCGAAAATGCAGCTGTTCCCATATCCGTACCTCACTCACAAGTTTCTGCAAACCACAGACCATTTTTCCTCCCAGTAAGATGTACTTAAGACGGATGTGATTGTAACTAATGCACTGGGTGATGCTTACGGACGACCTCAGCGCATGCTGCAGTTAATGTGTTTCATCAGGATGGCCATTTGAATCGTCCAGATAGAAGCATTATGTGAATAATTAAAACCAAAATAGTGCTTTGATCTCTTTCCATTTTCCCCACAGTGGCGCAACATGTTTGCTGAGAAATATACTTTTGTTACAGTTCAAAACCATCCATCCATCCGTCCGTCTCTTACCCTGGTGAGGGTAATCGGGGCTGGTTAAAAGTGGCCAGTCTCCTTGGTCAGTGAAAAATAGAATATAACTAAGAAAATCAAAGACAGTAAAAGACTGACAATCTGACAATTTAAACATGACGTGCTGAAACATGAGCAAAAGACAGACCAAAAACTACAATCAAAAGTGCAGTGTAAAAATAGCACATTCATTACATACCCTACTCAGTTGTACAATCGGGCAATCAGTTTGACAGTTTAACTGCAATTACACACGGCTAAATTCCTGTTAAATTTCAATAACAATGACTATCCACTCCGTAGTTATGACATTCTCTCTAACCACTGTAGTTACCACACTCTCTGTGATAATGATGACATCCAGCAATCCTTATTTTCCCCTGGAGTTACGACCTCGCCTGCAGTTACCTCCTGCTGCGAGATCATTACTCTCTTGGCATTTACTACTTATTTTCCTGTTACTACCTGCTTTGAGGTCTCCACCCAGTCTGCTCCTGCCAGTACGGGGCAGTCATGTGGCCCAGCATGGAATAATGGGCCCTTCATCACAAGGGCCCGGGCAGCTGTGTGTGGGGGAGGGTCGACAGGGTAAAAATAACCTGACAACAACAGCTGATGGGTAGTCAAAACATAAAGAATAAAATGTTGATCCCCTTACATTCCCGCACCCCCGTCTTACTATGGCAAAAACTCTGAGCAATTCGGCAAAAATAAAGACGATAAACTGGGCATTTGCATGAAAGCGAAATGACAGACTGAGGTTGAGCTCCATCATTTTCTCTGGAATGTTCTAGAAGCAAACAGTGTTTTGTGACTAATGATAGAAAACTATCACATTTTCATATAACATTACTTACGCAGCAGAGGGTTTTTACCTGGGGGGGGGGGCTGTTAATTTTACGCTTGAAAAGAGGGAAGTTTGACGAAAAAAACTGAATATTTCATTCAAGGAGATAAAAGCAATTTCCTATTTAAGATCTGAACTGTTTGCTTTTGTCCATTTCTTACCTGTTCTGCTATAAAATATTATAAGTTGTATCATTAAAATAAATAAATTCCACTCCAACAGATGCATAGTTATTTAGTCCAAAGTAACTGACACATCCATCCATCCATCCATCCATGTAGAACACAGCCTCTGCTTGGGTGACGTGTGGATGGGGGGGCTATTCCAGGTGGCACACAGCACAAGGCAGGGAACCCCCTGGACAAGGTAATAGTACCAGGGCACACACCTGCACACATTTACACACTATGGACAATTCCATGACAGCTAACCGTTGCACTGTGTTACCCATGTAACAGAGGAGAATATTAATACAGCTGGTATCTGATGAGTTAGTACAGGTAGTACCACGGTCAAAGGTTCAACTGCAAGACCCTATCTGGGACCTGAGCCACGGTCAAAGATTCAACTGCAAGACCCTATCTGGGACCTGAGCCACGGTCAAAGATTCAACAGTAAAGCCCCATTCAGGACTTAAACCAATCTTCATGGGCAATGTGGGGTTCAATGGGTTAGACCTCTGTGCCAGTGTCAGGAGGATTACTGGTCTGAATCCCACGGCATCAGAATATTCGCACTTCCACTGGGGTTTTAACCAAGGCCCTTATACCCCCTGAAAAAAGTTTCCAAGATGGATGGTTGACCTCAAGCTCCCCCCTCACCTCTCTCTCTCTCTCTCTCTCTCTTTCTCTCTCTATATATATATATAGATGCATACAGCACATAGGACATACATGTAGTGCAAAGACAGTGCAAACAAGTAAACAATAAAATTAAAAAGTTGCACCAAAAGTATGCAGGATACAAACAGAAATCTGAAAAAAAGTAGATTATTATAGAGTAGCATGTCAATAGATTAACCAATCAGATACTGAGAATAGTAGAGGGATGCCTTACCCCACACTACCTTTGATTACGAGTAATGGTAAGGGAACAAAATCAAGCCAAGCCACTCAGCTCAAACTGGCGAAAGCCCCGCTGTCTTGCTCAAGTGCATTGTGCAGAAAATCACGTTTCAAAAGCCCCCCCTGAGCCCAGTAAATCCCTTATTTCCTGTGCAACTATTTCTGACACCGGCAGGTCACACCACAAGCAGACGTCGTTGGCGGCCCTTCTTCTCCCCAGCGATTGTTGCCCTCGCTGCCTTCTTCCTTCCGCTGCATCGTCGATTGTTCTGCAGTGAATGACCAGTGGCAGGGCCAGTGAGACAGCCTGGGATGAAACTGCGTCGCAACCAAATCGATCGTTTCGGGTCATTTCAGTGTCACCGACCTGGAACCACACAAGGGCGTCTGGAATGCACTGGAAGCTGTCCAGCCGCTCTAAGGTCCCAGCAGTATTGATGGGGAGCTCACACATGTGAGTACACAGGAAACCAAGCCGACTCTTTCAGAGGTCCTGCTGGAGCTGACTGAGATCTGAAAAGCACATCTGGCTGGTGGAAAGCCTTTCACTCGACTGGCTTCTTTTGAGGCGAACTATTTGGGAATGTGTGTCAAAACCTCACGTAATGCTGTAAAAATTACGCAGTTGTTAAAGGTTAATGGATATCGGCTTTCAGTCTACCCTGTAAAAGGGGGGGGTCTGTTATTGCAGCCATGCTGAAAAAAACGAGCGACGCCAATCCCATCACCCACCCCAAAATCCCCCCCCCTGCCCTACCACCTCAGTGGCAAATTTAATGACAGAATAGATGGTCCTAATGGTGCAATAAAAGCCATCGCCAGTCAGGGCCTCATTTGATTTCCAGTGGATCTGATGTCATCAGCCCCCCCCTCTCCTGGTACCAATACTCAGGAACTTCGTATCCTGCTCATTTCCATGCTTGGCTGGGTGTGAGTCTGAATAGAGGTTTTCTAAACACCACATTGCCTTCAAAATCTGCAGCTGCTATCATACGGATCAACATCAACTCCAACTGCCAGAACAGGTGGGAACCACTGGGAACCAATCAAGTAGCCAGTGGAAAGTGGGCTAAACCAGTTAGTGAACGACAATAGTAACTAAAACCTCGTCTCTCAAACTGCTACCTGTTAGGTGTAGCAGCATAATAATGTAACAGCCTGGATTGGAGTTGACATTTTCTTCTGGTTGAGGTCGAGCTGTAATGGGAATACAGTAGAATGAAACCAGTTATTTATATATGTCCACTGACAAGCAGAGCAATGAAACAGAAAGGATCTCCCAGTGTCATCCACCAAAACACCAGGGCAAAACGTTAAGTGGAAAATAATTACCGGACTTCATACACCTATTTTAAATTAAGACTTAACAGTTAATTTAGCCACTTAAGGAACTTAATTTGCTGTCTCTATAATAGATAAGGGTATGCTGACCTTCAGTTAAACTTCGTTAACAGTTTCACAAATGTCACTTCCATTCAAAGATAAAAGTAGTGCTACTTAATTCTACGAAAAAAGCTCCTGCATAAATTTCGGTTCCACTTCTACCGTGTAGCATCATGGGTTTCTGTGTCTGTTTATATATATATATATATATATATATATATATATATATATATATATATATAATTTTATATATACTAAATTAATCGCCCCGAAATGAACATATCAATGATAGTTCCATTTCCCTCGTGCCTGCACACCTTCCCCTTTCCCCGCCTTATGGGCGTAGTGCTTTGTGTCCTGGTAACTGGTAACATGAACATTTAAATTAGCAGGTTATAACGTTGCGATCAGTTCTCGAAATTAAAACATTCAGATCGAAATAATCAATATTTTAGTGTCGATGAGCACATCCCTAGTGTGCACTGGAAATGACGAATAGAATGCAACACCATATTAAATGTTAAGGACAATGCGTTTTCTATGTAAATCTTTTCTCCTTTATTGCTTTATGTCCTGACAGGGATATTGCGTTTTCACCATGTGAGTGTAAATTCAGCGCATCTCAGGGGGGGCTGTAGGCTGATAGCTGCTGTTAGCTGGCCAGCTAACTCAGCAATGGAGCCTTAAAAACATGCAGTAGAAACACATCGTTATCTATAACATAACGGCCAAATGTGATTTAAAAAAAAAATTCTTTACATTTAATTGGGAAAATAGTAATAACAGCATAATTAGACAGCAGAAACACAGTCAAGTCAAGTAATTAGAATATTATTATCAGGGCTTCTGACTTTGGTCAGCCAGCTGGAGTGAGGTTTTCGGGAAAAGTCTGAATATGCATAAACATGCATTTACACGCATGTAACACTTTTATTAGCTTGTAAACTGTAGGGTTGGCAAACGACCCCAACGTTTTTGATGTAGCTAATTTTAGATTCATAATGGAATAATATACATTTGCTGTTAGAGTTCTTGCGTATGTCGGAAGGTGGGAGAGTCGGTGACCCTGCGTTACCCAGGATTGTTCAGAAAGCTGTTTACTGAAAATAAACATTTTCTTGAACTCCTTTCGCCATTTCATTGGTTTCATTTGTATATAAGCAAGTCGAAAATCTGAAATCTGATTTTCCTGTATGAATTCCAGCAATGATTTGGGCTTTACTGAGTGCTTATTAAAATATGAATGAGGGGACGAAGTAATTAAATAAAACGATGCTAGCAGCTGTCCACTTAATACAGTCTGATATAATTTACAGTAATCAGAATTCGTTCCAATAGCAGCTTATTACAGAATGTTAGTAAATAAATGTTGCTTATCAACACATTTGTCTTCTCATACACAGAAATTGGGGTTTTACAATTATGCTGTATCTGAGTATTTGTTGCTAAAAGTGAATACCGTATTTCAAAAACAAATGGTCATTCTTTTGCTGAAAAGTACAATTATCTTTAAATGGATTTGGATTTGTTGACAAACAAAAGTTTCTCAACGTGACTTTTGTGAGTAATTCCTCTCTGGCAGAAACTATTTCTTTGCTAAGCTTGAGTGTTACTTTAGTAATCTTTCATCTATAAACAAATATAAGTAGCTTTTAAAACAATTCCATAATGAATATTCATTCATGGACCGAATGGCCTCCTCTCGTTTGTAAATTTCTTATGTTCTTACCTATCCACCTTTTAGCTAGTTCTCCTGGTCAGGGTCGCAGAGCCCTCGAGCAGCACAGGCCATAAGGCAGGCAGCAGGTATAGACCTTGGGGGGATTGCAATTCATAAACTCTACTGCAGTATTCAAATCATTTTACTTCATGTTTTGCTTAAAAATGGAGCCAAGGATTGCTTTGGTAAGACTGGGAAATGTCTGAGAATTTGAAGTTCCTTAATTCACAAAAATCCCTGGGGAGACATTGAAAATTATAGTACCACAACCTGCGATTTATTTAAAGAACAGCTGGGAATACAAGATGTTCAGAAAGCTTCAACTTCCGAACATCTGAGGCGAAACGCAGTAAACAGAACTGCTTTGCGTGCTCCCCTGACACTGGGCTCTGCCCTGCCACCCCGCGCGTTCAGATTCTCCTCATGCCTTTGAAGTTGTGCTAGTTAATGATCACCACTTACCGAGTTTTTCCTAGTTTAATGCCAAGTGCTAACTGTGAGAAGGTGCTCAATCATTTCACAAAGCAGAGACGGTTAATTACAAAAGAAAACATTTATTTGGAAAATGGAGGTATTTTGCATTTTCCCCACTCAAGTTCGAGAAATACTATGTCATACTTTTCCTGAAAAGCAAATGGAACCAAATCCACTTCCATCTTTTCCCACATTCACAGGCAAATCAGAGACGGCCACCAGCTGCCCGTTACACAGTTTGATTGGAAAACCAGGTGCGATAATGAGACGAGAAAGCAGCGAGTGTTAAGGGATCAGGAAAACACCACTGGCAACTATAGAGAACCAATAAGAGAACCAGCCATGGGAGCAAATGCTGGAAACATCCATGCACACAATTCTCCGGCTTCTCAGTGGGCTGGCACTAGTGGGTAACAGGGTCCAACATGAATGCACAAGGACGGACCACAAGCCTGTTGAGTGGTAGATGAAAAAGACCTTAAACCGGGGATCCCCAGTCCCGGTCCTGGAGACTCGGTCTGCAACACAGTTTCTAGATTTCCCTGCTCAAGCACCTTCATCAGCTACACAGCAAATTGCCAGGTTTAGTAGATGTGTTTGAGCAGGGAAATCTACAAACTGTTGCACACTGATACCCCAGGACCGGAATTGGGGATCCCTGTCTTAAACTGATCACATCTGAGAATAAAAACCCACATTTGTGTCAGATTGGATCAATAATATTGCATAGAGCCATGCTGAATAAGACCCGCCCTTGAGCTGCTGGAGCTACTCATCCCACACTGACATTCTACAGCCTAGATGACGTCACTGTCGCCCAAGCATTCCTCCAGGATGCGTTCAGCTATAACCTGATTAGTGCAAAGGTACATTGCTGTTCTGCTTTGTTGTGTTGCAGCCCCAATTTGAAAGAGCCTGGCATTTTGTTACCTGCTAACCCTAAATGATTTTGTGGGCTCATTTTTGGTCGTTCACTGTCAACACCTGGGAACCACACAATAAGTAATAAGAGCAATGGCTCTAATATCAGTAACAATAACATCATCAACAACGACGACGACAACAACATGATAAAAGACATTAAAACAAACACTTACATCAATGGTTGGTCAGACTTTTACATCATAAATAGCTTTCAGCAAAAGTGTTTCCCTCAAGAACATGTTCAAAGAAGTTAGGCCCCTGTACACAGCACCTGGCTGCAGATTGGCTGAGCCAGAGTGACAGCTAGCCTATCACAAAGGGCATTCCTTGGATGGACAAGTCCCCTCAGACTTCAGCCGACTTTGGTGGGCATTGTCTTGATATTCCCCCAATGGCAAGGGAAAAAGGGGTGTCGCCTAACTTTGGGCAGCCTGGGGGGGGGGGGGGGGGGGGGGGGGGAGAGAGAGAGAGATAGGAGAGAGAAGCTAGAGATGAGGCTTATTTACAGGACACCCATCTCCTGAACTAGAACTTCTTCACATTCAAAATCACCAGGAGGAGAAAGGCTTTTTGGGAGCGCTTGAACTACGGCTTTCTGTCTTGGCTCCATGCGGCTACCCCTCCCCTCATCCCTGCAAGATATGAAACGCCAGTAAGAATCAGATCACGGGATTAAGGGGGGAGGGGCCGCAGCGTTTGACACCATGGCCCCTTCAAGACACGTGACTCTGCTGCGGGGCCAGTCATTTATTATTTTCCTCACACCTGCTCCCCGCCTCATTTTGCGTCTCTATTTTCTCCAGGCAAGGCAATAAATATTACATGAGATGTCAGTGGAGCACCAGGGGCCACAGCCCGCTCTCAGTGCCATCAGGACACCTGCGTGAGCTCAGGGCAGCGTGTTG
Source organism: Brienomyrus brachyistius (assembly GCF_023856365.1). Classification (NCBI taxonomy): domain Eukaryota; kingdom Metazoa; phylum Chordata; class Actinopteri; order Osteoglossiformes; family Mormyridae; genus Brienomyrus; species Brienomyrus brachyistius. Next base: position 4,850,013 of record NC_064534.1, on the reverse strand, counting down.
TGTGTCTGCAGAACCCTGGTCTGATTGGCGCCGCGGAGATCTCCCTGCCGGCTTTCAGTTCTGCCTCTGCGCCACCAGGGGTATGGTGCTCATCTCCATTCTGTGTGGGGAGTCCTGAGGAGTACGCCCCTGACTGCAGATGTAAGGGGGGGGTGATATCCACCGGGGGGCCATGTGGGACATGGTCTGATGGAGGAGGGACGGCACTGGAAACAACAGTCGTTTTGGCACCTTCATGGCCGTTGCAGGAATCGAGGTTGTTTCCAAAGGTGCCATGGTCAGCATAGCCATCCAGGGTAAAGCCATTGGTCTTGGCAGGGCAGGACTCAGGGGGGGCAGTGAGGGTGGTGGCACGGGTGCTGCCGGGCCGGGTGGTGCTGCAGGAGCTGCTCTCAAAATGATCCCGGCGCCCCAGGACATGGCGGCGGATGATCCGGCGGAACGTGTGGCGGAATTCTCGGATGCGGTAGGCGTAGATGAAGGGGTTGACCACCGAGTTGGCGTGAGAGAGGATGATGGCCAGGTACATGATGCTGGCATGCGGCCGGGCGCACTCGGGGCAGAAGAGAGTGAAGCAGTTGATAACGTGCAATGGCAGCCAGCAGATGGCGAAGAGTCCCACGATGATGGCGAGAGACTTGGCTGCGTGGACCTCCTTCTGGAGGGTAGAGCGTGACCGCTCCCCATGCACCACCTTCAGCTCCATCCTCTTTAGCTGCCGCCGCGCAGCCATGAAGATGCGCAGGTAGATGCCCAGCATGAGTAGGAGGGGCATCAGCACACAGCCAAAGAAGTTGAAGTAGACCATGTAGTCCATGGTGACTACCTTCTCAAAAAGGCACTCGATGGTGCCACTAGGGCACTTAGGACCACTGGTGTTGTTGGCGAACTTGGTGTCGTTCTGTGGGCGGTTCTTGGTGTGCCAGCCCAGCATGGGTGTGAGGCCGATCACCACCGAAAGCGCCCAGCAGATGGCGATGATGCCCTTGGCACGCTGGCTTGTCACCAGGCTGTTATACCTTTTGGAAAAAAAGAACAAGGAGATTTTCATGAGCTTTCCAAATCATAACAAAGACGCATGACACACTCCTGGACTGGGGGGTTTAAATCACACACCCCTGCTCAGTGTGTGAGGAGTGTGCATGTTCTCCCTGTGGATGTGCAATTATCTTTCTGCAGGTCCAAAATAGGAATTCCGGGTTCTCTGAACTGCCCATAATGTGTGATTCTCTTCGTGTGTAACCTGCGATGGACTGGTATCTCTTTGTGTGTAACCTGTGATGGACTGGTATCTCTTTGTGTGTAACCTGCGATGTACTGGTATCTCTTTATGTGTAACCTGTGATGGACTGGTATCTCTTTGTGTGTAACCTGTGATGGACTGGTATCTCTTTGTGTGTAACCTGTGATGGACTGGTATCATATGCAAGGTGTGTCCTGCCATGCACTGTGTGCTTTATGTGATTGGCTGCAGGCTCAATGTATCCCTATACTAGATAAGTGCTTATAGAAGATGGATGGATGGATGGATGGATGGATGGAGATTTATGCATGCAACCTTCACAAAATGACACTAAGCTGCAGAGTAAGTCATCATTGACATTTTTAAAGCATTTTAACTGCTATTCACATGCTTGAATGTTGCTGTATCAGCTTTCTGGGAAAATGAGGGCCTGAACCATAATGGATAATAAAGAGAGCAGGAAGTATGTGGCTGTTCAGGCCAGTTGAGTCTGCAAGCTTCACACGGGATCTGAACACCTGTCCACACACAGCCTCATCCTAGGGGGGGCAGGAAGAAGCTGACCAAATAACGCACCAGTTGTTATGGCTGGGGGCTCTAATGGGACGTGAGCCGTTGGGACCCAGATCCCACTCTGGGGAGTTTACACCGGCTCCGAACTCAAACTGTACACGGAACTTTGGATTCAAACAGGAAGCAACAGGGGACAAAAAAATCATTTTCACTATTCATGTTTAACGAACGTAATGCATTAGTGATTAGAGCAGATGTCCATGAATGCAGGAAATTACTTTGTAACCTTCATGTGAGTCCAGAACGTATTTAGTTTGCCAGGGACTGGGATCTCAGCTTTCCAGTAAAGACCAGTACATCAGCACTGAATCACTGACTAGACAATAACTACAGAAAGACCTGGAAAAGAAAATAAACCCACCATCATCCACAGGGAAAGGAAGCGAAAACAAATCTGCTGTTCAGATGGAGTTACAGAAGCTAACAAAATGTCATTTGATGAGAAGCTCTATTTTCGGTTCGCCTTCTGGTCTGTGTGGGAGAAAAGCCGACATCTTTAGCCGCTTTCTGCAGCGAGTCATGCTGCAAAGGTCAAATTGTGCAAATAAACAAACCACTTCAAAACAGGGGCACATGATCACATGACACGTGGCCTCACTCCCTGACACAACCACCACCACTGCTGCTTCAGGTGGGACTGGGTGGGGGGCGGGGGGTCTTACTGTTTCTCCACTCCATGAGGAATGTGACAGAAATGATTACTGTTAAATGAGAATCACAGCATTGTGTACTATCTATAAATCGAATCGAATCTATAAGAGAGTCCTGAGTCATTGCAGCAAATAATGACTCCAAATACACCACAAAATAAACACATTCATCATGAACTCCATTGTGCTCTGCTTTTCTTCAGCACAAAAAGTCACACAGTGATGACGAAAGCATGCTTGGGCCTGGATCAGTAAGTGCAATGTGAGCACGGACCAGTGGGGGATTTCATGGGGGGGGGAACCGGGCCAAGTATGAGTACACCCTAAAACCCACTCTCTACAATGACCCCCATAATCCATCCAGTCACATTACGAAACCACTACAGGATACTGCCCTGATCCTTCAGCCTTTCTGTACCAAAAATCTGACTAATCTTTCAATATTTAGCCATCCATCCATACTCCTTATCAGTCACAACGTCACGGTGAACCTGGAGCCCATTCGAGGAGGTCGAGAGCATGAGGCAGTGCCTACCATTCCGTCGCAAAGCGCACACAAACACTGTGGTAAATCGAGAGACACTAAATCGCCTAACTGCGTGTTTTCGGACTGCAGGAGGAAGTTCAGACAAAGGCAGGCCGGAACAAGTAAAGCTCTACCTGCTCAGAGCCAGGGCTGACCCGCTGCAGTGCTGACCACTGAGCCTCCATGATTGATTTGGCTTTTATATGCCATTTATATATTTGGCAATGTTAAGATTTTAATATCTTTCCGAAAGGTCCAGGAAGAGACACGCCCCCGCATGACCTAATACGGAAATCTTTCAGGCTGCCTGCTCACTCGACAGGAGCGCCCACGGTGCAGTGACAAACTGACTGCAGAATGGAGTCAGGCAGCTGCTCGTACAGCTATTAGTGTGAGGAGAGCCGGGCCCAGGTCTTCCGAGCGACGTGCCGGACAGGCTGCATCTGTTCTCACTGAGGACGGCAGGAATCGATCTTGTCATTTAGCCATTAGCTGCTTTTCTGCACCAATAAAACTTTGCCTCCCCCCCCCCACCCCCCCCCACCCCCAAGGGTTCATTTTTCCCCATAGTCAGGGCAGCCTGCGTTGGCTGTGTTGTGTCAGACTCCACGGTGACGCACGACGGACCGTCTTTGTGTTGGTGAATCAGAAAAGTGGGGATCACTCACTCCTGACGTGTGTGTGTGTGTGTGTGTGTGTGTGTGGGAGTGGGGGGACAGGGACGTGGGCTACAAGCCGCTCCCATCAGCCCCGCAGTCTGCACCCCCCCGCCTCCGAGCCTCAGACACACATACATGTTCTTGCCTATAATCTGTCTGACGGACAAAACCCACAAAGTGTTCAGCTCTCGCAATTGGTCACACAGGTGAACAACAGGAAACCTCCTGTTGCCTAAATTTTGTTTCATTCCCTCTTAGCTCTCCTGCTCTCTGCAAACGGCTCCCACGCCTGGGAGGCACCGTCCACCCCTGTTCCTGTCCATCATTCCAGGGTTTGACAAAAAAACCAGGGCAGGATGGGGTCTGCCATTGTATATTCACAGCGAAGGTGCCCGACCTAAATGATCCTGTGAAAACATTCAAGCCCTCTTCACCGTCAGACATGATGCTTTATTGTTTCCAATAGCAGCAGCCACTAACCAACGGAATAACGGAAAAACTCTCAACTGGTTTTTCTGATGCGTGTTTCTGAAAGTGCTCATCTGTCACACTCGAGTTGTGTGACGCGTCATTCCTTTGTGTACAGTTGCATGGGCAGATAGCCTTTACATGACATGACACTTCTCTCCGTACTGGATTGTATTACAGTTCAATGCTGTTCTTGCAGCTCTGATGTTTGTTGGTTTGAAATAGCACAGTGATTTTAGCTCAGCCAGTGATGTAAAACCAGTTTACTATGTTAAAAAGAAACCATGTGAATCCTGGGAGGAATGTTATATAAACAAGTACATGGAAATTCGATTTATCATCCTCCAACCACTTCTAATGGCTGGGGGGGGGGGGGGCTGAAGGCTCAAACCGGGGTCACTCGCTAGACAGGACACCAGTATATTGCAGGGTAGATATCCACAAAAACACAGGGTGGGGAATTTAGAAATCTTACCATTTATCTAACTGTAAGACAACCTTGGGAGAAACTCAGGTAACACGCAAATTCCCCACATGCAGAGCGGAGGAGGGATTCAAACCAGCAACCCTGCCGGTGGGAGGCAGCAGGGTACCCAGTGAGCCGTTATACCACCCACTTAAACTTTTGTATAATGCTGAAAATTTATAAAAGATATTTTCATTAAAACAAACCCTAACTACTACTGTAGACTGAAATGCGTAACTGCAGTAAACCACCATTAACTTGTTACGGACATTTTTATCCAAGGCGCCATATAACTGAAAAAGCAGTGTCAGCCAGTTCCTGGAACAACTGGGGTTAGGGGCCTTGCTAAAGGGGCCAATGGTGACATCATTCTGCAGGTCAGAGTATGAACCAGGGTGCTAACCTGCAGAGTTATCCCCCCCCATACGCATTAATAACACCAAAGAAAAGAAAACTATACTCTCTGACTGATTCTGGGTATAGAGAGTAGCCGCTTTCATCTTTATAATGAAATTTACCGCATTTACTCCACAACGAATCAGTGACGAATTACTATATATTTTGTGGCTAGCCCGGTTGTTAAGATAAGTAAATTAGTGCCCACTCCCTTTTGATCATTCTTAAAGCAAAACAGACTTCAAAAGTTTAATACCATGAATGCAGAGGAGAGCCCATTCGTCAACCACTTGATAACATTTCCTCCGGAAGTCATAAAAATACATTGGTGAAGTGTCTGGTTCGTTCGTTGAAAGGTAAATATTACATAATAAACAAGCTGCCGAGTATCCGCTTGTCATCGTAACAAATTGCAGAAGCACAGCGAGAACCTGTTTGTTAATCTAATTTTCTATAATGTTGGGAGATTATTATTTAAAAATGTGATAATACTGATGATCGTTCAACAAATAGCTGTTACGTGTTGTTAGCTGGGAGCCTGAACCATCTTTCCGGTGCTTTTTATACGCCATTTTCAATTATTTGTCATTTTGATGGCTAAAAACCAAGCAAAACCCAAACCTGAGCCAACACAGGAGCCAAAACCAGACCCAAAACCAGATTTAAAAGCAAAACAAAAACCGGAGACAGAAACAGACCAAAAATCAGACCCAAAACCAGATTCAAAACCAGATACAAGTAGAGCTAAGAGCAGATCCAGAGCAGACTGAAACCATGAATCAAGGGACTTCTATAAAGAGGGGGCTTATGAGGAACTGTCTCTGATTATAACCTGTCCCACCACTTCACTGAAACAACCTCCTTCATAATTACCAGTAAATACATTAAATACAAAAAACAATGGGGTTTATTATCAATCAAAAATGTAACCGTAACCAGCACATACACACAACCCCAGGTATGAGTGGGATCACTGTAGGATACCAACGAAAAACCCAGGGTGCTTTTTAGCTGGCCATTTCCAGGAAGCAAAAAAAAAAAAACAACTGAACAAACAAAAAAAAACTAAAGCTGGTCACTAAGGGCAGCTGGGCCAGAAGGCAGGGATACGAGTCATCCCTGGTTTCAAAGCACCATAAAGGCAAGCCAGCCCAACACCATAAAGGCAAGCCAGCCCAACACCATAAAGGCAAGCCAACCCAACACTGTAAAGGCAAGCCAACCCAACACTGTAAAACCAAGCCAACCCAACACTGTAAAACAAAGCCAACCCAACACTGTAAAGGCAAGCCAACCCAACACTGTAAAACCAAGCCAACCCAACACTGTAAAACCAAGCCAACCCAATGCCATATAGCCAATCCAACCCAACACCATAAAGGCAAGCCAACCCAACAGCATAAAGGCAAGCCAACCCAACACCATAAAGCCAAGCCAGGCCAATACTGTAAAACCAAGCCAACCCAACGCCATAAAGCTTAGCCAACCCAACATTCTAAAGCCATGTCAACCCAGCACAATAAAGCCAAGTCAACCCAATACTGCTAAAGCCAGGCTCAAGGCAGGCTGTAAGGCACTTTCAGCCCTGTCTGGTCCCCCATGACAGCGCCTACATCAAGCCGTTGCCTCTTTGAATGTTGTTTAATGTAAAATATGGTCACAGATTCAAGGACTGAAATCCAGCTAATAACGCAGCCTTTTCAAATGGCCACATATCCAGTCACAGTCACAGTGACGTCAGGAGAGAGGCTGCACAAGACGGATTCGCCCTGGACGGGCACAGATCCATCGCCAGTTGCATGCTAATGGTGCTAGACACACACCAAGGGCGACTTGGAGTGGCTGATATCCTTCACCTTTGCTCCTATGGGAGGAAATCCGTGTGGACAAGGGCAGGTCAGGCAGAGCCACCAGCCCAGTGACGTCCGGGGCTGGATTTCAACTCCCAGCCCTGAAGGTGAGAACATTAAATCCTCCTGATTCACAGGGCCAACTCAGTATTAAAGGCCCCCCACCAATCACACTTGACAGTCCTACGGGAGGGGGGGGGACATCTTCATTTTTTTTTTAAGTTTATATCCCGTCCATCATCATTCTCCCAACTGCTTATCCAGCTTAGGGTCACCTGGACGGCCTAGAGTCTGTCACAAGCAGTTCAGGGTGCAGAATGTCTAGTAGAAATGTAAACATTGATAATCCATTTAAAAAATTTCATTTATAAAGTTCATATTTTCATTTATTTCCTATTCCTATTATGGAGTTCTCCATATGCATAACAATCTCCCTCCATCAGGGATGTGACGGATAGGGTCACTGCATTAATTACATTCACATCACATTTATTTATGTGACAGACACTTTTTTCCGAAAACGACATACATTCAGAAAGCAGGCACAGACAGTCCCTTTAACAAATGGGGTTTGAGGACTTGGCTCAGGGACCCAACAGTGAAATCACTCTACCGACCACAGGATCTGAACCAACAGCTTTCGAATTACTGACAAAGTCCATGCAACCTGTAAATGATGGGTTCAGTGAAAGACGTCACTGCAGAGGGTTAGGGTTAGGATAAGACTAAAAGAGGCTCACCGCAGAGGGATCTTGATGGCGATGTAGCGGTCGATGGCGATGGCCAGCAGGCTGAAGATGGAGCTCTGCGTGAGGACGAGCACGAAGCAAGCGATGAAGAGGCAGCCGTAGAAGTGGGCGCAGAAGCCGGTGCTGATTGCGATGGCGAAGGGCACGGCCAGCACGCCCACGGCGATGTCGGCCGCCGCCAGCGACACCACGAAGAAGTTGGTGATGGTCTGCAGGTTGCTGTTGAGGCAGACGGCCCAGCAGACGAGCACGTTGCCCAGGACGGACAGCACGGCGATCAGCAGCTCCAGCACGATGTAGACGACGGCAGGGGCATTGTACAGCATGGTTGAACAAGCCGCGGGGACACCAGGCACGAGTGAGGGGTTCTCGCCGCAACGTCCATAGCTGCAGTTCCGGTGGTACAGCTGCTCGAGGGACGCTGCCCCACCCCCCCCCCCTGCCACAGACCAAAGATGTTGCTCCGGGGCTCAGCGGAGAAACTTCTAGATGTGTCTGTTCTGCCAACTCTCCTGTTTTCTGCTGTCTTCGATTTGCTTTCCTGCAGAAGAACCGGTTTCCAAAAATGACCAGTAGGTCTGGTCTGGTGCCAAGGTATAATCACAAGGAGATCACCATCCTGTAGCTAAATGGGGGTAAAAAAATAAAAAATAAATAGCAGCATCATTTACTTCCTTACAATCACTAGTCTGTTTCTCATTACACTTAAGTAAAAAAAAATTGAAAAACACGGAAAGTTCTATGATAGGTAAATTATTTGAATCCCTTTAGAATACGAACGCCTTCTCATTTTACTGCCATTTTACAAGTGACAATGTATTTTGTTTATGCAAAGAGGCCTTATTTGTAACTTGCTTTTCTTGAGAGACACAGATTTTGGGTCAGAGTGTAGGATCAGCGAACATGCAGCACCCCTAGAGCACTTGGGGTTAGGAGCCTTGCTGTGGAGCCCATGACCTTCTGGGATGGATCCTTAACTTACTGTGCTACACAGAGTTTCCTCCAGCAGGACACCACCCTTCAGGCAGGGCTGAATACCAGCAAGGAGGCGGTTTGGCCACGGGCACTCAGGGTCAGCCCCTGGAATGTGTGAAGAATTGGGAAAGCCTGGAGGCAGCCGTAATTTCCAGAAGCCCTCATCTCGCATGTGTCAGAACAACACAAGGATCCGACTGAGGACCAGCATTAAAAGAGTTTAAGCACAAGCCAGACATTCAGGCTACATTTCCCATAGACCACATGCGTCAGGGAAAGGCAGGCCAGACCCCGCACGCCATCGTTCAAACGCAAGATCAGGAGATGCTATGCAAAGGAACCGACCTTAGAGGTCGACACTTTGATGGACTGATGAAGTGACAGGGGGTTTCTATGGAAAACCGCATTCCTCTTTCACGGGATCCATTTTGGAGAGCAAATTTTTTAATAATTACCCAGCGTGCAAACAGATAAGGCTACAGTTTAACAGCAGCCAGGAGCATCTGGGATGCTTCCGATGCCCCTGAGGTGACCTGCGTCTGATAAGCGGAGGAGCAGCTTATAAGAGACGGAATCCTGACTTATTTATGTCGGCAATTATCGCGGCCAACCAGCGACTCATAACGCTGCACCTCTCAGGCAAGGAGGTTCCATCGGACGTGATGGAAAGTGTTGATTGCCGTAGCTCTGGCACGTTCTGCAGGCAGGAAGATCGAGCGTTGTGACAAAAATCTAACGCAAGATATCTGAGAGGTGCAAAGTGTAAGAGACATCGTGGTTTAAGTGGTGCAAGGCAGCAGGATTTCATCCCCACGGAGCCGGTCTCCATAGAGGCCGCCAAGCAGGCAGCAGCTGCATCTGGAGACAGGAACCTTCGGACTGAAGTGCAATTCATTCGAGACCACCCCCCCCCCCCCCCCCCCCAGCAACTGTTCTTCAGAAATGTAAAGAATCCTCAGCGGGAAAGAGGAAGTCAGGGTGTGGTCAGCTTGGTAAAGGCTCCTGAGATCACTCTGATCACACTGAATCACCCTAGTGCCCTTCAAAACATGGCTGCTTATCAACGCGTGTGAGATACCAAGCTATCACATTCATACGGGCTTCGGGGCCCAAGGAACTGGCGGCCGGCGGAAATGAGAGAAAGACGATAAACAAGAGAATACCCACAGAACTGGCCTTCGTCACTGTTACGATGCCACATTTGCACTTTTCTGTTTCGGTTTTTTTCGCTGCACAATTAAAAATAGCTCCAGAAAGAGCTAAAAAAAAAACAATTGTACTCCACCACATTATACAGAAACCCAAGGTCAAGTAACTGTGTAAATCATTACACAAACCTTCACGTGAAGGTCACTCTGAAATGTGCCACTTTCCATCACGGTTTTTAGCAGGCAGTGAAAGGATATATCCTTTTATGGACAGTAAATTCAGAATTTTATGCCTTATATACACTTATTGGGCAAATTTAGAATCATACGTTGCTGTAAACACAAGAGTTACTATTCATTTCAGTTTAAGGGTTACTGACATTTTTGCTCAAGCAAATCCTAGTTACCAAAAGAAAAAAAAAAGTTAGAAGTAATGTCCAGAGTGGCTAGTGAGATCCAGCTCCGGGACAGGAGAAGCACACAAACGATAATGATAACCAGTAAAGTGTGCCCGCATCCAGTAGGTTGTGGGTTTTTAACCTTTTGGCCAGGAGTGCTGCATGTTGGCAGACACTGTGCTCTCACAGTCTGACCCCACAATTTCCTCATCTGTATGTCGCTTCAGCTAAATAAACAAATGTACTTCCCTCAAAGTTTTCACAGCAGACTCAACACTACCTGGAATGGCTTCCTCCCATTTAGCTCTATTTGTTGAACGTTTCCGCCATTGCACGATGTTCATTCCAGCTGTGATATTAAAAACCAGCCCATGATTCCTCAAACTCTGCTTTCCACTCATTTTTTTTGTGACCATAAGCCTTTCAAAAGGCAAAGCAACACAACGGGTTCAACCTGAACAGAGCAGGAAAATGTGCCAAGCACCAGGGACCAGCAAGAAAACCGGAGCTACGTAACAATAACAATCCAACATAACATCAATCCAAGAAAGAGACCGTCGGCTTCTACTGACGTGAGAAACGAAAAAAACTGTCAAACGGCAAAGAAAGATCCAGGAAGTATAGGCCTCAGCTGAATTATTACTGAGATGTAGCTCACGGAGAAAGACTCACAGAGAAATACTCACAAAGACTCACAGAGAAATACTCACAAAGACTCACAGAGAAAGACTCACAAAGATTCACAGAGAAAGACTCACAGAGAAATACTCACAAAGACTCACAGAGAAAGACTCACAGAGAAATACTCACAAAGACTCACAGAGAAAGACTCACAGAGAAATACTCACAAAGACTCACAGAGAAAGACTCACAGAGAAATACTCACAAAGATTCACAGAGAAAGACTCACAGAGAAATATTCAGTTTATCAAAAGACTTACGATTTTATTTTTGCGCCAGTAGATGCCACATTACAGGGGCGCCAGCCTGGGACAGAGTGACATAAAGAACGAAGAAAAAACGCATTCACACTCTCTCTGTCCTCATGAAATTCTAAGAAATGTAGCAAAAGTACACTGGGTAATAATCTAAGAACTCTAATCTAATCTAATACTCAGAACATTATGAAATAATGACCAACTTCTCTTTTTTTGGCTGTTGATATACACTGTTTACAATAACTGCAAGACAAGTAAACAATGGGAGCCGCAAATGTTTCCAGAAGTGCTAAAAGTGTCGTCTCTATTGTGATTATAACAGTTACATGAATCTCAACAACAACAACAAGAAAAACGCAAAACCGGGCTCGGTATATCATGCTCAATACTGGCCCCTGGCGGTAAGACGGCACCTCTCCAATTTTTCAGAGGAAAGTGCGACGAAGTGAAACCATGCCAGTCACGGCGCTCAGATGTTCACATTTTCAGTAACCTGGGCGTGTCCGTGACGGCTGGATACCAGAGACTCTGTTTTCTCTGAGATTGAAGCCGAACTTTATAATGCGCATTATGATTATTATTTCCTTTCCTCATTAGATTAGCAGTGGGAACTGTATCACTTCAATTCTTAAACTGTTCAAACAACACGTACCACATATATATTACTTGTGCTGCATATTCAAAAATTTGGATGTCTTCACACTACAAAAACAAGAAAGTTTATCTATACCAGACCCCTTTTCCTATCTGACATCAATTTATGCATTTATTAGAAACAGGTATGGAATTAACTATTTTAGGAGAGCGTTTATTAGACTGATATACAGTTTCACCACACCAAAATAATAATATTACACCTATTTTGTTACCAGTTAAAATAACAAGGTAGAAGTAAATAGGCCTATAATTATTGTACGACGTTAAACTTACCACATGATTTTATTCCAAATGGGAAACAATTATTTGTACATTTTAATATTTCCAGTTAACTAGTAACTAGTAACCGAAACTTTCAATCAACGTTGTGGTTTTGTCTAGTGCAGACATGTGACGATAAAACAGCATACCACGAAAGCAATGTAATTTAGACACATTGTTTAACCCGATACTGAATATATTTTCCCCCTTTCTCCCGATTATTCTGTCTTGATTGACCATTGTTTGAATTATCTACAAAAAAAAAAGGTTTGTATCGCCTATTCTCCAAGCACACTTCATGATCCGATATTCACTGTATTTAAATTGCACCAGAAAAAATGCTTGTTTAGAAAGGCTCCTGTCTGCTAGTGAGAAGATTGATTAAAACGTATCTTGGTGAACCGCTGTGATAGTGATTATAAGGCATAAGATGTCAATTATTAGTCTGTAACAAACACGCATGCCTTCGTTTTCTCCTGTCTTAATCGTAATTACATCCCTTATAATATCGAGGATTAGCGTTTCACAGTAGTTGCACGAAAATATTATTAAATATTCGCAAAACTGTAATCATCACTATACGAACAAACACCCGCATTTCGATTCACAAAGAATAATCAATAGGATATTTACCTCTATTTCACAGGTTGTCCATCTCCATTTCCCACAACAGGCAAAATATTATACTTTTTTTAAAAAAAGTTGTTTTTTATCCACAGAAAAGGTTTATCTACTCTAAATTTAGTTTGCCAGCGCTATGACGTGTCAGACAGCGAAGACTAAATGAAGTTGCCTGAATTTCCTGTGTGCTTTCCGCAGCATTTTGGTAGAAATGAAAAGTGCAACTTGCGGCTTGCTTCTGGGTGACTGTAGATCCGCCAGGGCTGCGGCTGCATGAACTCAAAAACCGCCCTATCCGCTCCTCAACATATTCACCGAGTCTGGGTAATTGGGATAGTATATAAGAAAAAAACGGTACGAGTTTAACCCATATTCGCCTTATCAGGAGATGCTCGTACCAGCGCGGCGCTTCATTTCTCCGTACGGTCGTGTTCAGGCTTGCTTAACCACCTGCACACGCACGTCACCGCTTCCGCTGCGCAGATCAACTTCGGAGGGGTCCGCAAGAACAATGCAGAGCCGCCCCATCACGCAAGCCGACAAGTTTGGTCATTGTAAGGGAGTGATGCCGGCGTTTGGACAATGTGTCCGCTGATTCTGGTCGACATGTTCAGCTATCAGTGTCCCTACAGCAGTGTATGTGCTTGATGATTGCATAGCATATCTCTTGTCCTTCCACGGCAGTAACACGTGGCTGTACGCACCCCAAAATATGGACCGTATAACCATTAGCACGAGTCCGCAACCCCCGGGGATAGGGATATTCTCAAACAGTGTCCAGCTGGTAGACTATGACATCTGACCGAAAACCGTTGAAGGATAAGAAGTTCAATGTTATTAAGAGGGAGTCTATGGCAGAGATTGATGGAGTTTAGTCTACATGAGCGAACTTTTGCTGATTTTTTTTTTTATAAATTAGGAAACGTCGCTCGAATTTTATTAGATGTCGACCGAAAATTATTAAAATCACTGTTGAATTTTAGTTTGTTTTACTGATCTAACTCAGTGGTAAATTCAATAGAATGCGATTTCGACAGGAATGACAAATCTGTAAGAAGACACTCTCCAACTAATTTTCCGATCGAATACTGTTCTGCCAAAAGAATGCAAAGACAAACATAACGCAGAACAGCTTTAAAAAACACTGACATCGATCCTACCTGTTTGGAACTCAACCAGAGGGATGCAGCAAGATTCTTTCATTAGACATCCCATCACTTGTTGTTCTGTTGATGCTGAAGGAAAATGCTGTTTTGATTGCGGCTCCCAAAATTGTTCAGTTGGGTTCATATCACAGTTTTTACTCTCAGATTACCAATAAACGTCCCCTCGTAGCTACTGGATGTGGGCATTGTCACCCTAGAGGACTCTGCTCCTGTAATGATGATCATTTTTCATCACATGTTCTCACTCAAAATAACTTTGCTGTTGGTATTTATGTCTAAGAGGTTGTGTAGAAGCCATGCCAGGGAAAAGCACTCGACACCATAGCAGTCATCGCAGATGGAGCCAAATTTCTTTGTCATGGGAAGCCAGCAATTCTGGTGTGCATCATTAGTGAATTTGTTTTGTTTATTGAGGAAGATGACTCATGACTACGACTCTAACTACTGAGCTGAGGCTTCCTGTGTCCTTTACGGCACTTTAATAGCAGAAGTTTTTCCAGACACAATAAACGGTACATGTGGTACACCGTAACTTCAGAGACGGGGAGGCTCTTGATTGAACTGCCTACTTATGCCTCAGACTGGCATTTATAGTTTCTGTTTTTGCCTTCCAGCCTGAAGTAGTGCACCAAGATCATGTCTGAGGATTTCGGGATTTTCTTGGCGGCCCTAGCTGATGATGTCATGTGAAAATCACTTGAGGTATTATTCCACTTGAAACATCTGCAAGTTGACCAGGACTAATCATGTGCATCACAATAGCCAGCCCTTTTTCAAAGTCACAAAGGACTCCTTTGACCATGATCATATACAACATTTTTATATGTTAGTTATCTAAACCAATGTTTTTGTCATTGTAAATTTGGGTCATGATTTGTTGATAATGGGAGTCCTGAAGTTAACCCATTGGAGAACAGTTATATAGAGAACAGAATATAGTTCCGAGTGAGTGAGGCATGCTTCATACGGAGCATGTTCCCCTACATAATGCACAAAAAACCTTTCAAACGCAAGAATGAGTGACTATCGTGTATCTGTCATATGTGGACATACTATGACTTTCCGTAGCGGGCAGTGTGTCAGACCCATTAAAGAGCTCTCCATCCAGAGGCTCTGCAAGACCTGTTTCACCTCATCCTCTTCAGTCAGCAAACCAATGTTGCATGGAGCTCCCTCCTCTATACGAGAAGTGTCACTCTAGACGTTTCTCATGTGTGGTTCCCCGTTGGTGGAATGAGCTGCTGAACCACCTCCAGGTATCAGATTCTCTCTCCACCTTTAAGAAGCACCTCAAGAACCACCCGTTCCAGGAATACCTCCACTAGCCTGACACCACTCCATGTTCCCTGAAATGTTGCGCTGATTTGAATAGCAGTTTTATCAGGATCTTGCTTTGTCTGGATGATATTTTGCAGCTCCTACTCCAATGCTGCTTACACCTGTACCTTCACTGGAAGCTCAGCCTAGCTGCACTTATGCCTAGTCGACTCCTTGACAGCACGTATGGATGTAATGTTATTTTCCCAAGTGATTAATGGTCATTGTTGACACACCACAACACACAGTGCACAACACCTAAATGTGTCCTCTGCATTTAACCCACATGTCACATCGTGACATAACAGGGGGCAGCTAATTCAGCGCCTAGGGTGCAGTGCTTGGGGGTGGTACCCTGCTGGTTGATGTCACTTTGGACAAAAGCAACTGCTAAATAAAGTAAATGCAATGCAAATGTCAGCGATGGACTTTGGGATATGAGATATAAGAGGGAAGTGTATGCTGGTTCTCATGGCAACCCACTGACCTCATCCTATATACCTTCTAAGCAAAACCTTTTTATAGACGCACCAGAGAAAAGCACAATGTTTGGTATGGAGCATGAAGAGATACAATCACCCCAAATTTAATTATATTAAATGCACTTAGTGGCTGGAGCGAAAATTTGCAAATGCAAGTCTGGTTGGACTGGAGACCCGCAGGTTATGGTTCACGGGCTGGAGCAGACAGCCAAGAAACTCACCGGATTATATATAAATTACTGTGAAATTATGGAGAAATACCAGATACATGAGGACAAACGTGAATAGATAGTTTGACATTGTTTATGCAAACGCATCAGGGTTTACGAAGATTAATGTACCATGAGTAGCAGCACTCAATCAACCAACAGCTCAGGCTTTTTATAGCCACAGATTAACTAGCAGACTAACCTTAAAGCAGAAATGCTCTCCACCAGAGCAAGGAAAGACGTTATGGTTCGAACAATGGATCCCTGTGTTCCTGACCTTTGTAGCTACTTGGACTAGGCATAATTGAGGAAAAACGGGGCAAAATTAACACAATTTAATCAGTGTTGTTTGACATGCCAGCTGGTTGAAACCAGGCACATCCTGAACATAAAGATAAAGTAAACACAGGCTGCACTGCATTCGATGGAAAAAAAATAAAACTGCACCCCAGCCTATTTGCATTTTTCTACGGAATAGATTTTAAAATACTGCCAAATTATTCTGGCAGAATCAGTGATTATAGTCTGTCACAGCTGAGCAGTCCGTTGCCCAATGGCGAAACGTTAAGGCAGAAAGCTGTGCGGGTCATTTGAAGGGGTGACATGTTAAGTTGGGTCAGTGTAGGGAGAGTGGGGACATCGGCCAGGATCCGCAGAGTATTTCTACAGGTGTTAGAATGACTGAAACTAAAAATACAAAAATAGGACTAAGACCAGGAGGAAGGAAGATGCTCCCCCTGTCATTATCCAACTTTACTTTGAACTTTCTTATAGTCTGAGAAAAAGAGAAGTTATGAAGTATGTTCTATTAGAATTTCAGATTATGACTAATACTGTGTGTATAAAGTGCTACAATGTCAATCCTCAGGGGCTTTTTAGATTATAATCTTATTGAGGCATTTATAACAATCTAATAACAGGGATCATGTGTGACTCAGTGGATACTGGCATTACCTCGCCCCTTGAAAATTCCAGGTTCAAATCCCACCCGTGTTGTGAGTGAGGAGTTCCTCTCCCTGGTTCCTTCCACAATGCAAACGTGCGGTCAGGCTAACTGATCTGTCTAAGCCTCCTATGCTGTATGAATGTGCACCCCATGATGCAGGGGCATCCCCTCCTAGGGGACTGCAGAAAGGCTCCAGCCATGTGCCTGCAAGACGGATGTAACAAGATTGGTTAAGATATGAAATACTTACAGTAGAGAAGAAAGCTCTTTATGCATAAGTTAGTTACGTCAGAGTGTAAAAAAAAAATATGCATTGTATTGTTTAAACAAACTACACTCACCAGGACAGCACTGGTACAGCAGGTCGCTGAATGCTGAGATTTTTACAAGGCAGGGATTATAATTAAACACAGACTGTGACTTTCCACAACACAAGCTGGTCTGAAGACCCACGCACATCCCTGCAGACTGCACACAGGACCCCTACCAGGCATCAGCCTTAACCCATTCTTCTTGCAGACATGCGCAGGCCTCAAAGGCCAAACAGCAGCTGCACGGATATGCCCACTGCTACACCGTGGTGTAATTTCAGTAAGAATGGTAATTAGATCAGATTGTGGTACTGTTTGAATTTATAGCGCTTGGTGACAAAGATCTGGTTGTATACTCACCATGGTGTGCTCATTTGGGACCATTCAAAATTATGTACACTTAAAAATGTCCTGTTTTGTTACAGTTATTCTTCTCCGCTTTATTTAAGGAAGTAATGAGATGATTTAGATAAACGCCATTAATTTAACTTTATGTCATTAATTTTAACCTGACATTTCACAAATTACCCAATGTGCTAAGGTGGGTCTGAGCTAACAGAGGCATTCAAACCTGTTTGATATGTCTACGGTTACATTAGTGATTGCCGTGTTTAATGCCCTTAACCAGTGCACCAAAACCTCACCACATGTACCATTAAGACAGGCTTTTAATTGAAAACTGGGAAAGTAAAGGAAAGGGTGTTCACATCTCCATTCATACTTTTGTATTAGCAGAAAATGGCAAGATCAGAAGACTCACAAAGATTAAAAAAAGTGAAGTAAAAATCAATACGCTATTTAGTGTCCTTTGCAGTCATACGACGCCTTTACAGCACAAAACAGACACAAAGACACGGACCTCAAAGACTAGGAGAAGCTTGAAGTATTTTAATTACATTCAACATGATACACATGAAAATAAACAAGGAGTATTTCAATATTTTCTAGGAATCCTCGCCTATATTGTTTTCATTGCAGATAGTGTTAACTCAGGAGTTTACCAAAACGTAGGTCATGGGTTTAGGATCCAGGTAACAAAGTAGTTCTTCCATGGAGAGGACAGGTTAAACTCCAGAAAATGTCATGAACGTCCACGCAATGGTCATCGGAAGGCATTTCGGTTTGCAGTGTCGAGAACGGCGGACGACAGTCAAGGACGACGTGAATAAAATGTGTGAACCACAGTAAAACGTGGACATGAACCTGAGCACGTTTCCACACCACTGTCCAGACGGGGTCTGTTCCCATGGGAACAGCATTTGACCACTGCCCGTCAGCTCTGACCGCCAGGTGACACCAACCAATTACTTAAGCAGCTCGTCATAAAATAAAAAAAAAGCAGCCGTAAGATTTTAAGAAACTATACACAATCATACAGATATCTAACATGTATTCTCTAAGAATGATGGAAGACCTTCATGGTCCCCGAAAAGAACATCCTCCCCCGACGAGCCAAGAGCTGCCGGAGGTGAACGTGTGCTTCTCAAAAACTAAGCTGTGCTCCACTTGAAGCTGTGGTCTCGTGAGGTTTACGCAAACGTCCGCTTTAGGCACAAATAATGACGACTAGGAGCTCATAAGGCAGTAGAGGATGAGCATGGTTCCTACGTGGGGGGCCTCAAATGCAGTGGGGGGGGGGGGAGCTTTTACAAGGGCGGCAGCTCCAGACTGACAGGGAGGGCTCAAGGTAACAGCTCAATTTCCCTGAAGCCTGTCACTTTCAATGCCGGCCCTAACACAAGCCCGTAGACTGAGACCTGATATCTCAGTGCCAGATTAAAAATCTCTATTAGTGGCTAAAATCGGAACTGCTCAATTGTTTTTCAAACTGATAAATGTTTTATGTACACACAAAACTTGAATCGCCAAGCCATAGTATATTTTATCTAATCTGAACTGCCAGTGTGGGATGTGAGCCAAGGACTCAATTATGTGGGTAAGACCCTAATCATCCTTTCAGCACTAATTAAGACTCCAATGGAAATCAGCCTGTACATTAAATCAGAGAGGCCATTAATGCTTGAGATTTGTGTCTGAAAGGGAAGTTACAGTGAGGAGTTAGGCATTTCCCCAAGCCTGGAACGAAGAAGTTAAAACGCACAAAATGATCTTTCGTTTTTGGTTTTAGAAAATTAAAATAAATGGCACATGAAGCAGTTAAATCCAGCAGAAAATGGTGCATATCAGCAATGCATATTTAGAATACTGCTTATATTGCTGCTGAACTGTATGACCTTGAAATGACCTCTCTCAACTTAACAGACAATCTCATTCAAACAAACAATCCCTTCAATCACAGCCTTAGAATATGAATCGCAGTGTCCCCATTCTCCATGATCGCACCTCTAACTCAGCAATCCGAGTTCACATGAGACAGACCATTAAGAAGGCATTCGTATGCTGTAAAGTCTCCATCAACAGCTGTTTGAAAAACAGAAGAAAAATACATTTAAAAATGTATTCTGTAATATGAGATATAGTGCAGTACAAGTAACCTATACCTGACCATAAAAGCCATTATCCTCATGGACTAGACTCCATGAGTAATTTACCACATTACCGATAACTGTAATTACCAATTCCAATGGTAACGCCAAGCTCACTGGCCAACCATCACACACTCATTGTTTGAATGTTGTATTGCCCATAAAGCAGACACTTAGCTTATTAAACGCTCGCTCTTTCCATGACTTCAGAGGATACTTCACACCAGGGTTTCGTGACAGAACACTACCAAGCGACAAAACAAGACGAACGATACGAAAAACCAGTAACGCAGCTCCCTCCGCCTGAGTCAGGGTCCCCATAAAGCTTATGATCGACTGGCTTCCTCCAGCCCCTGAAACATTTGGTTCAGTCTCTCTGATCTCTGACTAAATCTTAAATTATCCAAAACCACTGTTGCAATCATAAAATTATACATTTTAATAACTTTCCGAGACCAGCAAAACAAAAAGTGTAACGACTTAAATAGAACATGAGTGTAAAACGCAGGTTCTCTCAGCAAACTGTGCCTCCTCTTCGGAGGAGATTATCCCACAAGGCTCTGCCCAGTCAGGCACTGCATTGGCCAAACTTGGACCCTATTGCTGAAAGACAAACAAACTCAAAACAACCAGAACACCCCAAACCAATATTCTCAGATTTAAAACTGCACACGATTTCCATGAAAATTATACTGAACCCACAACTGTACACTTGCTGTTAGTCTACGGAGAGTTTAAATAAGCAAGCAGTGGGTGCGAGCAAAGGCACAAAGGTCAGGTTCGCTCTCAGAAGCAGGAACCTACAATGGCAAAGGCTGGGGCCCCTCGTTTCCCCTCGGCAGACTGAAGGGGGGGTCAGGAGATACAGAGCTGGGAAGGAAAACGTCTCATTTGGGAATTAAATGACATACAGGAAGAAAAGAAAAAAGGAAAACCCTGATTAATTCAAGGCCCCCCAAAACAAGACAGCAATGAAAAGCAGCTCGGCTGTGTGGAACCGGTAGTGATGGGATTAGCGGTCATGGCAACTGACTCTGTAGCGGACACTGACACTGGAAATCGCCATAAAGGGGTTAAATCCGAAGAAGATGACCGTCCACCATCTCACTTTCTAGCATGCGCTGATTATCTGAGGTGTGCTAACAAAGGGGGGGGGGGGGGGTGGGTGGGCCGGGGGAAGAGCACTTGCTAATGTTCAGAAGAGAGTCTTCAGACAGTCGGCAGGAGGGAGAGACGACAGGTGTGGTATCCGAGGCAACGGTGTGCAGCAGCGGCATCTTTCACACGCGGACCGCAAGTCCCACGCTGCATCAGGTCTCAAAGTACTTATATATGGCCGTGACATAGGTCATCACGCTCTGCCAGTCCGGCCGCTCCGTGCGCACCATCTCGTTGATGTCCTGCAAACCAGAGAGCGCAACCTCATCAGACCAGCACTTTTAAACTGGAATTTCATTCATTAAAAAAAAAAAGACGTCTTGTGTATTAAAATTAAACTATTAGGTGCATCTGGAAACATTGAATCAGATTCTAACTGCATTCAGCTTTTAAAAATAAAACATCATATATTTAATAGATTTAAAAAGGAGGTCTGGTTACTCCTTTCAGCACCAAGTCTCGGGTTTCGATAAATCCTTGGCGAGGACTGCTCTAGATACGGCGAAACCTTTATTAAACTCTGCACACAAACACCAGCACTGGCCTGCACGTTTGGGAAGGAACCGAGAAAATACTTGTATTGACAAAAGCAAGTCACAAGCTGCAGATTTTCTGCCACCACAGCAGAGATATTACATTCAAGTATGAAATGATGGGTTTACTGCCACCTTAAGCTGCACGAGGTATTCAGACATGCTCTACTCAAAGCTCAACAGGCTGCTGCCACAGGAAATCAGAACCATAATATAATATATTCATAACATCCATATTAACACCTCTCACCTGCAAAGATAAACATATTTTAATTTGAGGTGACTAAACACCATAAATAAGTTCATCCTTCTAGAATAGTAAACACGAGCAATAAAAAAACAATCACAAAGCGCTGGCGTAGAAGGCCAGTATTTCTGTAATTTTATATTAACCTGGGCTGCCACTCCTGAGAGAGACATACAGCTCATTTGACACCTATGTGACAGGACGCCACACCTGCCTAGCCACGCTGACTGAGCGACAGAGGTCACCGAGAACCTGTTTCTCCTACAGAGAGGATGCAGTAGCTACAGACTGTTTACTCCGAGTCTCAGAGAGGGAGGTCGGAAAGCAGGAAGGTGAGAGAGACACAAAAATGCCAAGAAAGCTTTCGCGCCGATCTCAATCTTTGCGAGATCTCAGGTGGAGTTGAAACTTAACAACAATAAACTTCCTCAGGAGCAAAGCTCCTTGTACCTGCAACACTATGATGCACAGTGTACATTCAGGATTCCAGCATCACCTTAACCTGATGGGACCAGCCGCTGTTGGTCTATGGTGGTGGAAAGCCTGATGAGCCACGGTATCCTAAGCCCTCACTAAGAAGCCCTCATTAAGCAGCAGCTGAATTGGGGTGTAACATTACTATTAATAATAACCACCAGGAGCGCCGTCTTCACCTATTTACATTGCTGGTTGCATCACTGAAGCCATTCATGTTAAATTCCATACACATTCGGCTAAGTGGTTCTGCTAACATGCAGCTGTAAGCATACTTCTCAGACAGAGCCAATGTTCCTGTTAAGAGCAAACACCTGGAAGCTCATGTCACGTTTACCGCACATGAACAGTGTGGCGGCACAAAACCCGTGTCAGACCAACTGGAAAGGGTTTGGGAACTGCATGTAATAGCAGGATGCGCTGGTGCAGGGTGGTGCAGGAGGCTCCACGGAGGCAGCAGCATGAAATAAAAATTTGCATGAAGTGTCACAGGGCTGCGATGGGCTGGCCCCCCAT
The DNA here is from genome assembly GCF_023856365.1 of Brienomyrus brachyistius. Lineage (NCBI taxonomy): Eukaryota > Metazoa > Chordata > Actinopteri > Osteoglossiformes > Mormyridae > Brienomyrus > Brienomyrus brachyistius. The sequence continues at coordinate 4,827,590 of NC_064534.1, read as the reverse complement.
CCTGGGTCGTTCCCTGCCCCGTGCCCATTGCTTCCGGGATAGGCTCCGGACCCCCCGCGACCCAGAAGGATAAGCGGTTTGGAAAATGGATGGATGGCGCCACAGGAACATGCAAAAACGCTATCAGCAACAAGTACATCGACATCTGACAAAGTGCTTTTGAACATCTGACGAAGCACGAAGCCTTCAGAGATCATCGGGGACAAGGAACCGCCCATCACGAATCACCAGGAAAGCAATGTTGATAACCAGAGTTATAATAACCAACATCCTTTTCTTTGCAGCACTTGAAGCCGATTCTTACCAATGTGGACTTGATCCCCACGCTTTCCGCTGCCTGAAAAGCCAGCATGAAATTTCGCCTCTGGAAAAAAAAAAAAATATATATATCTTAATATTGGGTAAACTTAAAACTGCTTATCAAAGGGTTCAATTAACAGCTATGGTGATGAAACTTCCTCTTCCCTAGTCAATAAAAGCTCATTATCATTACCCGATTTTAGGAGCTTTATGTTGCGAAACACAATAAGCTCAAATGAGATTTAAAAAAAAAAAAAAAAAAAAACACACACACAAAGACATAAAATATACTCATTGGCCACTTTATTAGATACATTTAGCTACTATTATAAAGGACCCCTCATCTCCAAGTGGGTTCAGAGATGATTCTCTGCACAGCAGTGTGTTACAGACCTCTTGTTATTCCACTTGCGGACATCCTGTTAGCTTTAACGAAGCTAATCACTGAGCTCTCTCATTAACAACATCCCTTGACTGGACGCTTTTGTTTATCACGTCATTTTCTGTAAATTCTAAACACTGTAGCATGTAAAAATCCCAGAACGGCAGCTGGTTCCGAGACACAGGTACATCTGGCACCAGCAGTCACACCACAACCAGTATCCCACGCGCCATGGACACTGTAAAGCTTAGCTGAACAGCGAGTGAACTACGTGACACTGTCGGCATGCTGTATGTAGTTAGCTAAAGCCCCAGGATTTGAACCACACACAATTAGGACACACAGTTAGTGCAAAGGACTGATTATTTGATTTGATTTTTCTTGTTTGTTTAACTTTAAACTGCACTGAGTTTTCAGCAGACCTCTTCCTTCAGAGGAGCTTCTTGCTCCTTTGGTCACAATGTTGCTGGTTGGCAGGATTTAGAGAAGGATGGAGGCCACAGAGCCGGCGTGAGTCTCTGAGGCTCCTCAGCCAGTGGTTGAGTGTCGGGAGGAGTCGGCTGCCGTTTACCTTATCTTGGCTGTTAAGCTCCTGGTACGGGATATGGGCTGGCAGGTAGGTGTGGAGGATAGCACAGAAAGCCAGACCGTCATTCCAGCTGCTGCTGAAGTTAGTGATGTCAATGTTCTGGTGGAGGAAAAGAAAAATGGAGATGGACGAGGGAGAACAGAAACAACCACACTGAGCACTCAAAGAGGGCACATCATTCACTGTAAGACGAGGTAAACGTTCTCCGATTGTTACACGGGGCCTGCGATGAGTTGATGCCCCATCCTGGGTTATTCCCTGCTTTACACCCATAATCTCTTGGATGGCCCCTGAACAGGACAAGCGGTTTCAGAGGATGGATGGATATTACACAGGGCCAAACCATGAAACGCGGTCACTGCTCGGCCAAATGCGAAGGCAGTCCCATTAAGAGCTCTGGGAGATTCCTTCATGGCCAGTAAGCTCGATCATGGCCAGCAAGCTGTTCTGCCAGAGATGGATTAAGTAGATCATGTAGTTGTTTCGCCTAAAAACCAAACTTGTCATAGCTAACTAACATGTCCAATTGCCATGCATTCTGTGCTTTCAGTGCCCACCTCACAAACCACAATTAAAATATGTTTCTTATGAGTCTCCAGTCATGGAGGAAACTACCCTGTTGTGCTTAATCATTTTGCTTATCAACAGAAATTTTATGATTCAGTGAGTCATCAACTCAGTTAATGCATAGTGAACAATGACTGATTTGGCTTGTTTAAGGCACCGGTGGAGAAACAGGCTCTTATTTTAGCTGCGGGAACTCTGTGGAGCGTTAGATTAAAACTGGTACATTCTGCATTTATTTTGCTTTAAAAAGACTGACTGCTTAACTCCAATAATGCAACACTTATTACGTTATAAGAGAATCACCACTGTTTTTTCATTTTCAAATCGTAAATAAAGGATAAAACACATTCCGAAAATGAAAATCTGTGAGGCCACGGCCTCTGAGAAACACTCGAAAAGAAAACGTATATTTTTGCAATTACTCAAAAAATGGAAACACTCGTGTTTTACGTATAAAATCCTTCAACAATGAATGTGCAAAACAAATAGCAGATACAGATGTTCAAAGCAGTACACAATTATGTAATATCACTCAGAATTTTCAAAAACATATCCCTGCATCCCGTTATCCTGCGGCTGGGTATTACTGAACGCAACGCTGAAGTAATGAAGCAGATCGGATGCCTCTCCATATTTCCGGGTCATTGCCCAGGTCAAACGTTGGGTACGGCGGCACGTTTGGAAGCTTCAGTGCGAACGAGACCTGGGGTGCTCGGCTACGTTTCCTGCCACACACTCCTTCCTCAGAGCTTGGGAAGATTTATCAAGTCCACAGAGCTGTTTCTGCCTGATAATCGGCACCGACTGCAGAGTCAAGCGTAGGTCCTGTTTTCCCATTTCGTGTTGGCTGACTTGACTCACAGAAGCCTGATAAAGGGTTAGGCGTAGGATTCACATACAGACATTTTCTTCAACTGAATTCTGAGGCAACAAAGAAGCCAAAGATGAAGTAGACTGAAGCAACAGACCAGTATTCACAGCGAAATAAAGAAAAGGTGTAAGGGTTCAAGTCAGTCACCTGAGACAGGCAAGCGGCACGAGGTCATGAAGACTGCAAAAAGTATGTAAACACTCAGGATCCTCAAAGCAGAATATTTTCTGGTAAATATGAACACCATCTTCTAGCAACATGAACACCCACACTATCAGAAACCACTTCCCTACAACCCTGAGACTGACACCTCTAATAGCACCAGCTTTACAGTTCTTAGAATCGGGGATCCCAGAACACGTTACAGTCACTCACAGCTCTGAGGACGGTGAAAACGAAGAGCGGTGAGATTTTGAAGCGTTACAGTTTTTTTTTTTCTGCCAGCGGGTGATGAGAAGACCTACAGGAGATCAGCTGTGCAGATTCCGAGGCCCAGTTCGCAACTTAGATTTGTGTTACCGGCACCTAGTCATACGTCAAATCGAGACCGAGAAGTTTCCTGATTGGCTGGTAGGTTCGCCAGCTTGGTGTGGGTCATCTCCCCAGGGGGTACCTTCAGAAAAACCTCGAAGGTCTCGAGACAAACCTTGAGGCTGGTGAATGTCCAATGGTTTCATGACATTGACACTGTCAGAGATAAACATTAGCTTTTGCAGGAAGGCAAAAGTTAAAATCGGAGGTGAGGTGACAATGAGAATTAGCCGGTTATATCCCGCTGCTGATCCAACATCCTCTGCATCCCTGGCAACATCCATTTACATATCAGCAAGTGCCACTGTCCTGGTAATGTTACCTGGGGCCTACCAGCATTACAGAACAAGATTGATCCTGTTGGGGCAGATGGGACGGGGGTGGGGGGGGGAGCGAATTTAATACATACGTCAGGTAGAAGAGACTGGGGAAGAGGGAATAAATAATGGGGGGGAAGAAAGAAGAACAAACAGAACTACACCTTCAGCCTTCAAGTTCAGAAAGCCATTACACTGAAACAGACTTAACCATTTGCCTTAAATACACATCGTAATGGGGACACATAATCAGCTCATCCCCTCCCCCAGAATGTGATGCCCTTTCGTCGCCACGCCCTTGGCAGCTTGACTGCTGACTGTCCTCTCTGGAAAGCACAGCGAACCAGGCAGGCCTTATTAATCACGGCCTTTTCACCGGCACACGGCAGGCTGCGGAGAGCTGTTAAGCTGTTAGAGAGGTCAGGCTGGTTAAGACTGCAGTGGCCCTGGGCAGCAGGGACTCCGTTTGCCACAGATGGAGGACTGTGACCGGGGGACTCAGTCACCAAAGTTTAATCGCATTTACAGCCACTCAGCTGTATAATTATCATCACCACCAGCAAAGATCATTCACTGCTCAGCAGATGCTTTTACCCAAAGTGACTTTTTCGTCAATGATTTTTACAGACATAATAAGCAGAACCTGCTACTGAGGTGATTCAGGTTAAGTACCCTGCTCAAGGCTGTTAAAAGCAGGGCATCGGATCAGGAAGTAAATTCTTTTGATTACAAGCCTGTGCTCACCCCTGCCGTCTGCTACGACAAATTCATCATCCCGTCACAACAGTAGGACTACAGGTGTAGGTCATGTCTTCATGGCAACACGGCCAAGACAGCAGAGAGGAGTGCATGGGCTGTGGGCTCCGCCCATGTGTCAGGCAGCGGAATTAACTTTTGATTTTTTATTTTTTTTTATTTAACATTTTCATTTTTCATTTGATTTTCATAAATCGTTTCTGTTGTGGTTTTATTAGTTTATATTAGTGTTTTATTAGCGTATGCGAGCACAAGAAATGCCAAAGCAGGTGGCTCTTAATTTAATGTTACGGACTGCCTAAGACACAGGTCTCGATGACAGACATATAGGCAGCAGAGATCAGACAAACAGCGACGCATGCTGGGGTCTGTGATATGGGTGGAGTTCGAGGAGATGACTGGAACAGAGCACAGACCTCCTACATCAACAATCACCCCTCCAAACTACCTAACTAAAAATCCACTTATGTCCAAAGCCATTGCTCAGGCCCTGGTTCCTGAGAAAGCCTGCCCACAGAACCCAATCTGTGCACCAGGTGCCCAGCCCACTGTAGATCAGAGTGATGCTGCTGACCAGGGAGTCCAGGCGAGCAAACCGGTACGTTACAGAAACAGGTCTCCAAGCAACAGCCATAAATAGCAAATTATAAAAATTCATTGATAAGACAACTGCCTCGTGCCCATTGCTTCCGGGATAGGCTCCGGACCCTCCGCGACACAGTAGGATAAGCGGTTTGGAAAATGGATGGATGGATTGATAAGACGACATCCTTTAAAAAGACTCTGAACACTGCAGAAAGGAGGAAAAAAAAACAAATATAAAACCCCACAGGATTCACGGTGACAAAAAGAGATCTCCTGAGGGTGAGAAGAAATTAACTACGTTTCAATGAATCAAATCAATTCAGATGAGGCAAAAATGTACTGGGATGTGAACAATGTGGGCTGAACCATTTTTGTAACCGCAGGGACGTATTCAAATGCACGAGTGTGAAACCTCAACGTGAGACCTGTTAAGAAATGCGGGAAAAGCATACGTGGGGTTATTAACTTGGGGAAGGGGCGTTCCAGGGAAGAGGGGAGACGTGACAAACACCACGACAATTTCAAGGGCATGATTTTCGACGCAGGTCCTTCAACTGCCAGCCACACAAGTGCATCCCTCCAAATGAGACTGACATGGAAGATACCCCAAGGGTGGGGAGGGAATGAAAAAGCCCCACCTCTCGGCACTTCCCACCCCGGGGCCATAGACAGCTGTCCAACAGGACTCTTTCACGTTTAAAGCACGGAGCTCTGGGTCTGCTTCACGCTCACTCGTCTCTCCAACCAGCCAGTCTACAACGCACCTACATCTGCATTGACAGTACAGGTAGGATGGTAGAGGGCAGCCATTTGTGTGTGTTTCGCCCTGACTGGATTGGAATGGATTTCTGACACATTTTCTCAGCATAGAGAGCTTCCAGTAACTTGGACACTTCAACCATTCCTTTAACACGAACCATTCCATAACTAAACCACTACTGCTTACACTGCAAACCTAACGGTGACCTAATATGCGAAACGATGACATTCCACAGAAATTACGAACCAGTCACTGATCTTGGCATATACCACAAATATACGTCTAGCACATCAGATGGCGAATTAGCCAACTCTCCCCTTTACAAATACACACTTCCTCAAACCGTGGCAGTAAAAAGAAATGGGGAGGGCAGGGAAGAGCAGACATCCTCCCTATTGGTACAATTATAATGCAAATGAGTATGTGGCTCAGGTGAAGAGGCTAGCTGTTAGCATTGCACGTGCTAACGGGCTCGATATGGCTCAGAGGCTCCCGGTGTGTACAACACCCCCAGGATCACAGGCACACAGAGGCAACAGACAATGTCCAATTACTACGGAGGAGAAAAAAAAAATGTGGGGGCAGGGGAGGGGAGGCGCCAGAACAGGTCCTGGCTGGAATTCAGTAGCACTGAATGCTTCCCGTCTGGAACTGGAACCCGTCTGGAAATGGCCACCGGCAAGGCAGCTGAGAGTAAGGTCAGAATGCGAATGTTTATATATATATATATATATATATATATATATATATATAAAAAACACACACACACACACACACACACACACTCATATACATATCACAACTATATGGCCACAATACAGCATCAGGGTATCACCAGACCCCCAGAAAAGCTTCAAGGTCCTCATCCTCTATACAGCAGAGTGAATCAAACCAGACAGAAAGTGCCCCATGCTGTAAGAGAATCACTGTGCGCCTGCTGGGTATAAACTGGGTTCATATTGGGCCCAGTGACAACATAACTGCATCTACTGCTCAAAAGCCTACTGTTCATGGTCTTCCCTGCACTTTCCATGCATACAGTAGGTGCAATTTATGAGCAGAGAGCTGTATCTTCTCCATCTGGACCACAGTGTCCCATCCATCCATCCATCCATCTTCCTTACCTGCTTCCTCTGCATTTCTTTAGTTCAACATTAAACAAAAGTAAACAAAGACGATGAACCAGTTCTTCCCTGCGTGAGATCTAAGCACAGATACCACTTTCTGTCTTGTCCAGTTGACCAAAGCTCTCCCTCACCCTCCCATGCCTACATCAACCTAGCACATTAGCAAAGCGAACACAGACGCTTTCTTCTAGTCATAACAATCAAATTAAGATTGAGTTGAGTCTCTCCTGCTCACAGATCATTAGCTGCTGTCTTACCAGAAACATCTTTGTCTTTTTTTATCGAAGTGATTATATCTCTGAGACATGAACCAGGAATCCCAAACCGATCTTCTACAGGATGCATGGGACTCCTCGCCCCCAAACATGACCTGTACCTGATACCCTTCAGTCTTCTTCTGGCACCACTTGAGTAGGGCATTCCTCTTCGAGCCGCCATATTCCCGTGCCAGCGCCGACAGAGGGTCCTTGCGTTCCTCCCTAGGGGTGGAAAGGGGACACAGAAACCACTCATCAGATAAGACAGCCTGTGGATGTTGGGGCGGGGGGGGGGGGGGGGGGGGGGGGCAAAGCATAAGACTCAAGTCAGGAGCCTAAGGAAACCACTGATAAGTAATGAATAAAAAACAATGGGGCGCTATGCTCAGTGCAGGCATCTTTAGGAGATACTGGGATTCTGTTATTCAGGATTGACAGAGGAAGGACGTGTTATTCCATGGGGAGCAGACCTAAATCACACATTTGCAGCATTGTCATCCAAACAAAGGAAGAAAACCGTAAAAAAGGGAGATGGAGCCTGGGCCCCATAGCCTTTCCTGACACGAGACAGGAAGACATTACCGACACCCCCTTAAACTATACCCACATGACACTGCGTCAGCCATGGTTTGAGCAGATAAACTGTTGAGAAGGGATGAGCATGGGGGAGCAGAAAGTCACACAGACACGCATGCTCACGCACGCAACAGCACACACTCCTTCTCCCCCCCCAACAAGCGTCAGCGTGGATCATTCTGGAATGTGAGGGGTCCTGGCCTGTTCAGTCCAGCAGTACATTCCGGAGCTCTATGGCTCCCTGAGGTCAACACAGACTCCGTGTCACTGACCCACTTTCCTCTTTCCCACTAATGACGCCGGACCTCATTCTAAAAGTTCCTTCCCCTCTGTTCCTCTCTCACTGTGCCGACTTACCGAAATGGAAAAAACAAGCTAAAGGACAACAACAAAAAATGTATAGGGCAAATTAAAACTTCTCCAGACAGGGTTAATTAACCATTAACGAGCAGGCGTGCCAATTACTGACAGACTCAAACAGTTACTGTCACAGGGTCGTCCAAAATGGCTAGAGCGAATCTTGCAATAAAAGTACATACACTCTTAAGAAAGTTTGGCCTAATAACTAGAAATCACCCCCTAAATCTGCGTGCAAGCGCCTGGTGCGCTCCAGCTAGCTGACTGATCAGTGTACAAACGAACATAATTGATAAAGTCACAAGACTTTCACTGACCTCTTACATAAGGCTACACTGGCTGCTTTGGTTTGGGTCAAGGTATAAAGTCCACACACAAAACAGCTGGAAGACAAGGCTTGAAAACAGGTGAAGAGATGGAACAGGCAAGATACTTAAAGAGTAAACAAGACACAGCGAGCTAACCAGTCAACTGATGACATTCATACAAAGATGGTTTTGCTAGGTCTATATCCTGCAGTGTTTATATGAGCGTTCCATTACAATAATCATCTTTTTAAATTAATACTGAGCATAGCTGATCACTGTTTTACTGCAGATGATACTTTTTCCACAACTGTATTTCATGAGCATGCTTTAGTCTCTCCCATCTAGGGTATCTGTTGCCCTGCCTTGTGCCACATGATGTCTGGGATAGGCTGCCGGCCCTCCGGCCTTCCCCAAGGCAGCTGCTGTGCAGCCTGTTGACCCAGAACTATGTGGCAACGCACAAGTTTGCAGATGACACCACTGTGATTATGGCACAGAGATAAAAGACCTGACAGGTCGTTATTGTGGCACCATTCTATCTCAGAATGTCAACAACTCAAAGAAGATCATCGTCCACTTCAGGAGGACCAGAGGTCTTAACTCCCTACTACTCAACGATGGATCTCGCATTGAGTCAGTCAGCGGCTTCAGGTTCCTGGACATCCAGATCACTGGCTCCCTCTCATGGTCTCTCATCAGCAGCTGCATCCTCATGGAAGCTCAGCAGATGTCCTCCTCAAGGCGCCTGAAGAGCTTTGGGCTTGGAACCAAAGCCCTGGTGAACTACCATCGTGCCATTGACAGAATCCTGACCGGAAGCATGACGGTGGGGCTGGGTAACGTAACGGCTCAGGACCTCAAGCTGCCATGAAGAGCTGAGCGACCGGCCGCGAAGATCCCCAGCCCTGATCTTCCAGAAAGTGCTACCTGGGCTACCTTCAGGTTGCTACACAACCAGTGACCTGCATCTGCACTCCATTTGCATAACTAATGTTTTGCCCACTACTGTACTGTTAATGGAATAATAGTTAACGGAATTATGCATATCGTCTTTTCTGAATATGCGACGATAAATCCATAAGCTATTTGACGCTGTACTGGAAAGGCAGTTGGAAGACGGATGGACAGATGGATGCTCTGTAGCTTAAATGATTAACTATTAAAATGATAGAAGGTGAAGGGAGATAAAGAGGATGACGGAGGAATCGGCCAATAGAGCAGAAACTGGGAAAATGAGGTGGATCTGAGACAGTCTGCAAAAGGAATTAGCGGTGAAGGACAGGACAAAGACACACCACAGAAACAGTGCTATTTCTGCTTCTGTTTTCAGGAAATCGCCAATAAAATGATTTTGCTGTATTAACTATAGGCGACATATCATTTACAGGAGAAGCAGTCCAAAAGATATTTATTTAATAATTAATTTAAATGGTTGTCGTACAAATGTTTTTTGCCCCTGATCTGTAATGGCACCATAGAGGGGACCCGGTCACGTGAATGTGACTCACCGGAGTCGGCTGCGTGTAGTGGGGGTCACGGAAGCGGTGGGTGAGGACGAGGCCAAGGACAGCTGGCTGGGGGTCCCGCCCATGACCATCAGTGAAGCGGCAGCCCCCGACTCTGGGGCCGAGATGTCCCTCTTCACCTCCTCGCTACTCCGACGGGACACTATGGAAGGCAGAGGAAGTGACACAATGTTCCTGGGTCCTCCTGAAACAACACGGCGGGGGGGGGGGGTTTGGCACACGATCTGGAAAGTTACAGACCCAAAGATTGGTTTGACGGCATTTCCCAGTCCTGGGGTTTAAACCCGCATGTTCAGCTCCTTAACCACTCTGCCCCCTGCTGGTCTTAATTCACAGGGCTGGGTGGCACTTCTGGGCTTTGTGATTATTTTAACAGCTTTGCCATTACATTACGCAGTAGGACAGACTTCACGCAACTGGAGTAACTCCCTAACAAAGCATGCCCCGCTGACCTGCACCCCAGCCATGCTTCGGCGAAAGCCAATTAAAGTCCTGCCAGCCCCCTGTGCCATCCTGGCAGCGCCCAGCCAGCAGCAGGTCCCACTTAAAATCGCTCTTGTTTTTTTTTCTTGTGCTTTTCTTTACGGGCAGCTACACTTATTCAGTCTCAGGTGGTAAAAAGGGGGACACAAGACTATCATTAACTGTCCAATAAGTCAAGCATATCGTCATAATACATTGGCTTCAATCCAAGTTCCAAAAATAATATGCCTTAAATTAAAATAATAATAAAGCATCTAACTGAGCCGGAAGCCGTGGATGTGGATATCCACATCGTGGGAAATACCGCAAGTGGTCCACTCAGTGGTGAAGTCTACACAGAAAGCATTGTCCTGAAAGGATTTATCGTTTGCTTTACTGTTCTATGTTGGGCGTAAGCGAAAGCAGAAGTGAAACCATCCAGCCTTGGTCCATCCTGCAGTAGCTTATCTGGGGGATTAAATCAATACCTGACTCAGCCATTATTTAAATAATTTATTCCTAGCAAAGCAGTCAAATGAGGAAGTCGCCTTCAGAGAAAAGCCCTGAGGCCTTGGATGGCACAGCTGACGTGAATATACACGCACAAGCAAAAAAAAAACACACACACGCGACAGATAAATATAACACAGACAGGGAGGGACAGAGAGAGAGATACACACACACACACACACACACACACACACACACAGAAACATGCCCACAAACCTGAAATGGCCTTGGTGGAGTCCATATTGGAGACCCTCTGCAGGGCAGACCCAGGACGACTGCCTGGGGGGCCACGGAGGAGGTGTTCTACTATGGGGTAGAGAGCAGGAGATGCAGAAAGCCCCCAGTGGAAGTCTGTTCACAAGACCTACTGAAGGATTTATTCTCTATTCCCAAACATATCAGAAAATGAACAGAACAGATACAAACAACTAGTTAAAACGTCCATGAAGACTGATGGCAAAATAAATACCCAAGTCCTTGACACTGCTGGGATTCTTCATGGCAATATTAAAGATGTCTAATAGATGAATCTTAAATTGCCAGTCTTTAGGCCAACACTAAACACGAAACCAGTCGTATATTTCAGAGAACACTACATCACGACCAGCAAGCAGAAGTAGCCCTTATGATAACTGTGTGATTAGCTCTTGGATTTCATCACACAAGACTGAGATGAACATCGACTGTCATTCAGCTGACAAAACGCAGCTTGCATAGACATGAACCCACCACATGTCCCATTTATACATTTTGTTAAAAGGTGCATTTTTTTTGGTATTTTAATTTGTTCTCTGGTGTCTACAATGAAGCTTTACAGGGGGAATTTACAACCCTATTATTTGGCATTAGAATTAAACAGGCTGTTTTCCCTTTTTTGGTGGGCTTATTAATATGTGGAGGAGCTCTGCTCTGATTGACTGGTTTACAGTGAGACACTGTGATGGCTCACACAGAACCAACATCTCTGCTGCCGCGTGCTGCGCCATGATATTTCGGTCAGCGGTGAACAGGATTTACGACTGTGGTAGCATAAGGTTAAACCGGACCTAGAAAAAAAAAAATGATAAAATCGCCTAGTGACGTCATATGGTAACGCATTACTCAAGTGGTTGTGGTGATGGTGGTATAAACAAACCTACTACACTGCAAATCGTGTAAAAGCATATACAATTACATACAGTACATTATACTTGATAATGATATTAAGAGTTACTGGTTTATATATTACCTATACTGTGCTTTTTATCATTATTATTACTTTGCACTCTGTATACTACTTTGCCACACAAAGCTATAATACTCCTACTTCAGCCCAGGCACAACATCAGCACTGTCATGACTTTGTTTTCAGCGTCATAACAAGTACACTGTACATATGTTGTCTCTCTCACATCAAATGATTTTATGCTGCCAACCTTCATCATGCAATTTTAAAAAACTCCAAATAGCAAGCTTGCAAATGGTGCACTTGTGGAAACTGCATCCATGCCCCCCCCCTCGAGAGAAGATATCTTTTGCAGGTTGTGCAGGTTCATTGGGTTTCAAAGTGGAATGGTGTATGTTAAGTTTAGGGGCGTAGTTAAGACAGTTACGTAACATGTTACGTTTTATGAATCATCCCATTTTACTACCTTCTTTTACATGTTTATATTTGAAAGAGGGAACAACTGTGTTTGAGATTGACAGTATATCAGTTCCACGCACCGAACTCTCCATATTCAGCTATGCTGAGGTCAAGTCAGATTTTCATTCTCTGGTACTTCTAATCAACCACTGCAACCAGCCTCTTCATACAGGCCTGTAGCAGAGATGATAACCTAATCGACAGGTAACCTCTGCCTAAACACATTCTAGCAAGTTAATGTGCGATTTCTCCTTGACTTACCGAACAGACAGTGAGTGTGTGAATGATACTCCCGCCAGAATACAAGGCCAGTCCCCAGATAATTTATGCTCTTTGTAAAATGTACTGCAGTGGAGTGACAGACACAGATTTTAGTTGCAATGCGACGTCCCTCCCAATTTCTTCCTCAATCTGTTGTCCACAGAGAGCAAATGATGGAGATCACCACCATTCATAAACTGTCCTTACACACACAAATCACCATGGTTATTCTGACCTCAGTGTCAGCACCCATCCCATAGCTTCCCGACCGCAGTCGGTGAACTGAAGCCCACGAGTCTCCGGGAAATTCCTGTGTTGTGAAACTCGCTTTAACTAAAATCCGCTTTGACCTTCTGCATTTGACACTAACACAGATGAATCATCGGTGGGTGTCAGCAGTCACCCACATGACATCATGGTCACATGACAAGGGAGGAGCCCACACTGCACTCCTGGTCATAAAGCTCGGATGCTGATCAGCATTAACGTCACATTGTGCCATCCGACACTGGAGGAACGATTCAGTTGCGTGGTGTCTGTGCTGAAGCTCTAGGGGGCAGTGGCAGGTTACCAGTAATGGACTTTGATAACAAATGCAAATTGTGTTTTTTTTTTTGTTAAAATTAAATCAGTCGAGGGTAATTCTGCATATTCCCTATCGCAGAACCCTGAGGTCTCAACCAGCTGCATTTCATTTAAAAAGGCTCTAAATGAGAATGGTGGGGCGAGAGGCCTTTAAAACACAGGTAATTGCTGGCCTGTGGCACCTTCCAGCTGTGTGGCTGTCCTGCGAAATGAGCCCAAGCCTGCAGGGTGAGCCTGCCTGTTCTGAGGATGCTGCCCCTGGGCTAGATCACTGCGGGGGATGTTTGGTAATTATGGTATGAAGGTGGGGGTATAGAATGGGGTGCGGTGTGGAGGGAGTGGAACACCCTGGTCTGCACGTCTACCACGAAGCACCATGAAATAAATCAAAGGAGGGAGGGGCATCTCATGACAGAGCTTTAAACTGACACTTTTTTAGTGCCCCTGACGTCTTGCTCCCCACCCCATTCCCAAGTGGTCCATTCCTAAACCCCAAGAGTCTCAAAAAATGATAGACTGCGGCAGCAGACGCCAGGGAGACCCTCACCCTGACCACAGCAAACGATAAATAAAGGCCACTTCCTGCCAGGACGGTGGCCGGAGCCGTGAGAAAGACACTAGTGAGGGATGTGACACTGGGGATGTGGCTGTCTCACGGTATTTCATTTAATTTTTTTTTCCCGACTGACGTGAGCAGGACAAGAGACGTCGCAGAAACACGTAGCGCAGAGGAAAACCAGTCACATACGACCGGTGCGTCTCGGTGAGTGACGGAGCGATCGGGTCTGATCTCAGAAAAGCAGGGAGCGCGGCTTTGCCCACAAACACCAGCACGCTGATTCGGACCGAGTGACACCACGGCCAAAGGACTGGACCGGGTGAGCAACACTGAAAGTGCCGTTACTCGGGCAGGTTTCAAGGCAGCCAGGCCACGCTGCTGGGAAACTGGATACCTGCAAATCTGTATGTTTTTCAGCCAGTGAGACGGGCATTCCTGAGGGCCGCCTCCTGCCCTGGGGCCTTTAAAGAAACACACTCGGCTCCTACCCTAAACGGGTTAAAGTGGATGCTGACTGCCCTGCTGAGGGAGGCAGAAGGAAGATAAGCGGGGGGCATGGCGCCGCCCCTGAGCGTCCCCGGAAAACCCACCTGGCACGCTGATCTCCGCATAGGCAGGCCTCTTGTCGCCAAGGGTGGGGAGGGGCTTCGGAGTGGAGATGGACCCGCTCATGGTGTGTCTCTGGAATTAGGGAGGGTACAGTGCGTTTGAATCAGTTCAGCAAAAACACAGGGCTCAAAGGTACAAGGAATGAACCTCTTTTAGGATCCACGGCAAACCCTTTAAGTACTGCACCACCCTGGAGGCCCAAACAGTGTCTTCCCGTGTTAGCATACAGAGACACACCCATTCATGATTCTCAGACCTTTCTGCCTCTAAAGCTTTTACATGCTTATCAATATCCCAGATTATGACGGCGTAAGGCATTTACCATGCGCGAGTATTATAAGCTTTATGGCTTCACATCCTAAATCTCAAACGATCTTTACAGATATGCCAATCGCTAATGTCACATACATTCCTGACAGGTCTTGATATCAGTCCCCAAGGTCCCCAAGCTCAAGGTAACAATTCTCTTGTTGAGACGCAACATAAGAAGCCACATTTTAAGGCATGACAAACTCAGACTTTCCCAGAAGCAAATAAGAACACAACTGTGGCAAAGATAATCTCTCCCCAGTCAGCTGGTCTCCGTCATTAGGTCTAGGCTGGATGGAGGCCAGACACTGTCTGCGGTGACGGCAGGAAAAGGAAGGACGGCTATCAGCAAAGTTTTGGTGGCCTGCAAGTTTGTGGGGAGGCGACAGCTTTGAACCGAGGACAGGATGTGCCAGTTAGATGTCACCCTACTAGCAGAGAAACACATCCAACAAGCAGGAGAACAAACATGGCAACTGTTCCATGAGAATAAACCAGAGTCGAGTCAACCCTGGCGACCACGTTCCTGTGAAGGACCACACACCCAGCATATATCTGTCTAGCCAGTTGCCCGTCTGGGCCACCAACGGTATGTTCACACTAGGGAAGCCAAAATATGCAATGCAACGCAGCACGTTGACCAGCGGTTTTTTTTCAGCATGTGGTTTTCTGCATTTCGGTCTCATTGCGTTGTGTTGTATTAGCCGTTACAATCTAGGAGTGTACTTGATCGTCCCTAGTGTTTGTGCGGAAAAACACATACAAACACTTTGGTATGTGTTTGTTTTCAGTTTTCACTGTCATCATTCGGAGTGCGCAGTGCAGTGCAGAGCAGAGAAATGCATGTATTTAAAAACGCACTGCAAAGCCGCACGTTAGTAGGAACATCATATATTGCACAGAATCGCAGAACTCACGACTGGGAAAACGCAGAACGCAACGCACATAGTGGGAATGAACCTTAAAGCCCAGAATCCCAAACAAATTATTTAAACTGGCAGCACTTTATTGGATGATAACATAGCAGCTAGTGTGAAGAGAACCTACACGACCATCCATACGTCACACCATGCCCAGGTGACCTTACCTGTATAGGTGAGACTGCGGCCGCAGGGGGAGTTTTTAGGAGACTCGGGCTCAGGGGAGTCCGGGGAAGTGTGGTGGCAGCAGCGGCTGTAGTAGTAGGAGGCACTGTGCTGGGGACTGGACCTGCAAGCACACACTCCAGTAAAGAGGCGTCCCCTGCTCTCGGTGCAGAGGGCGGGCTCTACGTGTCACACGGAGTTTGGCTTGTCGGCAGGCACCTTGCGAGGCGCTGTCGAACGACTTGATGAGGGTCTTGACGGTGGGTGACGGCTCAGAGGAGGTGGAGGAGCGCCGGCTCAGGCCCATGCCCTGACGCAGGGCCGCCAGGTCCCTCTCCACTGCATTCATGTAGTTATACACACGGCCCCTCTCCTCGTCCTGCCTGTGGGTGCACACCTGCCAGTTCAGGTACCCCGCTGGGGACCCCGCTCTCTCCATGCCTAAGCCCTGCCCACGCTACGTACTTGCGGTTCTTCAGCTCCTCTAGCTCCTTGCTCAGCTTCTCGTTCTTCTCCTGGGCCTCCTGCAGACGACGACGCAGGTCGCCGATCTCCTCCTGGGCCTCCGACTTGATGTCGTTGGCGATGACCACAGCGGTCTGCAGGTCGGCCTGGAACTGACGCCATTCCGCAGACTCCTCCTGTGCATAAGGTGCGGTGAACTGGTTAGTGATCACAACCCCCCACCCCCAGAGACCCCCTGAACATCTGCTACCAAACACTCACCCGCAGCCTCCGATGCAGAATCTTTATCTCTCTCTCCATGTCATGTTTCTGGTCTTGCAGCTTCTTCACAGAATCTGAAAGACAACATGAAAAACAGCTTCACCTCCATCTAACTTCAGCAGGAACGTGACTTGGAGCAAAAATATTGCGCTTTAATGTGACTGTATTTGGTTATAATGAGAAACTCGCGTCTCACAAAAGCTGATCTGGGGTTAAACTTTAGACTCTGGAGCTACAAGATGGTAAAACATCTGACTGAACAACCATGTTGCCAATTCACCAGCACAGTGACCCTAGCTGTGACCAAAGAATCATCCTCGCTGAGTTATGCAGGCTGAAAATAGCGGTTTGGCTCCATCTAGTGTTCACTAGCATTTTATCTGTACCCTGCTTTTGTTCAATCTACGGAGGCAGAAAACACGACTACAAGTGAATACCAATATCCACAGCTCAACTGCCTGGATGGTTCCAGGGATTTTTGTTCAATAAAGGACATCTGCAGAATTTCACCAGGAAATGATTGGCATAATGATACTACATGTACTGATTGAGCAGTCTCCCTTTTCCAAAGAGATGCACATTCAGAAAAGCAGTGCCCCTGCAGAAACTGGGGGTAAAGAACCCCTCTGAGAAATCCCTCTGCTGACCACAGGATTCGATCCAGTAACCTTCTGATCACCTACAGACCTGCACACAGAATGTTCATCACTCGTTCCATGGTTACTCCATGGGAGCCTTACGAAAAGCCCGCCTCTCCTCCAAAGCCCCCGCGCCCTTCCTGGCTCCAACACTCACTTTCCAGGTCAGAGATGATGAGGTTGTCGTGCAGCTTGACCGCCCGGTGCTGCTCCACCTCGTCCTCCAGCTCAAAGATGGTCTCCTTCATGTCCCCAATCTCCGTGTCCTTCTCCTCCAGGTCTTCGCGCTGCTTCTCCAGGGCTCGTTTCTGTTCTGCCAACTGTTTTTGAAGCTCATCCCTGAAATCCCGGTATTCTTCATCCAACTGCAGGCATGCAGACACCGAAACATGGACACCCAGGCACAGGGACAAGGTCAAGCGAAATACTGCGAGGTTGAGTAGGGAACTAACCACTAGCCTACTCTTAAAGGGGCCATATGATGCTCATTTTCACTGTTCATAATTTTATTTTTGGATTCTACTACAATAAACTTACATGCTTCAGTGTTCCAAAAATACATTATTATGCTATACATCTCTATTCACCACCTATAACTCTCTGAAACACTGTTAGAGTTTTAAGCCCCGTGTGCTCCGATTGGTCAGTTTGCCCAATTGGTCAGCTTGCTGTACTCATTACATGTATTTGTCCTGCAGACAGATCCATGCAGGTAGGCGGTCAATAAGGACTCAGTTACCAGGTGACCTCACCATGTCACGGAAGTAAGGGCTGAAATTCCAACACGGCATTTCAGGCAGATTAGAGAAGAGTGGGTTTTGTGGTGAGTTACTCCGTTTGGTATGTGCTTTGGGCCTTTGCAGACCATTTACATGCACATAAAGCAATATAACGCACTAAATCAAAGGGAAAAACCAGAGAAGCATAACAGGACCCAATTAAGACAATGTTTATGACTACAGGGGCAAAAACACATTCATGCAAAGTCACATCAAAGCTGCATTGCGGACAGCTGAACAACTATCAAAGCAAAGCCGTTAACCTGCCTTTTCAATGCCAAATTGCACATTGCCAGTTTGAGTTCTTGCACGCAAAATTTAAGTGGGCCAGACCCTAAGGGGTAGGTTTCACCTTGCCGAGGGTGTCCTGGAGTCGGGCGACCTCGTTGCGGGTGTGGCCCAGTTCCTCCCGGAGCCTGGCGGCCTCGCCTTCAGCCTGTTCCTTGTCGAGGCGCACGCTCTCCAGCAATTCCCGGATGTCGCTCTTATCACCAGAGTTGTGAATGGAGTAGAGCTCAGCCACCTTCTGGCGCTCCTGCTCCAACTGTACCCGGCAACGGTTAAGCTCGGCTTGGTCGCCGGCCGCCGTGGCCTTGCACTCCTCAAGCGCAGCCACGGCAGCTGCCCGCTCCTGCCGTTCGGACTCGACGGCGCGCTCCATGTGGTGGTTACGTTCTTTAAGTGCGCCGATGATCTCCTGGGCTTCCTTGTTGTCCTGCTCGGCCATCTTCAACGCGTTGCTGAGGTGCTGCTGCACGCCCAGCAGCTGCTCACGCTCAAAGCGGGCGCTCTCCGCCAGCTCCACGTAGCGTTGCTCCAGCTCCATATAACGGCCGCTCTTGACATCCTCATCCAAGGAGTAGGCCACATGATGCTCTTCAAGCAGCGAACGCAGGTATTCGATTTGTCGGCCCCGATGCTCGAGCTTGTCACTCTGCTGGCAAAGAGAGTCCATGAGGATGACCTTCTCCTCACCCAGCCGCTCGTTCTCGCCGTTAAGCTCCTGCGTGATCTGCTGCAGGTCGGCCAGCTCCTGGAGGGTTGCCTGGAGCTCCTCGGCTGTGCTGTGCTGGTTTTCCTCCATCTGGTGGATGCGCTCCGTCAAGCAGGCCACCGACACCTCGCTCGTGTTGCCGCTGCTGCCCTTCCGTGATCGCTCACGGCTTGGTGCGCCCTCTGACTCGGAGGAGGAGGAAGAGGCACCAGAGGGAGCGTCCAGGGCGTCGTCGCTGGAGGTGACAGGCTGGTATACCTCACTGGATTCACTGTCTAGGTTGTCCACGGAGCTGCTGCGCTGGTGCTCCACCAGTAGGTCCTCCATGGAGCCAGGGGCCGAGCCCTCCACGGATGAGGCTAGGGCGCCGCCGCGGTCACTGTGGCCACCGTCCATCACCGGCTCAGGACTTGCAGACTGGTAGCCAAAGAGTTTGTCCGGCCCGTCCAGTCGTTGCTCCAGGGAGAAGCCCAGAGCGTTAAGCCGGTCTTTCAGCATTCGGTTCTCATTCTTCAGCAGGTTCAGTTCGTCACGGATACTGTGATTTTGGTCCTGGAGCAAAAGGAGGGTGGACTCCACAGCAGCAGCTGTGATAGCAGGTGCTTCCCTGCCCTGTGGCCTGTCCTCGTCGTCAGCCCGTTCATCCGCAGGCTCGTCCCCCAGGCCCAGCTGCGCTCGCATGCCCCGGAGCTCACTGCGCAACTGCAGGATTTCCACGTCCTTGCTCTTGGCCAGACCCAGCAGGTCCTTTAACCTGGCCTCCAGCGCTGCTTTTTCCCCAATCTGGCTGTCTGACTTGGACTTGCTCATGCGGGACTCGGTTTCTGCCAGGGTCCGGCTGCGGGAACGCTTAGCCTGTACTGCGTCGGCGGGCCCTGCTGCAGTTGCTGTCGTCGTTGAAAGCTTTCGACTGCCAGAGGTCCTTGAGTTCCGCAGTCGGTCCCGGGATGAGCTGGGGTCCTTGGAGGTCACAGAGGTGCCACGTTTGGTGGAAGAGCCTTATCAAAGGTGAGGGGAGGGGGGAAGAAACGATGATTCAGTCCATAAAGTAACTGCAGAGGTATAACAACAACAACAACAACAATAATAATAATACAAGCAAACCAGAGTTTGTCTTCGGCTTGCCCTCTGGATTCCCAGAGCTAGTTGCTGTGGAGGACGGATGGACAGAGCTGCCCTTCTTGCCCTTGGTGACGGTGCTGTTGCTGACTGGAGCTGCCCCTGTCATTGTAGCTAGGAGGTCATCATTGCTTTTAGTCTGCAAAGCCATTCAGAAAATCAGGATGAGAATACACAAAGAGAATGGGCAGAGAAAAAGCCTGGAAGCAGAATTTGACACACACCTTGGATAACGGCGCTACGCCAGACGTCTTGGCGGCAGTCTTTCCTGTTGTGCCTGCCGAGCCGCCTTCAGCCTTGCCCCGCTCTCCACTCTGGGCTTTAGTGGAGGCTGGCCTGCTTGCTTTCTTCATGCTGGGCTCTCGGCACCACACTCATTGACGGCTGGATCTGGACACGCAAGAGAGGGGGAATGTAACGTCATACCTGTATGAGGCCCATCTGAATTGGGCGTGTTACGGATTTATCTGGATTACACCCTGACAGAGGTGGTAACATAAAACCACGGCGCTCATGGAGGTAGCTGGCTACAGCAGAATGTAGGCGAGAGTATCCAGTAAGCCAGCCATCAATGCAATATAAGCTGCCTATATTCTACCCTGCCCATTACATCATCCCAAACCCTTGCTGCCCTCATCGGGGATAGAGGAGTGCTGTGTTATTCACTGGAGTGCCACATGGGGGCAGACAAACATAAGCTTCTGAAGAGAAGGTCAGACAATGTTCAGGCAAACCTTTCAGAGGATGTATGGTTTTTATTTATTTATTTTTTTAAGTAAAACATAAGGAACAGAGGAGAAGTCAAGCTAGTTGAAGGGTTAAATGAAGCGAAGCAGACCAAGAGATGACACTAAACACCGGGGCAGCGGGACAGCAAGAGCCGAGGCCAGATTTCAGTGGATTTCCCTGTTAAATTGATTATGTGAGGTTACCTGGTGACAAACAATTCCAGTCAATGTACTCTACTGAAAATTTTAGGAGCACCAGCACAAATTTTGGGAACACCACATAAATCGATATTTTTTTCCATCTTAACCGTATTTTTGATAAATACTTGCGTAATAAATACACAATTTACAGGAATAACCCATCCATCCATTTTCCAAACCGCTTATCCTACTGGGTTGCAGGGGGGTCCGGAGCCTATCCCGGAAGCAATGGGCACGAGGTTACAGGAATAACCATGCAATGTATTTTAAAGGAATAAGTCACAAAGTTAAATGGTGCTTTTTAAAAGATAAGGCGGTTTCACACTGCAGGAACTTTTTCCAGGCAATGAAACTTGCCAACTCTTATTAGCAGAATATGTTACGTTGTTTTTTATTCTGTGAAACCAAAAGATTTATCTGCCAGCCAAATTTATTAATGAAATGCAAATGTTGCAAGTTTTATGAGTAACACATAAATAAAAGACTGTTGTCCTGTTTTGATTGCGATTGCTCTCCCAAATAACTAAAAACAACTTGTTCATCCTCCATTGTTCTGGGTTGGTGGCATAGTTTTGAATTATGTGAAGTTTAACCTACAATTTTTTGTGTCTCCCAAACTTATTTAGCATAAAGGTTCCAGTTCTTTTGCGAAGCATGAAAGCAACACATGAAAATGGCCGGGAGCTTCAAAAGTCCAGCCTAGGAACTTGTAACCTGGGACCAGTGTGAAAGCACCTCTAAACATCAAATAATACAATAATTACTAAGGTAAACGTGAAGCCAACAGCTATTCTGTCAGGTCACTGCATAGATTATAGTGCTGTTGTGCCTTTTTCATGATGCACTTTCCCCACTGAAATTCAAGAACCTAGATCCTGGTTGCGAGTTCTGAATAATTACGTAACCCTCCCCACACATGTGTACACACAAATTCTCCTATGATATAAATGGGGCACATATTTGCAAGTCGCACTGGTGCACCTAATTATAAAATTTAGTCTCCAAAAATGGCCACAAAGTATGACTAAACGGTTATAGTCTGGGGCCCCGATTTCACTGTTGGGTCCCTCAGTAAAGCCCTCAACCCAAAATCGCCCTATAGTCTGGCTGACCCTAATTTCTCAAAAAATGTTTGTCTCCTAAATAAATATGAGTTCTCCCCAAAGCAGAGACCAGATAGCAGCCAGCGCCATGATGCTCCAACACACAACAGACTGATTATCCACTCAGCAGATGTCTCTGTCTACACAGAGATGCTCACGTTCGGCAGTGTGTTCAAAAGTAAAAAAGCATCTTTCCACAACAAACTGCAGCCTTTTGGTCACCCAGACACTGGATTTACACCTCAGGCACACACTTTAAAGCCAACTTTAATAAACACTCCACCACAAACATTTAAAACAGACCACAAATAAAGATTCCAACTAAATATGGAGGAACTACCCCATGAATAATTCATTTGTTTTGTAAACTACCACATTGCAACTGTCAGGACATTATGAATAATTGATCTGATCTGTTCAGAATACGTGTTTGTGACAAACGCTTTCTACTGACAATCAGCAGCAATTATGACGGACTGAGGAAGAAAATGGCATCTGGTTCTGCTGAATTTAAGTTAAAGGAGATCGACATATTTATATGTATTGAACTGTACATATTCCTGGTAAAAATGATGGAAGCCAGGTGTAGCAGAGCTGCTAAGCAGATAAAGTACAGATGAAAGCGATTTACAGCACACCAGGGTGAAGCAAGCAGCCATGCAGCTAATCCAGCCAACTTTCCACTGTTTTTCTTCCCAAAGCTATGGGCAAAAGTTTAGGTTGCTCTTTGAAATTTGACAAAAACAAGTATCCACTCTTCCAGTCCCCCCTCCCCAAATTCTGCAGAGAGAGCAGAAACTGCTTTGCCTCCTATACGTGCCAAAACACTCACACAAGGCAAAGCACTCATCACATACGAACAGCTAGCTGTTTGCGCACGTGGACTTATCCGATAATTTTATTGTATACAATTAACGTGCAACCAACCGAAAGCATTTCCTACAAAATATAAAAGGAACTCTGTTAATGCAAGGTACTATGCTACAACATACTGGATGTCTCAGAGAGCAGCAGCCTGGCCTTTAACCTGCTTGGTTTCGGGTTTGAGTGCCACCTGTGCTGTTTGTGTAGTATTTGCATGTCCTTCCCTTGTGCTGTGGGATTCCTCCAGACACTCTGTTTTCCTCCTGCAGTCCAAAGACATGCAGTTAAACTAACTGGTGTCTAGAATGCCCTGTGATGAACTGGTATCTCTTTTGTTCCCAGTACTGAAGAGGATAGGTTCTAAGCCCCCTGTGGCACTAATCAGGATAAGCGGTTCAAAGAAGGATCCCCCCAGGTACAACTACAATGCTACAAGGTGCATGCAAAGGGCAAACAAAGTGTTTAGATAGGTTGTACTTTTTTGTATAAATGATCTCACTGAGGGCTCAGAGACCATGGCGTACTTCATACTTCTCCATGCGGAGCCTCTGTCAGCTGAGGAACGTTATCGCTGCCTAAAACTCCCCTCCCCATCTCGGCAAGTTAAGGCTCAGTGCCCTGGGGTCCACAGTAGAAACTCCAGGCTGTAACCCGTCATCCATTTTCCATTGAGTAAGCAGTTGGTTCGGACACAGAGCCTGTGTTCCCCGGCAGAGAGGGAGGAGGGCTATGGAAAACAAGGCAGCTCAGCAGTACTCATTCAACTTCAAGGGGGGGGGGGGGGGGGGGGGGGGGGGCGCTAGACCAGACTCTCACTTTGACAGCGATCGAGCCATTTGTTTTTCAATCGTCTGGAGACAGATGCCGCTTCAGAAACGACCTCCACGCCGTTTCGGAGGAGAACGGTTATGTGACCCAAGCCTTCCCGGGAGCCTAAGAGATCAAAGGAAAAGTTATGTGGGGAATTCTTTGTCATTTTAGCTGGAAGTGTTTTGGGATCTTTAGTAGAGCGAAAGGGAGCATTTTTAGCACAGCTTATTATAGCATGCGGGTGAAGA
Source organism: Brienomyrus brachyistius (assembly GCF_023856365.1). Lineage (NCBI taxonomy): Eukaryota > Metazoa > Chordata > Actinopteri > Osteoglossiformes > Mormyridae > Brienomyrus > Brienomyrus brachyistius. Next base: position 4,803,567 of record NC_064534.1, on the reverse strand, counting down.
GTGGATAAAAGACAGAGGAGGGGGATAGATTAAGTAGCACATCACACAGGCATTACAGTACATCAGGCACTGTAATGCAACCTCTGTCCATGACAAGGACACAGGAATTATTGACCGCTGTCCTGAAGGGGGGGGCTCTTCTTGATCGGGGGAAGGAGAAAGAGTCAGAATGTCTGTAGTCTTAACCATCCCCACAAAGGACTGTTTAAGGCACACAGGAGCAAACTGTGGGGTGTCGACATGAGGCCCTCACCACTCCAAAGGGATAATATCTAGGTCACAGGACATGTTCAAAAAAAACTTAAAGCCCAAAAGGGGCCTCCCCCCCTACAACTCCCCAACCGCAAAAGTGAACACACAGATTACAGGCCTGATGTGTAAGAGATCCCGTTCAGATTAGTCTTGTGCCCCTTATGTGACGCCCGATTGTCCCACAATGCTTGGTCTGCTCCGTTTTTCTTCATACCCCCAAGATCAATCAGAGCCATGCAGAATGGGTCTGGAATTGGGACACAAAGATGTACACGCACACACATACCGCACCTGGCTTCACAAACCCATAACTGGGGCTTATTCAAAGACCCTAAGCTGCGAGCGATACTGATACCAATGGAGTGAGCTGCTAACGCAGAGTGAACTCATGTAATCCTAAACTCAAGGCCAGTGTCATGGGACTGAGCTCTGAAGAGGTGGGGAATGGGAGGGGTCCGTCTACTCTCTCCCCCTGGAGGGTTGAGGGGCGGGCCTGAGGGCTAGCAGGCTGTTCCCAACTGCATTTAGATAGGAGTTCTCCCCCCCCACACACACACACAGATGTCACTGTTGCTGGAGAACTAAAGCAGAGCGAGGCCTAAATACTGCCTGACAGAAAATGGCCCCCTCTCAAAGGAGAGTGGGCCAGGTTGCAGTCAAAGCGCTCAGCGGTGTGGGTTGGGGGGGCATTCTGTTTACGCTCATCGCTGATTAAATCAGCATTCTGCATCCTTCGGCAAACACTGGGGGATGGTGGTGGGGGGGAGGGGGGTTGGGCAATCCCCAGGCTGGCCGGCGGAGCCAAATCCCAGTGGCCCCTGAAATCGCAGAACTGCATTCTGGGAGTGAATGACAAAGCTGCCCATAGCACTCTTGGGCAGCAGGGGGCTTTATGTTTGTGCAGCCAGGCAAAAAGACACGAGTCACGTTTCATGCCGGCCTGTACCCCTCCAGCCGCCCACAAACCGGACTGCCTTTACAGCAGGATTCACTTCCCTTCCATAACATTGGCTTCCTGAGGTGGTCCGGGAGACAGGAAATGGTTGTATATGCATGTATGTCTGGGCAAAGCGTGTGAAAGCGCCACTGTACTGGCAGCCTTATGGGCATGTCTGCCATAGACTGGCATCTATGCCAGCATAAAAGGTGGCCTCGGTGGGCGCCTGCTGCCCCACAAGGGGTACCCACCCTCCCCACAGACTGGCCCAGAGCATAGCACCAGGCTGACCTTCAAAAATCAGGATTCAGACTGCCCATCACGTCAGGTTCTCTCACAACTATACAAGACTCCCAGCCATAACAAGAACTGCCCAATCACCAGTGAGCCTGTGATGCATTGGTAGCTTGCATTCTTTCTTTTTTTTTGTTGTTGTCCAGAAAACAAGCATCCTACTCACAATGTCCCTGACTCGCAGCCGGTGTGACCCAGGACCTAGCATTTAACGTGGTGATCAAACTGATGTGGTTCAAATCCTTAGAACAACACATCTCTGTATTAAAGATCATACAAATACTTTACATTATGTATAAGGTTAAAAAAAAAATGAGAAAACCACAGATAAAGAAAAGTTAAATGTTATTACTTAATCATTATTTTCCCTTGTTGCGACCATAACCCTTGAAAGGTTCCAACAGATTTCATCTTAACAGAATGATAACAATAAAAATAAACATTTAATGTTTTTATTAAACGCTCACGTAAGGACTCAGACTTTTTAGACTTTGCTTAGCCTTCATTTGACAAATTTGTTTCACCAATCTGCCAAGGGAATTTTCATGATTAAATCATTAAACTGCCCAGAAGCACGAGTCAAGTCTAAAATTAGTCTGGCTGCTGAAGGAACAGGGTGAATTTCAAAAGTGCAACTTGAAAAGCAGACACAGTAAGAAGGGAATTTTACAGTCTTCTACTAGAAAGTCAGCAAGTGGGCTTATTTATGTGAAAAGTTCTGACCAGAGAATCCTACTGTGTCTCAGGTAACCCTTATCAGAAACTTTGCTTGTTCTTGCAAGCAATGCTTCCAACAAACGGCACAATCAATTCATCGTTATTCTATTTTTCATTCACCATTTCAAATTCTTTCTTCAAATGAAGAAAATAGTATTTCAGCATTTGTGAAATGGGATGAACTCACAGAACGGCTATCTCTGGTCACACACTCTGAGAACTTTACATACACAGATCAAACATTCTAAAATGTGCTCACCAAAAGCTATTGCGTTTTTTAAGTGGTTACTGCCATGGATTTAAGTTTCTTCATCTCCGTCAAGAAGGGGTGCAGCACGTCTGTCAGCCAATTCTGTCAATTTTCCCATCTCAATGATTGAGCCTCCGCCTCCCAGACTGAAACCATCATTGACAATTTTTAATAACCGATTCCATCAATCAAACAGAACAGTCACTGGAAATGAGCTTCGGTCTAAGGCTATAGTATAAATGATGATGTATAGTCATTTTTGTATCAGTTGACATACTTTTAGATGTAACAATCTTAATATCCAGTTACCTTTCAGTCAAACAGCCATTCCACTGAATTCTTCAACATTCCACAGGGGCCTGTGAGCTCAGGAATTCTTCAGACCACAACCGTTAAGGAACTACGCGTACTCACAAGAAATACTGTCTTGCTATTGTCTAAAAAGCAGCTGTTGGAAAGCTTGGCCGATTAGCGCTTACATGAGCAGGTTGATAAAATGCATTTACCAGCACCCTCTAAGTACAGACATGTGTCCCCCCCTTTTCCTCCCCATTTCTGACATCAGTACGCTTCAGAGCTTTGAAATTTTCTGTGGCTGTACACAGCCTTTCTTTGGTCTTTCACTCCCACCTCCAAAAACGGAAATGCATGTGAAACAGTGGCTTAAACATTACAGGTTGAGACAGCGGGGTTAAACAAAGATCAGAAAGAAAAAAAAAACACCCACGCGGATTCCACCATGCGTTACCCCCAAGAAGGAACGTGGAATGGGAAGCAGTGTGTGACACTGACTTAATGACGTGTGTCAATGTTCTCCTAGGCTTCCAGCATGGCATCCGAGTGTCCCTCCTGACCCTCCCACTAAAATGGGTCAGGGAGCATGATTAGGGATGGGGCAATATTGACCACCTGCTGCAGCACCCCCCTCCCCCCAATAGGCTTCTCTACACAAATCATAAGTTCATCAACAACATACGTCTCTCCACGGCACACCAGCAATGTCTTCCCCCAGCCCTCTAAAGCTCAAGAAGCCCCCCCAAGCCACCCCCTCCATCGCTTCAAACTGGAGGAATGTGTTTTGTTTGGAAAAGTTACTTTTGAAACAGCAAGAGGCATGTTTCCAGCACTTCCAGATTTTTCTGTTAGGGATTTTTTTCTCTCTGGCTAAAAAAAAAGAGGTAGAGATAGAGCGAGGGACTGTGAGAGAAAGACAGAGTGTAATTCACATTGCATGAGTTACATTCCCTGGGCAAATGATGGAGTCATTGAAACTTCTTACAGAGGATTATCTGAACCTCTCTTTCTTAAAAAGAAAACGTTAAAATGGTCAGAAAGAGTGAAAAAGATTTCATTAGGAAAAAAAGCCATACAATCACAAACACACAACTTAGTGGAAGCAGAAATAATATAAGTAATATATTGTCAGCAATTGGAAATTAAGATTAACTACCAAATAATAATAATAACAATATTAACAACCTCAATAGCAGCTTCTTCCAAAAGACATGGGCAAAACCAAAATAAGACATTACCACATAGAAGGAATATCTGACACACGTCCAGAGAAGACTGAGTGTCTTTTTCCAAGCCTCGTCTCATCCAAAATGCTTCAGTTTTGTACCACAAATCCAGTAAGATGCCTCCAATGCTCATGCAGGAATAAGTCACCTAGATGGCCACGAAAGGGGGGCTGACATAGAGCACAGTCTGCCTGAGGCAACATGCCTGAAACCAGCCCCAATTCCTATGTAGAGTAATTTAGAAACTGATCATCAAAGACCTTAAACAGAGCTGATCATCAGGTACAACACAGTTTAACCTGCATACAAGTGTTGTTCACATCTACAATCTGCCTGGCCAAACGTAAATCAACGCTGTCATTACTGCATTACATTTGGCACAAGGCAAATCTCGATAACACCCTTAACCCTAAAGAGGTGGGCCAAAGATGTGGAATGCAGATGTGGAGTCCAGACACAACAGTAGATTGAGCAACTACAGCCACGACGCGGCTCCCCATGTCTCCACGCTTCATTGTTGATCACAGGGTTGATGGATGGACCCCACCGGTGGGGGGCGGCGGGGTTCGAGCCACGGGGAAAGGACACTGGCGCTGATAAAATATGATCTATCCCAAATCGCTTAACCACAGTATAAATCCCTCATAATAACGGCGCCAGCCCCTTATAAAAGTGGATATTTATATACACAGATGGCAAATGAGATAGTAGTAAACCGTAACACTGGTTACCAAAGATAAACAACCACACAGTTTTAGTTTTAACGTGTACTGTCCGCCAGCGGCCCAAGCATCCATGCAGCCAAGGGTCCCTTTAACTACAAGAGTCTGACTCGCAGCGCATCTTTGTGTTCATAAATCGCCGGAAGCCCAGCGGCTTCTCCCAAGCGAGCTCGGAAGGTGGAGCGGTATTTCGAGGCGAACCGTTACCCCCATCTAGAGCCGCTCCCTGACCCAGGTATGTGCGGCCGAAACGAGGGCGGGGACGGGCGCTTAACGGTCTTTGAATGTCAGAAAAGGCGAGCGGGGGAGGCGGCTCCGTTTACCGGGAAGCAGCCGGCCGACACCCGCCTAACCGGACGTCGCTACGCGCTCAACTTTCGGATCTGTGCAGGACCGCTGAGGCGTCCCACGGGTGCAGTTACGAACAGAGGTTAGGAGCCGCGACCTCCCACCTACCGTCGCGAGTGCCTACTGACCGTCAGCGCGAGCTCCGAGAATGAGGCGACGGCTCCGCTCGCGGGAAGGGTTACGGGCGCTGCTCCCCCGGAGACCCTCACCTCGGCTTCTTCCTCTCGTCCTGTAAACGTACGCGGTCCGTCCGCCGCCTCGCCGGCTGGGAGCTTTACGGGCAGCTCCGGGAGGCCGGGACACGCGTATCGGTGCGGTTACCCCGAGAGCCAGCATCCGCCGCCGGACTCCGGGATTGATCCGGTTGTCAGGGCGGCGAGTGCCGATTATTTTTTATTTTTTTTTGGCAGCCCGACGTAGATATACAACAAGCAGATTGGCTATCCCACCTAGAGAGCGCTCCTCTATCTGCGCAAATCAAGTATCCATGGAAAGCAGGCGCAGTCTTCCTAATCTCTGACTAAAAACTGGCTGTCGTCTTCATAAGAAGTGTCGGTGCAGCAGTGTTATTTGGAATAACCCCTAGTGAATGCTGGGACTCCGCACTAAAAAATACTTTAAATGGAACACAGCAACGCAGAATCTAGTACTCTTGCATCTGCGCTCGTAGCCCTTCCTTTTTTCCAGTTCAATGGAACGCTGGGAACTCTGGGATATCTTCTGGCCGAACACAGGAGCCCGTTAGGGGGCGCCATGCCGGCGCGGAGTGTGGATCCTGCTGTCCCGGGGGAGGTAGGGTGTTGTTCGCCGGGTTTCGCGTAAAAGGTTAACAAAAGCAGTACATTGCTGATTCAAGCTGGTTTTCCCCCAGCTAGACGCGAATAAATTATGCCCGTTTCGTAATAATGGTCAATTTTTCGTACTTGTAAAATGGTAAATACTTTAAAATGATTTAACTGAACGTACCAATTAGCAAAATCTTCCGTTTTAATTTTACGTGTAATGATTACTGTGCTTCTCTTGATATGTATTTTTCTTACACGAAAACGAACGGTCGGTGTATGAGTGCGAACATAAAATACTTGTTTGTAAAATTAATCAAAACACCTTGACAGAAATTAAATCGAAACAAGCACCCTGGAAAGCTTGTACCGACAACGGCGGTAATGCGTTTTATTTCTGGTGTAGTCTCGGACCTGTACTGGGACCTACTTGACAGTACTTCGTGTTTAAACCTAACTTTCCGGCGTCATTCCGAACTGCCAAGTTTTTAAAGAGACCTAAACTCTTTGCTCAGTACCCCACCCAACATAACCACGGCACTGACAGCTTCATGACGCAGATCCTGTCAGATTCTGGTCAGCGGTTTTTATGCTCTTCCACTGTCAATATCAGTGACACGTTCGTGATTTGGTTGGCAGGTGCAGATACGACCGGATAATTAAAACCACAAGGCAGCGAATGATTCCGTACTTCAGACCTGGACTTGAACTCAAGTCAGTAAAATGTGGTCCCAAAGGTTTAAAGCAAATATAGTTTTTTACATGCTGTTTTTAAAGTTCTGTGGCTAAGCTGCACCTACGTAGCTCAATATCTGCACTGATACTTTGAAGTTTTGTTCATGCCGTTGGAGGAGGCCTTTTTATTTATATAGATGCAAGTTAATATGTTTGAGTACTGTGATGAGCAATTCAAAACAGAGTAACTTTATGTCTGCAGCGAATGGCAGAAGGTTTATATGATGACAGTTGCTGTATGGATGAATCTGTCTGTAACTAATTTTGCACATGATTTGAACATTTATAGACCAGGCATATATGATCTCACTCGTTATTAGGAAGAACATTCATTTTTCTAAATATCGGCTATATGCTATACTAAATACTTCTTATTGAAATGGTTACTCTACGACTCATAGGATGCGTTTTGATTTCCTTGGCCAAAAGTGATAACATTGGCAGGGCGAATGACGCGCAATGAACAAAGAACATTGACACTGTCTGTGGCGGCACTGAAGAGCTTACCAAGGCCATGCCCAATCCCCCTCCCCCAACCCACCATATTCAACTACATGGCCCTTTTCAGCCATTCTATGGGAAATTATTTCCTCTTTACATGCCAAGAAACAGAGTAGAGGCACCACTACAGCCATAGCCTACCAGCTGCTCCACATGTCCCTCAGAAAACCTCAGCTACATGCCTCTTGATTCGCCTGTATGGACTTTTCCGTTTTTTCTACTAACCTCCCTCATATGCAGAGGTGGAAAGTTCAGGTCTCAAAAGTAAAAATCCAGACCAAGATTTTGTTTCAACCAACCAGCTGAGTATAAAGAGTCACAGAATACTCCACTGGTTGGTTGAAACAAAATCTTGGTCTGGGTTTTTACTTTCTGGGCCTGAACTATTCACCTTTACTATATGTAACTTTGTCTTGTATACAATAATAGGAAACGTTTACAGAGAGCATGGCCAAAGGCTTTGGAAAACATCAGATCTGCCCTCACTGATGTCCCTAGTGGGCCACAGCTGATGTACTGCTCAAAGAGCTATATTTGTGGCCAGAAGGTTGTAGATTTAAGCTCCCAGAGGGGCTTGGCCACGGTGCCCAGCCAGGGCAGGAAAATGTAGGCTGTTTCGTAAAAACAAATTTTGGAGGGACCAAGTAATAATTGATATTATATAGTACAATGTGCAAACCCCCCCCCCCTCATTTTCTGTTAGCTGCTCACCGCCCAGTGAACTTCTTACAGGGTAAAGCGAGAAAAGAGTCTTGCGTACGTATGGGAGGTTTTATTTAGATTTCCGTGTACAAACAGAAGCTGTGAACAGTTCCGGAACATCTTTCCTTTTTGCAGCAACATGATCAGTAAACAGGAATTAGAAAAAAAATAAATAAAAACATTGTATCAACTACATGTTGTTCCCTAAGCTGTCATGTCTTTCGTGATGGCAGAGCATTTTCAGAAAGTATGAAATCTTACATTAGAACTTTCTCAATTTACACGTCTTCAGGTCTGAGGGGATTATGTCAGTGACTAATTACAATAAAAAAAGATTTTAATTATGTGGAAAATCAGTTAGAAGTAGCCTTTCTAAACAGTCTAATACTACTACTATAATTACTAATTATATAGTTAAATCTTGATTGACATCTCAATAAATAAACCCATTACCTAGATCTCTGCACATTTTTGGAATAAGTAAGAAAAAGGCAGGGAGAAAGGAGTCAGAAGCTTTGTTATATACATATAAACCTTGTTGCTTCCCCCGACTGCTTCTGAATCAGTGGGTTCTTACATACTACTGACGTGGCCCTGCTTACATTCGGCAGGAACACTCAAGACCTTAAAGACTTCATTCTCCATAAGACACAGTGATCACAGTGGATATCTGGAATCATATAAATAAATAGGGAAGAACACCCAAATGATATTAATGGGCCTCAAACGGGCTTCAGACCCAATTTCTGATAGAACCAGCGAAACACAATGAGAGAGAGTCACCCACAGGTCCACACAGTGCTGTTTTTGGGAAGCCTCAACCCTTAACGTCCTGACCAACCTGGCTTATCGGCCCCTGTGGTAAAACCCAAACTGATTAAAGGCTATCGTCCCAGACAGGAGGGTGGAGTTTCATACTCGGTGAGCTCCGATTAAAGGTTTAAAAAGATGGGCCTCTATGGGATACGCCTAAGCTTGGCACCATTACGCCCTGAACCCCGTGTCTGGATCGGCTTTTTGATGTGCTCGTATGGCACAGCAGGTCTGGGGGAAACTGCCAGGGAAGAGCTGCTGGCTGCTTAGACATGGAGGGCAGCTGCCCAGCATAAGGCAGAGTAACTGAAGTGGGAAACAAAACCATTTTTAAAGTTCTGAATGTTTGAATCTATAGTGGGTTCAAAGGGGCGACTTTCATCAAAACCCGGCTCCTGTTTGAAGGTAACATCAGTTTGTTGTTAATGCATTTCCACACCCCACCACCACCAGAGATGCACCCCCCTCACCCTTTCCGTTATCACTCTTCATACATTTCTCTTCATCCCCATTGTCGGTGGTCCATGGCGTGACCCTGCAAGTCACGGCGGGTCTGAGCATGGGACTCATCTACAACTGGCACCAAGAGCTTCTGGTTCCCAGACAACCAACCAATCAGACGAGTCCCAAGATTCTGCCAGCCTATAAACATTGAAGCTTCCCCAGGAGGAGGAGCCTTCTCCCTTAAAGGCTACTTCTCATTGTCCAAAAAAGGATGCACAAACTCAGACAACAGGAATGTTTGCCAGTTTTTCCTTCTCGCTTTTAAAAAACATTGTCGACATTTGTATATGATCTCCCCAAAAAAACGTTTTGGGTGAAATGGCTTAGCTTAGCTTCTGTAAATAAAAAACAAACATTAGCCTTGAGAGAAATACTTCTAAAAATCATCACATTGAAATCAACATGCCTGCATGTTAGAGGTTTTAAAAAAATTAAAGAAATAACACATATCACTATCCTCTGATATATTTGTTATCAAAAAAAAAAGAAAAAATTCAAACCAAGATCATTAAGACACAAGCGAAATACGAAAAATAATATTGGGGAAGGCAAACAAAACCAGCAAAATGCACCACTGGCAATTAGTAAACTGTTACGCTTAGATTTTAGACATAACATAGAACCTCCCTCTGATGACTTGTTTACAGTGGGCATGTTACCAGCCAGTGCTGACAGCACCGATTACTAACCGCTAACAGAATGCTGAGAATATTCCCACCCATCCCAACTATGCCCAGGAGCAGTGAAATCCCAGCTTGGGTTGGGCGGCTTAGAGGTTGGGTGGAATGACACTACTGGTGAAAGCCATACCAAAACAACACTCTAAAATGTAAGTGATACAAATAAATAAACCTGCACTTATTACGATCAGCTAACTGGTATGTAGGTGGGTTGGATCGCAACTATATGGCAATCCACATGACTCGCTACTTATGCCGAGTGCAGCGGGATACCATCTATAGTCCATTGAACTGCAACACACCCTGCCTGCCGTGCATCTCTGCATCTACCAGTTAACAGTGGGCTGCTCTTTCCGAAGCTCCGCCCCCATTGAAAAGAAAGGACAGGAGAGGCAATGTGCTGATGTAGAGATCACCTTGACCAGTAGGGGGCAGCCTGCAGCACTCCCCAAGGAGCTTCAGATTAAATGGATGCATTTCCACTGAGCTAAAAATGGTAAGAGTTAACAACCTATTCATAAAGCAATCTTTGACAGCTTGGGTATTTTTTTTTTTTTTAAGTTATGTGAAGCGATTACAAAGTACACCATTTGCGGCAAATTGGAAAAACATACGATAATGCTCTCAATGAAAGAAAAAAAAAATACATACAAAGTCAAAGCTCACCTTTCAAGTTGCCCGTATTACAGAATGTTTTCACGTTATACTTCCTATGAGATGTACAGTAGCGACACACTGGATTAGCGTGTTAAACTTACGTAAAACAGAGATGCTGGTAGCCTGGAATAAGTTATCATGAGAGCACAGGCAGCGGCTACGCACACATACGGAACATCAGCCAATGACAGTCTGACGGACGACACCTGAATCAGCTCATGTCTGGCATACTTCACCACGGAGACAATGTAAGTACGATGACATAATTCAAGAAGGTGGTCTAACCCATAATGCAGACATTCCAGGTCTTACCCTTGTGCCCCAGAGCAGCTATCGGCCTGGGAAGAAGCACGCAGGTAAGACGCTTCCTCATGAGCAGCTCCTGCCCTGCAGACACTGATTAGACCCAGGCACAACACTGATGCAAATTCCAAGCTCCTGACTCACGTCAATCTTAGCAAAACATCTGTCACCAATGAGATGTCTTCACATGCTCTGTTTTTTTTTTTCCTGGCCTCGTAAAAATACTTATCTACAAATGCAGATGTTAAAATGTCAGTACGGCTAACTGCATTCCCTCAGTAGTAACACTACTTTTAATTCTCAGAGGATTCCTCCTCACGACAACCAAGGTTTTCCTAGATACTCCTATGGCACACTCGATTGTCACAAGTTAGTCAAAGCAGTGTGGCGTTACAGGCTCTCAGTAAGCCCCGAAAAACAAGCTGCAGAGAATATGAAGCAGTTTCAGGCCTGTGCCTGTCCTGGTGATCTCCGCAGTTTATGCAAACCCTGAATGCTAAAGAAAGGCAGGTGACCTGTCTGAAGAAGAGAGTAACGTGTAACATCGTGAGATAGGGAACCATAGCAAAGGCACCCGGCCTTCAACAACAAACAAGGTCTTCCTGCCTCCCTCACCAGCTTTCACGGATTTCAACTATAATACTTCAAGCACACATACCGATTGACTAAAAAGATTGCACACCAGTTACAGACTTTTTAAAATGAGAGTGAGACAAAAGAAAACACCAAAAAGTCTCAGCCTAACGAAACACAGTCAACTGAGAATGTTCAGAAGACAACAGCACAAGGAATGTGTTTTCAGGAGGCTCTCGTGTCAGTTTGGTGCCGTTATGGTGCCCTCTGATGGTCGCTTTATGCAAGGGCCAGTGACCGAGCAGCTGACACGACAGTGCACTGCTTTCAGTGCCGATGGACAGCAGCCCCTGTGAACCAGGGAGCTCCCAGTCTGGCCTCTTGCACATACGGCTCTGCTTCTCCTGCTCCCACTACACCTCTGTGGAGAAGAGGATGCTCTGTCGCTTGCTATCTGGTGTGGGGATGGTGTCCAGCTGCAGGAAGTACAGCAAGACCTGGACCTGGAGAGAGATGGAGGACAAGCAAATCGTAGTCAGAAGTGTGTGGGGAGGACAGTGTGTGGCGCAGCAGGCTAAACCTCTGTGCCCGTGATAGGAAAGTTGTCGGGTCGAGCCTGACCTCCGCAGAATGGTCATGTCTGTGGGCCCTTGAGTACATCAAATGCTGTCACCATTATTAAAAAGTGATCCACGTGACGTACAGTCTCTATATATTTCTCCAGCTGGGTATATTTTACAGGCTAAATACATTAATCAAGAGCAGCTCTCTGCTAAATTCGTTGATCATAACATTTTGCCATGCACCCCCTTTGTTTATCGATTGCATTTCGTCTTATCTGTCATCAGCAAGATGCCATACAATACAGCGATAAAAGTCTCCTGCCAGACAGTCCAGGTTTGTGCTCCCTCCCAGCTGGGTGTCCCCAAGGACCGGGTTTGGAAACCCTGATCTACATGATGTCGTGGGACCGCACCTGTGACAGGACCTCGAGTGACCAGCTGTCGCCCATGGAGATGGGGAGCGTGGGATTGGTGGGGATCTTGCTGTCCTTCTCAGACGGGCGGAGCAGGGTAGGACCAAAAACCGTGGCCAGGTTGTGGAGCGACATCTTGTTGGCGATTTCATTCTCGGCCACCCTGAGTGAGAAGGGGGAGTCATTCGAGGTGGAGTTAGGGGCTGGAACTGTAGGAAGCTTAGACCCGTGGTCTGTGACCGGAGGAGCCATCAGGAAATGATGCAGGTCGGTACCTTTTCAGGTGGTCGAGCAGGAACAGGAAGGTGACCAGGTTGGGTTCAGGCAACGAAAGCAGCAAGTTGAGCATGCAGCTCTCTTTGGCTACACTGTCTGACAGGGCTACAGCAATGACACAAAGCAGCTCATTAAGGCACATTTCTGTGAACCAGCATACCCAACAAACAGATGGGTCCTGGATTGATACAAAGCTATTTTCTTAACATCTGTTTATCCATTGTGATGTAATCCATTGTTATCAGATGGAAGGACAAAGTGATAAAAAGCAGTGTGGTAGTATTGTTACATTTTAGTGATGTTTTAATGTTTAAAGCTGCCTAGCAACTAACGATCAAAGCATGGCCACAGAGGGCCGCTATAGGAACAGGTCACAACTGACCAATGCCTCCGGCAAAGTTGGGGTACAGATCGTCGGTGAAGAGGGGCTCTGGAAGCTCCCGGAAATAGAGCTTCAGCGTGCCGGCGATGGCGTTTACGTCCATCTCACTCATCATCACGGACACGTCTTTGTTGTCTGCAGGAACGACAGTGGGAACAGCTGACCCACAGATACAGGAAGTGCACCTAAGATGACATCATGTTTCACAACGTACAAGTCAGTGCCACCAACAGTATAATAATTCACTACTTTTTATTTTTGATGGTTTTGGTTTTATCTCTGCGAAGAAGAGAGTCCTTTGATTATATTTTCGAAGACATACGTTTTTCATAATTTTTAAAAATTACATGGAACTCAAGTTGTAAAACTGACCTTTAAACAAACTGTACCAAGCAGGATGAAACTTTTTTTCCAAGCAAAAAAAGTAAAAGTTTTCAGACGAAGGTTTTCATTCCCCATACATTTTATTTAATGCCTTACAATTTTGAATGAGAACCTTTTGTCCGAAAACTTTTTTATTTTTTTTACTTGAAAGAAAATATTAAGGTATTACATAAAATTAATTGGGGGCTGACAATCAGACACCTCAAAAAAATAACACTGCCCCACCTCCGGAGAAATAGCAAGGCATTGCCATGGCACAGTGTGTAGCTCTCTACTGCCCTCACATGGCAAGAAGGCAGTAAGACTCACTGGAATCAAAGGCCACCTTCAGGGCCTGGACGTCGGTGGCCACGCCTGATACGCGGTAGATGCCCACTTCTTCCATGCCCCGCCGCTCCACCTCCTCCACGCACTGCCTCACGATGTAGGGCACCTTGGAGTGCTCCCGCCTGACATAGACACACACACACACAGAGTCACCAGCTGCACTCCATGCAGCTTTGCCGCTGACTTTGCAAGCTGGGTAAATATTTCAACTGACTGCAGCTTCTCGACACATAAGAAAAACTGCAAACAGGAGAATCTCATTTCAGGTATCACACTCTTGGGGGGTATCTGCCAAGTAACGTTTATGGTTCGATGTTTATTTCTACAGCTTGGTATAAACAGACGCCATATAAGTAGCTTGCATAAAAATCGAGAGAACAGCATTTTCACTTTCCAGATCGTCCCCCCCCTCAGTTGCGAGTCAAATCCCATGTCACATGCTTTGGCCAACAATGTTTAGAGCCCATGCTTCTGAAACCAGACCACGGAGACTTCCAGACAGTCCACATTTTTGCTCCCTCCCCGGTTCAGATACACCTGAACCAATCAATCAGAGTAAAGATGTAGAAGGTTTGGGTCCCCCAGGACTGGTTTGAGAAACGCTGGCCTAAACAAACCTTTAATAACTTTCAGGTATTGTAATTGCCCTTGTAAAACATTACACTGCTGTGTCCTGCAATATACTAGCACCTTAATTAGATTGTTAATGCTGTTAATTCCCTAAGTTATGATCAAGAGTTAAAAGATTTTCCATAAAGGTTTGATTGTTCGAAACTTTGAAAGAAAACATCCGCAATGCCTTTCCCATTGCTGAAATTTTCACTTTATTAGAAGTAGGTCATATGTTGTATGTAATGTTGTACATTAGTCTCTGATTTCCGAGGATCATAATTAGTGTTAATTATCATTTTACAAAATTACTGTTCACATGGTTGGTTGATATACGCAGCTGCATATTTTACTGGAGAAATTCAGATAAAGTGTCTTGCCCAAGGTTAAGCAGCAGGGCCCTTTACTCTCTTGACAAGCCTTTTGCTGCTTTTACCCAGTTACACCCAACGAAACCGAGAAAAATACCACAAGGGGGCTGCACTGATCAAGAAAAGGTCATCTTGCCTATGACTTTACTGTGATGTCATCTAATCGGGAGACAGCAGTAGCGTGTTGTGCTGAAATGCGCCGGAATGCATTATCGTACTGATTTTGCATGGAAACAAAGAAATGAATGCGACGATCTCACATGAGGATATTTTCCGCGAGCTTACGCTAAAGATGTGCTTTCAGGTGTTTCAGACCTCAGTGTGGTTTCAGTGGTATTCTGAACCAGTGGACCCAGACACAGTGACGGAAAGACTGGCAGGGTAGCAGGAAGTAGCAGCTGACTACAAACAAAACCAAAGGCATACTTCTTACGCATTATACGCCTCACTTTTTTTGGACAAAAGAGTCGGCTTAAATACATGTCAATGTACTTTTGAAAATCGTCACGGTATGAGGGTTTGTTACAGTTAAAAAAAAAAAAAAAGAACTGTTTTTTTTTCATTTATCACCTGGCCAGAAAGTACAGGCTGGAGTAACCAGCGGTAGCAAATGCCTCCTGGACTAGCCAAAGCCCTCATACCAGGTAATCCAACCTCCTGGTTTGGGTTTCTGGTTCTATTTAACCTGACTTCCTTCCTCCAGGACTAAATTAGCCCTGTGACCTGGCCTCCCTGTCTCGAGTGAGAGTGGTCACCATCGGCCACATGTGATGATGCTGTAAACAGGAGTTCCAGAGTTTGTTCAAACATTTTAACAATGGCTAGGGTATCTGGTAACACAGAGCAGGTTTAGCTGCTAGGCAACTCAACAGAATGTTATATAATATGCTAGTTTCAGATGGGTGGATGCTATACAGGTACACAGAATATGCTTATCTATCATCGGATCTCTGGAGTAACGCGCGGATCTCTTGGAAACATACAAAATTAGCAATGGTGCTGCTAACCTTTCTGTGCACATCTATTGTCAAATAATTCACAAATAAGACCGAAGCTCCCTGCAGTCGGGACCGGTGGTTCGGCTGTCTGATTTTGGGCAGATACAGTTCAGTGTGACAAAAGCGTTTATTCTTTTAGACTGGAAATGGGACACCGGTCTCTTTTTACACTTATGAAGAAGGTACATCCGGCCTCCCATGTCATAGCATGAAAGACCTTCTGAAAAAAATATGCGGAGCTTCCCACTTCCTGTCTTCCATTTCAGATGAAAGACAAAAGCAGACATCAGCCTCCCATCTTACTCAAGGCTATTTCTGGCCTCCCAGATTTCTCCCTCGTCATTTTGATTTGTCCTTGTCTTTGATTTGTAAGCATCTCTGTAAAATAAAACTAAAAATAGCCCTCTTTCGGATTTTAAGCTGTACTCAAAGGTTTTCCAAGGTTTCCCCTGGTGATACCTCTGGAGCAGCCAGATCTGGGATAAGCTCCCTGTTAAGGTAGGCTGGTCTGAGTTTGACTGTATTATTGTGTGGTAAACATCTCTATGAAACACTTGGGCAATGGTGGCTTAATGGTTAGGGAAGTGCACTTGTAATTGAAAGAGTGCATGTTCGAATCCCCGACCAGCAAGGCACTACTGAGGTACCCTGAGCAAGGTACCACCCCCAAGCACTGCTCCCCAGGTGCTGAATTAGCTGCCCCCTGCTATGTCACGATGTCACACATGGTTTAAATGCAGAGGACACGTTTCGTTGCTGTGTCAACAATGACTACTGATCAGTAAATTCTAGTTCTACTTTAAGTGCCAGGATGAGGCTCTGTTATACTCAGGACGAAGTACACTTAAATCCCTAAAATATCCACCACTATAAATGGGTAAATACTTTTCCCAAAAGTATGAACCTACATGTTGAGTAACAGTGACTACAAAGCACTGAACTAAATAAAATTTGTATAACAGGGACGTTTGTGTGTTTTTCCAAGAGACCCTGCTCTGTTTCGGCACAGGGGGAGACTCACTTGGTGACCACGCCGATTTTCACCCCGAAGACCCCAGTCTGTTTTCGCGACGGCATCCTCTTCAGGCTAAACTCCCGGCTCGTGAACTTCATGGACAGCTTCACCTCAATC
Source organism: Brienomyrus brachyistius (assembly GCF_023856365.1). Lineage (NCBI taxonomy): Eukaryota > Metazoa > Chordata > Actinopteri > Osteoglossiformes > Mormyridae > Brienomyrus > Brienomyrus brachyistius. The sequence continues at coordinate 4,786,822 of NC_064534.1, read as the reverse complement.
TGTTCACAGGATCACAGGCCGATGCAAGTTACTGGGCTCACCCCCCCCCTACACACTACCATTTATAGCTTGACACCACTGGCTGCGACCTTCCAAGACTCACCCCGTTTGTGGCGATGACCGACCTCTGCCAGTCTTTTCCCTGCAGCGTCTGAGGGTCCAGCTGAAGCCAAACAGACACAGATATGTCATCTTCACCTTCGTTATGTGTACTGCGGAAAGTCGGCCATGTCCGGGATTAATGCGTGCTTCCTAGTGGGATATTTTTCACTCTACTCAAGCGATCAGAATCTCAAACTGGTGTAGAGCCCAGAACTTGCAAAGGCATCGGAGGCTTAAGATATTCATGATCAGAGCAAGAGAGCAATCGAGACCTAGCATCAGAAGATACCATCCATCCATCCATTTTCCAAACCGCGATCCTACTGGGTTGCAGGGGGTCCGGAGCCTATCCCGGAAGCAATGGGTACGTGGCAGGGAACAACCCAGGATGGGGGGCCAGCCCATCGCAGGGCACACTCACACACCATACACTCTCACACATGCACACCTATGGGCAATTTAGCAACTCCAATTAGCCTCAGCATGTTTTTGGACTGCGGGGGGAAACCGGAGTACCCGGAGGAAACCCCACGACGACATGGGGAGAACATGCAAACTCCACACACATGTGACCCAGGCAGAGACTTGAACCTAGTCAGAAGATACCATGGTTGATAAATACACCATGCAGTGAAAATCATTGTCTAAGCTCAGTGATCCCTTAGATTTAGCCTGTTAGCTACTTGATCACTAAATGTTTCAGCGATGCAAGGCTTTCTTTTTAATTATTAGCTTAGCGTCTAAGAACACGACACACGTGCCTGGTCTGTTTAAGCACGGCAGGATTAACCTGCTTTATCAGTCAGTCTGATTTGACCTATTAAAAGGAAATGAGTTAAACCCATCAGCCTGAGAGGGGGCGCTAATCCCACCCACTGCAGGGTTCAAAGCCTCATTCCTCATGAATGTTTAGTTGCCGCATTAAATAAACGACTCATTAAACTCAGCTGCCGTCATGGCAACCGGGGGAATTTGGCAAAGCTGTCCCCAATGTGAGGAGGTGCACAGACTGTAGATATTCACCAACAGACCTGACGATCTCAAAATACCTGCCTGTCACCACGGGCAACCACCCCCCCCAGCTCATTGAAGCTCCTAGAAGGCCAGGCGTTTGTTTCATTCTGAATGTTATGCCAACACACCTTTGCAGTGAGCCTGGTGCTGAAGAGGCGTGTCCTTACGGGGTATGAGCCCAATCCTCTCCAGACTTCTGTTGACTAGGGTAAGTTAAGACTAAGATTCCTACAGACTTACTAGGCGGTTCCATCCAGAACAGACAAACAGCTTCTCCTATGTCTCTCCTACCCTCTCTACTCTCCCTTCTTCTACACCGTGCATTAAATCCACGGCTTAGCACATGCACACGCACCCTGAGGTCACATAATACCATCCCTGACCTATGACCCCTCACCTCTGACCCCGGGCAGTGTTCCAAGGCAAACATTAGGCAGCACACCCAGTGATCTGAAATACGTCCCTCTTTTACTCCTGACACAAGGTCACCCTACCGGCATTCGTATGAGGACTTTCAATCTTAGCTCTTCAGATAAATAAATCCTACAGTCAATATCTCTGCTACTGGTCATAATTCTTAATAAAATAGCAATAAAATAAGAGATGTAAATGTTTTTGGATCCTTGCAGCCATCATCTAGTTCTGATCTATGCACAGCATTGCCCTGGCAACGGCGACGAGGCATCACCCAGCAGAGCATGTGAGCGGAGTGGAGCGGTGAGAATTTCCGCTCCTCCGTCACAAGGCTGTTGGCTCCGCCCACTCTTCCGGTCTAATTCCACTCCGCTCAACACCGCTCCTCGCGCCACTAAAATTTCCTTCCTCTCCACGCGCTGAACAAATTCCGGCTGCTCCGCTCCTCTCACTCTCCGCTCCTCTCACTCTCCGCTCCTCGCTCACACACTGCTCACATTCTCTGTCACCCACTAATCAGGTGGCCTGGACGCTCTGGCCTCCCAGTGGGCCCCCTTTGAACCTGATCGGCAGGTGTCATTCAGGGAAAAGGAGAGCCAATCAGAATGAAGCCAGGGATGCTGAGTCTTGAGTTCCCTTCACAGCTGTCTTTAAGTGACCCCCTCGCCCCACTACCCAGGTCCTCACTGACACTGGGAGGGGGTACAGCTATCTGGGTAAGGTGACAATGCCCTGGAGGCAGGGGGTGGGGGGGGGGTGGGGGAGGGACACGATGAACAGGGGCCTGAGAGGAGTATGCAGGTGACAGACACCAGGTGGGAGACTTGGGGGGGGGGGGTTTAGGGAGTGCTATTGGACATTGGAATCTTGGGGGTGGAGGGGAGGACAAAGCTCACGACACATTTCCACTCTTCAGCAGACAAGGACATGAATAGAGAGAGGCCTTTGTGTGGAAACCTCATCCCCGAGGAAGCCCATCCGGTACAGGGAGGGGCCCTGTTCCACGCTCTAGACCTGCACTTAGAGAAAACAAGTGAAGGCCTGTGTTACCCGCCAGGTGAGGGGATACTGAGGTTGAGGCTGGGGAGGGGGGGGGGGTTAGGGTTTCTTTTACTGATCTGGTTTCATTGCCACCTCTACCAAAGTCAGAATGTTTGGCGTGTGGGCTGCGATCTAGGCCTCTGCTCCTGCAATCGGAAAGGTCACTGGTTTGGATCCCATCTTTGGCAGAATAGCCCTTTACCCCTACCCCCCCCCCCCCCACCCAGAAATGCTCCAAGGCCTCCAGATAATGGGCTGATCCTGTGATGGGACCCCGAACATCACTCTCAACTGTATAAATGTGTGTGTGTGTGTGTGTTGCAAAGGAGAGCAGGATGGGATAAGCGCAAACAGGCATTCCAGTGTAGCTGTGCGAATGACAAACACAGCACTACTGTCTCAAATTCATCTCCGGTCAAGCTAATCAGGTCATTTAATAAATGTATTGTGTCTGACCTAATTATGGATATCTAGTTTCTGTAGTCTATTATCTGCAGCTAGATTAAAAATATAAAAGGGTGTTCTATTAATATCACATAAATATGAGATTTAATCCTTGTAATCCACCCTACAAACACACACACACATATCCTGTGCTGTATACCGGCAGAGGTTATTCCAAATAATCATCACCCCACCCTGACAGCAGCACTTTGCCTGCACGTCGCCCCACCTGGATCTGGCCTTTAGCTATAATTCTGTCCGTGTTCTCCCCGTCCTCCTTGTTCACTCGGGTCATCTTGTTGTAACACTTCTCATAGCAGAGGAGCCTCATGGTCTGGGAGCCCTCCAGCTCGATCTCGAACTCCTGTGTGTGAAATGGGGCAGCAGTTATCGTACAGTCTCACGGGAGGGGGGAAGGTGAGCCCAAAGAGGGCAGTCAGAGGCTCACCTCGTTCCAGCTGGGCTCTGTTGCGTCCCGGTACACCCGCGTCTTAGCCTTGTTCACGAAGTAGCCGAAGGAGTCCACTTCCAAGGTGCAGTAAAGATCTGCACGGAAGGTTGTTGGGTTACACCCCATCGGCAAAGGTGGGCGGACAATTCAAGGGTATCAAGGGGTTCGACTTTACAGAAGTTTCCGGCACATACTGTCCTCTAGCTGGTGAGGTCACCCCACCACTGACTGTCCAGAAGCAGGCAGAAAATCAGGCCAGTGTGGATCTCAGTGACCCAGAAGCCATTTGTTTCTGCATAACGCAGTCGGACTCAAAGCACGGGCAAAGTAGGCAACTCTCCTGGCCAGCTTAGCAAGCGACAAGGCTGAAAGAGCGGAGAGCGTCCGACTGAACCTGAACAGTCCTGTGGCTGTAACTCCAAGAGCAGCGAGCTGCCTTAAGCACCATGTGATCAAATAAGGAAGACTGACAAGGGTTGATTGCAGACTACTAACTACTAACCGAGGGATAGTAATAATTAACTAACCCTAACCAACCCCATCCTGGCCTCCTTTGCAGCAGAGGTCCCCCCGGGTCATCAGAATGGTCACACTTCTTTTGGTAAACCTGTCCTTCAAGTGACCTCCATTGCCCCTATCTCCACTTTCCCCCATGAGCTGGAGTAACATAACGGGCTCTGTTAATCCACCCCCCCCCCCCACTCCCCCCCACGTCAGCTGTATTCCAACAGCTGTTGCATTGGCGAATTCCTGCTGTCTGCCTAGAGACAGATGGTGAGAATGGCCAGAGTAGATGGGAGGGGGCAGGAAGAGTAGCTATGAACAAAACAGGATAAACACACATAGACAGGTACGGCGACTTACTCAGGCTCTGTTTGAGCCCCGAGGCAGAGTGGACGATGACATTCAGGAAGCCGCACAGACCTGAAGGCTCGTCATCTACAGAGAGGAAGCAGAGAAGCTGAACATTAAACCAGTCAGTTACTGGAACAAGCCACTTCCCAGCTGGCTTTGGCTGTGCAACCACATTTAATCTTTGGGATGTTTCAAGATACAGTACATTATGCATATTCTGTTGTCTAAAGTGCTGTTTCAATCCATTTTCTGCAACAAATTGTTCTTATTTCATTCTTAATGCCCTGGATCAATGATTGTCTAAAGTAGTATGATCTCAATGCCATTTAATGAGAAATGAGAAGCTTTAAAAACAAATAAATCTAATTTAATCTGGTCCAAAGTAATTTAATCTGAATTAGTGTCTGTCTATAGTCATCTCTAATAATGTAAATTTAGTGAGTTGTCAACATCAGCTGACATTGTACAAGAATATTATCAGTTCTTTTTGTCAGTAAAATTTTTGTGCAGGGACTGTTTACTGGAAACTACCTACAAACGCCAAAGACCGGATTGGCAGAAAATACTGGAAAAAAACATTAACGTCCAGCAAGGCAGCACCTGCAGCTGGGATAATTTTCCTAGGAAAGGGTGTGATTATATTCTCATGTTATCAGTAATGCCTGGAGATCATACATTCTTTCTGTTGGAAAAAGCTGAATCCACTCAGTGCAAGATGCTACCAAACAACCAACTAAAGAATAACAGCTATGCTACCAGTCTGACACACAGCTAAAGCTAAAGATCGGCTGTGGCCCTTGACTGCACTGAGGTCAGAGGTTAAAGGTTAGCTCTCACACCTTCTTTATTGACGGTCAGGGGTATGCTGTGCACCGTCTGCAGCTTCACGCACGAGTTGGTCAGCATCTGAAGCTCCACTGAGGTCAGCGAGAAGCTCTTAACGCCTGCGGGGGGAGACAGAAGATGAAACAAGAGTGTGTTTAGTCACAGGGTTTAGTTACACCTGGTTATGGCTACACCGAGGCAGGGGGGGGTGGGGGGGTGACTCACTCTTCTTCTGCTGCTCTCGGATCAGTTCTCTCCACTCGGCCCTCTCGTAGTCCGAGGAGGTCAGAAACATGTAACCCTGCAAGGCAGGAACAGACGGATGAAGGTGACTTTCGGAATTATCACATTTATATTCCAGGCTACGTACATTTCTTGAGAGAGCGATCTGCCGGTGTCTGGCACAACTGAGGTTTAAGGGCTTTGCTCAGGGGACCAACGGCAAAATCACTATGGGATTTAAACCAGCGACCTGATGATTACAAGTACAGCCCTAAGGGGGCGTCACCTGAGAGATGACACACAAACCAGGCATGGAGAGAAGGCCTCATATGTCGGTGCTGAGATCCTTTAACCACTCATTACCCAGTTATGGAAACTGGTGTTCCAGGGTCAACCCTAAGGAAACAAAACTGAGGTCCCCTGATTGGAAGTCAATTAGCCAACAGACACACGCTATAAAGGCGGTTTGATGTCAACAACTCAGTTGTAGTGAATGTCTTGGGACCAGAAGGGGAAAAATTTTGAGCGGTATTCCCAATCTGGTCCTCAGGGAGCCATAGTCAGAACCTTGAAGGGAGCGAAAACGTGGACTGTCTGGCAGGGAGCCAGGAGGGAGCAAAAGTACGAATGGTCAGCTGGTCCCCCAGGACCGGGTCGGGAAACACTGTTCTAGAAGAAACCAATAAACAGAGAGCTGGGGCCATTTTCAAATCCACTGTTCATGAGAGCCCAGTCACCACTGCTGCCCCCTGAGCTACGTGAGGCCTAATCCTCTGCAGCAATGATCATGTGACTGCAGCCATAATCATGTGACTGCAGCTGTACATACCCTGGTCACAGAGGAAACTCAGCCCTGGCTACCACGTTTACCTCACACCCAAGCCGCAGCAAACAGCAGACATAGATGCTGGTCTTGTCATAGAATGGGACCTGCCATGCTTTTTCGAGGCAGCCTTTTTCTCCCTTACAGGCAGGTCAGGAGAAGTTACAGCCAATTTATCTAAATCAGGTATAAGTGGGTACAAATTTTAAAAGGATTATGCTCCTCAGGCTCACATTGAGTTTGGGTTCAGCCTGAGTATTCAGGTATGATCACCTGCAGCATTATCACTTATACAACAGAAAGGCCTTTTTTTTGCCCGAGTCTGATGAATAAAGATAATCCAGTCGGTGAGCACCTGCACCTCAAGCGCAAAGTCTCACCAAATAACAGGGCTAATAAGACTCTACGCTGAATGGAAGTCACCTCCAACAGATTAAACAGCCTGTAGCTTGAGAGCATCAACAAAGTTGGTGGCTGTCCTTCATTTTAAGGGCAGGGTGAAGAGGACATTATCATTTAACATCCAAACATGGCAGCAGACGGGGCCTCCTCTTCCTGAACCACTTGGAATGGACTTGTAATGCACCACCTGCAGTACCAGAAATGGCCTGGTGATGGCAGCTCACCTTGCCGTTGCGGTTGTGCACCCTGAAGGCCATGCAGGGCGACATAAGCAGCAGCAGAGACTCTTGCTCACAAAGCTTCTTCCTCAGCCGATCCACCACCTTTCCACCTTTGTTGGCTTTCTGGGGGTGGGAGGGGGAGGGATGCAATGAAGGAATACAGGCATGAATGCATGAATTTGCAAAAGTGTCCATATTGGGCTGTAAACGTCCACAGGACACACCTTCTCCCTCTGGATCTCGTTTTTGATCTGTGAAATCTTAATCTTCATGGCCTCGATCTCCTCATCTGGGACCTGCGGGATGGGCGAAGACTCGGACTCCTCCACGGTCTGGAAGGTGAGGTCGGACAGCGGGATGTACCACTTACAGTCGTACTGCTGGCCCTTTCTGCGGAGGGAAGGGGAGACGGTGAAGAGGAAACACACACTGGCCACCCGCAAAGTGACGACGCGCGCACAGAATCTGTCACTGAACCTACTGAGGTCAGCGAGTCAGGACACCACTCCCGCTGATAACATTTAAGACCCACCCCCAATGTCACACCTTAGGCAAGTAGCTAACAGGGACCCATGTTCTCAGAGGTAATCATTCTGCTGCGAAGGGGCATGGCCGTGAGAAGTAGGGGTGTAACTACGGTAGGTGGGGGAGTGGCTGGAGTATGCAGGGGTGTGATTAGAGACGGTGGGTGTGGCCAAGACTATGGGATGTGGCTAAGAAAGTGGGGGCATAGTTACAGTAAAACTTTCCGGGTGAGGCCAAGGTGATGAGGTGTGGCTAGGAATTTGGGTAAGAAGGTGGGGGCGTGACTGAGGGTTTGCATGGTTAGTAAAGTGGGGTTGTGGTTAAGGCAGGTAAAGGTGTCCCTCGGAGATGGGGGTGTGGCTTGGGGAAAGGGGCCCGCCCACTCACCCTCCGGTCTGCTTTTTCAGCTTCGCGCACAGCAGCAGGTCAGTGAAGAGGAACATGTGGCGCAGCTTACGGGCTCCTTCCACCAGCTCCACCATGAAGCTGTCCTTCAGCAGCTGCCGGTTCTACGGGAAGGGGGATAATTTGGGGTCACCTGATTGGTCAACCATTCAATCAATTAATCATTCAGCCATTCAGAGACAAAGCTGGCTCAGACTCTACAAAAAGACTTTGATCATAATCCTGATATAATGTTAATGTAAATTAAATAATAATATTATAATTTTATAATGTTATACACACATAATATGCATAAATAAGTATGAATATTATACATATACAAAACTGCTACTACAAGCTGTTGTACCAAATACTGGCAAGAGGTGTCGCTCTTGTACATCTGTCCATATTCCTACCACTACTACCAGGTTGTGATGACGCTGGAGACTGTACCCGGAAATGCAGGGATCAAAGCAGGACACACTATGGATGGGGTTACATTATACTACCTGCACTTAGCTGAAGGTTTTCCCCAATGATTTTATGCGGGGAAAAAAATTAAAAGAAATCCTATTGCCCTCAGTGAAACCACAGGCATTAAATGGTATATTGTATTTTTCTTGTTGTAATGCCAGTTAGTTTATGATGGTGAAGATTAGCAAGAGGATCAGTCAGAGGTAGAGTGGAAATGTTCTGGCCTGTCGAGACTAAACCTGACTTCACTTCACAATGATGGTGAGCTTATCTTGACCGCATGAGTGGCCAGAGAGCGATTTAAAAGCTCACCATCGTTGTGAAGTGAAGTCAGATTTAGTGTGTCCTTCAGAGATCCCACCAGCTCAGGAATGACATCATGCTGAGCTCTCCCTGCCGGAGCCTTCCGTGTTTATCCGGACCGTCCCGCCACCGGCTGTTGCGACGGGAACCGGCTGGTGACGTCACACCACTGTCCATGGTGGCGTCCGGGTTAAGTGCCTTTTCATTAAAGTGCTTCATCTCTGACCACGGTGTTTCTGGGATTCTGTCTAAGCTTTCCAGGTATCCTTGCGGTAAAACATTAATAAACTATTCAAATAAAGCTTCAGAATTCCTGATGATCACGGAATAGATCGGCTGCTCCGGGGATAATGTGCCACACCCTCGAAACAAGCCGGGGAATCGCGTCTCGCAATCCGTGGCTCCCTAGGGGCAGAAAGCTGCGGCCCGACTGGTTCCACAGTTTTGTTTGTGCCTCTCAGCTGCGGGCCTTCGTCTCTCTGCTCCGCTGGTCCATACACGACCTTCCCTGTGGTGTCGGGGGGGCGAGAGAGGCCACTTTTGACTTCCTGTGGTGACCAGTCGCAGAGGAGTTTGGGGCTGGGCTTTAATGGCTGAACACACGCATGCACACACACTCATTTTAGAGTGTCACCCTCGAGAAGTTGTCGGAAACAGGAAGCTGCAGAGTGTCCAGAGGTCACACGTCTCAGGGAGTCAGCTGACATCCCATCCAATGGAACTGGGTGTGCGGGAGTGTGTGTGTGTGTGTGTGGGGGGGGGGGGATTATATACTGTATATATTGTGGGGACCAAATGTCCCCACAAAATGTGATAAAAAATGTTATTTTGATGTTGTGGGGCCCATTTTTTCTGTCCCTACAAAGATAACCTCAGTTCTATGCAAAAATTGTATTTTGCTTGGTTACTTATGGTTAAGGGTTAGGGCTGGGTGGGGGTTAAGTTTGTCATTGTCAGGATTAGGGTTTGTTTTACTCACAGAAATGAATGAACAGGCCCCACAAAGAGATGAATAGAAACATGTGTGTTTGGGGGGGGCTAAGGACACTTTAATCCTCTTCCGTTAAATACAGATGCACAGTGTGAAAACTCTGCAGATGTGCAGCAGGAGCAGAAGCATGACTGGGATTAACGCTGTGGTCTGTAATTATACATGGACACTGCTGAAGATCCTCAGGTCGCTGCTCCAATTCCAGCTTGAAGGAGCGAGGATTTCGAGGGCAGCCTGAAGGGGGTGCAACCCCGGGATCAGCAGAGCGATCTGAGCGTTGGGCCCATCAGCAAGACCCAAACCCCTGGGTACTTCTGGGACTGACTGTCCCTTCGTCCTCAAAGAGGTACGTCACATAAAAGCGTCTCTCACACAAAGCTGTCCCAACACAGCTGCGTCAGGGCGCTTAATCTCGCATGGAGAAACAGCACAAGCTGATCAGACTGTCTGACACCAGTAACAGCATAACAGGCAAGACCAGTGAATGTTAATGAGCTCTTAAGGCACATAGCCGGCACCCTGCAGGGGAGAGGAAGGAGAAAGTGCGCAGGGCTGAGCGGCTTCCCAAAACCCCACTGCTAGCTGCGCGCGTTTCAGAAAGCGCCCTTTGTGAGCCCCCCCTGTGATGTTTATTATGATGAGGAACACCATCGTTTGTTTAACGCCTGCGGTGTCCATTCATAAAATCCTTCACAACAGTTTCCGGGGAAGCTTTCAGTAAACACACTGTCGGGGGGGCGAAGGTCAACATCCGGTCGGAAAGGAAGGGAGTTGTGTGTGTGTGTGTGTCTGTGTGTGTGTCTGTGTGTGTGTGGAGGCAGGGGGGGGGGGGGGGTGTGGGGTACCCCTCGCTGGGAAACAGGATATTCGTCCTGTACTGGAACTGTACTGTTCTGAGGCTGTTTATTGTTTTTTACTGAATTATGAGCCCTGTGATTCGCCTCGATGCAGGAACACGACTCGAGACGATTTTGACTCATCGCCTGACTCACATGGGAAGGGAGGGGGGCATTAGGGCTGGTTTCCTAGATTTAGTTCCATCTTCAATGCAAGAAAGAGAGTGCATCAGAAAGAGACGCAGTACCGCATGCTCTCCTCTGTCCCTCGTTAACCACCAGGGGGCTCTAGCCGGCAAAACGCTTTCAGTGTCTGTTCTGTTCCTGTCCCATCTGTGTCCTTTTTACCGTTTTGCTGCATACAGAGAATTACAGAAAGTCAGACTCCACAGTCCCGCAGACATAAGCTCAAATCTGCCAGTAGCCCCCGCTCTCCCCCAACAATCAGCCTTTCCCTGGACAAAATTACCGCAGTGCAGAGGATACTGTGACACACCCCCTGAGGACTTGGGGACAACTTTAACTATACATGAATAACAAGCAGTGCATGCAAGAGCATCACGTGACCAGATTCTTGAAAAACAAAAGTGCACGTTTAAACGCAGGCTTCACACCAATGAGAGCAGGCCGTTGTACAAGTCTGTGATCAGGCACGGAGGTGGTGACCGAGTCACACACGTAAAACCGCATCCATCTCCTGAGCATCTCGTTCGTCTGCCATCAGAAAGATGCATGTGGGCAGGACCCCAGCTGCTAGGCTTTCGCCGATTTTAGAGAAGTTTCCAGACTCTGATTCATAGAAGGCCACGGCTCTGTGTCACATGAGGAGGTTCTGGCCCGGTAGACGGCGAGTCCGGATAACACACCGCTTCGATTTCCATAATTCCTCTTTCATGTCCCCACGATCAATATTTGATGAGCAGCTAGAACGGCTATGGGCGACTGGGGAGGCTGAGGCGGTGTCCAAATAAGATTCAAAAATAATGACCGTGCCCCCCCCCGCCCCCACAGGGGATTCCCCCACACCTGAAGGATGGCATCCTACTCCTGCCTGTCGTCAGCATGAATAATGAATGGTCACAGCAGGGAGAAGCTGGCTGGGCTCATTACAGTAAATTAGGGCTGCGGACCACATCTTTATCTCAGAGTACCGTCTGCTGCAAGCTAATGCCACCTCCACTGCCACCCCCTCCCCCCCCCCCGGGGGGAGCTTCCCAGCATGCCCTGGACCTGTCAACCAATCAGAGCAAGTGACCGCGTGACACCAGAGGCAGCAGCCAGGCGTGTGGCACATCCAGGGAAACCGGAGCCAACCGCGTGGCACTGGATGCTTCCGGAACTAGACTAGGGAAGGTCTCCACATTTGCTTCCCCGGGGGCGTTCGATCACAGAGTCTGTTCCTGGCAGAGAGGGAGCTCTGCGTCTCCAAAGCAACGGATCCTTTCAGCCTGTGCTTCAGAGCAATCGGAACACAATCCTTTAAGAGCGGAACACAAAGTCCTTCCAGCTCTTTATTCTCCAATGCTCGCTTTGTGGCTTAGAGACGTCTTGAAATTGCAAGATACGGATGGTGTGGGCGAAAGGAACGGAGCCAGTCAAAGACAAATGGGGCAGTATCTGCCAGAGCGGTGGACCTTCCCTTAGACAGCCTGACAACAGCAGCCGAATGCATCAAAGTGACCAGGAAGATACTGAATCATCTCATGACAAGGCTGACATTACAGTGACAGAACCTCTAGGTCTGTAGATCACAACTAAGCAGACCATAGACCCCATGAGGGACCATGGCTTTGGCAGCCTAAGGCCTGTGACGGTGGTTTCACCTCGCCCTTCTTGACGGTCATGGACTGGCGCCGGGGCGTGATCTCCTCATTGATGCTAGACAGGAAGTTCTGGGAGATGCGCAGGGCATCCTGAAGCAGCGGGTGGTCTGGGTGGCTGGAGGGCGTGTGCTTTAGAAGGTCCTGCACAGAGAAGCCACATCAAAGACAACCTCAAGCTCAAAATTCACTGTAAATCGAAGAGCTTTATTATAACTGATCACCTAGCTGGTTACGGGATTCAACTTTTACAGAACAGCACTTAATATTAAACATTACAGATTAAAGATACTTACTCAGCTACTGTAGATAATGTGAAGCAGGTTAGGTGCCCTATAGCTATTTAACCCCGCCCAGTCCAGTTTTGTAACCTCTGTGCTAATTGCTGCTCAAATTTTCTGAAAGGTTCTGAGATGTTTCTCAGAAGAGAAACGGTAGAGTCATGTTGCCTGCAGTGCACTGCGATGTTCCTCTAATGAAACTTCAGCAGCTACTTCGGGTGTGATGAATAATGGCCCTAATTTGGTCACGAGGCTTCAATCATGGTTCATGTCTACTCACATGAAGCACTAGGGTACTCCGAGTCACTCTGTCCACTGGTTTGTACAGGAGAGCTAAGACAAAATATGAAAATCAGCATCAACTCCTGGACCCAAAATTTGGGGCAAGAGCAGTATCATTTCGCTGCAAAACATCAATGTCACACAGCAGGTCGCCTACCCTCCAGTGAGTTTTTCACCATCTGGTCTTTGCAATCCTTGCCACTCCGGATCTTGAGGTTCTGATGGACCAGAAGGAGAAAGAAATGCAGTTCTTAAGATATTGTGACCAAAAGAAGATCCAGTGTCTTGACTCGCTCATTCATTAATAATCAACCATGGAGCAAAGTGCCAAGGAGACCTCTAGAGCAGTGTTCCCTAATCCGGTCCTTGGGACCCTCAGACGGCGCACATTTTTGCTCCCTCTGAGCTCCCAGCCCGACAGTCCACATTTTTTTTTGCTCCCGGTAGGACGTGAACTGTCTGGGGGTCTCTGAGGACTGCATTTGGAAACACTGCTCTAGAAGCTCTACACTTCACCAAAAACACATTCTTATTAACCTATACACTTATACATGTTTATGTGATCTCATAAAAACCGTAGAAGTTGAATATGTTAAAAATTCCAGACTAGTTCAGCATTTTTTACCTGGAGCATGGGAACTACTTGTTTGTACACATGACCAACATATCAGCACATACAAGGGCAGGAGAGGGATGATAAAACTATCGTGGCTTTCTAATTGGTTCCCGTCTTCCTGTTTGTCTGCTGGTCTTACGTCAAAAACACCAGCAGGAATACCAGCAGCGATCCAACGTTATCTTATCGGGCTGAAGCCCTGACTTTCTCAAAAAGGAAATCCCACAAGTCCCTGTCTGGAGTCCTACTGGAGCATGCTCAGTGTTTTCAAATGAGAAACAGGTCAACAGTGTCACGGTGTGGGCAGAGACTAATCGGATCACATCCCTGCATGCAGAGAAAACAAGACGGACAAATGGAGATCTGGGCTTTTTTTCCCCCTTGGCCCGAGGTCCACTTTTCATTGCCGTTCTGGTCAAAGGTCAAAGCAGAGCTCTGTAGACCCTGAAGAGGCATTAGTTTCCTACTGCGTCAGACAGGCCCTCCATATCATGGCAGGGGCATCAGCTTTTCTCCACATGGATAGCTGAGCTCCAGTGAGCTCTCAGGTTCCCACATTCCTGCACCTCGTCGTCAGCAACTTTCGATGCTCCTGGCTCTTCCTCAGACCAGCATGCCGCTTCTCCCGTCTCCTAGTTACCACAAACTCCTCCGCAGGGTTTAATACAAGACACACAAATTGGGGCGGGCAGGTCCAAGATACACTGAACAATGTTCCATAAAGCGTTCTGTAAACAGCAATTCACTGCTTCTCACCAGTGAAACTGGACCAGCCAAATACACAGATGGCCTCAAGGGAAGATCCAATCAAAAATGTGTTCCTAGTCTCCTTGAGGAAGCTGCTGGTACCTCTAATATGGTTCCTACTGGGGCTGAAGGCATTAAAGTGCCCCCCGCCTCTTCTTTAGTTGAGCAGTTCCTGCTCAGTGCATGTAACCTACAGTAACAAGGGTTACTGGGAAGTTCTGACGGAGTGCTTATGCAGAGGAAGGACTTAACTGTCCCTCCGTTAGACTTAGCCCTGCAGGGAGGGTAAGGATAAACTTTGACCCCATACTGCTGGGGGGGGGGGGTGCCATCCTACCTCTGAGATTTCAGCGAACTGTGTGTTCGCCTGGCAGCACTTCTCGGCCGTCTCCACGGCAACCTCGTAGTTGTCCACAAAGGCACGGTAGAGTCCGAGCTGGCTGGCCTGCCGGCAGAGAGGGAGAGAGGGGCTGTGATTGGACAGCAAGGGAGAGGTGAGCTGTGATTGGGCAGCGAGAGAGAGGTGAGCTGTGATTGGGCAGCGAGAGAGAGGGGAGCTGTGATTGGGCAGCGAGAGAGAGGGGAGCTGTGATTGGGCAGCGAGAGAGAGGGGAGCTGTGATTAGGCAGCGAAAGAGAGGGGAGCTGTGATTGGGCAGCGAGAGAGAGGGGAGCTGTGATTGGGCAGCGAGAGAGAGGGGAGCTGTGATTAGGCAGCGAAAGAGAGGGGAGCTGTGATTAGGCAGCGAAAGAGAGGGGAGCTGTGATTGGGCTGCATAACAGAGCAGCACCTCACCATTTACCGTGTGCCCAGACCTGTATGAATGACGAGCTTTGATAGCAATGAGACGTTCCAGGCAGCAGCAACGCCCCGGGCAGCAGCAACGCCCCGGGCAGCAGCAACGCCCCGGGCAGCAGCAACGCCCCGGGCAGCGCCAACGCCCCGGGCAGCAGCAACGCCCCGGGCAGCAGCAACGCCCCGGTCAGCAGCAACGCCCCGGTCAGCAGCAACGCCCCGGTCAGCAGCAACGCCCCGGGCAGCAGCAACGCCCCGGGCAGCAGCAACGCCCCGGTCAGCAGCAACGCCCCGGGCAGCAGCAACGCCCCGGGCAGCAGCAACGCCCCGGGCAGCGCCAACGCCCCAGACAGCGCCATTCACAGGGGCCATATGATCCACTGGGGTACTGAAGAAATTAACTAAATCCGGCCTCCCGTACTTGGATAGTAAAATTTACTCACTTGGATTAATCGTTGCTGATCTGTCACAACAGATTCTTTAATGGTGGGAAAGATAAGAGGGGAGGCAGTGCTGCGACACAGCAGACGGACAGAGATCGCATGTCACTCAGACGCAGACGCTGTTTACACCCCCTCTAATGCCGGGGGCCTGCTTACGTCACGGCCGCTCAGTGCCCGGGATCCGCAGAATCCAAACCCCAGGGAAAGAGGAGCAGCACCTCCAAACTTCAGCAGAGACACGCACAGCCTCACTGAGTTATAGATGCTTCAAAATCACAAATAATACACAAAGAAAGCATTAGAGAACAGCTGGTACCGAGGGGGGGGGGGGGTGATCGTGCAACAGGGGCTGGTCAGGCAGGAGGCGGAGAAGAGCAATATGTCTCGCATCAATACGCGATGGAACATTGCAGCTCACAGAGATAAGTGTGTCATATGTAAACATGGGCAATAACCAATGATAAACCGAAGGGCAAATTTCCACAGGGTACGTCTGAGGAAATTTCTGTGGAATTTGTAAGCAATTACATATGGAGTTTTGGGTCCCAGTCTCGTAACGTGCTGAGGAACCTGCCTTTAGGTCATTAGCGGTCTCATCTCATGCACAAAAAAACAGATTGAGTAAGTTTTGGAAATTTGCTTTTCAGTTGTCAGTCATGCACTTAATGCCATATTACTGTTTACCATCTATCTCTTTATAATTAATTTCTATAATAGTCCGACTACCTCAAATATTATTTACTTTTACATATACAGTGTTCTTACACGCTACATGGCCACAACCCTCCGCAATACTCCAAAACTGTGTACGCTCAAGACCCGTATATATTTATTTTGCATATACACCTATTCCTAACCTGTCGTATACTTTAAATCATACCTAGGTTACAGAGCTGTACATACATAATGTAAATTCTATGTAAAAACTACAGCAGTTGTTATAATGTATTGTTTATGGAAAATTTATGAAAAACATTGCACATGCACAGTACAGTACGTTTTTATATTTTTTGAACAACAATTGTTCAAAAAGCGTGTAAGATGCAGGCTGACTGTAGTTGATATTTTTTGTAAACTGTTTACATGTTATATATATATCGTTTGCTTCATGTTTTGATTGCATCAGCTTTGGAGGTCACTGACGTTTTAACATCACTGACAGTAATCCTTTGGATCAACACAATTAGCAGCTCAGGTTCAGACAGCCCAGCAGGGGTACCACCAAGCTCTCCTGTTCCTCTTATTCTGTTAACCGAATGGGTGCCCAGACCAAGCCAGGGGAGGAAGAGTAAGAAGCAGCAGTCAAGGGAGGAAGAGTAACAGGCAGAACTCTGGGGAGGAAGAGTAAGAGGCAGCAGTCTAGGGAGGAAGAGTAACAGGCAGAACTCCGGGGAGGAAGAGTAAGGCAGCGCTCCGGGGAGGAAGAGTAAGAGGCAGCGCTCCGATGAGGAAGAGTAAGAGGCAGCGCTCCGGTGAGGAAGAGTAAGAGGCAGCGCTCCGGTGAGGAAGAGTAAGAGGCAGCGCTCCGATGAGGAAGAGTAAGAGGCAGCGTTCTGGGGAGGCAGAGGTAGAGCTCCGGGAAGGAAGAGTAAGAGGCAATTGGGAGGAAGAGCAAGAGGCAGTTGGGAGGAAGAGTAAGAGGGAGAGCAGAGGGAGGAAGAAGAGTAAGATGCAGAGCTCCAGGGAGGAAGAGCAAGAGGCAGTTGAGAGGAAGAGTAAGAGGCAGTTGGGAGGAAGAGTAAGAGGCAGTTGGGAGGAAGAATAAGAGGCAGTTGGTAGGGAGAGTAAGAGGCAGTTGGTAGGGAGAGTAAGAGGCAGTTGGTAGGGAGAGTAAGAGGCAGTTGGTAGGGAGAGTAAGAGGCAGAGCCCCCAGGATGAAGAGTAAGAGGCAGTTGGTAGGGAGAGTAAGAGGCAGAGCCCCCAGGATGAAGAGTAAGAGGCAGTGGGGGGAGAGAGTAAGAGGCAGTTGGTAGGGAGAGCAAGAGGCAGTTGGGAGGGAGAGTGAGAGGCAGAGCTCTGGTGACATTTTGGGCGTGGCTGTGCCTACGTGATTTACCACCACGTTTTCTCACAAGCAGAGCAGGCACCAGGAGATTAGAGCATGCACATGAGCCACACACACACACACGCGCCAGCCCTCCCACGTGAACACGGGCACTGCTTATCACTATCCATCCTGCTCTGACACGTCTTGACGGCAATGTCATAATATGCCCCAGATTTCCAAGACAAACAAGGCCACGCCAGGCCCCTGGATGCCGACCGAGATCGGACACGCTTCGCGAAACGTGGGGGGGGGGGGGGACAGCAACTACAAAAAAATAATTAATAAGAACACCCCGCACATGGGATAACAGTAAGCTTGCAAGCACAGATCTGGAGACGTGTTAATCTGCCTGGCTCCGAAGCTGCACAAGTCCATGGAAATCCGGTGCTTAACACTGACGCTAACCTCAGAGATTTAGAATAAGCTTGAAGCTCATATTAAATTCAATAAAATAACCAGCCTGAAAAGGTTCGTGGGGATTCAGCCAACAGCAGACCCGATTATGAATGCTTAAGTTATTTATCAGATGCTTATATCCAAAGGGCCCAATGGCGCAATTATTCTACTGATCTTGAGATTTGAACCGGCAACTTCCTGATCACAGCCACTGCATCCTAACCCGCCAAGCCACATGCTGCCACCTGAAAAAGCAGGCAGCCAGGGGCCACATGGGGAGTCATTTCCAGCACTGGTCCAACTGTCACTGAGAAGCCAGTGTCCCTGAAGCGATCGGTGACTGTAATCCCAGAGAGGTGTCCGCGGGCAAAAGGCCGACTGACCTAATAATGTCACTCTGTGCCCATAACGGCGCTACTTCATCAGCCCTTTCTGGAAGCCATTCCTTCATAGCTTATGGCATTGTCTTTACTGCTCCAGTGAGAACTGAACTGCAGTATACAGGAAATACATCACAAAAGCTGTCCAATCAGAACTGAGGAAATAGGAATAAAATCTGAAGCTGATCATGCTTTAAATACAGGCCGCCGAGTGAAAGCGATGCCACGCACTCCGTCAGCTCAGTCTCTCGCCGTTTGTGATCCACACCAAGCCACATTAATTTACCGCATTTCACACAAGCTGGGCTCAGATTTAAAACCAGGTCTGCATGTGCTGGTGCGACAGACAGGGGGGCGATGCGCCAGGCAGGATGCCGAGGACTTGGGATGAACATAAAGTTAGCTTGAGTTGTATAAAAGGAGGGCTTGGAAGGGCAAGGGCACAGGATCACAGAGGAACATGGTAACTAGATAAAACGGGATTTCAGGGTAAAAGACACTGTGGTTAATGCACACGATCAGCTTCATCTCTGCTGGAGCCTGCAAAGCATGTTTGTCAAGAGTTAACATGACGGAGACCCACGGCCTACACCGAGCAGCCCCACACAAGAAGAGCATCACAGCATATCGAAGGGGCTCACCAGCTTCTGGAAGAGGTCGCCCACGCACTGATGGTGACTCCACTGCTGAACCCGGGGCAGCAGGCCATCGTAGAATTCCCTGTGGATCTCATAGAGCTCAGGCACTTTGAAGAAGATGGTCTCGATCTGCGAGACGGTGAGAACGGGCTGGGAGGTGGTGGCGGCTGCCTTCAGGGGCTTCATCGGCTGGGGGGGGGGGGGGGGTGATGCGTTAGGCATGGCATCTGTGGCATGTGTGCTGCGTTTCTGCTCATAATGCATCTTAAAGGAGGCAAATTCGGGGATAAAATACGGATATATTGGCAATGTTCCTACAAAACGAAAATGTCAAAACTCCTTTGAAAGTTGCTTCAATGGAAGTTATTATCTGCATTAAAATGAGAGCCAGTCCCCATAGAGGCCCGAACAAGTATGCTTGCATGCATATTTCTGTGTGTTTCTGCGTGCTTGTAGGTTAATGTTTATATGATAACTGAGGTCCAGCTGACTCAAGCCAACTCTACTCACAAGAAGCAGTGTATTGTGGGTAAGAAACAATTGCCACATTTACAAACCATCAAGCAAAGTATTCATTTCTACAAAACATGCTAATAGCCTGGCACTGAGAAATGCAGGACCAATCAAATCAAATCTAAATCAATATGCATCAGGACTCGTGAGTAACCATGGGAACCTCTGACAAGGAGAAGTGGGAAAGAAGTGATTATATATGGACAACAGCAGTGGGAGAAAAAACAGCTTAATCTGCAATCACGTGCTCCAGGCAGATAGGAGACGGTCAGGCTAGATATGGTCAGGTAACTGCAGATGCTGCCCTTTGTCTTCTCTCCTGTGGAACAAGGTGGCAAAGTCCTACAGACTCTGGTGATCCTGAGCCTCAGAGCCCATGACAGATTGCCAATCACGCATCATTGTGAAGGTGCAATGGTGCACCATCCATGAATGATGCCTGTTATAACGTCTCTGCTGCTGTGCCAGTAATGTTTCTGTTTTCATTTGGATAGCGTTTGGGAGTTGTGTTTATAGTGGTCACAGGTCATGTGATCCAGTCGTACCCACACCAGTCCGGCTTTCCTCACCAGCAGCAGCGCCTCCAGGTGGCTGAGGTACGTCTCCTCGCTGGCCAGGATGCCAGACAGAACCCACTTGCGCATCTCCAGGCCCTTCTCCATGTCCAGTTCAGTCTGTGGATGAGGAGAAGTGAAGACCTTATCAGCCAGGTTCCAAACTACGAGTACATCTCTAGGGTTCGGGTGAGATCTATAGTAAACAAAAGGTTCTGTCATGTTTGGCTTCATTAGTTAACAGGATAAGTGGGAGGTTTTTGTGGAAATGACCTCATGCCATTTGTTGCTTCAGAACATCTTATCGTCCATGGAGACACCAGCAATGGGGACGACACGTAGAGAGTATCACACATCACCCCTTACTCATTACAATGAGTACCGACCGTCTTGGGTAGGGGCATACACTGGGGCGAGGCTGGCTGTAATCTGATTGGCCCCCAGAGCACCCCTCTCCTTGAATACTGACGACTGACAACACGGTTGGCCCCTCTGTACGACTCATAGCCTTTATTTTGCCCTGCAACTTAAAAAATTCCAGGATATGTCCCTGCTCCTGGGTCAACAACCACAATATCCAGTAAAGATGTTACATTTAGGAAGGTAAGCATAACAGATTCACAGATTCCCAGGCTGAAGGCGCAGAACAATCTCTGAAGAGACAATGGTGTGACTGTTCTGTTCCCGTCCGGTTTTGTCCCTTACAGTTACAGTCTGATCTGCTTCCTCTATCAGAATGTCTGCCAGTTCATCCAGCTCCTTGGGTGGAAATTCACACCCGCAGGCTACAGAGATGTGTGTCATTAACGGGGGTGAGGGTGCTGAGTCACCTATTTAGATTATTAACGGTTATCTATGGCTGGTGTCCACTGATCGCCAAGCAAAAGTGAGGTCACCTTTGGTCTTAAAGATGGACATACAGAGGCTGGAGGGGAGGGGCCACCAAATGCCCAGGGAGCAGAATAACGGAGATCACGCACATTCAACCAACTTAATTTCTCAGCAAGTAACACAGCCTGGTCTCTGTCGTCACAGACTGAAGTCCCTTAAACAGACTGTCAGCCTTGGGGCCGGCAGCTGTTGGACCCGGGCCAGACAGAGTTGGGCTGAGGAGAGGAAAGGGTAGGCCATGTGGGAGCAGCACTGCCCAGCGGCACGCCTTCGGATTCATCACCACCTGTTATTGAAATACTCGCAACATGCAGATACTTCTCAGCATGTCAGGAGAATCTTGCTGGCTATAATCACCGCCCCCCACCTGTAAATTTAGCCCAGAATCTCTATTCTGCATGTTCCCCAAACCACAGAAATCACCACTGGGTCGTCCATCCACACAATTCTTTTTTTTTTTCCAATCACTGATCAGCACCGATCACTGTCAGGTGGTGGATGTGACCCACATTTATTTACTGGACAGTCTTGTCCAAAATGTCATACAAGACAGCTAGATAATACGTCACCAGTCAAGGAGCTGACTTGGGTGCTAGGTACTGCCAGGTGGAGCTTCCAATGAGTGACTGGTAATTACAAATTAACTGGTAGTTACAAACTAACAAATTAGGAGTCATACAACACATTTTAAATCATTGCAAGAACCTACTACAAGATCTAATCAAATCAAAACACCAAGTGGACTAGTTTGGTACGAAGTACAAAAATATAAGAGCCTTTTTTAAGGGCCATTGTTGACAAGAGGTTTTAACCACGAGACTCGGTTCAGAAGGTCCACCCCCTCGCCCAAGAAGACCTACCCTCTCGAAGCAGGCCGTACCCCGAGTGGTATCTCACCGATTTGGAAGACTCGAGGGAGCCTGAGGAAAGCGTGTCCCGGCTACTGCGGCTCTTGGAGCTGAGGCGGGGAGAGGAAGCAGGCGAGTCGTCGATGTAGGGCATCCCATCATGGTGTCGGCGCTGCTCTTCCGCCCGGTCTGCATCGTACCCGTAGGTAGGCGGAGTCCCACTGAAAGAGGTGTCTGGGTGTCGGGAGGAAAAAAGAAGAGCAGGAACAGTAGGGTCAATAAGAGGCAGAACTCTACAAGAAGTGAGAATTTGCAGAAGTCAAGTTGGGAGAAAGGGTCCTCAAGGTCTCCCGGTTTGCCGACCATTTCTGGGGGCTCCGGTCTGCACTTTCGAGGGTCCAGGTGACATTGCAGCCCTCTCACCTGAGACCTACGCAATGCAGACGATCGCCTAACATCCAGCCTGTCCTCACCGTGACCGTTTGCTGATGGCGCTCGGCTAACAGCAGGGGGGGCAGCTTGCTCTTGGCCCTGGTTTTACTACACCACCCAAAAGCTCATCTCATCCGTATGCCGGCCAGGCCTTGAAACGGCCATCACTTACTTCTCGAGCATAAATCACCTCGCTATGTGGAAGAGCAGACTTCCTGAAGCCTTCCCTGCCTGTAGAAACAATCACCTGCCAAGTGCTCCCCACCTTTCCATTTAAAAATTGCTCTGTGTAAGGCTTTCGCATTCTGCAGCCCCCCCCCCCCTCCCAGTGAGCATGCAGTTCGAGGTACTGGGGCTCCGTTTTTACCAAAGCCAATATAAAGTCACACCGGCTGAATACCAAACCTGTATGTCCCCGATAATTACAGGCCAAACATCCTGCTCATTAGCAATCCAGCTACCGGCATGATTAAAATTTCATGTCCATAAAATGCCTCAGATGAAAGGCACAGGCGATGCGATTCTGCCTTCGCCAGAAGATAAATCGCTATTTAAAAAAATAAGAGGTTGAAGCATAAATGGGATTTCCTGGGGTTCCTCATCCTTCAGAGAGGCGGCTGTGGAATGACGGATTCATGGAGCTAACAGGAAAGCTTTAAAATGCTCTGACGGCACCGTGCCTTCACAATGGAACCTGCTGCAGATGAGGCCCTGGTCAGAAGGAGAGGACTCTAACAAGCAGGTTAAACTTGCAGTGTCAAACTCATGGTGTTTGCATTCAACGATTTTATTCATCACCTGCAGTGAAATACTAGGTGGTCGATTCTGCCATAAAAACAGTGACAGCGGATGTTGGGGCGGCCGGATGGAGCAGTGGTTAACACTGCTGCCTCACACTTCTGGGACCAGGATTCAAGTCTCCACCAGGGTCCCATGTGTGTGGGGTTTGTTCTCCCCATGTTCTCCCCATGTCGTTGTGGGGTTTCCTCTGGGAACTCCGACCCTCACAGTCCAAAAACACACTGAGGCTAACTGGAGTTACCAAATTGCCCATAGGTGTATGTGTGTGAGTCAACGGTGTGTAAGTGTGCCCCGTGATGGGTTGGTGCCCCATCCTGAGTTGCTCTCTGCCTTATGCCCATAGCCTCTGGGATCGGCTCCTGGGGATCGGCTCTGGGACCCCCCACGACCCTGACCAGGATAAGCGGTTTCAGAAGATGGATGGTTGGATGGATGTTTATGTTGCTTTTTTTCATAATCATGGAAAAAGTGAAGCTAAAAGCAGAGAGTATTCATTACTGACAGGTGGAGTTCCAAAAGCAGAGAGTACTCATTGCTGATAGGTGGAGTTCCAAAAGCAGAGAGTACTCATTACTGATAGGTGGAGTTCTAAAAGCAGAGAGTAGTCATTACTGACAGGTGGAGTTCTAAAAGCAGAGAGTACTCATAACTGACAGGTGGAGTTCCAAAAGCAGAGAGTACTCATTACTGACAGGTGGAGTTCTAAAAGCAGAGAGTACTCATTACTGACAGGTGGAGTTCCAAAAGCAGAGAGTACTCATTACTGATAGGTGGAGTTCTAAAAGCAGAGAGTACTCATTATTGACAGGTGGAGTTCTAAAAGCAGAGTACTCATTACAGATAGGTGGAGTTCTAAAAGCAGAGAGTACTCATTATTGACAGATGGAGTTCTAAAAGCAGAGAGTACTCATTACTGACAGGTGGAGTTCTAAAAGCAGAGTACTCATTACAGATAGGTGGAGTTCTAAAAGCAGAGAGTACTCATCACTGATAGGTGGAGGTCTCCTCTCCTTTTCCTGATGTTGCTGACCTGCTCAATCTGCCACATAATGGCCCAGGGTGGTTCAGTCTGTGATAGAAAGCCAAGGACAAATAGCCACAAACATCTGGCCTAGCAGCAGCCCTGGGCTGCCCCTGGCCACAACACCTTCTACCCATCCGCACCAGGAACCACTGATGTTGTGCTCCAGGACCCCATTACCATCAAAATTTGATTTTTCATCTCCAAGGGCCCAACAAGTGAATGGTTTTCAATTTAGAAGCACCGGGCAAAAACAATTACATCACTAATTTGAACGATTTGTGAGCCCCTGGATTTAAACCACCCCCCTGTCCCACCACCCCCGACAGTGACTCACTGAAGACGCTTCTCCCAGTGGTCATAAAACGATGGTCATTAAAATCGTTGCCCTAGTAACCATCCTGTTTCCACAGGGCCCCCGCCCTTCTTATTTTTAGTTTTGGGCGAGTTACATTGGCGGCCAAACCAAGAGAAACCCCGAAAGGTGGGGTGACGCGTTACCCAGGAAACCTCACAGAGAGGGCGGGAGTACGGGGTCCCGCAGCAGAGCGAAATCCAGGGTCAGGGCAACAAGGTACATGCTAAGGACACGAGGACAAATCCCGAAATAGCCAGTAAAAAGCCACAGCAAAGATCCTTCTGAGCTTATTTGTTTGGTCGAGTCTCACCCCGGCATCCCCACCGAGGCTAGACTAAGCAGAAGTGCCACATGACAGGAACTCACAGCCATCGCACCGGCAGTGGGAGAGACAATGAGGGCTACGCGGGGGCGTAACGTCGCAACTGAGGGCCACGCGGGGGCGTAACGTCGCAACTGAGGGCCACGCGGGGGCGTAACGTCGCAACTGAGGGCCACGCGGGGGCGTAACGACGCAACTGAGGGCCACGCGGGGGCGTAACGTCGCAACTGAGGGCCACGCGGGGGCGTAACGTCGCAACTGAGGGCCACGCGGGGGCGTAACGTCGCAACTGAGGGCCACGCGGGGGCGTAACGACGCAACTGAGGGCCACGCGGGGGCGTAACGTCGCAACTGAGGGCCACGCGGGGGCGTAACGACGCAACTGAGGGCCACGCGGGGGCGTAACGTCGCAACTGAGGGCCACGCGGGGGCGTAACGTCGCAACTGAGGGCCACGCGGGGGCGTAACGTCGCAACTGAGGGCCACGCGGGGGCGTAACGTCGCAACTGAGGGCCACGCGGGGGCGTAACGTCGCAACTGAGGGCCACGCGGGGGCGTAACGTCGCAACTGAGGGCCACGCGGGGGCGTAACGTCGCAACTGAGGGCCACGCGGGGGCGTAACGTCGCAACTGAGGGCCACGCGGGGGCGTAACGACGCAACTGAGGGCCACGCGGGGGCGTAACGTCGCAACTGAGGGCCACGCGGGGGCGTAACGACGCAACTGAGGGCCACGCGGGGGCGTAACGTCGCAACTGAGGGCCACGCGGGGGCGTAACGTCGCAACTGAGGGCCACGCGGGGGCGTAACGTCGCAACTGAGGGCCACGCGGGGGCGTAACGTCGCAACTGAGGGCCACGCGGGGGCGTAACGTCGCAACTGAGGGCCACGCGGGGGCGCAACGTCGCAACTGAGGGCCACGCGGGGGCGTAACGTCGCAACTGAGGGCCACGCGGGGGCGTAACGTCACATGGTAGCTCCATGAAAACCACCCAGCCCATAACAGCAGGCACGCCTGGCATGCTTCCCAGCCCTGGGCCACCGCTCCCACCCGGGCAGTCTCCTGCTCATCCCTCCCCCCAAGATGATGGGCCTGAATATCATATTTTTGATATTTAATCCATTCTGTCCATCATCCAAAAGCAAGTCCAGCTAAGGATTCAGGTTTCTATATTTAATGTTTACAACATTAAACATTAAATATAAAAACATCAAAACACTGCCTTGAGTCCTGTGTTTTTTCCTGAACAGGTTCCTGCCTGATCGCTGATCCTGTGCTTGGTTATGAAAGTCAGGCAGATGTCTATCAAAAAAACAAACAGACCCACGTAAGTCTTAACAAACCCATAATGACAAAGCCAACAACCAAAGAAAGAACATCTGCTCTATTTCACTCCCAAAATCATCACCTCCATTTAACAGCTACTACAGCAAAGAGAGCAGCTGCGTTCAGCTCGACCGGTTCCAAAAACAGGGGAGCCTCCAGCGCAGATCGATCAGCTGCGCAGCCGCAGTCAGGCAGATGGGAGCAGAAGGAGGAGAGGAACGGGCAGGATTTGTGGCATGGATGCCAGGAACTTCCACATTTGGCCCCACTTACGGGAGGCGGCTAATCAGAGAGTGTGCCTCACTCGGATTAAACGGATTGTCGGCTGGGGCGGGGGGTGTTAGGGGGGCATAAAGGCTCTCTGTTTACATGGACGCCACCTGCCCATTACAAGTGTCCATGGTCTTTCGGACAGTGATGATGATTAGCAGAACCAGGTTTAGAATGCGTTCTGTAAATGATTTACATAAAAAACAAAACTCAGATCGCTAAACTGAAATTGTAAACTGACTTCCTGTCCTAATAAATTGTAAGATAAACGTCACAGTATAAGACAGACAGGCGGACAAATTTTCTTCACATGTGTTTTCACAATTGACAATTAAAATTGAGGTTACTTGCACACAGAAGACGTGTGAGATTTGTGACCCCCTCGACATAAAAACTGGGTCTTTGTCAGTTGTGAGAAGTTAGGGGGCCGTAAGTTTGTTCCACCTGGTCCACTGGACCCACACGTCCCTGTCCAGAACCGGGCACTGGAGCACAAAGCCAGGCAGCAGCATTTCCTTTGGCCAAATGGGGACAGGATCCTGTAGGGGGGTGCCGGTCTTCCCGTTGCGTGGTCCCCGGTCCGGATGCAGCAACGCTATCCTTAGGGCGACCCCTGCTGGGCCGGATGGGAAGCTGCAGTGCGGCGTCGGGCCGAGGCGTGAACAGAGTGCTACTCTAGCTAAAAGACACGGACCGCCATGCCAAGGCGCCACACCGGGGCCAAAACCAATTACCCAACATCCCCGGCAGCTTTTACTGTTTTCCAAAGATGGAAGAAAAGGATGTATGGAGATCCAGGATATCACAAAGGAACCTACTGTTCCCAAGGGAAATGCGTCCAATTAACCGCAACCCACTTAATCCACCCATTTTCATACAAATATGGATTAAGTGTGGCCAAAAAGGACTATCAAAACGGTCCCTGACACGATTCCAACAGTGGATGCCCAGTGTTCTAGTTAAGGTTGGGGGTGGAACTTAACACGATGGGGGGGGGGGGGGGGGGGGTCTGGGAGAGGCCGATAAATTGGACGCACCAGCAGGGTAATCTGTAAAGCAGGTTTCCTTATTAAACCGGTGCACCGACAGGACCTGGAGGTGGGAGGGGTGCTTTTCGAGAGAGGAGGCTGCACTCAGCATGCCCCTCCCCCCAAAAATATCCCATTTCAAGGCTGTTTACTCCACCAAAGAGGCAAGGACCCCAAGCTGCCTTTGAGCATTTTCTTATCCCTCCACACAGATATTTTAGAAGAAATCGAACCTATTAAAATCTTGCATCTCTGACCAAACTGTCTACACTAGAATACTATATTTCTCTGAGAATTTACTCCCAAATTTACACCCAAAGCATTGTACTGTGTTACCACTGAAAATGCACAGGACGACACATTACAGCGCGACATAACAGAGCCTTTTCCGCACCATGCGCTGGGCTACGGACTGAAGGTGACCCCCACTGCGGTACATTAACAATGGTCTCTCGGGGGATGGCATTGTTAGGGGGGTACAGCAAAGCGGGCCTCCCTGCACATCCCTGTAGGGCTGCGCTCTCGACCAAACACGGCCAATTAGCAGCATCCGCCAGCCACACGCCACTTGCTGCGATGATATTCTGGTTTTGTGGTGTGATTATCACTGCCGATAAGTACAGAAAGAACAGCAGCTTGGCAGAGATGGCAAGATGGAGAAAGAGTCCGCAGGACAGTTACGGGGCTTTGCTCAGGATGGGGGAGTGCGGACACATGCAGAAGGAACTACATCAATGCAGCGGAACCCAGTTCTCCAAATCTGGAACTCAAACTCCAGAGTGGTAGCTCCTCAAACTCCCTTAACAAGGCCAAAAATGCTAATAATTCCATTGAGTGCCAATTCAAACAGCATAATTATTGTATTTTACTCCACATTTTAATTCCATGGGTACTATTTCTGGTTCTGGGTTTACCAGAAGACAAAGCAGAGCATAAACACGGTACGGTCATGATGAACACCCAGAGGAATCCTGTAATGATTCCGTCTGCACTCACTGAATAAAAATAGATTAAGGAAATTCCTGAATTTCCTCATGAGCACCAGAATAGCATCACCATTATAGTCACAGTATATAAATATAATTTCCTACTAACAGGTCATTTTTGTCAGTTGGGAAAAACTATCAAGCCTATGACTGTTTTACTGAGAACAAATAACAGGTTAGTTTAATCGCAGCACACACTGTTCTGCATGTGCAGTTTTCCAGGGAAAAGCATTAAAAATAGCAACACGAAAGACTTGAGTGTCTGTGAGCATCCGCGCCCGTTTACATCCTCCTGTAGCCTGCATGCCCTTTGAAACCAACTAGCAAGAAGTAAAGCAGCACCAGAACTTGTACTCAACCATTTCAGGTAAGAATCCCTCAAAAAGCACAGCGTGACACAGATGGGCTTCATCCTGGTCCGAAAGGTGCAGGTTCAGAATTGCATTTTATACGTCCCTTGAAATCACCCCTAAATTTAAAACTGATATGTCTTCTGGTTTGAAGAGGAAACCGCCAAAGTGTGTTTGAGGGTTTGGAAAGAAGATGAGAGTCGGGACCCCGGAGACCAGCTAACGACCGCCACTGGGCCCCGACATCATCACCTCGGGCGCTGCTTCCATACCATTAGCTTTTGATCACTCTCCAGGAGTCCATGTTTCAGACTCTCATGTTCTCTTACCTACAAGCAGCTCCTGAAGCTTAGGGGAGGTGCAGAGGTCACTGTGGGAGGAGAATATTCCAGAAACGACAGACCCACAGAGGCTGAACTTCAAAAGCGACTCTACTTGCACTGTTAAGCAAAAGCAACAAGAGGCCTCGTGAACTTCTTCATCTAGGGGAAACGTTCGATTTTGACTGAACGCAGCGACATAATGCGTGGAGCAGCGAAATCACTGCTGCCATAACAACCTAATAAAAATCCTGACCATGAACATGAGATACTGTTCAAGAAATCCAGCATCCTTCCACTACTAGGGTCATGGGTGAAATCCCAGAACACTGTAGCCAAAGGTGCTTCCACCTGCTGAAGCTTTGGCCATGTGACCATCAGCGATGTACAAGCTGAAAGTACTGCATTTTAGAGGAACAATCTGTAGTAACAGCTCCATGTCTGTTACTCTTCAAAAGTATTTTCAGCACCTGGTTCATACCCTATCTTGGGAAACTCGACTTTGCCGCGCGCCCCCCCCCGTCCATTCCGTTTGGCAGCCATCTTTTCTGGCATCCGACACCTCCCCAAAAAGGAGGTGTGTGTTTGTGGAAGTGCTGATCCTGCGGGGATTGCCCTTCCCCACCCCCACTGAGAGAGATAAGAGCGGAAGGCCACCCCCCACGTTCCCACCCCAGTGTGAGGGAGACACGTCCAGGATCCCCGGCCCCCCCCTTCCGATCATCCCCTTGGACACGTGACCCACGTGGACCCCAGAGCAGGCACCCGGAGCCTGAGGCTTCTGGGCCTCCCGCAGGATCCGCTGAAGCGGCAGAGGAGTGAGGTACTGGGGTGAAAACAGCCCCTTCCTGTTCCTGGGCTTTATTCATTGGGTGGGGTTTCCTGTGCCCTCACACCTGCTGTTAGATTCTGCATTTCTGCCACAGCAGGTGGCTGCTGCATGGAACGGAGCGTGTCATCCATAACAGCGCCGTTTAGCAGCACTCAAACCACGCATTTGTATGGGGCCTCCCAGGTTTGGCCCCCTGTTGGCCCCAAGCAATCACTACACTAAATATTAAATAAACGCATTTCTTATTAAGGCGAGGCCCAAATGGCATGTTCAGCTAACCAGCTATGATCTTCAAGCGCTACTTGCTTGCTATTTATTTATCTGTTGTAACATATGGGGGGGGGGGGGGGGGGGGCAGGACTTTTTGAGTAGGGCCCCAAAAACAACGAAGCACCTGTTTATATCAGCGTTTCTCAATCCGGCCCTCGGGGACCCGCGGACAGTCCATGTTTTTGATCCCTACTGCGAGCTGGAAGGGAGCAAAAATGTGGAGCCTTTGTGGGTGGGACCGGATTGAGAAACACTGATTTATATTACTGGGGCAAATCATCTGAGGAATCACCCCCCCCCCCACACACACACACCCACCACCCCCACCATTTTCATAATCTCCAAGCTACCTGCCCCCCTCTGCTGCCTCACACGTCCTTCCACATGCCTCTTAATTTCCTTCTTGATTTAGATCGTTCCTTTCCGGCTTGAGTCATTCCTGGCCGCTCTCTTCTGTTAAGGTGTGGTGCTGCTCACATGCTAACACACACACACACACACGTTCACACACACACACACACACACACGGTCTGCCCAGGAGCCACTTCAGCCACATAAACACTCTCAGTGTTAATTTAACACCGGCAGCTCAGCCGTGCATCATTTTCCAGGAGCTTTGTGCCGTTGCCCTTCCTACAGTGAGAATCATTTTCCAGCTTTCCAGTTCTGTCCCATTGATTTATCCCTTTCTTTTACTTGGGGGGGGGGGGCTCTTAAAGGCACACCCAGTCTCACACATCATAAGAGGACAACATGGCCACGCCTCATACAGCCCCTCCCACAGTTGGTGCGTGTTTCGTGGGATAGGATGCTGTATCTGTGATCGGAAGGTTGCCTGTTCAAATCCCAGGGTTGGGGTTAGGGTTAGGAACAAGCCCCAGAACCCCAAATGCTACTTACCCTCACAATGTGTGTCTCTTTGCATTAAAGAAACCTGCTAAATAAATTTAATTCCATGATTTTGTTCCTTTGTTTCTTCCTAATAGGTCATATCTCACTTCCTGTAATGCAGAAATTTTCCCTGGGGGGTTAATGTGCTCAGCCTCATTCGAACACAGGCTTTCGCATTTTGCGGGTGGGCAGTTTCACCCCTCCGGGCTTCTCTGCTGGGAAATCCCAGGAAAATGGCACAGCTGCTGGGGAAACCAAAAATGGGACCGGCGTCTCTATTCACGGGGTGGACAACGGCTCTCACGGCCCTGTCGGAAAAACAGCAAGGAGAGAGGATTCCGGAAGGGAGCGGGCACAGAGCGGTGCCCGGGGACTGGGAGAGAGGCCCAGCTGAGGGCGATGTGGTGGCCTGGGGGAGGAGAGTAGGCTTAGCCTGAACAAATACATGGGGCCCTGAGGGAGAGAGTGTGTTTACAGTGGCCAATGGCGGTGCGGGGGGGGTCATTCGCAGACAGGGGACAGGGCACACTCCGAATAGAAGCAAAACAAATGAGCATTATTGACATGGAAAACTGTGATCCTGTGAAGCTGCATGGTATAAACAGGACTAACGACCTCTCCCACAAAAACAAGGGACACATGAGTAGCCTATGACATAAAGGCCCAAATAAAAGCTGTGACAACATTTCCAGGGAAATAATGAGCATACGAGACGGGCACTGCAACGGGCATCTATGGGGTCCTCAAGCACCAGCGTGAGACTTTCTGCTGAAAATGCAGCCTGTGTCCACGCAGAAGCATCCGGGGACCCTGCCTGTGCTCGATTGGGACACAGTCACAGGCTTTCCAGGCAAAGCTCGACCCGTCACTTGGCCACACTTGCATGTGGAGGTGCTGCCTCAGGACTTCCTAAAGTTATTTAGGACAACTTACAACTGATCGTATTCTCGGGGAAATGATCCAACCATTACAATTCACAGTAATACTTCGCTTAGAGCAGTCATCATAATGCAATATATATGCCTTCATAATGCATTGTAATCCATTCATAAAGCATTATAAACATGGCTATAAATATTTATAGAAAGGCATAACACATTATAACCATGTTTATTATGCATTATAACTGCCTTATGAAGCTTTCAGGTATAATGCACTATAAATGCCTTCATAATGCATTATATGGTCAGATCACGTCTACCAAGCGACACGTGGGCTAGTCACTGGCTTCCCGTGAGCTTGCGGTCGGTGCGCTGCCGAAGATGTCCTGTAGGAGGCTTGGACTCTACAGCACAAAGCCTTTCCTCCTGATATCTTCTTATTTACGAACTTGATTGAAGGGGACCTCGTGGGGGGGGGGGGGGGACAGACTGGCCATGTTTTCCTCATCGCTCCTGCTTATACAGCTCCAGTGGGTCACCAGTGAAAGTCCTCGTGGTACATTAGCCATAGTCAGCGGTCAGGAACGTCAGGAACCATGAGAAAGCACAGAGACGGACAGGGAGGGTCTACTGGTACCTCAGCCGCAAAAACAGACGAAGGCAGAGGCGAGGGGGCATCGCTGGGCACATATGACCCCCCCGTAACCCAAAAGTTAGAGAAACCCCCAAAAATAACAATAACATGTGGCAGAGACTGATATCATACCATCCTTGATCGTGGACGGTTACCAAATATTAAGCCTGGGTTTCTAAGTGCTAATAAAAATCTGAATATTAAATTAACAAAATGATTTGACTTGTTCTTCTATCCCAATCAATGAGAACTAAAGCTATTATAGATTATAAAGATAAATTACAGCTTAAGTCAAGCCAGTTTGCCCAGCAAAACACTCAGGTTCATGCAACTTGAAAAACAGTGTTTAAAATTATTTGAGGCAATGAATTTCCTCAATTATTTTGCATAAACAGCTTAACCATTAACACAAGACTGATTTTTTTCTTTTTTTTTAAAAGAGTTGCTCAGTTTTTATTTGGGGCTCAAATCTCCTGCTAACTGTAAAAGTCGGTTTAAAGCATGAAGTGACTCGACTGGGCAGCTCAACACCCATCGAGATAAAACTGCTCGGAGTGACCGGACACCGATCTGAAGAGCCTGTCTCCTTAACGGTGAGGTCTCGTCCCCAGGAAGCCAGGAGGGGGGCACAGCAGGGACACGCACTTCCCACCGGAAACAGAGTCCATTCTTCCAGGGGATTCTGTAGCGAGGTCACCTTTCCGAAGCAGACAGGGCACGCCCCATCCCCTGCCCCTGACACCCGCGATTCCCACGCAGACCGGGAAGGATTCCGTCTGCTCAAAAAGGCTCCAGGATGCCAGGGCTGATTTTAGGGTTGTGTAAGGTGGGGGTCATAAGAGGGACCATAACTCATACAGAGGGGCCAACCTTATCATCAGCCAATGATATGTTTTGAATCATTGAGTAACAGCGGAGGGGGCACTCCGGAGGCCAATCAGCTTTCAGTGACCCCGCCCCTGTGACCCCGCCCCTGCAGCACAAAATTCTCCAGAATGACCATGTAGCTTCCTCCTATGACTTCTTTAGAAGGAGTGCTTCCTTCAGACTGCAGGACCACAGACTAAATGAAAGAATCCTCTTGCAAAGCGAATACAAACACTGTGAGTCATTATTCTTATTAAAAAAAAACAACGAGCAGATGGGGGGTTGGGGAGAAGAGATCTATGTCCAGCAGGATACCAAAGTTATCATGATCTATTTCTTAGTCACCTGGGCTTGGCCTTTCCCTGGAGAGGGCCTGGCAGGGCCAAGGACAACACCCACATACCTTTGTTTAAAAGCTCAGAGCTCAGCCCTCAGCCCTCTCAATCCCTCCGTCATACCAAATTTAGTTTAAAATAAAGGAGCCATCCTGGGTCAGCGATCCCAGTTTCCGTCTCCAAAGCTGATCAATTTGTGATCGGAAGTTCGTTGGACTGCGTCCGTGTCTGATGTAAGCAGCGTAATACAGTTGTCAGGATCCAACGTACTGCTGGTGCCGCATGTGTCTTTGGGTCCTGGTGATGCAGCACGTACTATGGCAGCATCTGCAGTAGGTCCATCTGGCCACTGGCCTCCCCAGACATGACCTCTGGTTCCCCGCAGCCTTCCCCCACCCAGGGAGACCTTTGTCTCTTTCTCTAGAGGCAAAGCTCCTCTCCACCTTAGTTGTGGAGAAACCACAAGCCGTCAGTGGGTCGTCTCCCCTCCCTGGCTATTCGTTATTCTCATCTTCCCCTTCTGGAAGGTTCCTACACCTTGAGAAGTCAATGACTGCTTTTCCCCTGTTTACATGCTGGCCAGGTGGGGCCCAATCAGACTAAACATATTTCCAAAGTGCAAAGTACAGCGCAGAGATAAGCGCTCAGCAGGAGGCAGACACGGGCGAATGAGTCACTCTGAGACACGCAGCGGACAACATGCAGCCAAAGCGCCGGCTGGAAGACGGTGGAGGCTCACGGAAGATACTTTGTGTTAATAATCTACCAATATATATAAAATCTGTTACAGAAATGTGCAAGTGTATGGACCGAGGCAGGTTATGACCCTGAGGCAGAGGAACATTCTGGTAATGCAAAGGGATCCGTTCCATGGCTTCCTCAAAATGCATCCCCAGGAACAAGAAGGTGACAGAACGCCTTGATGATCTCCCACTGTTACCAAGAGAAAGGCATGGGTACCACACCAGACCACCAGTGAGGACCCAAACCATCCACCATAGAAACACACTGCAACTGGTGACACTGAAAGACGACTGGTTGGCCTCACACTGCAATGCAGCATGAACGTTTTACTTGAACTGCCAGTTTAAAAAAAAAAAAGCATCGCTTCTCTACAAAAATGGGAATTCCCAAGAATGCTTAGGAACACTATAAAATTCTCTGATATCTCAGGCACAAGGAGCTCTGTACGCGAGCTGTGAATTTCTGACTTCATATCAGCTGCCTTAACTCAATCAGATTCACCCCCAAAATAAAACCCAAACCAGGGCCAGTAACAGATGATCACGCACACATACAGAAAACAGGCAAGGGGTCATCCTCTCCCACCTTCCTCACTTCCTCCCTGAGGTTAGTGCGATTAAACCCCCCCCCCAGGTAAACCATCAGCCCCTCCTGCATTGGCATACATATGTACATATTCATAGGAATCTTCCCCAGGAATTCAACAGACACACACTGTTAATCTTCTCAACTTCAAACTTATTGAAACTACTGACCCATAGACAAAAAAACACACTAATCAATCACACGCAATCTTTCTTTCAGAACCTCACCAAAGGGAAGGTGAAGTGAACTGAATTCTTGGTGCATTCGGGTTTGGCCTGTGGCCCAGCAGGTTAGACCTTTAAAAGTTGCCAGTTCTAGCCTTAACAGAATGCCCCCCCCCCCCACCCAAGATGCTCCAAGCACTCCAGATAAATGGCTCAAACCCCAAGCTTCACTCTCACCTGTATAATGTGCATGTGTCTCAAAGAAGAGGAAGATGGGACATGTGACGAGAAGCATTCCGATGTCCATCCATCCATCAAATGTCTGTGATCACTATTATCCTATTCAGGGTCATGGGGGGGCCAGAGCCGATGGGTATAAGGCAGGGAACACACACACCATTCACTCACACATGCACTCCTACGGGCAATTTGGTAACTCAAATTAGCCTCAGCATGTCTTTGGACTGTGGGGGGGAAACCGGAGTAACTGGAGGAAACCCCACGACAACATGGGGAGAACATGGGGAGAACATGGGGAGAACATGCAAACTCCACACACATGGAACCATGGCGGAGACTCGAACCCAGGTCCTAAAGGCGGTAACAGTGCTAACTTTGTCACCATGACACTCTGCCAATGTACTTCTGCAAATGCCTGTGTGTGTGTGTGTGTGTGTGTGTGTGTGCGTGTGTGTGTGTGTGTGTGTGTGTGTGTGTGTGTGTGTGTGTGTGTGTGTGTGTGCGCGTTGGGGGGGGCGCTTCCAAGAAGAACTGGGAAGCACTAACAAAAAGAGTGATGAGTCATAGGCGAGCCCCCATGACCCTCAAAGCACAGCTGGGGAGCTGACAATGCCCCCATTGGGGGTGGGGTGGTTGGAAGAAGGGTTTTAAAAAAAAAAACCGAAGTGGGGGAGGCAGAAAGATAGCAGAAAATGACCAGTGGTTTGGGGTTAGAGCCCCCCTGAGAGCACTAAGCAGCAGAGCAGCTCAGGAGTGGAACCAGAAGGATATCAGTTCAAATCCCATGAGCTGCTGTTGTACCATGCCCCCAAATTCCACAATTAAATATTAAACTACATAAATTGTAAAACTATGGACTTGGTCATTTGCTTCTGGATAAAACCATCTGCTAAAAGACTAAATTATTAACGAACCGGCTTCTAGAATCAGAGGGCCATGTTTCATGGATCTATAATCCCATCTGTGTCATGTACAAAAGATTCAACCTCCTCTCAAGCACTTAGCACATGTACTCTGGGCTGCCAGGAAATGTGTGCGCTTGCATGTCTACTTGCGTCATAAAACGGGACGACGAGTACATGTGTGCTAGGGTGAGCAGCTTTGGTGAGGCGTAAACACGTGGGAAGGCCTTTGACCGACATCCAGACCACACAGGACCCCACAAGCTTCTCACTCCAGCCGCTGCATTCAGCATGTCCCTGGGGCGACATTCAGCATGTCCCTGGGGCATCAGTGCTCATATCAGCTGACCCAGCGAGGCCGTGACCCCCACTGGTTTGAATGTCGTATTTTAAAGGGGACTCTCCACCGCAGTCTTCATCTCCACCACCCCCCCCCCCCCGATCCCTCCCACCACCACCACCGCCACAGGGTCACAGCACGCACGCCATCGCATGAGTTAACGCAGCGCATCACGCAATCCGCCTCCGAGATCCGGAAGTTATCGCAGGGAGGGCGTCATGTTCGCGAGATGCGATGCACATCTGTCAAAAGTCCCAGGCACGGGCCAGGGGGCCCAATCAGACGCGAATCTTCTTCCCGAACACAGGTGGGGGGGCGGCGGCGAGAAAATAAGCGGTGTCATCGCTTACCAGGAACGCCCTGCCACCCAAGTCAACTTTGTGCTCCTTCCCGCAGTGCCATCCATTGGGGGGGCTTCGAATAGTAAGACCTACCAGAGTGATCACATCCTGTCCTTACTTTCCTGTTTAAGATGCTCTGTCCCAGCAGGGGCACACACGCCATAGATAAGGCCTTTTAAAGCACCCAACACCGCCTCCACTCCCCCCCCCCCACTAAGCCAGCCCCCGCTAAGGCCTGCCCCATGTTGATTCGGCTCCCCCACCCACACCGGACCTGCGGGACCAGAAAAAGGCTTCCTTTCATGAAATCGAGGGAACTACAAACTGCCCAGATTCCACAGCTTCCTTTAAACATAGCAGAGGACAGAAAAACAACTAGGGACAGAGGAGAGGATGATTAAAGGGGGAGAGGCTGACAAACGGCACAGCCACAGCAGACCGGGACAGAGACAGACAGACAGACAGACAGGGGGAGAGGCTGACAAACGGCACAGCCACAGCGGACCGGGACAGAGACAGACAGACAGACAGACAGACAGACAGGGGGAGAGGCTGACAAACGGCACAGCCACAGCGGACCGGGACAGAGACACGCAGAGACAGACAGACAGACAGACAGACAGGGCACTGTCTATTGGCAAAGCTGTTTATGAAGCGGTTCCTCAGTCCAGACACACGCAGACAGACAGAAACAAACGGACACAGACACACACAAACAGCTTAGTTATCTATTTCTTTGTGGGGACTCTCCATTCATTTCTATGGTTTAAATCCTAATTCCAACAATGACTGATAAAAAACGGGTCCCACATGATCAAAATAACAGGTTTTTAATCACATTGTGGGGACATTTGATAGTATATACATATATTTGGTAATGAATACATACAGACGCATGCACAGACACATAAGCAGTCCTAATTGAATCTGCTAACGATGGCATTAAGGGCTGCGTCTGACAGCTCATCCATTAACATGTGACCTGCACATTCCTCAGACACATTGTCCCCATTGTGGTTCCTGCTCTTCATATCCGTCAGACAGCAGGGGCAGGTAGACGGCGAGGGGGGAGGGCTGCGCGGCATACATTCACAGACTGGCCTCCTGACAGGGTGGGGGCGACTTTGCCCGCGGCCATCCCCCCCCCACCCTTTAACGATCTGGATTCCTGGGCTCTCCAAACAACTGCAACCAGAACTTCTCTATCAGGCGTGGGGTGTAGAAAATGACTCATATAGCAGGAGGGCTGACTGACGATTGCCTGGGCCACCTCTTCATGTGCTATTCTAGTCAAACGCGGGCAGGTCAGCCTGGAACTGCTCAAGGCAGGGCCTGGTGCCCCTGCAAGTTCACGCTCGTCCTGGCTGCTGTTTTCAAAACAAAAACGCGTGGAAAAAAAGCTCGGGTTCAGTCTAAAGCCTTTTATTAACAGAACAATGTTTAACCAACTTCTTGACAGATGGAGCGGTGAATTGAGGAGTAGCACCATCAGGACCCACGCATGGAACCTGTGGGATAGCTCGAGTTGCCTAGGTAAATCGCCCGTGGGTGGTTTTAATAGGGGAGAGTCTCATTTAGAGCCAGGAATCGTGGGAAAAGGCGACAGGGGTCCAGAATTCTGTGATAATTTACATTTAACCTACTTAGTGGAACTTTGAAAAAGCGGGGTCAGGCAATCCCAGGAGTAGCTGGGAGTTACGGTCCTTGCTCGAAGGCCAGTGGTAAAAATGGCTATGCTGACCCTGGGATTTGAACCGACACCTTTCTGATTACAGGTACAACGTCCTAACTCCCGGAGCCCAGCTGTCCCCAGAACTGGATCTGTGGGCTTTAGTCCACGCTCTGCTTTATCCCACGCAGGTCACAGTCCCAGAGCTGCCGGGCCGAGCCTCGCAGATGCCTGATCTGGCTCTGCCAATATATATAATCACGGCCTCATCGCTGTCTGCCTGGGGAGTCGAGGCTCAAGCTCAGAACAAAGCCAGCGAAACACAAGAAAGATTCAGGGAACCAGCAGCCTCTGGCTCCCTCCATCTCGACCTTCAGTCATTCCCGTCAAATTAACATGGACCCCCCCCCCCCCACCACCACCTCCATCCCATCCACACGGAGCAGCTACAAAGTAGCCCCCCCTTCCTCTAAAATGGTCTCGCAGGCCAACACATAAATCAGACCGCAGCAGCAATTGAAAAACCTGTCATCATTTGTTAAATGCCTTCCGGGTGCCTTCCCAGGGTATAGCGAGAGCCTGGAACATAGTCTTACGTTCAGTCGGAACTTTCCGGAATCAGTGGATACAGCTAAGGGGTCCAGTTTGTAATCTAAGGCGATCAACCCAAGTGTCACTGACACCAGCAGAATAAAACAAAACAAAAAAACACCAGTTATCAGCTCAGAGACTTCACCATGGTGAAGCCTAATAAGCTGAGGCCAAGACCCTTTATACAAACGTGTTCATAAACACACACACACACACACACACACACAAAGAGAAACGGTCATTTCGTTCTATTAAGAGGAACATGAGACCGGCAAAAGCTACACCCATCCAGTAGGCAAACACCTCAGATGGATGCGGAATTTCCACCGTCCTGCCTGGATTAAGCACAATACTGTTACTAACAACCAAAAATACAGGCAGACATTTTGGGCCAGAGTGAGAGCTGGAGACAAAGAGCCTTTTCTGACTACATGTTTATTGATTCACTGCAGCATCTCCCAAAAAACTTGGGGGCTGTCTATCCGCTGAATAGATCTTCATTTGGGCCACTGAAGACCTGCAGTGGAGCAGAGTGCAGCGGGGGGAGAATCAAAAACCAAACCCTCCGATGTGTTTTGTCAGCATGCTGGGTACTTTGCACGCTTCGGCTAACTCCTAACGGCAGGGCGTGCTGCTCGCTGGATTAGCGGCTACGTCGTCATTCAGTCGTCAGGGTCGGGGCGAAGATCACACTCAGCGTCCTCTCATCAAAGCTATGTCACGCTCAGACATGCAACCAAAACGCCAACGGGCGACTCCGCTCGTGTGACTGCTTGCGTGACGCTCACTGGAACGGTGTCATAGGGGAAAGGCGGAGGAGCACAGGGAGAAAAGGGTGGAGATGTAGCCTGACTGTTACCGTCGGTCGAGCACAGCCAATCAGGAGAGTGGGAGTGTAGTGCGAGATGCGGGAATCACTTTAGGTCCCTTGCGGTCTCTAACTCCCCGTCCAACGACAAAGCATCCGATTCCACTAACAGCAGCAAAATTGGAGCATCTAGAACAGCGTAAAGGGACAGACCCTAGGGGAGTATACAGGGGTGGGGCGACAGGGGGGCAGGCACCCACTGAAGGTTGATTACCCCCAGAGTACCACCTCCCCAGGCACTCACATAAAACATATGCAGGTTGACCCCTGTGGATGAATTATCTCCCCGATCTTAAAACAAAAATCCTAGAATTGGCCTTGACTGATGCAGGACCATAAACACAGTCACTACGCTGACATGCACAGGAAGAATGGAGTTTGGCGATGTGTGATATTAATACCATCAACAAATGTTATGCACATCCAGTTCTTACATTACATTATAAGCAAGGAGTTTAAGTCTCACTAAAACATTTTTGCTCTGTCACAGGAATAAAAAACCTAGCAAGTTTTGCAATTCTAACGATTATTCATTTTTAAGATTATCTAGTATATGTTTAAAATCAGTTTAAAATTGACCGCTGCTTTTGCATGAGCATTACATGCGTTCCCTGAGACAAACAATCATTTTCATCCTTGCTGTCTGAATCACTCCTAGACAGGTTTGTGATATTTTGTTTCATAAATACTCCAATATTTATTACAACAAAATCACATTGCAATGTTATATAATATAATACATCCATCCATCCATTTTCCAAACCGCTTATCCTACTGGGTCGCGGGGGGTCCGGAGCCTATCCCAGAAGCGAGGCAGGAAACAACCCAGGATGGGGGGCCAGCCCATCGCAGGGCACACTCACACACCATTCACTCACACATGCACTCCTACGGGCAATTTTTTTAGCAAGTCCAATTAGCCTCAGCATGTTTTTCGACTGTGGGGGGAAACCGGAGTACCCGGAGGAAACCCCACGACGACATGGGGAGAACATGCAAACTCCACACACATGTGACCCAGCCGGAGACTCAAACCCGGGTCCCAGAGGTGTGAAGCAACAGTGCTAACCACTGCACCACCATGCCGCCCCTGTAATATAATACAGTGGTACCTTAAGTTGTGAGCATAATTCGTTCCGGAAACATGCTTGTAATCCAAAGCACTCGTATATCGAAGGAAATTTTCCCACTAGAAACAATGGAAACTCAGATGATTCGTTCCACAACCCAAAAATGTTCATATACAAAAATATAAAGTAAAAATATGTTAAATAAATTAACCCGCACTTTACCTTTGAAAAGAATCGTGGATGGTGTGAGGGAGACGAGAGAGAGGAGAAGAGGAGGGTTATTTTATAGGAAGACTTTCACTATAACTAACGGAATCACTGCTAGTTATACAATCTGTTGGCTCACTGGAATCTTTTTCTTTTTGTGTGACTTTAACAAGAAACCTATACAATGACAGGAGCTTTTGCCTCCTTTTCGATTTCGCAGAAATGTCGTTAGTTAAACAGATTCATCGCTCGCACTGCAACGCCCTTATTCGGGTGGTGCTTTTCTACTAAATTTTGACTATATGAGTGAGGCACGCCAACTGAGAGCGAGCATAGGAGACGATTACCCACAATCCCGCAGTGAGAGAGAGAGCGAGACAGAAGAACCATCGGCTGAGTTATGATCATATGACGCTAGGCAGACAAAGCGTATACGTAATACTCGTATTGCAAGACCTCACTGATTTATCAAGTTAGAATTTATTCAAATTTTTTGCTCGTCTTGCAAAACACTCGCAGACCAAGTTACTCACAATCCAAGGTTTTACTGTATTTGAAAAATTCCCAATACTGTGTTGTCATAATTGTCATTCTTGCTATGCTATACAATATGGGCAGTGCTGGCTTAATGGTTAGGGACATACACTTATAATTGAAAGATTGCAGGTTCGAATCCCTGACCTGCAGGGCACCACTGAAGTACCCTGAGCAAGGTACTGCTCCCTGGGCGCTGACTTAGCTGCCCCCTGCTATGTCA
Organism: Brienomyrus brachyistius; assembly: GCF_023856365.1. Lineage (NCBI taxonomy): Eukaryota > Metazoa > Chordata > Actinopteri > Osteoglossiformes > Mormyridae > Brienomyrus > Brienomyrus brachyistius. The sequence continues at coordinate 4,744,842 of NC_064534.1, read as the reverse complement.
GGATGTCACATATGGGCTAAATGCAGAGGACGCATTTCATTGTTGTGTGCTGTGTCACCACCGATCACTTAATTCTATCCTGACCTTGTTGTACCTGTTCTTCCGACCAGATCACCATTAAAGCTTGTGTCACTTCAGTTGTTCACATATCCATTATTATTATTTTTATTTACATCTGTGGCATAATAGGTCAAGCAGAAAAAGCCCAGTAATAACAATCTGAAAGGACTTAGCTGTGCATGCTATCAGCCTGGAATAAAGATCCTGCAAGCCTCGAATTGCAGAACAGCTCGTGGGAAGTTTATTTATACAAAAAAGGGCAAAAGGAAAAAATTATTGGTTCATAGAGATAACCAATCAGATTGTAGAGGCGGTGGGTGCAAACAACTAGAGGAGGCAGGACCAACCAATCAGATGGGTTCAAGGTGCTGGAATTTGGAGCCACAGGTACCTCAGCAAACAAGTGCAGTAATCCAGGAGTCACGTTTCTAGGATGGCAGGTGTCAACCTTACAGTTCGATTTTTGGTGGCAGTTTCCAGGGTCCGGGAGCATGAAGACTGACAGCAGGTAAGAGGGACGCGCACACGGCAAGGCGGCGCGGAATAATGAGCGAGTGGAGAACTGAAACACACTTGGTGTTGTGGCGACACAGAGGGGCTGTGGAACCTTCGCAGACGTGGGCAAAGCAACAACGACGACAATATGCTGCGTCACCATTCACCTTCTACAGGACACTTGGTAAATAACAGAGATATTAACTGTCTATTCCGTGGAATTTGAACCCTCTGTCTTGGAGGCAAAGGGACAATATTACTGTGCCACCCACCAGGGGCACTGCCAGAGTTTCTGGGCCCCATGAAAGCAAACCATATTGGGCCCCCAACCCAGACCAATCCAATCATGTTCTAATTAGTTTTCAGGCACCGGTCATTCATCCTTCTTCCCCTCTTCACGGTGCCCCTACCGCTCAGATACTAACCCATCCCCCAAGTCAAAACACTCCTGTATTTATGCATACTATGTTGTCTGTTCTCATCCTTAGTAGAGATTTTTGCAATAGTATTAGTCAGGCACTAAGTAATAGTGGCACAACAAGAGGATTCTGGGAAGGGTGGAAGGGAAAGGAGAGGTCTGGAACACAACATCATCCTGTGACATCAGTCCCTCTGAGGGAGGCTGGTTCTCCACCCACCAGCGGGTAGGCCGAGGCAGGGCGGGGTGGGGTGGGGGGCATGAACTCCCAGCAGTCTCTGGTAATCGGGGGGAGGGCAGAACCAGCTGAGAGTCGGAAGTCACTAATCAGCTGTTTGCAATTAGTATGTGTCACAGTGGCCACAGGGGACATCAGGGCCTCTTCAAATCTTTCCAGCCTGCAGCCTCTAAACATGCATACGCACACGCAGACATACACTAGCATGCACACATGCATACGCATGCACACTCATCCCTGGGCTGCAGAGCCGTAAGCCATCAAAGTAGAATCTACAAAGAACAGGGATGGTCCACCACCCTTCACACTGGCAGAGAACCACACCCTCTGGAGCACGGGAGCATGTCTGCATCACAGCAGCCCAGGACCTACATGCGGCTCTCATAAATCATCTCTCAGGCTGTGTTATGTTTTGAACAAGACTTCAGTTTTGCTTTAAGCCGCATAGCTGAAGGCTGGCTTTCTCCCAGAATCCCCTGGGTGACACCTGCCCTTGTCATGGGAAGTAGGCACAAGTTAGGTGTAACTCTGTGTGTGTGTGCGTGTGTGTGTGTGTGTGTGTGTGTGACAGAGAGAGAGAGTGATGTACATGTTATACTATGGGGACCAAATGTCCATTTTTTCAGTCCCCAGAAGAGGAAAGTCAATTTTATAAATATCTGTGACTATTTTGTGTGGTCGTTTACAGTTAAGGTCAGGGCTGGGTAGGGGTTAAAGCTGTCATTTTTAAGGGATTAAGGTTTCGCCCACAGAAATGAATGGAGAGCCCCTGCATGTGGAGGGGGGGTGTCACATATGCGTGTGTGTGTGGGGGGGGTGTCACTTAAGATCCCCTAGCAACAACGAATAGACGACGTGGTAAAATGATAATTACACGTCATAATAACACTACAGACGTGTGGGCTGATGTCACACTTCTCAAAAGGCTTCGGAACGGAAAGCAGACAGGAAATAAATCTACCCAACCCTAACCCTCATGCCGTTCAAGCACAATATCAGAGCAGACAAACACTGCAGGCTTCTCATTCGCTTATGCATGTGCAAAAAAGGCGGGGAACCTAAATCACAGTCACCATTAAGGCGTCACAGAAAACCTGGGCCACTGTGGGTACCAATCACCACCTCCCCACTCAAATCAGGACCCAGGAAAGGGGGCCACTTCACAACTTAATACTGTGCAGAAAGCACGCGTCTATTTCCATGGCAACGGATGACCTGCGAAGCATTCCTTTCGTGAGAAGATGCCGAGATGTGGCTCAGCTCGTCCTGCAGGGTTTAATCACTTAAAATGCAGCATCGTTACTGGTGAGAGGATGCAAAGCAGGCTGTGAATGGCTACAGGGACAGACGTGCTAATTAGGTCACGGAGCCAGACAGACCCAAAGGTCGAAACGTCAGCGAAACAGCCTCTCTGATCATGGAACCGGAAAAACCGGCCCCGCCATGTGAGAAGACGAGGGTGACCACACAGCAGTCCAAAGCAGACAGGAGGACACCTGTAAAAACAGCAGATGAGGACACTGCTCATGAAGAATAATTAACCAGCATCCCTTGAGACGAGAACCCCTCTGACAGACAGCAGAGACAGCAGCCCAGTGGCAGACAGGACCTCAGGGAGTCAGTGGGATGGAAGCTGGGGGTGGCAGTAGGCAGGGTCTATGTGGGTGGGATGGGAGATGGGGCTAGCAGTGGGTGGAGCCAGCAGTGGTCAGGGCCTATGTGGGTGGGATGGATCTCAGGACTATACCTTATTTCTTAGATTGTAAAGTGGGGTGTTCCTTCTTAAGAACACACAGAATTTGTTTATTTTATTTGTTATAACAATCATTATAACAAATAAAGAAATGTTATATCGCACTGTATTTGCACTTACTTTACTTATTTGAAATGTTCTCTGACAGTATTCAGTCAGGGATAAGTTCATACTAGGGGCATAGAGCCGCTCAGCACAGAGAACAGAGAGGTTCTGTCCCACGTAAATGGGTGCAGCTTCATCACCCCATCGCCAAAGCTCCCAGCCCAAACCAAAACCTCAGCCTCCCCCAGAGCAGGCCGCCAGCGCTGTGCCGCACCACCTGGTACTGCGCACAAAAACTGCCCCCCCCCCCAGTTGGTTGTTATCTTTGGATCCCACATACTGAGTGACGGCTGAAATGTTGGCAAACTATGAAGCAGGCAGCTTTGTAAGCTTCCCCCCCCCCGCCGCTGTTACCCCCCCCCCCAACACACACCCCATCACCTCCTTCCTGAGGCTCCACCCCAGCCGAAATGCTGTCCCAGACCCAAACTTTCCAGTGACACACCCACATTAGCCGGGGGAAACCACGAGGGGGCCACCTCATGCAACAGAGCGAACCGCGAACCAGCGTCCCGTCAGCCTTCAAAGCCAAGAACCAGGTGACGCAGTCTGGGACTGGGGGGGTTGAACATTGGGTGGTGCACGCATGTATGAAACGATACGAAAGGAGACATTCAGTACTTCAGGCCAGAACACAGGACATATCCACCATGGATCTGAAACATCAAGCAAGCATGTGGACATGTTGTGTTCCCCGACACCAGGACCATATACCACAGGGCTGTTTTTCATTTTTACACGACGACACAAGGAGAACATGCAAACTACACACACACACACACACACGCACACGCACACAGCCAGAGGTATAAGGAGACAGTGCTAAGCATTGCACCATCATTACCGTAACCATTTCCGATAATTCCAAAGATCTCTGAATCTGCTGATAAAGCACAGATGGATAAGGAGACGATCGAAACATGCGGACGTGGAGGACAGGGCAGAGCCAGGCGTTGTTCACGCAACTGTGACCACCGGCGAGGAAAGTCAGCAGGCGCTAAACCACAAACAGGCCACCGGGGGCATCATAATTAGTGATTGCCACCTGGCATGCAAAGACTACATACAAGAGAGCATCTATAAATCATAGCTAGCATCTGTGAAATTTCAGAGAGCTGCCCAAGGTGCCCAGATGTACACCCCTGGGGGGAAAGTGGGCCAAAGCTTAATGTTCTGCAATTAGGGTTTGGCCCAATTTTTGGCCAGGAGTGTAGATATCGGCCTGGGAAAAGATGTCAGATATAGTAAAGGTGTGAATGTGGCATGCAGATGAACCCCCCTCAGAATCTGCTCCTGTCCTGGAACTGTGATAAGTGGGATCCGGTCTCCCGACTCACTTGAAGACGGCCTTTCCTGGAAGTAAGCTGTCTGTCAAGGCTGCCCGAGTAAGACCAAAAATAGCGTCTTTCCATCTGGGAGCCAGAGAGTGCGGTGAGATAGTCACGCCACCACGTAAATATCGACGTGGGAGTAAAATGGGCGGTCAGACCTGACACTGAAACCAAAGGGGAAGAACAGATCTGCAACTGCTCAAGATAAAGAGCATCCATTTATGTCCAAATCTTGCGTACTATTCAGAATAAGAGCCCTTTCGATGCATGTGAAGAAGACCCAAAGTGAAGAGATAACATAATATTACACGACATAGTACCAGCCCAACCACAAGGCAGGATTTTCCCAAAGCCTCAAACTACTAATCGCAGAGCTGCACGAGGAAGCGATACCCAACAAGCCAGGATGTTTCAGGGTACACAAGGCAAAAAGCTGGCCAAGTGTAACGTGTCCCTGGACGGCTACGACAGGCTGACATCGACTGGAAGAGGCAGCTCAGTGTCTCAATGACTGAGCAGGGACATAAACTGGGCCTTGCTCTGCTCGATGGAACTCTTGGCTTTTAACTTCCGTTTATTCACTTCAGCGTCACCTCTCCTTGGAACCCATTTGCTTGTAAAATGCTAACCTTAAGCAGCTTTGATTGGATCCTGCCAGGGATGCCCCTCCCCCATCCCTGCAGTTGACTTCCTGTTAGGATAATTACTTCGACAAATCCCCCGCGAACCTGACCTGGATAAGCAGATGGACTGATGGACAGACTTCAATAAAGCAGTTAAGAGATAAGACAGACGGAAAGCCAGCAGAAAACCAGTCTTTGAGGGAAGGGAATGTATAGAATAAAAGCAGCAGCACAGCAGTTAAGATGACGTCTGGGCTGGTTCTGGGCTCAGGATGCATTCTGGGATTAGGCAGCATGCCAGCGAAGTGCTTTGTTTCAAAACCTCTACAACAGTAAGCACCAGATAATCTGCACCCAAGCAGTAACAGTGCTGGGCGATGACCCAGCAGCAGTCGTCCAATGAGAGGGCCGTCCTCGGCTCCTGCTCGCCCCGGTCGGGTGACCGACAGCCACCCCCCCGATCCCACAGCAGAGGCCGATGACACTTGAACCGTAACTCTTTGATCCCTGGCCAACTCGCTCAGCCCCCCAAATCTGCACCAGGGCCCCCCCTTGAGCTGACAGGTGACACGCACCTCACTCGAGGGGGTGGAGGGGTGGGGGGGACTCCATTAAATCCCAAATCCTTCTCATGAATCTCAATTGAGAGGAATGGAAAAAACATCATTTGAGTGGGACAGTCCTGGCAGCACTTTCCCATGCAGGGCTGCCAGGGGAGGGGGCGGGACAAAGGAAGCCTACCAATCAGAGTCAGTCAGCTGACCTTCAGGCTCCGTTTACTCTAAAACTCCCCCGGTGCTGTTCCCTCTCCCCAACAAGGGCTGTCTGCTCTCTGAAAACCATCTCCACATAAATCCGCTCTAGCGGCAACTTCAACGGCGATGCCTGGATCCAACAAGATCAGCTTCTGCCAGGTGTGATCAAGGGAGTGCCAGAACAGACCCTTGCCAAACGCCACAGCTCAAAAACATCGCCTCCGTGGCAAATGCGAAGGCCGGCTTCCGGTATCGAGGCTGGGGCTATGAGACGCATCATTCTAACCACAATGACAGGGAATCCTGGGTAAACATCGTCACTAAAGGCCAAAATCTGTAGTGAAATAATGACAGTTTGGGACAAAAGCGAAACAAGCTCCCCAGCTTCCCTGAATGGGAGCAAATGGGGCCCCAGGCAGCACAGATGGCCCCTGAGGGCCCCTCGTGTTTGCCCACCAGCAGCCAGAAAGGGTCCCGCTCTCTCGGAGCAGCTGCTCTGAGGGCTACGCCCCCCCAGGCCCAGCACGCGATGGGCACTGTGCCCAGCCCAAGCCCCGATGACCCCCCCACCCTGGCCTCTCCCCCTGTTCCCCTCCCATCTGTCTGGACAAGCCAGCAACCCCCCCCCCCCCTTTTGTCTTCTTCACGGCCCGTCAGAGGGCTTCGCTCACGCCAGGAATGCTGGAGATCACCCCCGACCCTCGGAATGCTGGATAAAAAAAAACACATGATTAATACTGTTGGGGGGGGGGGGGGGTTAAATAACACTCTCCACACTTGGGCTACTGCAGCCATTCGTCATGGTGGTCGGGGCACAATGGATGTGACTGTTCGTCCAAGCTTGCTGCCTCGACAGCGGTGCGAGCAGAAGCTCGGCACATTCGCACACACAGATCTTTAAGCGTCCTGAAAGTGTCATGTGACCACGGAGGAGCCAGACAGCTTTCGGTTTTCCCGATGAGATCAATAACTCCACCCCTTCTCATATGACCTCCTCCTTGACTCTCAGCTCCAGGTTCCGAATTCCCTATTGCCAGGCATTACCCATATGAAACAAACGTGTCGAGGTAAGAAACCTCGGAATGGCCTGATTGGGAGCTAATCCACGAGAGACACACTCCGCCGCGATTCGTTCGGGAGAAGAGCACAGACAGGCCGGGAATACGGCATCAAGCAAAGGCCAAACGAGTGCAAAGACGTGTGGCCACAAAAAACCAAAACTCAACTTAGGACCAAACACACATTTATACATCAGAGTAAGTGGAAGGAGACAGAGTAAGCAGAGTGGGGGTGTGGTAAGTGGGGTGGGGGACAGAGTAAAGGAAACACATAACCGGTGTAATTTATGACATATAACTTTGAAAACCCCAGTAAAAATGGGGAATAAGAGTAGCGCGAGCACTGCAGCATGTTCCAGAAAGGCCGGCGAGGGACATTATGGCTTGGCGGCCTGTCTGCTACCAGATTAAACGATGAATAATGGCAATAAGGAGTAATAAGGAGAAGGAGACCACTCCCCCCCAAACCCCCTACTGGGTCTCGTCTCCGCCATCCCGTCTTAACGATCCATTAAGCCTGAATCAGCCCCGGCGTGGTTGGAGGCCGGCTCCGAGCGCCACGAGAGGTCAACACCCCCCCCAAGTAATGTGCAGATTTATGACGCCATAAACGAAGAGCCATGAAGCACAGCCTCCCGCCCAGGCGTCAGTAACGGATCGGCGCATGCCTGCAGCAAGAGGCTCCATGGTGCCCCAACAGCACAGGAGGGAACCACCCTTTCTCCATCCTTCTTTGCTCAGCGGCATCGTTTCCATGTGCCATCACTTCGGCAACAAGGACCAAGCCCGAGACTCAACGTTGGTGCTGCGGTCAGACTGAAAGACCCTTTCTGGTTGGCTCCTGACTCCAAGCCCCGCCCACTGCTATTCCTGCCCTACCCCTCACCCCACTTTTCACCATCTGCCGCCTCCTGCCACACATGACGGGGCTGATTCACACGTTCACAGGATCTTATGAAGTGATGTTGCTGCAGCTCAGAGGTTAGCTGATTGTTGCTATCAGTGATGTCAGGTACCGGCAGGTGAGCCCACTGACTGCAGGACTTTGTAAAAGCTTCTCAGAAATATCATATTTAATTACATTTATCATGAAAACAAAGTTTATTTCTTACTCTTCGCCAATCTACACCATATACATGAAAGTGTAAAAGAAAAAAAAAAACAAGATTTCAAATATTGGTCTATTTCATTCTCAATTTTCTCATAAAAGTTTATTAAAAAACCCACAAAACCGGCACCAAATTAAAGATTGAAAAACAAAGTTTTGAGGCAGTTTGTAGCAAAGTCCTACAATGAACTTCAGAAACACGCTGTGGAAATGAAAGCAACGTCTCCACTCGTGAGGCCAGGGGAGAGAGACCCCAATAGCCATATTTCAGAAACGGTTAAAGAATGACATTTTGTTGGGTTTATATTTAAAAACAAAACAGTTTATGAAATCTAACCTGGTCCAATTACATAGTAATATTGTACAAAAGCACATTGGTTATCAGTATCTGCCATAAATTCTCCACATCGGTGTGGTAAGTGGGAACAGACAAATTCATTTTGGCAGGAAGAATTCAGAATAGGAGGCCACTGCGCATGTCAGCACTGTGCTGATTCCAGCTGGTCAGCAGACAAAAGCCAGACTGCAATTCACAGACTGCAATTCACCCCCAGACTGTCCACTGCCCTCACATGCAATACCCGTGATTGATTATTTTATATTGATTTCCGTAGATTTCAAGAACAATTAGACTCCCCCGCTGCGTTTGCATGACCTCTGACTTTAATCCCCTGAGTTTCGGACTCTCCCATCTATCAAACGAACGAAGGAAAATGTCTAGAGCTGATGACCCGATGGTACAACAAAGGCATTTTATTCACCCCCGTGGGCAAACTGGATAGTTTTTAGGAAACCCCAATGACACAGGCACACATGGAAATACAGGTAGGGATGTGTGATTTCACGATATTATGCGATTAAAATATCTCCACGATCTGCCTTTACGGAGAGATGCAATCAGTCGCAGATAGTTGCAGTTTTACAGCATCTTGTTTTGTCTGCCAAATCTGTTTCGACAGACCAATAAACTGGCGATAGCAAACAGTAGGTAGGGACTTGGATCTCCTCCTCTCTCCTTTCAGGCTCTTGTCCCAATGTGCAATACAGTCCCTACTGGGCAACATCGACGACATGAAGCAGTTGGTCCCTAAAAAGAGTTTGGCATCGGTAACGTAAAACATACCTGGATTTTCCAAAACCAATATGGTGCAAACAATAATTATCTGCAAAATTTGCAAAGATTAGGTTGACATGTCAGATGACAGCGTGATTAACCTTTCCAAACACCTCAAAAGTAACACCCCAAACAGTATGCTGAGTGTTTTTCTGTTTGGTTATTGTTACCTTATAAGGCTGTATTTTTTTTAAATAGGGGAATTAGTTTGACTATTGTTCAGTAACTTGTAAAATTGATTTTCATGTGGGTTTCTAAGGCTAAGTGATAAAATTGTGGATCGTGATCGTGCCTAAAAAAATCGTGATGCGATACTGTTGCCATATCGCCCACCCTTACTTACGTAGTGCTCTCATAGAGGTGAGAGCAGAGGGGGAGACAGCCACCCTGCAACAGTGGGGGACGAGGGGGCAGATTTATAGTTATTCAGCTGGAGGATCTGAAGCCAGAGCCTTGCAGAAACAGGCACCGCCCCCTAACCATCTAAGGCACAAATCACCCCACAGGGGCAAATAATCCTTTGTTTAATCTCCTTGTTTTCTGCCCTCGGTTGCTGCCAGTGGAGGTGAGGGAGTAAGTTCAGCACAATTTTTAGAAACATTTGTCTTCCCTCCCTTGTTACTCATCTCACGCTAAGGTCGACTGGGGTGGGGGTCACTACATACAGCAGTACCTCAAAAATATGTAGTGTGAGCACACAGTCAGGGGGCGCTGGGGGTGCGTGTCAGAAAACGAACCAGCAGTTCCATTTATAACTATTTTAATTAAAGTCCTGTCAGTACTGTCACCTCATGGCCAAAATTCAACCCCCCCCCCCACAATATGTGGCAAGAATGTAGACTACATCAATAACATGCCACCCTCTAAAACTCTGCAGTGGAATTCCATGGGGGATGGAGGGGTGGATGGATGGATGGATGGATGAACAGATGGATGGGAGGTGTTTGTATGGTTCCTCCACACAGGAATCACAGTAAGCAGCGAGCTAGACCTGACCTCAGTGATGGAGGCAAACAGGAGAGTAACCATTCTCAGGAAACAAACGCTGAGTGGGATTTATCTGGAGTGCCAGGAGACAGGGCGGGTTAATCGTGGTCGTCAAGCTTACAGGGTTTACAATGTGGCAGTCACACCCGGGGACACAGGGGCCTAGACCACAAGCACCTGGATGGGATCCCTTCCACCAGGCACCGGAAAGCAGCCTTCCCAGCACCGAAAACACCGGATCTAGCCCCACAAGCTGGGATCAAAGCTTCCTTTTATAAGCGATCCTGGCTGGAGCAGCCAGCAGAACATCCCCCGCCCCCAACGAAAAAAAACAGCAAACCAGGAACTGAGTGAGGGGGCAAAAAAACACCGAACTCTTCAGGTGAAAACAAGGACACACATGGGAACATTCCAGAACTGGAAGTGCAAGCCTCTCTGGGATCACATGGGCTTCCTCATTCCTGTCGATGGGGCAACACGCCGCACAAAAGGCCGTCGCCAAACGGGCATCCGCATGGCCGCAGGCTTCAGGTTTCCCTGCCTCCTAATCCGAGCCCAGCCCCACCAAACACCACCCAGATGGAAGACAGACAGACAAACAGTACCCAGGCGTTCAGAGAGGAAGCCTGCCAATATGAATTAGGAGGGGGGGGGATGGAAAGGGGGAAGAGAGAAAAAGAGAGGGAGCTAGGGAGAGAGAGAGACCGATAGACATGAGCACAGGAGAAGGAGAGAAATTTAAAAACACAACTTCACACCTTATTCATAACGTGCTTTTTGGCAGAATGATGACAGTTACATTCCCAGTATGAAAGTGCTACCACAGAACATGTCAGATCTACTGCACAGCCAGAAACCACCAGGTCGATATCGCCGGCTGAGATCACAGCACCAGGACCAAAGACACAGCTAATCGAATGACAGAGATCTTCATACGGCCGGAGACACATTTTTAATCCACTATTAAATCTTGGAGGCAGATTCATCTTCTGTTTTCCAGAGTGAGTAAAAAAACAATGTAACATCATTCCGCTAATCAGGCCCGGTAAACTGGGCAGTTTTCACCTCCAGCAGATGGGCTTACAGACGGATACTGGGCTGGCGGTGATACAGGAGCCACTGCCGCCGCAGGACCCCCCCGGAAAGGTCCATGGAGTCGGCTATGCTGAGGCGTGGTGACACAAAACGGTGGGGCCAAAGTTTCAGGCGAAACCCAAGTGACAAAGTGTGACCCCAACAAGGGAGAGCCAACGGGGGGGGGGGGGCGTGACATTCCCACCTACATGAGCCCCCCCCTCGGACCTCCACCAAGCCTTATTGATACAAAGAGCACAAAGACCTGCAGCAAGGGCTTGGGTGGGGGGGATAAAGGTGACAGACAGACGCATGGGAGAAGCACGGAGGCGCAGCACTTGGCATTACCTGCAACCACACCTGCGATCACACAATAGGAGGGATCGGCCACTTCAGGCACCAAATAAGGAGCCCCCCCCCCACACTGAAACACCACCCCTATCCATTTTCAAAACACATCCTTAGCCATTTTTTACCCCAGCAGTAATCCCATACTGCTAGAAACTGCAGACACACCCCCATTCAAAAACACCTAATAACCTCCAAGCATTTCCATTCATCTCTGCTTTCCATCCATTTTTCCATCCTTCCTCTAACTACTTTTCCTCATCAAGCAGAGACACAAGGCAGGGGTACATCCCACAGCTCATACATACACACAACCGGACAAATCAGCAGTGTCAATATGCCTAATTGCATGTGTTTGACTGCAGGTGCAAACCACAGCAGCTGCAGGAATCCCAGACAACTCGGGGTGAACATGCAAACTGCACAGACTCAGAGCCGAGGTGCGATTCCAACCGTCAAACTCAGTGGTATGAGGTAACACCGCTACCCAGCATACAACGCCATTAAAAAGTTTTCCTCCCGTGTTTTTTTATGCTAAAATTGATACTGAAGATACAGATGAGCTTTAGCCTGATAAACGGATCTGAACCCTACGCGAAAGCAGCGGGTTTACAGATCTGCCTTGGCATGCTGTCCAAACGGCCCGGAACGCAGCGTGCAGATAAAGAACGGGCACACCCTACTGCACGCAGAAACCACGCCCTATGGGCGGAGCCACGGGTCACCGCCTAGGCGAAGGCAGGCTGCCAGGAACCTCTCCCAAACTCGGGATCCCAAACATGTCAGCCTCCCCCCAACTCTCACCGAACTGCACGATGCAAAGAACTTGTCGAAATCACTGGAGACAGGCTGGTTCCTTGTTTAACAGCACAGGATGAATCTGCATGGATGCCAGCTGGATCACCTGCTCCCCCTCCGGAACAGACACCCGACACCCCCCCCCGCCCCACACACACACACACACACACACACACACACGCGCGGGATCGGGGAAAGGGGCACCAAGTCACGCCATTTAGGTGCTTCAGGTCACACCCACCCACCACAGAAACCGACAATGGCAGCATACCACCAAAAATAAGAGCCATTTAATTTAAACAACACAGGAGTTCCGGATCTTTCCAATACTTTCATGAAACTGTTCACTTATTATAATACTTCTACTATGGGCAAGTCTAAATCCCAAATGGATCTCGGTATTACATTCCTACTCAACGGAAATTGCTTAAACAAAACATTTATATATAATGGAAACAATTATATACAATGAAAAATGCGTTCAACTGCAATGTGCTCTGGTCTATAATTCTAATTCAAAACCTGACCATAGAGGTAAAGAATTTTTGCAAACGTAACTCGTATTTTAAGCCACATAAAACTCCCAGCAGACCGTGATTTAAGCGTCTTCTACCCTGGTCCGCTTATCGGCCACCTGTGCCAGTGAACCGCAACTCTGCCGGAGATCTGGGGGGGGGGTGTGCTAGTACCTAGAGCAGCGAGCGCGATCCCGCCCCCCTCCCTACAGTGCCGTTAGCAACACTGATCCAGGATGACAGAAATCCACAGTAGCGCGAGACTGAGCTCCACCTAGACCAGCGCTGCCACAATTAAATGGGGGGGGAGATAAAACGCAAACAGCGACCGCGCTAACAAGGTGAAAAACGTCAGCAATGTTCTTGCGCGGCGGCTTGAATAAAAAAGCAAAGCCACGGAAAAATGCTCATGAACGAAGGGCATTAAAATTCCTCGTGTCCACAAACCATGCCAGAATAATCAGAATAATACTACAAATGACCCGGAAGACACTACATTCTGTCTTGAAGGATTACACCTGTGTGCAATGTTATCGGCAGAAACATGAGGTGTCCATTATAATAGCCCAATCGCTTCCAGGTGGAACTATTTCAAGCATAAAACACTTTACCATGCACCCACCTATGTCTCCTTGAAAGCTGTTGTCATGTGATGCCCGGCTGGAAGGAGTCGAGTCACCATCATTGGGCCAGATCTGCCCGGTTTTCCTGACTCCCACGATGGTGGCCTCTGATACCACCACCTGCTGTTTGTGTCGCTTCTGGGACTGTGGGGTGGGGGGGCTGCTGCTATCAAAGGACTGCTGGGAATGCTGGGAAGGTGAGCGGCTCTTCTCTCGGAACACGCGGTAGGTGGTGGGGCTCGGCGACACGTGACTCGATTGGCCGGAGGAGAAGTCCTCTTCGCTGGACGTCAGGTTCTCGTTGGAGCTGCAGTCTGGCGTGTAGCCGCCACCGACGTCGTCGAAGCTCCCAGGTGAGTAGGACCTCCGCGGCCAGGTGAGGTGCCCGCTATCCCCACCACGGTCGCCCATCATCCCACCCACATAGACGCTGGTGTACGGCTGGAAGTCCGACGTCTGCCTGCGTGGCGGTGCCCGCTTCTGGCGGTCCGTCTTGCTGCCATTTGTCCGTACCATGTTATTCCTGAGGAACTGCGGGTTCAGTTCGACGTCTTCGTATTCGGCGTCATAGCCACAGCTGGTTTCGGCAGGGCGTCCCTTGGTACCGGCCCGCTGGAGCTCGCCCAAGCCCGCTAGAGAGTGCAGGGATCTCTTGCGCTCCATCTGCATGGCCTGACTGCCCAGGGTGCTGATCTTGTCTGACACCTCCTTGTCATTGACCCTCACGAGCCCCTTTTCATGATGATACTCCATGTTGACGTAAAATGGTTTCTCAGAGAGACCCCTGGCTTCTGCCGATGAGTGTGAGTTGGCCCGTTTAAGCCTCTCAAAGTTGGAGCGCAAGGCAGCAACCCCCAGGCCCAAACCAGACCTCTCTTGTAGGGAGGCGTCTCCATGCTCCTCCTTCTCAGTAGGTGCCATGGCTGCTCCGGGTTTTCGCCCAGAAGCTCCTCCCCTCTGTCGGGATGGCGAGGGCCCAACAGAATCACCTTCTCCATAATACTTACACCTGTTCATCTCTTCAGTCTCACCCTGAGGTGTCTCTTCAGCCAACGAGGGTGTATAATCTTCAGCATGGGAAGATGGCTTCTTAGCAAGAGGAGGCTTAGGTCTGGACTTCTCTTCCCCTAGAACCGGAACACTACTTCTGTCCACCTCTACCAGCTCTCGTAGATGACCATCGTTCCCAGAGGGCTGGTCGTCCTCATTATTCTGGGATGTCCTCCTGAACCCCCATCTCTTTCCATCATAGCTCTTCCTCTCTTTGGCCAGCAATGTCTGCAGGTAGATCATGCGGAAGCGCTCCTTGTTCACCTCCATTTCCAGGCGCCGGATAGAAGCTTTGCATCTTTCCAGTTCCTGTTCAATGTCCCCCACCGTATTTAACTCCATCATGGGGGGGTCTGATTCTGGGAACTGAGCTTTCCAAGCCTCAACAAAACCTACAGGTTCTACCATTGTTAGCAGAAGAACGGTATTTTCTCGAATGTAAGCGATCTAACAGCAGTCAATTAATTTACTCGATTTATTATTTCAGCTACAACTAAAAATGTTAACTTGTCAGTCTCGTAAAGTACATAAACAGACATCTCCTTCTCAAAGGATCCAGGATTACAGTAGATATATATTCATCCGGGTTTTACTTTGTCTTTCCTGGATCATTAAAATTTTCCTCATTAATTTTGTCCCGGTATATTCAACAACAATAATACCATTTATCCTTTACTGTAGACGTCGGAATGTATCTTCATTTTAAATCCATAACGCGTGGTTTCTGCTTGCATTATTATCGCTCAGCATCCAAAAACTGGTCGGAAACCCCCCCCCCTCCAATGTATCACATGGGAACATCTGCTTCCCATAGAAAAGGTCCAGATGAATAAAAAAAAAAAGTATCGATCAGCAGAACAGCCGAATCCGACGTTTCTTCGCTTTCTCCCTCGCAGTTTATTCCACTGTTACGTACTTTCCTTCATTCATCGGCGAACATCAGCGCTCATCCCTATTTGCTTCAGCTTGGTTCAGCCTCTTTTGTGGCGTCCAGGAAAATAAAATAGCTGCAAATGGGAACTGGATAGTAATTCTGAATCCCATGTGTCCGTTCTGCCTGTCCCGTTGCTGTAGCATTATTTCCAGCCCGCTAGCCCATGGTTTCGCAGCAAACGTTAGCAGGGATTTTTAAGCAAATGCGCTCCGTTTCTCCTGCTCTGTTTTTCAGGGTTTCCCCCTATTTCACTGCTGCAGGAAAGGGAGGGACTACACAAGCTACTATGGACGCTGCTTATTTCTGCTTAAAGACACAGACCGTGGCTGTGAAGGATCTGGGAAGCTGCTCCGCCTCCCAAGGCTGACAATTTAAAACGTGTTTGTATCACGCAGATCAACCAACCTACATTATCAATATATCAGATCAAATTAAACTGAAATATGTTTAGCCATAACGAAATTTGAAACAAAACTAATCAATTATGAAGGAAACCTATTTTCAACCTTTCGCCCATATAACCTAAAAGTTGTCATATGAGCATTACAATGATAACGCAATAATACATCTGACTAGTATTGTTTGTGCTCTTTAAAATGTTTTCCCATGTATTATGTTATCCTACACATTTCTTGTGATGTTCTATGTTTTTCGTTTACTTATAAGCCTATTATTGTTTAAAAGCCTACATTTATTAGAAAGAAAACACAAACCCTTGAGATACAATCTGCATGACTGGTGAGCATGCCGTACCGACTATAAATGTAGGCCAACTTATTACTTTAATTCGTCGATTACTTTAATTCGTCGTGAATGTTAGAAAATATTCAAAACGTACTGTCATTATTTCACTCGTAAGCCATTTGAACGGTTTCACGAAAAATTTATTAGAATTATCTTAATAAGTAAAGAGAAGTATGTATAGTATACCAATTAACATATTTAAGCGTGCAGTTATAGTGGGTTTTTAAAAAATTTCCAATTTCCAGTGATCAATCCAACAAGCTGCACAATATTCAACTTAGCAGCGCTTCTAGAGTTTCAAAGATTTTTTTAATAAAAAAAACATGTCTCCATCTAGCGTTCAATATTTGAAAGCACACGAATAAACTGATTATATCGGTATGAAATGAGTGGTTTTGCAAGAAATCGTGCTCTGTCTTGTCATTTTATTTGCTTGGCAGATATTGCATGGGTGTGGACATTAAAGTCGTGCACGGAATACGGTTTGTATTGATAATACCTTTGCAGGGATTTATTTTCTTATGTTTATACGTCCATGCCGGTCAATAAGGCCTTTGTGATGAATGACACAAAGAGATTGGTAACACTTTGCTTCGAGGGGCACAATTAATATAGTATTATAATAATACTTATCTATTAGTTATCCCCGAACCAAGTTATATATTCATCTCATGTTAATTCATCATTAATGAATCATGGTGCATCTTTCATCCCAAACAATTACTATATTTGTTACTTTATCTGTTAATTCTGTAAACCTTTGTGAACTACTGAAGGAACTACTGAAGGAGCAGGTAATGAATAACCAGGTGAAATACTGATCTCATGTTTGTTCATCACGACCAATCTTTTATCTCGAGTAGCAACTATTCGTGTTCATGATTTTTAAATAGTTTGTACTTAAGTAGTAACCGAATTATTACTAAATATTTGTACCCCGTCAAGTAAAATGTTACTAAGACATTAAAATATGAGGATTCTGCTTAGAAAATTAATGCAAAGACTGCGAGAAAAATCTCCCCTTGGATAAAACTGCTTGGCCTAACTGCTTGACTTTTAGCGGTATACCCTGGTGGGCAGGGGTGCCGCAAGGGATTTTGGGCCCCAACCCCAGATCAATCCAATGTTCTAACTTTTCCATTCATCTACGGCACCCCTGCTGGTAAGGAATGTATTATTATTATTATTATTATTATTATTATTATCTACTTTTATTACTACTATCATCATCATTGTTGTTGTTGTTGCAGCTGTTGTATGCAACTTGCATCCATCCATGATTTTTATGAACCTCTTACATTTATATGCGCGTGCTCGCATGTGATTCAGACAGCTCCACGGGTGCACACACGCGCACTCGCACGCGCTCGGAGTCGGTATTTAAAGGGTCTCCCCGAAATCACGGGAAGTTCAAGCGGCGCTTCCTGTTAGCAACCGATCGACGCCATCCGCTGTTTCCAAGGCAGGAAGGGACGACGCTCTCCGCCCGCTTTCCTCAATTTATATCTAGAAATACATAGAAAAACATTCTTCGCCCCGGCTTAAAAAGAGTAAAGTAAGGGAGCTGATTATCTGTACAGCGTCTGGTTTGTATAGCAGCTGCTTTACACCTGAAAGATTTGCTCGAAAGTTAGCTAGCTAGCTGGGTCTCACCACAGAAAACTTATAATAACGAAGCGTGATGAACTTGCATCATTATCAGATGTATATAACTTTAGTAGTAAATTTAAAACGCAACTAACCGTTTGCTAAGTGCTATGTGTTTGAGGGGTGCGTCAGAAATCGAAGTACGTTTTCCTACGTTAAGTGCACCTATGTTCAGGTTGTAAATGTACAGTTTGTAATTTGCAGATTAACTACACAAAAGGGAGATGTATTATAAATAGCAGAACGTAACACAAAGTGTTGATAAGAGGTACTGCGTTCAGGGATCGGCTTTCCGTCCTCATTTCAGGATAAAATGAGCGAGCAGATCAAGTTCATCGTGGAGCAACTTAACAAAGAGCCGTTCAAGAAGAACCTGAACCTCATCACTTTCGACTCGATGGAGCCCATGCAGCTGCTGCAGACCCTCAACGACGTGCTGGCAGAGATCGACCCCAAGGTGCGACCGCATGCCGGTATTCGATCGATCAGCGCTATCGAGCCTTTCTGCGCATGTGCAGTTCCACCGTTTTGGAATTAGGGTTAGGTTTTAGGGTTAGGGTAAGGGTTTTAGGGTAGGGGTGCCCAGTCCTGCTCCTGGAGAGCTACCACCCTGCAGAGCTTAGGTACAGCCATAATTTAAGACACCTGATACAGATAATCAGGTCCTTCAGTATTGCCTCAGTATTAGTCAGCTATGTTGAAGTTAAGCTGGTTCTCATACTGAGATATAACGGAAGGGCCTGGTTATCTGAATCAGGTGTGTTAAGTTAGGGCTGTAGCTAAGCTCTGCAGGGTGGTAGCTCTCCAGGAGCAGGACTGGGCAGCCCTGTTTTAGGGGGTTAGGTTAGGGCTATCGATTAGCACTACGGTAGCCTAACTCGACAGAACACCGGTCCGACACCCCCCGAATCTCCCCCCTGAGGTTTGCGCATCTCACGCTGAGCTCTCACCTCGCAGCAAGCCGTCGATATCCGAGAGGAGATGCCTGAGCAAACAGCCAGACGGATGTTTGCCCTGCTGGCCACGCTGAAGTACAGACCACCTGGGACGTCTGCCGAAGCGTGAGTCAGACCGAGAGAAAGCGGTCCGTTTCTGGAGGGCGAGGGTGGAGTCCGATGGGGGGGGGGGTATTCCTAGGGTTTAATGACTTGTGGGCACCTTTACGCTTAGTCTGCCTGGCTTGTTGAACGTGGCCATCAGTAATTTCTTAGGGTTGTAACTGTAAAATGCAAAGTACCAGTGAAAAGGCTTCACATACACTGAGATTTTCTAGATTTGCATACAACTCGCTTAACATTTACTAAAAATACACGCAGTGTTCTTTGCTAACAAATTTACAGCATGTTCACCATTTGAGTAGCTTTATCCATCCATCCATTTTCCAAACCGCTTATCCTACTGGGTCGCGGGGGATCCGGAGCCTATCCCGGAAGCAATGGGCACGAGACAGGCTGGCCCCCAATCCTGGGTTGTTCCCTATCGCAGGGCACAATCACACACCATTCACTCATACATGCACACTTATGGGAAATTTAGCAACTCCAATTAGCCTCAGCATGTTTTTGGACTGTAAGGGGGAAACCGGAGTACCCGGAGGAAACCCCACGACATGGGGAGAACATGCAAACTCCGCACACATGTGACCCAGGCGGAGACTCAAATTCGGGTCCCAGAGGCAACAGTGCTAACCACTGCACCACCATGCCGCCCCCCTTGAGTAGCTTTATTAGCAGGAAAATGTCATATGTTTGATTCATCAACGTAACCTCCTAACAGTTATAATAGCAGAAGAAATTTTGAATCATTCTTTCTACAAGGGACATTAAATACTGCTCTGTTTCATCCCATGAAACAGTTAACTAGTGCATTTAAAGTCAAAGGACAGCCTAGAATTTAACTGCCAACCAGTTAATGGGAAACTTGTTTTATTTTTAGACTTGTACTTTTCATTCATAGTTGTTCACTCAACTTTCCAATGCTTAAGAATAAAAAATCTGCGGTTTATGAAATAAATGGGGAAAGTGGCGCTAGCTCCGGGTTGCCCTAGTGACACAGTTTAAAACTTTAATTGAAAGTTTCTGCTGGTTTTGCAGGCAGCGTTATTTCTGTGCCCATCCAGTGCCGTAGTGTCACATGAGACCTCAGCCCATTGCCTGCATCTCTCTGCCTGTTCACCCTGAGTGGTCGCTTCAAAGAGGGGCGGATGTGGTGAACTCGCCACTGTAAACTGCAGGTGGCCTGTGAGTTTGAGCCGGGGCATAGCTGGAAATTCTCACCCCCCCCCTAACAAAATGTCACCTTGGCCCCCTCGAATTTTCCTTACATCGATTTTATTACCTTTCATTTTCTGGCCCCCTGGGTAGGGTATCCATGCCCCTAGTTGAGCTAATGTATGTGGGACTGAGAGTGTGCCCTGTGATAGGCTGGCATAATGCCCAGGGCCACCTCTGCTTTATACTCCCCTAATAACCCTCTCTTCTTTTCTCCCTGGTTCTCCTGCTATAGGAGTAGCTTCCGTCAGGGCCTGGTGACAGGCAGCAAGCCTGTTGTCCACCCTGTGCTACACTGGCTGCTGACAAGGATCACGGAACTGAAGAAGAGGGCATACTTGGCCCAGTTCCTCATGAAGCTGGAGGTGCCTGCTGAGTTCATGCAAGACGATGTCGTTGCTGACACCTTCCACCAGGTGGGCTCGCTGTGCACTGTTTGGATCTGTTACTCAGGGTGTCAGTGCCAGTTGCAAGGAAACCCATCTGTCTTCAAACCTCTGATCCAATAGCAGGCCTTGGCAGCACTATTCAGGGAAGTTAGATTTCACGTTCGGCTTAATTTTTACTAATCATATAACTATTCTTTTTAACGTGATAATCAGATTACATATGCAAGGCGTCTTAGGGGTGGTTTATTCATCTTAAGTGACTTAATAATAATGATAAATCTTTATTTTGCTTTTTGTATGAGTATGCGTATAGCAATTACTTGGCTATTGCATGTGGCAGATTTCTCTTTGAAACAGACGGAGGGGTGGCATGGTGGTGCATGCAGTGGTTAGCACTGTTGCCTCACACCTCTGGGACCAGGGTTCGAGTCTCCACCTGGGTTGCATGTGTGTGGAGTTTGCATGTTCTCCCCAAGTCGTCGTGGGGTTTCCTCCGGGTACTCCAGTCTCCCCCCACAGTCCAAAAACATGCTGAGGCTAATTGGACTTGCTAAAAAAATTGCCCATAGGAGTGCATGTGTACGTGAATGGTGTGTGAGTGTGCCCTGCGATGGGCTAGCCCCCCATCCTGGGTTGTTCCCTGCCTCGTGCCCATTGCTTCCGGGATGGGATCCGGATCTCCTGCGACCCAGTAGAATAAGCGGTTTGGAAAATGGATGGATGGATGGAAGTAGATGGATGACAGATTGAAGTGAGGGGTCGGGATGAATGGTCAGCCAGCATCTGTGCAGCATTTTGGGCTGAGGTTCTGGCTCACAAGCCCAATAGTGATATGGACTGTCTGCCAGCCACATAGGTCAAACCGGTGTCCTTCCAGTCACAGACACGCAGCCCTGACCCCAGAGCTATATTATTGTGGTTCTTCCCTTTATCGAACCACTTGTCCAAAATGTCTTCAGTTTGTGTTCAGTTAAGTAAACGTACAGATCTGAACCTTTTACCAGTCTTTGTAAAATATGAAAGATTATTGTTCTCCCAGCTGTTATGCATTCTGACAATTACCGCTACGTAGTTTACATATCTGATGACCCTCTGGTTTCATGCATTGTGTACAAAACAAACGGTAAAATTTGTTTATTAAAATTACTTTCAAATCAGTAGAGAGTGTCCCAGTTATGTTTATCCTTATCTTCTTTTCTAAAATGAGTCGTAGCAGAAGCATACTGGGTATGTTTTCATCATGAATTAATCAACCAATAACGAGTAATTTTATAAAGATTTCCAGATAAGATAAGCCCCATGCAGGCTTAGGGAAGTTGATTCCCTTGCCCCTTCAAAGAATCAGTCAAATAGTACACTTGGAAAACGGATGACAAACACTGTACGAATGTGTTTTGTCCATGGCTATTGTCCATCACCCTCTGTTGGGAGAGGCTTGCAGTTGTACCCTTGAAGAGTTTTTAACCGTAAATGTGCCCATGGAGAGATTCAGCTTTATGAAGTGGTTACAGTTTTGTGATTATGGAGCTTAAGTTGTGTTTGGGTGAAAATGTATGCAAAATAATTATTGTGTTCATATCATAACCCGTTTTATCTCTTTGGGTGAGGGATCTCAAAGGCAGCAGATTGCTTAAAATTCCAGGCCTCTTCAAAATTGTCTCCATGAAGCTTTTTTATTTATAAGGTCTGTCTTTTAAAGATGATTATTCATCCTGTTCTTTCCTAGTATGAAGAGCTGGTGGAAGGTTTCAAGACCTACCACAAGGAGTGTGAGCAGCTGAGGAGCTCAGGCTTCTCCACCGCTGAGATCCGGCGGGTGAGTGGGAAGTAGGGGACGCTCCGTGGCCTGGGGTTGACGGCCCCTCAACCATCCAGGCTGATTGGTGGTTTTTATGGGATGGCGTGAGAGCCGTCTCTGCTGGCCTGATCTTGTGAGATATCCCTCTGTGATTACGTGATTAGTCGGGAGTTAGGGTTAATTCTAAATTACTGATGTGATTATGGATTCTTAGAACATTATCCAAACAATTATCTATTAAACTTTTAGTATAAACATCTGCAGAGCTCATGAATTTCACAGTGATGTCTCATAAAATAGCTTTGTGCAACTAGAAATAATTCAGTAAGGATATAACCATTTATTAAATGGTTATAATTTCACAAAAGGGAAATTATTGGTTTTTGGTTTAATATATTTAGGATGATATAACGTTTTTCATATTTTAATATTCATTTACCAGGGGTGGTCTCCTTTTTGCTGTTGAAATTAAATTTGTGCAATAAATTTCACATTTATGGCGCTTTTCACATGTGAGCCTTGTTCCTCAAAAACTTATTAATTTATAGTTGCTCTCTGTTGCCCATCAACTTCAGGACATTGGGGTAATGGAGGAGGAGAAGGACCAGCTGATTAAACGAGTGGAGAGGTTGAAGAAAAGGGTGAGTCCTCCAAGGCCTGGCAGATATGCCTCTGGGACACCAGGCCTTTTGCAGAAGCCGCCTGCGGAATGAAAACACAGGCCCAGTGTTAACCGCTTCCTTGAGCTAACGAGGTGCAGCAATGTGTTTGACATGCCGAGGGTTTTAGCTCATTACCGAGGGCAAAGGAGCAGGGGTGATGATTCGGTGATGATTTAGTGTGTTTGCCACGGTCCTGGGATGCCGCAGAAGGAGTCGAATTCCAAGCAGCTCCTTCAGAAGGGACCGGGGAACCTGATCTCTGCTGTAGCTTAACGCTGCTGCCCCTTCTGTCCACTAGGTGGAGTCTGTGTCCAACCACGGGCGTATGCTTGAGCTTGTCAGTCAGCTACGGATTGAGAAGGAGCGAGAGGAGTCGCTCGCCCACCAGAAGCAGGAGCAGAAGAACCAGGTATTCCCTTCCCACCTCCTCGGTGGACAGTTTGCCAGACTTTGTAGGGCAGCCTTGCTGGTTTTTTTTCCATGTCCAGCTGCTGTGTTTCACAGCATTTTTACAGCTACATCAAAGGGGCTGGATGCCTCTCACAGAAGTCATTTCCTTTTGATTCACAACAAAGCTGGATTTTTATTTGATCTATAAATATCAGTGAGCAAGACTGTCTGTCTGTTTGCAAGTCAAAGATCTCATGTAATGGAAAAAGATAAAAAAAAATAACTCTGATATTTTGATTGGAGGTCAGTATCAGGTGAGTTGAGGGACCTGCGAGGTTTATATTTCAAAGAAATGAGCCAATGAAGTCCTGCGAGGAAGCAGACCGAAGCACTAGCTAAGCTTTATTGACGGTGAAGTTTCTATTTAATTTTTAATGCCGTATTAAACCTGGTTTGGGTTACTTTCCATTTAAACATTCTTATAAATCCAAATCTGATTAATGGGGTGGCAGTTAACACAGGGAACAGACTGCAGGAAGTAAATATTAAAAGAGGTAGTCGGTTGGTTAGTATGTGTACATTTTGTAGGCAGATTAGTGATGATGCAGACTACCCATGGTGTGTATTCTGTGATTCGTCCACGTGTAACCAGCTGTGCTGTGATTGGCCCTTATGTCATTTTCAATCCTATTAGAATTCCTTGGGGGGGGGGGGGGGGCGGCGGCATCGGACAGCCAGTTGTCCTTGGCCCCCCAGAGGTGGTTTCTTCTACCCTTTTCTCTGTTTCTCTGTTATTCTGTCTTAATCATGTTGTACCACAACACACCCTTGTAAAGCACTTTAAGGCGACTTGTGAAAGCCGCTATATAAAAATAAATCAAATTAACTTGAATTAAATTGAAAGTAATCTGCTTGCTGTGCTTGGCCCCTGTGCAGCTATTCCAAGCGGAGCAGAGACTGCAGAGGTGCCAACTGCAGCTGAAGGAGCTTCGCCAGGCGGCTGCCGATGCCAAGCCGGAGAGTGAGTGGCTGGCGTGTGGCGTCCTCCTCTGCTGATGGCAGGACGGATGCAGCTGACAGTCAACAAGGGGCTTTAACTTAGGTCTATGCTGAAGAGCCTTTAGAGATGCTATGAATACAGTTGGCTATGACCATTGAGGGACGTGTAAGTCTGACGGCCAGGGATTTTTGCCCGTGTCTGGAAGGTCATGGGTTCACGTTCTGTGGTTGGTCCTTCATGCATTTCGCTGTGGAGCCCTTTTGCAAGACCCTTAACCCTAATTGCTCTAGGGATTTTTCTCTCTGACCTCAAAAGTTTTGTACGTTACTTTGGACAAAAGTGTGACAGGTGTCCATGCTTCTTAAAACGGATCCGCCAACTTGTGTCGTCACTGTCCAGTGCCAAAGGTGTATGTTCATTATTATTGTCAGGAATATCATAATGGCTCTTTAGAATAAACCGGAAACAACATAACGAGGCTCCCTTAGCATCTGTCTCTACGCTGCCTAGACTGGTCAGCAAGTGAAATACGTTAGTGTCAACGAGACACAAACTAATCTCGCTTTATATTCACAATCAACAATGATGTTGGCTAGCTAGCTAGCTTTGTGTTAAAATTTGCAACATAAAATAATCCATACGAATAACCATTATGAATACAAATTTTAACTACTGCAAACATATACTAGTTAAATGAATGCCTTCACAAATGATCTTTTCAGTGGGTAATTAGAGAATGTGACTCTTTAATATAGATGGAATGCACCCATTTGTCCATAGATGATGGTACGTAGTTTTCACTGGACAGTGATAGTGTGTAGATTGGAGGGGCTTTCGGCCGCGTCTTGAAAATAAGTGTCTTGCTCTGGGAATCGCTTATGTGTGACACCTAGTCGGTGTTTTACCTTCTGTTTTTCACGTTCACATTAATCAGTAACTGGACCTCGTTCATAGCCTAGAGCTTATAATACGATGCGAGTTACATCTTTAAGGGTGAGATTAACTTTATTGACCCTGGGGAAATTCCGGTGCATCCAGCGACAAGAACGCAGTGCACAGACGTACGTATAGTGCAAACAAATAACTGTAGTGCCAACAGATTTAGAAAGTACACGGCAGACAAATGAAATTTGGCCAGCTGTTGGCAGACTTAAAGCAGTCACCCAGAATGCCAGCTGTCATGAGCGCCTCCTGCAGCTCTTAAATAATTACATGTCTTTGTTCTGTAGGTGTAAATATATGTTTGATTAAGGTCATGCATTGTAGCAGCTGTTTAGTAGAACCTTTGGGTTTGGATTACTGAGCGTTTCGTCTTGCGCCTTGCTTGTCCTGGCTTCTTCACATGACCGGCTTTGGTAACCCTTTTCTGAGTCGTCGCCGCTGACGGAAGAGGCTGCACGAGCTCCTCAGCTGACATTGCCGTCCCTCGTTCAGGTCTCATGAAGCGACTGGAGGAGGAGATCAAGTTCAACACCTACATGGTGTCTGACAAGCTGCCTAAGGAGCTGGAGGGCAGGCGGCGGGTGGTGCAGTATCTGCAGCGGGTGGTGCTGGAGCCGGCCATGGGGCAGGACGAGCTGGAGGAGCTGGAGGACAAGGTCAGCTTCCTGGTGCCCCAAAGAGGCCCTCGGCTCCGCAGGCAAAGTCAGCGACAGTCAGTGCCGCACTTGTGCACAGGCTGACCTGGGCCCTGAGTTTGCTACAGTAGCATTTTATGCTGTAGGCAGGGCCCCAACAATGACTTTAGCCCCCACTCTCCTAAATTGGGATTAGGACAATGGCCGGACCAGCTTAAGGAGCAGACATGACAAGAATGAGGATACCACTGACAGTGCAACTGTCACCAGGGTGATTTACGCACAGGCCGATGTGATGGAAAATGTCACAAAGAGATGCATCATCTGTGGCTTAAAGGCTCCGTTCCAGGAGTACAGTGTATGAAGCCAATTGTGCTGGGCAGCACACACACAATGTGGATGTTTGTGAATTTAAAATTAATGTGTTATGGATGAAGAGGTATAATTTACTGCATAAAGCAGGGCAGTAACTAACTTCACTTCAACGGAAGCTGTAGTTGTTTATTAGCACTTGCGTCTTATTTTTGTCTCAAATCGGTTGTGCGCACGCTACTGTCCAGCTGCTATCTGTGGACATGTTGCTACGGTGTTTGTGTGTGCAAAATACTACGGAATGTGTCATAATCAACTGGTATTACTAACAATGGCTAACAGCAAACCAGGCTGCAGCTGGGCCCTGTTTCAAGAAAGCAGGATTTCTTGCTTAGCCAGATAACTTGTCAGATTTAAGGTAATCCGGCTAAGCAAGCAATCCCAGTTCCTATTTCTGAGGTAAATGTAACGCAAAAAAAATGCAAACTGATGTACTGTGATAAGATTTTCTGATTGGCCCAGTGTCACCCCTTTCGGCCACTTGCCAAGGGCAGTGCTTTTGGTTTAATGCCCCCTCGAACTTCAGCATCATCCCCACCGGGCATGTGTCACGTAAGAGTGTGTTACTCCTCTGTGGATCCGCATGAGTGTGCCTGCGCTGGCTTACAGTGGGGTGTCCACTGCAAAGAACATGCATGTGTTTGTGCGCATTAGCCGTATTGTATGAATGAAGGGGCGAGATCAGCGTTGATCATCCAGCTGCGTTTGTTAATTTCATCTCGACTGACATTCACCTTTTCCCATCCAGATTCGGGATGTGAACGTGCAAATCAATCAGCTTATTGAGAGGAGGATGATGAGGAACGATCCCATGGACGACAAGCTCTCCCTCTTCAGACAGCAGGTGGGAGCGGCAGTCCTGGGTCGCTGCCCCGTTGCTGGGGCATAGTCCTCAAGGTCCAGCACGAGGGTCCTACCATGTGACCGTCCTCTGTATTTTTGTCTGCTGTCCGCCTTCCCTGATTGGCTGCTGTGCACACAGTTTAAGTTTACATAACCAGGGGTTATGTAAGTTTCAGGTTTAAAATGTGATATTTTCAGATGGCATGATGCCTGCTGATTCCTTATCACAGAGAGAGGTCTTATTCTTTATCTCTGATTTTAGATAAGGAGGATTAATGGCCACATGTATGAGCTGGATTGAGTTCCAGAAAGACAGTTCTTTTCCTTAACATTTGATGAATACTTGTGGCGGTTGTTTTTGCTCCAGAAGAACATTAATATTGTAAGCTAATAAAAATAAGCTTAGAAGTCAACAGTATTTTAGTTTGTTTTTCCTTATATTCCATCTTATAAATTCCATCAGCAAAAGCTTAATACTCAGTCTTCATTTTGGACCAAAACTTTTCAGAAAACAATTCAAAAGGGAATCTGATTAATTTTGTTTCTTGTTCTGCAAAAGCCCTTGGGGAAAGTCTTGTAAATTCTCTAGTGGTTTTGCTCAGCGTTGAGGTTTATGAAGCATCTTCATACTTGACTGTATATTTGGGATGCGTGTCCCTGCTGGCTAAGCTGACCAGGAGCCCCTAATGCCCTGACGTACATTTAATTTAGCCTTTAGTTTGTGGCTTGGCAGCCATGGTGGAGGATGGCATGGTCAGAGTACCTGCTAATTTGCTGGTGGCTGTACTGTAATTTAGCATGACTGCAGTGCGTGCTAACCTGCCGGGTGGCTATATTACAGGTTAGAGTGCGCACAATGTACGCACAAGCCTGGAGGCATGTTTGTACACATGGAGGTGCTAGCAGGTCGCAGTCTGATGGGGAAGTATAGCCATTGAGTAATCACCCCCGGCCTGGGTTTATCCAGAAATAAAGTGGTCTGCTCTCTGCACAGTGCTGCTACCCCAGGTACCGCTGCTCCCCCCCCCCCCCCCCGTGTCATAACGTCTCTGACCTGACCAGCCCCCTTTTTTTAAACTTTACCTAATATGGGTAAAACATGACGAGCGTTGGGGAGGCGGCTGCCAGATTTCGACCCGATTTGGGAATGGCCTGTAAGCAGCGGCCGTGGTTCCTGTGAGGTGGAGGCACAGCGAGGTCCCGGCTTCTGTTAATACCTGGGAGCTCCACACGAGGACCACAGAGAAGCGTCACGCCATTACAGGTTCCCTGTGCATGAGCAGCGCAAATAGTATCTGACGCTGCGTAAGGTCAGAGAACGACCTGCCTGAATCCCAAGCCTTCAGGGGAAACATCACCCTTAGTGCTAATGCAGAATGCATTGGTAAACAGATCTAAACTGTGCATGTTCCATATCTGCTCTTGGTAATAGCCGATTATTGAAAACCGTCATTCATTTGGCATTAAAGCAGCGATGGGGAATTACGGGAGTCTCACCTTGTTTGGGCTTGACAGGCTTCCATCATCAGCCGGAAGAAGGAGGCGAAGGCAGAGGAGCTGCAGGAGGCGCGCGACGAGCTGGCTGCAGTCGAGAGGGAGCTGGCCCAGAAGAGCAGTCGGCAGCTGGGCCCAGGCGGCAGCGAGGGGATGCGCGGAGATGAGGTGGACTTGTCTAGGAGGGCGCTGTGTGTGTGATGCGCTTCACGTGACATTTACGCTGTGACTCGGGGGGGTGGGCAGGGTGCCGTGTCCACATTGAAAGGGGCTCTACAACCCAGCATGTCTTTGGGGCTTTTCCTGCTGCAGACCGTTACGAGCCACAACTGATGTTGCTCATGCTGGCCGCTGTGGCAGGGAAGCTGATGTGTCTGACTCTCACATTGATGTGTTTGCCTGTCCCCCCCCCACCCCACCCCGTAATGCGGCGCTGACCCCACTGGGGTATGAGAATCCCCTATGCATTAGTAAACATGGGAGGAAGTCGGTATCTGGGTGTCACTCACCCCCGACCTGTAACTTTTCAAACATTCCCATGCTGCCCTATTTATAGAGCAGCCGAAATGGCCCTATAAATGGACAGTATCATACAAGTTGGATGAACTTTCCCCCTCCCGCCTCTGGCTTAGGCAGTTTTGTAAACTGTCTGCTAAATATATCCGGCGAAAAGGAGCAGCGAATTCAGGGAAACCAGCTGCGCTTCAGCGTGTGATCGCCTCTCTCGTGGGGAAATGCGGACGAAAGCATCGGGAACCCCTGTCCATGCGGGGGTTTAAACACCCCGCTGTCCCTGCCGGCGTGGTGACCCATTCATGAAAGGAAGTCCGTTGGGGTGTCGCGAGATGGCCGGCCTCGACTCGGCGGGAGGCGATGGAAACGGAGGTGGCGGTGTTTTGGTGACGTCAGCCGGAGGAAATTAAAGGGAGCCATTTGTCCCGTGTTCCCAGCGCGGGTGGTCGTCACACCGCAGCCAGTGACGCACAGAGCCGTAGACGGGCTGGAACTGGACGCCACCGTGGGCCGCTGGTCCTGGTCTCTGTCGGCAGACGGCTTTTACGAGTAGCTGGGGGGGGTCAGACGCCATCCCCCTGATCCTGGGGAAGGTGGGGGAGTGTCCTTGCATCTGAAATAGCCTGTTCAGCACCCCCGCCCAGCTCCACGCACACTCTTATCTGCATCCCCCCCCCCCCCCCACACTGGATAATGGGCACCCCTATCCCAAAGCCCATCCAAACTTAGAAAGACACCGGCGCTCTGAGGCTAGCTGAAACTCGAGAGAGGGCGCAGGGACCCCATGCGACAACCCCCCCCCCCTCCCCGTGCCGCCCCTGCCACTGCCCATTTAAGGTAGCGTTTTAAAACGTGGAGATCCGGGCCCCCTCTGTGCTCCCCAACGGCTCGGCGGCCGTTACTGGTGTTGCCATGGCGAGTCCCGTCATGCGACGCACTGGGGCTTCCCCCTCCCCCCATAAGGGAGCCCCACGATTTAAGCACATCTTTCAGTCTTGAATCTTATGTGCATTTCTAATAGCAACAGTCACTAATATAGTAAAATGACACTTGGCACAACGGCATCTTCACATTTACTTCTCTTCCACCTGCAGCAGGACAGACGAGGTGTGATCTTGGCTTTGCCCCTCACACAGGGCCGTGCCTCAGGCTTTTACCGGTGCTGTGAGTGTCTGTTTAAAATGTTGCAATAAGACACTTGGGCTGCTTCATTCTTTTAGTAGTTAATGTGTCCTGATGGCCGATTAGTTGCTGGAGGCTCTTTGTTTTCCGAAAGCTTTTGACTGTTATAAATAAAGGCCGCTGTCTTCCCTTATGTGGTCAGTGGCCTTTAAAGTGTCCGGACAGTAAGAGGCCTCACTGGCCACTGCATCCGCAGCACAAATGTGAGCGGAACACTATGCAACGTCGCCCTGCCCCGCTAAGCCCCCAACCTTGTCTGCCCTTGGTGTCCCAAAATATTCGATCCATAAACGCTGAGCGCACTGGCGGCCCCCATGTGCCCCCCGCCGGCATCCGGCACATTCTGTGACAATGTCCAGGGTGATTCTCTCACACCTGGCAGTATTCATGGCCACTGGCAGGAGCACAGAAAGCTGGCGGTGTCCCGTTGCTGTGATCTGCCTTATGGAGATGTCAGCTTTCTGCTTGGCGCGGTGCCCAGCTATAAAGCCAGGGAGAGCAAGGCTGGGGGGGGGGGGGCAGCGGGTTATGGATTTCTCTCACGGACTGCAGTGATGTCCCCAGGGCCGCTCCGTACCGCCTCTGTCACTTGCTCTTGTTTGTCTTCTTCCCCGATCCGTGAGAATTCAAACTGTGGTTCTTCCCTTTAGACTCTGAGGCAATAGTTCCAACGTAACGTGTGAAGCTCATTTCTCAGCAGGTACCAACAAAAACCATTTGTAATGGCCAAGTCGGTCATAACCCACAAACATCCGTGTGTGATGGATTGTGAGTGCCTGCGTGAGTGTGTGAGTGCGTACATTAAAACACCACACACATTTACACAGTGAAAAAGGCGATAATGAAACAAATGGTAACAGTGCAAAGAATGCATTGAATGGAATTCCATAGTGCATGAATGGTGATGGTGTTGTGTGGCGCAGTGCATAGTTGGCAGATGAATTCTGGGAATGTGGCCACGCAGTTCACGTCCATTCATGCTCTCTGGCGCCCCCCCCGACTGTCCCGGACGCACAGTAAAACACCCTGGGGGTGTCTGCCGTTCCCCACTCTCTGCAGTTCAAGCGCTTTGTGGGGAAGCTGAGGAGCAAAAGCTCCGTGTTCAAGAGGAAGCGGCAGGAGCTGGCGGAGCTGCGGGCCGAGTTCGGTGTGCTGCAGCGTACCGAGGAGATCCTGCGTCAGAGGCAGCGCGCCGTCCTGCAGCAGCTGGTGAGGGCGGCCCGCTGCGCGGCTCTCAACCCACCTGACCACTAAATACCCCCCCAACTGGATGTCCCTACCATCCACACCTAAATACGCCCTTGGGGTATTCCACCACTTCATGCTATATTGCAGAATATTCACCATGTACATTCACTCCGCTGTGTTTATTCAGTTCAGTTCAATTTACTTGTACATGGCGCCTTTCACAAAGGTGCTTTACATGGGTGTGTAAATAAGTGTGATAAGTACATCATGAAGACAGAATATAACACAGAGAAAAGGAAAGGCAGAGAAATGAGAGAAAGAAACCCAAATGTCAACGGAGGAGAGCAACCCATCCCCGCGCCCCCCAGGCATACTAACATTGTAGGAAAATGAAAGAGTTGCTTGCTTGGTTAAAGCCTGATGTAAACTGTGGTCAAGGTCAAAGCCAAAGTCCATAAGTCTATTCTCCGTGCTGGGCGGCAGGTTGAACGCTGCACCAATGGTTATTAATCCACTGCTTAATGACGCCGTATTTATCGTTTACATGCACATTGCACTGTGTCCCCTCATGTCCGAGTCCCCTGTTATGTGGTTTGCACTTTGTCTTTTGCAAATCCCACCCCCCCCTCCTCTGGTGGAACATTATTTCATGCCACTGTATACCTGCACATGGACAGTAGGACGGCAAAGTCCACTTGACTTGACTTTCATCCCCAATGAAAGCACTTTCTGTTGCTTTAGTTTTAGGGATTCGAACCCATAGCCATGCCTTGTTAGCGCAGTGCGCTATGCTTCGTTTTCCCCACAGTCTCCCACACCCATTTGGGGGCACTATTGTTACCCTGTCGAACCTGTACATGCGCAATCGGCCGTGTGCGTACCCACGCAAATCGCACTACCTGACAGTGAAGGGACGCAGTCTTCCTGGAAGTGCGTTTGCACCTCATAACCCGGCCGGCTCCTCCTGGTTCGCTGACGTCGGGGGCTTGAGGCTGCGGCTATTTGGGTAACCGGCGTGTGTTCCCCGTATCCCGTGTTGGCACGGCCTCTTATCCAAGAATTTAAGCCATCAGCACCAGCAGCACTCCCCGGTTAACCCCCCGTGACCTCCCTGCCTGACTGTAACTCCACCCAAATCGCCTCCCGCTGCATTCTGGGGAATCACTATGCCTGTTTCACATGACCTTCCAAACCGAAACTATTCAAGCTTTGATATATATGAATTCAATGCGTTAGTCAGCCTGAAATGGTAACCTTTTGGCACCGTTTTGGTCCGTGCTGTTTGGTGCCATGTACGCTTTTGGCTTTTGATAGGCGATTGATTTGCTGAACACTGATATTAATTTGTCAGGGAATAGAGGTGTTAGGGAGATTCAAACGTGTCCTTACCATCCCCTGAGGAGAAGCAGATGGTGTCTAAGAAGCTTTTCGCCTGGGCACCTTATCTGCTAATGACACATAATGCTTTTCCCAGTCGCTAACATCTCTGTGGATTGATCATGTGTGAGCTGAAGCCCTTGCTATCAGTCAGCCTGTGTGTGCTAGCCGGGCTGCCATCGCTCTGTTTGTCCCGAGCCGCTCCCCGTAACGTGCCATGTCTCCCCGTCGCACCTGCAGCAATCCGTGGAGGCGCAAAAGGGGGTCTCGGGCTACAGCGACACGCAGGAAGAGCTGGAGAGGGTGTCCTCCATCAAGAGCGAGCTGGACGAGATGAAGGGCAGGACACTGGACGACATGTCTGAGATGGTGAGCAGGAATGGGAATTGGCTCCTGAACCCCCCCCCACCTCACAGAGCAGCCAGAGCTCCCATCAGAATGTTACCTGCATCCCACCTTGAAAATGCAGCTTTTCGTAAACATGCCCCAGGTTGTTAGGCCGTACCTGAACCTTTTTAGTACTGGCCAATTTAAAAACAAGGCAAGTTTCACTTTTAATACAGAGGTCACTCACAGTGCTTTACAGGAATATAAAGAAAAGACAGAAGTTAAAAATAAAAGAATATCAAATTAAAATATGAGCGCACAGAAGACTATAAATGTGAGTTATCCAAGATGCAGATATCATGAAAATAATTAAGTATACAAGAGGTGAGGGAGACTCGGCGGTGGGGGAGACTCGGCGGTGAGGGAGACTCGGGTATCTGTCTTTCGTGGCCTTTCCTTTCAGTCAGTGTTGAGGTATCTCATCCACCTGTGCAGTCGATCTGTCATTGTTTGTCGGAGACTCGCTGGCCCTGGATCAGGTGCGCAGCCCCAAACGCCAACGCCGGCCCTCTGGTCCGCTTTTGTCTTCAGAACTGGGGTTCTCACTTTGTGGGGGGGGGGGTGGTGATCTTGCCTCAGCATTCCCGGCCCGGTGCCACGGAGGAGACATTCTCTGACCTTATGGTCTGGTACTTGCTGAGAAAGGCTCCAGATTCCCGGGATCTCGCTTCTCGGTGATCATGTTCCCGTTGGCGCGGGGCAGGGAAAGCTCGATGGCACTCTGGGCAGAGGTCACCTCACCCCCCTTACCAAACACCCGCCACACCCAAGCAGTGACTCTCTCTGCAGGTGAGGAAGCTGAACTCTGTGATCATGGAGAAGAAGACGGCTCTGGCACCGCTGATCAAGGAGCTACGCCCTCTCAGGCAGCAGTGTCAGGTGACCCTGCAGAACCGCCCACACCTGCCCCCCACCCCAAACACACCCAATTCAATCTAGTTCAGGTTATTTATATAGCTTCTTTCGTAAGTCGCCCCAAAGCACTTGACAGGTGTGTTTGGGAATCCATTACTAGACAATTTATAAACAAAAATGGTGCTTGAAATAAGCAAGAAGGAAAGAGAATAACAGAAGACAATGAGAGAGGGGAACCAAAATACGGAAAGATCACTGATCCCAGACCCCTCTTAGAACCTTCAGCATCTCTGGGATGTGGAAACTGATGTGTAAAGGAGAGAACCTTGTTAAGCATCTCAATAAATGACTAATACGGCAAAAGCTTTTATTGAAGGCGACTGTAGGTTTACATTTTACCCACCATTAAGGACGGATATTTGCAGAAGCGGCCATGTTTAAAAGCTTCTCTCTGAGGAACCTCAACAAAGACCCTCTTGTCTCTGGAGTGGTTACCCATGAAGAGCTTCTGTGTGGGAACTTCAAGAGCTTCACTGCGTTTAAGCTTTTAACGTGTGCAGTGCTGTATCTGTGCTGAGCTGTTTGCTGCGAACTGCAGAATCGCTTTGCAGAATTCCCACTCATGGGGGGGAATCATGTAAATACATATGGATAGAGGAAAAGCACAAAATGAACCGGAGTGGGGGGGCATTCAGCACGAGCCAGGGGTGAAAACAGCTTTGTTGCCAGCCTGCTCATGGTGCCCCCACGTTCCCTGGTGTTGAGGGTTATATTTTATTAAAGGCATGGCAGCCTGTCTAGGTGACAGGTGCAGTGAGTGACAAGGACAGCAAGCTGCTGTGAAATGGCATCCTTTCCATGGCTGATTGTTTTTCCTTTACTAGATGCGCGTGTGTCTGTCTCAACAGGAGCTGACCCAGGAGTACGAGGTGAAAAAGGCCCAGTATGACAGCTGTGCGGCCGGTCTGGAGAGCAGCTGGTCCAAACTGGAGCAGGTACCATGTCGCTTGGACCTTGGGCAGTGAAGGTCACAGTACCGTTCGAGTCGGCGCTCTTCTTCAAACTGAGAATCCATTTGTAGTCTTCACACTGTAACCCTCAATGTCCTCAGACCAGTGTCTCGCTGCCACCACAGTGCTGAGCCCCCTGATCGAGGAAGCGATTACACGTTACAATGAGTGGTTCTTCTATAGAGCCCTTTCCTCTGCCTTGTCATGTCCGCACAGGAAGTGAAGGCACTGCAGGAAGAGATGACTCAGGAGGAAAGCCGCTATCACCACATAAACTGCACGAGAGAGGTTAGTGAGTACGGTCTTTGCACGTGGACCACCCAGCAACCCTTCACGTCGAGGATGGAGGGCAAGAGCCCTTCTGACTCTCTTCCACACAGATCGTGGAGATGCAGATACAGAGAGCGGCCGATGAGATGAAGTTCTACGTGTCACCTGACCCACAGGAGAGGAAGAAGGCCCTCAGGTGGGTCCTGCTATAGCATGTAGCTGCGTCTGGGTCATGCTAGTGAATCCCGTTAGCATTCTGCTAACATTCACCTAGTACAAAGCTAATGGAGTCTTTTTAGCACTAGATCGTTTTAGCAAGGTTCCACTAGCTTGTAGCATGGACGTGCTAATATATAGCTTCCTGACAGCTCCTACCCTGGTCCCACTGACTTGTAGCATGGGTGTGCTAGCATATAGCATCAGTGTGGGGAGCAGTCTTGCTAGCTTGTGCGTTCAGGTGATGCCAATGTGGAGGTAGTAATGACTTCTGAACTGGCTGCCTCTCACTTTACACTCCCATACGAACTGGCAGACAGACACTGCTGGCCTGTGAAGCTGTTCTCCACACCTTCTCCTGTAATGTGTGCCTCTCCGAAAGAGCATGAACCTTGGGGTCCTTTGGGCCCCCTTAGTTGCTCTGCTCACTATGCCTGTGAGAGTCTCACTCCTGTGGGCTTTACGGCATTTTAATTACTGCTGGAGTTACTCTCACCCCCAGAATCAGGTGAAGGGACTTAATATCTGAGGGAATTTAAGGGAAAACATCCCTCCATCTTCCACAAATAGTTATCTATCTGGCACTGAATCACAGTGGGAGTGGCGCAGTGGGTAGCAACGTTGCCTTACACCTTTGAGATCAGGGTTCGAGTCTATGCCATGACTCCACGTCTGTGGAGTTTGCATGTTCCTCCCCCCCTCCACCCGCAACCATTAATAGGATGAGTGGTTACAGGAAATGGATGTATGGAGGGTCACAATGAGTGTGGAGACAGCATAGGACACAATGCAAAAGTAATCCATTATAGAGAGTTCAGGTTTCAACTAGTTCAGTATTCTATATATTCAACTGACCAGTTCGAAACTAAACCTTTTTGTACTTTCTGGGCCTGAACTCTCTATAATGGATTACTTTTGTGAGTGACTGCGGGTGGGATTATGGGATACATCCCCGGGAAATGCTTCAGAGACCATTAATGTGTACTGGTCACATGCGCCTCCACACCCCCATGAGGCGCAGGGCGCAGCGCGGTAGCGTCACGGGCTGCACGTTACTGACCTGCACTCGCTACCTTTCAGGGAGCAGTACATGAAGAACATTGCAGAGCAAGAGAGCCTGGGCAAGGTGAGTACGGGGCCGTCCGTACATTCTGTTGCCGTCACTAGGGGGCGACGTGCTGCATAGCTGCTCATGAGTCCATGATGGTCAGACTTACTAGATGGATGGACATGATATGTTTGCTCATTATACACAATGACAGACTTCTATAATCCTATAGGAAGCTTCACGGTTGTATGCGTCAGGCAGGGTCTATATATGCCAGCATATTGCCTGAACGTGTTCCACTCCAAAACAAAACGTGTTTGATATGAAGGGGTCGGTGAGGAGTCATTATGGCCATAGCCTTCCTAAGCGGGCACTGCCCTCACTGGCACTGCAATTCAGCGTGAGCTCAGTGTTTGAGTGTGGAGTCGGGCTACATCAAAGTGAGGGGATGCCCCCATCAGCACCAGGCAGTGACATCAAAGGGACACGCCTGTATTTCATTTGTTTGCAAAGCATCTTTATTGAAGCTTTTTTCCCCTTCAAAGTACAAAAGCTTTTTACATCACTTAGGTAAACAAGTTGCTATTGCTGAGACATGCGAGTGATTCTGATGAATGAGGTACAGACCAGTTGTTTGCTCCACCTAATCTCCCTGGGGTCACAAAGGGCCCCATGTGCCCCTGTCCTGGCGATGAATCTCTCCCACCCTCCTCCCCGGGCCACAGAAGCTGCGGGAGACCCAGAAGGCCGTGCGGGAGAGCCACGCCCCCAACATGAAGCAGGTGAAGGTGTGGAGGGACCTGGAGCAGCTGATGGAGTGTAAGCGCGAGTGTTTCCTGCGGGCCCAGAGCCAGGCGTCTGTGGGCCAGGTCTTCCAGGAGGGGGGCGAGGACAGGCTGGTGCTGTGAGGCCCCCCTCCCATATCAATACACTATTATTATATCTATGCGCAGCTTTGTGCGGTTCAGCTTCCGTTTTGCTTCTGATTCTTCAGGACTGTGCTGCAAGTTTTGCAGGAGCCTGTTGCTTTTCGTTGCACTTTCTGAATGTTGTTTTCTAATAAAAATACGATTCTTTGGTCCTGAATTTTGCATCCACCCCTTTTTATTTTGTTTCGTCTTTCCTCCATGTCAGCCTAATGGAGGACATTTCAGCCCCCGGAGGTGTCCGGTGGAATAAGAGGGGTTAATTTTCTCCAGCTGTCTGACTTCAAACAAAGGCAGCCGGGCTCTGACACACCTTCAAGAACACGCTCACATTCATATGTCTAAAGATAACGCCGGACAAAGTGTCGCACTTGCATCGCTGTTGCTCCGTATTATTTCGGGGAACAGCAGACATGACCTTGGGTAGAGGGGCTTGCCAATTTTGGAGCTCACTGGACCCGTGGTGAAGGGACAGTGGTAGCCTGATGAAGGGGGTGGGGGACGAGACTCTCCTTCGATGAGACTAGTAAACCTTTCCCCGCTGAGCCAGAAACGCTGTGATAATTCACAATCTTTCTGCCATCTTTTCAATCTTTCTCCATGTTACATGAAGCGGCAAACACCATCGGCTTCGCTCCGGCAAAAACGCCTAGTGCTCCATGGCGCCTGTACATGGTGTTTTAGTCACGGGTGAAGAAATTAAAACTCCCTTTAAAAATAATGAGCCCTTTAGGCGCTAGCAGTTATGAGTTGCTTAGAATGGGTTTATCGGGTGGAACGTACCTTTCCATGTGACACAAGGCTCAACCTACGGAGGACATTCCACTCTCCTGTATATATAGATGTTTAGGATAGCTTTTAAGACTGCATGCTGGCTGGGGTTAGCGGAAGGACCCTGCAGTGGAACAGTACTCTAGAATAATGGTTAAGCATGACAGTTGGTCAATGGACTAAATTCCCATTAAGTTCAAAACATCAGATGAATGACTTTAGGGTTATTATATTCATTCTCAGTTCTAGATTGAATATTTAATTCACTGAATATTTTCAAATGTATCATGTATGTTTTCAGGTTAGGATGGTATGTTCGTGTAATAATGGTTCTTCACTAAATATATATTTTTAATTTGTTGGAAGAAAGTTTGTTTAGGGTGAATTTTTTTTTTAACGTTTTACCACAAACTGGATGTTTGTAACGTCCTGGTAATACTATGCAATATTTAAAACTCCAATGAATCTTTTCTGTGATTTGTGTAGAAGGAAAAAATATGTCGGCTCATTCTGCCATTTGTCTGTCATGGAAAAAATAGCGTCTTCTGACAATAGCGATTTTTAGTAACTAAAATTGGCCAGCGAATGTGCTTTATTTACAAGTACGGATTACAAACACTTCACAAACAAACGTGTCACCTAATGAAGTTTGTTAACTGTAATAGTAAATGTAGAAAACATGTTTTGCTGGTAGACCACTGTGTATATCAGGCCTGAACTATGGCGGTATTGTAAAACTCTACAGCAAAGCTCAAAGGCACTATATTTAGCAGCAGAAATTTTAAACATGCATTGATGGATGCTGTTGTTTAACTTCGTCACTACAGAGACTCTTGGGTGGGAGGGGGGGGTGGATTGTTGCCTGCCTGCATGCAACCGGGGGGGGGGGGTAATTTTAGTCTGCATCCACCTTTCTGTCCATCTTCACAACCTACAGTAACTCAATCCACAGTGGCCAGGATGGGTCAGATCACCCGCACCCAGTCACATCAGGTGCAGTTTGTC
Organism: Brienomyrus brachyistius; assembly: GCF_023856365.1. Taxonomy (NCBI): domain Eukaryota; kingdom Metazoa; phylum Chordata; class Actinopteri; order Osteoglossiformes; family Mormyridae; genus Brienomyrus; species Brienomyrus brachyistius. Next base: position 4,705,521 of record NC_064534.1, on the reverse strand, counting down.
TTAAAAGGAAATGTGATTTGAGCTTAGCAGCTCAGGGTTATTATTAATGACGTGTGGTGGGGGAGGGGGGGGTAGGAGAGCGTTAACAAATGGTAACTGCTGTTCCTGTACAAGCGAGTGTCCCCACCCTTTGTAAACACGCATCACTTACTCCTAGCCCCGGCCCTCACCTCCACTTACCCCGAGGCGCTCGCCGCTCTCTTCAGCTCACATTCTCCCCTCTATCTCTCCCCTCAAGAGGATCCCTATGGTTACACGCAAAGTGCTTTTCCCCTCTTAGGCAACACCATAAGACCCTCGGCATTGTGGGATTGCCCGATTCAGGCTCCAGTCCAGCAGTGTGGCCGTGGGAGGCTCTCCAGCCCCGAGGCACCAGGGGACCCCCTGTTTGCCTGCGCACTTCCTCTTGTTGTGGTGTTGATTTGTGGCCTGGATGACTGGGGCTGAGATAAGCGCTGCCGTGCTTTTTGAGAGAGTCCCGAGCGCTGAATGCTGCGCGCACCGTGCGAGGTTCATGGGGCCGACAGTCATGTCAGCTGTGCTTAATGTCACACGATCACAGTCACGGGCTTCAGGTTACCTGTGTTTTTCAGTAAGTGAGCTCTGTGGCTTAACGTATGAACAAATGATAAAGAACAAATGTATGCTGTGCTGTCAAGCTCAACTTTTATTTGTCACGTATGGGATCATACGCTGTATTAATGTGCAGTGAAATGCTTTTCCACCCGGGTTTTGGATGGTGCTTAAAGGAAGTGTGCATTACAAATCGCAAGATTGCCGGTTTGAATGCCGGGAGTGACCCTACCCCGTTGGGCCCTTCAGCAAGACCCTTAACCTGCAGCTGCTTGGTCCTGGTATGACGTTAATCTACATCCAGCCCTGCAAGCAGGTCCTCTCTCAACTCTCAGGGAAAATTTGAGGGTTGGTAGCAGGATTGGCACTCCTGCCACCAGACAAAACTTCACACTGTTCTTTTCAAACTAGTGTGGTGCTGAGGTACCAGCCACTGCACGGCTGCTCTTGGGGTCACATCCCTGAGGTGATTCATTATGTGGTGGGTGTGGCAACACACTGCATCACTGAGCGCCAGTGATGACAGTAGCTTTACAGATGTGCCAGTACAGTATAGTATGATAACAGTGTATAAAGAGACTTGTTAGCTATGAATGTCCTCATTCAGGGTAGGGGGCTATAGGGAAGAGGCTTTTCTTTAATCTCTCTGCTTTAGCCTTCAGGTTAGAGGCTGTACTTAGGGTGGGTGGGGTCAGAACTGGACCGGCAGTCTGGTACAGCGTCATCTTCCTGGCAGGGTGACGGCTGTGTGATCGGGCAAAATTTAGCGTAACTATTCATCATTAAATCTGGACCTGACTTCTAAAATTCTGCTATAGGTCCCCCTGCATTCATGTCTCTCTACAAAGTGGCTCCATATTCAAGACGGTGTGACCCTTTCAAGTAGTAATGTCTTCAACATTTAGATAAGGATTAATGTTAATATACTGGCCAACAATATCATGCAACTGCTCTCGACTTACTATGAAGAATCAAACATCAGACTGCAATAAATATGGCCCATTAAGGCTTTTATATGACTTACATGCAGCCCTAACTTAAGTGGGCTCCTGGCTTATTTCTCTGTTTGTAGTTTACATATTCATAAGCGTCTCCTCCAAAAATATACAGTTTAGGTGACATGGTATCAGGTATATGTGTGTGGGCTCACAGCTAGTCTGTGCTGGATAAGCAATTATGGAATATGGCAGGACTCTGAGACAACAGAAGTCATTTTTGCGGATTACGTACATGTACTTTGCGGAGAGTCAGCTATCAGGCTACCAAACAACTTCCAGCTGTAATCGCATACTGGAGATCACATTGAGACTGAGGTAGACATTAAGGGACCAGCTTACCTGTCATGTAAGTCCAGTGAAGATCTTGTCTGGAAGGCTTACCAAAGAAGGGCTGGTTAAGAGGCACTAAGTCAACACCGGCACAAGCAAAGGAGAATGGGGGGGAGGGGCAAACAGAAAATCCTTCCAAAGAACACAGATAAGATCAAGCTATTAAATTAAACAACAGTACTTTCAGCACTGACTGAAGAACACAAGGCCGTAATGGAAACTGTGGATCAGTTTGGAACAAAACAAACATTTATTGATCCAAATGGAGATAGGGGTTTCATAAAGGCTGGAGCCACCATCTTTAGATCCATGCCTGTTAGCATTAGACAAAGTTCTACCAAGATTTAGTCATTAAATATCCACTTAATAATGGAGCACTGAGTGCCTGGATGGTGCAGAATACTGCCATAATGAAAATGCTGTATCTAATTAATGACATTACCGATCATCTCAAAATAATTAAAAAGCGTATTATTTAGCATTACACATAATTACGCCTAGGAAAAGAATATAAAATGCTAGGTGCATATGTGGATTATCCACACCTCGGTTTGCATATTCTGTTGACTATCCCATAACTATGTTTGGGCGTGTCATTTTCATGAGATGCATAATGCAAACACTCAACACTTATGTAAGCACTCGACTCTTGTAAATAACACTTCACCGATAACGAAAGTGACTCAGGGTACAACAAGGACCCGATTCACGGTCAGCGCTAACTGATTAAGATCACTTTTTGTAACTATCAATAGAAAATAGTCATCTAAGTATACATAACACCCTTAACAAGTGACACTGAGACCTTTACCTGGTCGTGCTCTCCTGAATATCGGTTCCTCGAAGTATTTTCTTTCGCTTAAACTGCAGTCGTGTTTTCCATACATGGGATCAACTAGGAATTAACAACCCATAATCGTTATCCTAGTTAAATGTGAATTTAATAAAGTTATTGCTACTATGTTCTCATACACTGCTCACATATCCATATAGATAGAGGTTGCCCCGCATTCGCCTTCATGTATTTGTTAGCCCCCTTAAACAGAAACGCATCTAAGATAACTTACACTTCATGTTGCTCTAAACGAGGGAAAACAGTGACAGTGAATCAGTGGGTCATATTCGGCAGTCTGACAGCATGAGATATGAGACGTTTCGTCCTTGCGGTACCAAATCCGCACCAATCAGTTTGTTATTTTGCTTTGCGGCTCCGGGGGCACGCAGTCCAGGTGAGCGATACCTGCCGCTTATGCTTCCCAGAGGCGCTATTTTTTCAGTATTCACTAAACGCCGGAAAGTGGAGCCTATTTTTAGGTTCGAGTTATGAATCTGAGCTGGACTGTGAATCATAAATGCGAAATTAATAAACGCAGCAATGTCCTTATTTGCGCATTGCCATATTTCCTATTTCAGCTATTTATTTATTATAATTACGTCTTTTTTGATGTTTCGTAGCTGCCTTTGTTTTGCTTTGTACGTATCATCCTCTTATATTTTACTGACTGGAGGCAGAATTCCTATGCACTGATGCACAAAGGCAAATGAATCCTGAAGGTGACAAACGTCTACCTACGCCTGGAAAATATGTAATTTGTATTTAAAAAAAAACATGAACAGTAAGTGTTTAGACAGACTTGGATCTATTTATTACCATTTATTATAGCATTTATTATGAAGTCGTATCCGTTCTGCTATGAAGTTGAGTAACACATGTTGAGCGGTTATTCGCGGCGGTTACATGCGAGCGCAACAGCAACGCTCATTACCAGGAGCTGGCGGGGGCGGTCTTGGCGTTGGGGGGGGGGGGGTCGCACAAGCCGGTCGGGAGGGAGCAGCAGATTCGTCCACTTTCTGGCGGGGGCGGTCTCGGGGTGGAGGTGGGGGTGGAGGGGGTTTGCACAAACCAGTCGGGGGGGGGGGGTGGGGGAGAAGCGAAGATTTCCGGACTCGGTCTTATCCAATGAGAAGAGTCCACATGCGGAGCCGGCGAGAGGGGCCGCGGCGGAGCCACTTTCAATAAAACGCGAGGAGCGCCGAGGAGGGCGGTCACTGGCAGGCAGGCAGGCAGGCGGCGGAGAGCTTCGGAGCTACCCAGCGGGACCTCGAACTGGGCGGTTCGGTGCCGGGTGTTAACCACCAGCTCTCTGGGAATTAACAAGATATCGGGGCACTTTTACTTTTTTCTCCAGAGGGATTTTGGCATAGAGCGGCTTTTGACGTCCTTAATTCGGGCTGTCTGGGGGAAATTTTGCAAAGAGGGAGGACATCGGCTCCTTTTTGCAGAGATCTGCCGTGTTAACGATCAGTCGTCTTTTTTTCTTTTATAAATAATTCTCCCCATCGTCCTTTGGATTCTTTTCTTTTTCTGAAGGTTCCATCTATGCCTTGTAGGTCGCTAAAGCGCTAGCTTCATCTGAACATTTTTAGTTTTTTTCCCCTTTTAGAGCAGGAGGTGGTTGAATAAACAAAGTAAAGGTGTCTACTGGAGTAAGGTGACCATCCAGCATGGAGAACGCGCACACAAAGACTGTCGAGGAAGTTTACAGTTATTTCAGCGTCAACGAAAGCACAGGACTGAGTCTGGACCAGGTCAAACGGCAGCGGGACAGATGGGGACCCAACGGTACGTGCCGCGTCCGATCGGCGGCGGGGAGGGGGCTCTGGGCCTGCCGGTTACCGGGCCGAATCCGGGTGCAGTAACCCGGCGTGCTTCGGGGGAGCTCCGTGCCTATGACGTCACCGCTCGGCACCATGTGGATCGCAGCGGCTCAGCTGCATCCCAGCCTATGTCCCTTATATATCAATGCGTATTTATTCATTAGTTAATTCACAATTGACGGTAATTGTGGCAGCTCGATTTCGTCCCCAGTGAAGAAAAGCGGCGAAGGCCTTTAAAACAGCTCAGTCCGTGGATAGTCTGCCACCTAGCAACTGGTACTAACCGGTGATCGCTCGCCGAAGTCCACTAAATGACCGGCGGCTGATCTTAGGGACCCCCGCTCTGCGTATGGTAGTGCGGTGAAATCCGACACACTGGCTGTTATTTTTCAGCCCAGACGTGTCCCACGGACAGCAGGAGTCTCTGGACTGCTGTCCTCCATGCGATTGCACCCATTTACAGACCGAAATGCGCAGTCCAAACACCCCACACATTGCATTGCTTGTATCCCCTTCTTAAATTTCTGAATAGCAGGTTTTGATCAGGTGAAACTGGGTAAAGGTGAACAAGCTCGAGCATGTTTGGGAAAGAGACATGTCTTGCTTCAGTGAATCTTAGTCATTGTCGCATAGGCAGCGATGACTGTGTGTGTGTGGGGGGGGCATCATGCTATATCAGCTTTCCGACTAATAACTCTCCACTGGCTTTCTCTTTCTGGTATCTGCTTCGGAATATCGACCTCCAGAGTTGCCGGCAGAAGAAGGTAAAGTGTCCCGTGAAGTAATACGACATCTTCTGAGAGTGAGGATCTGTGACCCCTTCTTGCCTCCTGAGTGACCGTTCGTTCTTTAACACAGGGAAGTCGCTGTGGGAGCTGGTCATCGAGCAGTTTGAAGATTTACTCGTGCGGATCCTTCTCCTCGCAGCCTGTATATCGTTCGTAAGTATCCTGCTGTTGATCTAATCTGAAGAGGCATGGTTTTTACTGGAAGCTGGAATTAAAGCGGTTCTTGCATCTCCTGTAACGTCCTGTACAGTATGGCGTGGGGTTGGGTTGTGCGCTACTTCGGGAGGAAGGTTAAAATGTGGGTTTAAAGAGCCCCGTTAAAGACTCAGACAGAGACGGGACTGGGATCGTAACTTTTGCTGACAAGCATATTATAACCTTGCCTTCCGTTTTGTGCATGTTGAGTGAAGCCTGTGGATGGAGGAATGAGTGCATTTTGCGAGCATTGCTGGAGAGGGGATTGTGTAGCCTGACGTAGGAATGTCACCTCATGAAATGGATCATTGGAGACAGACGACTCCCCGTGGACTCAATATCTCTCAAAATGAAAATCTGAAATTACTAACATTGAATTGTAAGTTGCCAGAAAGACGTGACCCTCGTTAGATGTTTGCATGTAGACCAGCCTGGATGGCCTGTCAGTCTGGGGGTCATGTTGCTTGGAGGGGGAGAGGGGGGCAGGGGGAGAAACAGCTGAGAAAGCTGCAGCAGCCTTGGGTGGAAGAGTGTGGAGAGCTCGCTATGTGGTGTGAGACGTGTGGACACCCGATCCCTGCTGGAGCCCAGCAAGGTGCAAATTTAACAGCTCCACCCATGTTCCCGGCCTGCTTGGGACGGCAGCTTCCACCTCTTAAAATATGAATTTCACTTGCAAAGTGGACACTTGGTCTTTCACCTGCATTATCTCTATTGAGTACAGGTGCTTTGAAATGCCTCTTTTGCATACCCCATCCTGCTCTTCTTACTAAGTGCGGGCTCTGAAAGTCATCCACTGTAATTTGGGATTTTGGGGGGTGCTTGTGGGCTTAAGATGGGATTCAAACCAGCAACCTTCCGATGCCAGAGACCTAACTCTTGCTTGCGCTAGTTTATCACCTCACACCCTTACTGCTGGTTTGACACCCCCTACATTTCTGCATCTTGGAGCCTAACGCAGCCTCCAAAGAATAGGGGGCACTCACAATGCCAGGTCAGAGCCCAAACTGGTTTAGGGGGTTAGGTTAATGTCGCTGTGCTCAGAAGGTTGCTGGTTTAAATCCCAGGGTCAGTAGTGTGATGTCACCATTGGGGCCCTGAGCAAGGTCCTTAACTCCAACTGTCCAGGGACGGGCTGACCCTGCCTCCTCAAACGTACATCACTTGACACATGCTCAATCTGAAGATGTTCTGGGACATTATGCACTCAATGTCCTGTGTCATAATAATCTCCCCTCTCTTTCTGCTTCATCCACAACGCCCTGCATAACATGGTGGTATTACTCAGCGATAATAAGTCTTTGCATACATTCACGCTCGGCGCAGATGAAGGGGCAAATTAAAGATATAATGAATAATCATGCCAGTCTGGCCTGGCATGTTAGCTTACATTTTGCCACTTTTATTCACTTGGCTGTTAATGTGATGCGGTAAAGTGGTCGGCATGTCGCACATCACATAGCCGTTCGTGTTTTTGGGTCTTATCTAGTCCAGTCATGTGATGACACGTGTGATATGGACGGCATGTGCCCCAGGACAGTACGCCAGTCATGCTCTGTGCTTCCTGTGTGCACGAGTGACCATTTATGGTGGAAATCTCTGACCTCCCCTAATCAGTTTGTTTTCAAAGTTTACTATGACTTCCTAACTGAAGAGGGTTTATTTATATCAATATAAACTGCAGCCGATGTTATTTTTACTATAAATGGAAAATGGCACCGGAGCCGACCTTTCAGGCAAAGCGCGGTAATCGGATATGTGAAGTTTCGAGCGAAGCCGCGCTTCTATGCTTCACGTCTGTTGGCTACAGTGCCCTGGATCAGAAGAACGTCTCTGATATGATCGTCGGACGGCAGTTTAATTCGCGAGGAAACTGGAGCTGCAGCCTTTTGTCGATCACCGTGATGGCAGCTGGATGCGTAAATACAGCCTGGTTGTTTATTCCGGATCCTTCCACAGAATTGTCTCGATGTTTCCGCGAGCACTCCAGTAAACCTGAAGTTAAAATAAGGCGGAGGAGGTGGGGGGGGGGGGGGGGGGAGTATGAGTTTATTTATTGGCCGTAACGACCCCCTAGTAGCTGGTGTAGACATGATCTGGTTGTGATGTGTTTCTCAGTTGGAATAAGATGAGTAGATGTAGCCTCTGTGCCATTTCCTGGGGGCAGGTACCCTCCCCCAACATTCTTTCATGATGGACATCCACACTGGCCACAAACCATCTGATATCCAACAGGCAGCGGGTGGGGGGCTTTTTAACGGCTGCTTTAGTGTCCCCGCGAGCTGGCCAGGAACGTTTGACAGCCTCGATGTGACTAGAATGTTCCGCGCTACTCCGCCAGCGGCAGTACGCAGGATACGGCCGAATAATTAGCGAGCTAATTTGGGTGCATCATTAGCTGTCAATCTATAGATCGCCGCAGTATATAAGCTGCTGCTGCATGGACTGTCTGCGATGACGGATGGGCCGTCCAGCTCATGATGTCTGCTTACTGCCAAATGAAACCCAAGCGGTCTGATGTGCCACGGCCCAGATTAATCGTATTTTCTGGTTATATACTTTTTACTGTCATGATCGTAATGAAAATTCATCACCTTGGGGCAAAATTAGATGGTGCTGTATTCACCTAGTATGCTGCAGCTCGCGTGGAAATTCTCTTGGTATTTTTGGTTTTCGTCCCATGCGGGCTGAGCCCCTTCCTTCACCGTGGATGGAAGATGGAAGAATGAATGGATGTATTTTGGTTGTGCTCTGCATCATGGTGGATGTATGACTTGTCCTCAGGAGGGAACTGTGTACGGAGGATGGAGGGGAGGCTCAGAGTATTGGGTGGGTGGGAGTGCAGAGGACGTCTATGGAGGTGGTGTGAAGGTGGATGTAGAGCAGTTTCAGCATTGGCTTGCAGTACTTGAAGCCAGTTAATTATTTAAGTAGATGCTGTTAAGCTGTAACGGCTAAGGGTTATGGGCGAAGGTGGGGGGCCGTGACTGTCACTGTCTTCTCTTGCTCACTTCACTTTCCACGGGACCGACCTGGCCCAGTTCTGCTTTCTGTATTACCAGCTGTGCTTCTGCCGGCGGATGCTGTCGTGTGACCGTGCTGCGTGTGTCAGTTTCGGATTGGATGTTTTGTGGGAAGTATGACAAAATGGCTAGATGAGGTTGCGAGATTTTTCCTGCCTTTTTATACTGATGATCTCTGCTACTTGGTTGCAGAAACCTGCAGGATGCCTGACAGACCAGTAGGAGGTGCTCATACATTAGCTATGTGGTCACAGTTGATAGATGAAATGTAAATATCATAACGTTAACTTAATAGCCGCTGAAAGGGACGGACTATTGGAAAAGCCGGGTCAGAATGCCCCTGAAGTAATTTGGGATTAAGGGCCTCGCTCAAGGGTCCAACTGTGAAGACACTGTTTTTCTTTTCAACTAAGATTTTAAATTCCTCCCATTTACAGGGGATTGGAAGAGGCACCTTACTGTGAGCTTTTTCTATGCGATTTTAAAGTGAATTTCTTTTGTTCAGTAGCTTTTTCAGTAACTGCTCTGAAAGTTTGAAAATGGCAGTTTCTGGCAGAGGAACCAAAGGAAGGCAGATGTGCTCTCAGTTTGTGGTCCGTGAATGTCACTGTGTTCAGAGAAGTCATATGATCAATGCTGGGGGTGTGGTGTTCAGTGGCCTGTCCACCGGAATCTGTTAAGTTGGACGTTAGCGTTATGATACGGCGATATTGTAGACCTGTCACACACTGACACTGAGGTCATCTGTGATGCCGTGTTTGTAACGGTCAGCTGCTACCTGATTGGCTGAAAGCAGTCTAGAGGTCCTGCCCCAGGAAACGGAGCTTTCCGGCAGAAGTACAGGCCGAAATGACCTGTTTCAGACGTGTAATAGGGACAGATTGATTGTGGAGAGTTACCTGACGGCTGTGTTCAGGCTGGTGGAGGTCGCCTGATTTTTCTGCCAAGAAACTTGCGCTCGATGTCTGTTATTCCCTGAGAGCCTGAACTGCTTAATTTAAAACTTACTGTCAATTTTTGACTATTCTGCATTATGAAAGTGTCGTTCATCGCTGGGTGAAATTTAAAAAATGTGAAGCCTATTTTTGGGCTTTTGTGTGGCAGAGCGCAGAGGCGTAGACTTTGTACTACACACGCGCTGTCGCCGTGGCGATACACTGCGAGCGCCTCGCCATTCCCATGGAAACCTGGGCAGGTCCCAATCGCCGGGACTCTGCCGCCTCCTGCCTGACCTTGTCACGGAGCAGTGACAGGGACGGCCACCTCAATGGGACACCTTTCACCTGCCAATTCCACGTCTGCCAGGCCGGCTTGCTGGATCTCTTACCGGGTAAACTAGCAGTGGGGGGGGGAGGGATGCAGGTTAGACGTGATTCTCGTTACTGGCGGCAGTAGTAGAGAGCTTAACCTGGTTAGGAAGGTTACGGTTAAACGATTTGTAAGGCTGTGTATAGGTCAACCAAGGCCTCACTTTCATTATTTTTAATTCCCTTTATCGTTTAATCCTGACGTGCCCCTTCTTTGCAGGTTCTGGCCTGGTTTGAAGAAGGAGAGGAGACCATCACTGCCTTTGTGGAGCCTTTCGTTATCTTATTAATCCTCATCGCCAACGCCATCGTGGGTGTGTGGCAGGTAAGTTATCAGTCTGTCTCCCTGTTTTCGCCTGGGACGGGCTGCTGTGGCTGACGGCGATCGCTCCTTTCCTCGAGTGCCGTGATCCTCGCCGCTTCCTGTCCGAGCCACGGCTCTCCACACTTCTTTTGAATGATAAACCCTCACACTTGGTGTTTTTAGGCCCAAAAGTGGCCTAATGGAAGGTTCTGTGAAGATCTGCAGGCGCTTGTCTCCCCGCGAGCCGTGCTTATAGAGATGAAGGGCTGCCCAGGAATGGGAATCGCTGCGAGCGCACAGTCATCACTCCAGTCTATTTTTGAGAACTTTACCCACATATGAGTAAATGGCCTCTTAACACTGACAGCATTGAAATCCCACCATTACCACTGGAGCTCATGAACCATCGCAAAGCAGAATTTTAAACACTGCCGGAAAAAAAATCATTTTGCCAGTGGTATGAGTTGGCCCCATTTCTTTGGTGACCATCTCAGTTTGATGTGGACGTCACCAGCGGGACGGCCGAGCCTGGAGAGGTGGGAGCGGGGTGCTCAGTAAATGGCTCCCCCAGTCACCCTTCGTTTAGCATAAATCTGGAATGATGAACAGAGCTGTTGGCACAGTTAAGCTCAGGGTATGGGCTGGGTGGCGAAAGGTTAACCATCATAATCACCAGGATAATCTCAGACGCGGTTGTTCCCGATCGAGCTGTGGACGTCTCCCCCAGAATGCCTTGCTGAACTGAGGTCATCGTAAACATTTACCTTACAGCCTCGATTTCCTCGAGATTTCAGAACGCCGATGGAATCTGGCTGCTGTTAGCACATAATAAGATGGGTAATGCTGTTTATTTTAAACAGTCTGTTTTTAGAGGGATTCTGTGTTTCTAGCCAAAAGTCCTTCACCCTCTTACTTGCTATGAGGTTCTGGGGGGTTGATGTTCTCGTGTCTCCTGCTTTTCCTGCCATTTCAGACTTTGTGCCTCCATAGTTTCTTCCTGACATCTGTTTCCCAGGCTTTGAGAGCCCTCCCCTTTTCTCCTCCCCCTCTCCTGGCGTTCCCGAATGGCTGAGGCGTAACGCACACCTGGCCGCCGTTACAGGAACCCCACGTTCTTTCGTCGGCTTCCCGCCCACGGCAGTGTCGCCTGTCGACTTCTCTGCTTCCCGTCACGTTGCCAGAAGACCGCGGATCCGGCAGAGGAGAGCTCGTTTGGTTGTGAATTGATCCGATTGATCTTTCTACCTGAAGACGTATTAAATTGAAGTTTCTGGAGATTCCGTGAATGGGCTCCTCGCCTCCGATCTGCGTGTGTGTGCATGTTCTCCACATGCTGTGTGGGTTTCCTCCCATAGTCCAAAGACATGCAGTCATGCTTATTGGTGTCTCTAAATTGTGGGTGTGCCCTGCAATGGGCTGCCACTTCCTAGAATCTGTGCCCTCTGCTGGCTGGTATAGGCTCCAAACCCCCCCCCCCCAACCAGGATAAACGGTCAGAGGATGAATGGATATATGACTCCTGAATCCTGTGCCACAATGAAGTTTCAACCAACACTTTTTGAGCTTCCCCCCAGGAACAGAGGTCTGGAATGTCAGAAGAAGGTTCTGGAACCCACTCTACCTCTCTTGTGGAGTCAGTCACGGAGCCCCGACTGCATATGTAATTCCCCCGTTTAAGGTCTCGATGTCTCTCTTCCCGGGACGTGACCGTAGCTGCCTAGTTTCCTGAATGCTGCATTGCAGTGTGATGATAACGTGTTTTTCATAGGGGTCGCTTAGTGAGATTTGACTTTTTCTCGGTTGCGGGTTTTGGAGCTTTCTGCGGTTCTGGCTTGAGGGATGACCTCCTTCGCGGCTTCATTTCATCCGTGCGTTCTTCCCTGTGATGTCCTGATGACCCGAGTGGGATTCTCTGACAGGCCCTCGTCTGTGAGCCTCATTTACAGTTAAGATATACTGTTAATGGAAAAAAAAAATGATAATTTTGTTTTAAAAATAAATATTGCAGTCATTGTGTTGTTACCCAAACCTCTGTTCACAGGCAGCCAGTGGAAGCCTGTAGTTTTGTTGGGATTGAAAGGTACACAGTCCCTGAAGTGTGGCAGACTCTGATTTCCCAACCCACCTCCAGTCTCCCACGCAGTTTAACTGGAAATGATGCCACGGCCAGTCTGTGTTTGTGCAAGACTGTGGGGGACTCGAGTGAACATTGAACCGTAACGCGGATCAGATCTCTGCTTTAGCGTGCAGTTGAAACCATTATGGTTTAGAAATGCTGCTGTCCTCACATTAAAATACCCTCCCCCTCAAGGGAGAGAAAAACCTGTAAGTTTGCATGAAGGGATGAAGGGATGAATCGAACAGAAGGTCGAGACACAATTTTAAAACGTTTTTCAGCAGAGTTTGAGTACCACAAGATTCTTATCCAAATGATTTCTTCAGAAGCCCGGTACATAAAGTCCAGATACATTAAGTCAATCTCAAACTTATCCAAGTTCAGAGCGTTTCTTATTAATATAAGTGATGGTTGTGTTGTTTCTGGATGGGTAGGGGGATGGTGTCTGATCTTCGTTTCACTTGCTGAAACTGAAGCTCTCATGTACTAATGTCACGGGGGGGGAGGTGGTTAATTAAAACTGAAGGTCTTCGGTGTGTCACCCCCTCAGGAGCGGAACGCCGAAAATGCCATCGAGGCTCTTAAAGAGTACGAGCCCGAGATGGGCAAGGTCTACCGACAGGACAGGAAGAGCGTGCAGAGGATCAAGGCCAAAGACATTGTGCCGGGGGACATTGTGGAGGTGGCGGGTAAGAGCCTGCGTCTGCGCCTGCGCGTGTCTGCAGCACTCACACTTGTTTCGGGGCATAAACAAGGCGTCCTGTATTTCATGTGATCAGACCTGTCCACTGAAAACCACAATCAGCGTTTCCCAGCATTTCCCGAAGCTCGCCTCCCGCATTCACGGGCCTTTCTGCAGTGCTGCATTTGCTGTTGACACAGTGGTGCCTGCGGTTCACCAGCACAATCTGTTCCAGGAAAGTGGCTGTGAACTAATTTGTACGCGACTCAAGGCAATTTCTCCCATAAGAAAGCGACAGGCGGACCGAAGCATCGCGGGAGCAGAGAGACGTGGAGACTTACTTGCCGGGGAAATCATGCTATTTATTAACAGTCCTTAATCCCTGTGTTGTTGTTGTTGTTAATGTTATTGGTTGCATTTCCCTATTGTCACGCGTGTGTTTGCCCGTGTCTTGTGTGTATCCGGTCCAATCCTCGCGTGTATTTACTGTGTGTAAATCTTCCACCGTGTGCATCTTGCAGTTCCGCGTCTGATAACCTTGTGTTTCCCGTCTGTGTATTTGGGTTTGGTGCTCATTGGGTGCCTGTTTTGGTCCTTCTATTTACAATTGAACGCGGGGCATTGCTGGGATAATATAAAAAATTTTGTACGTGGACCACTTTTTTTCCATGGAATTTTTGGTCGTGAACCAAATTGTTTGTAGACCACAGCGTTTGTGAACTGCAGGCAACACTGTACCTCTTTGGAAGGGACTTACATTTCAGCTTCCTCTACCCGGCATGACCGTGCCGTTCGAGATGCTCCTGTTAACCTTTCTGGGGGGGTAGGGCTGGGGCTCTCTCAGCTGCCGGTTTGCCCCCCGCTCCCGACACAATGCCTTTTGTGATTGGCCACGGGGTTTATTTTTAGCGGTGGCTCTCTTGTCTAATTTGTGGAATGCTATTTATTTATATCTCTCCCAGCGACAGAAGCGAGGGTGACAGGTGTCTTGCCCCCCCCCCCTCCCCTCCATTGGGTACATGGGTACATCGCAGCGGCGTATGACGCAGAGTGCTGTGGGGGGGGGGGGGGGGCGGTGACCTTGAGGAGAGCGTGACTGAGATTCGCCGCGGTGTGCGAGTCGCTGTTGACGTTATACGCAGAACGGCAGGCGGACTGTTCGATCCGCTGCATCAGTTCGTTACTCTTGGGGGGGGTGGGGGGAGAGGGGGGGGAGTCTGGAGAAATTTTCGCCGCAAAAACGCATGTGGGAGGGGCCTCTGGGCCGGCCCACGTCACCAGCTTGTCTCCCCGAGCGTATCCCAGTGAGCCGTGCCGCATTGGGCAGTGCAGTCTGTCAAAGTGCCCGTGGCCGGAATCCCGCAGAGGGTTTTAGTGGTGGGATGCCCCCCCCCCCCCCCCCCCCCATACCTCCGGAGATGAGAAAATGGGTCTGGATACGAAAGAATTGTGCGTGTACAGAGCTCATAAGCTTCTGCGCTGCAGTGAGGTGGTCCTCAGGGGTGCAGATGAGCATCCCGCCACGCTGGTCCCAAAGTCGCGGCTTTGGGCCTCACTGCGCCCCCTGCTGGAGAAGCGGCGTCAGCAGTCGTCTGAGGGGCGTGGCCTGATCTCTCCTTCGCTGTCATTAATGGGGGGGCAGTGCAGAGAGGAAGCAGGGGACCTTCTTTGCTGTGGTGAGTCAGTTTCTCCGTGGGGGGGGCACACGGCTACGCACAGGGACGTGACCTTGAAGCCTCAGCAGGACCGCGGTTCACCATCATATGCGTTTGACTGAATAAGCCGGACGATGTACGTGTTCGGGGGGGGCATGAACGCAGCACGCCACCCAATCGCCGCCCCATGTTCTCACATGACCTTGCAACCTGTCCTTTGGTGGGGGGGGTGGGGGGACGGTGGGCGAGCGCATTTCCAGGTATCTGGTCGGTACATCCTCTTTGGGGTGGAGATGGGGGCAGGAGAACAACCCCCCCTCCCCATCATCCTCACGGAGAGATGACCATGTAGGGAAGTGGTAGCTGACCACGACTGCCCCCCCCCCCATCACTGTCCCATCAGCACCTCCCGTGGACGGAGATTCCAGGCATCTGTGACAGCATGTGGCATTTCGGCCGGTCTGGCCCCATTCCACCTTGGCCGCGGTGAGCAGGTGCTGGGGGCAGCCAGGTAGCTGGCAGGCCAAGCCCTGTCCCCCGGGACACTCAGGCCCCCGAAGGAAGTCGTTTGCACGGTGCTGTCTGATTCTCTGTTAGCGTCCACCGACGTGCGCAGCTTGACGTCCTGCTTCCCAAGACTCTTAACATTCGTGTTTTTAAACTATACAGATGAAGCTCCGCAGCAGAGCGTATTCGCTGTTCCCTCGGCTCCGATTCATTCGGCCGTCTGAAAGCGTGACTGCGGTGTGGTTGGTGGAGGGAGAACCAGACAAACCTTTAGCAGGAAAATGAGACGAACCTGTGAAGCAGGAAATGGAACGGTGCCGAACGGCCGAAAGAGCTTTTAGCTAAAGCGAGAGAGGCTGAGTGGGGGGAACCGGCTGGCTGGTGTTCTTATATCGAGCTGAGTAGGCGGGGAGACCATGCAGCCCTGTGGTAGTGCTGGGTTTCTGCTTGCGGAGTGTTCATCCATTCCCTACATTCCAGCCTCCACGCCTGGATCTTATCTGGTGACGTCCCCTCCCTCGCGCCCCCCACCACCCTTGGGGCATGGCACGGGGCATGGCACTCGGAGCCCGCGGTTCTGGCTGCCGTGCCGAGAAAACCAGCAGGTCCGCGGAACAGGATGTGATGTTTATGTTCGGGCGGGTCCAACCTGATCTCCTGGAGATGTGCTTCTACCCACAAGCCTAGAGCGCATCTGTCTTTGTGTGTGATTGTGCGCACAGTGGCAGCCTTCCTGGGTTACGTTGCCGGAATAAGCCCCCGTTCCCCAGTCATGCTTGTGTCTTGGATGGTCCGCATGGCTGAAAGGGCCAGCTAAGGAAATGGTGTAAACATGGGTGACGCCCTGGTCTAAACCAGCATCGTGATTCTGCTGCCGCATCCTGCCTCGGGTCCTTTTCCTCTGAGATCTTATCAGGCAGTTAGGCTGGTGGCCCCCCTGAGGTTAGGCAGGGTACTGCGGCTATTCCGCCTGTCCATCAACATCACACAATTTTTCTGTGCTTTTTGCAGTAATATAGGGTGGGTTTTTAGTTTAATACTAAAGCATCCATTTGCAAGAGGAATAACCATTTTTTTGGGAGTAGGGTCTTGTAGTACCATTGGTTAGTAGGTTCACTCCTCCTGTGGGGAGCAGTAGTGAACAGTGTATTTATCGACCATCACACTGAATACCCTGTGTGTGTGTGTGTGTGTGTGTGTGTGTGTGTGTGTGTGTGTGTGTGTGTGTCTTTGTGCATATGTCTGTATGTATGTATGTATGTATGTATACGTGTTCATGTGATGTGTGGTCTATCAAGACATACCCTGTGATATATGCATCTTCTCCCTCGTGGGATTGGCCGGATTTGCCTGCCCTGGGTGTGACATCACGTGCCCCTTCCCAGTCCTCGTTACTGACTGGCGGCTGCTCGGTGATGGTGAAGTGGACTGGAAAGGATTGGTGCCAGGAAGCTGAGCCCGTTTCTCAGAAACCGTGTAGCTAAAGCGGGCCACTGCGGGCCCTTTGAGAGTCCGATTTCAGCAGGTACTAATGTGGCCTGTTTCTCACGCCCCCCCACCCCACTACAGATGGGGGGGCTTTTAAACTCATTTGTCATGCTGTTGTTCTGTCTGAAGTGCTGCCTGTCTCACTCCTGGCTGCACTCGAGGGACCGTCTGCGTTTGGACGGTTCCGGTCTTGGTCCTGTGCGCTTATCCCGCTCCTCCCATCTGCGACTTGAGCTGTGCCCCCCGCCCCCCCGAGTCTTCTGCCCCTCCCAGGCCACAGTTGCCCAGACCCAAAAAATGCCCACTGTCAGCTGACTGTCCCACAGGGGGTGTCTGAGGCAAGGAGGCGTTGGGTGAGGTGAGCTAACAGTGGGGTTTGGCACTATGGTGGATGTGAAATATCACCTGAGGGGATGGGGGGGGGGGAGTGTAGCGCCCCATTTGTGCCCGCGCTGGCATTGACGCCCTTCTGCATGTGGCACGAGGGTGGCAGCTGGCTCGGTAGCTGATCCGTCTACATTTAAACCCTGACCGCCGTTTTGGGGACACGCATTGACATAGTTTGCCCATTTTTGGCCATGCCTACTGTAATCCCCCACCCCCAGGGCTATTTTCCTGTCTTTCCCGAGGGCATGGGTATGGTAGGTGTGCCCATCCACTGGGGCTGGTGGCTGGGGCTGGTGGCTGGACCTGGCCCCCCTCAGCGGCTTGTGACAGGCGCCTTTCACGTCTCCGGTGTCCTTGAGGAATCCTGGATCACTTATCTGCCATTTTAGATGCCCCACATATATGCTTGGTTGAAGGAAATTCTTTTCCTCAGTCTTTCCAGTGAATGTTTATGTGTGCGTGTGGCTTATGTATATAGTATGATGTGGGGACTAAATGTCCCCGCGATCTGATGATAACCTGATTTTGACCTTGTTGGGGGACCAAAAAGGGAAACTCAATTCTCTAAAAATCTGTGACTGCAATCAAAAAACTAAAAATGGCAGAAGCCTTCCAGTTTGTTTGGTTAGAGCTGGGTTAGGGTTAGGGTTGTCTGTCGCGATTAGGCTTATGCCCATAGAAATGAATGTACGGAACCCGCAAAGATATGAATACAATTATATATGTGTGTCTGTCTGTCTGTGCATCCTGTACCCTTTTCTCTCTTTCCTAACCTCTCGCCTACATCTGTGGGCGAAATCGGGAACAGTCCCTTCCTCCTGTACGCTTTCGTTTTCTCTTCTGCGAGCAGCGAAAGCTCAGCGCCGGCCCTTTCCGTCTGGTGGGCGTTCTGGGGCACTGATGGTGCGGACTTAAATCGCCCACTTCACGTTAGCAGAATCCACCCAAGGCTGATGTTCCTTGGCCATTTTTAACAGCATGATCATACCGGCTGTGGGGTGATCATCTTGGGTGGGGGGACACGCAACAGTGATGTAATTCTTATTTTTACCAGAGCCCCCTTGGTCTAGCAGCAGGTGTCTGTACGGTCTGCCGTACTCCATTATGTTTTTTGTTTATTTTGTAGATGCTTTTATCCAAACAGGGTGCATGTTTGGGAGTTTAGGGTTCAGCTCAGGGGCCCAGCAGTGAAATCACTATGCTGACCCTGGGATTTGAACTGGCGACCTGCCGATTGTAAGCAGTGTCCACTGGGCCACACACACCACTGAATCGTGCAGTGGGTTGGACGGGGCTTGTCCCATGATTATGGGTACAGGCGCTGGCCTTACTGTCAGCTAATGTGCCAACGTGCGCAGTGCTGGGATGGGAGCCACACTGCACACTGCAGTCTGTTCTTTAGCATAAAAAGCGCAAACCTGAATGGAGGTAGGAACGCCATCCAGCTGCGCCGGTGTGGCTGCATCCGCTGCCGGGGTGCAGTGGCGTTAACCGGCTTTAGCGCGCTGCTGCCTGTCTGTCTGAGTGCGCGTGTGTGTGGGTAATGTGTATATGCTACATTCTGGGGACCCACAAGGATAACTTTAAAATTTTAAATAAACCTTTGACTTCAGTAGACTAAAAATGCCAAAAATGCCTCGGTTACGATGGTCTGTGTTATGATATTTTGACTTTACGACGGGTAAATGTTTTTCACTTTCTGTACGTTATGCGATAAATCACATGACATTTTATTATATAATGGGCAAAGTCACTAATACAAAGCCTAACTGCTTTCTAAGTGTTCTAAGCATGTGTAATGTAGGTTAGGCTAGGCTACGATGTTTGTTAGGTTAAGTGTGCTGTACTAAAATGCGTTTTTGCCTTACGGTACTTTCACCTTATTTATCAGAATGTAACCGTATCGTACCCCGGGGAGAGGCTGTGTTTTATTTGGTTATTTATGGTTAGGATTAGGGTTAGGTTAGGGTTAGGTTAAGTGTCATAATTGTGATTAGGGGTTTGTCCCTTCAAACATATGAATTCAAGCATGTGTCTGTCTGTGTTTCTCCTAGTGGGAGACAAGGTGCCTGCAGACATCCGCCTTAGTTCTA
The DNA here is from genome assembly GCF_023856365.1 of Brienomyrus brachyistius. Lineage (NCBI taxonomy): Eukaryota > Metazoa > Chordata > Actinopteri > Osteoglossiformes > Mormyridae > Brienomyrus > Brienomyrus brachyistius. The sequence goes on along the minus strand of NC_064534.1, from coordinate 4,686,417 downwards.
TCAAGTCCACCACCCTGAGGGTAGACCAGTCCATCCTGACAGGTGAGGATCATCAGTCGGTCAACATCTGCGTTTTCACTTATTGCAAAAATTATCGGTGTCGGATGCTCCATTTCTTGCGTAGCTGCACCTTTCAGTCAGGCTGTAGGAGCTTACAAACGCTGTAGGGTCTTGATGGTCTTGACATCCCTTTCTTCTCCCCTGGGGTAGGAGAGTCTGTGTCCGTCATCAAGCACACGGACCCGGTGCCCGACCCCCGCGCTGTGAACCAGGATAAGAAGAACATGCTCTTCTCTGTAAGTGTCTGTGCCGGCAGGTGGTCATCCCTGGCGTGAGTCTGCTTCTCCGCAAATGGCCGTGTACAGTTTATATAATTTTGCAGCGCAAGAATTTTCTAGCATTTTTCGGCAGGCAGGAGGTCTGTGATAGAGGATGATTTCCGGTTATGTTGGACCGGGTCGGTGTCGGAATCCAATCTGCTCCTGACTTCACGGTGCCGCTCTACCCAGGGCACCAACATCGCTGCCGGCAAGGCCGTGGGCGTGGTGGTGGCCACGGGCATCAACACGGAGATCGGCAAGATCCGTGACGAGATGGCCTCCACGGAGCAGGAGAAGACGCCCCTGCAGCAGAAGCTGGATGAGTTCGGCGAGCAGCTCTCCAAAGTCATCTCGCTCATCTGCATCGCCGTGTGGATCATCAACATCGGCCACTTCAACGACCCCGTCCACGGAGGCTCCTGGATCCGCGGCGCCGTCTACTATTTCAAGATCGCCGTGGCGCTGGCTGTGGCCGCCATCCCCGAAGGTGACCGAACACCGTATATACGCAGGATACCTATAAATACCCAGCCGAGGGCGTGCAAAAGTGATATATACAACTATTCCTTGTTTAACAATAGTTTCATTCCAACACCTAGAGCGACATGGTCACTAAATGAAAAGCATGGTTGCCCAGGAGTGACCGCAGCTGTGCTTCATGCTGCAGAGATTATTGCTTTTAGAATTACGCCAGTGTCACTCTCACTTCGATGTACGTTGCAAAGTCATTAAATGAGGAGTGTTTATACACCAGACACCTATTAATGTACATCCAAGGGTACAGAAATGCGATATATATCTCCAGATACCTATAAATGCACAACTGCGAGTATACGAATGTGACGTATATGCCACGTATCTATAAATGCGCATACGCAGGTATGCAGACACGATATACATGCTGGATGCTTATGAATGCATAAATAGCTCAGCGCCTGATTAGCAGGGCATTAACATCCTGCTCGCCGTTCCACCCACAGGCCTGCCGGCCGTCATCACCACCTGCCTGGCGCTGGGCACGCGCCGCATGGCCAAGAAAAATGCCATCGTTCGCAGCCTGCCCTCTGTGGAGACGCTGGGCTGTACCTCCGTCATCTGCTCCGACAAGACGGGCACCCTCACAACCAACCAGATGTCCGTGTGCCGGGTAAGCCCGCCCTCCTCCCGGGAATCCTGCCACAGGGGCCGTCCTCATGGCTCCTCAGACTTTCTGCTTTATATCGCCGACAGGTAATTCCAGAGTTAGCTAGCCAGCCATGTTACAAACACATTTTCCTTATATAGTGCCATTCTGGCCTCCCTGGTCAGTCTTGGTAGGTTGCTGTCTCTCTGATGTGGGAGGAAGCTGTATGTTTTATGTTCTTTCAGTCATTCGGCATGTGTCACTCTGTCTCCCCCCCACCCCCCATCTGACTAATCGCTGGTCTCACACTCACCATCTCGCTCCCAAGGACTCCCTGTTCCTTTGCTCTTACTCAGGCCCATTCCTTCTCTTTCACTTTGTGCCCCCCTCCTTCCGTTCTTGTGGGCCTTGCCGCACTCATCACTAGGGGGCAGTGCTCTGTGTCAGACCCTGCACCGGTATATACCTACCCCCCCCCCCCCCACTGATGTCTGATGTGAACTTTCATCTGTGCATAGGACAGAACATTAGCCTCTATTCTCCAGTGGTACATAATTAAGGGCGAAAATCCCCGTCGGCCCATGGCCTCTTCTGTGTGGCAGTTTTCTTGTGTCCCCTGAAGGTGGGGGTAGTCACCCCCTGGGAGATGCCTTCACTATGGACTTCGGACTGTTCTGTTGACCTCTGCAGTTCCCCTCACACGTGCTCTCTGTGTCAGCCTGGCTAGCGTAGATAGGGTATACGGCTTCTCTCTGCGTTGAACCCACATGTCATTTCGGTTCCAGATGTTCATCATCGATAAGGCTGAAGGGGACAGCTGCTCCCTGAACGAGTTCACCATCACTGGCTCCACATACGCCCCGGAGGGAGAAGTGTGAGTACCGGCGCGCTAATGGCCACCGTCCATCTCATGTTCGTAGCCCAAATCCTTGGGGTTTGTGTTCTGCCCAGAAATCAGGCCTTCAGTTTTCTTCCTCCCTGAGGAGGTGACAAAATAATAAAAACAAAATATGTATTTTACTTTCTAAGTGGGACCATAGAGGCGGCATGGCCCCCCCCGAAAATGTTACTAGCCCCTAGTGGATCCTGAAAACATAAGTGGCCTTTGAAAACTGCCCCCTAAAGGCCGTAAGCCCAGTACGCTGAGCCGTACCCCCAGTTATGCAGTCGTATAATGCGCTTCCTACACATATTCACGCTTCCTGCTGACCTGGTAGGGAGTCACAGAATGTCAGCATCACTTAGCTCAGTCTTGTGTTACGTTTGCATGCTGCAGGGGCCGGAACAGCGACGTGCGCTCAGTTAGCCTCAGGTGGTGAATGTGGGGATTGATGTGCTTATGTGCTTATCGAATGCTACGCCCCTGTCTGAACGCTGTTTTACACCGTGAAGGTTCCATGATAGCCGGTCTGTGAAGTGCTCCCAGTATGACGCCTTGGTGGAGTTGGCCACCATCTGTGCCCTCTGCAACGACTCCTCTCTGGACTATAACGAGGCAAGTGGCTCTGCCAAGAACACTGCCCCCTGCTGGCGAGATCAGTCGGATGCTGCTTTAGCATCAGATGGTAAACCTGCGTGTTTTTCAGGCCAAGGGGGTGTACGAGAAGGTGGGGGAGGCCACCGAGACTGCCCTCACCTGTCTGGTGGAGAAGATGAACGTGTTCGACACCGACGTTAAGGGCCTGTCCAAGATCGAGAGGGCCAATGCCTGCAACTCGGTACGTGCTCAGGCCGGCGTACAGAGGCCTTTTAACGGGGGAGCTGGCTTTGGGACGGCCATCGAAGTAGGCAGACCACAGATGGATGTCCGTTTACTTTTAATAACTGTTTATCTGTCCTGGGCTGGGTTACAGTGATTTTGGACCCTGTCTCGGAAAGCGCGTATGAACACAGGGACGTCTAATGCCAAGGGTGACTTGGAGACCCCAGTCTGCCTAGTGCACATGTTCTAGCAATGAACCACCAGGGGGAGGTAGTGCTACTCTAGTTGTGATGTTTAAATTTAGGTTTAATTTTTAAATTCAGTTTTCATTTGAAATCCAGTGTTAGGTAGTTTTTAGTGGATTTGTTTTAATTGTTTTTTATTTTAAGGATGAAAACTGAACTTTATTATGAAAACTGAAAGTGTCTGATCTTAATGTGTCTGTCCTATACTTATGTTAGAGGTGCACCATATATTCATGTTGGTCCAGCGTGTCAATTTTGGCCAATTATTGCCGGCCTATATTTAAATTTCATAAATATTAAGTTGGCAGCAGCAGAGCTATTAACGCGACCTCTAAAATAATGGAGACGATTGCATTGGACGAGCAGCCATTTTCCGTGATGGAGGACGTGGGATTGGCTCATTCACCAGTCTCAAAGAAATATAGGAAATATCATTTACCACAGAATAACAATGATGATTGCCAGTAACAATAGCCCAAAAAAACGTGGCTCGGAGATTAATTGGTTATTGCTACCACTAACTGTAAAACTCTAGCCCTTGACTTGAGTTTAGTCAACATTCCCCTTTGCTGTGAGCATTTAATTTATGAACAGGTCACTGGTTTGTCCGTGTGTGCGCACATGTATCTGACAGGCTTGATTTCCGGCAGGTGATAAAGCAGCTGATGAAGAAGGAGTTCACCCTGGAGTTCTCCAGAGACAGGAAGTCCATGTCTGTTTACTGCACCCCCAACAAATCCCGCTCCTCGATTGGCAAGATGTTTGTCAAGGTAGTGTGAGCCCTGTAATCTGGTTGGCTCTTGGGGTGCCTGTAACGCCTTTGGGCGTCGTGTGATTGGCTAGTCAGCGGTGAGCGGGAGTGACACTTCCTGTACTGGCCCTCCTCTGCAGGGTGCCCCAGAGGGCGTGATTGACAGGTGTACACACATCCGTGTGGGCAGCAACAAGGTGCCCCTGACATCAGGCATCAAGGATAAGATTATGTCGGTGATCCGGGAGTACGGCACGGGCCGGGACACCCTGCGCTGCTTGGCGCTGGCCACGCGTGACAATCCTCTGAAGAAGGAGGACCTGGTGCTGGTGGACACAGCTCGCTTCATCGAGTACGAGGTAACAATGCCCACCGAGTGGCCTTTCACGTCCTGTAGGATGCAGCCCAGCAGCTCATTTCGTCATGCCGTCTCCATCTGCGCAGTCGGACCTGACTTTCATCGGCTGTGTGGGCATGCTGGACCCTCCCCGGACTGAGGTGGCGGCCTCCATCCGGCTGTGCCGCCTGGCCGGCATCCGGGTCATCATGATCACGGGGGACAACAAGGGCACGGCCGTGGCCATCTGCCGGCGCATCGGCATCTTCGGCGAGGACGACGCCGTTGATGGCATGGCCTTCACGGGCCGCGAGTTCGATGACCTGTCGCCCCAGGAGCAGCGCGACGCCGTCCTGAAGGCCCGCTGCTTCGCCCGCGTCGAGCCCTCCCACAAGTCCAAGATTGTTGAGTTCTTGCAGTCTTTCAACGAGATCACAGCCATGGTGAGTCCTGGGAGTCCTAGTAAAAGAGCGAAAAGCAGGGTAGCACATCAATACTGGCAGTCAGACGAGAAGATGTTCAGCGATTGGCTGTTTTTATACGTCAGACTCTCTGTCGCCCTCTACAGACTGGAGATGGTGTGAACGATGCCCCAGCCTTGAAAAAGGCGGAGATTGGCATTGCCATGGGATCAGGGACCGCTGTGGCCAAGACTGCGTCGGAGATGGTGCTGGCCGACGACAACTTCTCCACCATAGTGTCGGCGGTGGAGGAGGGCCGGGCCATCTACAACAACATGAAGCAGTTCATCCGCTACCTCATCTCGTCCAACGTGGGCGAGGTCGTCTGGTGAGGGTCGGCTGCTTCCGGAATGCCCAACACAATTTTCTTCCGACATGTGGCCATTTGACGTGTGGCAGTAGACGCTCCGTTTGGAGAAAGAGGCCACCCTTGTTAATATAGCCACACACACTAGAATTCAGCGTCCATGTATGAGTCATGAACAAGACTCACTGAATGCGGAGTCTCTGGGGAGAATCCTTTAAAAACTCCCGATGGGAGTGTCAGGCACCTTTTAATCTGGATTAACCCTGCTTCTCATTGGCTAATTTTGGTTGATGCTAGTTCAGGGGTGTATATGGGAACTGGCCATAGCTGAAAGCTGATTGGCCCCACCCCCTGAAGTCCCTCCTTTTCTATCACTGAACTATTCAATACATATTATTGGCTTGGCCCCTCCAAATGAGTTATGACCCATCTTATGCTCCTGGCTGAAAAACATCTCCCCTGCTTTGGGTCAAAGCCAACAGAGAGATGTTAATAGTGGTGTCTATGTTACTTTAACCTGTCTGCTGTAACGCTTTATTTTCTAATGATGAGGCTTTTAATGACTAAAAGGTGAAAGGATGGGACGGTTTATCCCAGACCATGCTGGATGACCTCCACGTTTCCCATGATGCCATGGCGGGATCACAGATATCTTTGTGTGTGTTGACTGTCCATCTCCGTGCCTCCAGCATCTTCCTGACGGCGGCGCTCGGCTTCCCAGAGGCCCTGATCCCCGTGCAGCTGCTGTGGGTGAACCTGGTGACTGACGGCCTCCCTGCCACCGCCCTGGGCTTCAACCCGCCCGACCTGGACATCATGAACAAGCAGCCCCGCAACGCCAAAGAGCCTCTCATTTCCGGCTGGCTCTTCTTCAGATACCTGGCCATCGGATGTGAGTCTCTGAACGAGGCTGATGCGCGTTAGGCCTCTGTGACTGATCAGAAGGTTGTTGGTTTGTATCCCAGCCTAGGCAGAATAGGGTGCCAGACAAATGGCCAACCCTGCATTCTGACTTCAAACTTTGCTTTCAACTATATATACACTATATGGACTTAAATATTGGGACAGCAGCCTGTCCAACATCTCACTCAAATCAAAGGGTATTAATATGAAGCTGGCTAACCCTTAGTTGCTATAGCAGCCTGTACTTCTCTGTAAAGGCTTCCCATTGATGTTGGAACATTGCTGGCGGGCTTTGTTACTGTTCAGGTTGGGTATGGATGTTGGGTGATCTGGTCCCTGTCTGTGAGCTTGTGTGGCCCCCACATCGCAGCTGGACCTGCTCACAGATGTTTCCACTTCATAATCACTTCACTTGTGGTTAATCAGGGCAGCTCTAGCAGGACAGAAATGAGGAGAACCGACTTGTTGGAAAGGTGTCCAGTGGTGTCCAAAGGTGTCCACTGGTGTCCAGTGGTGTCCAGTGATGGTGCTGGGCTGACTGGCCTCTTCTGTATGACCCCCATTCTGCTGCCATTGATGCTGCAGGTTGCATGACTGTGTGCTTAATTATACAGCTGTATGTCAGCAGTGGGCGTGGCTTATGTGGCCCATTCCTGTAATTACTATGGGTGTCCCAGTACTTTTGTCCATATAGTATATGTGTTTGGACGTTTCAAAGGAGAGCAAGATGTGACATGCAAGAAGAAGCATTCCAGTGTAGCTGCATCATCCCATTCTATTCCATTATTCTACTTGCATTTCACTTCAAATGAGGCATCCAGAAGGGTCCTCCTGCTTAAGCCACGCCCTGCCCCCCCATCCAGGTTATGTGGGTGCTGCTACCGTGGGTGCTGCTGCCTGGTGGTTCATTGCCGCTGAAGATGGCCCTCGGGTCACCCTGTATCAGCTGGTAAGGCCTTCGCCATGGGGTTTTGGAGTTCAAGAGGTAAGAAATGATTCATTGGTCACCTGTGCTGTTTTCGTCCAATCAGAGCCACTTCCTGCAGTGCTCTCCAGAGAACCCTGAGTTCCAGGACCTGGAGTGCGAGGTGTTCGAGTCTCCTTACCCCATGACCATGGCTCTGTCTGTGCTGGTTACCATCGAGATGTGCAATGCTCTCAACAGGTAGGCCCCACCCCCTTATGTGGAGACTCCGCCCACATTTAACAGAGTGGAGAAGTGGATTTTTCAGGAAGACCATAGTCGCAGTTACCCTGTGGGCTGGTCCTCTCCTGTCGTGACCCCGCCCAATCTGTCCTCTTTCCCGCAGCCTGTCGGAGAACCAGTCCCTGCTGCGCATGCCCCCCTGGGAGAACATCTGGCTGTTGGGGGCCATCTGCCTGTCCATGTCCCTGCACTTCCTCATCCTCTACGTGGAGCCGCTGCCGGTGAGGGCTTCCCCAACATTGCCCCAGAAGCACCTGGGCTCAGGGCCATGTCAACCTCCATGACCACTGACCAGTTCCAGTATAAATCATGGCCTTAGTATAGGATTGCAACAGGCACTGTTTTACATAAGTGATAATAATAATGATTGTGCTTACTGACACCAGAAAGAGCCTATGTGCCCCCCCCCAGTCCAACCTTTATCTGTCCTCTATCTCCTCAGATCATCTTCCAGATCACCCCCCTGAATGTCCCCCAGTGGCTGATGGTGCTGAAGATCTCCTTACCTGTCATTCTGCTGGACGAGATGCTCAAATTCATAGCACGCAACTACCTGGAACCTGGTAAAGAGCTAGAGGGCCCTGTGCCGAAGGGGGGCGAGGCCAGTGGGCCGGTGGGCCGCATGGAGGGCGTGTCCTGGCCCTTTGTGGGTGTGGCCTTACCCCTGGTGCTGTGGCTCTACAGTACTGACACTAACGTGTTAGACATGTTCTGGTCCTGCCTGGCATGAGCACGGTGTGGGCGGAGCTTAACTCTCATCTAATGACATTAACGACACCGGGTTTAACAACTATGGCAGAATGAACCGGAACCACCGCTTGCATCGAGAGTGACCATCGCTGGGATTTCCTGCTGATCCCCTGGACAATGTTACCACCGAATCTTTACTGTCTCATTTTAAATCTGTATTTTAAACAGTTCTGATGTCTAATTTCATACCATATATTTTGGTCCTTCCTCCTGTCCCAACTATAGATGAGAGGCAGGGCTGTCATGCGACGTCTATATAGATGTAACACTATTTTATGCGGTGTTTTTTTTTTTTTTTTTGGGAGGGTGGGTGGTCACTGTCTGAGGTGGTGAAGTAGTGCCACGCAGCAGGCTGAGGAGAGTGTGTGTGTGTCTGTCTGCCTGTCCGTCTGAGTGGCTAGTGTATGCCTGCTGCCCTTGCACAGGGAAATGTAAGGGGCTGTTTTTTCTAAACGTACATTTACTTTCCTGCTCTTGGGAGTCCAGCTACCTCAGTATTGCTCATTAATGTTTTATTTTTTCTTCATTTTTTATGACCGCAAACATTCTTCCATCACTCTATTCCCCTGAAACTGAGTTAGATGTACTAAATGAGATAAGCAGCTGTCCTTTTTTTTATAATTTTTTATGTATTGATTTAAAGAAGAATAATTGGTAGGTCAAGAGACGGGGGGAGGAGTTGTGCGGCTGTAGCCGAACTGAGACGGGTGTTGATAGTGATTTCCTGCTTTGTAAAGCCTAACTGAGACGGGTGCTGATGGTGATATCCTGCTTTAAAGCCGAACTGAGACGGGTGTTGATAGTGATTTCCTGCTTTGTAAAGCCGAACTGAGACGGGTGTTGATAGTGATATCCTGCTTTAAAGCCGAACTGAGACGGGTGTTGATAGTGATATCCTGCTTTGTAAAGCCTAACTGAGACGGGTGTTGATAGTGATATCCTGCTTTAAAGCATAACTGAGACGGGTCTTGATAGTGATATCCTGCTTTGTAAAGCCGAACTGAGACGGGTGTTGATAGTGATATCCTGCTTTAAAGCATAACTGAGACGGGTCTTGATAGTGATATCCTGCTTTGTAAAGCCGAACTGAGACGGGTGTTGATAGTGATATCCTGCTTTAAAGCCGAACTGAGACGGGTGTTGATAGTGATATCCTGCTTTGAAGCCGAACTGAGACGGGTCTTGATAGTGATTTCCTGCTTTGTAAAGCATAACAGACGGGTGCTGATGGTGATATCCTGCTTTGTAAAGCCGAACTGAGACGGGTGTTGATAGTGATATCCTGCTTTAAAGCCGAACTGAGACAGGTGTTGATAGTGATATCCTGCTTTGTAAAGCCGAACTGAGACGGGTGTTGATAGTGATATCCTGCTTTAAAGCCGAACTGAGACGGGTGTTGATAGTGATATCCTGCGTTGAAGCCGAACTGAGACGGGTGTTGATGGTGATATCCTGCTTTGTAAAGCCGAACTGAGACGGGTGTTGATAGTGATTTCTTGCTTTGTAAAGCCTAACAGACGGGTGCTGATGGTGATATCCTGCTTTAAAGCCGAACTGAGACGGGTGTTGATGGTGATATCCTGCTTTAAAGCATAACTGAGACGGGTGCTGATGGTGATATCCTGCTTTGTAAAGCATAACTGAGACGGGTCTTGATAGTGATTTCCTGCTTTGTAAAGCCTAACTGAGACGGGTGTTGATAGTGATATCCTGCTTTGTAAAGCCTAACTGAGACGGGTGCTGATGGTGATATCCTGCTTTGTAAAGCCTAACTGAGACGGGTGTTGATAGTGATATCCTGCTTTGTAAAATAGGGACTTAATAGTGCCAGCTACAGGACGGTACTCACTGAGTCTGCGTTTAAGATTTCGCCTCTATCTTATGTGTGGCACTGCTGAAATTGACTATATTTTTGTTTTATTCAACTGTAAATAGTTGTGCACATACTGTACTTGAATTGTGAAAAGTTTTCGAGCTGCTGCCTATTTTAAACCATTGAGCACAAGTACTGTGGTCTGTAGCTCCGTGTGTGTGTGTGTGTGTGTGTGTGTGTGTGTGTGTGTGTGTGTGTGTGTGTGTGTGTGTGAGTGTGATGACCTCTACAGGAGCTCCATGTGATCAATGTTCCTTCACAATGCAGTAAAAATGTACGTTTGCACAACACTGGAGCGGTGCTTGCAGGTGTAGGGGTTTGAAGAGGTTATCGGGCTCTTTTCCACCGTTATACTAACCTTTTTCTACATGGGGGAGTCTCCGCGTTAAATGGCCCCCCTGCTGCAGCGCTGGTTTTCATCTGCTGTACTGCGGCTCTGTTCGGGTTCCCCTCGTGCACTATTTCATGCTGCCATTTTCCCACAATTCCCTGCCTTGCCCTCTGTTTCCCCGCATGGCCAAACCCCTTTGCATACCAGCACACCTCGCTCCCTCTCTCGTCTATTGCCACATGGGTGCCCGGTCAGTTTGCCTGATCCACCATCGTTTCCTCCGCCCTGTTCTGTAGAGATGAGGTTTAATATCCGGGGGATGGGGGGGGGGGGGGGGATGTTCGCCATTGGCCTTCGCTTGGGTTTGACCAGAGGCTTTTTTCTGCTTCTTAAGAAACTGCAGCTAAGTCTGAACAAGAACAGGCCACCTGGCGATGGTGGGTGATGTAGTGCTCCTTAACTCCTTTACTGTGGCACCAGTAAAGGTCGGGACTGTGGGCTGCGGCTTTGCGGAGAGACGTCCAGCTTACTTTACATTTTTTTTGCCCTGCGAAGTACGCAGGTATTTCATCACAGATTCTAGAAAGTCTGCAGAGTGTCTATTTTGTTTTCTCACACGCACAATGAATTATCAGATAAATAGACTGACTGACTCTCTGGGGAGTTGAGTACCTTAGGGACTTTTGCGCCCTCTAGCTGCCAGCGTCCGTCAGCTCCTTAAAGTGTGTTGGGCCTCTGCGGTAAAGGAAAACCACTATTTAACCAGTGCTGCATGTTTGCACAAATATATGTAACCTTTTTAACCAAGAATAACTTCACCCGTGTGTTTTTTTTACAAAGCTTTCGGTATGAAGCTGCTGATCGACGGGCTCCATGTACAAACACGGAATGTACGGCCACTTTTCACGTGACTCTGAATGTTCTGTGAGGGTCCGCTCTCATCTTTTCATTCACATGTGCTTTTTTGTGCTCCAATTTTTGCTCTCTTCCCTAATTCTCTCCCTCTTTCTCTCTCTCTCTCTCCCTCCTCCTCCCCCCCTCCCCCCAGCTCGGGATGTGTAAGCCCTATTCAGGATCAGAGGTTTTCTTTTAGTGTTGTGCATGTGTGTTGTAAGCAGCACATCATCTTCCAAAGACGTGCATGTAAAAAAAAAAAAAAATGTAAAATAAAATGTTTGAGAAGGGAAGGGCAAAGGGACATCAAATACGATTACAAATATGATTCTTAATTGAGAGAGAGCATGTTTTACTGGACTTTTAAAATGAGAAAAGTGGGAAATCAGCCAGTTCCAGTGTACCGCGTCTACCTTCCCCCATCTGACTTCACTGCAGGGGGGGGTTTCGCTTAGCCTCCGACCATGAATAAGAACGTCTAAGAAGGGTGTTCACATCCCTTTTGAACTTTGTGTACAATGTCATAGTTTTATATCAATGTACTGCAGTGCATGCCCTTCAGTTGAGAATTATCAGAACTTTTATCAGAAATTTATATAATAGCTATGTATATTATTGCTGCGTTCAAGTCTATAAAATAAGCCATTTATATGCAAACTGTTTAAATGTTGAATGACGAAAGCTCAGAGTCACCATTTCATCTTTTCCTAAGGAAATTATTTTTTTGGCAGGGGATGGGTGGGGTTTGCGTGTGCAAAATAACCAAAACCTTTTGTTTTGCACTGTGATGTAACCGACTTCGACGGGATTCTACAGAACGGGGCCGGTGGCGGTCGGTCGCTTCCGGCCACCTGAATCCCAGGCGGCTCCGAGCTCCCGAGTTCCGGTGCTGATGACTGTGCCGTGCATCACATGACCTGTGGTTTCAGTGAAATAAACCAAATTGTACATGATTAGAGGATTCCTTGTGTTTGTGCATCTCATGTGGGAAGTTTTGGGGCTGAAGCAAATCATCCTACAGCAACACAAGCAGGGGGGGCCCTCGGCTGACGTGGGTAAGGGCCCCCTCAAGCAGTGACAACTAAAATTGATGCAAGATCATTAAACTGCCGCTTTTTTCCCCTGAGACTGAGATGCTAGTAGATCCATCCATCCATCATGTAACCACTTGTCCTCTTTTGGGTTGCATGGGATCTGCAGCCTATCCTAACACCTGTGAGCATAAAGCAGGGAACAGTGAGGATTGGATGCCCAACCTACACAGGGCTCATTCGCGCAGGCACACCTACGGGCAATACCCCCCCCCCCCCCCCCCCACCAACTTCCACACCTTATCAAATCACAGTCCTATATGACCTGGGCAGCTATGAACGTAAAGTGACAAACATCCCAACATGAATTTATTTATTTATTACATTCAAGTACCCAAAGTAGTCTCTTAGTTTATATACAGTGAAAACTTTCACAACTCCTTTAGGAATTCCATGGACAGTGCCAAGAAATGTTCCATGATTAAACACTTGCATGATTGGCAGCTTTTGTTTGTTAAAAATAAAGCTCATGAGTTACGTCTTGAGATAAGCAGTAACAATGACACCAGAAAACTGGCACATGGCATGATGGCCGCACACACACGCACATACACACAGGTGAAAAAAATGCACAGGGGTTAGAATAACGGTAGAAAAAAAACACGACTGCAACACCCACATTGGATGTCCAGGCAGCCAAAGCCCCCCACCCAAGGTGAAGCTGACTGCGGCCCCCCAGGAGTCTTAGGACTGTTGGTAGGCAGATATGGCAGGAAACTAGGAGTAGCTTGCTGGAGCACACACTCTGCCCCAAAAAGCTTTATTTGAGGAGTTCCTGTCAGTGTTTCCCAACCCGGTCCTCTGGAACCAACAGACAGTCCATATTTCTGCTTCCTTCCAGCTCACAGAAATGTGGACGAGCTGGGAGGGAGCAAAAATGTGGACTGACCGAGGGTCCCCAAGGACCGGGTTGGGAAACACGCCTCTAGATTATTCATGAAAAAAAGAAACCATGGGCTGCCTTTGCAGGAGTGGATGGTAACTCGGGGTGGGGGGGGGCTCAGGGGTCACTGCATCCCGAACCACTGCTCCTGGTCGGCCCACTGCGCCGCCTCGCTGTCGCTGCCCTCCAGGTCGCCATCGTCAGCGCTACCCTCCATGTCGTCTCCATCCTCCTCCACTGTGGCCTCCGTGGGGCTCTCCTCTTTCTCCATCTTCTGCATACCCTCCAGAGATTTCTGGTCGTTGGGGTCCAGGCTGCAGCGTTAAGGTTCACAGTTAGAGATAGTGTAAACCCTGCCATGTCACGGTGTGTTTACATCTGCATTACCATGCACTGACATCAGGACCAAATCACCCCACAAGAAACACACTGCAACTACTACTACATTTACCGTTTCCACAGGAACAAAATGGAGGCTGAACTACGACTCCCATGAGCCACCAGCTCTTCATTGCAAATTCATTCTTAATTGCAGATGTATTTTTCATAGGTGTAAATCATTTGCAAGCTGAAACTTAAAAACACTACAAACATGATGGGTTTCAGAATTTGATTTCACAACCCCCCACCACTCCAGTGTTTCTGTGCTACTCCTATGGTTCTCTCAAAATTGCAATTAACCCAGACCACCACAAGAGGGAAGCACATAACTTTGCATGACAGAAATTTATGACAATTGACTGTGTACACAAAATGATGATTTTAAGAATGAATTTCATAAACAGGTATTTCAGCGATCTGGAAAATTTGCAATGGAAACGATTCTATTATAGTAAAGTGCTTTTGTTTACCTAAGTGCGATGCTGTACTGGTCCATTGCCTCTTGATAGTCATTGACAGCCACCAAAAAATCTCCCAGCATCCTATGCAGTACACAGTCACTCTGATTGGCTAGGGCATGCCGTAAAAGCGTGATTCCTTCCTCGTAATTCTGTTCCCTACCTGAAAAGAGAAGGTGTTAAATCTTCATCATACCACAAAGTCTCGCTCACCCTCAACTGCCCACCTTCTCATTCATTGGCTCACTCACTCAGAAGCTCCGCCTTCTTCACCACAGCCTTGATGTAGTCAGGCCTCTGGGCCAGCGCCTTGTCCAGCAGTGTCTTTGCCTTCTCCTGCGTCATGGGGTCCTCCAGACACACCGTGGCCAGGATGGTCAGTGTCTGTGCATTGGCACCCAGTGTCTTGTAGATGTTGTTGGCCATGCCCATCGCCTCTCTGATGCCATTAGAGGCCAGATAGCAGTCAATGAGACCTGCGGACAGAAACAGCACGTCAAGCGGTGCTGGATTTGAAGTGAACAAGTCATCTTCCAACCTTTCTCCTTAATGAAACACTTAAAAACACGTAAAAAAATGCCAGGACTGCAATCAAAGTAACCCCCCCCCCCCCCAAAAAAAAATAAATTAATAAATAAAAAATACATGCTAATCTGGTGGCTAACTACATACAGAGAAGAACCCAGCGCTGTACGGCAGCCTTGCCTTCGTAGCAGTCGAGTCGGCAGGGGGCGAGTCGTATGGCCTCTCGGAAATGGATGATGGCCTCCTGTACACGGCCCATGTTACGCAACGCTGCCCCCTTCAGGAGCAGGGCCTGCACGCTGTTACTGTTCAGCTGGATGGCCTTGGCACCCAGGTAAAGGGCACGAGAGTACCGCTTGCTGTAGAAGCTGTGACACCTGTGGGGTCAGACCGCAGGGGGCAGGTGACGTCACCGAATGTCACGAATGTGTTCAGTGCTTCAGGCAGCCGGCTGGACACCGGCACTGAACGCATACAGTGCGGGCTCACTGGGACGTGCCACCTCCTCACCGACACTGAACGCATACAGTGCGGGCTCACTGGGACGTGCCACCTCCTCACCGGCACTGAACGCATACAGTGCGGGCTCACTGGGACGTGCCATCTCCTCACCGGCACTGAACGCATACAGTGCGGGCTCACTGGGACGTGCCACCTCCTCACCGGCACTGAACGCATACGTCGTAGTGAGCCTGCACTGTGCCACCTCCTCACCGGCACTGAACGCATACAGTGCGGGCTCACTGGGACGTGCCACCTCCTCACCGGCACTGAACGCATACGTCCTAGTGAGCCTGCACTGTGCCACCTCCTCACCGGCACTGAACGCATACAGTGCAGGCTCACTGGGACGTGCCACCTCCACACCGGCACTGAACGCATACAGTGCGGGCTCACTGCGACGGGCCACCTCCACACCGGCACTGAACGCATACAGTGCGGGCTCACTGCGACAGGCCACCTCCACACCGGCACTGAACGCATACAGTGCGGGCTCACTGCGACGGGCCACCTCCACACCGGCACTGAACGCATACAGTGCAGGCTCACTGGGACGTGCCACCTCCTCACCGGCACTGAACACATACAGTGCGGGCTCACTGCGACGTGCCACCTCATACTTTCTGGGCACCCTTCAGCAAGCCCAACTGCTGGGTGTTTTTAAATGATACAGTGACGTAGAGTGCTCTGGATTTCTGGTCACTTGTAAAGCTGCTTGTTACAAATCTTTTTGAATGTTTCCAAAAACGTATTTCTGAGAATAAGAAATTTAGCTGAACATATTAAAACAGATAAAATTTTATTTTATTTTTATAACTGTATAAAACCAAAGGATCTTTGCATTGAAGGACGTTAAAGTGTGTTCACAGAGCTATGAAGTGAAATACCAGCAATGAACATCTCTGACTAGACATCACACTTCCTAGGAAATTCTGGGCTTTAGAGTGAGAAAACAGAAAAACTACCAGTTAAGTGACTAAAAGCCTTTCTTACTAAAGACCCTCAGATTAAGCACCTTTTCTTAAGAAAAGGTTTCTAGGAATCACAAACACAAGGTCTTTAGCATGCTAATGCATCGGTTCTCTCACCCCGATATGACCCAAGGCTCTGCGTGCTGGTCCGAGATGTTGAACAGCCTCCCTCCCAGCACCTCGACGTCCTCTAGGTGCCCCTCCCGCGCCATCAGGTAGCCGTACACATCCATGCCTGAGGAGATGGATTTGTCTGAAGGTACTGCTTTGCGCTCTGTTTTCAGCTACCTAAACACCACAAAGTCCCATCCTAGTGTCCCACTATAGACTGAAATTTTCTATTATTATTATTCATACTGTTTTTTATTGATCCCCGTTGGCAAATTCTCTTTACGCCTCCCCCAACTTGCTCTCTGTAGGTGAGAGTAACTAGCCGTGAAGGGCAGCCACCCATAGCAACACCCAGGCAAATTTGGGGGTTAAGGGTCTCGCTCACGGACCCACAGATGTGCTGAGGCCGGGCTTGAACTGAACTGATCTTTTTTCATTAAGTTCCTCTGCTGGCTATTACCACTGCGCCACCTGTGTTGACCTTTGGGTCGTAACATTGACAGCTGTCTCATACCTTTGATAAGGTAGGGGTCCAACATCTGAGCCTGCTCGAATTTCAGGATGGAGTTCTTGGTGTCACCGGCCCGAAAGTAGAGGTCTGCCAGGGTTACCAGCAGGTCCACGTTGTCCCGCAGAAGGGATTTCTTCTCCAGAGAGCTGTGGAAGAAACATAAACGTGATCTCCATCTACAGACTGAGGCTAAGATAAAATATCCAGAAGATAGAGGCATTAACTGACCAGGCACTGTGTCACGCACACAAAACATAACACACCCCTTCCATTCCAGCTCAGTTATCAACAAGATGAATAGTCTTTCTAGTTGGCTATGGTCTGCTCTGACCTCAATTAACAGGAAATCCGGACAACTAAAAAAAGCAAAATAAAGAGTAGCTTAGAAGACAGGAGTGGTTTAGGTCACCATATGGTGTTGATGGCCCGCAGATTGTCCCCGGCATGTATGAAGGCATGTGCTTTAATCCACACCGAGAGCCAGTCCAGGTTGGGAATGGTCTGGATCACATCCATAGTCATGGAAGCCACCTCAGCTCCCTTCACCGACAAAGACAGCAGCCCTGCCAGCAGACACAAGCCAAGGAAGGGCACAGTCAGCTTTCCCACCAAATTTGGGAGGCTTTAGACAAATCAAGGCCAAGGTCCGCCCCTACCAATGATGGCGTCGAGGGCCAGGGGACACTGCCTCAGCACCTCCTTGTAACTGGTCACTGCTGAGCGTTCCTGGCCTGCCTTCCTGTACAGGTTGGCCAGCATCATGTTGATCTGGTGGTTTGAGAGGAGACAGGCAAATGACAGCTGCAATATTTAAGTGAGGCCTCTGTGCCTTTAATAGGAAGGTTGTGTGTTTGAATCCCATGGTCGGCAGAAGTCACAGAGCCATTGGGCCCTTGAGCGAGCCCAGACAAATGGCTGCTCCTTGCTGTATGACCCCAAGCTTCACTCTCACCTGTATGTAATTATGTTGCCTAAAGGAGGGCAAGACAGTAGATGCAAAACCTAAAGCAATCCAGCGTACCTGCACATGTGCAAATGGCACAAAAACTTCATTTCTTGTAATCAGAGTAATACTATTACTCAGAGTATACTATTATTATTACTACAGAGTAATAATAAGTTCTAACATTTGAAAACACTAACAGGAAAATGGAAAAACAGGAAAAGTATCTGACAAGCACTTAAGTAGAATGAACTCTAATGGGTTCTTCCCCATAAGAATCATTGTTACTCGCCTCCCCACAGATTTGGACTTTACATTAACCCTCCCATCGACTACAACTGTCACTTGATTGCTATTTGCACCATTATCGCCACTGTTAACCCTTCATCATTTTTATTACTCTGATGATATTTATTTATTCACTCATTCATACCACTTCTAGCAGCTCTGCTGATTCCCCTAATGCCTAAATTCTAAACATTCCAACACTGATTACATTTACATTGTGTCAATGTTGTCATACCGTTTCTTTTGCACTTGTACTGTCCATCTCTACACTTTACATGTATATGTAACACTGCAGTCATGGGTAAAATCATTACATTGTACTGGAAGCTCTTTTGTTGTATACAGTTGGTGTGACAATAAAGCCGCACTTGACTTGGCCAATTAAGAAATGTATTTTAATGGTACTGGGGGGTACGCAACATTCAAAGACGTGAGGGAGTCAACATACTTTGGGGGTCCTTTGCCTCGAGGGGATCCCATCAAGCACGGGGATGGCATCCTTATCCAGTTTCAGGATGGTGTAGCATTCTGCTATTTTATACTTCACTTCGATCTCTGATGGAAGGCTCTAGAACCAACACAGTATATTTTTTTAGTCCCTACGAAGTTCAGGAAGGCTCGTGGCCTTGAGTACAGCATAACCAGCTGTCGCACGTCACCATCATCATGAACAGAGAACGACAAAACGCACGCCTTGCGGCCAGCATTACAGCGACGGTCCACCATCAGAGAAAGCAGAGGGAGGGGCGGAGCATCAGGCCGGTTGGCGTACCTGCGCCTGCAGCGAGGAGGCGGGTCCACCAGTGGAGGGGCGCACTTTGGATGTCTTGCTCAGCACCTTCTTCTGCTGCAGGGCCATGTTGTACTTGCAGGCAGCATTGCGGTACTCCTTGTCGTGGAAAAGCGCATCCGCATGGTACACAAGCAGCTGATACTTCTGTGATGGGGAGAAGAGCTCCCTGCAGGGACGGTACGAGGGGTGTAAATCACACGCTGGCTGACAACTGGAAACAACACAGCAGGGATTCCCAGATCAAGGTGTTCCGTGGCAAATAACCTGATGCATTATAACGGCATCAATAATGAATACTTCACATCTCAAATACCGTCCTAAACGAGGGACCAGGTATTTTCGCCCCTCTGCGTACACTGTTAGAGTATATGTTTGTCACAATTTTCATACGTAATGGCCTCTACAAGTAGACAAATGCTGAATGCGCTCTAAAAAAGAAAGATTGAGTGTTTATTTAAGACGGTGCTAACTGTACTCTTGCTGTACTCTTGAATTTATCAAATTCCTTTAGCCATACCAGACGAAGCAATACTGTACTGGTTAGAACTGTATACTAAACATAAATATCAAATTGATGTATTCCGCTGCAATTAAAATGAAACAGTACATCAAACAGCGAACATTAATGGAAAAATCAGCCAATCAGAAAAACATTCATCGACTAGCAGAGCAGCTAGTCCGAAAAAAAGACAAGCAAACTTAAGCAGCGCACAGCGTAACACTATCATGATTTCCACAAAAACTGCGCTTGACTCGATATAGAAAATAACGGATTTATCACAGTATAAGTGATTTATCCCCGGGGGTCCCAATAACAAACCTTGGCACGGATACTTACGGATTGTTGTTGCTCATCGTCAATAGCAAACTGCTCATTATCCGGACGTTCGAGTGCAGTCCGGCAGCTGCCATGTCCCTAACATAATCTATGACATTCATGGTAAACTGCTGTGGTAATTTTCCTGAGAAAGAGCAAGATCAAACCTCCAGAGAGTCGTTGAAACGCGCTGTCAAACTGCAAACTGGCAGCTAGCTAACTCCCTAACAGAACACTTCTCGTCCAAATACGATTTCGCATCAAATATGGCGCCTTTGGGTCTTAAAGGCGGTCCTAACATTTAATGTTATACTACTAAACTGCCTAAAAGGCACTTTCGTTTCCTCCCATAAACTTCAAAATGACATTAGAAGTAAATATAAAATGTCTCCCATACAAATTGTCTTTGTTTAACGTTCAATTCTGCCGCGTGTCGTGTTACTTTTACCGTGTTTAACATTTTTAAAAAGGCACAGCCGCCGGCAGCCTGAGCGGTCCGCACATGCGCGCTGAGGGGTCTTTAGCTGAGAGCCCTAAATGTGTCAGACACAGGGGCAGTCAGGGAGCCAGTGAAAGCTAATCGGCGGAGTCCATTTCATTTTCTTTTATTTATTTCACAGTACGTTTCGGCGAGAACTGCGACTGTATTTTTTTGTGTTAGCCCACATACAATGACTGAACAATCAGCGCTGCTTCTCCGAAAACAACTGGCAGGTAAGGGACGTTGCCCTTAAGGTAGCTAGCTAATTGTCGTGCTGTTAAAAATAGTAAAGTATGGACGTCGGACGCCGCCTTATTAAGTGTCCATAGCCGTGTGTTTGTTTACACCGTTTGGTTTTGGGTCAGTGACCCACCGTTCCCTCTCTCCTAGTGCGAAACGCATATAGAGTTTATGAGGTACTCTTAATAGCACGTTAGCAAACTTACTCTCTTGGTTTTATTGTTATTATTCAACTTGTATGTCCAAGCGCACTAGTTAATCTATTGTTTTTATGTGGTTGTGCCACTGAGTAACTTTTGTTAGCTTTTTATATACTTGAGTAAATTTAGTGCCTGATAAGTAACAAAGAAATGTAAAATCCATAGCTATATTTATCCAGGATACAGATCCGCGGCGATGTAGCCCTTGGTGTAATGAGACGATCTTATGCAGCTACCTCCAGCGCTGTTTTGGGTTAAAATTAGGTCCCTACGCAACACGATAGCGGAACGTATACATATGGTTATAATTAGCCTGTTCGCCTAATGATGAACAAAGAAAAAGTCTTATTTGCCTCGACGTTAGTTACTTGGTTAGCTGTCTTAATAGCATTCAAATACACTCGGCTTGTTAGATCACCAGCTAACGACCAGGCAAATGGCTAAATGTTTGCCATGTTGCATTTCTAACATGCAACATACATATCGATTCTAACATCCTATTTCTGATGAAATCCATCAAATTGTCTTGTACGCTTTTTAAAAAAGATTTACTAAGTCTAGCAACATTGAAATTATTCAGGGTTGACTTGATTTTTTTTCTCAATTTGAGGAGTCAAATTTTAATAGATAATGGGCAGCAATAACCTCGATCGATTATTTAAGGTAATTGCTATTAAATGCGAATAACGGGTTGTCAACTTTCTCATGTTCTGTATTTATCTATGTGCTGGAAATGACTGAAATACAAAACATAATTACCCCTACTCCACAAAACATTTTTTATCATTGACATGAAAATCGTGCAGTTCAGATGACTGTTATAATTTCTCAATTTTGTGTCTATAAAACATGTATAGGTGGGATACTCACATTTTCTTTTTGGACACACTTATCCCTATTGACCATCACAGTGAGTTACAAGCATGAATAATGCAACCACTTGTGTTTACGTTTGTTTATCTGGCCAACACTTTTGTCCAAAGCAACAGACAAGGGAGGCAGACACATTACATGCATAGAGCTGTCAAGAAGCCTGTTTAGGTACAAGTGGAGCTAGGCTGAGCTTCCAGTAACTGATGGCAAATGAACATAACAGTTTTGAGGGAAAAAGATATTAATGAAAGAATATTGTTAATGCAGCAGTGTCAGGTGATACAAATGAAATGCTGTTTTATTTGTAGTATCAAATGTCACAATTGGATTTCAGTACATTTTATATTGGACTGTTATATTGATACATGGATGAATATTGTGTTATTGTTCCTGGTGTTACTGTACTTGTTACAGTGTGCTGTACGCAGCTAATTGGGTATGAGCTGCAATAGCACATGGGGAAATTAAGATGTACAGCTGTCCCTCCATATGGATGTTTTTTGTTCCAACACACCTGGTTCACAGATGAAGGGTTTCTTGTTTAGTTGACTTTGTGGGTAATTATTCCAACCAAGTTTCTGTTGCTGAAATAGAATCAAAATATTAAATTATTGTACATAAGGGGACATTTTTTAAGAATCCCTGCTGTGTGAAATAGTAGATGTTTTGAGAAACAGGAGTGTTGGCAAAAGGATGTGCGTCTAGATAGCTAGGTGGGGCGAGTGAATGGTTTGGTGAATAGGAGTTACGGCTGTGTGTGTCATACAGTGGGGTGTGATAAAATGACATTCTTTTAGGGTTACATTACTCATTTCAGAATGTTTTCTTCTGCCAGTGATCCAGTAGCGTCAATGTCATGCTATCTATTTGGGGGGGGGGGGGAAACAGGACACGAAGTAGGTGGGGTCAGTTTGTGTCACTGTGTGTCATGATCAAACTGAATTGAAAGTGCCAAGATGGAGTCTGATCCTTCATTATATGAGAAGTTGAGATCTGCGTATAGCATGTCCAGTTACCTCAGACAAGCACACTCATCTACATAAGTCCTTGATCTTTCCAGAAGCAACACAGCTTTGCATATATTATGTGTCAACTGTAATATTTAGTGTGATATTACAATTTCAAACTGGTGTAAAGTGAAATATCTTCAATGCAGTATGAACTCATAGATGACAGGCAATCACATTATTCCGATGGCGTTGGCTGTGTGAGGTTGTGATCACTGCAGGGGAGGTATCTTAGGAAAGGATAAGACTGCATTGATCCCACAACAGGGAAATTTACTTGTTAGAACAGCCAATAAAAATAAATATCAATAGAAAACAAAAAAATATAGAAATAGAAATAATTATGAAGATTTTTGTACACGTTTCACATACGCAGTGAATATTGAACATAATTCCTTCATCACCAGTGATTTTCTCTTCATACTTGTTGCCATTTTAAATCAAAAATTTCCATATCGTACCTCAAGCAACACCCCCCCCCCCAACGCATATGACGTATATCATCTTTTGTCTGTATGTCACTGCAGTTATCCCATCTGCATGTTCAGCTTCATGCTGCTTGCATCCCACCCCTAAAATTGTACCCTGTCACTGTGTGTTTTCACCATTAGAGCTCAACAAGAACCCGGTGGAAGGCTTTTCTGCTGGCCTCATAGATGATGACGACATCTACAAGTGGGAGGTCGTCATCATAGGCCCGCAGGACACACTGTTGTAAGTGTGTGTGTGTGACAAGTGACAAGCTTCCGTTACTGACCTGTTATGTCAATGGGAGACCTCGATGTCCTGTGTTTTGTATATTTGGTTGTTCGTTCTTGATGTTCTTGGTGATGAATATAATCATGCATGCAGTGCTTTTGGTCTCTTAGGTTACATAAATATCGGCTTTAATTCTTTCCTGTGTTCCTTTCTGAAGTGAGGGGGGCTTTTTCAAAGCCTACCTGACCTTTCCCTATGACTACCCACTGCGACCTCCCAAGATGAAGTTTATTACTGAAATCTGGCATCCGAATGGTAAGAACTCAAATTGTGCTGATTTTTCACATACGTGTTCCTCACCATTCTGCCCTTGCAGGTCTGTTTACCATGTTTGGCTGTGTTTTCCACTCTAGTCAATATGGTATTGAACTGGAGCCAGTAAAGTCTGCTTGGATCTCGATTATGTTCTGCATCCAGTTCCTCACAAGTCTTCCTGATTCAGGCTTGTTAACTGGTCGTTATTTTTGCAACCGACTGCTCCACCAGTGGCAAAGAATGGAGACGTGTGCATCTCCATTCTGCACGAGCCGGGAGAGGACAAGTTTGGCTACGAGAAGCCAGAGGAGCGCTGGCTACCCATCCACACTGTGGAGACCATCATGATCAGCGTGATCTCCATGCTAGCAGACCCCAACAGCGATTCGCCCGCTAACGTGGATGCTGCCGTGAGTGGATACTCCCTCCCTTACTGTGGGGGGGAGGAGCCTGTACACTGTAAAGACTGTGAGACTGCTCCTTGAACCATGGGGGATGGTTTTCAACACATTATTTAGTAGATGCTTTTTTTCTAAAGCGATGGGTATTTTTTTTGAGAGGACAGGCAGAGAATCCCTGGAGCATTTGGGGGTTAAGGGCCTTGCTCAGGGACCCAACAGTGACATCTCTCTGTCAACTATGGGATTTCAACAATGTCCTAAACCACCAAACCACATTCCATTTAGCTCCTGAAGCAGAGAGTGATGCTGAGCTCCTGCCAGGCAGTGTTAATACCAGTTTTACTGCCACGTCGCCTTTAAAGAAGTATTTTCAGTTCTCAAATATGCGTGATTGATGTTGCATACGTAAAAACGTCGTTTCAGTGCAGCGCTTTGAGGGGAAGTACTTTGGGGTAAATGACAGTGATTAACTACAATTTGATATGAGTGCATTGGGCTGAAAGGGAATTACTTCAGGGTAGACCTGTTTAAAAATTGATATGGTCACCCATACTGTGGATAATGGAGCATTTAGCTCCTTCAGTTATGGTGGCCTGTGCTCAGGCACTCTTAGTCCCAGCTAATCATGAGGTTAAAGTGTCCCATCAAGACAACTGGAACTCTTTGTGGTTTAATGACTAAAAAAAACATTCTGCACTATTTCGTAATTGAACAGCGATGGCAGCTTCGGGATTTGAATAGTTGACGGGACGGGCGCTCCTGCTCCCTGGGGGTTGCGGTATGTCAAGAAATTTGTTCTACCTGAGCACTTCAGAGTTTGCCTGAGCTAATAATTTCCCCCCCTGACCTAATTTGGGACTAATTTTCTCTCGGCACTGTGAAGGCCTCTGGGTAAATGGTTTTGTTGGGTCTTGCAGAAAGAGTGGAGGGAGGACCCCAATGGCGAGTTCAAGAGGAAGGTGGCGCGTTGTGTAAGGAAAAGTCAAGAGATGGCATTCGACTAGGCCAGCACTGCTGTTACAGGAGCATCCAGGGTAAGCTATGGCTGAATCGCAACACTTTGTGTTAATCAGTGCCACATGATCCC
Source organism: Brienomyrus brachyistius (assembly GCF_023856365.1). Lineage (NCBI taxonomy): Eukaryota > Metazoa > Chordata > Actinopteri > Osteoglossiformes > Mormyridae > Brienomyrus > Brienomyrus brachyistius. The sequence goes on along the minus strand of NC_064534.1, from coordinate 4,661,637 downwards.
CAGTGAAAAAGGGGCACGAGACCAGCTTTCACGGTATGCTTCAAGATTTATGCCAGGATGCACAGGAGATCAGTGTCTTAAGCACTGTGAAGACTTATATTTTATGTTTAAAGTCGGCGAGAGGTAAAGCTAGTGGCCTGGGAAGCGGACTTGTGACCCGGTGATCCACTGATGACATCGTGGGGGGGGGGTCCTGCTATCAGTGCTCTTTCTTGAATTTGACATCTGAATAAATGCACCAGCTAAGCAGTTGTTATGTAGTAATGTAATTCACCCTTTTAGTTTTGCTTAACGAGTCCTGAATATTTGCTTTTGTAATCAGGAAATATTTTGTATGTTTCTCCCCCCCCCCCAGCTAAGGAAACAAAACTTCCTGAGGAAAATGGTCACCCCTTTGCATCCTTCTTTTGCTGACTGGGGGTTGGGGGTGGGAGAGTGAGGGTCTTGTTTCCTAGATGGATGAACATGCAAAACCCACAATTCGAACAAGTTTTGATTTCCTTCCTGGAAGTGTATATTTAATTTTATTTATTTCGAAGACTGATGTAAGATATGTCACTACTGTAAATTAATTGCTTTTTTATCTGCTGCTGAAATGTTTCTACTTTATACCAGGTTTCTTATGCAATTTGTTCTCTTTGTTGGTCATAATCGGACTATAATTAATAAAAGCCAGTTTCCATTGTTCCTGACACACATCTCATAAATAGCGTTAGATTTTACATCCCAAGAATTTAACCTGCTCCTAAGGGGCTCGTTAGTGCCCCCCCCCCCCCCCCCCACCATTTGATCCTCCTTGTGTACAGTTTTACACAATGCTGGCTCTCGTAAACAGGTAGTCTGTTTATTTTGGTCATGCATTTACATGATGTCATTGTCACAGGACTGTTCATTTTTGACCGCTTGTTTTAAGATGACTCAAAAAATGTATCAAACCAGCTGTGATGCCCATCCCCCGCCCCTGGCATCTGCACTCCCCTCCACATCTCGCTGCTGTTTTGCTGGGTTTAGTGAATCCCCTGGCTGTGTGGATGTGCCCCCTTCCACGTGGGATTGTTCCTCCTGCTCATGGTCAGCTCAGTAACACGCAGTTCGTGTAGAAGTCTCGCCTAAACAGGCCTATGCAGCATAAGTGTTCCATTCTGCAGGCAGCCTATTGAGGGGAAGGAGCTCAGCAGTTGTTTTCCGGGTCCCTGGAGCATTTGTCTTTCACCTCCGGGGCTAGCTGGACCTGGCCTTGAAATCCCCTGTGGTCCACGCTAAGTAGCTACATGCCATTTCAGAGCGCATGCAGACCAGTGAGCCTGAGGTGTGTGCTGGCACTAGTCATCGGCTTTTGGTAAGGGTTTGTTGTGAGGCTGTGAGAAGACCCCTTTTTACTGAATGTGCCAATTATATTTTACTGTCTGGGGGGGGGGTTCCTTGTTTAAGCATGCATCACGTGAGACTGTAAAGCACTGGTGGGGTGTTCGCACTGTCCGGCAACTTCCCGGGTTTTACCTGTTCACAAAATATCTAATGCTTCTGTAGTCCAAGGCCCGAGGAAGGAGCTTTAAATTTAACCTGCTCAGTTAGCGAGGGTCGTTTCCGGCAGAGTTAGCTTTAGCAAAATGGGTTTGGTGTAGGTTTAGTGCTTCCCTTTGACCACAGCACTACACAGACCGGTGCTCACTGTACTCACAAGCCGGGAGCCAAGCATAGCGGACGCCATGAAGCAATACGAGAAGAATCGCACTCACCTGCTCCTCAGCTGCCCGTCGTTTCAGGTTGCACTGGCATGCAAATTTGTAACCCTTATTTTTTTAAGGTCTTACCCAGTACGTTTATTTGTATCTCTCATCCTGTTACTCCTGTGTAATGTGTATTGAATTTGACCCCAATAAAATGTGAAATGTGTTCTGTCTCTAACAGTCTGTGGTGCTTTAAGCCAGTGTTAGAAAATCAATCACCTCAGACAAATGATAAGCACCTAAAATGCAAGATTAAGACACCATTTGAAAAGTGAATGTTGCTGGCCATTTCTTTATTAAGCACATACTTGACATGATAAATACACCTGCCACAGCAGAATTCTGACACCCATAAACTGTATAAAAAACCCTGAACGTGTTGGAAGACGACGCGCCGTGCTGCTGGCTACTGTCCTGGTGCCGACAGGCTTTTGTTCATGAACTGTTTCTTCACAAAGCAAAGCCACCACTGGGGACAGAGAGGGTAGAATGATCAGCACTTTGACAGTGACCTTCCAGGTTACACGGCTCAAGTGAAATTGAATACAACGAAGAAGAAGCCCTTTTCCAAGAAGAGCACATGAGTGGAAAATGGTCTGAAGTTACCAGATTTAAAAAAACAGCCATTGTGCATAAATCTGTCAGCTGTGGCAGTCAACTGCACCAATGTCACCTGGTTTATTTGAGGAGAAAAATCGTATCACTATGACAAACCAGTGTATCGGATGATAACATGCAGACCATACATAAAATTACCTGGTGACATGGGGAGAAACAGGAAACAAAACAGTATGTCAAAAGTACTTCGAAATGTCAGTCTGCATATATTCTAGCTATAAACAACTTTGTTTTATCTTAAGAACATAGAGTTATCAGCCATGGAAAGCAATTAGTTTCATATTTTAAGACACCACAGAGGACATCACATGTGCTCTGTCCAAGTGAATGTCACCCCCCAGTCGTAAATTAAAAGATGGATGGCAATAATACCTGTGACGAACTTATGGGGTAAAAATATGTTACAATTCCATAGCTTTGTCTGAGGATAATAACAGCCATGGGTTGTAGAAAAGTGGTCAAGTTGCTTCATATGTTCTGATGCTGATTTTAACCATTTCTAACAGTCTTATTATTATTATTATTATTATTATTATTATTATTAATGGCATTCACAAAAATAAAATATTTGAACTGAACAGGACAAGAAAAATTCTTCCTTTTAAAGCCAAACAATTTTTAAAAGGTGATGTCTGTAAGCAGAAAGGGATAAATTCAAATGGTAAGTTTCTTTAAATAGGTAGATGGGACATCCATCAATTCCATATGGATATTTTCTAAATTTCCATATGGATTTTTTCTAGCATAAACTGGCTTTCCAGCAGTTCCAAAAGATTAAATCAATCCATATATGTGCAGCATCTGACAGCATGCAAAAAAGGTGAAATATTATGCAAAACTCACCTTGCTGGGTTTGTCTGTCTCGGGGTCAAAAACCTTGTCGCACAGTCTGAGGCCCGTCTCTTGTCGGACCTGCTGCAAGTACGCCCTCATGGTTTCTATAGAGCGTAAAGAGGAGTCAGCATAGAGAACAGATACAGACACAATGTGTGATGTGATATCCATCTACAGGGCAGGCGTTCCCATGGGAACACACGCTTTGTTCATCCCATAAACATCCCAGCAACTGCAACACTGAATGTGAGCATCGGAACGGTTTTCCATCAGATGCTTACATCCAAATCTGATCGCTAGCATCTTGCGGCTGCTTGACTCTCCAGAGCTTGGTCATATTTTCTAAGATCCGCTCCCCCCACAATCAAGGTTCTGCTACGGGAGAATTTCTCAGCGGAGAGCCCTTACCCTCTTCCTGCTTGTCGATGGGCTTGGCGTACATGGCGTTAAGGGGGAACCCCGGCTCTCCCGGGATGGGAAAGTTGGTGATGCCTAGAGTGTACATCTCCTTTTCTCCCTGGTTCTTTGTGCTGCACTGCATGAGAATATTTACATCTACTTACAACTGAACCATTACTTCATAACTCTGATAATATAATTTTGAATAATATCCTAAGTGTTTATATTGTAGCATTAATGTGTTAACTTGTGTTCAGGACAAAACATAAGAACCTATTAACTTTAAAAACAGAGAACATGGAAATTGAACTGATTACAATGAATAAAGTGGCTGATATTGCAATTTAACCAGTAGTGGGGTTAACACTGTATACATATCTCACCTATCAACTACTGTGTCATCAATGCAAACAGAAGACCAATGGGACTGTGGAGACAAACCTACCTTCTGTAGTTTCTTGAGACATTCTGAGATGTATAGTGTCACATAGATCAATGTTCTGTCTGCCTCGTTCTGGGGGGGAGGGGTGTTACAACTTTAATACCTTCAAATTTCGGGCATGACAAGCAAATAATACGTCTGTAAGTAGTCACATATATGGTTAATAACGAGCTGATCAAGATTACAGCTTAATTTTTTCACAATATGTGCACGTATTTTTTTGTGATTCTTTTCTTACCTTGATTTCGTAGTTCTTGAAGAAGACGTTGGCTTTAAAGTAGTAGATAGCTTCATCAATGATGTCGGAGTCTTTTGCTGTAACGGTAAACCAGCGCATTTGTTTTTACGGTCAACGTTACTAAAAACTTTCCAGGTATGGAAAATCACGAATGCTTAATCTTGTAAAAATCGAGACGTAAAAAATGGAAGGGGGAATAAAACGGGAAAACGATGGGAATAAGCAGCTTTGCATAAAAGCTTTAGGTAAATGCACACAAACTGGTTCGACAGAACTTACTCTCTTTGGGAGCGGGACCCTTAAACTGTGTTTTCAACGGCAGCATGGCCATATTACCAACCAGTTTAGTGTTCATATCCATCAGACTTGAATGATAAGCCTGAAATCCACAAACACTGATTTAGTCGACCAGCTAAACGAACTACAAAGACTTTCTAACTGTTTCCTTAGTAAAACAATTAACCTTATTGGCAAAAGGACTGGCTTCGTGCGGAGTTCATAATCATATTTCAAAAATCATATTTCATGATTTTTATACATTAAAATATAAATTACCTAGCAAATCACTTCACCTCCATTTATCATTCGCGTAACCGATTTACGAATCGACGTTTGGAGTCAAAGGCAGCAATCTAGGTCTTTTAAAGCCGCCTGTCATCCCGTCCGTCTGAACTGCAGCCACCAATTACAGCCCCTTAATACACAGAGCTAACTGCTAACTAGCCAGACCAGTTCATATGCTAACGTCCTTGCTACTTCTTTAGCTACCCAGACCCAGTGGATTACAAATACGAAGACTAATATCTAGTTAGTAAGATGGTTTTCCAAATTCTTATACGTGTCATATGAAATGGACATAAAAAGGGTTAATTACATCTTAATAACTGGATTGGTTTAATTAAGATGAACTTACCGGCATCTTGGTTGTGGATTTTAGCAGACTGGCTACCTAGCTAGCTAGCTAACAGCGAAAGCGGAGCTGTCAATGCAGTTTATTCTGCTTCCCCTTAAGGGACCGAGATTAAAGGTTCCCGGACAGCTGACTCTAGATCAGTTTCACCTTTTTCAAGTAAATAATTCAGCTGCAATATGGGTTTGGCTAGCTGACCCCGCGTCAGAAATGGAGTTGGAAAAATAGTATAATCCAGAAAACAGGAAGTGGGAGAAACACCTGAACTAAGCCGTGCAGTTACCCGGACAGACCGATAGGTGGCAGGATAGCGATTTTAACCGAATTGCACGTACGGTTTGCAGAGAAGGGATTTGTAGTGATTATTTCTGTAATTAGTAAGACTCACTAAAACGGATTGGCGTATATTGGACTACATTTACTGTGAATATCAACTTTAAAATATATAATTCGTAGACAAGCTTTTTGTCACCCACTATAGTGTAGTGCACGTTTATTTGACAGGACAACATCCATCCATTTTCTGAAACCGCTGAATCCTAACTGGGGTCGCGAGGGGACAAGACAACATTTCATGGGAAAATTGTGATAAGCATTCAGTTCGCGAACAAAATTAATAAAAAACTCAAAGTTTGTAGCGTTCATTGGAAATGATTTTTGAATTCAATGATCTAATAGCGTGCTAAATGAACAGCAAACTCCAATAGGCGTACATGAAATGTGAAAAGTAACATCCATCCATCCATCCATTTTCCAAACCGCTTATCCTATTGGGTCGCGGGGGGTCCGGAGCCTATCCCGGAAGCAATGGGCACGAGGCAGGGAACAACCCAGGATGGGGGGCCAGCCCATTGCAGGGCAGACTCACACACCATTCACTCACACATGCACACCTACGGGCAATTTAGCGACTCCAATTAGCCTCAGCATGTTTTTGGACTGTGGGGGGAAACCGGAGTACCCGGAGGAAACCCCACGACAACATGGGGAGAACATGCAAACTCCACACACATGTGACCCAGGCGGAGACTCAAACCCGGGTCCCGGAGGTGTGAGGCAACAGTGCTAACCACTGCACCACGCATTATTTTTTGTAAAATCCATCCATCAGTCATGTCTATTCTAATTGGGACAAGGAGATGATTCACAAAAGACGATGTAACGCAAGTTATTTTTATGAGTACTTCAATGTCATATCTGGCACACCCATACTTTCTTCAGAAATGTATATATTGTGCATCTGATTGTGCAAATCATGTCAATGCTAAGCCTAATTTAGTAAATTAATATCCACGATTAGCCTATTATCACGAATTAAACAGCTACTTTTACATTATATGTTACTTACATAGCATACATGTTAATCCATCTCGACGTACAGGCTTGAGAAAGAAGGGCCAACAACTCTTTAAAGTTTTAACCGATTATTAATAATATATGGGGAATAAAAATTGAAAAGCAGATTTGCTGATTTTGACCACAAATATACGTATTTTAAAATTACCAATACAAAGGCGGGTTTTGAGAGTCACAGGGGCACGCATGCGCAGCAGAGACTGGACGCACGTGAACTCTGCTTCGCTCACCTGAACCCCACAAAGCGGTTATGCCGGTGCAGTACATCGTGTCTTTTTAAAACACATACGGATTTCACACCAAATAATGAGAAAACAAGTAACATTCGTCGAAGGATACAAAGAGCAGCATCTTATCTGGGAAGACAACAGCCGCTTCTTAGCAACAAGGTGAGATACCAGTCTGCTATCACAGCATGGGTCAAATTAACTGTGACTTGTACTGACATAAAACTGAACGTCCAGTTATTCATAAAATGTAGGGGCAGTATTTTTAGAAAACATAACGCTATAAATAGACCATTATGGAAGGAACTTTTCAATTATAACGTTTAAATTTCTGCATTTTTTTTTTTTGCAAATGGTGCGGATTAACGATAAAAAATGTAAAGGTATTATGTAATAGGACATTCAGGAGTATGAATGTTTTTAATTATTTAAAAACGAACAAAATACTGTACACATTTACTAGAACATATTTTATCTTGCATTCTCTTCTTATTGCTGTTTGCAGGTCTGCAGGACATTACTGTATACACAGACGTAAAAATATTGGTATGTTTCAATCAAAAGTATTTGTTTAATTCAATACATCCATTTACATTGAGTCTTCATGCAATGTGAAACGGATGTTAGGTGAAGATATACTGGTGTACTGTTACCAATGTGTAATTTTACCCTTGGTACCTTGAATAGGGGGCTCAGTGGAGATTCTGTGCGCAAAGAGGCTGCTATTTAGTTGTTTGCTATAACAACCAAATTGGTTTCTCCAAAGCTTTCTTCCTTCTAGGGAGTTTTTTCCTTGCCACGGTCCCCTCTGGCTTGCTCACTGGGGGCTTTGGGTGGGGATGCTGTAAAGCGCTTTGAGACGATGTAACGTTGTGAAAATGCACTAATGAAACTGAGTTTAATTAAAATTTGAATTATCATAGCAGTTTCCGCTAGAGATAAAACAGAAAAGCTATGCAAGTGAGATTTCAGAGGTGTTGAGGGTGTTCAGTACAGAGCACATAAAAGCTTCAGGTAATTTATTTGTTGTATTTTATTATCCATTATGACTCATGTTACACTTTTATCCATTTATACAACTAAACACCTATACCGGGACAATTAAATTTACTTACTGTTTAAAAAGTAACTTTCTGCTGTTTGATAAATGGTAATGCCTGTAAAATTAAGAAATTAATCTTTGGTGTAAAATCAGGGAATACAAATGAATCACAGTGTGTCGAAATATATTTTTTCTCTGTAAATATTTCCTTTTTACTTCACAGCCTCTGACACCTTGTCCAGTGATGAGAAGTGTGGTATAAATGCACAGAGGACGGTTCCTTTCAAGCCAAATCCAAAGCCCACGTCTGAGATCCAGCAGCTGACCACCATACATATTCCTAAATCGATGATGGCTGCCCCATTTCTGCAGGTGTCAACAACAGCTATAGCTGCTATTATATACATAGTAACACAAATCTGTGCTGCTATAATCTAGAAAATCAAAAGTCTCCATGAATTTATGTGTAACATCTGTTACTGTAGACAGCAAACAGTACAGTCGGCTTGACAATGCACTATAATCGGTACACATACATACGTCAGCAGCTGCTCTCTTGGCTCGACAGTAACAAATAAAAGTGCAAATCTCAGCTTAATTTATTTAGTTCACTAGTAATCAGACACAACAGGATGAAATTCATATGGTAACAATATAACAAAAGCTGTCCCTTGTAATATATAATATCTCATGTGTAATTTCAGCATCCCAGCCTAACCCCTGGACAGAAGCAGTATTTGTACAGTATTGCAAATGTGTACAGTACAGTACATATGCGGACTCTCATGAAACAGCATTATCTGAATGTGCTACACAGGTGCATCAGCAAAGGTTTGTCACTGATTCTCAACATTTCAGTGCTGATAAGGAATCTATTTATTTTGTGCTGCACAGTCAGTTTAAATAACATGACATTTGAATTTATTTTACAGGCCGAAACCAATTTGGAGAAAACACGAACACTCGTACAAACACACATGTTAAACCAAAGCAATTTGAACCGGTCTGTAGAAGAGAACCCAAACCCAGCAAATATAAAACTGTAACGCATTCTGGGCGAGTTACCCTGCCAAAAATTGGCAATAGGGAAAACAGGTGGGAACCCTGATGCAATAAGCCTTGCAAATGGCACAATGACCTTTGTAAGTCAGTGTGTGATTATGTTAACTTCCTGTGTGCTCCTTACTTCTTAACCAGAACAGCATCTAGCGTTTCAGCATCAAATAAAAGAAAGTCCAGAAAGGAAAGATGGAAGAATGCACACAAGGTAAGATTCAGTAACCAAAAAAGTGCTCCTTCAGTATGCATGAACAAAATGCATTTTAAATTCAATTAGTTTGTGCAGAAGTCTTTAACCTTGAAAATCTGTTACAGGAGGAGAATTGTGCACATACATTTCTGAGGGAAGGAACGATGATGAATTGCTGCACAAAAACATGAATTCACTTTCAATTAAGGATGATGAAGAAATACTCAAAAACACTTAGTTTTTTATGATCTGAGTTTTGATAATTTTGTACATAAACAACATGTTATTAAATAATGATGTTCCATTTATTTCAAAGATAACGTGATGTCACAAGCCTGAGAAGAGGAAAGTACAGTCATCCGAGCATTTTGAATATTATTACACTGCATGGTGGACTGTATACCAGGTTGTCAACTATGATCAGCTGGCTGGCTTGAGATTTTCAATTCTAAACAAGTCTGCACACTCATTTACATGTATGTAACACTTTTATTACCTTCTAAATAGTCTGTAAGGTTTGCAAACTATGCCAGCACTTTTGATGTAGCTAATTTTAGGTTTATAATGGAATAATATAGATTTGCCGTAAGATTTCTTGCGTGGTCGTGAGAGTCAGAAAACGTGCGTGTCATGCCAGATGCGTAAGAGTTGGCGCCCCTGAAATACAGACATTAAACCGGGGTAGGCAAACTATTCAATCCAAAGGCCACATAATTTTTGTTTAATTGTTACAGACCCTATCTTTGTGAGCCTACCATAAATTTAATCTAAAATACATGTGCACTTTTAATGTAACTAGCACAAAAAATGACACTTCAACTATTAATAAATACGTAAAATCAAATGGTGTGCATTGTCCTCCATAGTTTATTGCTTAAAGTACATTTTACTATACATATCTACGTATGAATACGTATTAGTCCGTTTATTGTGCCCTGTGTAATAAGAGAGGATACACTGCATTTATTAATAAATTGTATTGTATTGCAATATAACGGAAAAATATTGCAAGGTCTCGCCAAAGCTGCGAGAAAAGATGAGGAAAATCTCACCTAAAAAGGACTTTTGTTTAATGAGAGCAGTGCAGGTGATCGAACAATGAAGTACCATAAGAACCTATCATCCCATCATTTGTACTACAGCACGAGACTTAAGGCATAAGAATTCAACGGGAGCGGGGCAAGCGCGAGGACGCGCACTAGCTCATGCTGACTTTTTAAACCGTATGTCGCCTTTCGTCGCTTTTCAGCTGACTATAACATTTACCGACTTTTACAACTTGTTCACTGGGAAGTTTTTAGGTGGCCCCTCAGCGCATCGCTGGTATTTCTTAGGCTGAAACAGCCGAGTTGAATTAGCCGCGCTTTGCTAACCAAGTTACCTCAGAGGATGAAGTGCGTCATCGAAGGCAGTAACGTGAAAGGTAACTAGCTAAACGAACTAATACTCAGGGGATTAACTAACAATCGCGCGATTACTGAATGTTTCTGTCTATACGTGTTAATTATGTTTTAGTTGTATAAAAGGTAATTTTGTAATTAGAAGACGTATTTCAGAAAGAATTATAGCCCCAATTCCTATACCTAAATTAAATAATTCGGTAAACCTGCTGTTGAACTAATTTAATTGCCAGTTGTAGACACGCTACATAGGTCTAGATGAAATATAGTAATATTAATTGTACTATTATTACTTAGAATGTCTGCATACTCCATTATGTCTTGGATAATGAAAATCTTACACACTATTAAGGGCGGTATTTCTATATATTTCAGAAATATTTGAAATTGTATTATGGTATCAATTTCGCGCAGCCACTCATTCCAGTCGTATTTGCAGTATTTGGAAAGGCGATTCATGCGCTGTCACGAATAAGCGATGAAATGTGGCTCGACCCTTTGGACACAGGGGTGAGTGGCTTCCGAGTGGCATTGTCCTTGTGTGCCATTTTCTCCAGTCCATAACATTGTCAGTGATGGCTCCTGTACAGTGTTAGGGAAGTTACTCACAAAAGTAATCAATTACAGACAGAGGTGGAAAGTTCAGGTCCAGGAAGTACAAATGCAGACCATGCTAAGAATCACATGAGTACTCAACTATTTGGTTAAAACAAAATTGTACTTTTTGAACCTGAACTTCCCACCTCTGTAATGGATTACAAGAAATCTTACAGAAAATCTTCCCCAACACTGCTCCTGTATTGTCAGTATATCTCTGTATAGGATACGGTGGACAGTTTACTTATGAGAACTGTGGAAATAAAAACAATTTAGAAGCTATATCTGATATTGATTAAAGAGTGTATGCTATCAGATTTCGGAGAGTCCAGTGTTGAGTGACATGTGTCCCTGGAGCAGCTCCTACTCTAAAAGCCCCCCCATGTAGTGACTGTTTGTGGTCAACAGGGGCTCCTAAACATCAGGGCCCCATGATAATACATGGTTTGAGTGGGGTCAGTAAACACCGACGCTGTGTCCCCCACCCGCAGCTGGCAGTGCGCTCTGTCGGTCCGGCGCAGTCCTCCTACGGCTGCTTCCTCTTCTCACGGCTCTTTTTCCAGCTGTACAGTTTAAACACCAGTTCGCCGCAGGCAGCACTGGGAAGATGCAAGCTGCCAGTTAAGGTGAAGGCAGGGAGGCTCCAGTACGAGACATCAATACCTTTGTTGATATTTACTTTGTGTGACCTTAACCACAGATAGCTGCATTTCGCCTAACAACAAAATGCTTTACTATACACTAAAAATAGATTTTGGTTTAAGAGGCTCCAAGGGCGCCGATTTCTTAGGGACTAAATTAGCCCTGACCCCCCCCCCCCCCACCTCCCTAAACACACATGCAGGGATTCTGCTAAAGACTATAGGGCTCCAGCCCAGACTAATCCAATTATGTTCCCAATAATTTAGGGCCCCTGTACTCCCATCATTTTGGTAGGGACATGGCCCTCTTGTTCATACCCAAATCTACACCCTTGACAGCCTCTATTCAAAGTATTCAAAATACTCGCATGCTTTTATAAAACACTTTTCCTTTATCATATTGTATCACTGCTATAACTATTTAAGAGCAATAAAAACTGTGCCAAGCACAGACTAATCTATGCTTAGACAAAATTTGTGTTTTCATTAATTTTTTTTAGTCTGTTTTGCCATTATTCCGCTGCCCAGCTTCCATCGAGCGCAGTGTGGACAGCTGTAAAATATCCACTAGCCTTTTAGACACCCAAGTCACTTTCCAACTTCTTTGCAAGCATGGTAAGTGGACATTAGGCATATCGTAGGGACATTAAATGCTTGGTTTGGCATAATGTATTAAATATTTATTCTGTATCTGACAACAAAGATAGCAACAATGATGATGATGAATGCTACCATCTAGACAGAATGCAAATTGTTTTGAGGTTTTTATAAGTTAAAAATTGTAATTCCTTGAAGAAAACAATTACTTCACAGAACAGATTTAGTGTTGCTCATAACATGTGAAATGTAAATACGTTTAGGATCTCTGCCTCCTGATTTCTTAAAATGCTGTTTTACACACTATAGACTGTAGATGGCAATGTAACCTCAGCAGACCATAGATTGTTCATCAGTATAACTGGTCGCAATCTGTTGAGTTTACTTACAGTCATTACAGTTGGCTATGCTTTGTGGCACAGGCATCACAAAAACCTACAACCTGGGCTTCCAGGAACATGATGTGCTCCAGGCTGTGTTTCCTGCTCACCTCTGTCCTAATGTCCTGAAGGCCCAGCCCAGGTTAGCATGGAGAATTTCCATCTCCCAGAGCTGGGAAGGTAATATCCAGAAAGTAAAAATCCAAACTAACATTTTGTTTTAATCAACCAGTTAGGTATGAAGAGTCACAGTCAGAGAGTACTCAACTGGGTGAATATAAAAAGTCACAGTCAAAGAGTAGTCAGCTGGTTGGTTAAAACAAAATCTTGGTCTGGATTTTTGCTTTCTGGACTGAACTGTCCACCTCTTGCCACCTCCATGCAGATAGCGAGAACTACACTGTGTGTTATAATATATATATATATATATATATATATACACACACACACACACACACACACACACACACACACGGCACCTTTCAGGACATTGAATGCCATCTCACAAAGAATAAAAACAACACAGTAACACCAACAAAACAAGATATGACAAAACAATAAGTGAAAACAACCAGGGGCCTGTTTCACAAAGCTGGATTTTTTGCTTAGCCAGACAACTAGGCTAAATGCAAAGGTAGGGACTTGACTCAAACTCAAGTATAAAATTTGATGATTCAACTCCGTAAAACTGATGGAAAGACTTGGACTCGACTTGAGGGCAGATGACTCGAGAGTTGAACCCAACTTGGACTATGACTCAAGAAGACTTGAGGTTATAGTCCCCCCTCTGGATACCATAATGTTCATTTTATAAATTCAGGGTATATTAATTCTTTGTTGCCTGCATTTTCATTTGGTTGAATGCAAGTTCTCCTGAGATAGCTGGAAAGATGCATAATTCCCTGCATGAACACAGACTTAACACAGACCATATGAGGACAAACACGACAGAGTGGAAACCTTTTCAACCTATCTCTGCCTATGAAGGACTTAACCTACTTATTGTGGCAGGTTTTTGCTGCAACAGATTTTAATCACTAATGGTAAAAAAAACTGACGGAGGTAGGGACTCAAGTTATATGACTCACGACTCGACCTGAGTCACAAATTCGATGACTCAACAGCAAAAAATGATGGATGGACTTGGACTTGAGGGCAACTGAAACTTTTACTTGGACTTGCAATGTTTTGACTCGAGACTTGACTCAGAATCACCAAGGAGTGACTTTTTCACATCCCTGGCTAAATGTAGGTGAACAAAGATAAAGTCCATTTAGCCCCGACTGCCTTAAATACAACAAGATTTGAGACGCACTCCAGATGTTTTCTTGTTATTGTGTATTATAGATTACAAGAATACAGTTAAATGAAATTGATGGCATATTTTGAAATAAATTCCCTTGAATCTGTGCAGAAGTACTGGATGGTTCAATGGGTTGCACTGTTGCCTCACACCTTGTGGAATGATCATTTGCTATTTTTATATAGTGCCACATGGTGCACTACAGACAGTGCTGGGCACGGGATCCTCCACAGACCTCTGCTGGTGATCTTGACTGGAGTGACCTCCACTCTCTGTGAAAGCAAAATTACAGCAGGTGCAATGGTCCTGAATAGTCCACATTTCCCCCTTGCTGTTTCCAGTCTCCTAGGTGATATGGTGATCCACTTTCCACCATCTCAAGAGGAAGTGACCCTTTCAGTGTGTCCAAAAAGGGTCACCATGAGGAATTACTGTGAAGAAAGGGGTTTGGTTTGATTGTCAAATCTTTATATTTCTGTCAGCGGATAAATAGTATCTCTTTTAGTCTGTCAAGAATCGCCTTAATGTATTCCAGTTACAAGGAGCAATTTCTGATCTGAAGCATTTAAAAGAGTTTTCATAATGACATTCGGCATTTAAAAAAAGCTGTTCAGTATAGCAGGCTTATTTGTAATAAATCAGATCAGATGAAGGTCATGAGCACAGAGATGTCCCTTCACCCTGAGGAATTTGACTACTTCCATGTAGGAGTCAACTCGGACATAACATTCTGTCTGAAGGAGCTGAGGGTAAGACGGTATTTTTGGAAGGGTGCTGTTATCTGTCACATGAACCGCTGAGTGCCTCAACATGATTTAATTTTTATGGTGGGTTTATTTATGGCCCAGGACTTCAGTGTTTCAGAGACCCCGGAGTCCTATCATGTTAGCATGAATTTGGACCCAAAACAGGTCCACATAACTTGGTGGGTACCATGGGAACGGAATGAATTTTTGACATATTTGACATTTGTTGATCTTTGACAATCCTGTAAATACAGACCATTACCTGTAGTATGTAAAGATGGTTCTATTCTTTTCAACCTTTGCAGAAACTATCAGAGACATGCATAAAACAACATGCCTTCCCCCTGCTGTTTGCAATTTTTAATGTATGGGACTGCACCACTTCCTCTAGTCCCGAAGCAGGGACCTTGGTTTGCATAACTTGGGATTCCTTCCAGCAACAGTGGTCATAGGGTGCAGTTGTATGTGAGGTGGTTTTGCCAAGGTTATACAACGTAGAGTGCTTGCCGTGCTGATGGCTGTCCTTTTATAAAGATTTATTGAACCCTTCGACACTAAGGCCTTAAAAAGTAACCAGGTTAGCTTGTTCCCTTGTGCCACAGCATACAAACAGACGGGCACAGCTGGGGACAACACAGAGGCCATGCCATTTCTTAGCAGATCTTTATATGTAACCATTTTGCAAATGAATACTGAAGTTTCATTTGTGGTTTCAGCGGGTACCTGGGTACAGCTGTGAGAAATACAGGCCCTTGCATGTCCTGACCTGTCCCTGTGACATTTTTGAGTTATCCTGCATGTTTGTATGGTTAGTTCTATTAAAAAGGGGATCTTTGTCTTTCCAGGGCCTGCTGTCTTTTGCAGAATCACATGGCCTGCCTGTTTATGTCCACTTTGGACATCCTGGACAGTGAGTCCCCTCTGAAATGTCGTGATTGAAGCATCTTGGTCAGTCTGACCTTTCTCAATAGTTTTCTCTCTTTTAACCATTTCGCCTGCTCTACAGATGAATTTCTCCCGTTGAGCTCTTTTGCCACGTGTACCAGTGGTGAAGTATTTTCATAAAATCTCAAGCACATCTGCATGCATGTCCAATTATATTATTAACATACTATTGATCTCTTAAATGGAAGGTCTTTAAGATCTTTTTTCTTTGTCTTGATGGCTTTTAAATGGCTGGACTGTTTTGTGTGACATGTAGAATCTTGATTCGGTCGAATCCACTGCAGACATATATATCACTGCAAAAGACATGATGTTCTTATTTTAAAAACAATAAACCTTTCAGGCCGGTGCGCTTCAGTGTGGAAAACATGGTGCTGGAGGCCAGTGTTGTGCTGGCCACCCAGACTGACTCTGAGAGCGAAGTTCCTGTGAAGCCTGGGGGCTCCGAGGATCCAGCTGCCCCGAGGTGATTGTCGACTCCCTAGGTCTTCACACCTCCACTTACTTTAACATTACCCCTCCTGACATTGCCAGCTTCTTATGTTAAAGGGTACCACTGCACAGTATGCAGCGTGCATTCCATCCATCCATTTTCCAAATGGTTATTCAGTACAGGGTCACAGTCAGTCTGGATCCTATCCTAGGAAATACAGGGCACAAGGTAGAGGAACACCCCAAACAAGATGCCAGTAGCTTGAATTTCAGCTGACATTTTACTTACTGACCTCTAACAAAGGTAGTGTGACCTTCATGCTTGCAAACCAACCGTACCTGATAAGTGGAGTGCTTAGCCATGGGCTTGTTGTGATTTTATTTTTTTGCTAGAGGGGTTGTGGTCACAGCTGGTTAAAGACAGAAATTAAGATTCAAAGCAAGGTCTAGGCAGTAGGTAATCTAATCTGCACTTGGGAATCAGTCACATTTATTTAAATAAACTTTGTACTGAAATTAGTCATTTATTTAAGTATAAAATATCTTGAGCAGATTGTCCTGTGATAGTCACCAGGCATCTGTTTATACCATCTGGCTGAATAAGGATGATCCAGTGATCATTTATAAATGCTTTCACATTCATATCGTCACTGACCTGGGTAAACCCCACCCCTTCCATGCTGAGGAGGGTTATGCCACACAACAACATGCAGGACCCCCCTAAATACGTATGCCACTTGGGTCTGAAATAAATGCACTTTGTGCGCTGGGAACAGGCAAAACATAAACGTAAGCACTCTGACCAACTCTTAACGTGGGGCACCGGGTGGTCGGGTCACTTCAGTGGGTAAAAAGCCAAGCTGACAACAGAAAAATAAATAATCGACATTGTGGAAGCAAGACAATCTAAACAAGAAATCAGAGTAAGTTACATATTTGTAAAAACTATAAAATGTAACTGCAAAACATTGGATAAATAACGGTTTTCAAAACTGCCTTTTTCTTCTTAATGCTGGGAATCTAGAGTAATCCTTGAAGGACATTGAGGTCAAATGCATCTGCCCCCCAACAGAACAAGTCAGTCCACCCCCCAACCCAGTTGTAATGGTCTAAAATCGCCACTGTGGAAACCAATTTTTTATCATTCACTGTTCAGTTGTACAGGCCTCCAATCAACACATATTACAAATATCTATGAGCAAGTGTTACCATGGCACAATAATAATTACTGGACTCTGACAGGCAGTGAATACTAGTGTATCATTTACCCTGACAGTGTTACACTGTCTGAGCTCCATATTGTTGCAGCTGGACGAGGCCGTAAAGTTTGTAACAGTCAGGAAGAAACAGGCGAGGAGGAGGGTGGGCTGCATGCCAGGGGATCGGGGGGAAGGGTTGTAGCAGGAGCCACGTGCGAGCGACCCAACAGCAGCATTCTTACAGTGTGCGCCTATCTGTGGAACGGAGCCAGTCCTGGAGTCCTCGTTTGCCCCCTAGTGTGCGCGCACACACACACACACAGACACACACAGGGGGTGGTGTGGAAAGGTGGGACGTTTGTTTTTCTAGTACATGTATAACAACTTGAGCTCGAGAGGACATGGAAAGGACACACCTTACCAGCTCACAGCCAGCAGCTGAAGTACACGTGCCTGACACTAGTAGATATTTCAGTTTAATATTTTTAAACTAATCTAAGGAAAAGTAAAACAAGTTAATGATTCTAAAACCTTGGGAATTTTTAACTCGTCTGCAGTTTGTTTGGTTTATTTTCACATCTGTTTGAAGCCTTTTTGGGAGGATCCTCACACTTTGGTTATGGTTCTTGACAGTCAGAATTAAATTACATTCAGCTACAAAAGGATGGACTCCTGGGTGCATTAGGGCTCGCTATTCTTGGTCATTGTGACCTTAGAGTGTTTTCAGGGCTTTTATGATTATTATGTTTTAAGTAGATATCACCCTAACCCCCCCCCCCTTACAGCCATCCTCAGGATGCCCCCCCCACTGCGCCCCCAGAGGAGCATGTCCCTTCCAGCCAGGGAAGCCCCGTGCTGAGCAGGCCACGAACCCTGGCGTACATTGGCCTGCATGTAGCAACAGACAGTGGGGCCCATGCAGCAGACCCTGAGCCTGCAGACCCAGCCACGTTCAGGGTAAGGGGAAGCAAAAGTGTCAGCACGGGCCAGCAGTGGGTGTCGAGCATGTGGAGATAGAAAGCCACTCAAGTCATTTCCTTCCTGAGCTGAACTGAAAAAAACACATCACAATGCCAAGCCTTAAACAGTAATTAGTGTTCAGTGATCAGGGATGCAGTTAGGCGCGCAGTGAACAGAAAACTCCGACTTCTCTGTGTATCGTGGCCAGCTGATCGCAAGACACACAGCACCGCTGTAAGAGTAAGCATTTTGTAATGGTAATCTATACTTATACAGTAAAAATTATAGCAGCTGCATTCATCTAGTGCCGGCTACTGAGCCGTGATACCCAAGCTGCTGCGGTGGAAAGGCAGTCATTTGTTAACCAGAGGCAGAGGCGTCTTAGTCAAAGTGAGGCACCGTCAATATCGTCACACTAGTACTGAATGCAAATTTCATAGCTGAAGATCACTTTTCCACAGCACCTGCTGTGGAGCCCAGATTCACAGGCACATAAACTGAAGCCATGTAACCTTCTCAAAGGTGCTCCCCCAACCCCTGCCAATTTCTGACACTTTTGTTCTTATCTATCGCTCTATTCCTTCCTGTGTTCACACGGTTCTTCTGGTTTTCTCAAGTTCATATTCCGTTACTTCGCTGGCAATTTTCATTCCACACTGCAGGGTATTTCAGTTCAGGTTAAGCACTCTGCTTGGTGGTATTGCAGTTGTCATTCCGTCGCCCTCACACCTACCACGGTTCCCTGCAGCTCCACTCCCTGCTCTTTGGCGCCGTGTCCAGCCCGTGGCCCAACGAGGGCGCTGAGCTGCACACCAGCCTGGCGTGTGCCAGTGACACAGAGGAAGACAACATGGAGGAGAGGAGCTCAGCCACGCCTATGCCAATTTACTAACCAGTACAGCTAGCAGCTTGCTTGAGTCAAAGATATACATACTGTTACTGACCCAGCAACTCTGTCATCGTTAGTGTTATTTGCTGATTTTATGTCTCAGGTCAGTTCCTCTTTGCAGGAAGGAGTTAAAGTACTTTGCAGAGTTAATCAATCTAGCTCAATTGATCATCTGGTTTCTGTGTATAAATAACATATGCTCTGAAACTGCTAAGCAACAATATTAACAGTAGTGTTTGTATTGTATAATTGTGTTTAATAGACTTGGTTAGCACTTCTCAGAACTTTTGCACAATATGTAACATTTCTCTGTGTGTTTAGAGCAGGTTTAAAAGATATTGCCAGTGGTCAGAACATTCAGCACCGTAGTAGCGATTCCAGTAGAGCTGTGGAAAACCCCCTCCACAGCATCCACATAGCTGGGCTTGTTGATGGGAGGTGTGGAGACCTGTATGCATACAGATGTAAACATGCAGTTTAACAAAGTCTCAGGCCATGGTAGATTATTGGCATACTGCCTAAACATTGAGTGTGGCTTGGGGTTGACTTGTCTACGCAGGAGTAGATGGAACGCAGGACACTGGCATGGCCTCCCTCTCCAGGAAGAGCACTAACACTGAGGGCCATGTGAGGGTCACCGAGCAGAAAGGAGGCGGCCCAAATAAACACCGTATGAGTTTCCATTCACAGAAGATTCGCACAAGATGTGCTCACTAACACACAGAGAGAGGTAGTATAGGTGAGCAAATTAGGCCATATATATGTGTGCAGTGGATCTCAGTAACTCAGCTGTTTGGTATAAATACCAGAACATTTATTTGAATACATTACAGCTTTGAAAAAATATTTACAGAAGCATTTTCTCTTTGACCTTTTCATTGTACTGTACATACAAATATATGCAGCTCCTGTGCTTACAGAAAGATGTCCTCCTTCAAAAGTTAAGGCAGCTGGCCGCTATAGTGATACAGCATTGTGTGTGTGTGTGTGTGTGTGTGTGTGTGTGTGTGTGTGTGTGGGGGGGGGGGGGGGACGACTGACTTTTATTTACTGCAGGACGCACAATGCTGCTGCTTATTAACTCCAGCCCTTAAAAAGCCCTTTGGGACTGTGAAATATTCCCAAAAATATTCAGGAAAAAGGTCATTTAACCCTCCCGCTATTTGTTACTTACCGGAGCCTGTAGGCCCAGAAGAATCCATCATTAAAAGGGACACAGAGCACAGATAATATGACGGTCTGAAGAGAGCATGAAACCTGACCTGACCTGCTTTTATGACCAGGGTTACCAAACACACAATTAAAAGAGGGTTTAAAAGGCATGAAAGGAGACATTTTTTTGCCTTTTTATGGAGGACTGACATGTACATAGTACATGGAGTTCATTAAAAAGGAACCTGCATATAAAGACATTTACAGCAGCAATCTCACTTAAATGAGCAACTATTTAAACAACCTTTTTATAAACACAGATAACCTTATTAAACCAGTTTCTTAAAGATTGGCTTGAGAACATTTGCAGCAAGGACACATTGCAGAAAATGGAGACAGACGAGCTGTGTCACCCCAGGTACTACACAACCCAGAAAAAGCTAGAAAAATAAACCTTTGTCATTCTTCTGCGACCCCCTTGTATGACACATTGTCTTACACTAAAATTGTTTTGCATTATACATCTATGTATATATATATTCCTTCAGATCTATTCAAAAACAAGGTGCATACACTCATTTGCAGCCACACAAGGCATTGGTTGGAAGGTTTCTCATCTCAGTAGAGCAGGTGGTATAAATGAATGTTATGTTTCACTTATGAGCCAACCCTACATTGGGAGGGAAAATATATAAAATGCATACAAACCCTCACTCCCACGCCCTGAATTTCCTATTATGTTGAGGGGTACAGTAAATAAATTTCCTTGAATATTCATTAATACAGGCCAGTCACATAATGGAATTAATATTTACAAAACCACAGATTTGGAGAGAAACACGGATCAAATACCATTCCCCTCCTCTACCCCTTTTAACAGAGGTTCAATGTACCCTCCCTCTTGCTCAACCAGCTAAGAGGAGCCAGAACCAGTACTAAACACAGCATCTTTGGCATAACCCTTTTTCCTAATTTAATTATGCAGTTTTAATCCAATACCACACAACCAGCTGCTGCAACCTTATCCTAAATCTGCTCTGAGTACCTTCTACCTCACCCTATTTACTTTACAGCCACACCATAGTTCAGGGATGGATGCTCACCGCCCATGTTCCATTTCCATGGAGACTGATATCAAGCCATTTTATGAGGTCATATGTTTTTATGTCTCTGACTGACACCTAAACCTGGATAACTGCCCCAGTGTAAGAACATGCAGCAGTGACATTAACTTAAATCAAAATTTACTGAAAAGGATAAGAGATCCTCTGTCCTTCACCTGATCTCGTGTTTTAGTGGTAAGGCGACTGAGAGCGGGCAGGACAGGGAGGGGTAAGGTCCCACTGTATGGCCAGCAGAAGGAAAGGGGAACAGAGCAGTCCTCAGCTGCAAAAATACCTCCCCAATCCTGCCAGCAGGAAATACAATAGAACAGAATACAGGAAGACGGTAAAGAGATTATTCGCAGCGTCCCCTGAGAGTCAGTCTGTGTATTCAGCCACAATGGACAGCAGGACAGTAATGTCATCCGGCTTTCCTCCTGCGGAACACAGAACAGAAGATCGGGCTTCAGCTGAAGGACACCCAAGGTGCTCATTGAGAATCTTGACCACCCCTCACTATCTTTTACAAGAGCAAAGAGTGTAGAGCAAAACTGTTTGCTTAGAAAAACTTGGTGTGGTTAATGAGGGATAACAAAGTGGTGGGGGGGCTTCTAAAACATCTCAGGAGAGCATCTCCTTACCTCGTACATTCAGACCATTGTCACATGCAAACTGGGCAAAAGGTGACATGTAATTTGGGTCGTAGGCCAGCTCATGTGCCTGCTCTGCAATGCTCCTGGCCGTCTGCTGAATGCTCTCATAGTTACTGTCCTGAAAAGAACATAAGAAAATGAAAGCAAACGGACATGGATGTTAGTGGGAAGGACAGCAGAACCTTTCAACAACAAAAAACTAACAATTTGACTACCTGACACTACACATTGAAGTTTAGAAACGCTCATTTTTTTAATGACTGACAAATCAACGCGTTTCTTACTGGCATTATTAAAAACGAAAAACAATATCAAGCAGATTATGGACTTATGGATGATCAGACAAACCTTTCATTGGCTAAGTGTTAACTTCTAAAGGATGCATGATAAAAGTTCCTTAAAACAGGTTTTGCCATGTCTGACAGTGGTCAGCCTCACCTTGAGTTTCTTGAGCTCTTGCAAGATCATGTGATCAGACATGTTGTCAAAGAGGCCATCTGTGGCGGTCAGAATGATGTCCCCCAGCTGGACATCAAAGGAGGAGCTGTCTGCTGCTTCAGGGCTGCAGGGGTGGATAAAGGTTTGAGCTGGTCAGTGTGGCCTGCTTGCAGATTGTAGGCTTCCAGGTAGGTGGGGGGGCTTGCACTATATAAACCAAAATCTTTCAACTGGGAAAAAAGCAACTGATATTTGTGCCCTTGAGAGGTAAAGTGGGCTCCACCCACATTTGTGACCCCCACCCCCTTTATATTGAATATTTTCAATTGGATAAGTTATTATCTAAGTCATACCTCTGTCCTACCTATGATATATATCAATTGTAGGGTATAGGCACACTGACTTTTTTGAAAAAAATTCAACTTTGGAGCACATTTTCTCAAAACTTTGTTTTTGTGGGCTAGCCCACTTTACCTCTCAAGTTTGATTGTTTGATAGTGGGGTTATGTTAAGGGGGAACAAAGTAATCTCTGTTTACAAAAACACATAGGAGTTCTGGTCCTATCGTTCCAACCTCCAACCAGGTGACCACTAGTGTAACAGATTACTTTAATCCTGTACGGACTGCAAGACTTCCTGCATTTCTTGTATACATCCCTACTTCCTGTCTGCAGTTGCTCAAATGAGCCCTGACCTCAGTAACACTTGCCCACGCAACCCCTGGTTGCATCTCAGCCAATTAATCAAGGTCTAATCTCAACAAGACTTCACTCCTCTTTGTCCTCCCATGCTGTGAAAACACAAAGAGCCCCACGTAAAGAATAGAACTACAAAGCTACAAAGTAATGAATACTCCTGAATTGTAAGGTTTCTCATCAGGGTCATGGTTTGGTTGCTGAAGGACCACTCTGTCCCCACATGCTTGATTCTTCACTGAGACTTACGCCTTTTCTGGACTCCTTCTACATGGTTAAAGTTTGGTTTATTTCCCCTCTTTTTGCCATAAGGTACTGGACATGTTGCTCTGCCAACCAAGGACTTAGGATCACAAGCCATCATAGGATACTCAGGAACTCAGACAAAGCTGGATTAGAATGCAGGAGAGTTACACCTAAAAACTCATGCTTAATTCAGGTTAAGCAGGCACAACTGAAAAAGTGCTCAAAAGCATTTTATCTACAAAATTTGCCAATTCCAGGAAGCAAACACAGAATATACATAAAATATATAAACATGAGTTTTTCCACAAGCAAAGCTTTAACTGCACATAGTCCACAACAAACAGAACTAACCATGTAAATGCTTGTCACCCTGATTGTCACAGGAATTAAAACAAGAGAGTTGACAGATATCTGAATGGCAACCACCTTCATCCATAACTACAAAGTGGAAATTTAACTGCAAAAATGTTGGGTTAAATACACCCTCGCCGGGGGGAGATGTCCATTCTGCACTCTAGGCTTCAAGCCTGAGCAATTCTGAGCACAATTCCAGTTACCAAACCACAATGCTACTTGCTTCTCAAGATAACGCTCTTGACGAAAAGTTAAACCATTTCCTTATACTTTAAGGAACTCCGGCCTGCAAGTAATTCACCCATGTCAATACATGGGTGTCTAAAACTTTTGGTGGGCTGCACCAAGAGCGATAATGAAAAGTTGTATGAATAATGGGTACAGGTGGAGGATAGAGAGGAACCTTGCTTGCACATGGTATGGTAAACCAGACAGGTCAATATCTGTGGAGATCTTCAAAGTAGAGCTTACCAACCTGTCACTGAGGATGTTCCCTTCAGCCTCAGGTGGCGCAATGGAGAGTTGAAAGGGCGTGTTGAAGTAGTGCTGCTGCTCATCGGACCGATGGACCACCTCACCGCCACGGACCACCAGGAAGCCCGAGTCGCCCAGGTTGGCCGTGTGCAACCGGTGCTGCTGGCGATCCAGCACCACGATGCAGGCGGTACTGCTGCCTGGAAAGGGAGATGAGAGAGAAAGGATGCATGAGAGCTTCACAATGATCCCAAGGTGGGTGGGAAACAGAACACTAGGGGGGCCTCTAGTCTGCAAGATAGATGCGCTTTGATTAGGTACATGGCTGTAACTTAAACTGCCAAGTTGAGCAAGAATGGAATTTTACAAAAAATTCCATATGGCCATGTAGTTCCAGACAGTCCTTTGCAGAGCAGAAACACCACTGTTCAACAACCCCCAATTAAAGAGGAAGCTGGATAATAACTGTGGAACGCAGCTTTGACTCATGATACTGGCGTCAACTCAACGCCATATTTATACAACCGAGACCCACTTCAAAGGGAGTGAGCAATATATTTTGGGGGCACCATGGAAAGGAGCAATGTGGACCTGGCAAGCCTGACATGCCGCAGCTAACTGGCAGGGCCATTACCGGCGTGTCTTATACGAAGGTTCTCCCTAGATTGTGTAAATGTGCCACTCACAGTCTGTCATTGCAGTCTTTATGCTAGCTGTGCGGAGATCTGATGACAGATTTATAAGCAGCGATGTCCATTTCTTACAAACAGCAGATGCAGAGTTTTGAAAAGCTTTGGTTAAATCCTCAGCAAGATGGATTTGTTTGCCCTAGGCCAGCCTTAGGTATAGATCACAGCTGCACTGCGAAGCACTGCAGCAATTAACTCTGATCAAAAGAAAAACCAGTAACAAGGAGGGGAAAACAGGCAGCAATGAAGCACCGAGCTCATGCCCAAAAGTACGGGCTGTCCATCACACCTCTGAACAAGACACATTGGCTCATTTGATGCAGTGGGACATTTAACCGCAAATAAGCATTTTCGCAATCAACGTGAAAAGAGAATCAAATGAAAAAAGGCGGATAAAGTGAAATGTAGAAAAATACACCAGTTAACTAATCCATCTAAACTGAGCTTTGTTTGGAATAATTTGTACATTTACAAATAAAAGTGTCTCCTATGGATGGGCAGGACCCAACAGACCATGCCCACCTTTCTCTCCCCAAAAGTACTCAGGCAAATGACTCATCCACAGCAAAACATGTGGTCAGTGCAAACAGTCACGCAGAGTGAGTCATGGCATTTTTTAAGGGGGAAAAATTCATTTCCTTGGTTCCATGCCATCGCCTTGAAGGCGCTCTTTACTCTGTGGCCCATTGTAAAAGATCAGATCAAACGCCGCGTTTCTCAAAAAGACACAGGAGAAGGAGGACAAAGGAGAAACCAAAGTTTCCTTTTACGGATGGGAGGGAGGAAGCGAGCAGAGCCTGGGAGGTGGTCACGTGTTTCGGCAGATCCGACGGGACCCACAGCGAGCAGCATGCATGATGGAGATGGGGAGATGGGGAACAGAGCGCCAGCCGCAATGTATCTGGATGCATGCGTGTATGCCTGCAGGTCTGCATGTGTTCGCATGCCCGTTTTTATACAGGAGGGTGGATACATCCACACATCCCTGTAAAAGTGATCCATTCATTTTCACGAGGATGTGAAGCTCTGGCATTAAAAGCACTGCGGGCAGGCAGTCACGCGTGTTGGTGTGCATTTCAGTCTGGTCCATGACTCACACTGCATACTTTCCCTCCCCTCCCTCCCCTGGATAACAAGCAATTCCTTCAGCTTCAGAACAGTCTGTTCCCAACAATGCTTCTCCCGCCCTCTTTCAGGACACGATCACTCAACGACATGGAAAACGACATGGCGCCGTGTCGAGGGGGAGTGTCACTTGCCCTCTGCAATATGACCATTCAGTGAGCTAAAAAAAAACTGTTCGAAATCAGCACATGATAGTTAACTGTGCTTTTCTTTTATTAAGAAAAGGGCTTTTTTGGCTTGGTAAAGGCGGTTATTTTTTAAATTTTGATGCTGTGTGGTTGGAAGGTGTATGCGGAGGCTTTTGTTTAGAGCTAATTAAATTTGTATGGGGAACTAAGATGAGGTCAAGCTGCATTTTATGCTGTCCATCCGGAGAGATTTTTAATACAGTAACAGGTATCTCTGCTCCTAAAGCAGGGTTTAATCAGGCTCTCTGGTCTCTGTGGATTTAGAGAGAATGTGCTTCTCCCCAATTTAGAGGCAATTAATTAAACAGCCATGTAGAACTTATGAGATATATAGACATTAATGTCTAAAAGGTTGTATACTTATATCTCCTGGGGGGGGGGTAGTTATAGGCAATTAATCTGATCCAGGAAATCAATTTCCTAAACAGGTAAACTGTAAGTTTTACAATATGGCCTGGCAAAGTACTCACCCAACAAAGGAACTTTGTTCTGAAGGAGCTCATAGTAGCTGGTGGTGAGGATCCCCACAGGATTGCTGGGTGTGAAACGGCCCTCCTTAACCATCCGTTTGCATGCTCTCATCAGGGTCACTGAGAACAGGGAGGGGTCCACTCCATAGTCACGCCACCCACCCACACCATCAGCAACACCTGTAACGGGCCAAGAACATGGAAATTCTGGTAAGAGGCTGACTGACCCCCCCCCCTCCAATATATTAATTCAGTGTTTCCCAACCTTTTTTGAATTGTGTACCCCCTGAGAGATTTCCTCATACCACAAGTACCCCCTTTGTCAAATGTGTTGATGATTCAATAGTTTATGTCTTTTTTTGCTCTTTTCATTGATAAAAGCTGGGTTTGTTATTCATTAAGCAACACATCCCAGATAGATTTTCTTTCTATACCAGGGCACAGCTAATGGAATGGCTGATAATATTTACCCATCATCAGGGAAATTAAATATAAAAATTTTTTCCACGTACCCCCTGTAATGTGCTCGCGTACCACTAGGGGTACGCGTACCCCCGGTTGGGAATCACTGTATTAATTAACCAAAGTGAACCCAAGTGTAACAAAATACCATGTCGCTAGATGGCAGAAATTTCAACTGATGAAAATATAACTAATACTTCATATATTGAATATTTGGGTAATAGTGTTAATTCGAAAACTGGAAATAGACCAGCGGAGTGAGCTCTGAAATCAAAGAGTGGACACTCAAAATGACAAAGAAAATTGATTCTTTTCAATCAGCAGAATCATTAATGACAGTTCTAGCTAAACAATAAAGCGATTATTGTAGATACTGTATTTTCCATTTGGGTGCATTTTATTGTACACAAGTGTACATGTTATGAAAACCATCAATTTTCATAACATGGTATTCCGCAAAACTGGTACACAGATGCAACCCTACTTGCTTGATGACTGAATTCACGTTCTGAATGGTTAAACATGTGTCAATAACCTTTGATGAGAAAATACAAGAGCACACAAAACCGGAAAGACTGGGTGAGGTATTCACTGGGTGGGCTTAAAAACACAACATGTTCCATAACTATCCAATCAACTATTAAATAGAAGGTGATGAGAAAAACATCAAAGTCTATAAGCTTAGAGAGGAAGAAAATATTTTGCTTTACTGGAGTTCCTAAATTTCCTTCGGGATCAATAATGTATGTATGTATCCATCCATCCATCTACCTACCTGTGTAATCAACCTAAGGGTTGTGCACAATAATTTGAGAGACATTTTTGGAACAGCTGCACTTTTTCAGTTTCACATGGAAGTAGTCATTGTGATTATAAACTGGCGTTCAAATATTTCATGGGATATGGAGGTTGCTGTGTTTTTTTGTGAATCTGTTTCACCCGTTGTCTTAAAGAATCCACGACTGGTGCGCATGTGCACACATGCTGTCAGATATGCACATATTACGGTCTAGTCAGGACATGATGATGCACTACACAGTTTGGCTGTTACCAGCTTTATCATTTGCTTTAGGCCTCTCAGATCATAACAGACAATAATGTGGACTAGTAGTCCTACCGAGGCTATCTGAAAAATTAAAGAACAGTTATGAAACTGAAAGTTGCAGATGTCTCAGGCTTTGCTGTTGCATACATGAGTACTTATGCTGAATTGCCGAAGTGAAATATCTAGGTATATAAACGCCTGGCTACGTCACAACATTGGCAAAATAACACAAGCTTCTCTAGATAAGACTCACTAAATGACACAATCCTAATGAAGACATGGATGGGTCTGGTATCCCAGACAGTGGGGAAATGGGTTTAGAAGATCTTCTTACACTTGTTCTTTAACTTACACCTCTACAAGGACAGGCCATAAGAAATCCAGCTGATTGATGAGGATACCCATATATATTTAATTTATCACCCAATGCAATGACATACTAAGTCTGTCAAATTTTCCAAAATGTACCATCTGCTCAAAGCAGGACTGGATGATATTAAACTGTGATATTTCAATAAAAAAAATATTGGCATAAATAATATCAAGCCATCCAACACCCCGCCCCCAAACACACACACACACACATACATTGCACCAAGTAATAAGCTAGGCACTCATTTGTTTAGATAAGAAAAATGTGAAAGCATGAAAGAAAGAAAAAAACAATGACATACAGATAATGTGCTAGACAGCTAGCACTGGTGAGTGAGAACAGTAAGCCCTGGCTGCCAATTGCCATTATAACCAACGTTTATATACACTGATACCTTCCCGTACCATATGAGGAGTTGAAAATAATAGCAATGTGTGTTTTGTTTAAACCATGTCAGGAATAGGAAAGGAGGATGGACTGCAAGCCAAGTCGTAAAATCTTCATTAACTTGAGTAGTGTGTAGCCTAAGCTTACTTCCCCAGCAAAGATGACAACCCCCAGTTAGTCACTGTCAGACACCGGGTTACTTGTCTAAAATCATTGATTACCAATATAACATCAGTGCAGTCCCGCAGTCTCAATTACAATCCAGTTCAACTCTGACACAACACACTGAAAGAGTACCCAACAGTTAATGTAGGGTGGCCTGGAGATCAGATTTTTTTCCAGACCAGACTTGCCTGGAGAGGCATGACGTTCCTCTGGCAGGAACATTTCCTCCGTGCGAAGAATGTTGAGGCCCATCAGGTTACATGATTCTAGTGTCAGGTACCTTGGGTCCAGTAACAAAGTGTCTAGTGCTGGACAGGATGCAAAATCCTGTCATGTTTTACCATGCAGGAAGAGAGCTTAAACCAATCGTGCTACTTTATGCAAGTAGGATAAAGGCGACACAATGACCTCAGCTTCCACTTGTAGTTACCCTCTACAGCTCAACAGGAAGAAATCTTGTGTTAACACTTCACCCTATCACTCTCTCGGAACAGGCATTAAAGGAAACCACTGATAATCCAAACCTTCACAGTAGCACTACAGTAACGGTTGATCTCTTCAACTCTAGGTTTCTCTTCATTATATAAATAAAACAGTATAAACGATGTCTTCCTTTGAAAGAGTAGGGGTGGTACCCTGATGTCCTGGGCTAAATTGTCCACTGGGGGCCTTTCAAATCTGGCCTCCTAATCATCCCCCATATCTAACTGGTGAATCCTCTCCTGCCCCTTCACCACCTTAGCTGCTGTGTGGTGAGCGTACTGGGGCAGACTGGCTGCTGTTGCATCATCAACATGGGTGCTACACAGTGGTGATGGTTGATGTGGCTCCTCATCGCTTCTGTAAAGTGCTTTGGGTCTCTTGAAAAGTACATAAATGTAACGTTCATTCATTCATTCTTTGACTTTGGTAGGTTGTCCACTCTTAAAATACTACGTCCAAACAACGTACTGCAAGGCTGAGTTAGTGGAGTACGGGGGGTGCTAATTTTTTGGTAATGCACATGAGTCGTGGAACAGATTGGTCAAGAAAATAAAAGCCTAGCGCCACAACAACGTTTATAAAAGAAGATATTGTGGATAAAGTCTTTAAAAAAAAAAAAACGGTCATGTGGTGGTACTTTGGGCATTTAAAGCCCACCATGCCAACAGACTGGTGCCGTGTACTGCGAAGTCTGCTGGAAACGTTTGCAAAGTAACACTGGAACTACTGTGAATCTAGATCACTACCTGAAGCACTGCCACCCAGTAGAACATACAGAATGCAAGCATACAGGATGATCCACTGAACAGACAGGATGGGTGTAAACTCTCCCAGCAATGTCAAATCCGATCCCTGGAATGAAAAAAACCTAGCAACGAACTGTACTGTCAGTGTTTTCTAGTGTTATGCCCTACGACTACATTTTTTTCGTATGAATGTGCATTTTTCTACATTTATTAAAATTAGATTACAGTTTGCATTCCATTAATCTTTTCTTCTGTTTTGAATCCGTTAAAGGGGAATCCTAAGAAACTTAAGCAAAAATGGAGCCTTGAATTAAAGAAATGATGATTTGAATTATGTTGTGATAATTATCAATACTGACTGATACGGGAAAAAAAAATAGTGCTGTGATACATTTTGCCATGTTGCTCAGCCGTACCACTGTTATGCTGCCAAAGCATGCACGGGTCGGATGCTAGCAGGAGGCATAGCCCAGCTCATCTCACCTCTGTGTCCTGCTCCACTGTAGTCATTTACACAAAGGGGGCCAGATGCACTTATCTGAACTTGCACTTGATAAACGGATCCAGAAATCTCTGTGGTGTAAACATTTCACTCCACTATAAACAAAATTAAACCCAGCTGATAGGGCAACAGCGCCAGAGGCACTGCAAGCCTGGTGTCTTCCATTTCCCAGAGGACTGCTCAGTCCTGTGCATTGCTTTTCCTGGGAAGGCAATTCTCCTCCCCATTGCTCAGGACTCACAGCCTGGAAGGCCACTTTAGAAACCATATAAGGGCCAGACAAGCTCACCAGGGACCACCCCCATGCCCGATATGGCAGTTGCCTGGTTCCATATGACAAAGATGGAGCCAAAGAAGGTGGTGATGGGGGGGGGGGGGCGAGGGGGTAACACAAGAAATAAAATGATGACCACTCAGCCTGCAACATATTGTTAGGGCACATGCCTGTTCAACGTGAACATTTAAAGTGGCAGTACAAGATTGTACACAATATACAATTCAGGGTGATTCACTTTTGTCATGTGTTTTTACTCTCTGATAGTTCCCCAGCATCTTTATAGTGAACAGGTTAGGAGACGGATTCCTAAGCCTCTAAAAGCACCCCCTTCCCCATCACCATTATACGTGATAAAAATAGTTTGAAGGAATAATAAAATATTTTGGGCACATCACCCACCAATAATGTGCGCCGAATTGAGCTGTTCCGAATAAGCCTTATAAAGTCATTCACAGTTGAGACTAGCATTTTTACACATTCAAAAGTGATAAAAGTATAAGTACAAGTGACTAAACCGTCACTTGAAGTTACCAGAACAGCAGTTAAAAAAGACGACGTCTCTGCAAGTTTATGGGAGTCACACAGGTGGATCTGATCTTCAAAAGCACAACAAGATCAGTGTTAGCTGTAATGAAAACCCAGGTCACGTCATTAAAAAGCAGCTCAACAAGTGTAAAGGCACTTTGACACTGTGTGGTGATTAAATCCCTGTTGGGGCTGCTTGGCTAACTAGTCAAAGTCAACTGCCTAATGAACTGTGGATAAAAAACCCTAACATTACTTCACCTCGATCTTAAGCAAGCAGGCATGTAGGAAGACTACATGGCAGCCAGGTCCTCTGTGCTAGTTAGAATGATCCCAAATCCCAAAATGTGATGAATGAGGTGTTAGACATCTAGCCAAAATTTAGACATTCAAATCCTAGAAGGGAACTTGCTGTTGTGTCACTGGTCAGGAAATTTACCAAAATGAAGTAAAAGATGCAGCTGTACAAACAGGTGCTGGAGTAAAAGTGAAACCCTGAGCCATGCAGGTCTGACCCAAGATAAAGGGGGGTTAAGCAGGATCTCCATTTGCCAAAGCTGAGTGCCTGTGCTGAGTCCCCAAGCAGGAGGTTAATGTTACTTTCTGGAGCTGCACTTCAGATTTCTTAAGGAATCCAGGATGAGTCCTGCCAAGGACACTGACTGAACTTGGCACGGCCATAATGTATGTGATGCAATCGCGCTTAAGGAAGACCTGTCAAAAGAACTGAGTACTAGAGAGGCTAACAACAAGATTAGCTTGACAGCAAAGTACATAAACATCAGATTAATTCAGCATACGTTTTTCTCAGCCATCCATATTCATGTTCATTCAGTAACATTACAGTTTAAGTCTGGTTCACATGTAAGCATTAAGCCATTTTAATTGAGTCGTCTGACTTTTTTTCTCTTAAAAGAGAGACAGATATGAACCATGCTGCACCATGCCTGAGGTATCAGCTTCAAAACATGCGCCAAGATGAGGCCTTTGGGCAAACCGACAACAAGGTGAACATAATGACTCACTCACGCTTCTTCCCTGCGGAAGCTGGCAGAAAATAAAAAGGGGAACTAAAACAATGATCATAGCACAGTACAGAAAGGACAAGTTTCCTCTGCGAACCTATGAAGTCGAGTTTCCCTAAGAAGCACCGAGGTCTGGTATCAGGGCACTATTGTGGGACCACAACACATACCTCAAGTTGGCTAGGCTTGGTTGCATCTTTCATACTGAATACACACTGCGTGCAGACAGGGACAAAGATTCAGCAGCGTGATTGTTGGCGCAAGACGTGGCGGTCCTAGCATCTCAGGAACAGCCACCAGTCCATTTGTTTAATTTCTCTAGGACCCCTGTCACCTTGGAGTCTTCAAAACTTTCCCCCACTTCACGGCGCCCAGGATGGGCGATATTTTTTCTGTAAAACTGCGTGGTGTCTACGCGTTTATGAGCATTCAGTCCGGATCCGCAAAACACCTGCGCACCGTCAATAAAAGCGATCACCGGCTTTAGTGTTAAACAGTCGCTGCACTACCTAACTGTTAAAGTGTTGGCGAGGCTTGTAACTGTGGTTGAGCTGTAGGCTATGACACTAATCCTTAACTCACAGTCGTGTCAGTTTTGCATAAACCAATAAATAACACAGACTTGCTGGGTTATGCAAGCGGCAAATTCCAAAGAGTTTTAAATGAATATCCGGGCGCACTGCGTCCGTGCCTAGCCCTTCGCTCTATGGACCGCTCGGTCACAAAATAACTATTCATCTGGACCTAACAAAGGTCACATCAGGACTTTACTCACCCAGGACGTCGGCAGATCGATGGCGCGCCACAAAGCAGGCGTCATCCCCGTAACACATCCCTTTCTTCAAAATCCCCTTGCGAAAATCCTTCCCGAATCCACAGCTTGCTGTTACCAAGCCGTAGTCCCGGCTATCAGTTTGGGAAAGTCCGCCCAAGACAGCCCTGGCAACCAGTCTGCCATAGGAAAGTACAGAGATCATGCCCTCCCACCCGAAGACACCGAAAAGCGAAGCCCTGGGCTAACCTGCCCGTAGCTGCTAGCCTGACAGCGAGACAGCTAACCGCCTTAGAGACTCTTATGTTTGAAATGCCACCCGACAACACCAATTAACTCAACCGCCAACGCAAAGACGGCGAGGAGCGCAGGGAGCCTCTCCTAGCCGGTGGCCGAAGTCGCGGTCGTGTTCACTCTTTGCGTTTTGCCGGATTTGAAGGATGCCATTCTTCCCGGGGACTCCGCTACCGCGCTCACGCGCCGCCTCCTCATTCCAGGTGAGCGCGAGCAGCGCACATGTCAGCGAGACAGAACGAACTACAGAGTCAAATCGCCGGGTCTCGTGATCCGGCCGGCCTTGACGTCACAGCCCACCATGCAATCGCGCTTTCCTTAAAAGGCATCTGTACTGGTCGCATGTGCTCCTTTTGGACCATGTTTCACTGGTGAAGTATACTGGCGTTATTGTTTTAGATGCCGTTGTATAAGCTGTTGCTTGCACGGTACAATATTTAGAAGGCTCAATGGTTCGTGCTGATCACAAAAACAATTTCTTATTTTTTCCAGTGGATGATAAAAACAAAAAATTGCAGTTTTTTAGGGACGCCCTGCGGTGTGTTGGCGACTGCCCAGGGTTGGTTCCTGCCTGCGCCCATTGTTCCCGGGATAGGCTCGGGTCCCCCCCATGACCCCAGTTGGGATTATGCGGTTTCAGAAAATGGATGGATGGCAGTTTATTTTAGTTTATGTACAGTACCCGGCATGTAGCCCAGACAAGTTATCTCTGATTTCTTAAATATAGCCTGTACTCTGCAAAAAGAAATTGTTTTGATATCTCTTTACAGAAACGGCCGCCTCTAATCTCTCTCTATCTATGTAGTGCTTTTATTATGCAAGTACTGAGCACAGGAAAGCTATTTACGTTTACGTTAATGATATTACAGAAAAATATTTAGTTTTTTATTTTCGAATTTAATCAGACGCTTTATCATAAAACATATCATTTTCAAAAAATATGAGTGTTTTTGGATGTATTCCATGGTCGACAAGGGATATTTATGACAAACTATATTTTTGCTTTAGAAGCCATGAACGCAAATTTTTAAATCTTATACTTCCAAATATAATGGTTTTATATTTAATGCCGATTTAAATTTTTATCTACTTTCAGTGTTTCTAGCGTTATGTTGACGTTACAAATGCAGGAACATTTAAGATTGTTGTGTTCTGCTGGTCATGCAAATATCTAACCCTTTTGTTGAGCTATTTGCTTTGTGCGACTCAGCGAGCTTGGCCTCTGTGTCTGATTGGAAGGTTGCTGGTTCTAGTCGCACCTTCTGCAAAATAATTCCATGTCTGCGGGTCCTGGAGCATAACCCTTACCTGCCAGGCCCTGGGATGCTGCATGCTGTCTGGCTGACCCTGTGCTGTGACCCCAAGCTTGTTCTCACTTGCATGTGCCTCTCATGGAGAGCAAAATCGGGTAAGTGAAAAGAGAATTTCCTCACAAGGATTAATAAGATATTTCGAATGTATATGTACTATAGATTAAGACCGATATAATAAGTATTTGTTTTGATCAATACCAATTATTTAGACTGCTTCTCAATATTAAAACAAACAGATTTATTTCAACGACTGAAGTTCGAAATACATTCGCCAGTCCCTTTAGAAGCCGGCGTGGCGCTGCAGTCATATACTGCGCTAGTTCTGTAGTTGGACGGGTCTTGGTGCCACCTTGTGGCTAAAAGTAGGATAGTCCAGCTTTTCTGTGTGCTGTTTGTGCGCTGTTGTAATTGGCCGTCACTTATTACTGTAAAGAACAAATAACACGAGGCAATGCTGGTTACTGCTGTGCTAGTGGTGACTTCACGATTGCCAAGACCTTTTGGCTGCATCAAATAAAAACTGTGTAGCAGAGTCCCTGGCATTTGCATTATTTGTTAATAGGTATGGAAAAAATGCACAAATACTAAAATTGTGTTTTTTTTTGTTTTATATACATTTTAAATGTATTAAACTTTATCTAGTGCAGTATGCAAGGATTAAGATAAAGCTGATTCAGTGAACTACAGAGAAAACTGACTGGAATGTAGATTGAGGTGGTAAATTCAGAAAATATTGCAAATATTTGCAATGGCCTGCTCATCCCATTGAAGGTTTCTCTCGCAATTCCCAGCAGGCGTGTGTTGTCAGCTGTCCGCGCCTTTTATTATACGGCATGGATACTTATACTAGGTGGACTGCAGTTTGCATCTGGACCGAAACACCATTTAACCTGAACTGAACACGGCTAATGTGGGCCGTTTACACCAGGCAGCCTGTGAGAATTGAATATTCCATCTGCTCTGCAAATTTCTTGTATGCACACACCTCCGCCCCCCCCCCCCCCCCAGGCGTGGCAAATTTTATCCCCCCACCCTCCCCATCCCCGGCATTGTGTTGCTGGAATTTGGCCCTCAGGGAAAGATTGGGAAACCTGTTCTGTTCCACAGGCTGAGATGTAACACACTTGGAGTAGGTAGACAGAGATGTAAAGTAGTGAGTGCTTTGTAAGAACTACCCAGTGCTTCTAAACGAAAAGAGCAGCAACAAGTTCTCAAAAGAATGATTAATCCCCATGTCTTATCGTGAGAATTTTATAATTGATGTGAATGTATTGATGTTAGTTGACATACGCTATATGGACAATCGTACTGGGACACCTGGCCGTTACACCCACAGGAACTCTTATGACGTCCCATTCTGAATCCGTAGGCCTCAATATGGTGTTTGTGGTCAGCTTTCTGAATACTCAAACTAGCTAATTTGTCACAGATTAGAAAGCATCCGTTACATATTTTTTGCTTTATCTGCATTTAATAAACAAGCCAACACATAAAAAAACTCCAGCTGTATATCATCCAAAGTCAAATCATAGTTCGTAATGACTGGCACATTAACCTTATAGCCTAGTGACATCACTAAATACAGCACACGTGAATCTTGGGTTGGATCACCTACATTCTCATCTAAATACACATATGCATTTTTCAGTCTAAAAATGAAGCTACATTTCTGATCCATATTGAGATTTTGATAAAATAAGATCATCAGAGACATAAGTCAGTGTTTTGAAGAGTGACATGGCACCAGAACTGGACCACAGGAGAACAAAGAGGTCAGGAAGGAATGAATGAAGACAGAAAACACGCTGCTTATCAGCAGTATTTTAGGTCACAGTGGCAACACATTGTGGGGAATTTGGGGGAATTGCAAAAATTTAGATTTTATCTCCCGTAAATTACACAGGTTCCTGGTTACTGAAGCTAGACATTCTACACTATATGGACAAAAGTATTGGGACACACCTTTTAATCATTTAATACAGGGGTTTCCTTCAGACCCACTGCCACAGGGGTATAATGTGAAGCACCTAGCCATACAGTCACGCTTACAGACATTTGTGAAAGAATGGGTCATTCTGAGGAGCTCAGTGAATTCAAATGTGGTGCTGTCATAGGATGCCAACTTTGCAATAAGTCAGAGGTTGGGTTAGGCCCCTTAGTTCCCGTTAAAGGAACTCTTAATGTTTCAACATATCAAGACATTGTGAACAACTCTATGCTTCCAACTTTGTTGTAACCATTACATTTGGAAGTTTGGCGAAGGCCCTTTACTGTTCCAGCATGACTATGTCTCAGTGTATAAAGCAAGGTCCATAGAGACCTGGTTGGCTGAGTTTGGTGTGGAAGAACTTGAATGGCCCACACAGAGTCCTGACCTCAACCCCATCGAACACCTTTGGCATGAACCGGAACAGAGACTGTGAGCCAGGTCTTCACGTCCAACATCAGTGCCTGACCTCACAAAGGCCCTTTTGTAAGAATGGGCTAATATTCCCACAGACACACTCCAACATCTTGTGGAAACCCTCCCCAGAAGAGTGGCAGCTGTTGTAGCTGCAAAGGGGGGAGCAGCTCCATATTAATGCCTATGGATTTATAATGGGACGTCATAAAAGTTCCTGTAAGTCTAATGGCCAGCTATCCCAAGACTTTTGTCCATATAGGATACCTGAATGCATAGTACAACAACATTTTGATCTGGCAAAAAAACAAAACAGTATTTCACTTGTTTTTGAGTAGTGGCATTGAGTTCTGGCAAGTAAAAAAGTGCATAAAAAGCAAGTGATCACTGAACCATAAAACCAGCAAATAAATGAACAGCACAAACACCACCCCTCCATGCCCTAGTTCTTGGGCTATTTCACATCACCATACTCCAAGAATACTTCATCACCATACTCCAAGGATACTTCATCACCATACTCCCTGCCCTACTTCTTGGGCTGCTTCATCACCATACTTCGAGGGGGTGTAGCTGGTCGGCTTGCATTCGGCTTTTTCTTCTCTGTTGGTTTTAAAATCTACAGAATGTGTGCACAGTTTTATAAATGTTGATATATAATTTCAGGAAGTCTTCCCATGAGGTGGTAAGATAAGAAATGCAAGTGGCATTCCTACCTGAAAGGAGCACATCAGGGTCTCGTCCACACTCATCATTGCACCAGCGTTATCAAACTCGCCGCAGTAGTTGGGTGCTGAGAACAGGGTCACCAGCTGCCGTTTGGCGAAGAACTCATACCCATCTTCAACCACCTCCACGAGAAGTACGGGTATCTCAAATCGGAACTTTAAGTGGCTCAAACACTACACCACAGAGGCTGAATGAAACGTTGCAGATTTCCTTGTGCAATTCATATAGCATATGAGAAATCATTGATAATGCAATTATGCAAAAAAATAATAAAAACAAAACAAGGCATTTTAAATTATTTGACCAGCCTGCTGTAAAGAGGGATAATCAAAGGAAGTGTCACTTGGCACCTTAAAAATTCTACCCAACATTTTGCAAAAGTAGCATGTAGGGTGAATGTCGCACATAAACAAACATTTTATCCGATGACGTATCTAGTTTGGCTAAGCGAAGAGCCAGTAATGACTCCTCTGAGTTGACTTTTGTTATTTAGTCTAAATCATTTCAATCACTACAAAATCATTAAAAACGTACTTTAACATACACAGCGCTCACAGAAAGCCTTGGGACGCTTGCTCTTTAGAACTATAATTCGGATTTAAATTTATGGCTACTTGAATTGAACGTTTTACTTAATACCACTGGTTGTTTCTAACGTGCCACATAATTTTATAAACAAATTGTCAGGGTTCGCGGGCAGCGACGGGCAGACAGGCGGGCAGGAAGCAGGCAAGGATGGGGCAGGCAGGCGAAAGACAGGGAAACTAGGGGTTTATTATGGGGACCGGGTACACGAGACGTCAACTGACCTCAATGACCGACAACAAGCGGGGCGAGACATGGACTGAAATAGACAACACTGGGCAAAAATAATAGGACACAGCTAGGTACGATCGGGGAAGTACACGTGGATAATCAGGGGGCGTGGCACACATGAGGATAATCAGGGGGCGTGGCACACATGAGGATAATCAGGGGGCGTGGCACACATGAGGATCGGACGAGCCGGGCATGACACAAATGAATAAAGTAATGATTTTTGTTATTAAATTTGCAATATTTTTACTGAATTAAAGCATCCCAAAGACCTTCTGTGAGCACTGTAGTAGTTAGCCTGGCACACATGCCCTTACCTGATGCGCCCGACAGATGAGGTCCAGGTCGTGTTTGTGCAGGAACTTGGCCACCACTTCTGCTCCAAAGGTGAAAGAGACACCGCGGTCATTCTCTCCCCAGCCTAACACCTCCTTGTCTGGGTCAGACCACAGAAGATCACACAGCAGGCCCTGATCAGGAACATCCGTAGGTCTCATGATTCGCCGAATCTGCTCCATGGACAGGAGGTCTGGGGACAGACCTAGCAAGTGTGGAGTGCAGGTAGTTACTACTGACTCAAGACCTCTGGCAACAGTTCAGCTACAGGAGTCTTTCTGATGCTTTTACAATAAGTGATGGTACACTTGAAATACCACTTGAAACACCAAAGATATCAAAAAGAAGCCCTTTAATAATAATTGAGAAGCAGCCAAACAGATTTCAGAATGCATGAAGAATCAGGCAAGCAGATAACTGATCTGTAATGTGCTGGAACACAATATTTTATGTCATAAAGTTATGCTGAACAAAGAAGGCCAATGCTTTGACCATTTATAAAACTCTTCCACAGTGTTGGGCATTTCAGGTCCAGTAGCTACAGATCAAGATTCTGTTTCTACCAACCAGTTGAGTACTCTGTGACTGTCACTCTTTATACTCATACTCAACAAAATCTTGGTTTGGATTTGTAGCTTCTGGTCCTGAAATGCCCAGCACTGTTCTTCCGTGGAATAATGTGGGATTCATCCATCCATTTTCTGAAGCCACTTATCCTGTTCAGGGTTGTGGGGGGTCTGGATCCTACAGAAGCACGGCAGGAAACAAATCATGGGGCACCAACCCATCACAGGACACATTCACACACCACTCACACCTATAGACAATTTAGTAAGTCCAATTAGCCTCAGCATGTCTTTGGATTGTGGGGGGGAAACTGGAGCACCCAGAGGAAACCTCACGATGACATGGGGAGAACATGCAAACTTCACACTCATGGAACCCTCCCAGTGGTGTGAGGCGACAGTGCTAACTACTACACCATCATACCGCATCATGTGGAATTCAGGAAAAGCTAAAAGAGCTGATTGACCTGGAACGTTCAGTACCAGCTTGACTCCAAAGCCAGCACTGATATCTCACCTCCATGGCAGCAGAAGATCTTCTCATCCACAATGGCAGCGATGGGGAGGCAGTTGAAGCAGTCAGTGAATGTCTTCCAAAGCTTGACACTGTGCCGCCTCCTACCTAAAAACAGGAATCCATGCACCGGTCATGAAAATAGCTCTCAAAGATCTCAAAGATCTCAAACTCAAGGTAAAATATGTGGGAGTCGTGGTGGTTGGCGGGCAGTCGGCAAACTGACACTCATCGTAGAAACCGTATATCCTGTTGATGGAGGCACATTCGTGATTTCCCCGAAGCAGGAAGAAGTTCTCAGGGTATTTAATCTTATAGGCCAACAGCAGGCAGATGGTCTCCAGTGACTGCTTTCCCCGGTCAACATAGTCACCCAGGAACAGGTAGCTGCCCTCTGGCGGATATCCGCTATACTCAAACAGCCTTAGGAGGTCGTAGTACTGCCCGTGGATGTCACCTACGGAGAATACAGTTAAATCGGTACTGAACAATACCACAAAACAATGTGTGTGTGTTTGTGTGTGTGGGTCCAACCAAATGCCTCCACAATGTGATAAAAAGCTGTTGTTTTAACATTGTGGGGACCACGTTTTTGGTCCCCACGAGGGGAAACTCAGTTTTACAAAAGTGTGTGACTGCAATCAAAAATCTAAACATGCCATAAGTCTTGTATTTCGCTTGGTTACCTAGGGTTAGAGCTTTGAGCTGGGTAGGGGTTAAGGTCGCCATTGTTGAGATTAGGGTTTTTCTCATGAAAATGAAGGGACAGTTCTCACAAAGATATGAATACAAACAATATGTGCGTGTGTGTGTGTGCGTGTGTGTGTGTGTGTGTGTGCGTGTGTGTGTGTGTATCTCTACATATATATATATATATATATATATACATAAAAAGAGATGACAGAATCCCTACCACATATCTTGAGAGGAGCCTCCAGCTCCAGCAGGATAGGCTGGCTGAGGAAGATCTCTCGGGATTTCAGGCACAGGCCTCGCACCTCGCTCTCCTGCAGCTGCACACTCTTGCCAGGCTTTGAGCCTTTCACTTAGAAAGTCAATAACAGATTGGTCACCCACAGTCTTTGCAATGACACGTCGTTCACATGCCCCAAATTCCCGAGGCAGCCACATCAGCAGCCTGTCCACTACAGACAGGTTTCCCACCTTCTCATGTCCATGGTTGGTTTTATATTCTATTAAAGTTGCATGGACTGGTAAAATAATCCCATGATAAACTTTGGGTGGGGGGGGGGGGGCAGCAAAATGTCTACAAGTAATTATTTTTTTAATAATTCCATAAATGATATACAAACGTATTGCACTCCTGTAAAGCGCCTTGGGGCCATATAACCATATAAAATTAAGCCGAACTGAATGTTTTCATGGATCACAGTATTTCATTCTTCAATACGGGACGACCTGCCGGCTGAAGATGGGCCATGGACCATGAATAAACTTGAGAGACACGCATGGAATCATTGTGTTTACAAATACACTTCCTGAACATCCACTCCATTACTGTCCGCATTAACGTTCTGTCTGGTGGCTTTTGTGAAAACTGGGAGCTCCTATCATGCTGAAAAAGGAGGCTGATGCTGAAGACAAGTTAAAGTTTTGTGTTCTCTATTTATAGGCAATGCTGGCCTACTTCTAAGCATAAAAAGCTGACCTCCGATGTGCGGCTGATGGAAGCTCTGCCGCTGTCCCCTGACGAATGAGGCAGGAAGCAGTGACACGGCCAGCAACCACTCGCTCATTCATTTACTAACCAAATATTTTGCGAGATTGCCAAAGACTCCAGGATATTTTAGTCAGTCTGCATTACAGAATTAAATGAAAAGCAGTAGTTTGAATACAATTAAAAATATTTCTGTTGGCATCCGTCCTGTATATCAGCATCATGTTACTTCAGTCACAGACTATGAACCCTTCTTTCTTCCCTCCATGACGTATAAAAAAACCCTCACCTGAAAAGTGTCACTTGCCTTTGAGATCGAGTGATGTGTCACTCTCTGCTCACTCTGTGTCACTAACCACATTCTGGATAGCACAGTAGAAAACATACAGCTCATTTGTAGTCCTCGCTTATTTAAAACATTAACGTCTATAACTTTATAATTACCGAGACCGTCATAGTTATGGTCAGCGAAACAAAGGAATAGCAAAAACATATCAAAATATAAATTCAACAAAGTGTCACAATCCTTAAACCACAAAGTAAAATTTTCACCATATTAGTTTAGCATAAATAAAATTCCGAGTTAAAAAAAAAACGAATAAAAATTAAGTGTTTATTCCACAAAGATCCATTTGACTAGAGACTTCCTACTGAAGTGTCATTGTGTGTGATGACACACTACTCCTTTGACCATCAAGAGAGATTTCTGTAGTCTGTATCACAGCAGCCTGTTTGTGCCAGACAGGCCAACCTTCATTAACATCTTGCATCGTCTTAGCTGCCCAGCACCCTGTTGGTGTATCTTGGATTTTCCCTCCTCAGACTGCTCTCAGCAGGTACTCGCCATGCCTGACTGTGAGCTCCCCGCAAGGCTTGCAGTTTTGGAGATACTCTCACCCAGTCATCTGGCCTTAACCATTTGGCCCTTATTAAAGTCACTTGAGTCTTTATTCCTGCCCACTTCATCTGCATTCAACGTGTCAGTTATGAGCAGCAAATGCTGGCTTACTGTCTAACATGGTGTTTCCCAACCCAGTCCTCGGGGAACCCCCCCCGGACACTCCACATTTTTGCTCCCTCCCAGCCCCCAGCCAATCAGGAACACCGAATACCTCGTACAGGTACGCTGGGAGCTGAGAGGAAGCTGAGTTGGGAAACACTCGCCTAACATATCCCAGATCTTGACAGATGCTGTTTGTACAATAAATTCAACGTTTTTCTAATCACATGGGGGGTGTTTTGGCTCATTGGTGTATATAACTTTCATTAGAAAGGAAATTTAAGACCAGAAGTTGTGTTGAGTTTTCATAATGCTGACATCTGGGCTCCAATCAATAGAAAATTCAAATAAGGTCAAACTGAAAGCATTAAAGGTGCATTTTAGAGTTAGATTTAGTTGTATCATTAAAGAATACATGCAATAGCATAA
This sequence comes from Brienomyrus brachyistius, assembly GCF_023856365.1. Taxonomy (NCBI): domain Eukaryota; kingdom Metazoa; phylum Chordata; class Actinopteri; order Osteoglossiformes; family Mormyridae; genus Brienomyrus; species Brienomyrus brachyistius. Next base: position 4,618,078 of record NC_064534.1, on the reverse strand, counting down.
AGATAAAGACCATTCCAAAACTGTACACATATACATTATTCTCCTCCTTTACAAAAAGGCACCATGCTTAAATGAATACAGTTTTTCATTGTTATCTTTCAAAACAAACTTGTTAAAGTTAATTTGCAGGTACAGCTGTGAACATCTTGCCATTCACAATTGGACGGAAAAGCATGTTACAAATGTATGTCGTGCATTTTAGTTTAACACTTAATAACCAGATAATTTGTTAAGCCCTGAGTTCCAGCAACTTTCAAGAAATGACCCAAGATCGATCTTATCCAGACTAACCTCAGCTAACACATCTGACCACAGATCTGCTTCATCAACTTTCCTTTTGCGGGGTTATGTTCTTGCCTATAATAGGAACCTAGTCTCCATGATGTTTTGCAGTGAATACCTCCTGTTAAGTTGTTAATATGTTTTGTATAGTATTGTACAGGCCTAGCTTCTGCTCCAGTACTATCCTGCATGTTACTGGTCACACTGGAAGCTCAGCATTCCACTGCTTGTACTTAAGCTATACCTTAGCATAACACGTTAACAATACTGCATATTAAAGATTTCACCCATCGCATCAATCGAATTAAGTGGCATCTAGAACGCCTAAAACATTTAAGTCGCCCCGTAAAGGCAAGCGCTCTGCCATCATTAATTACTAGTTACTGTTGATCACTGGCATTACAAATTAAACGTGGGTTTTGAGGAGAATAATGACACATAATTGTGCGTGTAGTCACATAAATTGCACTGATAAAATAGGGACAGAATCTGGGACATTCAAAATAAAAACTGGGTCGATGCCCCTTGCATGTACTTTTAAAACTCTACTTTTACGTTTGAATGATGACGTGAAGCTCCGGGCGTCAGGAAGAGATGTGAACGCAGCGAAAAATGCAAGGAGCAGAACAAACGCCGCGTTACTTTGTATTTGAAATAAAATATTCCATTTAGGCAGCAGTAAAGGATGACAAACACCCTCAAAGGAACCATTAGTGAAAAAAATGTACTTATGACTAGTCGATCGAGAATAACTCTGACATACCACATGAAGATCGATTATACATTATCACCACAGACAACACTTATGTCACACACATTATAACAAATACCTGCCAGTCTTTCACAATCAGCCCGGTGTATTGTAGAACCTTAACTGCGAAATTGGCAGGTTTTCTCAATTGATGACCATATTCCATTACATTCCATGCTGAATCGATCAACAGTATGTAACGAAAGGCTACATTCACGTTGCAAATATATCAGATTGAAACTTCCTATACAATTAACGGATGACATTTGACAACTCTTCCTTACCTTCCAAAAGACGCTGAATTATACTGTCTATGTTAAGCTTGTCAATATCTGCCATAGCTTTCTAAAAAATAAAAAAAGGTATAAATCTTCCAACTTAAGGACTCCGGAGTTTCTCCTTAAATCCCTTCCATGAGGAACCGAGGCGGACGTCCCAGCTAATTTGAAGCGACGCACATGCTGAAACGCTGCGCCGCTCCCGGCCATCGGAGTTTATCCGTCCTCTATGTGTGTCATTACTATAGGGGCGGCGGAGCGCTACTCTGTCCGCAATGCTGCACTGTTTCATTGGCTGAATGCGATGCAGACTTACAACGGTGTTCACACTAGAGGTGGAAATTATGATTTTTAGCGAATCAATTCGAGTTCGTTCGACTAAAAATAAAGTTCACAATCGTTGAGTGAATTGTTGTAAAATTATTTATTTGTGTTACTAAATTATCCATATATAACTAATAATACAATACGTCACCAAATATTGTACATAGCATTAAGCTTAACTTGCCCTTCTGATTCTTTTAGACTCTCGCACATTTTACACTCGTGCAATAATCGGCCTGATCGAGTTCATTCGTAAACGAAATGACAGAAGGATGAATGAAGTGAATGAACTGAATGAATCAGTACACAAATGATACAAATCCACTTTACTGTAGCGATGGGCATCGGAGCTCTTTGCAGTTACTCGTGTTATTCGAGTCTATTCACAAATAAAAGCGGCATCTGTCGTTCCTAAAAATTACAAAAAAAAAACAACGTGCAATAATTCGAAGTAGAAGGAGGGGGTGGCTAAGAAAACCCCCATCGATGAAATGTATCTCTACCAAAACACTGCGAAGCTCCTAGCATCGTATATAACCTAACGCAGACGTGTGTATTCAGACTTGTAAAAAACTGTAAAAAAAAAAAATAGGAAACTTTAATTCTTGCCACAGTTTGCTTTAAACTGTATATAGCCGGTATGACAATAAAGACTCAACTGACAATTGACTATTTTGAGAAAAAAGTTCTGGGCTGGAGGAAGCCGGCCATGGACGTTAGTGAATATAGGTACTTTAGAATGCAATTAGAACATATTAAGTTAAAAAATACATATATTAAATAATATTTAAAAATGGCTATGTGGCCAGTGTAAGTCGAATGCGTGTGTAATAGTAATTTAGACCTATTTTAAATGTTTTCAGTCCAATTTTTCATGCATTCATTGATTTTGGCGGCATTCTCTGGATGAAAGATGGGCTGGCCTATCACACCCTAGATGTCTGCGACCATCAGCTATGAAAGATTGGATGGTGGGCCCGGCGCTGCCGATTGGATGGTGGGGCTGCAGTGTGAGTCAGATAAAAAACCAGGAGTAGGATGCGATGGGACTAACTGGCGTGTATAGACGCGTGTGGTACAAAAGGGCTGTCTTTGGTAGCGTCTCTCGCTTACGGCCATACCACCCTGAACACGCCCGATCTCGTCCGATCTCGGAAGCTAAGCAGGGTCGGGCCTGGTTAGTACTTGGATGGGAGACCGCCTGGGAATACCAGGTGCTGTAAGCTTTTCTCACTTTTACTTTACACAGGGGGCGCTCCACTTCACGATTAATTTAAATCTATCACTCCCCTTCCATTTTACTTTTTTTTTCTCTCTCGCATTCATAAAGGCAGCTTTTACACACCGTTTTACTCTAAATACTGCCTGGTAATACTAGGTGCTGTAAGCTGTTCTTGCCTTTATTCCACCAGGGGGCGATCTTCTCACAAACTTGAAGACTCCCCATTCGCGTTTTACAACATATTGTTAATAATAAAGAGACAGCTTTTTACACACAGTTTTAAACAAAGGACTGATATAATTCCTCTTCAACTCACCGCTTTGTTTTCCATGTAAAAACCACTTCACCACAGAAGTCTCGATATTATTGGCATAGCAAGGTCTGCTCTTCTCCTCCTTTCAAAACTTGCTAAAAGCTGTATTTAAAACAGCAGGTTGGCTGTGGCAATTCACACCTGTCCATGCCAGCCTAATGTGTAGGTTTGTGGGCATCACAGAGGAATTAGGGATGGAAACTTCTTTGCTGGTGCTAGAAGCAGTCTGGTGAATTTTTATAGAGAAGAGGCCGTCAATGTTTGAATGTAGAAAATTGTTCTGGCTGCATTGTGGACCTGTAGCTCCCAGTGTTCTGACAGCGCGACGTTTTGGGGAAGCATGTGATTCAGCAGGTACCAGTGGGCTTCGTGCGGCGGAGATTTTGTGGCCGTTAGCGGAGTTGATAACAGAGGGTCGTTAGGAGAAGCCTGCATGCGGTAGGCAAAGGAGTAATGTTTGCCGGCGGGGGACGTGCGGCGATTAACCTGTGCGGCAGTGAAAAGGAGTTAAAGAGAAGGAAGTGTGCGGATGCGGAAAGAATGGAATAATTGTCGTAGGCTGCCGGCTGAGTAGTTTGGTGAATGTTTGGTGTGGGTCCGGCGCTGCCGATTGGATGGTGGGGCTGCAGTGTGAGTCAGATAAAAAACCAGGAGTAGGATGCGATGGAACTAACTGGCGTGTATAGACGCGTGTGGTACAAAAGGGCTGTCTTTGGTAGCATCTCTCGCTTACGGCCATACCACCCTGAACACGCCCGATCTCGTCCGATCTCGGAAGCTAAGCAGGGTCGGGCCTGGTTAGTACTTGGATGGGAGACCGCCTGGGAATACCAGGTGCTGTAAGCTTTTCTCACTTTTACTTTACACAGGGGGCGCTCCACTTCACGATTAATTTAAATCTATCACTCCCCTTCCATTTTACTTTTTTTTTCTCTCTCGCATTCATAAAGGCAGCTTTTACACACCGTTTTACTCTAAATACTGCCTGGTAATACTAGGTGCTGTAAGATGTTCTTGCCTTTATTCCACCAGGGGGCGATCTTCTCACAAACTTGAAGACTCCCCATTCGCGTTTTACAACATATTGTTAATAATAAAGAGACAGCTTTTTACACACAGTTTTAAACAAAGGACTGATATAATTCCTCTTCAACTCACCGCTTTGTTTTCTATGTAAATATACCTTATAGAGGTAAGGGGATGTGCATGTATATGTATATGGTTCTGCATCTACAGTTTACGTATATGTAGAGGTATATCTGTATATAATGTATGGATGTATGTATGTATGGATGCATGTGCATTGCACGGGTGTATATATGTACATGCCAAAACCCAGCACTACCTGAATAGTAAATTGTAGCTATAGTAGTTAAATAGTTGATATCTATTATTACTTGCACTTTTCCATAACCCACTATCCATATTTCATAGTGTGTATGGATGTACATAGGCACTACTATTGTATTAGTGTTTTATCTTATTTTATGTTATTTTTATTTTGTATTCTTATTCTTGTATTTTTATGTTCTTTACTCTTGTAACTCTTTCTTGCTATCTGTCTGGAGCTGTGATAACACACAAATTTTCCCACTGTGGGATCAATAAAGTCCTATCTTATCTTATCTTATCTTAAAAACCACTTCACCACAGAAGACTCGATATTAAACAATGGAATAATTGCCGTAGGCTGCCGGCTGAGTAGTTTGGTGAATGTTTGGTGTGGGTCCGGCGCTGCCGATTGGATGGTGGGGCTGCAGTGTGAGTCAGATAAAAAACCAGGAGTAGGATGCGATGGGACTAACTGGCGTGTATAGACGCGTGTGGTACAAAAGGGCTGTCTTTGGTAGCGTCTCTCGCTTACGGCCATACCACCCTGAACACGCCCGATCTCGTCCGATCTCGGAAGCTAAGCAGGGTCGGGCCTGGTTAGTACTTGGATGGGAGACCGCCTGGGAATACCAGGTGCTGTAAGCTTTTCTCACTTTTACTTTATACAGGGGGCGCTCCACTTCACGATTAATTTAAATCTATCACTCCCCTTCCATTTTACTTTTTTTTTTCTCTCTCTCTCATTCATAAAGGCAGCTTTTACACACCGTTTTACTCTAAATACTGCCTGGTAATACTAGGTGCTGTAAGATGTTCTTGCCTTTATTCCACCAGGGGGCGATCTTCTCACAAACTTGAAGACTCCCCATTCGCGTTTTACAACATATTGTTAATAATAAAGAGACAGCTTTTTACACACAGTTTTAAACAAAGGACTGATATAATTCCTCTTCAACTCACCGCTTTGTTTTCTATGTAAATATACCTTATAGAGGTAAGGGGATGTGCATGTATATGTATATGGTTCTGCATCTACAGTTTACGTATATGTAGAGGTATATCTGTATATAATGTATGGATGTATGTATGTATGGATGCATGTGCATTGCACGGGTGTATATATGTACATGCCAAAACCCAGCACTACCTGAATAGTAAATTGTAGCTATAGTAGTTAAATAGTTGATATCTATTATTACTTGCACTTTTCCATAACCCACTATCCATATTTCATAGTGTGTATGGATGTACATAGGCACTACTATTGTATTAGTGTTTTATCTTATTTTATGTTATTTTTATTTTGTATTCTTATTCTTGTATTTTTATGTTCTTTACTCTTGTAACTCTTTCTTGCTATCTGTCTGGAGCTGTGATAACACACAAATTTTCCCACTGTGGGATCAATAAAGTCCTATCTTATCTTATCTTATCTTAAAAACCACTTCACCACAGAAGACTCGATATTAAACAATGGAATAATTGCCGTAGGCTGCCGGCTGAGTAGTTTGGTGAATGTTTGGTGTGGGTCCGGCGCTGCCGATTGGATGGTGGGGCTGCAGTGTGAGTCAGATAAAAAACCAGGAGTAGGATGCGATGGGACTAACTGGCGTGTATAGACGCGTGTGGTACAAAAGGGCTGTCTTTGGTAGCGTCTCTCGCTTACGGCCATACCACCCTGAACACGCCCGATCTCGTCCGATCTCGGAAGCTAAGCAGGGTCGGGCCTGGTTAGTACTTGGATGGGAGACCGCCTGGGAATACCAGGTGCTGTAAGCTTTTCTCACTTTTACTTTATACAGGGGGCGCTCCACTTCACGATTAATTTAAATCTATCACTCCCCTTCCATTTTACTTTTTTTTTTCTCTCTCTCTCATTCATAAAGGCAGCTTTTACACACCGTTTTACTCTAAATACTGCCTGGTAATACTAGGTGCTGTAAGATGTTCTTGCCTTTATTCCACCAGGGGGCGATCTTCTCACAAACTTGAAGACTCCCCATTCGCGTTTTACAACATATTGTTAATAATAAAGAGACAGCTTTTTACACACAGTTTTAAACAAAGGACTGATATAATTCCTCTTCAACTCACCGCTTTGTTTTCTATGTAAATATACCTTATAGAGGTAAGGGGATGTGCATGTATATGTATATGGTTCTGCATCTACAGTTTACGTATATGTAGAGGTATATCTGTATATAATGTATGGATGTATGTATGTATGGATGCATGTGCATTGCACGGGTGTATATATGTACATGCCAAAACCCAGCACTACCTGAATAGTAAATTGTAGCTATAGTAGTTAAATAGTTGATATCTATTATTACTTGCACTTTTCCATAACCCACTATCCATATTTCATAGTGTGTATGGATGTACATAGGCACTACTATTGTATTAGTGTTTTATCTTATTTTATGTTATTTTTATTTTGTATTCTTATTCTTGTATTTTTATGTTCTTTACTCTTGTAACTCTTTCTTGCTATCTGTCTGGAGCTGTGATAACACACAAATTTTCCCACTGTGGGATCAATAAAGTCCTATCTTATCTTATCTTATCTTAAAAACCACTTCACCACAGAAGACTCGATATTAAACAATGGAATAATTGCCGTAGGCTGCCGGCTGAGTAGTTTGGTGAATGTTTGGTGTGGGTCCGGCGCTGCCGATTGGATGGTGGGGCTGCAGTGTGAGTCAGATAAAAAACCAGGAGTAGGATGCGATGGGACTAACTGGCGTGTATAGACGCGTGTGGTACAAAAGGGCTGTCTTTGGTAGCGTCTCTCGCTTACGGCCATACCACCCTGAACACGCCCGATCTCGTCCGATCTCGGAAGCTAAGCAGGGTCGGGCCTGGTTAGTACTTGGATGGGAGACCGCCTGGGAATACCAGGTGCTGTAAGCTTTTCTCACTTTTACTTTATACAGGGGGCGCTCCACTTCACGATTAATTTAAATCTATCACTCCCCTTCCATTTTACTTTTTTTTTTTCTCTCTCTCTCATTCATAAAGGCAGCTTTTACACACCGTTTTACTCTAAATACTGCCTGGTAATACTAGGTGCTGTAAGATGTTCTTGCCTTTATTCCACCAGGGGGCGATCTTCTCACAAACTTGAAGACTCCCCATTCGCGTTTTACAACATATTGTTAATAATAAAGAGACAGCTTTTTACACACAGTTTTAAACAAAGGACTGATATAATTCCTCTTCAACTCACCGCTTTGTTTTCCATGTAAAAACCACTTCACCACAGAAGACTCGATATTATTGGCATAGCAAGGTCTGCTCTTCTCCTCCTTCCAAAACTTGCTAAAAGCTGTATTTAAAACAGCAGGTTGGCTGTGGCAATTCACACCTTTCCATGCCAGCTTAATGTGTAGGTTAGTGGGCATCACAGAGGAATTAGGGATGGAAACTTCTTTGCTGGTGCTAGAAGCAGTCTGGTGAATTTTTAGAGAGAAGAGGCCGTCAATGTTTGAATGTAGAAAATTGTTCTGGCTGCATTGTGGACCTGTAGCTCCCAGTGTTCTGACAGCGCGACGTTTTGGGGAAGCATGTGATTCAGCAGGTACCAGTGGGCTTCGTGCGGGGGAGATTTTGTGGCCGTTAGCGGAGTTGATAAAAGAGGGTCGTTAAGAGAAGCCTGCATGCGGTAGGCAAAGGAGTAATGTTTGCCGGCGGGGGACGTGCGGCGATTAACCTGTGCGGCAGTGAAAAGGAGTTAAAGAGAAGGAAGTGTGCGGATGCGGAAAGAATGGAATAATTGTCGTAGACTGCCGGCTGAGTAGTTTGGTGAATGTTTGGTGTGGGTCCGGCGCTGCCGATTGGATGGTGGGGCTGCAGTGTGAGTCAGATAAAAAACCAGGAGTAGGATGCGATGGGACTAACTGGCGTGTATAGACGCGTGTGGTACAAAAGGGCTGTCTTTGGTAGCGTCTCTCGCTTACGGCCATACCACCCTGAACACGCCCGATCTCGTCCGATCTCGGAAGCTAAGCAGGGTCGGGCCTGGTTAGTACTTGGATGGGAGACCGCCTGGGAATACCAGGTGCTGTAAGCGTTTCTCACTTTTACTTTACACAGGGGGCGCTCCACTTCACGATTAATTTAAATCTATCACTCCCCTTCCATTTTACTTTTTTTTCTCTCTCGCATTCATAAAGGCAGCTTTTACACACCGTTTTACTCTAAATACTGCCTGGTAATACTAGGTGCTGTAAGCTGTTCTTGCCTTTATTCCACCAGGGGGCGATCTTCTCACAAACTTGAAGACTCCACATTCGCGTTTTACAACATATTGTTAATAATAAAGAGACAGCTTTTTACACACAGTTTTAAACAAAGGACTGATATAATTCCTCTTCAACTCACCGCTTTGTTTTCTATGTAAATATACCTTATAGAGGTAAGGGGATGTGCATGTATATGTATACCAGGTGCTGTAAGCTTTTCTCACTTTTACTTTATACAGGGGGCGCTCCACTTCACGATTAATTTAAATCTATCACTCCCCTTCCATTTTACTTTTTTTTTTCTCTCTCGCATTCATAAAGGCAGCATTTACACACCGTTTTACTCTAAATACTGCCTGGTAATACTAGGTGCTGTAAGCTGTTCTTGCCTTTATTCCACCAGGGGGCGATCTTCTCACAAACTTGAAGACTCCCCATTCGCGTTTTACAACATATTGTTAATAATAAAGAGACAGCTTTTTACACACAGTTTTAAACAAAGGACTGGTATAATTCCTCTTCAACTCACCGCTTTGTTTTCTATGTAAATATACCTTATAGAGGTAAGGGGATGTGCATGTATATGTATATGGTTCTGCATCTACAGTTTACGTATATGTAGAGGTATATCTGTATATAATGTATGGATGTATGTATGTATGGATGCATGTGCATTGCACGGGTGTATATATGTACATGCCAAAACCCAGCACTACCTGAATAGTAAATTGTAGCTATAGTAGTTAAATAGTTGATATCTATTATTACTTGCACTTTTCCATAACCCACTATCCATATTTCATACTGTGTATGGATGTACATAGGCACTACTATTGTATTAGTGTTTTATCTTATTTTATGTTATTTTTATTTTGTATTCTTATTCTTGTATTTTTATGTTCTTTACTCTTGTAACTCTTTCTTGCTATCTGTCTGGAGCTGTGATAACACACAAATTTTCCCACTGTGGGATCAATAAAGTCCTATCTTATCTTATCTTATCTTAAAAACCACTTCACCACAGAAGACTCGATATTAAACAATGGAATAATTGCCGTAGGCTGCCGGCTGAGTAGTTTGGTGAATGTTTGGTGTGGGTCCGGCGCTGCCGATTGGATGGTGGGGCTGCAGTGTGAGTCAGATAAAAAACCAGGAGTAGGATGCGATGGGACTAACTGGCGTGTATAGACGCGTGTGGTACAAAAGGGCTGTCTTTGGTAGCGTCTCTCGCTTACGGCCATACCACCCTGAACACGCCCGATCTCGTCCGATCTCGGAAGCTAAGCAGGGTCGGTCCTGGTTAGTACTTGGATGGGAGACCGCCTGGGAATACCAGGTGCTGTAAGCTTTTCTCACTTTTACTTTACACAGGGGGCGCTCCACTTCACGATTAATTTAAATCTATCACTCCCCTTCCATTTTACTTTTTTTTTTTCTCTCTCGCATTCATAAAGGCAGCTTTTACACACCGTTTTACTCTAAATACTGCCTGGTAATACTAGGTGCTGTAAGCTGTTCTTGCCTTTATTCCACCAGGGGGCGATCTTCTCACAAACTTGAAGACTCCCCATTCGCGTTTTACAACATATTGTTAATAATAAAGAGACAGCTTTTTACACACAGTTTTAAACAAAGGACTGGTATAATTCCTCTTCAACTCACCGCTTTGTTTTCTATGTAAATATACCTTATAGAGGTAAGGGGATGTGCATGTATATGTATATGGTTCTGCATCTACAGTTTACGTATATGTAGAGGTATATCTGTATATAATGTATGGATGTATGTATGTATGGATGCATGTGCATTGCACGGGTGTATATATGTACATGCCAAAACCCAGCACTACCTGAATAGTAAATTGTAGCTATAGTAGTTAAATAGTTGATATCTATTATTACTTGCACTTTTCCATAACCCACTATCCATATTTCATACTGTGTATGGATGTACATAGGCACTACTATTGTATTAGTGTTTTATCTTATTTTATGTTATTTTTATTTTGTATTCTTATTCTTGTATTTTTATGTTCTTTACTCTTGTAACTCTTTCTTGCTATCTGTCTGGAGCTGTGATAACACACAAATTTTCCCACTGTGGGATCAATAAAGTCCTATCTTATCTTATCTTATCTTAAAAACCACTTCACCACAGAAGTCTCGATATTATTGGCATAGCAAGGTCTGCTCTTCTCCTCCTTTCAAAACTTGCTAAAAGCTGTATTTAAAACAGCAGGTTGGCTGTGGCAATTCACACCTGTCCATGCCAGCCTAATGTGTAGGTTTGTGGGCATCACAGAGGAATTAGGGATGGAAACTTCTTTGCTGGTGCTAGAAGCAGTCTGGTGAATTTTTATAGAGAAGAGGCCGTCAATGTTTGAATGTAGAAAATTGTTCTGGCTGCATTGTGGACCTGTAGCTCCCAGTGTTCTGACAGCGCGACGTTTTGGGGAAGCATGTGATTCAGCAGGTACCAGTGGGCTTCGTGCGGCGGAGATTTTGTGGCCGTTAGCGGAGTTGATAACAGAGGGTCGTTAGGAGAAGCCTGCATGCGGTAGGCAAAGGAGTAATGTTTGCCGGCGGGGGACGTGCGGCGATTAACCTGTGCGGCAGTGAAAAGGAGTTAAAGAGAAGGAAGTGTGCGGATGCGGAAAGAATGGAATAATTGTCGTAGGCTGCCGGCTGAGTAGTTTGGTGAATGTTTGGTGTGGGTCCGGCGCTGCCGATTGGATGGTGGGGCTGCAGTGTGAGTCAGATAAAAAACCAGGAGTAGGATGCGATGGAACTAACTGGCGTGTATAGACGCGTGTGGTACAAAAGGGCTGTCTTTGGTAGCGTCTCTCGCTTACGGCCATACCACCCTGAACACGCCCGATCTCATCCGATCTCGGAAGCTAAGCAGGGTCGGGCCTGGTTAGTACTTGGATGGGAGACCGCCTGGGAATACCAGGTGCTGTAAGCTTTTCTCACTTTTACTTTACACAGGGGGCGCTCCACTTCACGATTAATTTAAATCTATCACTCCCCTTCCATTTTACTTTTTTTTTCTCTCTCGCATTCATAAAGGCAGCTTTTACACACCGTTTTACTCTAAATACTGCCTGGTAATACTAGGTGCTGTAAGATGTTCTTGCCTTTATTCCACCAGGGGGCGATCTTCTCACAAACTTGAAGACTCCCCATTCGCGTTTTACAACATATTGTTAATAATAAAGAGACAGCTTTTTACACACAGTTTTAAACAAAGGACTGATATAATTCCTCTTCAACTCACCGCTTTGTTTTCTATGTAAATATACCTTATAGAGGTAAGGGGATGTGCATGTATATGTATATGGTTCTGCATCTACAGTTTACGTATATGTAGAGGTATATCTGTATATAATGTATGGATGTATGTATGTATGGATGCATGTGCATTGCACGGGTGTATATATGTACATGCCAAAACCCAGCACTACCTGAATAGTAAATTGTAGCTATAGTAGTTAAATAGTTGATATCTATTATTACTTGCACTTTTCCATAACCCACTATCCATATTTCATAGTGTGTATGGATGTACATAGGCACTACTATTGTATTAGTGTTTTATCTTATTTTATGTTATTTTTATTTTGTATTCTTATTCTTGTATTTTTATGTTCTTTACTCTTGTAACTCTTTCTTGCTATCTGTCTGGAGCTGTGATAACACACAAATTTTCCCACTGTGGGATCAATAAAGTCCTATCTTATCTTATCTTATCTTAAAAACCACTTCACCACAGAAGACTCGATATTAAACAATGGAATAATTGCCGTAGGCTGCCGGCTGAGTAGTTTGGTGAATGTTTGGTGTGGGTCCGGCGCTGCCGATTGGATGGTGGGGCTGCAGTGTGAGTCAGATAAAAAACCAGGAGTAGGATGCGATGGGACTAACTGGCGTGTATAGACGCGTGTGGTACAAAAGGGCTGTCTTTGGTAGCGTCTCTCGCTTACGGCCATACCACCCTGAACACGCCCGATCTCGTCCGATCTCGGAAGCTAAGCAGGGTCGGGCCTGGTTAGTACTTGGATGGGAGACCGCCTGGGAATACCAGGTGCTGTAAGCTTTTCTCACTTTTACTTTATACAGGGGGCGCTCCACTTCACGATTAATTTAAATCTATCACTCCCCTTCCATTTTACTTTTTTTTTTTCTCTCTCTCTCATTCATAAAGGCAGCTTTTACACACCGTTTTACTCTAAATACTGCCTGGTAATACTAGGTGCTGTAAGATGTTCTTGCCTTTATTCCACCAGGGGGCGATCTTCTCACAAACTTGAAGACTCCCCATTCGCGTTTTACAACATATTGTTAATAATAAAGAGACAGCTTTTTACACACAGTTTTAAACAAAGGACTGATATAATTCCTCTTCAACTCACCGCTTTGTTTTCCATGTAAAAACCACTTCACCACAGAAGACTCGATATTATTGGCATAGCAAGGTCTGCTCTTCTCCTCCTTCCAAAACTTGCTAAAAGCTGTATTTAAAACAGCAGGTTGGCTGTGGCAATTCACACCTTTCCATGCCAGCTTAATGTGTAGGTTAGTGGGCATCACAGAGGAATTAGGGATGGAAACTTCTTTGCTGGTGCTAGAAGCAGTCTGGTGAATTTTTAGAGAGAAGAGGCCGTCAATGTTTGAATGTAGAAAATTGTTCTGGCTGCATTGTGGACCTGTAGCTCCCAGTGTTCTGACAGCGCGACGTTTTGGGGAAGCATGTGATTCAGCAGGTACCAGTGGGCTTCGTGCGGGGGAGATTTTGTGGCCGTTAGCGGAGTTGATAAAAGAGGGTCGTTAAGAGAAGCCTGCATGCGGTAGGCAAAGGAGTAATGTTTGCCGGCGGGGGACGTGCGGCGATTAACCTGTGCGGCAGTGAAAAGGAGTTAAAGAGAAGGAAGTGTGCGGATGCGGAAAGAATGGAATAATTGTCGTAGACTGCCGGCTGAGTAGTTTGGTGAATGTTTGGTGTGGGTCCGGCGCTGCCGATTGGATGGTGGGGCTGCAGTGTGAGTCAGATAAAAAACCAGGAGTAGGATGCGATGGGACTAACTGGCGTGTATAGACGCGTGTGGTACAAAAGGGCTGTCTTTGGTAGCATCTCTCGCTTACGGCCATACCACCCTGAACACGCCCGATCTCGTCCGATCTCGGAAGCTAAGCAGGGTCGGGCCTGGTTAGTACTTGGATGGGAGACCGCCTGGGAATACCAGGTGCTGTAAGCGTTTCTCACTTTTACTTTACACAGGGGGCGCTCCACTTCACGATTAATTTAAATCTATCACTCCCCTTCCATTTTACTTTTTTTTCTCTCTCGCATTCATAAAGGCAGCTTTTACACACCGTTTTACTCTAAATACTGCCTGGTAATACTAGGTGCTGTAAGCTGTTCTTGCCTTTATTCCACCAGGGGGCGATCTTCTCACAAACTTGAAGACTCCACATTCGCGTTTTACAACATATTGTTAATAATAAAGAGACAGCTTTTTACACACAGTTTTAAACAAAGGACTGATATAATTCCTCTTCAACTCACCGCTTTGTTTTCTATGTAAATATACCTTATAGAGGTAAGGGGATGTGCATGTATATGTATACCAGGTGCTGTAAGCTTTTCTCACTTTTACTTTATACAGGGGGCGCTCCACTTCACGATTAATTTAAATCTATCACTCCCCTTCCATTTTACTTTTTTTTTTCTCTCTCGCATTCATAAAGGCAGCATTTACACACCGTTTTACTCTAAATACTGCCTGGTAATACTAGGTGCTGTAAGCTGTTCTTGCCTTTATTCCACCAGGGGGCGATCTTCTCACAAACTTGAAGACTCCCCATTCGCGTTTTACAACATATTGTTAATAATAAAGAGACAGCTTTTTACACACAGTTTTAAACAAAGGACTGGTATAATTCCTCTTCAACTCACCGCTTTGTTTTCTATGTAAATATACCTTATAGAGGTAAGGGGATGTGCATGTATATGTATATGGTTCTGCATCTACAGTTTACGTATATGTAGAGGTATATCTGTATATAATGTATGGATGTATGTATGTATGGATGCATGTGCATTGCACGGGTGTATATATGTACATGCCAAAACCCAGCACTACCTGAATAGTAAATTGTAGCTATAGTAGTTAAATAGTTGATATCTATTATTACTTGCACTTTTCCATAACCCACTATCCATATTTCATACTGTGTATGGATGTACATAGGCACTACTATTGTATTAGTGTTTTATCTTATTTTATGTTATTTTTATTTTGTATTCTTATTCTTGTATTTTTATGTTCTTTACTCTTGTAACTCTTTCTTGCTATCTGTCTGGAGCTGTGATAACACACAAATTTTCCCACTGTGGGATCAATAAAGTCCTATCTTATCTTATCTTATCTTAAAAACCACTTCACCACAGAAGACTCGATATTAAACAATGGAATAATTGCCGTAGGCTGCCGGCTGAGTAGTTTGGTGAATGTTTGGTGTGGGTCCGGCGCTGCCGATTGGATGGTGGGGCTGCAGTGTGAGTCAGATAAAAAACCAGGAGTAGGATGCGATGGGACTAACTGGCGTGTATAGACGCGTGTGGTACAAAAGGGCTGTCTTTGGTAGCGTCTCTCGCTTACGGCCATACCACCCTGAACACGCCCGATCTCGTCCGATCTCGGAAGCTAAGCAGGGTCGGTCCTGGTTAGTACTTGGATGGGAGACCGCCTGGGAATACCAGGTGCTGTAAGCTTTTCTCACTTTTACTTTACACAGGGGGCGCTCCACTTCACGATTAATTTAAATCTATCACTCCCCTTCCATTTTACTTTTTTTTTCTCTCTCGCATTCATAAAGGCAGCTTTTACACACCGTTTTACTCTAAATACTGCCTGGTAATACTAGGTGCTGTAAGCTGTTCTTGCCTTTATTCCACCAGGGGGCGATCTTCTCACAAACTTGAAGACTCCCCATTCGCGTTTTACAACATATTGTTAATAATAAAGAGACAGCTTTTTACACACAGTTTTAAACAAAGGACTGGTATAATTCCTCTTCAACTCACCGCTTTGTTTTCTATGTAAATATACCTTATAGAGGTAAGGGGATGTGCATGTATATGTATATGGTTCTGCATCTACAGTTTACGTATATGTAGAGGTATATCTGTATATAATGTATGGATGTATGTATGTATGGATGCATGTGCATTGCACGGGTGTATATATGTACATGCCAAAACCCAGCACTACCTGAATAGTAAATTGTAGCTATAGTAGTTAAATAGTTGATATCTATTATTACTTGCACTTTTCCATAACCCACTATCCATATTTCATACTGTGTATGGATGTACATAGGCACTACTATTGTATTAGTGTTTTATCTTATTTTATGTTATTTTTATTTTGTATTCTTATTCTTGTATTTTTATGTTCTTTACTCTTGTAACTCTTTCTTGCTATCTGTCTGGAGCTGTGATAACACACAAATTTTCCCACTGTGGGATCAATAAAGTCCTATCTTATCTTATCTTATCTTAAAAACCACTTCACCACAGAAGTCTCGATATTATTGGCATAGCAAGGTCTGCTCTTCTCCTCCTTTCAAAACTTGCTAAAAGCTGTATTTAAAACAGCAGGTTGGCTGTGGCAATTCACACCTGTCCATGCCAGCCTAATGTGTAGGTTTGTGGGCATCACAGAGGAATTAGGGATGGAAACTTCTTTGCTGGTGCTAGAAGCAGTCTGGTGAATTTTTATAGAGAAGAGGCCGTCAATGTTTGAATGTAGAAAATTGTTCTGGCTGCATTGTGGACCTGTAGCTCCCAGTGTTCTGACAGCGCGACGTTTTGGGGAAGCATGTGATTCAGCAGGTACCAGTGGGCTTCGTGCGGCGGAGATTTTGTGGCCGTTAGCGGAGTTGATAACAGAGGGTCGTTAGGAGAAGCCTGCATGCGGTAGGCAAAGGAGTAATGTTTGCCGGCGGGGGACGTGCGGCGATTAACCTGTGCGGCAGTGAAAAGGAGTTAAAGAGAAGGAAGTGTGCGGATGCGGAAAGAATGGAATAATTGTCGTAGGCTGCCGGCTGAGTAGTTTGGTGAATGTTTGGTGTGGGTCCGGCGCTGCCGATTGGATGGTGGGGCTGCAGTGTGAGTCAGATAAAAAACCAGGAGTAGGATGCGATGGAACTAACTGGCGTGTATAGACGCGTGTGGTACAAAAGGGCTGTCTTTGGTAGCGTCTCTCGCTTACGGCCATACCACCCTGAACACGCCCGATCTCGTCCGATCTCGGAAGCTAAGCAGGGTCGGGCCTGGTTAGTACTTGGATGGGAGACCGCCTGGGAATACCAGGTGCTGTAAGCTTTTCTCACTTTTACTTTACACAGGGGGCGCTCCACTTCACGATTAATTTAAATCTATCACTCCCCTTCCATTTTACTTTTTTTTTCTCTCTCGCATTCATAAAGGCAGCTTTTACACACCGTTTTACTCTAAATACTGCCTGGTAATACTAGGTGCTGTAAGATGTTCTTGCCTTTATTCCACCAGGGGGCGATCTTCTCACAAACTTGAAGACTCCCCATTCGCGTTTTACAACATATTGTTAATAATAAAGAGACAGCTTTTTACACACAGTTTTAAACAAAGGACTGATATAATTCCTCTTCAACTCACCGCTTTGTTTTCTATGTAAATATACCTTATAGAGGTAAGGGGATGTGCATGTATATGTATATGGTTCTGCATCTACAGTTTACGTATATGTAGAGGTATATCTGTATATAATGTATGGATGTATGTATGTATGGATGCATGTGCATTGCACGGGTGTATATATGTACATGCCAAAACCCAGCACTACCTGAATAGTAAATTGTAGCTATAGTAGTTAAATAGTTGATATCTATTATTACTTGCACTTTTCCATAACCCACTATCCATATTTCATAGTGTGTATGGATGTACATAGGCACTACTATTGTATTAGTGTTTTATCTTATTTTATGTTATTTTTATTTTGTATTCTTATTCTTGTATTTTTATGTTCTTTACTCTTGTAACTCTTTCTTGCTATCTGTCTGGAGCTGTGATAACACACAAATTTTCCCACTGTGGGATCAATAAAGTCCTATCTTATCTTATCTTATCTTAAAAACCACTTCACCACAGAAGACTCGATATTAAACAATGGAATAATTGCCGTAGGCTGCCGGCTGAGTAGTTTGGTGAATGTTTGGTGTGGGTCCGGCGCTGCCGATTGGATGGTGGGGCTGCAGTGTGAGTCAGATAAAAAACCAGGAGTAGGATGCGATGGGACTAACTGGCGTGTATAGACGCGTGTGGTACAAAAGGGCTGTCTTTGGTAGCGTCTCTCGCTTACGGCCATACCACCCTGAACACGCCCGATCTCGTCCGATCTCGGAAGCTAAGCAGGGTCGGGCCTGGTTAGTACTTGGATGGGAGACCGCCTGGGAATACCAGGTGCTGTAAGCTTTTCTCACTTTTACTTTATACAGGGGGCGCTCCACTTCACGATTAATTTAAATCTATCACTCCCCTTCCATTTTACTTTTTTTTTTTCTCTCTCTCTCATTCATAAAGGCAGCTTTTACACACCGTTTTACTCTAAATACTGCCTGGTAATACTAGGTGCTGTAAGATGTTCTTGCCTTTATTCCACCAGGGGGCGATCTTCTCACAAACTTGAAGACTCCCCATTCGCGTTTTACAACATATTGTTAATAATAAAGAGACAGCTTTTTACACACAGTTTTAAACAAAGGACTGATATAATTCCTCTTCAACTCACCGCTTTGTTTTCCATGTAAAAACCACTTCACCACAGAAGACTCGATATTATTGCCATAGCAAGGTCTGCTCTTCTCCTCCTTCCAAAACTTGCTAAAAGCTGTATTTAAAACAGCAGGTTGGCTGTGGCAATTCACACCTTTCCATGCCAGCTTAATGTGTAGGTTAGTGGGCATCACAGAGGAATTAGGGATGGAAACTTCTTTGCTGGTGCTAGAAGCAGTCTGGTGAATTTTTAGAGAGAAGAGGCCGTCAATGTTTGAATGTAGAAAATTGTTCTGGCTGCATTGTGGACCTGTAGCTCCCAGTGTTCTGACAGCGCGACGTTTTGGGGAAGCATGTGATTCAGCAGGTACCAGTGGGCTTCGTGCGGGGGAGATTTTGTGGCCGTTAGCGGAGTTGATAAAAGAGGGTCGTTAAGAGAAGCCTGCATGCGGTAGGCAAAGGAGTAATGTTTGCCGGCGGGGGACGTGCGACGATTAACCTGTGCGGCAGTGAAAAGGAGTTAAAGAGAAGGAAGTGTGCGGATGCGGAAAGAATGGAATAATTGTCGTAGACTGCCGGCTGAGTAGTTTGGTGAATGTTTGGTGTGGGTCCGGCGCTGCCGATTGGATGGTGGGGCTGCAGTGTGAGTCAGATAAAAAACCAGGAGTAGGATGCGATGGGACTAACTGGCGTGTATAGACGCGTGTGGTACAAAAGGGCTGTCTTTGGTAGCGTCTCTCGCTTACGGCCATACCACCCTGAACACGCCCGATCTCGTCCGATCTCGGAAGCTAAGCAGGGTCGGGCCTGGTTAGTACTTGGATGGGAGACCGCCTGGGAATACCAGGTGCTGTAAGCGTTTCTCACTTTTACTTTACACAGGGGGCGTTCCACTTCACGATTAATTTAAATCTATCACTCCCCTTCCATTTTACTTTTTTTTCTCTCTCGCATTCATAAAGGCAGCTTTTACACACCGTTTTACTCTAAATACTGCCTGGTAATACTAGGTGCTGTAAGCTGTTCTTGCCTTTATTCCACCAGGGGGCGATCTTCTCACAAACTTGAAGACTCCACATTCGCGTTTTACAACATATTGTTAATAATAAAGAGACAGCTTTTTACACACAGTTTTAAACAAAGGACTGATATAATTCCTCTTCAACTCACCGCTTTGTTTTCTATGTAAATATACCTTATAGAGGTAAGGGGATGTGCATGTATATGTATACCAGGTGCTGTAAGCTTTTCTCACTTTTACTTTATACAGGGGGCGCTCCACTTCACGATTAATTTAAATCTATCACTCCCCTTCCATTTTACTTTTTTTTTTCTCTCTCGCATTCATAAAGGCAGCATTTACACACCGTTTTACTCTAAATACTGCCTGGTAATACTAGGTGCTGTAAGCTGTTCTTGCCTTTATTCCACCAGGGGGCGATCTTCTCACAAACTTGAAGACTCCCCATTCGCGTTTTACAACATATTGTTAATAATAAAGAGACAGCTTTTTACACACAGTTTTAAACAAAGGACTGGTATAATTCCTCTTCAACTCACCGCTTTGTTTTCTATGTAAATATACCTTATAGAGGTAAGGGGATGTGCATGTATATGTATATGGTTCTGCATCTACAGTTTACGTATATGTAGAGGTATATCTGTATATAATGTATGGATGTATGTATGTATGGATGCATGTGCATTGCACGGGTGTATATATGTACATGCCAAAACCCAGCACTACCTGAATAGTAAATTGTAGCTATAGTAGTTAAATAGTTGATATCTATTATTACTTGCACTTTTCCATAACCCACTATCCATATTTCATACTGTGTATGGATGTACATAGGCACTACTATTGTATTAGTGTTTTATCTTATTTTATGTTATTTTTATTTTGTATTCTTATTCTTGTATTTTTATGTTCTTTACTCTTGTAACTCTTTCTTGCTATCTGTCTGGAGCTGTGATAACACACAAATTTTCCCACTGTGGGATCAATAAAGTCCTATCTTATCTTATCTTATCTTAAAAACCACTTCACCACAGAAGACTCGATATTAAACAATGGAATAATTGCCGTAGGCTGCCGGCTGAGTAGTTTGGTGAATGTTTGGTGTGGGTCCGGCGCTGCCGATTGGATGGTGGGGCTGCAGTGTGAGTCAGATAAAAAACCAGGAGTAGGATGCGATGGGACTAACTGGCGTGTATAGACGCGTGTGGTACAAAAGGGCTGTCTTTGGTAGCGTCTCTCGCTTACGGCCATACCACCCTGAACACGCCCGATCTCGTCCGATCTCGGAAGCTAAGCAGGGTCGGTCCTGGTTAGTACTTGGATGGGAGACCGCCTGGGAATACCAGGTGCTGTAAGCTTTTCTCACTTTTACTTTACACAGGGGGCGCTCCACTTCACGATTAATTTAAATCTATCACTCCCCTTCCATTTTACTTTTTTTTTCTCTCTCGCATTCATAAAGGCAGCTTTTACACACCGTTTTACTCTAAATACTGCCTGGTAATACTAGGTGCTGTAAGCTGTTCTTGCCTTTATTCCACCAGGGGGCGATCTTCTCACAAACTTGAAGACTCCCCATTCGCGTTTTACAACATATTGTTAATAATAAAGAGACAGCTTTTTACACACAGTTTTAAACAAAGGACTGGTATAATTCCTCTTCAACTCACCGCTTTGTTTTCTATGTAAATATACCTTATAGAGGTAAGGGGATGTGCATGTATATGTATATGGTTCTGCATCTACAGTTTACGTATATGTAGAGGTATATCTGTATATAATGTATGGATGTATGTATGTATGGATGCATGTGCATTGCACGGGTGTATATATGTACATGCCAAAACCCAGCACTACCTGAATAGTAAATTGTAGCTATAGTAGTTAAATAGTTGATATCTATTATTACTTGCACTTTTCCATAACCCACTATCCATATTTCATAGTGTGTATGGATGTACATAGGCACTACTATTGTATTAGTGTTTTATCTTATTTTATGTTATTTTTATTTTGTATTCTTATTCTTGTATTTTTATGTTCTTTACTCTTGTAACTCTTTCTTGCTATCTGTCTGGAGCTGTGATAACACACAAATTTTCCCACTGTGGGATCAATAAAGTCCTATCTTATCTTATCTTATCTTAAAAACCACTTCACCACAGAAGTCTCGATATTATTGGCATAGCAAGGTCTGCTCTTCTCCTCCTTTCAAAACTTGCTAAAAGCTGTATTTAAAACAGCAGGTTGGCTGTGGCAATTCACACCTGTCCATGCCAGCCTAATGTGTAGGTTTGTGGGCATCACAGAGGAATTAGGGATGGAAACTTCTTTGCTGGTGCTAGAAGCAGTCTGGTGAATTTTTATAGAGAAGAGGCCGTCAATGTTTGAATGTAGAAAATTGTTCTGGCTGCATTGTGGACCTGTAGCTCCCAGTGTTCTGACAGCGCGACGTTTTGGGGAAGCATGTGATTCAGCAGGTACCAGTGGGCTTCGTGCGGCGGAGATTTTGTGGCCGTTAGCGGAGTTGATAACAGAGGGTCGTTAGGAGAAGCCTGCATGCGGTAGGCAAAGGAGTAATGTTTGCCGGCGGGGGACGTGCGGCGATTAACCTGTGCGGCAGTGAAAAGGAGTTAAAGAGAAGGAAGTGTGCGGATGCGGAAAGAATGGAATAATTGTCGTAGGCTGCCGGCTGAGTAGTTTGGTGAATGTTTGGTGTGGGTCCGGCGCTGCCGATTGGATGGTGGGGCTGCAGTGTGAGTCAGATAAAAAACCAGGAGTAGGATGCGATGGAACTAACTGGCGTGTATAGACGCGTGTGGTACAAAAGGGCTGTCTTTGGTAGCGTCTCTCGCTTACGGCCATACCACCCTGAACACGCCCGATCTCGTCCGATCTCGGAAGCTAAGCAGGGTCGGGCCTGGTTAGTACTTGGATGGGAGACCGCCTGGGAATACCAGGTGCTGTAAGCTTTTCTCACTTTTACTTTACACAGGGGGCGCTCCACTTCACGATTAATTTAAATCTATCACTCCCCTTCCATTTTACTTTTTTTTTCTCTCTCGCATTCATAAAGGCAGCTTTTACACACCGTTTTACTCTAAATACTGCCTGGTAATACTAGGTGCTGTAAGATGTTCTTGCCTTTATTCCACCAGGGGGCGATCTTCTCACAAACTTGAAGACTCCCCATTCGCGTTTTACAACATATTGTTAATAATAAAGAGACAGCTTTTTACACACAGTTTTAAACAAAGGACTGATATAATTCCTCTTCAACTCACCGCTTTGTTTTCTATGTAAATATACCTTATAGAGGTAAGGGGATGTGCATGTATATGTATATGGTTCTGCATCTACAGTTTACGTATATGTAGAGGTATATCTGTATATAATGTATGGATGTATGTATGTATGGATGCATGTGCATTGCACGGGTGTATATATGTACATGCCAAAACCCAGCACTACCTGAATAGTAAATTGTAGCTATAGTAGTTAAATAGTTGATATCTATTATTACTTGCACTTTTCCATAACCCACTATCCATATTTCATAGTGTGTATGGATGTACATAGGCACTACTATTGTATTAGTGTTTTATCTTATTTTATGTTATTTTTATTTTGTATTCTTATTCTTGTATTTTTATGTTCTTTACTCTTGTAACTCTTTCTTGCTATCTGTCTGGAGCTGTGATAACACACAAATTTTCCCACTGTGGGATCAATAAAGTCCTATCTTATCTTATCTTATCTTAAAAACCACTTCACCACAGAAGACTCGATATTAAACAATGGAATAATTGCCGTAGGCTGCCGGCTGAGTAGTTTGGTGAATGTTTGGTGTGGGTCCGGCGCTGCCGATTGGATGGTGGGGCTGCAGTGTGAGTCAGATAAAAAACCAGGAGTAGGATGCGATGGGACTAACTGGCGTGTATAGACGCGTGTGGTACAAAAGGGCTGTCTTTGGTAGCGTCTCTCGCTTACGGCCATACCACCCTGAACACGCCCGATCTCGTCCGATCTCGGAAGCTAAGCAGGGTCGGGCCTGGTTAGTACTTGGATGGGAGACCGCCTGGGAATACCAGGTGCTGTAAGCTTTTCTCACTTTTACTTTATACAGGGGGCGCTCCACTTCACGATTAATTTAAATCTATCACTCCCCTTCCATTTTACTTTTTTTTTTTCTCTCTCTCTCATTCATAAAGGCAGCTTTTACACACCGTTTTACTCTAAATACTGCCTGGTAATACTAGGTGCTGTAAGATGTTCTTTCCTTTATTCCACCAGGGGGCGATCTTCTCACAAACTTGAAGACTCCCCATTCGCGTTTTACAACATATTGTTAATAATAAAGAGACAGCTTTTTACACACAGTTTTAAACAAAGGACTGATATAATTCCTCTTCAACTCACCGCTTTGTTTTCCATGTAAAAACCACTTCACCACAGAAGACTCGATATTATTGCCATAGCAAGGTCTGCTCTTCTCCTCCTTCCAAAACTTGCTAAAAGCTGTATTTAAAACAGCAGGTTGGCTGTGGCAATTCACACCTTTCCATGCCAGCTTAATGTGTAGGTTAGTGGGCATCACAGAGGAATTAGGGATGGAAACTTCTTTGCTGGTGCTAGAAGCAGTCTGGTGAATTTTTAGAGAGAAGAGGCCGTCAATGTTTGAATGTAGAAAATTGTTCTGGCTGCATTGTGGACCTGTAGCTCCCAGTGTTCTGACAGCGCGACGTTTTGGGGAAGCATGTGATTCAGCAGGTACCAGTGGGCTTCGTGCGGGGGAGATTTTGTGGCCGTTAGCGGAGTTGATAAAAGAGGGTCGTTAAGAGAAGCCTGCATGCGGTAGGCAAAGGAGTAATGTTTGCCGGCGGGGGACGTGCGGCGATTAACCTGTGCGGCAGTGAAAAGGAGTTAAAGAGAAGGAAGTGTGCGGATGCGGAAAGAATGGAATAATTGTCGTAGGCTGCCGGCTGAGTAGTTTGGTGAATGTTTGGTGTGGGTCCGGCGCTGCCGATTGGATGGTGGGGCTGCAGTGTGAGTCAGATAAAAAACCAGGAGTAGGATGCGATGGGACTAACTGGCGTGTATAGACGCGTGTGGTACAAAAGGGCTGTCTTTGGTAGCGTCTCTCGCTTACGGCCATACCACCCTGAACACGCCCGATCTCGTCCGATCTCGGAAGCTAAGCAGGGTCGGGCCTGGTTAGTACTTGGATGGGAGACCGCCTGGGAATACCAGGTGCTGTAAGCGTTTCTCACTTTTACTTTACACAGGGGGCGCTCCACTTCACGATTAATTTAAATCTATCACTCCCCTTCCATTTTACTTTTTTTTCTCTCTCGCATTCATAAAGGCAGCTTTTACACACCGTTTTACTCTAAATACTGCCTGGTAATACTAGGTGCTGTAAGCTGTTCTTGCCTTTATTCCACCAGGGGGCGATCTTCTCACAAACTTGAAGACTCCACATTCGCGTTTTACAACATATTGTTAATAATAAAGAGACAGCTTTTTACACACAGTTTTAAACAAAGGACTGATATAATTCCTCTTCAACTCACCGCTTTGTTTTCTATGTAAATATACCTTATAGAGGTAAGGGGATGTGCATGTATATGTATACCAGGTGCTGTAAGCTTTTCTCACTTTTACTTTATACAGGGGGCGCTCCACTTCACGATTAATTTAAATCTATCACTCCCCTTCCATTTTACTTTTTTTTTCTCTCTCGCATTCATAAAGGCAGCATTTACACACCGTTTTACTCTAAATACTGCCTGGTAATACTAGGTGCTGTAAGCTGTTCTTGCCTTTATTCCACCAGGGGGCGATCTTCTCACAAACTTGAAGACTCCCCATTCGCGTTTTACAACATATTGTTAATAATAAAGAGACAGCTTTTTACACACAGTTTTAAACAAAGGACTGGTATAATTCCTCTTCAACTCACCGCTTTGTTTTCTATGTAAATATACCTTATAGAGGTAAGGGGATGTGCATGTATATGTATATGGTTCTGCATCTACAGTTTACGTATATGTAGAGGTATATCTGTATATAATGTATGGATGTATGTATGTATGGATGCATGTGCATTGCACGGGTGTATATATGTACATGCCAAAACCCAGCACTACCTGAATAGTAAATTGTAGCTATAGTAGTTAAATAGTTGATATCTATTATTACTTGCACTTTTCCATAACCCACTATCCATATTTCATACTGTGTATGGATGTACATAGGCCCTACTATTGTATTAGTGTTTTATCTTATTTTATGTTATTTTTATTTTGTATTCTTATTCTTGTATTTTTATGTTCTTTACTCTTGTAACTCTTTCTTGCTATCTATCTGGAGCTGTGATAACACACAAATTTTCCCACTGTGGGATCAATAAAGTCCTATCTTATCTTATCTTATCTTAAAAACCACTTCACCACAGAAGACTCGATATTAAACAATGGAATAATTGCCGTAGGCTGCCGGCTGAGTAGTTTGGTGAATGTTTGGTGTGGGTCCGGCGCTGCCGATTGGATGGTGGGGCTGCAGTGTGAGTCAGATAAAAAACCAGGAGTAGGATGCGATGGGACTAACTGGCGTGTATAGACGCGTGTGGTACAAAAGGGCTGTCTTTGGTAGCATCTCTCGCTTACGGCCATACCACCCTGAACACGCCCGATCTCGTCCGATCTCGGAAGCTAAGCAGGGTCGGGCCTGGTTAGTACTTGGATGGGAGACCGCCTGGGAATACCAGGTGCTGTAAGCTTTTCTCACTTTTACTTTACACAGGGGGCGCTCCACTTCACGATTAATTTAAATCTATCACTCCCCTTCCATTTTACTTTTTTTTTCTCTCTCGCATTCATAAAGGCAGCTTTTACACACCGTTTTACTCTAAATACTGCCTGGTAATACTAGGTGCTGTAAGCTGTTCTTGCCTTTATTCCACCAGGGGGCGATCTTCTCACAAACTTGAAGACTCCCCATTCGCGTTTTACAACATATTGTTAATAATAAAGAGACAGCTTTTTACACACAGTTTTAAACAAAGGACTGGTATAATTCCTCTTCAACTCACCGCTTTGTTTTCTATGTAAATATACCTTATAGAGGTAAGGGGATGTGCATGTATATGTATATGGTTCTGCATCTACAGTTTACGTATATGTAGAGGTATATCTGTATATAATGTATGGATGTATGTATGTATGGATGCATGTGCATTGCACGGGTGTATATATGTACATGCCAAAACCCAGCACTACCTGAATAGTAAATTGTAGCTATAGTAGTTAAATAGTTGATATCTATTATTACTTGCACTTTTCCATAACCCACTATCCATATTTCATACTGTGTATGGATGTACATAGGCACTACTATTGTATTAGTGTTTTATCTTATTTTATGTTATTTTTATTTTGTATTCTTATTCTTGTATTTTTATGTTCTTTACTCTTGTAACTCTTTCTTGCTATCTGTCTGGAGCTGTGATAACACACAAATTTTCCCACTGTGGGATCAATAAGTCCTATCTTATCTTATCTTATCTTAAAAACCACTTCACCACAGAAGACTCGATATTAAACAATGGAATAATTGCCGTAGGCTGCCGGCTGAGTAGTTTGGTGAATGTTTGGTGTGGGTCCGGCGCTGCCGATTGGATGGTGGGGCTGCAGTGTGAGTCAGATAAAAAACCAGGAGTAGGATGCGATGGGACTAACTGGCGTGTATAGACGCGTGTGGTACAAAAGGGCTGTCTTTGGTAGCGTCTCTCGCTTACGGCCATACCACCCTGAACACGCCCGATCTCGTCCGATCTCGGAAGCTAAGCAGGGTCGGGCCTGGTTAGTACTTGGATGGGAGACCGCCTGGGAATACCAGGTGCTGTAAGCTTTTCTCACTTTTACTTTATACAGGGGGCGCTCCACTTCACGATTAATTTAAATCTATCACTCCCCTTCCATTTTACTTTTTTTTTCTCTCTCGCATTCATAAAGGCAGCATTTACACACCGTTTTACTCTAAATGCTGCCTGGTAATACTAGGTGCTGTAAGCTGTTCTTGCCTTTATTCCACCAGGGGGCGATCTTCTCACAAACTTGAAGACTCCCCATTCGCGTTTTACAACATATTGTTAATAATAAAGAGACAGCTTTTTACACACAGTTTTAAACAAAGGACTGATATAATTCCTCTTCAACTCACCGCTTTGTTTTCCATGTAAAAACCACTTCACCACAGAAGTCTCGATATTATTGGCATAGCAAGGTCTGCTCTTCTCCTCCTTTCAAAACTTGCTAAAAGCTGTATTTAAAACAGCAGGTTGGCTGTGGCAATTCACACCTTTCCATGCCAGCTTAATGTGTAGGTTAGTGGGCATCACAGAGGAATTAGGGATGGAAACTTCTTTGCTGGTGCTAGAAGCAGTCTGGTGAATTTTTAGAGAGAAGAGGCCGTCAATGTTTGAATGTAGAAAATTGTTCTGGCTGCATTGTGGACCTGTAGCTCCCAGTGTTCTGACAGCGCGACGTTTTGGGGAAGCATGTGATTCAGCAGGTACCAGTGGGCTTCGTGCGGGGGAGATTTTGTGGCCGTTAGCGGAGTTGATAAAAGAGGGTCGTTAAGAGAAGCCTGCATGCGGTAGGCAAAGGAGTAATGTTTGCCGGCGGGGGACGTGCGGCGATTAACCTGTGCGGCAGTGAAAAGGAGTTAAAGAGAAGGAAGTGTGCGGATGCGGAAAGAATGGAATAATTGTCGTAGGCTGCCGGCTGAGTAGTTTGGTGAATGTTTGGTGTGGGTCCGGCGCTGCCGATTGGATGGTGGGGCTGCAGTGTGAGTCAGATAAAAAACCAGGAGTAGGATGCGATGGGACTAACTGGCGTGTATAGACGCGTGTGGTACAAAAGGGCTGTCTTTGGTAGTGTCTCTCGCTTACGGCCATACCACCCTGAACATGCCCGATCTCGTCCGATCTCGGAAGCTAAGCAGGGTCGGGCCTGGTTAGTACTTGGATGGGAGACCGCCTGGGAATACCAGGTGCTGTAAGCGTTTCTCACTTTTACTTTACACAGGGGGCGCTCCACTTCACGATTAATTTAAATCTATCACTCCCCTTCCATTTTACTTTTTTTTCTCTCTCGCATTCATAAAGGCAGCTTTTACACACCGTTTTACTCTAAATACTGCCTGGTAATACTAGGTGCTGTAAGCTGTTCTTGCCTTTATTCCACCAGGGGGCGATCTTCTCACAAACTTGAAGACTCCACATTCGCGTTTTACAACATATTGTTAATAATAAAGAGACAGCTTTTTACACACAGTTTTAAACAAAGGACTGATATAATTCCTCTTCAACTCACCGCTTTGTTTTCTATGTAAATATACCTTATAGAGGTAAGGGGATGTGCATGTATATGTATACCAGGTGCTGTAAGCTTTTCTCACTTTTACTTTACACAGGGGGCGCTCCACTTCACGATTAATTTAAATCTATCACTCCCCTTCCATTTTACTTTTTTTTTCTCTCTCGCATTCATAAAGGCAGCTTTTACACACCGTTTTACTCTAAATACTGCCTGGTAATACTAGGTGCTGTAAGCTGTTCTTGCCTTTATTCCACCAGGGGGCGATCTTCTCACAAACTTGAAGACTCCCCATTCGCGTTTTACAACATATTGTTAATAATAAAGAGACAGCTTTTTACACACAGTTTTAAACAAAGGACTGGTATAATTCCTCTTCAACTCACCGCTTTGTTTTCTATGTAAATATACCTTATAGAGGTAAGGGGATGTGCATGTATATGTATATGGTTCTGCATCTACAGTTTACGTATATGTAGAGGTATATCTGTATATAATGTATGGATGTATGTATGTATGGATGCATGTGCATTGCACGGGTGTATATATGTACATGCCAAAACCCAGCACTACCTGAATAGTAAATTGTAGCTATAGTAGTTAAATAGTTGATATCTATTATTACTTGCACTTTTCCATAACCCACTATCCATATTTCATACTGTGTATGGATGTACATAGGCACTACTATTGTATTAGTGTTTTATCTTATTTTATGTTATTTTTATTTTGTATTCTTATTCTTGTATTTTCATGTTCTTTACTCTTGTAACTCTTTCTTGCTATCTGTCTGGAGCTGTGATAACACACAAATTTTCCCACTGTGGGATCAATAAAGTCCTATCTTATCTTATCTTATCTTAAAAACCACTTCACCACAGAAGACTCGATATTAAACAATGGAATAATTGCCGTAGGCTGCCGGCTGAGTAGTTTGGTGAATGTTTGGTGTGGGTCCGGCGCTGCCGATTGGATGGTGGGGCTGCAGTGTGAGTCAGATAAAAAACCAGGAGTAGGATGCGATGGGACTAACTGGCGTGTATAGACGCGTGTGGTACAAAAGGGCTGTCTTTGGTAGCGTCTCTCGCTTACGGCCATACCACCCTGAACACGCCCGATCTCGTCCGATCTCGGAAGCTAAGCAGGGTCGGGCCTGGTTAGTACTTGAATCGGAGACCGCCTGGGAATACCAGGTGCTGTAAGCTTTTCTCACTTTTACTTTACACAGGGGGCGCTCCACTTCACGATTAATTTAAATCTATCACTCCCCTTCCATTTTACTTTTTTTTTCTCTCTCGCATTCATAAAGGCAGCATTTACACACCGTTTTACTCTAAATACTGCCTGGTAATACTAGGTGCTGTAAGATGTTCTTGCCTTTATTCCACCAGGGGGCGATCTTCTCACAAACTTGAAGACTCCCCATTCGCGTTTTACAACATATTGTTAATAATAAAGAGACAGCTTTTTACACACAGTTTTAAACAAAGGACTGGTATAATTCCTCTTCAACTCACCGCTTTGTTTTCTATGTAAATATACCTTATAGAGGTAAGGGGATGTGCATGTATATGTATATGGTTCTGCATCTACAGTTTACGTATATGTAGAGGTATATCTGTATATAATGTATGGATGTATGTATGTATGGATGCATGTGCATTGCACGGGTGTATATATGTACATGCCAAAACCCAGCACTACCTGAATAGTAAATTGTAGCTATAGTAGTTAAATAGTTGATATCTATTATTACTTGCACTTTTCCATAACCCACTATCCATATTTCATACTGTGTATGGATGTACATAGGCACTACTATTGTATTAGTGTTTTATCTTATTTTATGTTATTTTTATTTTGTATTCTTATTCTTGTATTTTTATGTTCTTTACTCTTGTAACTCTTTCTTGCTATCTGTCTGGAGCTGTGATAACACACAAATTTTCCCACTGTGGGATCAATAAAGTCCTATCTTATCTTATCTTATCTTAAAAACCACTTCACCACAGAAGTCTCGATATTATTGGCATAGCAAGGTCTGCTCTTCTCCTCCTTTCAAAACTTGCTAAAAGCTGTATTTAAAACAGCAGGTTGGCTGTGGCAATTCACACCTGTCCATGCCAGCCTAATGTGTAGGTTTGTGGGCATCACAGAGGAATTAGGGATGGAAACTTCTTTGCTGGTGCTAGAAGCAGTCTGGTGAATTTTTATAGAGAAGAGGCCGTCAATGTTTGAATGTAGAAAATTGTTCTGGCTGCATTGTGGACCTGTAGCTCCCAGTGTTCTGACAGCGCGACGTTTTGGGGAAGCATGTGATTCAGCAGGTACCAGTGGGCTTCGTGCGGCGGAGATTTTGTGGCCGTTAGCGGAGTTGATAACAGAGGGTCGTTAGGAGAAGCCTGCATGCGGTAGGCAAAGGAGTAATGTTTGCCGGCGGGGGACGTGCAGCGATTAACCTGTGCGGCAGTGAAAAGGAGTTAAAGAGAAGGAAGTGTGCGGATGCGGAAAGAATGGAATAATTGTCGTAGGCTGCCGGCTGAGTAGTTTGGTGAATGTTTGGTGTGGGTCCGGCGCTGCCGATTGGATGGTGGGGCTGCAGTGTGAGTCAGATAAAAAACCAGGAGTAGGATGCGATGGAACTAACTGGCGTGTATAGACGCGTGTGGTACAAAAGGGCTGTCTTTGGTAGCGTCTCTCGCTTACGGCCATACCACCCTGAACACGCCCGATCTCGTCCGATCTCGGAAGCTAAGCAGGGTCGGGCCTGGTTAGTACTTGGATGGGAGACCGCCTGGGAATACCAGGTGCTGTAAGCTTTTCTCACTTTTACTTTACACAGGGGGCGCTCCACTTCACGATTAATTTAAATCTATCACTCCCCTTCCATTTTACTTTTTTTTTCTCTCTCGCATTCATAAAGGCAGCTTTTACACACCGTTTTACTCTAAATACTGCCTGGTAATACTAGGTGCTGTAAGATGTTCTTGCCTTTATTCCACCAGGGGGCGATCTTCTCACAAACTTGAAGACTCCCCATTCGCGTTTTACAACATATTGTTAATAATAAAGAGACAGCTTTTTACACACAGTTTTAAACAAAGGACTGGTATAATTCCTCTTCAACTCACCGCTTTGTTTTCTATGTAAATATACCTTATAGAGGTAAGGGGATGTGCATGTATATGTATATGGTTCTGCATCTACAGTTTACGTATATGTAGAGGTATATCTGTATATAATGTATGGATGTATGTATGTATGGATGCATGTGCATTGCACGGGTGTATATATGTACATGCCAAAACCCAGCACTACCTGAATAGTAAATTGTAGCTATAGTAGTTAAATAGTTGATATCTATTATTACTTGCACTTTTCCATAACCCACTATCCATATTTCATAGTGTGTATGGATGTACATAGGCACTACTATTGTATTAGTGTTTTATCTTATTTTATGTTATTTTTATTTTGTATTCTTATTCTTGTATTTTTATGTTCTTTACTCTTGTAACTCTTTCTTGCTATCTGTCTGGAGCTGTGATAACACACAAATTTTCCCACTGTGGGATCAATAAAGTCCTATCTTATCTTATCTTATCTTAAAAACCACTTCACCACAGAAGACTCGATATTAAACAATGGAATAATTGCCGTAGGCTGCCGGCTGAGTAGTTTGGTGAATGTTTGGTGTGGGTCCGGCGCTGCCGATTGGATGGTGGGGCTGCAGTGTGAGTCAGATAAAAAACCAGGAGTAGGATGCGATGGGACTAACTGGCGTGTATAGACGCGTGTGGTACAAAAGGGCTGTCTTTGGTAGCGTCTCTCGCTTACGGCCATACCACCCTGAACACGCCCGATCTCGTCCGATCTCGGAAGCTAAGCAGGGTCGGGCCTGGTTAGTACTTGGATGGGAGACCGCCTGGGAATACCAGGTGCTGTAAGCTTTTCTCACTTTTACTTTATACAGGGGGCGCTCCACTTCACGATTAATTTAAATCTATCACTCCCCTTCCATTTTACTTTTTTTTTTTCTCTCTCTCTCATTCATAAAGGCAGCTTTTACACACCGTTTTACTCTAAATACTGCCTGGTAATACTAGGTGCTGTAAGATGTTCTTTCCTTTATTCCACCAGGGGGCGATCTTCTCACAAACTTGAAGACTCCCCATTCGCGTTTTACAACATATTGTTAATAATAAAGAGACAGCTTTTTACACACAGTTTTAAACAAAGGACTGATATAATTCCTCTTCAACTCACCGCTTTGTTTTCCATGTAAAAACCACTTCACCACAGAAGACTCGATATTATTGCCATAGCAAGGTCTGCTCTTCTCCTCCTTCCAAAACTTGCTAAAAGCTGTATTTAAAACAGCAGGTTGGCTGTGGCAATTCACACCTTTCCATGCCAGCTTAATGTGTAGGTTAGT
This sequence comes from Brienomyrus brachyistius, assembly GCF_023856365.1. Taxonomy (NCBI): domain Eukaryota; kingdom Metazoa; phylum Chordata; class Actinopteri; order Osteoglossiformes; family Mormyridae; genus Brienomyrus; species Brienomyrus brachyistius. The sequence continues at coordinate 4,584,677 of NC_064534.1, read as the reverse complement.
GGGCATCACAGAGGAATTAGGGATGGAAACTTCTTTGCTGGTGCTAGAAGCAGTCTGGTGAATTTTTAGAGAGAAGAGGCCGTCAATGTTTGAATGTAGAAAATTGTTCTGGCTGCATTGTGGACCTGTAGCTCCCAGTGTTCTGACAGCGCGACGTTTTGGGGAAGCATGTGATTCAGCAGGTACCAGTGGGCTTCGTGCGGGGGAGATTTTGTGGCCGTTAGCGGAGTTGATAAAAGAGGGTCGTTAAGAGAAGCCTGCATGCGGTAGGCAAAGGAGTAATGTTTGCCGGCGGGGGACGTGCGGCGATTAACCTGTGCGGCAGTGAAAAGGAGTTAAAGAGAAGGAAGTGTGCGGATGCGGAAAGAATGGAATAATTGTCGTAGGCTGCCGGCTGAGTAGTTTGGTGAATGTTTGGTGTGGGTCCGGCGCTGCCGATTGGATGGTGGGGCTGCAGTGTGAGTCAGATAAAAAACCAGGAGTAGGATGCGATGGGACTAACTGGCGTGTATAGACGCGTGTGGTACAAAAGGGCTGTCTTTGGTAGTGTCTCTCGCTTACGGCCATACCACCCTGAACACGCCCGATCTCGTCCGATCTCGGAAGCTAAGCAGGGTCGGGCCTGGTTAGTACTTGGATGGGAGACCGCCTGGGAATACCAGGTGCTGTAAGCGTTTCTCACTTTTACTTTACACAGGGGGCGCTCCACTTCACGATTAATTTAAATCTATCACTCCCCTTCCATTTTACTTTTTTTTCTCTCTCGCATTCATAAAGGCAGCTTTTACACACCGTTTTACTCTAAATACTGCCTGGTAATACTAGGTGCTGTAAGCTGTTCTTGCCTTTATTCCACCAGGGGGCGATCTTCTCACAAACTTGAAGACTCCACATTCGCGTTTTACAACATATTGTTAATAATAAAGAGACAGCTTTTTACACACAGTTTTAAACAAAGGACTGATATAATTCCTCTTCAACTCACCGCTTTGTTTTCTATGTAAATATACCTTATAGAGGTAAGGGGATGTGCATGTATATGTATACCAGGTGCTGTAAGCTTTTCTCACTTTTACTTTATACAGGGGGCGCTCCACTTCACGATTAATTTAAATCTATCACTCCCCTTCCATTTTACTTTTTTTTTCTCTCTCGCATTCATAAAGGCAGCATTTACACACCGTTTTACTCTAAATACTGCCTGGTAATACTAGGTGCTGTAAGCTGTTCTTGCCTTTATTCCACCAGGGGGCGATCTTCTCACAAACTTGAAGACTCCCCATTCGCGTTTTACAACATATTGTTAATAATAAAGAGACAGCTTTTTACACACAGTTTTAAACAAAGGACTGGTATAATTCCTCTTCAACTCACCGCTTTGTTTTCTATGTAAATATACCTTATAGAGGTAAGGGGATGTGCATGTATATGTATATGGTTCTGCATCTACAGTTTACGTATATGTAGAGGTATATCTGTATATAATGTATGGATGTATGTATGTATGGATGCATGTGCATTGCACGGGTGTATATATGTACATGCCAAAACCCAGCACTACCTGAATAGTAAATTGTAGCTATAGTAGTTAAATAGTTGATATCTATTATTACTTGCACTTTTCCATAACCCACTATCCATATTTCATACTGTGTATGGATGTACATAGGCCCTACTATTGTATTAGTGTTTTATCTTATTTTATGTTATTTTTATTTTGTATTCTTATTCTTGTATTTTTATGTTCTTTACTCTTGTAACTCTTTCTTGCTATCTGTCTGGAGCTGTGATAACACACAAATTTTCCCACTGTGGGATCAATAAAGTCCTATCTTATCTTATCTTATCTTAAAAACCACTTCACCACAGAAGACTCGATATTAAACAATGGAATAATTGCCGTAGGCTGCCGGCTGAGTAGTTTGGTGAATGTTTGGTGTGGGTCCGGCGCTGCCGATTGGATGGTGGGGCTGCAGTGTGAGTCAGATAAAAAACCAGGAGTAGGATGCGATGGGACTAACTGGCGTGTATAGACGCGTGTGGTACAAAAGGGCTGTCTTTGGTAGCGTCTCTCGCTTACGGCCATACCACCCTGAACACGCCCGATCTCGTCCGATCTCGGAAGCTAAGCAGGGTCGGGCCTGGTTAGTACTTGGATGGGAGACCGCCTGGGAATACCAGGTGCTGTAAGCTTTTCTCACTTTTACTTTACACAGGGGGCGCTCCACTTCACGATTAATTTAAATCTATCACTCCCCTTCCATTTTACTTTTTTTTTCTCTCTCGCATTCATAAAGGCAGCTTTTACACACCGTTTTACTCTAAATACTGCCTGGTAATACTAGGTGCTGTAAGCTGTTCTTGCCTTTATTCCACCAGGGGGCGATCTTCTCACAAACTTGAAGACTCCCCATTCGCGTTTTACAACATATTGTTAATAATAAAGAGACAGCTTTTTACACACAGTTTTAAACAAAGGACTGGTATAATTCCTCTTCAACTCACCGCTTTGTTTTCTATGTAAATATACCTTATAGAGGTAAGGGGATGTGCATGTATATGTATATGGTTCTGCATCTACAGTTTACGTATATGTAGAGGTATATCTGTATATAATGTATGGATGTATGTATGTATGGATGCATGTGCATTGCACGGGTGTATATATGTACATGCCAAAACCCAGCACTACCTGAATAGTAAATTGTAGCTATAGTAGTTAAATAGTTGATATCTATTATTACTTGCACTTTTCCATAACCCACTATCCATATTTCATACTGTGTATGGATGTACATAGGCACTACTATTGTATTAGTGTTTTATCTTATTTTATGTTATTTTTATTTTGTATTCTTATTCTTGTATTTTTATGTTCTTTACTCTTGTAACTATTTCTTGCTATCTGTCTGGAGCTGTGATAACACACAAATTTTCCCACTGTGGGATCAATAAAGTCCTATCTTATCTTATCTTATCTTAAAAACCACTTCACCACAGAAGACTCGATATTAAACAATGGAATAATTGCCGTAGGCTGCCGGCTGAGTAGTTTGGTGAATGTTTGGTGTGGGTCCGGCGCTGCCGATTGGATGGTGGGGCTGCAGTGTGAGTCAGATAAAAAACCAGGAGTAGGATGCGATGGGACTAACTGGCGTGTATAGACGCGTGTGGTACAAAAGGGCTGTCTTTGGTAGCGTCTCTCGCTTACGGCCATACCACCCTGAACACGCCCGATCTCGTCCGATCTCGGAAGCTAAGCAGGGTCGGGCCTGGTTAGTACTTGAATCGGAGACCGCCTGGGAATACCAGGTGCTGTAAGCTTTTCTCACTTTTACTTTACACAGGGGGCGCTCCACTTCACGATTAATTTAAATCTATCACTCCCCTTCCATTTTACTTTTTTTTTCTCTCTCGCATTCATAAAGGCAGCATTTACACACCGTTTTACTCTAAATGCTGCCTGGTAATACTAGGTGCTGTAAGATGTTCTTGCCTTTATTCCACCAGGGGGCGATCTTCTCACAAACTTGAAGACTCCCCATTCGCGTTTTACAACATATTGTTAATAATAAAGAGACAGCTTTTTACACACAGTTTTAAACAAAGGACTGGTATAATTCCTCTTCAACTCACCGCTTTGTTTTCTATGTAAATATACCTTATAGAGGTAAGGGGATGTGCATGTATATGTATATGGTTCTGCATCTACAGTTTACGTATATGTAGAGGTATATCTGTATATAATGTATGGATGTATGTATGTATGGATGCATGTGCATTGCACGGGTGTATATATGTACATGCCAAAACCCAGCACTACCTGAATAGTAAATTGTAGCTATAGTAGTTAAATAGTTGATATCTATTATTACTTGCACTTTTCCATAACCCACTATCCATATTTCATACTGTGTATGGATGTACATAGGCACTACTATTGTATTAGTGTTTTATCTTATTTTATGTTATTTTTATTTTGTATTCTTATTCTTGTATTTTTATGTTCTTTACTCTTGTAACTCTTTCTTGCTATCTGTCTGGAGCTGTGATAACACACAAATTTTCCCACTGTGGGATCAATAAAGTCCTATCTTATCTTATCTTATCTTAAAAACCACTTCACCACAGAAGTCTCGATATTATTGGCATAGCAAGGTCTGCTCTTCTCCTCCTTTCAAAACTTGCTAAAAGCTGTATTTAAAACAGCAGGTTGGCTGTGGCAATTCACACCTGTCCATGCCAGCCTAATGTGTAGGTTTGTGGGCATCACAGAGGAATTAGGGATGGAAACTTCTTTGCTGGTGCTAGAAGCAGTCTGGTGAATTTTTATAGAGAAGAGGCCGTCAATGTTTGAATGTAGAAAATTGTTCTGGCTGCATTGTGGACCTGTAGCTCCCAGTGTTCTGACAGCGCGACGTTTTGGGGAAGCATGTGATTCAGCAGGTACCAGTGGGCTTCGTGCGGCGGAGATTTTGTGGCCGTTAGCGGAGTTGATAACAGAGGGTCGTTAGGAGAAGCCTGCATGCGGTAGGCAAAGGAGTAATGTTTGCCGGCGGGGGACGTGCGGCGATTAACCTGTGCGGCAGTGAAAAGGAGTTAAAGAGAAGGAAGTGTGCGGATGCGGAAAGAATGGAATAATTGTCGTAGGCTGCCGGCTGAGTAGTTTGGTGAATGTTTGGTGTGGGTCCGGCGCTGCCGATTGGATGGTGGGGCTGCAGTGTGAGTCAGATAAAAAACCAGGAGTAGGATGCGATGGGACTAACTGGCGTGTATAGACGCGTGTGGTACAAAAGGGCTGTCTTTGGTAGTGTCTCTCGCTTACGGCCATACCACCCTGAACACGCCCGATCTCGTCCGATCTCGGAAGCTAAGCAGGGTCGGGCCTGGTTAGTACTTGGATGGGAGACCACCTGGGAATACCAGGTGCTGTAAGCGTTTCTCACTTTTACTTTACACAGGGGGCGCTCCACTTCACGATTAATTTAAATCTATCACTCCCCTTCCATTTTACTTTTTTTTCTCTCTCGCATTCATAAAGGCAGCTTTTACACACCGTTTTACTCTAAATACTGCCTGGTAATACTAGGTGCTGTAAGCTGTTCTTGCCTTTATTCCACCAGGGGGCGATCTTCTCACAAACTTGAAGACTCCACATTCGCGTTTTACAACATATTGTTAATAATAAAGAGACAGCTTTTTACACACAGTTTTAAACAAAGGACTGATATAATTCCTCTTCAACTCACCGCTTTGTTTTCTATGTAAATATACCTTATAGAGGTAAGGGGATGTGCATGTATATGTATACCAGGTGCTGTAAGCTTTTCTCACTTTTACTTTATACAGGGGGCGCTCCACTTCACGATTAATTTAAATCTATCACTCCCCTTCCATTTTACTTTTTTTTTCTCTCTCGCATTCATAAAGGCAGCATTTACACACCGTTTTACTCTAAATACTGCCTGGTAATACTAGGTGCTGTAAGCTGTTCTTGCCTTTATTCCACCAGGGGGCGATCTTCTCACAAACTTGAAGACTCCCCATTCGCGTTTTACAACATATTGTTAATAATAAAGAGACAGCTTTTTACACACAGTTTTAAACAAAGGACTGGTATAATTCCTCTTCAACTCACCGCTTTGTTTTCTATGTAAATATACCTTATAGAGGTAAGGGGATGTGCATGTATATGTATATGGTTCTGCATCTACAGTTTACGTATATGTAGAGGTATATCTGTATATAATGTATGGATGTATGTATGTATGGATGCATGTGCATTGCACGGGTGTATATATGTACATGCCAAAACCCAGCACTACCTGAATAGTAAATTGTAGCTATAGTAGTTAAATAGTTGATATCTATTATTACTTGCACTTTTCCATAACCCACTATCCATATTTCATACTGTGTATGGATGTACATAGGCCCTACTATTGTATTAGTGTTTTATCTTATTTTATGTTATTTTTATTTTGTATTCTTATTCTTGTATTTTTATGTTCTTTACTCTTGTAACTCTTTCTTGCTATCTGTCTGGAGCTGTGATAACACACAAATTTTCCCACTGTGGGATCAATAAAGTCCTATCTTATCTTATCTTATCTTAAAAACCACTTCACCACAGAAGACTCGATATTAAACAATGGAATAATTGCCGTAGGCTGCCGGCTGAGTAGTTTGGTGAATGTTTGGTGTGGGTCCGGCGCTGCCGATTGGATGGTGGGGCTGCAGTGTGAGTCAGATAAAAAACCAGGAGTAGGATGCGATGGGACTAACTGGCGTGTATAGACGCGTGTGGTACAAAAGGGCTGTCTTTGGTAGCGTCTCTCGCTTACGGCCATACCACCCTGAACACGCCCGATCTCGTCCGATCTCGGAAGCTAAGCAGGGTCGGGCCTGGTTAGTACTTGGATGGGAGACCGCCTGGGAATACCAGGTGCTGTAAGCTTTTCTCACTTTTACTTTACACAGGGGGCGCTCCACTTCACGATTAATTTAAATCTATCACTCCCCTTCCATTTTACTTTTTTTTTCTCTCTCGCATTCATAAAGGCAGCTTTTACACACCGTTTTACTCTAAATACTGCCTGGTAATACTAGGTGCTGTAAGCTGTTCTTGCCTTTATTCCACCAGGGGGCGATCTTCTCACAAACTTGAAGACTCCCCATTCGCGTTTTACAACATATTGTTAATAATAAAGAGACAGCTTTTTACACACAGTTTTAAACAAAGGACTGGTATAATTCCTCTTCAACTCACCGCTTTGTTTTCTATGTAAATATACCTTATAGAGGTAAGGGGATGTGCATGTATATGTATATGGTTCTGCATCTACAGTTTACGTATATGTAGAGGTATATCTGTATATAATGTATGGATGTATGTATGTATGGATGCATGTGCATTGCACGGGTGTATATATGTACATGCCAAAACCCAGCACTACCTGAATAGTAAATTGTAGCTATAGTAGTTAAATAGTTGATATCTATTATTACTTGCACTTTTCCATAACCCACTATCCATATTTCATACTGTGTATGGATGTACATAGGCACTACTATTGTATTAGTGTTTTATCTTATTTTATGTTATTTTTATTTTGTATTCTTATTCTTGTATTTTTATGTTCTTTACTCTTGTAACTATTTCTTGCTATCTGTCTGGAGCTGTGATAACACACAAATTTTCCCACTGTGGGATCAATAAAGTCCTATCTTATCTTATCTTATCTTAAAAACCACTTCACCACAGAAGACTCGATATTAAACAATGGAATAATTGCCGTAGGCTGCCGGCTGAGTAGTTTGGTGAATGTTTGGTGTGGGTCCGGCGCTGCCGATTGGATGGTGGGGCTGCAGTGTGAGTCAGATAAAAAACCAGGAGTAGGATGCGATGGGACTAACTGGCGTGTATAGACGCGTGTGGTACAAAAGGGCTGTCTTTGGTAGCGTCTCTCGCTTACGGCCATACCACCCTGAACACGCCCGATCTCGTCCGATCTCGGAAGCTAAGCAGGGTCGGGCCTGGTTAGTACTTGAATCGGAGACCGCCTGGGAATACCAGGTGCTGTAAGCTTTTCTCACTTTTACTTTACACAGGGGGCGCTCCACTTCACGATTAATTTAAATCTATCACTCCCCTTCCATTTTACTTTTTTTTTCTCTCTCGCATTCATAAAGGCAGCATTTACACACCGTTTTACTCTAAATACTGCCTGGTAATACTAGGTGCTGTAAGATGTTCTTGCCTTTATTCCACCAGGGGGCGATCTTCTCACAAACTTGAAGACTCCCCATTCGCGTTTTACAACATATTGTTAATAATAAAGAGACAGCTTTTTACACACAGTTTTAAACAAAGGACTGGTATAATTCCTCTTCAACTCACCGCTTTGTTTTCTATGTAAATATACCTTATAGAGGTAAGGGGATGTGCATGTATATGTATATGGTTCTGCATCTACAGTTTACGTATATGTAGAGGTATATCTGTATATAATGTATGGATGTATGTATGTATGGATGCATGTGCATTGCACGGGTGTATATATGTACATGCCAAAACCCAGCACTACCTGAATAGTAAATTGTAGCTATAGTAGTTAAATAGTTGATATCTATTATTACTTGCACTTTTCCATAACCCACTATCCATATTTCATACTGTGTATGGATGTACATAGGCACTACTATTGTATTAGTGTTTTATCTTATTTTATGTTATTTTTATTTTGTATTCTTATTCTTGTATTTTTATGTTCTTTACTCTTGTAACTCTTTCTTGCTATCTGTCTGGAGCTGTGATAACACACAAATTTTCCCACTGTGGGATCAATAAAGTCCTATCTTATCTTATCTTATCTTAAAAACCACTTCACCACAGAAGTCTCGATATTATTGGCATAGCAAGGTCTGCTCTTCTCCTCCTTTCAAAACTTGCTAAAAGCTGTATTTAAAACAGCAGGTTGGCTGTGGCAATTCACACCTGTCCATGCCAGCCTAATGTGTAGGTTTGTGGGCATCACAGAGGAATTAGGGATGGAAACTTCTTTGCTGGTGCTAGAAGCAGTCTGGTGAATTTTTATAGAGAAGAGGCCGTCAATGTTTGAATGTAGAAAATTGTTCTGGCTGCATTGTGGACCTGTAGCTCCCAGTGTTCTGACAGCGCGACGTTTTGGGGAAGCATGTGATTCAGCAGGTACCAGTGGGCTTCGTGCGGCGGAGATTTTGTGGCCGTTAGCGGAGTTGATAACAGAGGGTCGTTAGGAGAAGCCTGCATGCGGTAGGCAAAGGAGTAATGTTTGCCGGCGGGGGACGTGCGGCGATTAACCTGTGCGGCAGTGAAAAGGAGTTAAAGAGAAGGAAGTGTGCGGATGCGGAAAGAATGGAATAATTGTCGTAGGCTGCCGGCTGAGTAGTTTGGTGAATGTTTGGTGTGGGTCCGGCGCTGCCGATTGGATGGTGGGGCTGCAGTGTGAGTCAGATAAAAAACCAGGAGTAGGATGCGATGGAACTAACTGGCGTGTATAGACGCGTGTGGTACAAAAGGGCTGTCTTTGGTAGCGTCTCTCGCTTACGGCCATACCACCCTGAACACGCCCGATCTCGTCCGATCTCGGAAGCTAAGCAGGGTCGGGCCTGGTTAGTACTTGGATGGGAGACCGCCTGGGAATACCAGGTGCTGTAAGCTTTTCTCACTTTTACTTTACACAGGGGGCGCTCCACTTCACGATTAATTTAAATCTATCACTCCCCTTCCATTTTACTTTTTTTTTCTCTCTCGCATTCATAAAGGCAGCTTTTACACACCGTTTTACTCTAAATACTGCCTGGTAATACTAGGTGCTGTAAGATGTTCTTGCCTTTATTCCACCAGGGGGCGATCTTCTCACAAACTTGAAGACTCCCCATTCGCGTATTACAACATATTGTTAATAATAAAGAGACAGCTTTTTACACACAGTTTTAAACAAAGGACTGATATAATTCCTCTTCAACTCACCGCTTTGTTTTCTATGTAAATATACCTTATAGAGGTAAGGGGATGTGCATGTATATGTATATGGTTCTGCATCTACAGTTTACGTATATGTAGAGGTATATCTGTATATAATGTATGGATGTATGTATGTATGGATGCATGTGCATTGCACGGGTGTATATATGTACATGCCAAAACCCAGCACTACCTGAATAGTAAATTGTAGCTATAGTAGTTAAATAGTTGATATCTATTATTACTTGCACTTTTCCATAACCCACTATCCATATTTCATAGTGTGTATGGATGTACATAGGCACTACTATTGTATTAGTGTTTTATCTTATTTTATGTTATTTTTATTTTGTATTCTTATTCTTGTATTTTTATGTTCTTTACTCTTGTAACTCTTTCTTGCTATCTGTCTGGAGCTGTGATAACACACAAATTTTCCCACTGTGGGATCAATAAAGTCCTATCTTATCTTATCTTATCTTAAAAACCACTTCACCACAGAAGACTCGATATTAAACAATGGAATAATTGCCGTAGGCTGCCGGCTGAGTAGTTTGGTGAATGTTTGGTGTGGGTCCGGCGCTGCCGATTGGATGGTGGGGCTGCAGTGTGAGTCAGATAAAAAACCAGGAGTAGGATGCGATGGGACTAACTGGCGTGTATAGACGCGTGTGGTACAAAAGGGCTGTCTTTGGTAGCGTCTCTCGCTTACGGCCATACCACCCTGAACACGCCCGATCTCGTCCGATCTCGGAAGCTAAGCAGGGTCGGGCCTGGTTAGTACTTGGATGGGAGACCGCCTGGGAATACCAGGTGCTGTAAGCTTTTCTCACTTTTACTTTATACAGGGGGCGCTCCACTTCACGATTAATTTAAATCTATCACTCCCCTTCCATTTTACTTTTTTTTTTTCTCTCTCTCTCATTCATAAAGGCAGCTTTTACACACCGTTTTACTCTAAATACTGCCTGGTAATACTAGGTGCTGTAAGATGTTCTTTCCTTTATTCCACCAGGGGGCGATCTTCTCACAAACTTGAAGACTCCCCATTCGCGTTTTACAACATATTGTTAATAATAAAGAGACAGCTTTTTACACACAGTTTTAAACAAAGGACTGATATAATTCCTCTTCAACTCACCGCTTTGTTTTCCATGTAAAAACCACTTCACCACAGAAGACTCGATATTATTGCCATAGCAAGGTCTGCTCTTCTCCTCCTTCCAAAACTTGCTAAAAGCTGTATTTAAAACAGCAGGTTGGCTGTGGCAATTCACACCTTTCCATGCCAGCTTAATGTGTAGGTTAGTGGGCATCACAGAGGAATTAGGGATGGAAACTTCTTTGCTGGTGCTAGAAGCAGTCTGGTGAATTTTTAGAGAGAAGAGGCCGTCAATGTTTGAATGTAGAAAATTGTTCTGGCTGCATTGTGGACCTGTAGCTCCCAGTGTTCTGACAGCGCGACGTTTTGGGGAAGCATGTGATTCAGCAGGTACCAGTGGGCTTCGTGCGGCGGAGATTTTGTGGCCGTTAGCGGAGTTGATAAAAGAGGGTCGTTAAGAGAAGCCTGCATGCGGTAGGCAAAGGAGTAATGTTTGCCGGCGGGGGACGTGCGGCGATTAACCTGTGCGGCAGTGAAAAGGAGTTAAAGAGAAGGAAGTGTGCGGATGCGGAAAGAATGGAATAATTGTCGTAGGCTGCCGGCTGAGTAGTTTGGTGAATGTTTGGTGTGGGTCCGGCGCTGCCGATTGGATGGTGGGGCTGCAGTGTGAGTCAGATAAAAAACCAGGAGTAGGATGCGATGGGACTAACTGGCGTGTATAGACGCGTGTGGTACAAAAGGGCTGTCTTTGGTAGTGTCTCTCGCTTACGGCCATACCACCCTGAACACGCCCGATCTCGTCCGATCTCGGAAGCTAAGCAGGGTCGGGCCTGGTTAGTACTTGGATGGGAGACCGCCTGGGAATACCAGGTGCTGTAAGCTTTTCTCACTTTTACTTTACACAGGGGGCGCTCCACTTCACGATTAATTTAAATCTATCACTCCCCTTCCATTTTACTTTTTTTTCTCTCTCGCATTCATAAAGGCAGCTTTTACACACCGTTTTACTCTAAATACTGCCTGGTAATACTAGGTGCTGTAAGCTGTTCTTGCCTTTATTCCACCAGGGGGCGATCTTCTCACAAACTTGAAGACTCCACATTCGCGTTTTACAACATATTGTTAATAATAAAGAGACAGCTTTTTACACACAGTTTTAAACAAAGGACTGATATAATTCCTCTTCAACTCACCGCTTTGTTTTCTATGTAAATATACCTTATAGAGGTAAGGGGATGTGCATGTATATGTATACCAGGTGCTGTAAGCTTTTCTCACTTTTACTTTATACAGGGGGCGCTCCACTTCACGATTAATTTAAATCTATCACTCCCCTTCCATTTTACTTTTTTTTTCTCTCTCGCATTCATAAAGGCAGCATTTACACACCGTTTTACTCTAAATACTGCCTGGTAATACTAGGTGCTGTAAGCTGTTCTTGCCTTTATTCCACCAGGGGGCGATCTTCTCACAAACTTGAAGACTCCCCATTCGCGTTTTACAACATATTGTTAATAATAAAGAGACAGCTTTTTACACACAGTTTTAAACAAAGGACTGGTATAATTCCTCTTCAACTCACCGCTTTGTTTTCTATGTAAATATACCTTATAGAGGTAAGGGGATGTGCATGTATATGTATATGGTTCTGCATCTACAGTTTACGTATATGTAGAGGTATATCTGTATATAATGTATGGATGTATGTATGTATGGATGCATGTGCATTGCACGGGTGTATATATGTACATGCCAAAACCCAGCACTACCTGAATAGTAAATTGTAGCTATAGTAGTTAAATAGTTGATATCTATTATTACTTGCACTTTTCCATAACCCACTATCCATATTTCATACTGTGTATGGATGTACATAGGCCCTACTATTGTATTAGTGTTTTATCTTATTTTATGTTATTTTTATTTTGTATTCTTATTCTTGTATTTTTATGTTCTTTACTCTTGTAACTCTTTCTTGCTATCTGTCTGGAGCTGTGATAACACACAAATTTTCCCACTGTGGGATCAATAAAGTCCTATCTTATCTTATCTTATCTTAAAAACCACTTCACCACAGAAGACTCGATATTAAACAATGGAATAATTGCCGTAGGCTGCCGGCTGAGTAGTTTGGTGAATGTTTGGTGTGGGTCCGGCGCTGCCGATTGGATGGTGGGGCTGCAGTGTGAGTCAGATAAAAAACCAGGAGTAGGATGCGATGGGACTAACTGGCGTGTATAGACGCGTGTGGTACAAAAGGGCTGTCTTTGGTAGCGTCTCTCGCTTACGGCCATACCACCCTGAACACGCCCGATCTCGTCCGATCTCGGAAGCTAAGCAGGGTCGGGCCTGGTTAGTACTTGGATGGGAGACCGCCTGGGAATACCAGGTGCTGTAAGCTTTTCTCACTTTTACTTTACACAGGGGGCGCTCCACTTCACGATTAATTTAAATCTATCACTCCCCTTCCATTTTACTTTTTTTTTCTCTCTCGCATTCATAAAGGCAGCTTTTACACACCGTTTTACTCTAAATACTGCCTGGTAATACTAGGTGCTGTAAGCTGTTCTTGCCTTTATTCCACCAGGGGGCGATCTTCTCACAAACTTGAAGACTCCCCATTCGCGTTTTACAACATATTGTTAATAATAAAGAGACAGCTTTTTACACACAGTTTTAAACAAAGGACTGGTATAATTCCTCTTCAACTCACCGCTTTGTTTTCTATGTAAATATACCTTATAGAGGTAAGGGGATGTGCATGTATATGTATATGGTTCTGCATCTACAGTTTACGTATATGTAGAGGTATATCTGTATATAATGTATGGATGTATGTATGTATGGATGCATGTGCATTGCACGGGTGTATATATGTACATGCCAAAACCCAGCACTACCTGAATAGTAAATTGTAGCTATAGTAGTTAAATAGTTGATATCTATTATTACTTGCACTTTTCCATAACCCACTATCCATATTTCATACTGTGTATGGATGTACATAGGCACTACTATTGTATTAGTGTTTTATCTTATTTTATGTTATTTTTATTTTGTATTCTTATTCTTGTATTTTTATGTTCTTTACTCTTGTAACTATTTCTTGCTATCTGTCTGGAGCTGTGATAACACACAAATTTTCCCACTGTGGGATCAATAAAGTCCTATCTTATCTTATCTTATCTTAAAAACCACTTCACCACAGAAGACTCGATATTAAACAATGGAATAATTGCCGTAGGCTGCCGGCTGAGTAGTTTGGTGAATGTTTGGTGTGGGTCCGGCGCTGCCGATTGGATGGTGGGGCTGCAGTGTGAGTCAGATAAAAAACCAGGAGTAGGATGCGATGGGACTAACTGGCGTGTATAGACGCGTGTGGTACAAAAGGGCTGTCTTTGGTAGCGTCTCTCGCTTACGGCCATACCACCCTGAACACGCCCGATCTCGTCCGATCTCGGAAGCTAAGCAGGGTCGGGCCTGGTTAGTACTTGAATCGGAGACCGCCTGGGAATACCAGGTGCTGTAAGCTTTTCTCACTTTTACTTTACACAGGGGGCGCTCCACTTCACGATTAATTTAAATCTATCACTCCCCTTCCATTTTACTTTTTTTTTCTCTCTCGCATTCATAAAGGCAGCATTTACACACCGTTTTACTCTAAATACTGCCTGGTAATACTAGGTGCTGTAAGATGTTCTTGCCTTTATTCCACCAGGGGGCGATCTTCTCACAAACTTGAAGACTCCCCATTCGCGTTTTACAACATATTGTTAATAATAAAGAGACAGCTTTTTACACACAGTTTTAAACAAAGGACTGGTATAATTCCTCTTCAACTCACCGCTTTGTTTTCTATGTAAATATACCTTATAGAGGTAAGGGGATGTGCATGTATATGTATATGGTTCTGCATCTACAGTTTACGTATATGTAGAGGTATATCTGTATATAATGTATGGATGTATGTATGTATGGATGCATGTGCATTGCACGGGTGTATATATGTACATGCCAAAACCCAGCACTACCTGAATAGTAAATTGTAGCTATAGTAGTTAAATAGTTGATATCTATTATTACTTGCACTTTTCCATAACCCACTATCCATATTTCATACTGTGTATGGATGTACATAGGCACTACTATTGTATTAGTGTTTTATCTTATTTTATGTTATTTTTATTTTGTATTCTTATTCTTGTATTTTTATGTTCTTTACTCTTGTAACTCTTTCTTGCTATCTGTCTGGAGCTGTGATAACACACAAATTTTCCCACTGTGGGATCAATAAAGTCCTATCTTATCTTATCTTATCTTAAAAACCACTTCACCACAGAAGACTCGATATTAAACAATGGAATAATTGCCGTAGGCTGCCGGCTGAGTAGTTTGGTGAATGTTTGGTGTGGGTCCGGCGCTGCCGATTGGATGGTGGGGCTGCAGTGTGAGTCAGATAAAAAACCAGGAGTAGGATGCGATGGGACTAACTGGCGTGTATAGACGCGTGTGGTACAAAAGGGCTGTCTTTGGTAGCGTCTTTCGCTTACGGCCATACCACCCTGAACACGCCCGATCTCGGAAGCTAAGCAGGGTCGGGCCTGGTTAGTACTTGGATGGGAGACCGCCTGGGAATACCAGGTGCTGTAAGCTTTTCTCACTTTTACTTTACACAGGGGGCGCTCCACTTCACGATTAATTTAAATCTATCACTCCCCTTCCATTTTACTTTTTTTTTCTCTCTCGCATTCATAAAGGCAGCTTTTACACACCGTTTTACTCTAAATACTGCCTGGTAATACTAGGTGCTGTAAGCTGTTCTTGCCTTTATTCCACCAGGGGGCGATCTTCTCACAAACTTGAAGACTCCCCATTCGCGTTTTACAACATATTGTTAATAATAAAGAGACAGCTTTTTACACACAGTTTTAAACAAAGGACTGGTATAATTCCTCTTCAACTCACCGCTTTGTTTTCTATGTAAATATACCTTATAGAGGTAAGGGGATGTGCATGTATATGTATATGGTTCTGCATCTACAGTTTACGTATATGTAGAGGTATATCTGTATATAATGTATGGATGTATGTATGTATGGATGCATGTGCATTGCACGGGTGTATATATGTACATGCCAAAACCCAGCACTACCTGAATAGTAAATTGTAGCTATAGTAGTTAAATAGTTGATATCTATTATTACTTGCACTTTTCCATAACCCACTATCCATATTTCATACTGTGTATGGATGTACATAGGCACTACTATTGTATTAGTGTTTTATCTTATTTTATGTTATTTTTATTTTGTATTCTTATTCTTGTATTTTTATGTTCTTTACTCTTGTAACTCTTTCTTGCTATCTGTCTGGAGCTGTGATAACACACAAATTTTCCCACTGTGGGATCAATAAAGTCCTATCTTATCTTATCTTATCTTAAAAACCACTTCACCACAGAAGACTCGATATTAAACAATGGAATAATTGCCGTAGGCTGCCGGCTGAGTAGTTTGGTGAATGTTTGGTGTGGGTCCGGCGCTGCCGATTGGATGGTGGGGCTGCAGTGTGAGTCAGATAAAAAACCAGGAGTAGGATGCGATGGGACTAACTGGCGTGTATAGACGCGTGTGGTACAAAAGGGCTGTCTTTGGTAGCGTCTCTCGCTTACGGCCATACCACCCTGAACACGCCCGATCTCGTCCGATCTCGGAAGCTAAGCAGGGTCGGGCCTGGTTAGTACTTGAATCGGAGACCGCCTGGGAATACCAGGTGCTGTAAGCTTTTCTCACTTTTACTTTACACAGGGGGCGCTCCACTTCACGATTAATTTAAATCTATCACTCCCCTTCCATTTTACTTTTTTTTTCTCTCTCGCATTCATAAAGGCAGCATTTACACACCGTTTTACTCTAAATACTGCCTGGTAATACTAGGTGCTGTAAGCTGTTCTTGCCTTTATTCCACCAGGGGGCGATCTTCTCACAAACTTGAAGACTCCCCATTCGCGTTTTACAACATATTGTTAATAATAAAGAGACAGCTTTTTACACACAGTTTTAAACAAAGTACTGATATAATTCCTCTTCAACTCACCGCTTTGTTTTCCATGTAAAAACCACTTCACCACAGAAGTCTCGATATTATTGCCATAGCAAGGTCTGCTCTTCTCCTCCTTTCAAAACTTGCTAAAAGCTGTATTTAAAACAGCAGGTTGGCTGTGGCAATTCACACCTTTCCATGCCAGCTTAATGTGTAGGTTAGTGGGCATCACAGAGGAATTAGGGATGGAAACTTCTTTGCTGGTGCTAGAAGCAGTCTGGTGAATTTTTAGAGAGAAGAGGCCGTCAATGTTTGAATGTAGAAAATTGTTCTGGCTGCATTGTGGACCTGTAGCTCCCAGTGTTCTGACAGCGCGACGTTTTGGGGAAGCATGTGATTCAGCAGGTACCAGTGGGCTTCGTGCGGCGGAGATTTTGTGGCCGTTAGCGGAGTTGATAACAGAGGGTCGTTAGGAGAAGCCTGCATGCGGTAGGCAAAGGAGTAATGTTTGCCGGCGGGGGACGTGCGGCGATTAACCTGTGCGGCAGTGAAAAGGAGTTAAAGAGAAGGAAGTGTGCGGATGCGGAAAGAATGGAATAATTGTCGTAGGCTGCCGGCTGAGTAGTTTGGTGAATGTTTGGTGTGGGTCCGGCGCTGCCGATTGGATGGTGGGGCTGCAGTGTGAGTCAGATAAAAAACCAGGAGTAGGATGCGATGGGACTAACTGGCGTGTATAGACGCGTGTGGTACAAAAGGGCTGTCTTTGGTAGCGTCTCTCGCTTACGGCCATACCACCCTGAACACGCCCGATCTCGTCCGATCTCGGAAGCTAAGCAGGGTCGGGCCTGGTTAGTACTTGGATGGGAGACCGCCTGGGAATACCAGGTGCTGTAAGCTTTTCTCACTTTTACTTTACACAGGGGGCGCTCCACTTCACGATTAATTTAAATCTATCACTCCCCTTCCATTTTACTTTTTTTTTCTCTCTCGCATTCATAAAGGCAGCTTTTACACACCGTTTTACTCTAAATACTGCCTGGTAATACTAGGTGCTGTAAGCTGTTCTTGCCTTTATTCCACCAGGGGGCGATCTTCTCACAAACTTGAAGACTCCCCATTCGCGTTTTACAACATATTGTTAATAATAAAGAGACAGCTTTTTACACACAGTTTTAAACAAAGGACTGGTATAATTCCTCTTCAACTCACCGCTTTGTTTTCTATGTAAATATACCTTATAGAGGTAAGGGGATGTGCATGTATATGTATATGGTTCTGCATCTACAGTTTACGTATATGTAGAGGTATATCTGTATATAATGTATGGATGTATGTATGTATGGATGCATGTGCATTGCACGGGTGTATATATGTACATGCCAAAACCCAGCACTACCTGAATAGTAAATTGTAGCTATAGTAGTTAAATAGTTGATATCTATTATTACTTGCACTTTTCCATAACCCACTATCCATATTTCATACTGTGTATGGATGTACATAGGCCCTACTATTGTATTAGTGTTTTATCTTATTTTATGTTATTTTTATTTTGTATTCTTATTCTTGTATTTTTATGTTCTTTACTCTTGTAACTCTTTCTTGCTATCTGTCTGGAGCTGTGATAACACACAAATTTTCCCACTGTGGGATCAATAAAGTCCTATCTTATCTTATCTTATCTTAAAAACCACTTCTCCACAGAAGACTCGATATTAAACAATGGAATAATTGCCGTAGGCTGCCGGCTGAGTAGTTTGGTGAATGTTTGGTGTGGGTCCGGCGCTGCCGATTGGATGGTGGGGCTGCAGTGTGAGTCAGATAAAAAACCAGGAGTAGGATGCGATGGGACTAACTGGCGTGTATAGACGCGTGTGGTACAAAAGGGCTGTCTTTGGTAGCGTCTCTCGCTTACGGCCATACCACCCTGAACACGCCCGATCTCGTCCGATCTCGGAAGCTAAGCAGGGTCGGGCCTGGTTAGTACTTGGATGGGAGACCGCCTGGGAATACCAGGTGCTGTAAGCTTTTCTCACTTTTACTTTATACAGGGGGCGCTCCACTTCACGATTAATTTAAATCTATCACTCCCCTTCCATTTTACTTTTTTTTTCTCTCTCGCATTCATAAAGGCAGCATTTACACACCGTTTTACTCTAAATGCTGCCTGGTAATACTAGGTGCTGTAAGCTGTTCTTGCCTTTATTCCACCAGGGGGCGATCTTCTCACAAACTTGAAGACTCCCCATTCGCGTTTTACAACATATTGTTAATAATAAAGAGACAGCTTTTTACACACAGTTTTAAACAAAGTACTGATATAATTCCTCTTCAACTCACCGCTTTGTTTTCCATGTAAAAACCACTTCACCACAGAAGTCTCGATATTATTGGCATAGCAAGGTCTGCTCTTCTCCTCCTTTCAAAACTTGCTAAAAGCTGTATTTAAAACAGCAGGTTGGCTGTGGCAATTCACACCTTTCCATGCCAGCTTAATGTGTAGGTTAGTGGGCATCACAGAGGAATTAGGGATGGAAACTTCTTTGCTGGTGCTAGAAGCAGTCTGGTGAATTTTTAGAGAGAAGAGGCCGTCAATGTTTGAATGTAGAAAATTGTTCTGGCTGCATTGTGGACCTGTAGCTCCCAGTGTTCTGACAGCGCGACGTTTTGGGGAAGCATGTGATTCAGCAGGTACCAGTGGGCTTCGTGCGGCGGAGATTTTGTGGCCGTTAGCGGAGTTGATAACAGAGGGTCGTTAGGAGAAGCCTGCATGCGGTAGGCAAAGGAGTAATGTTTGCCGGCGGGGGACGTGCGGCGATTAACCTGTGCGGCAGTGAAAAGGAGTTAAAGAGAAGGAAGTGTGCGGATGCGGAAAGAATGGAATAATTGTCGTAGGCTGCCGGCTGAGTAGTTTGGTGAATGTTTGGTGTGGGTCCGGCGCTGCCGATTGGATGGTGGGGCTGCAGTGTGAGTCAGATAAAAAACCAGGAGTAGGATGCGATGGGACTAACTGGCGTGTATAGACGCGTGTGGTACAAAAGGGCTGTCTTTGGTAGCGTCTCTCGCTTACGGCCATACCACCCTGAACACGCCCGATCTCGTCCGATCTCGGAAGCTAAGCAGGGTCGGGCCTGGTTAGTACTTGGATGGGAGACCGCCTGGGAATACCAGGTGCTGTAAGCTTTTCTCACTTTTACTTTACACAGGGGGCGCTCCACTTCACGATTAATTTAAATCTATCACTCCCCTTCCATTTTACTTTTTTTTTCTCTCTCGCATTCATAAAGGCAGCTTTTACACACCGTTTTACTCTAAATACTGCCTGGTAATACTAGGTGCTGTAAGCTGTTCTTGCCTTTATTCCACCAGGGGGCGATCTTCTCACAAACTTGAAGACTCCCCATTCGCGTTTTACAACATATTGTTAATAATAAAGAGACAGCTTTTTACACACAGTTTTAAACAAAGGACTGGTATAATTCCTCTTCAACTCACCGCTTTGTTTTCTATGTAAATATACCTTATAGAGGTAAGGGGATGTGCATGTATATGTATATGGTTCTGCATCTACAGTTTACGTATATGTAGAGGTATATCTGTATATAATGTATGGATGTATGTATGTATGGATGCATGTGCATTGCACGGGTGTATATATGTACATGCCAAAACCCAGCACTACCTGAATAGTAAATTGTAGCTATAGTAGTTAAATAGTTGATATCTATTATTACTTGCACTTTTCCATAACCCACTATCCATATTTCATACTGTGTATGGATGTACATAGGCACTACTATTGTATTAGTGTTTTATCTTATTTTATGTTATTTTTATTTTGTATTCTTATTCTTGTATTTTTATGTTCTTTACTCTCGTAACTCTTTCTTGCTATCTGTCTGGAGCTGTGATAACACACAAATTTTCCCACTGTGGGATCAATAAAGTCCTATCTTATCTTATCTTATCTTATCTTAAAAACCACTTCACCACAGAAGACTCGATATTAAACAATGGAATAATTGCCGTAGGCTGCCGGCTGAGTAGTTTGGTGAATGTTTGGTGTGGGTCCGGCGCTGCCGATTGGATGGTGGGGCTGCAGTGTGAGTCAGATAAAAAACCAGGAGTAGGATGCGATGGGACTAACTGGCGTGTATAGACGCGTGTGGTACAAAAGGGCTGTCTTTGGTAGCGTCTCTCGCTTACGGCCATACCACCCTGAACACGCCCGATCTCGTCCGATCTCGGAAGCTAAGCAGGGTCGGGCCTGGTTAGTACTTGGATGGGAGACCGCCTGGGAATACCAGGTGCTGTAAGCTTTTCTCACTTTTACTTTACACAGGGGGCGCTCCACTTCACGATTAATTTAAATCTATCACTCCCCTTCCATTTTACTTTTTTTTTCTCTCATTCATAAAGGCAGCATTTACACACCGTTTTACTCTAAATGCTGCCTGGTAATACTAGGTGCTGTAAGCTGTTCTTGCCTTTATTCCACCAGGGGGCGATCTTCTCACAAACTTGAAGACTCCCCATTCGCGTTTTACAACATATTGTTAATAATAAAGAGACAGCTTTTTACACACAGTTTTAAACAAAGGACTGATATAATTCCTCTTCAACTCACCGCTTTGTTTTCCATGTAAAAACCACTTCACCACAGAAGTCTCGATATTATTGCCATAGCAAGGTCTGCTCTTCTCCTCCTTTCAAAACTTGCTAAAAGCTGTATTTAAAACAGCAGGTTGGCTGTGGCAATTCACACCTTTCCATGCCAGCTTAATGTGTAGGTTAGTGGGCATCACAGAGGAATTAGGGATGGAAACTTCTTTGCTGGTGCTAGAAGCAGTCTGGTGAATTTTTAGAGAGAAGAGGCCGTCAATGTTTGAATGTAGAAAATTGTTCTGGCTGCATTGTGGACCTGTAGCTCCCAGTGTTCTGACAGCGCGACGTTTTGGGGAAGCATGTGATTCAGCAGGTACCAGTGGGCTTCGTGCGGCGGAGATTTTGTGGCCGTTAGCGGAGTTGATAACAGAGGGTCGTTAGGAGAAGCCTGCATGCGGTAGGCAAAGGAGTAATGTTTGCCGGCGGGGGACGTGCGGCGATTAACCTGTGCGGCAGTGAAAAGGAGTTAAAGAGAAGGAAGTGTGCGGATGCGGAAAGAATGGAATAATTGTCGTAGGCTGCCGGCTGAGTAGTTTGGTGAATGTTTGGTGTGGGTCCGGCGCTGCCGATTGGATGGTGGGGCTGCAGTGTGAGTCAGATAAAAAACCAGGAGTAGGATGCGATGGGACTAACTGGCGTGTATAGACGCGTGTGGTACAAAAGGGCTGTCTTTGGTAGCGTCTCTCGCTTACGGCCATACCACCCTGAACACGCCCGATCTCGTCCGATCTCGGAAGCTAAGCAGGGTCGGGCCTGGTTAGTACTTGGATGGGAGACCGCCTGGGAATACCAGGTGCTGTAAGCTTTTCTCACTTTTACTTTACACAGGGGGCGCTCCACTTCACGATTAATTTAAATCTATCACTCCCCTTCCATTTTACTTTTTTTTTCTCTCTCGCATTCATAAAGGCAGCTTTTACACACCGTTTTACTCTAAATACTGCCTGGTAATACTAGGTGCTGTAAGCTGTTCTTGCCTTTATTCCACCAGGGGGCGATCTTCTCACAAACTTGAAGACTCCCCATTCGCGTTTTACAACATATTGTTAATAATAAAGAGACAGCTTTTTACACACAGTTTTAAACAAAGTACTGATATAATTCCTCTTCAACTCACCGCTTTGTTTTCCATGTAAAAACCACTTCACCACAGAAGTCTCGATATTATTGCCATAGCAAGGTCTGCTCTTCTCCTCCTTTCAAAACTTGCTAAAAGCTGTATTTAAAACAGCAGGTTGGCTGTGGCAATTCACACCTTTCCATGCCAGCTTAATGTGTAGGTTAGTGGGCATCACAGAGGAATTAGGGATGGAAACTTCTTTGCTGGTGCTAGAAGCAGTCTGGTGAATTTTTAGAGAGAAGAGGCCGTCAATGTTTGAATGTAGAAAATTGTTCTGGCTGCATTGTGGACCTGTAGCTCCCAGTGTTCTGACAGCGCGACGTTTTGGGGAAGCATGTGATTCAGCAGGTACCAGTGGGCTTCGTGCGGCGGAGATTTTGTGGCCGTTAGCGGAGTTGATAACAGAGGGTCGTTAGGAGAAGCCTGCATGCGGTAGGCAAAGGAGTAATGTTTGCCGGCGGGGGACGTGCGGCGATTAACCTGTGCGGCAGTGAAAAGGAGTTAAAGAGAAGGAAGTGTGCGGATGCGGAAAGAATGGAATAATTGTCGTAGGCTGCCGGCTGAGTAGTTTGGTGAATGTTTGGTGTGGGTCCGGCGCTGCCGATTGGATGGTGGGGCTGCAGTGTGAGTCAGATAAAAAACCAGGAGTAGGATGCGATGGGACTAACTGGCGTGTATAGACGCGTGTGGTACAAAAGGGCTGTCTTTGGTAGCGTCTCTCGCTTACGGCCATACCACCCTGAACACGCCCGATCTCGTCCGATCTCGGAAGCTAAGCAGGGTCGGGCCTGGTTAGTACTTGGATGGGAGACCGCCTGGGAATACCAGGTGCTGTAAGCTTTTCTCACTTTTACTTTACACAGGGGGCGCTCCACTTCACGATTAATTTAAATCTATCACTCCCCTTCCATTTTACTTTTTTTTTCTCTCTCGCATTCATAAAGGCAGCTTTTACACACCGTTTTACTCTAAATACTGCCTGGTAATACTAGGTGCTGTAAGCTGTTCTTGCCTTTATTCCACCAGGGGGCGATCTTCTCACAAACTTGAAGACTCCCCATTCGCGTTTTACAACATATTGTTAATAATAAAGAGACAGCTTTTTACACACAGTTTTAAACAAAGGACTGGTATAATTCCTCTTCAACTCACCGCTTTGTTTTCTATGTAAATATACCTTATAGAGGTAAGGGGATGTGCATGTATATGTATATGGTTCTGCATCTACAGTTTACGTATATGTAGAGGTATATCTGTATATAATGTATGGATGTATGTATGTATGGATGCATGTGCATTGCACGGGTGTATATATGTACATGCCAAAACCCAGCACTACCTGAATAGTAAATTGTAGCTATAGTAGTTAAATAGTTGATATCTATTATTACTTGCACTTTTCCATAACCCACTATCCATATTTCATACTGTGTATGGATGTACATAGGCACTACTATTGTATTAGTGTTTTATCTTATTTTATGTTATTTTTATTTTGTATTCTTATTCTTGTATTTTTATGTTCTTTACTCTTGTAACTCTTTCTTGCTATCTGTCTGGAGCTGTGATAACACACAAATTTTCCCACTGTGGGATCAATAAAGTCCTATCTTATCTTATCTTATCTTAAAAACCACTTCACCACAGAAGACTCGATATTAAACAATACAGGGGGCGCTCCACTTCATGATTAATTTAAATCTATCACTCCCCTTCCATTTTACTTTTTTTTTCTCTCATTCATAAAGGCAGCATTTACACACCGTTTTACTCTAAATGCTGCCTGGTAATACTAGGTGCTGTAAGCTGTTCTTGCCTTTATTCCACCAGGGGGCGATCTTCTCACAAACTTGAAGACTCCCCATTCGCGTTTTACAACATATTGTTAATAATAAAGAGACAGCTTTTTACACACAGTTTTAAACAAAGGACTGATATAATTCCTCTTCAACTCACCGCTTTGTTTTCCATGTAAAAACCACTTCACCACAGAAGACTCGATATTATTGCCATAGCAAGGTCTGCTCTTCTCCTCCTTCCAAAACTTGCTAAAAGCTGTATTTAAAACAGCAGGTTGGCTGTGGCAATTCACACCTTTCCATGCCAGCTTAATGTGTAGGTTAGTGGGCATCACAGAGGAATTAGGGATGGAAACTTCTTTGCTGGTGCTAGAAGCAGTCTGGTGAATTTTTAGAGAGAAGAGGCCGTCAATGTTTGAATGTAGAAAATTGTTCTGGCTGCATTGTGGACCTGTAGCTCCCAGTGTTCTGACAGCGCGACGTTTTGGGGAAGCATGTGATTCAGCAGGTACCAGTGGGCTTCGTGCGGCGGAGATTTTGTGGCCGTTAGCGGAGTTGATAACAGAGGGTCGTTAGGAGAAGCCTGCATGCGGTAGGCAAAGGAGTAATGTTTGCCGGCGGGGGACGTGCGGCGATTAACCTGTGCGGCAGTGAAAAGGAGTTAAAGAGAAGGAAGTGTGCGGATGCGGAAAGAATGGAATAATTGTCGTAGGCTGCCGGCTGAGTAGTTTGGTGAATGTTTGGTGTGGGTCCGGCGCTGCCGATTGGATGGTGGGGCTGCAGTGTGAGTCAGATAAAAAACCAGGAGTAAGATGCGATGGGACTAACTGGCGTGTATAGACGCGTGTGGTACAAAAGGGCTGTCTTTGGTAGCGTCTCTCGCTTACGGCCATACCACCCTGAACACGCCCGATCTCGTCCGATCTCGGAAGCTAAGCAGGGTTGGGCCTGGTTAGTACTTGGATGGGAGACCGCCTGGGAATACCAGGTGCTGTAAGCTTTTCTCACTTTTACTTTACACAGGGGGCGCTCCACTTCACGATTAATTTAAATCTATCACTCCCCTTCCATTTTACTTTTTTTTTCTCTCTCGCATTCATAAAGGCAGCTTTTACACACCGTTTTACTCTAAATACTGCCTGGTAATACTAGGTGCTGTAAGCTGTTCTTGCCTTTATTCCACCAGGGGGCGATCTTCTCACAAACTTGAAGACTCCCCATTCGCGTTTTACAACATATTGTTAATAATAAAGAGACAGCTTTTTACACACAGTTTTAAACAAAGGACTGGTATAATTCCTCTTCAACTCACCGCTTTGTTTTCTATGTAAATATACCTTATAGAGGTAAGGGGATGTGCATGTATATGTATATGGTTCTGCATCTACAGTTTACGTATATGTAGAGGTATATCTGTATATAATGTATGGATGTATGTATGTATGGATGCATGTGCATTGCACGGGTGTATATATGTACATGCCAAAACCCAGCACTACCTGAATAGTAAATTGTAGCTATAGTAGTTAAATAGTTGATATCTATTATTACTTGCACTTTTCCATAACCCACTATCCATATTTCATACTGTGTATGGATGTACATAGGCACTACTATTGTATTAGTGTTTTATCTTATTTTATGTTATTTTTATTTTGTATTCTTATTCTTGTATTTTTATGTTCTTTACTCTTGTAACTCTTTCTTGCTATCTGTCTGGAGCTGTGATAACACACAAATTTTCCCACTGTGGGATCAATAAAGTCCTATCTTATCTTATCTTATCTTAAAAACCACTTCACCACAGAAGACTCGATATTAAACAATACAGGGGGCGCTCCACTTCACGATTAATTTAAATCTATCACTCCCCTTCCATTTTACTTTTTTTTTCTCTCATTCATAAAGGCAGCATTTACACACCGTTTTACTCTAAATGCTGCCTGGTAATACTAGGTGCTGTAAGCTGTTCTTGCCTTTATTCCACCAGGGGGCGATCTTCTCACAAACTTGAAGACTCCCCATTCGCGTTTTACAACATATTGTTAATAATAAAGAGACAGCTTTTTACACACAGTTTTAAACAAAGGACTGATATAATTCCTCTTCAACTCACCGCTTTGTTTTCCATGTAAAAACCACTTCACCACAGAAGACTCGATATTATTGCCATAGCAAGGTCTGCTCTTCTCCTCCTTCCAAAACTTGCTAAAAGCTGTATTTAAAACAGCAGATTGGCTGTGGCAATTCACACCTTTCCATGCCAGCTTAATGTGTAGGTTAGTGGGCATCACAGAGGAATTAGGGATGGAAACTTCTTTGCTGGTGCTAGAAGCAGTCTGGTGAATTTTTAGAGAGAAGAGGCCGTCAATGTTTGAATGTAGAAAATTGTTCTGGCTGCATTGTGGACCTGTAGCTCCCAGTGTTCTGACAGCGCGACGTTTTGGGGAAGCATGTGATTCAGCAGGTACCAGTGGGCTTCGTGCGGCGGAGATTTTGTGGCCGTTAGCGGAGTTGATAACAGAGGGTCGTTAGGAGAAGCCTGCATGCGGTAGGCAAAGGAGTAATGTTTGCCGGCGGGGGACGTGCGGCGATTAACCTGTGCGGCAGTGAAAAGGAGTTAAAGAGAAGGAAGTGTGCGGATGCGGAAAGAATGGAATAATTGTCGTAGGCTGCCGGCTGAGTAGTTTGGTGAATGTTTGGTGTGGGTCCGGCGCTGCCGATTGGATGGTGGGGCTGCAGTGTGAGTCAGATAAAAAACCAGGAGTAGGATGCGATGGGACTAACTGGCGTGTATAGACGCGTGTGGTACAAAAGGGCTGTCTTTGGTAGCGTCTCTCGCTTACGGCCATACCACCCTGAACACGCCCGATCTCGTCCGATCTCGGAAGCTAAGCAGGGTCGGGCCTGGTTAGTACTTGGATGGGAGACCGCCTGGGAATACCAGGTGCTGTAAGCTTTTCTCACTTTTACTTTACACAGGGGGCGCTCCACTTCACGATTAATTTAAATCTATCACTCCCCTTCCATTTTACTTTTTTTTTCTCTCTCGCATTCATAAAGGCAGCTTTTACACACCGTTTTACTCTAAATACTGCCTGGTAATACTAGGTGCTGTAAGCTGTTCTTGCCTTTATTCCACCAGGGGGCGATCTTCTCACAAACTTGAAGACTCCCCATTCGCGTTTTACAACATATTGTTAATAATAAAGAGACAGCTTTTTACACACAGTTTTAAACAAAGGACTGGTATAATTCCTCTTCAACTCACCGCTTTGTTTTCTATGTAAATATACCTTATAGAGGTAAGGGGATGTGCATGTATATGTATATGGTTCTGCATCTACAGTTTACGTATATGTAGAGGTATATCTGTATATAATGTATGGATGTATGTATGTATGGATGCATGTGCATTGCACGGGTGTATATATGTACATGCCAAAACCCAGCACTACCTGAATAGTAAATTGTAGCTATAGTAGTTAAATAGTTGATATCTATTATTACTTGCACTTTTCCATAACCCACTATCCATATTTCATACTGTGTATGGATGTACATAGGCACTACTATTGTATTAGTGTTTTATCTTATTTTATGTTATTTTTATTTTGTATTCTTATTCTTGTATTTTTATGTTCTTTACTCTTGTAACTCTTTCTTGCTATCTGTCTGGAGCTGTGATAACACACAAATTTTCCCACTGTGGGATCAATAAAGTCCTATCTTATCTTATCTTATCTTATCTTAAAAACCACTTCACCACAGAAGACTCGATATTAAACAATGGAATAATTGCCGTAGGCTGCCGGCTGAGTAGTTTGGTGAATGTTTGGTGTGGGTCCGGCGCTGCCGATTGGATGGTGGGGCTGCAGTGTGAGTCAGATAAAAAACCAGGAGTAGGATGCGATGGGACTAACTGGCGTGTATAGACGCGTGTGGTACAAAAGGGCTGTCTTTGGTAGCGTCTCTCGCTTACGGCCATACCACCCTGAACACGCCCGATCTCGTCCGATCTCGGAAGCTAAGCAGGGTCGGGCCTGGTTAGTACTTGGATGGGAGACCGCCTGGGAATACCAGGTGCTGTAAGCTTTTCTCACTTTTACTTTACACAGGGGGCGCTCCACTTCACGATTAATTTAAATCTATCACTCCCCTTCCATTTTACTTTTTTTTTCTCTCTCGCATTCATAAAGGCAGCTTTTACACACCGTTTTACTCTAAATACTGCCTGGTAATACTAGGTGCTGTAAGCTGTTCTTGCCTTTATTCCACCAGGGGGCGATCTTCTCACAAACTTGAAGACTCCCCATTCGCGTTTTACAACATATTGTTAATAATAAAGAGACAGCTTTTTACACACAGTTTTAAACAAAGTACTGATATAATTCCTCTTCAACTCACCGCTTTGTTTTCCATGTAAAAACCACTTCACCACAGAAGTCTCGATATTATTGCCATAGCAAGGTCTGCTCTTCTCCTCCTTTCAAAACTTGCTAAAAGCTGTATTTAAAACAGCAGGTTGGCTGTGGCAATTCACACCTTTCCATGCCAGCTTAATGTGTAGGTTAGTGGGCATCACAGAGGAATTAGGGATGGAAACTTCTTTGCTGGTGCTAGAAGCAGTCTGGTGAATTTTTATAGAGAAGAGGCCGTCAATGTTTGAATGTAGAAAATTGTTCTGGCTGCATTGTGGACCTGTAGCTCCCAGTGTTCTGACAGCGCGACGTTTTGGGGAAGCATGTGATTCAGCAGGTACCAGTGGGCTTCGTGCGGCGGAGATTTTGTGGCCGTTAGCGGAGTTGATAACAGAGGGTCGTTAGGAGAAGCCTGCATGCGGTAGGCAAAGGAGTAATGTTTGCCGGCGGGGGACGTGCGGCGATTAACCTGTGCGGCAGTGAAAAGGAGTTAAAGAGAAGGAAGTGTGCGGATGCGGAAAGAATGGAATAATTGTCGTAGGCTGCCGGCTGAGTAGTTTGGTGAATGTTTGGTGTGGGTCCGGCGCTGCCGATTGGATGGTGGGGCTGCAGTGTGAGTCAGATAAAAAACCAGGAGTAGGATGCGATGGGACTAACTGGCGTGTATAGACGCGTGTGGTACAAAAGGGCTGTCTTTGGTAGCGTCTCTCGCTTACGGCCATACCACCCTGAACACGCCCGATCTCGTCCGATCTCGGAAGCTAAGCAGGGTCGGGCCTGGTTAGTACTTGGATGGGAGACCGCCTGGGAATACCAGGTGCTGTAAGCTTTTCTCACTTTTACTTTACACAGGGGGCGCTCCACTTCACGATTAATTTAAATCTATCACTCCCCTTCCATTTTACTTTTTTTTTCTCTCTCGCATTCATAAAGGCAGCTTTTACACACCGTTTTACTCTAAATACTGCCTGGTAATACTAGGTGCTGTAAGCTGTTCTTGCCTTTATTCCACCAGGGGGCGATCTTCTCACAAACTTGAAGACTCCCCATTCGCGTTTTACAACATATTGTTAATAATAAAGAGACAGCTTTTTACACACAGTTTTAAACAAAGGACTGGTATAATTCCTCTTCAACTCACCGCTTTGTTTTCTATGTAAATATACCTTATAGAGGTAAGGGGATGTGCATGTATATGTATATGGTTCTGCATCTACAGTTTACGTATATGTAGAGGTATATCTGTATATAATGTATGGATGTATGTATGTATGGATGCATGTGCATTGCACGGGTGTATATATGTACATGCCAAAACCCAGCACTACCTGAATAGTAAATTGTAGCTATAGTAGTTAAATAGTTGATATCTATTATTACTTGCACTTTTCCATAACCCACTATCCATATTTCATACTGTGTATGGATGTACATAGGCACTACTATTGTATTAGTGTTTTATCTTATTTTATGTTATTTTTATTTTGTATTCTTATTCTTGTATTTTTATGTTCTTTACTCTTGTAACTCTTTCTTGCTATCTGTCTGGAGCTGTGATAACACACAAATTTTCCCACTGTGGGATCAATAAAGTCCTATCTTATCTTATCTTATCTTAAAAACCACTTCACCACAGAAGACTCGATATTAAACAATACAGGGGGCGCTCCACTTCACGATTAATTTAAATCTATCACTCCCCTTCCATTTTACTTTTTTTTTTCTCTCATTCATAAAGGCAGCATTTACACACCGTTTTACTCTAAATGCTGCCTGGTAATACTAGGTGCTGTAAGCTGTTCTTGCCTTTATTCCACCAGGGGGCGATCTTCTCACAAACTTGAAGACTCCCCATTCGCGTTTTACAACATATTGTTAATAATAAAGAGACAGCTTTTTACACACAGTTTTAAACAAAGGACTGATATAATTCCTCTTCAACTCACCGCTTTGTTTTCCATGTAAAAACCACTTCACCACAGAAGACTCGATATTATTGCCATAGCAAGGTCTGCTCTTCTCCTCCTTCCAAAACTTGCTAAAAGCTGTATTTAAAACAGCAGGTTGGCTGTGGCAATTCACACCTTTCCATGCCAGCTTAATGTGTAGGTTAGTGGGCATCACAGAGGAATTAGGGATGGAAACTTCTTTGCTGGTGCTAGAAGCAGTCTGGTGAATTTTTAGAGAGAAGAGGCCGTCAATGTTTGAATGTAGAAAATTGTTCTGGCTGCATTGTGGACCTGTAGCTCCCAGTGTTCTGACAGCGCGACGTTTTGGGGAAGCATGTGATTCAGCAGGTACCAGTGGGCTTCGTGCGGCGGAGATTTTGTGGCCGTTAGCGGAGTTGATAACAGAGGGTCGTTAGGAGAAGCCTGCATGCGGTAGGCAAAGGAGTAATGTTTGCCGGCGGGGGACGTGCGGCGATTAACCTGTGCGGCAGTGAAAAGGAGTTAAAGAGAAGGAAGTGTGCGGATGCGGAAAGAATGGAATAATTGTCGTAGGCTGCCGGCTGAGTAGTTTGGTGAATGTTTGGTGTGGGTCCGGCGCTGCCGATTGGATGGTGGGGCTGCAGTGTGAGTCAGATAAAAAACCAGGAGTAGGATGCGATGGGACTAACTGGCGTGTATAGACGCGTGTGGTACAAAAGGGCTGTCTTTGGTAGCGTCTCTCGCTTACGGCCATACCACCCTGAACACGCCCGATCTCGGAAGCTAAGCAGGGTCGGGCCTGGTTAGTACTTGGATGGGAGACCGCCTGGGAATACCAGGTGCTGTAAGCTTTTCTCACTTTTACTTTACACAGGGGGCGCTCCACTTCACGATTAATTTAAATCTATCACTCCCCTTCCATTTTACTTTTTTTCTCTCTCTCGCATTCATAAAGGCAGCTTTTACACACCGTTTTACTCTAAATACTGCCTGGTAATACTAGGTGCTGTAAGCTGTTCTTGCCTTTATTCCACCAGGGGGCGATCTTCTCACAAACTTGAAGACTCCCCATTCGCGTTTTACAACATATTGTTAATAATAAAGAGACAGCTTTTTACACACAGTTTTAAACAAAGGACTGGTATAATTCCTCTTCAACTCACCGCTTTGTTTTCTATGTAAATATACCTTATAGAGGTAAGGGGATGTGCATGTATATGTATATGGTTCTGCATCTACAGTTTACGTATATGTAGAGGTATATCTGTATATAATGTATGGATGTATGTATGTATGGATGCATGTGCATTGCACGGGTGTATATATGTACATGCCAAAACCCAGCACTACCTGAATAGTAAATTGTAGCTATAGTAGTTAAATAGTTGATATCTATTATTACTTGCACTTTTCCATAACCCACTATCCATATTTCATACTGTGTATGGATGTACATAGGCACTACTATTGTATTAGTGTTTTATCTTATTTTATGTTATTTTTATTTTGTATTCTTATTCTTGTATTTTTATGTTCTTTACTCTTGTAACTCTTTCTTGCTATCTGTCTGGAGCTGTGATAACACACAAATTTTCCCACTGTGGGATCAATAAAGTCCTATCTTATCTTATCTTATCTTAAAAACCACTTCACCACAGAAGACTCGATATTAAACAATACAGGGGGCGCTCCACTTCACGATTAATTTAAATCTATCACTCCCCTTCCATTTTACTTTTTTTTTCTCTCATTCATAAAGGCAGCATTTACACACCGTTTTACTCTAAATGCTGCCTGGTAATACTAGGTGCTGTAAGCTGTTCTTGCCTTTGTTCCACCAGGGGGCGATCTTCTCACAAACTTGAAGACTCCCCATTCGCGTTTTACAACATATTGTTAATAATAAAGAGACAGCTTTTTACACACAGTTTTAAACAAAGGACTGATATAATTCCTCTTCAACTCACCGCTTTGTTTTCCATGTAAAAACCACTTCACCACAGAAGACTCGATATTATTGCCATAGCAAGGTCTGCTCTTCTCCTCCTTCCAAAACTTGCTAAAAGCTGTATTTAAAACAGCAGGTTGGCTGTGGCAATTCACACCTTTCCATGCCAGCTTAATGTGTAGGTTAGTGGGCATCACAGAGGAATTAGGGATGGAAACTTCTTTGCTGGTGCTAGAAGCAGTCTGGTGAATTTTTAGAGAGAAGAGGCCGTCAATGTTTGAATGTAGAAAATTGTTCTGGCTGCATTGTGGACCTGTAGCTCCCAGTGTTCTGACAGCGCGACGTTTTGGGGAAGCATGTGATTCAGCAGGTACCAGTGGGCTTCGTGCGGCGGAGATTTTGTGGCCGTTAGCGGAGTTGATAACAGAGGGTCGTTAGGAGAAGCCTGCATGCGGTAGGCAAAGGAGTAATGTTTGCCGGCGGGGGACGTGCGGCGATTAACCTGTGCGGCAGTGAAAAGGAGTTAAAGAGAAGGAAGTGTGCGGATGCGGAAAGAATGGAATAATTGTCGTAGGCTGCCGGCTGAGTAGTTTGGTGAATGTTTGGTGTGGGTCCGGCGCTGCCGATTGGATGGTGGGGCTGCAGTGTGAGTCAGATAAAAAACCAGGAGTAGGATGCGATGGGACTAACTGGCGTGTATAGACGCGTGTGGTACAAAAGGGCTGTCTTTGGTAGCGTCTCTCGCTTACGGCCATACCACCCTGAACACGCCCGATCTCGGAAGCTAAGCAGGGTCGGGCCTGGTTAGTACTTGGATGGGAGACCGCCTGGGAATACCAGGTGCTGTAAGCTTTTCTCACTTTTACTTTACACAGGGGGCGCTCCACTTCACGATTAATTTAAATCTATCACTCCCCTTCCATTTTACTTTTTTTCTCTCTCTCGCATTCATAAAGGCAGCTTTTACACACCGTTTTACTCTAAATACTGCCTGGTAATACTAGGTGCTGTAAGCTGTTCTTGCCTTTATTCCACCAGGGGGCGATCTTCTCACAAACTTGAAGACTCCCCATTCGCGTTTTACAACATATTGTTAATAATAAAGAGACAGCTTTTTACACACAGTTTTAAACAAAGGACTGGTATAATTCCTCTTCAACTCACCGCTTTGTTTTCTATGTAAATATACCTTATAGAGGTAAGGGGATGTGCATGTATATGTATATGGTTCTGCATCTACAGTTTACGTATATGTAGAGGTATATCTGTATATAATGTATGGATGTATGTATGTATGGATGCATGTGCATTGCACGGGTGTATATATGTACATGCCAAAACCCAGCACTACCTGAATAGTAAATTGTAGCTATAGTAGTTAAATAGTTGATATCTATTATTACTTGCACTTTTCCATAACCCACTATCCATATTTCATACTGTGTATGGATGTACATAGGCACTACTATTGTATTAGTGTTTTATCTTATTTTATGTTATTTTTATTTTGTATTCTTATTCTTGTATTTTTATGTTCTTTACTCTTGTAACTCTTTCTTGCTATCTGTCTGGAGCTGTGATAACACACAAATTTTCCCACTGTGGGATCAATAAAGTCCTATCTTATCTTATCTTATCTTATCTTAAAAACCACTTCACCACAGAAGACTCGATATTAAACAATGGAATAATTGCCGTAGGCTGCCGGCTGAGTAGTTTGGTGAATGTTTGGTGTGGGTCCGGCGCTGCCGATTGGATGGTGGGGCTGCAGTGTGAGTCAGATAAAAAACCAGGAGTAGGATGCGATGGGACTAACTGGCGTGTATAGACGCGTGTGGTACAAAAGGGCTGTCTTTGGTAGCATCTCTCGCTTACGGCCATACCACCCTGAACACGCCCGATCTCGTCCGATCTCGGAAGCTAAGCAGGGTCGGGCCTGGTTAGTACTTGGATGGGAGACCGCCTGGGAATACCAGGTGCTGTAAGCTTTTCTCACTTTTACTTTACACAGGGGGCGCTCCACTTCACGATTAATTTAAATCTATCACTCCCCTTCCATTTTACTTTTTTTTTCTCTCTCGCATTCATAAAGGCAGCTTTTACACACCGTTTTACTCTAAATACTGCCTGGTAATACTAGGTGCTGTAAGCTGTTCTTGCCTTTATTCCACCAGGGGGCGATCTTCTCACAAACTTGAAGACTCCCCATTCGCGTTTTACAACATATTGTTAATAATAAAGAGACAGCTTTTTACACACAGTTTTAAACAAAGGACTGGTATAATTCCTCTTCAACTCACCGCTTTGTTTTCTATGTAAATATACCTTATAGAGGTAAGGGGATGTGCATGTATATGTATATGGTTCTGCATCTACAGTTTACGTATATGTAGAGGTATATCTGTATATAATGTATGGATGTATGTATGTATGGATGCATGTGCATTGCACGGGTGTATATATGTACATGCCAAAACCCAGCACTACCTGAATAGTAAATTGTAGCTATAGTAGTTAAATAGTTGATATCTATTATTACTTGCACTTTTCCATAACCCACTATCCATATTTCATACTGTGTATGGATGTACATAGGCACTACTATTGTATTAGTGTTTTATCTTATTTTATGTTATTTTTATTTTGTATTCTTATTCTTGAATTTTTATGTTCTTTACTCTTGTAACTCTTTCTTGCTATCTGTCTGGAGCTGTGATAACACACAAATTTTCCCACTGTGGGATCAATAAAGTCCTATCTTATCTTATCTTATCTTAAAAACCACTTCACCACAGAAGACTCGATATTAAACAATACAGGGGGCGCTCCACTTCACGATTAATTTAAATCTATCACTCCCCTTCCATTTTACTTTTTTTTTCTCTCATTCATAAAGGCAGCATTTACACACCGTTTTACTCTAAATGCTGCCTGGTAATACTAGGTGCTGTAAGCTGTTCTTGCCTTTATTCCACCAGGGGGCGATCTTCTCACAAACTTGAAGACTCCCCATTCACGTTTTACAACATATTGTTAATAATAAAGAGACAGCTTTTTACACACAGTTTTAAACAAAGGACTGATATAATTCCTCTTCAACTCACCGCTTTGTTTTCCATGTAAATATACCTTATAGAGGTAAGGGGATGTGCATGTATATGTATATGGTTCTGCATCTACAGTTTACGTATATGTAGAGGTATATCTGTATATAATGTATGGATGTATGTATGTATGGATGCATGTGCATTGCACGGGTGTATATATGTACATGCCAAAACCCAGCACTACCTGAATAGTAAATTGTAGCTATAGTAGTTAAATAGTTGATATCTATTATTACTTGCACTTTTCCATAACCCACTATCCATATTTCATACTGTGTATGGATGTACATAGGCACTACTATTGTATTAGTGTTTTATCTTATTTTATGTTATTTTTATTTTGTATTCTTATTCTTGTATTTTTATGTTCTTTACTCTTGTAACTCTTTCTTGCTATCTGTCTGGAGCTGTGATAACACACAAATTTTCCCACTGTGGGATCAATAAAGTCCTATCTTATCTTATCTTATCTTAAAAACCACTTCACCACAGAAGACTCGATATTAAACAATACAGGGGGCGCTCCACTTCACGATTAATTTAAATCTATCACTCCCCTTCCATTTTACTTTTTTTTTCTCTCATTCATAAAGGCAGCATTTACACACCGTTTTACTCTAAATGCTGCCTGGTAATACTAGGTGCTGTAAGCTGTTCTTGCCTTTATTCCACCAGGGGGCGATCTTCTCACAAACTTGAAGACTCCCCATTCGCGTTTTACAACATATTGTTAATAATAAAGAGACAGCTTTTTACACACAGTTTTAAACAAAGGACTGATATAATTCCTCTTCAACTCACCGCTTTGTTTTCCATGTAAAAACCACTTCACCACAGAAGACTCGATATTATTGCCATAGCAAGGTCTGCTCTTCTCCTCCTTCCAAAACTTGCTAAAAGCTGTATTTAAAACAGCAGGTTGGCTGTGGCAATTCACACCTTTCCATGCCAGCTTAATGTGTAGGTTAGTGGGCATCACAGAGGAATTAGGGATGGAAACTTCTTTGCTGGTGCTAGAAGCAGTCTGGTGAATTTTTAGAGAGAAGAGGCCGTCAATGTTTGAATGTAGAAAATTGTTCTGGCTGCATTGTGGACCTGTAGCTCCCAGTGTTCTGACAGCGCGACGTTTTGGGGAAGCATGTGATTCAGCAGGTACCAGTGGGCTTCGTGCGGCGGAGATTTTGTGGCCGTTAGCGGAGTTGATAACAGAGGGTCGTTAGGAGAAGCCTGCATGCGGTAGGCAAAGGAGTAATGTTTGCCGGCGGGGGACGTGCGGCGATTAACCTGTGCGGCAGTGAAAAGGAGTTAAAGAGAAGGAAGTGTGCGGATGCGGAAAGAATGGAATAATTGTCGTAGGCTGCCGGCTGAGTAGTTTGGTGAATGTTTGGTGTGGGTCCGGCGCTGCCGATTGGATGGTGGGGCTGCAGTGTGAGTCAGATAAAAAACCAGGAGTAGGATGCGATGGGACTAACTGGCGTGTATAGACGCGTGTGGTACAAAAGGGCTGTCTTTGGTAGCGTCTCTCGCTTACGGCCATACCACCCTGAACACGCCCGATCTCGTCTGATCTCGGAAGCTAAGCAGGGTCGGGCCTGGTTAGTACTTGGATGGGAGACCGCCTGGGAATACCAGGTGCTGTAAGCTTTTCTCACTTTTACTTTACACAGGGGGCGCTCCACTTCACGATTAATTTAAATCTATCACTCCCCTTCCATTTTACTTTTTTTCTCTCTCTCGCATTCATAAAGGCAGCTTTTACACACCGTTTTACTCTAAATACTGCCTGGTAATACTAGGTGCTGTAAGCTGTTCTTGCCTTTATTCCACCAGGGGGCGATCTTCTCACAAACTTGAAGACTCCCCATTCGCGTTTTACAACATATTGTTAATAATAAAGAGACAGCTTTTTACACACAGTTTTAAACAAAGGACTGGTATAATTCCTCTTCAACTCACCGCTTTGTTTTCTATGTAAATATACCTTATAGAGGTAAGGGGATGTGCATGTATATGTATATGGTTCTGCATCTACAGTTTACGTATATGTAGAGGTATATCTGTATATAATGTATGGATGTATGTATGTATGGATGCATGTGCATTGCACGGGTGTATATATGTACATGCCAAAACCCAGCACTACCTGAATAGTAAATTGTAGCTATAGTAGTTAAATAGTTGATATCTATTATTACTTGCACTTTTCCATAACCCACTATCCATATTTCATACTGTGTATGGATGTACATAGGCACTACTATTGTATTAGTGTTTTATCTTATTTTATGTTATTTTTATTTTGTATTCTTATTCTTGTATTTTTATGTTCTTTACTCTTGTAACTCTTTCTTGCTATCTGTCTGGAGCTGTGATAACACACAAATTTTCCCACTGTGGGATCAATAAAGTCCTATCTTATCTTATCTTATCTTATCTTAAAAACCACTTCACCACAGAAGACTCGATATTAAACAATGGAATAATTGCCGTAGGCTGCCGGCTGAGTAGTTTGGTGAATGTTTGGTGTGGGTCCGGCGCTGCCGATTGGATGGTGGGGCTGCAGTGTGAGTCAGATAAAAAACCAGGAGTAGGATGCGATGGGACTAACTGGCGTGTATAGACGCGTGTGGTACAAAAGGGCTGTCTTTGGTAGCATC
The DNA here is from genome assembly GCF_023856365.1 of Brienomyrus brachyistius. Lineage (NCBI taxonomy): Eukaryota > Metazoa > Chordata > Actinopteri > Osteoglossiformes > Mormyridae > Brienomyrus > Brienomyrus brachyistius. Next base: position 4,546,380 of record NC_064534.1, on the reverse strand, counting down.
TCTCGCTTACGGCCATACCACCCTGAACACGCCCGATCTCGTCCGATCTCGGAAGCTAAGCAGGGTCGGGCCTGGTTAGTACTTGGATGGGAGACCGCCTGGGAATACCAGGTGCTGTAAGCTTTTCTCACTTTTACTTTACACAGGGGGCGCTCCACTTCACGATTAATTTAAATCTATCACTCCCCTTCCATTTTACTTTTTTTTTCTCTCTCGCATTCATAAAGGCAGCTTTTACACACCGTTTTACTCTAAATACTGCCTGGTAATACTAGGTGCTGTAAGCTGTTCTTGCCTTTATTCCACCAGGGGGCGATCTTCTCACAAACTTGAAGACTCCCCATTCGCGTTTTACAACATATTGTTAATAATAAAGAGACAGCTTTTTACACACAGTTTTAAACAAAGGACTGGTATAATTCCTCTTCAACTCACCGCTTTGTTTTCTATGTAAATATACCTTATAGAGGTAAGGGGATGTGCATGTATATGTATATGGTTCTGCATCTACAGTTTACGTATATGTAGAGGTATATCTGTATATAATGTATGGATGTATGTATGTATGGATGCATGTGCATTGCACGGGTGTATATATGTACATGCCAAAACCCAGCACTACCTGAATAGTAAATTGTAGCTATAGTAGTTAAATAGTTGATATCTATTATTACTTGCACTTTTCCATAACCCACTATCCATATTTCATACTGTGTATGGATGTACATAGGCACTACTATTGTATTAGTGTTTTATCTTATTTTATGTTATTTTTATTTTGTATTCTTATTCTTGAATTTTTATGTTCTTTACTCTTGTAACTCTTTCTTGCTATCTGTCTGGAGCTGTGATAACACACAAATTTTCCCACTGTGGGATCAATAAAGTCCTATCTTATCTTATCTTATCTTAAAAACCACTTCACCACAGAAGACTCGATATTAAACAATACAGGGGGCGCTCCACTTCACGATTAATTTAAATCTATCACTCCCCTTCCATTTTACTTTTTTTTTCTCTCATTCATAAAGGCAGCATTTACACACCGTTTTACTCTAAATGCTGCCTGGTAATACTAGGTGCTGTAAGCTGTTCTTGCCTTTATTCCACCAGGGGGCGATCTTCTCACAAACTTGAAGACTCCCCATTCGCGTTTTACAACATATTGTTAATAATAAAGAGACAGCTTTTTACACACAGTTTTAAACAAAGGACTGATATAATTCCTCTTCAACTCACCGCTTTGTTTTCTATGTAAATATACCTTATAGAGGTAAGGGGATGTGCATGTATATGTATATGGTTCTGCATCTACAGTTTACGTATATGTAGAGGTATATCTGTATATAATGTATGGATGTATGTATGTATGGATGCATGTGCATTGCACGGGTGTATATATGTACATGCCAAAACCCAGCACTACCTGAATAGTAAATTGTAGCTATAGTAGTTAAATAGTTGATATCTATTATTACTTGCACTTTTCCATAACCCACTATCCATATTTCATACTGTGTATGGATGTACATAGGCACTACTATTGTATTAGTGTTTTATCTTATTTTATGTTATTTTTATTTTGTATTCTTATTCTTGTATTTTTATGTTCTTTACTCTTGTAACTCTTTCTTGCTATCTGTCTGGAGCTGTGATAACACACAAATTTTCCCACTGTGGGATCAATAAAGTCCTATCTTATCTTATCTTATCTTAAAAACCACTTCACCACAGAAGACTCGATATTAAACAATACAGGGGGCGCTCCACTTCACGATTAATTTAAATCTATCACTCCCCTTCCATTTTACTTTTTTTTTCTCTCATTCATAAAGGCAGCATTTACACACCGTTTTACTCTAAATGCTGCCTGGTAATACTAGGTGCTGTAAGCTGTTCTTGCCTTTATTCCACCAGGGGGCGATCTTCTCACAAACTTGAAGACTCCCCATTCGCGTTTTACAACATATTGTTAATAATAAAGAGACAGCTTTTTACACACAGTTTTAAACAAAGGACTGATATAATTCCTCTTCAACTCACCGCTTTGTTTTCCATGTAAAAACCACTTCACCACAGAAGACTCGATATTATTGCCATAGCAAGGTCTGCTCTTCTCCTCCTTCCAAAACTTGCTAAAAGCTGTATTTAAAACAGCAGGTTGGCTGTGGCAATTCACACCTTTCCATGCCAGCTTAATGTGTAGGTTAGTGGGCATCACAGAGGAATTAGGGATGGAAACTTCTTTGCTGGTGCTAGAAGCAGTCTGGTGAATTTTTAGAGAGAAGAGGCCGTCAATGTTTGAATGTAGAAAATTGTTCTGGCTGCATTGTGGACCTGTAGCTCCCAGTGTTCTGACAGCGCGACGTTTTGGGGAAGCATGTGATTCAGCAGGTACCAGTGGGCTTCGTGCGGCGGAGATTTTGTGGCCGTTAGCGGAGTTGATAACAGAGGGTCGTTAGGAGAAGCCTGCATGCGGTAGGCAAAGGAGTAATGTTTGCCGGCGGGGGACGTGCGGCGATTAACCTGTGCGGCAGTGAAAAGGAGTTAAAGAGAAGGAAGTGTGCGGATGCGGAAAGAATGGAATAATTGTCGTAGGCTGCCGGCTGAGTAGTTTGGTGAATGTTTGGTGTGGGTCCGGCGCTGCCGATTGGATGGTGGGGCTGCAGTGTGAGTCAGATAAAAAACCAGGAGTAGGATGCGATGGGACTAACTGGCGTGTATAGACGCGTGTGGTACAAAAGGGCTGTCTTTGGTAGCGTCTCTCGCTTACGGCCATACCACCCTGAACACGCCCGATCTCGTCCGATCTCGGAAGCTAAGCAGGGTCGGGCCTGGTTAGTACTTGGATGGGAGACCGCCTGGGAATACCAGGTGCTGTAAGCTTTTCTCACTTTTACTTTACACAGGGGGCGCTCCACTTCACGATTAATTTAAATCTATCACTCCCCTTCCATTTTACTTTTTTTCTCTCTCTCGCATTCATAAAGGCAGCTTTTACACACCGTTTTACTCTAAATACTGCCTGGTAATACTAGGTGCTGTAAGCTGTTCTTGCCTTTATTCCACCAGGGGGCGATCTTCTCACAAACTTGAAGACTCCCCATTCGCGTTTTACAACATATTGTTAATAATAAAGAGACAGCTTTTTACACACAGTTTTAAACAAAGGACTGGTATAATTCCTCTTCAACTCACCGCTTTGTTTTCTATGTAAATATACCTTATAGAGGTAAGGGGATGTGCATGTATATGTATATGGTTCTGCATCTACAGTTTACGTATATGTAGAGGTATATCTGTATATAATGTATGGATGTATGTATGTATGGATGCATGTGCATTGCACGGGTGTATATATGTACATGCCAAAACCCAGCACTACCTGAATAGTAAATTGTAGCTATAGTAGTTAAATAGTTGATATCTATTATTACTTGCACTTTTCCATAACCCACTATCCATATTTCATACTGTGTATGGATGTACATAGGCACTACTATTGTATTAGTGTTTTATCTTATTTTATGTTATTTTTATTTTGTATTCTTATTCTTGTATTTTTATGTTCTTTACTCTTGTAACTCTTTCTTGCTATCTGTCTGGAGCTGTGATAACACACAAATTTTCCCACTGTGGGATCAATAAAGTCCTATCTTATCTTATCTTATCTTAAAAACCACTTCACCACAGAAGACTCGATATTAAACAATACAGGGGGCGCTCCACTTCACGATTAATTTAAATCTATCACTCCCCTTCCATTTTACTTTTTTTTTCTCTCATTCATAAAGGCAGCATTTACACACCGTTTTACTCTAAATGCTGCCTGGTAATACTAGGTGCTGTAAGCTGTTCTTGCCTTTATTCCACCAGGGGGCGATCTTCTCACAAACTTGAAGACTCCCCATTCGCGTTTTACAACATATTGTTAATAATAAAGAGACAGCTTTTTACACACAGTTTTAAACAAAGGACTGATATAATTCCTCTTCAACTCACCGCTTTGTTTTCCATGTAAAAACCACTTCACCACAGAAGACTCGATATTATTGCCATAGCAAGGTCTGCTCTTCTCCTCCTTCCAAAACTTGCTAAAAGCTGTATTTAAAACAGCAGGTTGGCTGTGGCAATTCACACCTTTCCATGCCAGCTTAATGTGTAGGTTAGTGGGCATCACAGAGGAATTAGGGATGGAAACTTCTTTGCTGGTGCTAGAAGCAGTCTGGTGAATTTTTAGAGAGAAGAGGCCGTCAATGTTTGAATGTAGAAAATTGTTCTGGCTGCATTGTGGACCTGTAGCTCCCAGTGTTCTGACAGCGCGACGTTTTGGGGAAGCATGTGATTCAGCAGGTACCAGTGGGCTTCGTGCGGCGGAGATTTTGTGGCCGTTAGCGGAGTTGATAACAGAGGGTCGTTAGGAGAAGCCTGCATGCGGTAGGCAAAGGAGTAATGTTTGCCGGCGGGGGACGTGCGGCGATTAACCTGTGCGGCAGTGAAAAGGAGTTAAAGAGAAGGAAGTGTGCGGATGCGGAAAGAATGGAATAATTGTCGTAGGCTGCCGGCTGAGTAGTTTGGTGAATGTTTGGTGTGGGTCCGGCGCTGCCGATTGGATGGTGGGGCTGCAGTGTGAGTCAGATAAAAAACCAGGAGTAGGATGCGATGGGACTAACTGGCGTGTATAGACGCGTGTGGTACAAAAGGGCTGTCTTTGGTAGCGTCTCTCGCTTACGGCCATACCACCCTGAACACGCCCGATCTCGTCCGATCTCGGAAGCTAAGCAGGGTCGGGCCTGGTTAGTACTTGGATGGGAGACCGCCTGGGAATACCAGGTGCTGTAAGCTTTTCTCACTTTTACTTTACACAGGGGGCGCTCCACTTCACGATTAATTTAAATCTATCACTCCCCTTCCATTTTACTTTTTTTTTCTCTCTCGCATTCATAAAGGCAGCTTTTACACACCGTTTTACTCTAAATACTGCCTGGTAATACTAGGTGCTGTAAGCTGTTCTTGCCTTTATTCCACCAGGGGGCGATCTTCTCACAAACTTGAAGACTCCCCATTCGCGTTTTACAACATATTGTTAATAATAAAGAGACAGCTTTTTACACACAGTTTTAAACAAAGGACTGGTATAATTCCTCTTCAACTCACCGCTTTGTTTTCTATGTAAATATACCTTATAGAGGTAAGGGGATGTGCATGTATATGTATATGGTTCTGCATCTACAGTTTACGTATATGTAGAGGTATATCTGTATATAATGTATGGATGTATGTATGTATGGATGCATGTGCATTGCACGGGTGTATATATGTACATGCCAAAACCCAGCACTACCTGAATAGTAAATTGTAGCTATAGTAGTTAAATAGTTGATATCTATTATTACTTGCACTTTTCCATAACCCACTATCCATATTTCATACTGTGTATGGATGTACATAGGCACTACTATTGTATTAGTGTTTTATCTTATTTTATGTTATTTTTATTTTGTATTCTTATTCTTGTATTTTTATGTTCTTTACTCTTGTAACTCTTTCTTGCTATCTGTCTGGAGCTGTGATAACACACAAATTTTCCCACTGTGGGATCAATAAAGTCCTATCTTATCTTATCTTATCTTATCTTATCTTATCTTATCTTAAAAACCACTTCACCACAGAAGACTCGATATTAAACAATGGAATAATTGCCGTAGGCTGCCGGCTGAGTAGTTTGGTGAATGTTTGGTGTGGGTCCGGCGCTGCCGATTGGATGGTGGGGCTGCAGTGTGAGTCAGATAAAAAACCAGGAGTAGGATGCGATGGGACTAACTGGCGTGTATAGACGCGTGTGGTACAAAAGGGCTGTCTTTGGTAGCGTCTCTCGCTTACGGCCATACCACCCTGAACACGCCCGATCTCGTCCGATCTCGGAAGCTAAGCAGGGTCGGGCCTGGTTAGTACTTGGATGGGAGACCGCCTGGGAATACCAGGTGCTGTAAGCTTTTCTCACTTTTACTTTACACAGGGGGCGCTCCACTTCACGATTAATTTAAATCTATCACTCCCCTTCCATTTTACTTTTTTTTTCTCTCTCGCATTCATAAAGGCAGCTTTTACACACCGTTTTACTCTAAATACTGCCTGGTAATACTAGGTGCTGTAAGCTGTTCTTGCCTTTATTCCACCAGGGGGCGATCTTCTCACAAACTTGAAGACTCCCCATTCGCGTTTTACAACATATTGTTAATAATAAAGAGACAGCTTTTTACACACAGTTTTAAACAAAGGACTGGTATAATTCCTCTTCAACTCACCGCTTTGTTTTCTATGTAAATATACCTTATAGAGGTAAGGGGATGTGCATGTATATGTATATGGTTCTGCATCTACAGTTTACGTATATGTAGAGGTATATCTGTATATAATGTATGGATGTATGTATGTATGGATGCATGTGCATTGCACGGGTGTATATATGTACATGCCAAAACCCAGCACTACCTGAATAGTAAATTGTAGCTATAGTAGTTAAATAGTTGATATCTATTATTACTTGCACTTTTCCATAACCCACTATCCATATTTCATACTGTGTATGGATGTACATAGGCACTACTATTGTATTAGTGTTTTATCTTATTTTATGTTATTTTTATTTTGTATTCTTATTCTTGTATTTTTATGTTCTTTACTCTTGTAACTCTTTCTTGCTATCTGTCTGGAGCTGTGATAACACACAAATTTTCCCACTGTGGGATCAATAAAGTCCTATCTTATCTTATCTTATCTTATCTTAAAAACCACTTCACCACAGAAGACTCGATATTAAACAATGGAATAATTGCCGTAGGCTGCCGGCTGAGTAGTTTGGTGAATGTTTGGTGTGGGTCCGGCGCTGCCGATTGGAAGGTGGGGCTGCAGTGTGAGTCAGATAAAAAACCAGGAGTAGGATGCGATGGGACTAACTGGCGTGTATAGACGCGTGTGGTACAAAAGGGCTGTCTTTGGTAGCGTCTCTCGCTTACGGCCATACCACCCTGAACACGCCCGATCTCGTCCGATCTCGGAAGCTAAGCAGGGTCGGGCCTGGTTAGTACTTGGATGGGAGACCGCCTGGGAATACCAGGTGCTGTAAGCTTTTCTCACTTTTACTTTACACAGGGGGCGCTCCACTTCACGATTAATTTAAATCTATCACTCCCCTTCCATTTTACTTTTTTTTTCTCTCATTCATAAAGGCAGCTTTTACACACCGTTTTACTCTAAATACTGCCTGGTAATACTAGGTGCTGTAAGCTGTTCTTGCCTTTATTCCACCAGGGGGCGATCTTCTCACAAACTTGAAGACTCCCCATTCGCGTTTTACAACATATTGTTAATAATAAAGAGACAGCTTTTTACACACAGTTTTAAACAAAGGACTGATATAATTCCTCTTCAACTCACCGCTTTGTTTTCCATGTAAAAACCACTTCACCACAGAAGACTCGATATTATTGCCATAGCAAGGTCTGCTCTTCTCCTCCTTCCAAAACTTGCTAAAAGCTGTATTTAAAACAGCAGGTTGGCTGTGGCAATTCACACCTTTCCATGCCAGCTTAATGTGTAGGTTAGTGGGCATCACAGAGGAATTAGGGATGGAAACTTCTTTGCTGGTGCTAGAAGCAGTCTGGTGAATTTTTAGAGAGAAGAGGCCGTCAATGTTTGAATGTAGAAAATTGTTCTGGCTGCATTGTGGACCTGTAGCTCCCAGTGTTCTGACAGCGCGACGTTTTGGGGAAGCATGTGATTCAGCAGGTACCAGTGGGCTTCGTGCGGGGGAGATTTTGTGGCCGTTAGCGGAGTTGATAAAAGAGGGTCGTTAAGAGAAGCCTGCATGCGGTAGGCAAAGGAGTAATGTTTGCCGGCGGGGGACGTGCGGCGATTAACCTGTGCGGCAGTGAAAAGGAGTTAAAGAGAAGGAAGTGTGCGGATGCGGAAAGAATGGAATAATTGTCGTAGGCTGCAGGCTGAGTAGTTTGGTGAATGTTTGGTGTGGGTCCGGCGCTGCCGATTGGATGGTGGGGCTGCAGTGTGAGTCAGATAAAAAACCAGGAGTAGGATGCGATGGGACTAACTGGCGTGTATAGACGCGTGTGGTACAAAAGGGCTGTCTTTGGTAGCGTCTCTCGCTTACGGCCATACCACCCTGAACACGCCCGATCTCGTCCGATCTCGGAAGCTAAGCAGGGTCGGGCCTGGTTAGTACTTGGATGGGAGACCGCCTGGGAATACCAGGTGCTGTAAGCTTTTCTCACTTTTACTTTACACAGGGGGCGCTCCACTTCACGATTAATTTAAATCTATCACTCCCCTTCCATTTTACTTTTTTTTTCTCTCTCGCATTCATAAAGGCAGCTTTTACACACCGTTTTACTCTAAATACTGCCTGGTAATACTAGGTGCTGTAAGCTGTTCTTGCCTTTATTCCACCAGGGGGCGATCTTCTCACAAACTTGAAGACTCCCCATTCGCGTTTTACAACATATTGTTAATAATAAAGAGACAGCTTTTTACACACAGTTTTAAACAAAGGACTGGTATAATTCCTCTTCAACTCACCGCTTTGTTTTCTATGTAAATATACCTTATAGAGGTAAGGGGATGTGCATGTATATGTATATGGTTCTGCATCTACAGTTTACGTATATGTAGAGGTATATCTGTATATAATGTATGGATGTATGTATGTATGGATGCATGTGCATTGCACGGGTGTATATATGTACATGCCAAAACCCAGCACTACCTGAATAGTAAATTGTAGCTATAGTAGTTAAATAGTTGATATCTATTATTACTTGCACTTTTCCATAACCCACTATCCATATTTCATACTGTGTATGGATGTACATAGGCACTACTATTGTATTAGTGTTTTATCTTATTTTATGTTATTTTTATTTTGTATTCTTATTCTTGTATTTTTATGTTCTTTACTCTTGTAACTCTTTCTTGCTATCTGTCTGGAGCTGTGATAACACACAAATTTTCCCACTGTGGGATCAATAAAGTCCTATCTTATCTTATCTTATCTTATCTTAAAAACCACTTCACCACAGAAGACTCGATATTAAACAATGGAATAATTGCCGTAGGCTGCCGGCTGAGTAGTTTGGTGAATGTTTGGTGTGGGTCCGGCGCTGCCGATTGGAAGGTGGGGCTGCAGTGTGAGTCAGATAAAAAACCAGGAGTAGGATGCGATGGGACTAACTGGCGTGTATAGACGCGTGTGGTACAAAAGGGCTGTCTTTGGTAGCGTCTCTCGCTTACGGCCATACCACCCTGAACACGCCCGATCTCGTCCGATCTCGGAAGCTAAGCAGGGTCGGGCCTGGTTAGTACTTGGATGGGAGACCGCCTGGGAATACCAGGTGCTGTAAGCTTTTCTCACTTTTACTTTACACAGGGGGCGCTCCACTTCACGATTAATTTAAATCTATCACTCCCCTTCCATTTTACTTTTTTTTTCTCTCATTCATAAAGGCAGCTTTTACACACCGTTTTACTCTAAATACTGCCTGGTAATACTAGGTGCTGTAAGCTGTTCTTGCCTTTATTCCACCAGGGGGCGATCTTCTCACAAACTTGAAGACTCCCCATTCGCGTTTTACAACATATTGTTAATAATAAAGAGACAGCTTTTTACACACAGTTTTAAACAAAGGACTGATATAATTCCTCTTCAACTCACCGCTTTGTTTTCCATGTAAAAACCACTTCACCACAGAAGACTCGATATTATTGCCATAGCAAGGTCTGCTCTTCTCCTCCTTCCAAAACTTGCTAAAAGCTGTATTTAAAACAGCAGGTTGGCTGTGGCAATTCACACCTTTCCATGCCAGCTTAATGTGTAGGTTAGTGGGCATCACAGAGGAATTAGGGATGGAAACTTCTTTGCTGGTGCTAGAAGCAGTCTGGTGAATTTTTAGAGAGAAGAGGCCGTCAATGTTTGAATGTAGAAAATTGTTCTGGCTGCATTGTGGACCTGTAGCTCCCAGTGTTCTGACAGCGCGACGTTTTGGGGAAGCATGTGATTCAGCAGGTACCAGTGGGCTTCGTGCGGGGGAGATTTTGTGGCCGTTAGCGGAGTTGATAAAAGAGGGTCGTTAAGAGAAGCCTGCATGCGGTAGGCAAAGGAGTAATGTTTGCCGGCGGGGGACGTGCGGCGATTAACCTGTGCGGCAGTGAAAAGGAGTTAAAGAGAAGGAAGTGTGCGGATGCGGAAAGAATGGAATAATTGTCGTAGGCTGCAGGCTGAGTAGTTTGGTGAATGTTTGGTGTGGGTCCGGCGCTGCCGATTGGATGGTGGGGCTGCAGTGTGAGTCAGATAAAAAACCAGGAGTACGATCAAATGGGACTAACTGACGTGTACAGACGCGTGTAGTACAAAAGGGCTGTCTTTGGTAGCGTCTCTCGCTTACGGCCATACCACCCTGAACACGCCCGATCTCGTCCGATCTCGGAAGCTAAGCAGGGTCGGGCCTGGTTAGTACTTGGATGGGAGACCGCCTGGGAATACCCGGTGCTGTAAGCTTTTCGCATTTGATAATCTGACCAGCTTGAAGATTGTCACTCACACTTCACAATTTACAAGTTTTTCAAAATATAAAGTCTGCTTAGTACACACAGTTTTACATTAAGTATTGATATCATTCTTTTTCAAGTCGCCGCTTCCCTTACAGCTTAATATTTAGGGTAGTGGGCATCACAGATGGATTAGGGCTGGCAACAACTGCCAGGGATGTTCTTAGAGAGAAAAAGCCGTCATTTTACAATGGAAAACCGTCGGCTCAGGTCCGGCGATGTTTTTTGCGCTATTTTGTATTATTAATGTATTACAGTATCCAACCCCCCAGATATCATCTCATTTCACAAGATCAACATGATCATATACATATCTCTGTGAAGTCTATCTACGCATACTCAATATTGCATTATTGCATGTATAATATCATTTAATAATAATACAATACTACACGTTTTTAACAAACCAAATTGCATGGAAATTGGTTCAGAATTAAGCGGATTACAATCGATTTAGCAGAAAAGTCTTCTCTCCATAAGCATTGCATTTGTTTACTCCGGGATCTTGACCGCTTCAATATTCCGGACTGCGGCGACATACAACAGCGACATAGAACAGTGGGACAATGGAGGCTTTCATTTTATTGCGTGAATAAGGTTACAGTCAAAGTGGAATGCTGTAGCGCACTATAAAAGGGCTTTCTAACAGCTGAAAGAATACAAGAGATCGTGGTTTTTCCTCTGACATGTCCCAGTTAAGATGATCACACCCTGCGTAAACAGTCAGTAAGCACAAAAGTTAAATATGACTTAATTATGCTTCACATGCGGCAAATTAGTCTTTCATTAAAAGTAAATGTGCACAAAAGAGTTGCTTCTTCACTTCCAGAAGAACTCAAGCAATGAAATTAAGTAGAAAATATGATACACGTGGATGTGAAAATGTAATTACCATGTTGGTAGATTAGGATCTAGGTATAGAGTTTGTTTTGAAAAGTCAAATTGTTTTCTGAGTATGGGGCTAAAAGCCCATACAGGGGACAATGTAAAAATAACTCATTCATTTTCCACATGCACTTCTGTGCAGGGCTGCAGGGCTCTGGAGCTGGGAAACAATGGATATATGGCAAGGAATCACCCAGAGACCCAGGTTCGAGTCTCCGTCTGGGTCACATGTGTGTGGAGTTTGCATTTTCTCCCCATGTTGTCGTGGGGTTTCCTCCGGTTTCCCCCCACAGTCCAAAAACATGCTGAGGCTAATTGGAGTTGCTAAATTGCCCATAAGTGTGCATATGTGAGTGAATGGTGTGTGAGTGTGCCCTGCGATGGGCTGGCCCCTCGTCCTGGGTTGTTCCCTGCCTCGTGCCCGTTGCTTCCGGGATAGGCTCCGGACCCCCCCCCCCCCCCCCCCGCGACCCAGTAGGATAAGCGGTTTGGAAAATGGATGGATGGAATCATTAGCTCCCAAACAGGGACAATCAAGGACCCAGGCTATCTATTAGTACTCATGTGAGTTTGATTGTTGGTGATTTCCTACTGGAGGATCTTAAGATTGAGAAGATATGAGTGATAAAGCATAAATTAATTTTCTTTATAAATGTACCAAAGACTTCATATGGAGTGAAATGTACATGGCAAATACAGAAATGAATGTATGAGATAAGTTTAAAAAATGTCTATTAAAAACTCATAGAACTACAAAAGTTTGTACCAAAAGTCTGCAACAAGTATTGATGCTTAAAATTTAGTGTGGAAACGACAGACAGGTATCATTGCACAGCGGTTCAGTAGGGGGCGCTCTACCATCACTCCTCCAGGGTTTGACACAGTGTCCCTCTTGCTCCTCTTTCACTTGGTGAGTCATATCGATGGGTCCACCTCACTCTGTCTCGCATCAGAGCTTCACTTACAACTCTTAGGAAACTCACCGCTCTTGGGTTCGGAATCCCCCCCCCGGCATCTTCTGGAATTGTTTACCGCACCCCGTAGTTTTACTTTGCTGCATAATGCTGGACTACATGTTGGAGCTGGAGCGAGCGCAGGAAGCCAAAGCACAGAGGGCCAACTCCAAGCCTCACCGCCTCAGCAGGGGGCATTTTTAACGGTTATCTTTGTGTCCCATAGAATGACGTTTTTTCAGAGAGGATGACTGTTGCATGCATGCATGGAAGTTTCAGTTATACTTGTGATTATTCATGGGACTTAAACATAAAACGTTCCAATTTTCCCATTTTAGTGAGCAGCTCAGTAAATAATGTTAGAGATGTATGTAGTGTCTATCTGGAGAGCATGCACTTACAGTAACTGCAAAAATAATTAAATTACATCAACAGGCATAAAAATACTTTGTTTTTGAAGTACAAAAATTGTCACATTCCCACCATGTATATTAGAAGCCCTTGATATATTAAAGATATTAAAAAAAACTATGCGCTCAGTAAACAGAAAAGGCACCTTGTATTTTGTTAGTCCACATAGCGACAGGCAGACAGAAGACCGAAATCTTTCCCTTTGCAAAATTCCCAATTGCGTATAGAGAAATGCAATGAAGATTATTTTAAACATTCTGGCAATCTCTAAAACAAACTAATGTTCAGTGTCTTAGGCACCTAAAGTCATGAGTTTTCTCCTGAGTGAATCAGCACCTTGGTCTCCGGCTGCAGACCACGGTAACGGCCATCGCTGCTGGGGTATTTATCCCTTATTCGCCACACACAGCAGCTCGGCATGACGGGGATTCCGTCTTCCTTCGAGCCGTCAAAGCGCCAGTCGATGTAGAGGCTGTATGCACAGTGTCGGAGGTTGCGGATGGCGCCCCCCTCAGGCAGGTCGAGAAGCGGCTCCCGGTAGAGCAGCACTGACTCCAGGACGACCCTGCTGAGCAGCAGGCGGTCGAACAGCGGAGACGTGGTCAGACAGCTTCCGCTACTCTGCCGACAGCACAGCTGCTCCTGCAGGCTATCGGAGGGGCGGCACCGGCCGCACATGCACCAGGCCAGGCAGCCCGATTGAGGCATTTCTTGCAGCTCTGTGCCCGCTTTCTGCCTGGGGGGGATCTGCAGCACTGCTGCCAAGGCCCTTGTTCTCGCTGCGTTACCCTGGTATGTCAGACGTGCAAATATAGACACAAACGTGTCAAAACCACCGAGTCTGATGGACCAACACAAGCGGTTGTCATTGGGCCTTTGGGATAAAATGATTTACAGCTGACTGGCTTTAGTTTTCTACACTTATCTGCTGCTTATTAGGAACAAAATGACCACAGACAAGATGGTGGATGGGCAGCTATAGTGTACATGAGACACCTTCTTTCGGGTTTTTAATGTCAAAAACAAACCGTATTAAACATTTTGGAATTGGACTAAGCCTCATGCTGAGACACTTCTGAGCTCCTGTTCCTCTGGTCTTAAATAATCAAGCATCTTCTCAGAAAGACACAAAGTTGAACTTTGCAGTGATACGTCTTTTGAAGTTGGGTTCAGCCTACCTTCTTCGGATGAGTATCCACGGCTTTGACCTTCTGTAATGGTTTCTTACGAGATGGCTTCACCAACCTGAGATGATCCTCATCCACGAAGGAGACGCAGAGCAGCTTCTGGCCCGAGAAGAACAGGGTCGATTGAGCCAGGACTCAAAGACTCCTCTACCTTGATGTGTCCGGCGAAGCTTATTGTGGCAGTACGACGGTCAGGAAAGGTGGTTGGGGAGGCGCAAGTCACAGAGTAAAGTGCGGCTCTCTTCTCACCTGCTTTCTGGCCTCAACAGACTCGACCTTCATCTTCGTAAAGTCCTGCTGGGCCTCTTTTGCGTAGCAACTGGTGCTGATGAGCCAGTCGATAAACACGGTGGTCTGGAGAAGGCATAGTTCAGGGAGCCGTTAGTGCCCACCGAGCCATAGGAGAGCCAGCAAGTGAAGAAGGGAGCCGAAGAAGTAAAGAATAAAACTCACCAAGGCATAGTAGGAAAGCGTCGATCCAATGTAAATGATCAGCTGAATGATGCTAAACTTTCCTGCCTTAAAAGAGACAAAATCACTACGATTTACCTTAAAATTAGCTTAAGGAATCATCAGTTATTTAAAAGGTTATGGTCAAAATTTCTTTCTGTAGCACATTTCAAATAACCAAAGTTGACCAAAGTGCAGATTAACAGTAAATAAATATAGTAATCAGGATTTTTTTAGAGAAACTAATAAAACATTTTGAGTCATATTAAGGATAAAAATGGAAGAAACTACCCTATATGCACCAAAGTATTGGGACCCCTGGGCATGACACCTACAGGAACTCTTATGACATCCCATTCTGAATCCATAGGCATAGTCATGCTGGGACAAAAGTAAGACATTTTGGACAATCCTACCCTTCCAACTTTGTGGGAGCAGTTTGGGGAAGGTAGGCCTTTTACAGTTCCAGCATCACTGTGCCCCAGTGCTCAAAGCAAGGTCCATAAAGACCTGGCTGGGTGAGTCTGGTGTTGAAGAACTTGACTGGCCCACATAGAGCCCAGACCTCAACCCCATCGAACACCTTTGGCATGAACCGGAACAGAGACTGTGAGCCAGGTCTTCACGTCCAACATCAGGGCCTGACCTCACAAAGGCCCTTTTGTAAGAATGGGCTAATATTCCCACAGACACACTCCAACATCTTGTGGAAACCCTCCCCAGAAGAGGGGCAGCTGTTGTAGCTGCAAAGGGGGGAGCAGCTCCATATTAATGCCTATGGATTTATAATGGGACGTCATAAAAGTTCCTGTAAGTCTAATGGCCAGCTGTCCCAGTATGTTTGTCTATATAGTGTATGTATGTATAAATAAATAAATAAATAATAATAATAAAATTCCAGTTAGGAAAGTCAAAGATGTCATGCCCTACTTGAATCAAACAACATGTCAAATAAATGACACTTCATAAGGTACTTAGACGTTTCTACAGACTGGGCAGTTTTCATATGTAAGACCAAACTACTGCAAGGGGTGGGAACCAGCATTGCAAACACACGACCGGCCTACTAGATCTGAGAACATCCAAAACCATCAGGCTGGAAGACCTAAGGGTTCCAACGGCGGAACGGAGGTGTAGAATTTCTGCAAGTATTTTGCTGCCGGCTGGTTTAAGGTCTTAAAAGCAAACAATAATATTTTAAAATCAATCCTAAAATGTACAGAAAAAAAGTTAACTGGTGAAATATCTTCTCAGTTTTTCTGTCCTGTCTGAAGAGCTGCAGCTGAATTTTGGACCAGCTGTAAATGATAAATGGACGACTGAAGCAGAAAAAGCCTTCGGTGACTGATTGTAAGAGCATTTCCATGACTTAGTTTCTTCCTTAAATAAACATCTGAGTGACCTAACTATGTAAATAACACCCCAACCTTAATTCTATAATATACAGCTCTGCAAAAAAATTAAGAGACCTCTCCATATGTTTTTTTTTAATCTGCATTCTTAAATCCTGGTTTAATCCTGGTTCTGCTGGCAGAAGGTTACACTGAGCATCAGGCTGCTTCCAGGCTCACGGTTTCTAAGACAGCAGAACGCAAGAACAAGACGAAACAGGTGACACTGGCAGTAACCAAAAGCCAGCCAGGTGGAGGGCAGGAGCCACTTTCTAATGCCGGAGATGACCGTCAACTTATCCAATAGTTTCTCATGAATCGGTGGATGACCTCAAGTGACCTTCTAAAGCAGGCGTGGCCAATCTTATCCGCAAAGGGCCGGTGTGTACGCAGGTTTTTGGGGTAACCTTTAGGTCAGCTGTTCAAACCCAGGTGTGAGGACTCTTCAGGCAAACAATCCTCTAATTAGTAATCTAATTATGGAGTTGCAGTGAAAACCTGAATACACACCGGCCCTTTGCGGATAAGACTGGCCGCCCCAGTGCTAAAGGAATGGGAAACATTAAGTACAGGTGCGAAGTGCACTGCTAAGACTTTTCATATCAGGCTCCTAGAAGCAGGACTGAAGTCCTATAAATCAAGGAAGAAGCCCTTCATTGATGAGAGGAACCAGGCTGCGGTTTGCAAAAAAAAATGTGTATTGTACCCAGACACATGTCCAATAACTGAGAAATGAGTGAAACTGAAGATTTTGCTGTGGTCTCCTGATTTTTTTCCCGAGCTGTATTTTGATTTCAATTAACTAAAGTGATTTCAGGAGGGATAAATCGATTTAATATTTGTTCAGAAAAAAAAACATGATTATACTGACCGTTCCGTACACTAAAACATCAAACCTGATGCCAAACACTTTATAGAGTGTCCTCGTTTCCACTCCATTCTCATTGTAATACCTTGCAAACCTATAAAAAATAACAGCTGTTTAGATATATTAAGCGCGTTGAACAGACTGGGACTAAAGAACATAAACTAACTAAGGTGCGAGCAAAACAGACAGCATCATGCCCAGAGGTGGAGATTTCAGGTCTATAGAGTATGAATCCAGACCAAGATTTTGTTTCAACCAACCGCTTGAGTCCTCTGTGACTGTGACTCTTTATGCTCAACTGGTTGGTTGAAACGAAATCTTGGTCTGGATTTGTACTCCCTGGACCTGGACTTTCCACCTCTGATCATGCCAGTGTTGCCCCAACGACCCAAAACACAGTTAACAAGCAACAGCAACCATGGTCCTCACTTCCTCTTACCTAAAACTGAGCCCAGGGTAGACGGTGCGGTTGCTTTGCTTCTCATCAAGCCTCTGGAAGGTGTACATGGGCCGACAGTGTCGAAAGAACTGGTCAAGATCACAGTTCCACTTTATGTTGACCCCGATTATTCCTCCCTGAGGTCAGATATAGATGTGGGAGAGAAGGAGAGGCAGACAGTCGGGTGACGTACCCTATTGTGTCCTATTGTCACCAGACCCTGCACTGAATAAGCGGTTGGAAGATGGATGAGATTCTGTACATTTATTTTCATCATTTATTAGGTCTTTGTATCTTTTTTTTTGTAAACGTACAAGTTTTCCAGTTCCAGACATTCACTAAAGAGCTGATTGCTAAGTATCTCATACAGTCACTGTGGTCAATATTTATGCCGCGAAGATCCATGGAACCTTCAGGAATTATAACCGAGTGCCTCACCTCCACTGCCATTTCTGTGAAGTTCTCCTTGGCCTCCTTGACAATGTCTCCCAGGCGGAAGATGGGGCACAGCGGGTCTCTCTGGCGATTGTACATACAGCTCTTCAGATAGGTCTCTGTCATCTCTGGTAGGATGTTCCTTCTGCACAAAGAAAGGTTAACTCTCGGTGTCTTTTTCGCTCTGCCTGTCTTCCTGTTCTCATTGTGGTTTTCGGTTTTCTATTCGTAAAGAAGTGAAAACTGAAACGATGCAGTCTCTCGGGGATAACTCTACTTAGAAAGGGGCGAGATGATTGGTCTTACTTGAAGTAGTTGAAGGCTGGGAATCGGATATTGTTTTTTATAAGTACGGTGAAGTTCTCTGCTGCCAAGAAGAGGGCAGGCCTGGAAGGTATGGTGGTCACGTAACTTCAACAGTCATGGGAAACGTGAATATGAACATTCATAAAAGATTCTTTCTGGTTTAATCTACAATATAACGGCTGTTCCCGGATAACATCTAGATATGTGCGCTACACTCTCTGTGTGACCTTCAGTTACTCGTCAAATAATGGCAAAACAGGAAGAACCGCCTTTGGTTACATTACTGAGCATCCAGCATTATTCGAGTAACTTAAGCTGTGTGAATCACAGAGGGTAACACAGTATGGTGGTGCTTTATTTATGGCCCATGGGGGAATTAGTCTTTTCGCCTGTCCCATCTTGCTCCCCATGAGAAACGCATACAGGTGAGAGCACAGGCCCACGGAACCACACACCACCCCCCAAGGGAAGCAACACCCCCCAACTGGGCAAACATGCTGAGTGAGCAGAACTGGACATCAGGCTTTGAGGAACCACAATTTGGGTCACAAAGCACACTTTTTCATAAGTTTCACAATAACACGGTTCCTCAAAGTCTGGGTTTCAATGCAAAATATAGCTGCACCACACGTCCGAGCTTCTTCCTGCTTCCTCACTTGTCTCTTGGTTAAAATATTTGATTCGTTTTGACAGAATTGTTTTTTTTTTTTTTTTTTAAAGGATAATTGTTCTGCCTTTATGATGAATAAAAAAGACAAACAATGGATATGACTCATTTGGCCCCTTTAAACTACTGCCAAGGCGACTTGCTTGCTCAGTAAAATAATCTTTAAAAAGTACTTAATGCCTCAACGTGCATAAATGTGTTCCCGCTCTCCGTACTCCACCTTGGTACCTGGGCGGCTTCTTTGTGGCCTCAATGGGACACCAGGCGGACACCTCACAGGTCTTATGCATGTTGTCGAAGTTAACACAGGCCCCCGTCTGGACCCCTTGGGTAAATGCAGGGTGACATGAATGTCAACAACAATGAAAAATTAAGATCATCAGCAAGAGACTTGTTTCAACCCCTTTGTTTCTCTGCCGGCGTCGGATGTAGCAGGAACTACAGGCACATGCGTCTGATAAGTGTGGATCGACCAGTGAACCCAAGCCGTAGGCGTGTTGGGCTGCTGTACCATGAGTGCGCTGGTCCCAGTAACCCTTTTCACAGTCTTTGTCTGCGAGACACCGCTTTCCACTGATCAGAACCTGCAATTTAAAGACCAGTCATTGGATGTTTGGTATATATGGATGAGTATACAGGTTGATTTCCCTACTGATTAATTTTAATATACCACAGATAAAACAGTACAATTATGAAACAAAAGAAAATGAGAAATTATGTGCTCTTTGGTTTGTAAGACAGTGTTTACACTTCGTTTTAAAATGCGTGGTGGGCCATCGGGTCGCAAGCAGACAGCGCTAAATGCATTTGTAAACAACCCCCGAGACGCATTGTGATCCGATCACTCAAGCCGCTTACCGAGCACCTCTGGGACTCGTTTGACCACAGATCTTTTGTAGTGTAAAAGCTAACGAGTCCCCAACAAGGACGTTACATTAACTGTGTGCAAAGAAATCTCAGTATAAGTGGTCAGCCGGACACCTTAGAGATGCATGATAGACACGGGTGTTAATGACGACGTGTCTCGATTCCTGCTTACGATACAATTGGCCAAGACACATTTTACGACTAAGTGTAAAAGTGGCCTCAGTGTCCTATCCCGCCTGGGGCCCTCCTCAAAGATAAGGTATTCTTAGCTTCTACAGCCATGGACACACCCCAGTTTTTTTCAACTTCCAGAACAGTCTTTGCTTAGTTTTAACAAACAAAATGCCCATGTCCATGTTGAAGATCACAGAATTTGGAGATCACAAAACAGGTGCAAGGTGCACAAAATGTAAAAATAGTGTAACAGCATATTGGTAAAAAGACATGTTTAAAAATGCCTAATTTCACACAACCCCCTTTGATCATTAATCAAACCATTAGACCTACACTATCAATAAAGCAACCGAGCAATTGCAACTTTTCAAAATAGGCAGCAGAATGGCCAGTTCAGTTACTTTCTACTAAGAGATAAATAATGTGCAACACTTCAGCCCGGAGTTTGCAAAAACAAACTTTTACATAAAATGTGTGCTCTTGTAATACTTAAGTAACTTAAATATGGACTCACCTCAGGACATTTTCCCTGTTTCTGTCTCTTGGTGATTAATACATTGGTCACCACGAAAAATGAGTTTTTCTCCTTCAAAATAAATTGTTTCCGTTTCATTTTAATGCCAAAAAATACATTATAACCATTATAATACAGTATAAACACATGGCACGTAAAAAAACGTTTGCATGATCTCTCATAAGCGTCATTTTGGGCTTTTACCTTGAAGATGCCGCTATGGTCCACGACGTCCCACAGCATCGTTCCGACGTCCGGACTCTGTGCCATCACTACCCCTTTTACCTTGGTGGTCACCGAGCTGACCACCAAGTCATGCTCTTGATATTCCTTATTCCAGAACATCATAATGCTGTTAATCGAAATAATAAGTAATTTAAACGATTAAACATCCTGCAGCAAATATGCGGACTATTACAGAGGCGGACACGCTTTGGGAGAAACATCAGCAGAACAGATAGATGTTCCTCTAATCCTGACACAATAATAATAAACATCGTGAAGAAGTCCAGGCGAAACAAAGGGAGAGCTTCAGATGAATGATACTGCGTGGCAGCTGGCGGCGTGGGAATGTTTCCGGCCAGATGCAGAAAAACAAAATACAACTTACCCAATAAACATAAAAATGGCCGTGTTTAAACTCCATTTAAGCGATCCGAGTCTGCGGCTCTTTATAATAACTAGCTTGTTCGTTTCGTATTGGAGCAGGCCGAAAATATCGCACGGCATAACTGCGAAAAAGATCCTATTCCCAGAGCTAAGAAAACAGCTGCAGTCACATGGCCGCTGCAATCGCCCGGCGCTCCGACTCGGCTTCCCCACGCCGCTAAAACCACCCACTGCGGGTGTGGCAAGCATGGTTAGCGGCAAAACGATCATGAAGCTTACAGAACTAACCTATGGTAAAACATGCGCAGCATATCCAACCAAGGCCAGGAAACAAATAAGCAAACAAATAATGAAATAACACAATGTTCCGTGTATATATGTGTGCGTATACATGAATATACAAACAACCAAAGTATACACAAAACTAGTATAGTACTATCTTTCATGTTCACTACAATTAATGTTCATTTAACCACAGGAGCTGGGGTCCAGGGGCAAATTACATGGCATTCATTAATAATACTGAGTTTGAAAAACAACTGATGGATTAATTTCCCTGAAGACAGATGATGTTGCTGCATTCAGTAATTTGACTAATTGGTATAGGCTTAACTTTTCCATTTAAATCTTTAAATGTGCTTGGAATGAAAACCTTTTATTTAGCTGAATGGAAAATCGTATGGAAATGAAAATGCAAGTCACCGACAGACAATGAATTGAAGATCATTTCCATAAGGCTGAAAAAATGCCTTTTCTCATAAATAAATTGAAATATTGTACACTGTATAGAGGCTTCATGGAAAAATATCATGCGCTTCGGAAGACTGACTGGATGTTGTTAAGCAAATGAACTAATTTACCTGTATGTAGTGGTGCACGTTTAAAACTGCGTATGAAACATTATATCGGAGGAGGCTGTCGAGAGGACAGCTGGCGTATGTCAAAGTGAATTTCCAGAATGGGGCCAAATGGATTTCAGAATTCTTAGGCAGCAGGCAAATCTCCCATGAGACAGATTTGTGGTTTTAGGGGGCTACAGTGCTTACGGGGTTATTATTATCATTCTTCTTCTTCTTCTTCTTCTTCTTCTTCTTCTTCTTCTTCTTCTTCTTATTATTATTATTATTATTATTATTATTATTATTATTAGGGGCGGCATGGTGGTGCAGTGGTTAGCACTGCTGCACTCTCCGCCTGGGTCACATGTGTGTGGAGTTTGCATGTTCTCCCCATGTCGTCGTGGGGTTTCCTCCATGTACTCCGGTTTCCCCCCACAGTCCAAAAACATGCTGAGGCTAACTGGAGTTACTAAATTACCCATAGGAGTGCATGCGTGTGTGAATGGTGCGTGAATGTGCCCTGTGATGGGCTGGCCCCCCATCCTCGGTTGTTCCCTGCTTCCGGGTTAGGCTCCGACCCAGTAGGATGAGCGGTTTGGAAAATGGATGGATGGATTATTATTATTATTATTATTATTATTATTATTATTATTATTATTATTATTATTATTATTATTATTTACATCAAGTCAAACTTCTTTGACATTTCAGAATTTGCAGGTATAAAATTTTATGAAATTCGTGTTTATCCAAGACTTGAAATACAATATGACAAGTTAGACAAACGAGACGATCATGAACAAATAAATAAATATGCTGCACGCCGTGCAACTTCACACTAGGGTGACACAGTGGGGGATTAATCTCCTATTATCTCCTCAGTTTAGAAGCGTTACATGAACAGATTATGGTGAGAGAAGTGGCTGCACGCGGTAAAGAACAGTGTGAAGTTCAGCCGATGTTCTCAGATGGGAGTGCTGATGTCGTGATGCGTTAAGGAGTCAGATGGCATGAGGAATGAAGCTCTTGTAGAATCTAGGGCAGTGTTTTCCGACCCAGTCCCTGGGGAACCGCAGACAGTCTACATTTTTGTCCTTGCAATGTGTCATAATCACAGAATGAAAATGGACCTTGAACTCTCAGCATTTTTGTTACATCTCCAGTTAGGATTACTTAGTACGTCTATTGGTGTGTGCAGTGGATTGTATAATTTACTTGGTTGTTGAAACACTTTTATTTATTTATTTAAAAATTTTTTTCAAGTATTTAGGGAGTGTAATCGCAATTTGTAATGTAATTAATATTAAACATCATTCCTACATGATTCATGTTTATTTTTAATATTCTGTCATACATTCAAAAAAGGAATTGAAGAAAGATAAACGGATGCATAATATTAAAAGCATTAAGTGCTAAAAGGATTGCACTGGTAAAACATTTCTTAAGAAAATAAACGACAGCTTGTAAATTTTTGTTTTTCACCAGACTCAGTTACAATGTCAAATTAATTGCGTTAAAGACCCAAAGGAGAATTATTAGCTTATATTTACAGTGACAAAATCTAATTATCACTTGTTTTGAAACAGTAAAAGTCAAAGTGGTGAGGCCTGCATATTAAAGCAGATTCTTGTTTGAATATACTGAGGATCACATGACTCATCTATTTAATATTTGCATGAGAGCTTGAGTCTTTATAAGAAGCACACTTGGTTAGGCATCAGAACGATCAGGAGGTTTACTGGATCATGGAGTCCGCTTTTGGTATACGTGACTCTGAATTCAGTGGCACAATTTGTATGGTGTCAGTGGGATTCTTGTGGAACACCCTTAACCTTGTTGCGACTTTTCTCCGCAACCTGAGGATGGCAAATGTCCCGACCATCACCCTGGTCATCTCCAGCATCTCCCTCAGCAACATGATCCTGGAACTCACCACATTTGGCCTGGTGGCCACGGCGAGAGCCGGAATGTGGTGCCTAGGCAACCTACACCCGCTTACCAAGCTTGTGATCTTCTGCTGGCTTCACAGCAGCTGCATGAGTTTTTGGTCGATTTCCTGGCTGAGTGTGTTTTACTGGGTGAAGGTAGCGAGGGCCTCCTCTCTCCTCGTCGAAACAGTGAAGAGGAACGTCTCTGCCATCATCAACACTGCTCTTGTGCTGACGTTACTGGGTTCCACTTTAATGCTTATCCCAATGCTGTTCCTGGAAGAACAGAATTCCACATCAGTTACTGCTCCAACTAACTACACACTAAATGTGACCTGCTTTTATGGAATGCCTGTCTTCCCACCTTGGATTAACACAAACATCTACACTTCCATCTTAATCGCTTTCCTTTGCCCTCTCCCACTGATGGTCATGCTATTCAGCTCCATGAGGCTTGTAATGTATATCTGTGAACACACCCTGTCCATGAAGAGGAACAAGACCGAGGTGCAGAGCATGGACTCTTACCTGCTGGTTTGCAAGCTGACTGTATCTCTTGTGGGGGTCTACTTGACCAATTTGGCCATCGTTGCCTTATACTTTATCGCTTCTCTTACCAAGCAGAGCATCAGTTCGATGGTAATTATGGCGAGCTATTCGATTTATTGTACGACGACTGGCATTCTTTTGACGGCATCTAACAAATACCTGAAAGAAATGTTCTCAGAAATTTTTTGCTTCAAGAAAGCTGTGAAAAAAGTGGGAACGAATTAATACCGCTGCAGCCTGACTTGACCTTTCACGATCTCAGCGTCTGGCAATAAAGGGAATAATGGCGCGTTAACAAGTGCTAACAGTTGCTTAAATTAATGTTTTGTTGCATAGCCAGCTACGTAATTTGAACTTACAATGTTACAAAAACCCGCCATGTCGGTGCGATATAATTAGCTATCATTCGTTACTTTATCTGAGTCATATTTATGTCTTTATCTGTCGAAACCTGTTTTCAGATACTTTATTCAGAGGTGAACATGAAAGCCTTCGGCAGAAACCGCCCACCTGTGGATTTATTTAGCTTTGTTCTTTATTTTTGTAGGATTTTATACATCTGAACTGCTAGTATGAATTAGGTTACTCAATGTAGAATAGAATAGAAATTAAATAATTAAATTTTAATAGAAGTTAAAACTGGTTCAAATAAAGTGGGATTTACAATGTACCAATTTGATTATATCAATTGTTATCCATTCATTTTCCAAACCGCTCATCCTACTGGGTCGGAGCCTAACCCAGAAGCAATGGGGACGAGGCAGGGAACAAATGAGGATGGGGGGCCAGCCCATCACAGGGCACATTCACACACCATTCACACACACATGCAATGGCCTATGGCCAATTTAGTAACTCCAATTAGCCTCAGCATGTTTTTAGACTGTGGGGGGAAACCGGAGTACCCGGAGGAAACCCCATGACGACATGGGGAGAACATGCAAACTCCACACACATGTAACCCAGGCGGAGACTCGAACCCGGGTCCCAGAGGTGTGAGGCAACAGTGCTAACCACTGCACCACCATGCCACCCCTATCAATTGCTATTTATTTTTTAATTTAGTTTTATAATAGATGACATATGAGATTGTTGTTATTGTGCCATCCTGAATATTTGACTCTTGTGTTATTTGTTATTGTTATTGTAACACTTCGCTTCCATTTTTGTTAATAAGACAGATATGATAAACCCCTTTTCTTCCTCTGGTGAATTGGACTCTTCATTTAGGTCACCTGAATTGGATGAGAAAAAAACAAGCCTCTTATTTTAGCTAAAGTTGCCTGATTACTTTCTAAATCTTGGCCTATATTTTTCTATAATTGTGTTTATGGCCGTGAGTCTTTTGAGATGTTTGTTAAATAAGCTGTTGTTTTATTCTTATGAACAAAACTTAGACGATACAGGCAGGTTTCAAGATAAGATTTTTATAATAGTATTTGATCCCTGTGGGGAAGTTGCCTTTACACCTCCCTCAACTTGCTCTTTGTAGAGTAAGTTGTCTGTGAAGGGCAGCTACCTGTAGCGGCACCCAGGGAGCTGGGGGTTAAGGGTCTCGCTCAAGTTTGACCTGGTGACCTGCTGATCATCGGCACACAAGCTTAGCCCACTGAGCTGCATGCTGCCCCCTGCATTGGTCCCCACATTGGTCCCCAAATGGGAATTTGTTGTCTAGTTTTTCGACTTTGAGTAACAATAAGCTTAATCTAAATGTTAGGTTAAATATACACATTGTAATCCCTTCCAGGGAAAATGTTTTGATATATCAGAAATTTGAATCTTTTGTAATAATACAAAGCTAGTGACAATACATAGCAGATGGTGGAAAATTATTTGCTATATTGGTAGGAATGTTATCTATGGTAGCTTGTAGTTTAGCCAAATCACTTTACTTTATGCATTTCAAACCGGACATGAAATAATATATGAAATAAGGCAGCAATTACACTATATGGACAAACGTATAGGGACAATTGGCCATTAGACCTACAGAATAACATCCCATTCTAAATCCATAGGCATCAACATGGAGCTGGTCCCTCCTTTTGCAGCTATAACAGCTGCCACTCTTCTGGGGAGGCTTCACACAAGATGTTGGAGTGTGTCTGTGGGAATATTAGCCCATTCTTACAAAAGGGCCTTTGTGAGGTCAGGCACTGATGATGGACGTGAAGACCTGGCTCACAGTCTCTGTTCCGGTTCATCACAAAGGTGTTCGATGGGGTTGAGGTCTGGGCTCTATGTGGGCCAGTCAAGTTCTTCCACACCAGACTCATCCAACCATGTCTTTATGAACCTTGCTTTGTACATTGGGGCACAGTGATGCTGGAACAGAAAAGGGCCTTCCTTCCCCAAACTGTTACCACAAAGTTGGAAGCATAGAATAGTCCAAAATGTCTTTTGGAAGAACTTGGCATTTTGTCCATATAGTGTATCTTTTAGGCTACTATTTTTTTTAACTTTTATTTTCATTTTAGTTTTACTTTCAGTTTTCATTTGAAAAGTGTGGTTGCACTGGTTTGTATTTTAAATATATATTTTTGTTTAGTTTTCATATGTTTTCATTTCTGTCATGCATGGACACAGGGGTGGCGTAATAATCCGTACACAACTCTTTACAAAAACTGTAGGGGGACTGTATTACACACACTACACCACTAGCAAAAGGACCACAAAAGGTCAAGACTAGTAAAACTAAAAAGAATAAGGACTAAACCAAAAACAGGACAATACTAAGGAAAACAGTTACAAAGAACATTACCTTGGATCCGCAAACACTAACAAACTGCAAGCAGCTACACGTGCACAGCACTAATATCTACAATGGCTGACAGATTAATAGGGCAAAGGCAAGCCCATAAATACACTAATCAAGAGGGCTAGATGGGGGATAGGTGGCAGCCATTATAACTCAAAACTATGAATCTTGTAATGGGGAAATAGGTGTGTTACAAGAGAAACTGATCACAAAAAGCCCTACGATGTGATGTACTTAGATTTGCAGAAGGCCTTTGATGTTGTCCCCCACAAACGGCTCTTGATTAAGCTCAAAGCTGCCGGGATTTTAGAAACTGCAGCAGCTTGGATCAAAAACTGGTTAACTGACAGGAAGCAGCAAGTAGTTATTAGAAGCACAATGTCACAGTGGTCCTGGGTTCATAGTGGGGTACCGCAGGGTTCAGTTTTAGGACCACTATTGTTCCTAATTTACATGAATGATATTGACACCAATACGTACAGTAAACTGGTTAAATTTGTGGACAACACCAAGGTGGGTGGTGTAGCAGATACTGAACTAGCAGCACATATTTCATTAGCGACTGGGCTGATACCTGGCAGACGAAATTTAATGTAGATAAATGTAAGGTAATCCATGCAGAGAGAAGAATGATAGATTTCTTCAGTGAAACCTCAGGTTCTTTTGGTCGAATGATGAGGCAGGTTCCTTCAGCTTAAGCAGTTTATTGAGACAGAATGAAGATGTTACAGAAAGATGTTTCACACGGCCGGTTCAGTGTCTGTCTGTGTCTGTCTCCTCCCCCACAGAGGGGAGCAGCCCTTTATCTACGGTCCTTTATACAGACTCCTGGAGCCGGGGGTCAGACGGCCTTGGTGAGAGTAAGTTGTATGAGAGGCAAAGAACATGATGAGCGAGTAGCAAGGACAGAAAGAAATATAAAAATAAGAAATATGAAGGATATAAATGAATTAACTAAATGAACATAATTAAATAACTACAGATTAACTAGGGAAATCCCTCAAGAAATATAAAGTACAGATATTATATGGGTTCCACTGAAATAAAGGTAGTTGATTATGAGAAAGATCTCGGTGTGTATGTTGATGCTTCCATGTCCCACTCTCGCCAGTGTGGGGAAGCAATAAAAAAGGCCAATAGAATGCTGGGTTACATCTCTAGGTGTGTGGGGTTTAAGTCAAGGGAGGTGATGCTACCATTATATAATTCCTTGGTAAGACTCCACCTAGAATATTGTGTGCAGGTTTGGTCACCATACCTTAAGAAGGACATTGCTGCCTTGGAAAAGGTGCAACGTACGGCGACGAGAATGATTCCTGGTCTTAGAGGAATGTCTTATGAGGAGGTTAGCTGAGCTGAATATGTTTAGCCTCGAGCAAAGGAGACTAAAGAGGGACATGATCCAGGTATATAAGATTCTAACAGGTTTGGATGCTGTTCAGCCAAATGGCTATTTCAGTGTTAGTTTAAATACTAGAACTCTTGGCCATAAGTGGAAATTAGCGGGAGAACGTTTTAAAATGAATTTGAGGAAGCACTTCTTTACACAGAGTGCAGTTAGAGTATGGAATAGTCTCCCTGTTAGTGTAGTACAAGCTGAAACCCTGGGGTCCTTTAAATCTGAGCTAGATAAGATTTTAACAACTCTGAGCTACTAGTAAAGTTCTCCTCAGATGAGCTTGATAGGCCGAATGGCCTCCTCTCATTTGTAAATTTCTTATGTTCTTATGTGTGAGTATTTGATACACTAGGCTTGGGAACATTAGAAACAGACAGGATGGCCACTGACATCTGCTGGCCAAACGGGAAGATGACAGGACCAGTAGGGACAGATCCCTGAATTTCTATTTAGTCGTTTTATTTCTAGAGATAGACTGAAAGTGGTAGAATTATCTTATGTGTCTGATCTTTGGAGAATCCTACATATATACTAATGTCCTCAAAATGGGTAAAACATGTTCCAGGTCTTATTAAACCTCATTAAAGATAAACTATAACTTTAGCTAAACGTTATTAAAAACTACAGTGGAAAGTGTTTGATGTTTATTTCAGTTTCAGAAGCAACATTTATAATTTTCATTTGGCTGTAGTTTTTTATTCCAGTTTTAAATTCGGTTTTTGTTAACGATAACAACCCTGACCTATACAAGCAGAGACAAATGCAGTCGGCTGTCAGTTAAACAGCTTCTCGATCCGCGGTTTGATGAACTCCAGCATTCCCTTGCTCTCCATCTCCTGCGGCAGGCTGGCTGCATTCATGATGACCTCGTGGGCCTCGTGAAACGCAGCCACCCCCAGCTCCTGCTTCACACGGTCCCTCCAAGCGCTCAGTCTGGGTCTGTCCTTGAAAATATCCAGGCCTGCACCTACAGGCTGAGAGAAACACAGAGTAGGGAAGGTCGCCGCTTAAACTCAAAGACTGACAAGGAGAACAAGAGACTCCAAAACAAATGTAAATTGCCGTTTAAAGACATAATACATAATGACCGCAATTAAATTTCTTTGCCCTGGTCATTTGTCTGCACTGTGTGTACTGTCTTTGCATTTTGTTTTGCAATATATGTTTATTTGTGTGCATGTCACATACCTTCCTGCTGTATGCACAAGAATTATGAAAAGTACTATGTTTCATTCAATAGTAAAATTGTAACTACCAAAACTTCATTTCATATTTGGAATATGGCCAACCTTAAACAAAATTTTGTAATATTTATTTCATATTTATCTCAAATTTCACAATATATATTGCCCTTAGTTCCTACTGGGCTCTGCTGGTGTGATTCACTTGATGTTTTAGCTTCTATTCCCATAACAATCTTACACCAGTTACTCACTAGAAGCTCAGACTAGCATAACTTAGCGGTTGATTCTTTGACAGCTGATGTCTCTGGTCTATCACCTGTCTTGCTTGTACTGCTAAAAAAAATGCAAATCAACGTGCCTGCATCATCTCTGTAATGGCCACTAGGTCAGCCAACGAAATCTGATCTCCAGTGATGAAGTGTTGGTCCCGGAGGAACTTATTCTCAAACATGTTCAGGGTTGAGCTAAGGTCCTCCAGTGCTGAATCCATCTTTTCCTTGGGTACTTCTGCACCAGTTATGATGGGAACCAAGCACTGTTAAAGCAACATGTCATCAGTTTCCAACTCTAACATGAGAAATACCGTTTTATGTCATACTACTGCTATTTTCTGGGCTTTAATTCGCTATAAATCGATATAGTCTCAATGAAAGCTACCTGCCTTTTCTGTGTCATTGAACTGATCCACAACAAAACCTACCTCATTTCCTGAACAATAATGCACTTTTTTTCCTTCCATGGCGAAACCTCAGCAATTTTAACTTACGAAATATGAAGCAGTTCACTGAAATATAAAGTAATTGTCACGGGAGATCGGCAGCGATCGCGGGCAGAGCGGCGATCGTGCGGGCAAGGAGCAGGCAGGCAAGCGGGATACGGGGAAAACGGGGTTTTATTGCGAGCAGGACGGGAAACAGGCATTGACTCTCACAAACATCAATGACGGACGAAGGACTCAGGTAAGACACGGACTGAAATAGACAGGACTGAGCAAATGAACTGGATACAGCTGGGTACAATCGGGAGAAAACACGTGGGTAATCAGGGGGCGTGGCACACAAGAGGAGCGGACGAGCCGGGCATGACAGTAATATATAAGTATAAATATACTGAAGTTCTATACTTCAGTTGTGGTCCAATTGCAGGAAGAAGGGAGGCTGACTTTCTTTACGTGATAATTTTGATTCAGCTTTAAATGCGTTTCACCACTGCAACTGCGGAATGAGCAATGAAGCTTCCTGTTATTATGAAGTAGGGCAGAAATTACAGAAAGAGACTGAGGTAAGTGCTTCCCTCAGAGGCGGAGCGGCTTACTCTGAACCAGAAGACCTTAGCAGCGTGGCTACGCATGGCTGTGTGCTGCCAGGAGAGGTACTCATTCACCCTGGCTCGCTTCTGCACGTCAGCAGGGTACCAGTGGTCTGGGGTGCTGAACATCTCAACCATGTACTGCAGGATGGCCACGCTGTGCCACAACGTCACACAAATCAACAGCTTCTCCAATGTCCTCATACAAAGTGAAGAACACCATAGACACAGACTCCTGACTGTATCACTGAGACAAAGGGGCTGACAGAAACCTGAACCCATGTCCCAGACGTGTGAGGCGACAGTGCTAACCACTGCCCCCCCGTGCCACCCCACACCTGCAAAAGACCTTTAGAAAGCAAAAATAATAACATGAATAACATGTATACCTCTCTGTTAAGACGAAGTCTCCATCTCGCATAACTGGGACCTTCCTCAAAACGCTAATCTTCCCAAACTCCTCTCCATACTGTTCACCTAGCGAACAGACGAAGAGCTTAAAATGACAAAAATCAACAGGCCTTCATTATGATCCCTTTGTTTACCAAATACACAAGCAAGGATATGAAATGATTCGGATCCCTGTACAGCTGTCCTGGTACGAGACAAATGGACGGTACATTTGGACGGCTGTCTTCTTAGGTTTCTTCTTTTTCTGAAAGAAGAGGTTTAGCTCTTGTACTAATAGTCCCAATGCTAACACTCATTACTGGGTATCAGGCCCATAAACAGAAATCATTTTCATGGGTGTCCAGCACCCCTATCTATAGGCTTCCCTCAGTAGACCTTTCTTGGGTGGTTATTTTAGTACCTGTCCACATGCCTGCTTTGCATTCACTGCAAGCTCAGCCTAGGTGCCTAATAAACCCCTTCAGAACCCTATGTATATTTAGCCCGTCCAAACGAACAGTATCTGTCATGACTTTGTCACGAATCGACCAGCCCAACAGGGGGCACTGTTGCTGCATGTAAGAGTTCCCGACTAAACTGGCTTCGGACTTTATAATTAAGTCAGCGGTAGAGACTCGCTACTGCTGCTGCTGTATGTTTCGCCTATCTCCGTACTTTTTATCGTGATTGATTTTCCTATTTGCGTATCCCTGCTCTCGTCTTTGTCCTTTGGTCTTGGTGTTTGTACTGTATTTTTCCCCTGATGTCTTGCTGTCTTCCTATTTGTGAAAGACCTTTCTGCCGCTCGTGTTTGAGCTGCAGGATATCACCAAGTGCGACAGATCATAATATCTTAAGTTCTTAAATAATACTAATCACCCAGAATATCTTGTACTCAGTTTACTCATGCAGTCTTATAATATTTGCATACGTTTTCTTTCTTTTTTGCTATTAAAATACACTGCGCGGTTTAATATTTACATTGAAAATGACAGCGAAGTACCTTGATTTCGAATAGCCTCCATGATTATATAATAAACATTATAAAGCGCGGTGCCATACCTGAGGCGAGGTCGACTTTCCTGAATTCAAAGGGTATTTCATTTATTTTAGCGAATATATATACTGATCGACATGGCTGTGAATACAGGTCAAGAAACAGCTCGAGGGGCATCTTGAAGTCCACTTGCTGGTACGAAAATGCAGAAAACCTGCTGCCCCCTTTTGAGTTTGTGCTCTGAAGAAATGGAACGCCCCCTCCTTCTATGGGTTAATGTTTGTTCTTAACTCTGAACTGAAAGAAAAAAATTGTTCAAGGTCCATCATTTGTTATTGTATAATTACGTAATATGGGAGCAGTGTTTGGCTCTGTGGGCTGTGCCTGTAATCAGAAGGTCACAGGTTCAAACCCCGCCTCAGACTGTGGGTCCTTGAGCAAGGCCCTTAACTCCCAGCTCCCTGGGTGCAGCTACTGGTGGCAGCCCTTCGCAGACAACTTCCTCTATGAAAAAAGAACAAGTTGTGGGAGGCGTAAAGACAATTTCCCTACGGGGACAATAAAAGTATCTATTATTATTATTAATATAAAAGGTATTTCAAATTTCTAGATGTTTTTGACAAAACAAAATTTTGTTCTCTAAGAGAGTGGCAAGTAGGAGTCAGTAGTACACTACGGCTTATGTAACTGTCTTTCAAATCAGTGTTTCTGAGCCCAGTCCTCGGGGGCCGCGGACAGTCCACAGTTTTGCTCTCTCCCAGCTGCCAGCTCACGCGTACCAGGTATTTTGTGCTCTGGATTGCTTGGTTATCTAGTTCAGGTGTGCTGGCATCTGTGAGCCACCGATCTTCAGGGCGATTTTGTTAGCCTCACGTTATGAAGATGGCCCATCACTGGCTCATCGCTTCCATCGCTGCTGCCGCAAAGCTCCGAAGAGATCCGAAGATGCCCAGTCCATCTCGTCTTCACTCCTGTGCCTCCCAGTGAGTGCTACAGAGCTCTACATGCCTCGGCTGAAGAGCAGCTTCTACCCCAGAGCACTGACGTTTCCAAACACACAGTGCTCACTCCCTCCTTTATAACAGAACCGCTACTGTAACTGAACTGGACCGCAGTTACACTATACATGATGGCACTGGATGTATTACATCTTAGCCACTCTATTATATATTTTCCACTGTATTATATCTTATCCACTGTATTATATCTTAACCACTGTTTTCATTGCCACCCTTCAACTGCATCTCAGTGCAGTGACAGAAACACATGCCTTCAATAATCACGTGCCGTTGGCTTTCTTGCTTCCTGTACTTTATTCTTATACATTTTATTCCTTATTTTAATTCTTTTATTTTTTATTCTTCTTTATTTTGGGTATGTATATTTTACATTTTATTTTATAATCATCTAACCTGTAGTTGTTCTATAGTTTTATCCTTCACTGTACATCCACAGGCTTGCTCCAAATAACATCTCGCTGCATTTGTACAGTGATAATAAAGGTATGTTATCTATCTTATCTTAAAATGCGGAGTCTCTGGAGATCTACAAAGAACGTGTCGAGAAACACTTTTGTTTTTTATTTCTACTTGTCTAGATATCCAATAAGTTGGATGTACAGTTGAGTTATGGAAAGTCTGCCTGTGAGCTGTTTATTTACTGAGTTAATTTACTAATGGGTGTCGTCTGGACCCTGTTACAAATCAGTATTCTGCTGAGGCAGGGGGGAGTTTCAGTCGATTGGCAATGAACACTGTCTGTGGCGCAGGTACCTTCCAGGTTTTGTGAGGAGTGGGCAGATCGCTGGTTATTAACAGTGCCAGTTCCGTGCTTCCGGGGACCGTGGAGGCGGTATGGATTAGGGAACCGATATCAGGAACGCTATGTGTCACTACGTGAAGGTGGTTCCTCTTGACAAAAAGTTTGTTGGAAAAATGGTGATGGGCTACAGTTTTGAAGCTTTCACTTGGGATTATCGTTAGGAATGTGTGATGGTTTATAATATCATGCTGGGATCAGACAAGGAGATAAGTCATCTTTTAAAATAATGGGATTCAGTATTATTATTATTATTATATGAGTTATGAGTATAATTTTTGTTATTATTATATAGATTTAAGATATTTATTTGTCATATGCACAACTGCACAGTACAGTGGCAGTGAATTGTTATTAACAGCTCCATTCTTCTCCATAAAAACAAATAATGTTTGTTATTATTTTAAGCCACAGCTGTTAAAGTATGTTAGGATGTTAAGGTATAGTTATATGCTGCTTACGAACGCATTTTGAAGGTGCAGTGAATGTTTTATGTGTGTATTATAAAGACATTATGAAGGTGCACTGAATGTTCTTTGTATGCATTATAAAAGCATTATAAAGGTGCACTAAATGGTCTACGTATGCATTATAAAGGCATAATGAAGGTGCACTGAATGTTCTACGTATGCATTATAAAGGCGTTATGAAGGTGCACTGAATGTTCTACGTATGCATTATAAAGGCATTATGAAGGTGCATGGACAGTATTCTCTGTTGTCTGTCTATTAAGTGTTGCTGGCTGTAAAACAAATTGCCCCCCTGGGGATAACAATAAAGTTGAACAACTTCACTGAATGTTCTTTGTATGCATTATAAAAGCATTATGAAGGTGCACCAAATGTTGTACATATGCATTATAAAGGCATTATGAAGGTGCCATTCATATAAAGCATTAACTTTTATTCATTAATCTTCTTTCAATTTCTATTGAAAGATGTAAAGTTTAAGTATCTTCCAGATAAAAGCTCTGCTGTAAGTTGCTCACCATGCAAATACTGACACTGCTGAGCTGTTCATCGAGGCCTTCACAAGAAGATGGCTTTCAGCGGTGGTTCATAGTCCTGCGCTACCCTGGGCTGGAACTGGCAGGATTCCCCTGAGAGTGGGCAGGCCTGGGCGCCTCCTGGTCACACCACCTGCATGGACAGCAAGTTTTCATCTTCAAAGCATTGCATTTTACATTTTATCATTCAGTTCTGTTCTTATAGCATAGACTAAGAAAGCACATTGTTCTCAGTAAGCTTGATGGCTGACTAATCCCTGTGAATTCGTAGCTCCCCGTCACGTAGTCACGTATTAACGACCCGTCAGTCCATTTTGTTCTGGTCTTTTGTAACCATGGCCAATCCAAACACTGACTTTCAATATCCAATCAGAGAGGGTTCTAGAACCTACTCCAAAAATCATGGGGTACGGGGTAGATGGAGCAGCAGCCCATTGTGGGGCATTCAGGCGGACATGCCCCAAGGCTGCCTTGAAGTCTGTAGGACGGACCATGCACATGGGGCCAGATTCAAGCCCCCGGAGGATCCTGCTGCTCCGAAGACTTCAGGAGAAGGATAGAGATTTGGAATATAAGAAGCCTCTCCCATTAACGGAAGCACTGCCCATTTCCTCCCCACCCAGCAATACACATAAAGAATACAAAAAAAGGGGCGGAGCCATCCAACAACCTAACAGGATCGTAACACATTTTATAAAGTTCCTTTGCAGACTCTTTTGTCCTTTGGGTTAATTTGTACCTTTGGAAATATGCATGCACAGGATCATAAGAATTTGCAGCATTTTATCAAATTAGCCAGTAGGGTCGTTGGAGTTGATAAGGTATGATGAAACAAATTTCAGATGATACTACACATCCTCTGTTTTTGGAGTTGGTCAAAAGCAGTAGGTCAAATCGCAGAATTCTGCAGAGCGTAATCAGAACAACAAGGTATCATAAGTCATTGTGCCGGCAGCAATTAGACTGCACAAAAAAAGACTAAGTATATCTGTTGTACTTTAATCTTATCTTTTTGCATATCCATGCAGTTTGATTCATTCACTTGCCCTTTCTGCATTTTTGTTATGTTTATAATCTGGTATGTTTACTGTTTGTTTTGTCACCTGTTTGAATATTATTTGTCACGTGAGATGTGCAATGACCTTGACCATGACCATGACCTTGATCTTGACCATGACCATGACCATGACCATGACCTTATTATGCACGGAGATATAACATGTAATACACTTTCCTGGGGGAACCTAATAGATGCATTCTCAGCTCGATGTGATCAAAGCTCACGAAGAAAATCTAAAGTTTTAGATAAAGCAGGATGCTCAAGGGGCCTGAATTGACAGAGATATGATGTGCTTACACATTTAACACATTTTTTGATAAAAATACAGGATATTTCTTGCTTGTCCTATCTTTCAAAAATTGCATTGAAGCCTACAAAAACCCCACCTAAACTATTGATACAAAAATTAAGCAAGCACCCCCCCCCCCACTGGACAATACCACGGGGGCCCACAGTCAAGCCCAGTTGATTTCTAGTCCCAGTCAAATCCTGCTTTTTACTACTAAAACGTTGCATGTTATTTAATCTAGCTGGCTGATAAAACCATACTGATTCATGTGAGTAACTGTAGAGTTATATATTTGAATTACCCAAATATTGACTTTTTTGGAGATTATTCCTGTTACTGCTGCTACAGTGTTGATGCTGTTTCTTCATCACTGTCTGTCCCAGTATCTGATTTATTATGAAATGACACAATTTCCCTTCTTTCAGAGCTGCTCTGTTTGATGAGAAAACTGTGACTGCCTTTGGCTGCTGCAGTGCTGGTCCGCCCACTGTATGGACTGCTGTGTTTAGACCATGGACATCACCAATGTTCCACTGCGGTCCTCCTGCTGTGCAGTAATACTGCAAGGAGACCAGGAGCTACACAGAATCATGAAACAGCTTACTGGAACATAGCATGGTCATTGAGGTCTTCGCACTGGCTGAGATGGCTTTCAGTGGTGGGACCGTCCTCTTCCCTGAAGTGGTTTGTCGTGTGCTGGGTACGGCAATGCACTGTAATCAGTGCACACTCCTTACCTCCTCCTTCTCCTCTTGAGTAGACAACGTTCATAAACCGAGAACTAACCAGACTAGACCATGTCGCTTAATATGTTAAGCCAAAATACTTTTTTTAAAACAGAGGCAGCAATTCTAGCTCTGCCTGTCATCAATATCTAGCTCAAGGCCAATTTAGAGAGTTCTTCAAGATTAACAACTTAGTAAGAGGACTCTTTATCTATATAGATAATGTGCTACTTCAGGTATGAAAGGATTATGGAAAAGCTTATTCTTTAATGAATCTTAAGACGAAGATTCACTTAGTGCCGTGATCCTTTTGGGACACTCGACCCAGGCCCCCCACCCCAAGCCAAAAAAGTCCTCTATCTCTTTTCCTGGAAATTAAAGGGGGAAAACAATCCACAATCTGATAACTTACTGTTAATCGTGTTTACTGGTAATCTACACCAAAACAATTCCCAGTTAGCATTCTTCAACGGACCAGTTACATTTTGATATGTCAAGTGCATGACCTAGTTTAGGGTGGAATTCATCTTTTGAAGTGAATCAGAAGAGGAAAATGAAACATTAAATTAGCTGATGTCACTGCATATGGATGCCAAGGAATTTATTCATCGTAGTCCTGAGACTTTAGGGTCAGATTAGTAGAAATTCTTGCCCAGTTAAATCCCTGCAGATGTGTGTGGAAATGAGCTGATGGTCCATTTTTATTACATGGATATTACCACCAAGGGCGTAACTTCGGGTTGAACACTGGGGGGGGTTGAGGTCTCCACCCATTTAAGGGGTCCAAGGGGTTCTATTCACCAGTTTTTATTATATGGGGAGAATTATTACAACCCCCCCCATCCCCCTGTAATTTATGCCTTATGCCTACGATTACCATATTGGCACTGACCTTCAGGCTGAGAAACCAGCATTGACATTATCAAAACAAAGTGACAAAGTGTTTATAACGCATGGATTTCTGTGTTGACCCCCCCCCCCCCCCCCCCCCCATTCACATATCTTATCACCCCCTGTGAAATGCTCAACATCATGGGATTTCAGTACCATTCCGGAGGGGTCATTTATTATAGGATTTCATTATCTAAAAATGGTCAGTTGCATTAAGAGCCAGTGGAGGTCTGCAGAGGCAGGAATCTGAGCACAGGTGTGATGGACATGGGGGACACAATGGTTTTCTCCAGTCATTCCAGTGAAGCTTCTCGCTTGATCATTTATCAGGCTGCGGGGCGCTTCACTCTTGGCTCCATCTGGGTGTGATGTGTTTTGCCCACAGCTGGTCTCATACCAATGGGGGCACGTAGACATCTTTCCTTAAAGACACTTTCTGTTAGCATCACTTCATCCGTGCACCCAGGCAAGCAAGCATTTCTGCAGGTTCTGCCTTGAAAATATGTCCAATATGTCCAGCCTCACAGTATATCCTCAGCACCGCGTTAAACATGCCTGCCTTTTCGTTTTTCCTTCCTTTGGTGTATCGGTCTTTTGTGTTGTTATACATAGCTTGCTTAGGATGTGTAATGCAGAACTTTGCTATGTCTTTGATACGCATTCATATAAAACGTACCTACCAATATTATTACAAGCCATAAAATACCATCCTCAGCATGTCCTATATACACTTTGACCCTTAATATTTAAACAATAAATTAAGAAATTTTTACTGGCCCAACTGACTCCTATTATGTAGGATTTTATTTTAATGACCTCATATATACTTTATTTCCTGCTGGCTTTAATCTCTGAAGACATGGCTTGTCCAACCCATTACTTATCTAGATAGATTTATCCTCCCTAGAATATGCTAAAAAAATCCCCATGAGCTTAACAATGGCAACCTGAAAAAAAATCCCTTATTGGGAAAACACCAAAATCCTCAAGAGATGATTCATTACATAACAAAGGCAGATCCAAAGAAACCACATGTTAAGATGTAATTTCCCTGAGTTTGCATGAATGGAATGCGCTTAGTCAAAACAGGGAAGATTGGAAACACAGATCAGGGTTATGCTGCAAGTTGCACTGTTGTCAAAGAAACAGACTTAATGGTTATGAGTTCATATCCTGTGTCCCAGTCACTGCTTCAGAGAAATATCCAGCTGTATGAAGAGCAGAATCTAATATCATTTCAGCTAAATAGTATATTACTGTCATGCAGCCAGAACTTGCCTGTCGAATCTCGCTAAGTCATGTGGCTTCTCCAATCTTGCTGAACCAGTGACATTGTCCCTACATTCAATGACAGTCATTATTGTTACCATCTATGCACACTCTATACTCACCTACCCTGTGCAGGGTCGCTATATGCACTGTGGGAATGACGCACACCATTCACACACACAGTCAGCTTTATGGACAGTTTGGCAACTCCAGCAGACGACCCAGGGGAAACCTCACGACGACACGAGGAGAACATGCAGGCTCCACACATGGAAAGCCAGAGCCCAGTGGTGTTAGGCGACTGCGCTAACCATTGCGCCACCGTGCTACCTTCCATCCCCGTTAGTATAATATCATGTAATTGCACATGTCAAAAGCTGCAGTTCACACATGAGTCATGCATACCTTTTAAAATGGGAGTGATGGATTATTGCATGTTGTATTGAATGCATTCTTAAGGGCAGAGTGCTGGAATATTCTGTCTATGAAATAACTTTGCATTTTCCAATGCATGGACACAGTCAACCTGCAGCCTAGCCTATCACAGGGAGGGCCAGGCAGGAGGCCTGTGGCCTAGCCTATCACAGGAAGCGCCAGGAAGGAGGCCTGTGGCTTAGCCTATCACAGGAAGCGCCAGGGAGGAGGCCTGCGGCCTAGCCTATCACAGGAAGCGCCAGGAAGGAGGCCTGCGGCCTAGCCTATCACAGGAAGCGCCAGGCAGGAGGCCTGTGGCCTAGCTTATCACAGGAAGCGCCAGGAAGGAGGCCTGCAGTCTAGCCTTTCACAGGAAGCGCCAGGCAGGAGGCCTGCAGTCTAGCCTATCACAGGAAGCGCCAGGCAGGAGGCCTGCAGTCTAGCCTATCACAGGAAGCGCCAGGAAGGAGGCCTGCAGTCTAGCCTATCACAGGAAGCGCCAGGCAGGAGGCCGTCTTCATAATGCCAATCCTTCAGAGCACAAACGCCCACCACAGACATTAGCATTCACTCAATCTGGAGACCAGCTAAACCATATATCATGCAACTTTCGAAGGTAACACAGAATCAACAGAACCCATAGCCCTGAAGCTATGATGCCACCGCAGTATAAAATGAAAAATGTTTGTGAAAAACACTGTTATAAGCATAAATTATTACTGATTGTTATATGTGCATAAAAATGTCTGCACATTAATAGATCAGCTGCTAGTATATAATTATCTGGAGTGTTTTCACCATTCCTTTGGATGCTTTGGCGTGCAGCCAGCAAACCCCATGTGCAAAACCCCACATGGTTCATATAAGGCTATCAAGAATTTTTCTTATTCCAATTATGTATGGCAACACATAATATTTTATACAGTATGTTCTCTGTAACTCATACAGTAATTAAAAATGAGCTTTTACAGCTGTGTGGTACAGTGGGGTACTGGTATGGCTACCATATGGGGGTACTGGTACATGCGGAGAGAACATGCAAAGTCAACAGACATGATATTGAATATTGAAATTTATTTGGCAGAGGGTTTTCTTCAAGCTACGTTCAAACAGCACGTCACAAGCTAATGGCTGTGAAGCAGCCTTCAACAAAGAAGGTCTCCACTAGGCATAGGCTGCGCTTCCAATAAGTGTTGACGAGAATGGGATTCGAACCCACGCGTGCAGAGCACAATGGATTAGCAGTTCATCGCCATAATCACTCGGCCATCTCGTCTCACGTAAGCATGCCCCCATTACTACCAATTATTTATTAACCCATTAACTTACTAACGTAAATTAAATAGGACGTCTATAAGTTTTATCAGTCAATATATAGGTTTGCTAGCAGTACCGTCGTTGCGCTGTTTATCTGCAGTACGGTCTTGCACTGTATAAATAGTTGTACTACAGGGCAGTCAGTCCCTGATATTCATGCAGCAATGTTGGGGTTAAAAAAATCACGTGGGTTACTGAATGATATTGTCATCGGGACCCATAAAAGGACCCATAACTAGAAGATAGAAGACAGCAAGACTAGAGTGTATAAAAGCCCCTGCAGAAGGACATCCACCCGTCACTATCCCGGTTCCCCAGCGTCTGGGCTGTCTCGCAGGTCCGTCCCGACACAAGCGATGATGCCTGTCTCCAGCATCATGTGCGGAACCTTTCTGCTCCATTTTTTCCTGTGTCTGCACTCCGTACCGATAGCGGACAGGAGCGGCAACAGGTACAAGTCAGCGACGGTGAGTCAATGTGAGCCGCCTGCGCTAGAATGCAAAACTTAGCCCTGCATGCAGCATCGTTAAATACCTAAACGCGCACTTCACTTTTCACCGAAGGGATGTAGCACTGGAATTAAGATTTGGAAGTATGTACATGTACTAAAAAATACTTTGCAGTTGCAAAATTTTGCCTGCACCTGTAATATATTTAAGGTATGTCTTAATAACAGCAAAGTACAGTTAAGAAATAATATATTGCGATATATGTAAAGTGTATTCTTACATTATATGTATTTTCCACCAAATTAAAATAAAATAAAAAGTACTTTTAACGTGTTCCAGTTACTGGGATTTAAGCATCTGATTTTCTTGACAACTCTTAAATTGACCAAGGCGAAACTTCCGCTGTGTTTGTAATTGACCAGAGTTATGTTTGAAGTTTGCGACGCTCGAGTAAATCTAGTACGATCTTAAACTCCAGAGACTGAATAGAAGCTGCAATAACTCGTATGTCTGCCAAGGTGCTCTTTCAGCGCTAGCAGACGGATACCTGGCATCTCACTTGCAGCAAACCGTTACTTCAATTCAATTCAGTTCAATTCAGCTTATTATTATATAGCGCCTTTCACAACAGAGTCGCCCCAAGGCGCGTGTTGTGCCGCGATACACCATTAAGACAGAATAATACAAATAAACAGAGAAAAGAAAAGACAAATAAATTAAAGAAAGAAAGTCAGATGACAACGTTGGCGATTAGAACATATTTAATTAAAACCATAACTTTACGTCGTTACACAGCAGGTTTGCCGTTTAGTAAAATGCATTTGTTTATTATTATTATGTATTATTAAATTATGACAGATATTGCTCATTTCCCCCATTCTCCCAAATTATTTGCATGTTTTAAAATAGTTGTGAGAGGTTTCACGGATTACTGTCTTCCATTTACGTAGCTGAGAGGATGCCCAACAGGACTAAAAAAAGGAAAAATAAAACAGTGGGACAGCTGTGAATGAGTGGGGTGGGGGCGGGGGGGGGGGGGGGGGGGGGGGGAAAGTCCTGGGAATTTCTTTTCTCACATTCACTGTTGTGTCTGTAAAGCACAGCATAGACAAGGTGTTCCCCGTTGTTAACGGAATCACCAGAGCATTCATACTCAGTGAGTAATGGTCACACAAAGTCGATTGTTTGAAAAGGGGTTTGTGGAAAGGAAAACTAACATTTTCCTAGTGGGACTTGTGCATCACCCATCTTCCATAACTGCATGTCCTGATGGGATTGTGGAAAGTCATTACTGAATCCCATTCAGAGACATGGGGGGGAGCGGGGGCATGGATACCCTGGTAGATTCAGGAGCCCCCAAATCTACTGCTGGGGGACCTCCGCCCTGCTCGGGAAAGTCCACTAACTGGGGAACACTACTGGGAACTTCTCTCTACCACTGGACCTATATTGTTTAAACTGAAGGTGTCCATCAGAATTTCTAGCTGCACCCCTGATCCCCTAAAGCAGTGTTTCCCAACCCAGTCCTCGGGGAACCCCGGACAGTCCATGTTTTTGCTTCCTCTCAGCTCCCAGTGGGCCTGCACCAGGTATTCGGTGTTCCTGATTGGCTGGGAGCTGGGAGGGAGCAAAAACGTGGAGTGTCTGGGGGGTTCCCCGAGGACTAGGGTGGGGAACACTGCCCTATAGCACAGGACAGGCAACATCTTGGACTGGGTGCTTGTCCACTACAGGGCATATGCATGCATGCAGACACACATACAGAGGAAAATCACGACGTTGGTCTTTTCTTGACCTTGCCGTTATCCTCAAGGTCAAGGGATGCAAAAACACATGTGAATCTGACTCCATGCATCTCTTTACCTTTAACCACTCTGTGTTATAAGGCAGATTAGTATTTCTCTGTAGCTTGACATGTGACGGCTGGAAAACGTGTGTAACTCCCAGCTTGGGCTTGTTCAGAGAAAAAAATCCATTTAGATTGACCTTCTGGTGACAATACCAGTTAATTAATGGTCTCAGTGTGAAAATGTTTTGCAAAGATTGTAGCGTAAGGGTGCGAAGAATGAAAATGGTTGCAGATTTTACTTTAAATACGCACGTTATGCAGCATACATCAGAGGCTGTTATTGGCAGCTGTCTTGTGCTGTAATGTTTGCTTTGAGTTTTCTGCATGCAGTGCGAACAATAAACTTAAATTCAACATGTGGGTTGTCCCTGAGGGCTATGGGAAATCATCCGATCGCAATCCTGGAATGTTATGCATGACGATAGCAAGAGGCTGTTTGCTACTTACATTTCGGAAGCTGT
This sequence comes from Brienomyrus brachyistius, assembly GCF_023856365.1. Lineage (NCBI taxonomy): Eukaryota > Metazoa > Chordata > Actinopteri > Osteoglossiformes > Mormyridae > Brienomyrus > Brienomyrus brachyistius. The sequence continues at coordinate 4,502,704 of NC_064534.1, read as the reverse complement.
GGCCGACCATTTCCATGACCACATGCTCAGTGCGGGAAACGGCAGGTGACATTATTGGTAGGTTACAGAAGCAATCAAATAGCATCCTGTGACCGCTTAGCTTTGCGGCTAGTGGGTGACTTCCGCTCAAAAAAAAAATGAAAATAATAAAATCTGGACATAAAAAGGAGGGACGTGCAGCAGCTCTGAACCAATCTTTTCATCTACTGAGTCTCTTCCTGTCCTAGTGAAACAATTTCTGAACTCCCTGTAATCAGGTTTTGTGCACTCTGATGGAATTAGGCATATCTTCTCTGGATTTATCATGGGTAAATATTTATTCAAAATGGATTTCCTGCCTCCTGGACGTTCTTTATCTTATGTGACATTTCCTTTTTCTTCCAAGGGTGGAAGGGCTATGCTTAGCAAACTGCAGAGAATTTATGAAATTGCACAATGTTTTCATATAATGCCAGCTTGTGTGTATATATATATATATATATTGTTTTCTAACTTTGTATGAGATTCAACAAAAATAAACAGAGGAGGCTGCAAAAAGTAATTTATAAGGAGTATCAGGAAAAAAGAAAGACTGTGAAATGTGAGGGTTTACCTGCTGGTGCTGAGTTTTGCTGCCAGCTGATGCTTTGCCTAGTGTCTGTGCTGTGGAGCAGTAAAGCAAATTATGAGGCAAATAGATACAAGGGATCCCGTGAGCCCCCCCCCCCCCCCCCCCATTAGCTTCTTATCATTACTTCCTGTGTATGTGCCAAATCATCGGCAAACACGCAAGCCTGCCATATCCAGGATATTAATGTCTGGCATCAGGACCAGTGGTGACTCTGGCCGAACAGGGGCACAGGGAATCTGCCTGTCAAAAGAGAGCTTTTTCCATAGGTGGTCTGACATGGGCTATTCGACCTCCCCAAATGAAGGCAGTGCACCCCAGTCTAACAAAAAACATCAAGTTTCAAGGTTTGTTGCTCAAGTGTTCCGAGGAATGCGGTGAAATTCTTATGCTAAAGGTGCATGTGGGGACAGTAGGAAAAACTGCAGTGCGATACAGGACAAACATCAGTGCCATAGTGGACAAACTGCAGTGCCATACAGGAGAATCAGCAGTGCCATAGTGGACAAACTGCAGTGCCATACAGGAGAATCAGCAGTGCTATTGTGGACAAACTGCAGTGCCATACAGGAGAATCAGCAGTGCCATTGTGGACAAACTGCAGTGCCATACAGGAGAATCAGCAGTGCCATAGTGGACAAACTGCAGTGCCATACAGGAGAATCAGCAGTGCCATTGTGGACAAACTGCAGTGCCATACAGGAGAATCAGCAGTGCCATAGTGGACAAACTGTAGTGCCATACAGGAGAATCAGCAGTGCCATTGTGGACAAACTGCAGTGCCATACAGGAGAATCAGCAGTGCCATTGTGGACAAACTGCAGTGCCATACAGGATTGATGTGACCACCTGTCCACTCATTTAGTCGTTGAGTCATATTCGGTGAGGTATACTGGCTGCGCACTATTGCCTTTGTCATCGTAACATGCTGAATGACAAGAAAGTGAACGTAGGGTGAGAAATAAATGGTCTATTTGACCAGCAGCTGTAGCATTAACTAATCTCATCCAAATACCAACAGACATATCTGCAGCAAACATGTCATGGGGGGGGCCTGAGTGATCCCAAGCAGCACAGGGGGTACATGTCGGATGGGGTGCCAGGCAAAATATTTTCTATTTGAACTTTCTGTTCCTTTACTTACACTAACCATTCTGTTGTATATTTCACCCCAGGTCACAGATTTGCTTTCTGAAGTTGGTATAGATTCCAGTGCAGGACGGTTAAAAAGAATAACAGCCAATCAGAGAGTCGACCTGTTCTGTACCCATATAAATCTACAGAACCAGTTCTCTGTTCTGTGCGAGTCGGTCATTTCTACCACCCACAAACTTATGTAATTTGGAAAATGTATATTTCCTAGACGTTGATGATGAGTTCAAATAGTAAAGGAGAGATTGTTTGGACCATGTGACAGCTATGCAACAGTTATGAGACAATTGTCATTTTTGCAGCTATCCTCTATTATTGGCTTTGCAAACATCTTTGAAATCAGAGGTGCAGAGAATGGGACAGGATGCAGAAAGGGATGCACATGAGTAGGAGCATAATCTTTTATGTCAGTTCCTCTGAATATGGTCACCCACAGTGGCAGATAAAGTCTCAGGAAACCAGACTCAGCTGATCAGTGCTTTCTCTATCCTCAACTAACCAGGACTGCAAAGGAAAGACAAGTGACTCAGGCGAGACATGGATTCAGGGTCCACTCTTTACCAAGTTTTCATCTTTATGTCTAGGAACATTAACCTGGTGGAACTGTGCCTTTAGTACAGGGAGACAAAAATATGCATCAGTATCATCTTCATCATCCTCCCCATCATATTTTTCTATTTTGATCTCCACATGCTTCCTGATAGCAACAAGAGAGGCTCTGGAGACAAAACAAGAAGTCAAGCAAGGATAACGTCGAGCAGGAATCCAAGAGTAGCATCTGCCCAGTTTATCATTTCACTAGAATTCTCTTTTTCCCCTAAGTGCTGATGATCCCATGAGACCTGGGTACCTCAGAGAGATGTGGAATGTAGAGAAATTCATGGCACGAGGAGAGGAGCTAATTACAAGCTGTGACGTTTATTTGTTTTCCAGGGAAGTTATTGCCTCTGTGATCTGATGAATCTTTGAGCTTCACTGACCTTCCTGCTGCACCTCTTATCCCTAACGCTCCTTCCCGGATTTTCCAGGAATGGCTGGAGAAATCACATGACAACTACCTGAAAAAAAATAGGGGGCTACCTCACATACAGGACACTCTGAAGGAGTCCCGGGTCAGGGGACACCTGCACGGAGGGCTACCCTGGAGAAGTGGCTCCGTGCCCAGGCAGAGACCCCGCTGTGGTGTCCCAGACTCCCCAGTGCACCGAGGGCAACGGCGACAAAGGCGGTTTGTGCTCACTGGGAAGAAATGGCTGAACAATGACCTCACCTACAAGTAAGAACGTCCAAATAACCTCTCAGAATGATCTGCAGAAGGTAGAATGTAGGGCTTCCTCAGTTCTGCTCATTTGATCTTAGTGTGTTTAAATTTAAACAGAATAGTCAGCAAAAACACCCCATTACAGAATTCTTCCTGTGATCACGTCCATGGTTTCCAAATCCTTCCTGTTTGTTTTTCACCACCTGCTCCTTTTCACTAAAATGATTCCAGTGCGGGTTCACAGCTTGCGCTGGTGGGGGGGAGGCACACTTGTCACATTCCAGCCCCCAGCTAAACATCAAGTCTGCTTGCATGAAAAAAGCAAATCAATGACTTTCTTTGCCCCCTCCCACCTCATGCCACAGCTCTTTCTCAAATTCTCAGAAAGGTGTCTGAATCTTTTTAGTCCGGCATGCTTAGGAATATTCTATGACTGGGATGTCTTTGCTGTCAAGCATTAGCTCAGAGATTACAGCACCTACCTTCTGTGAGCTGTCCACATAAACGCCACACTTCCACTTTAATTGACGAGTCAAATCAAATAAAGCTGAGCTCAGATAGTAGAGAAGGTGACAGCTTAAAGACGAAGAAGCGTAGCTGTAGCAAAGCATCATGGGTACTTGTATGCACCATCAGAAAATGAAACATAACTTGCATCTCTTCCTCAGAATCGTGAATTTCCCGTACCATTTAAGCACGAGAAAGTGCGTTGGGTCATGAAGGAGGCGCAGCAGATGTGGAGCAAAGTCAGCCAGCTCACCCTAACCGAGGTCAACGATGGACCATTCTGACATCACCATTGACTTCCTCAGGTGACGGGGGTTTCTGCTTAGACCCAGGGGTGAACAATCAAGTAGAGTGCAACTCTGTTGAAAATGCAATCTGAAACTCCTTTAGGTCAACTGATAGAGACTTGTGCTGATAAATCAGAGCTTGGAGGAGTGGGGTCTTCCTTCTAGTGTAAGCCTTCGGAGCAGTGTGTGGCTCAATAGACTAAGCCTCTGCCCGCGCTCTGAAGGTAACGGCTTTCAAACCCAGCATCTTTCAGCACCACGCTGTTCTATTCATCTGTGTTTCACAGTGCAGTCCTTGGGGGGTACACAGTCCGCCTTTTTGCCCTCTTCCAACTCCCTGCTGGGGGCTGAGAAGGAGCAAAACATGGACTGTCAGCAGGTCCACGAGGACCTGATTGTGAAACACTGCTTTTCATGATTGTGGCAGACCCCTTGCAGAAACACCGCACAATAAACCTGTGAAATGTTAACTTATTTTTGTCCCAAATAGTGACAGGTGGGAACCCATCATAAGGCAGACACAGAGCAATCACACAATGCCCTAAACTGAAGGGTTTTAGGTTGTCAGGGAGGACCCAAAGGAATACAGATAGAACCTGCAAACTCCATATAGAGAGCCTAGTGTAGGAATAATACAAACAACCCAGGAGGTGCGAGGCCACAACCCTCATAAGCTAACCACCATGGGATTCAAAATATGTTAATGTGCTTTCCGGTTTATTTCATGCTTAACTGGTACTTATTTTTCCCAGTCCTGGAAGCAAACTATGGCTCATCCGAGGCACTCCCAAGTCAATAGGGACTCATCCGGTACATCCCCAGTGAATTGTTTGGGGTACTACCAAGTCAATAGGGACTCGGAGGGTGTTGAAAATCACTGCACGATGTGTTCAACACGTACATTGTACCGTCACACATTGTGTCACCTGTCATTACCCGCATGCGGGCCTCAACTATCATGCCCTTAGCAAAACCGCAACTCGTTTTTTCCACAATTTCTGCAGAAGTGTTATCATCTTGGGGGGCTGCTAGTTTACTTATCGCCAGGGGCACGTTGCAACAAGCCACAGCCTACAGCATGACATAATACAACAAAAATACCTCCAAGCATTCTGCTTCAATAGTCAAATTGTCTGTTGTATGATGAATGTGGACGTTTACCAAACATAATTAAATCAACACCTGAACTGCAATAAAACATCCACACAGATTTTGTTAACCCAAAACTGGAAAAGTGTAGGGCCGGTCCCCTCTACCCCTGTGGCAGGGGGAGCTGAGTGACCACAGAACTGAGAGTTTAACAGAAGCAGCTGTGAGGATGTTTTCATGCCTGTTAAGGCAGCCTTTGTAAATGTTCTCACACACCGGTGGCTCAGTTCCAGTGCACACCACTGAATGCTTGGGTGGGGCAGGACACAAGGACAAAAGCAAAAATGCAAAACATATGGAACATGTGCTGTAGCTAAGGTGAGTTTTCATTGCCGCCCCCTTCACCACAACTCCTGCTCCTACAAGAGACTTTTCTGATGAAGCCTGGAATAATGGACAAAATCAGATCTGTGGATGTGTCAGTTAACAGGCTGTCACTCAGGTCTCTGCTGTGTTTCCCCAGGATCTATGTTTTCTGAGTCTAATGAAAACATGCAGAAAAATATCTGATGTCCTTCTGCCACTTAGCTCCACTTTTGCTTCTCAGAACGAAGTCTTCCTTTCCCCAAAGGCTGTGGTCTGGTTCCCATGAATCCACCCAAACAACAGCAGCAATTAGAGTGGCAACAATGTTTTCTTTTCTGTCCCAAACCTCAACAAAAACAAGTCTTTTACCAGCTTTACCAGCTACCCTTCAGGCTCTGATGCTGCACGCTTATCGTGTGCCCTCTCCCTCCCTGAGGCCACGCCCGATGATGGCCTGATGATGATGTGTGGCTGTTGAGCTTGTCCTGCCCCAGTAGGGTTCCATCTGCATTGTCCTGAGCAGAACATGAGGACACAAACTGCCCGAGACCAACGTCAGGTTCACAATATATCAATGCAATTGTTTGCAGGTTTTCCATCCAGTGTTTCTAAAAAGACCTGCACCTTTTATTGTTGGATTGCAAATCTGCATGATCAGTGGGTATTTCACAAAGCAGGATTTCTTCATAAGCCAGATAATGTACACCAAATGTTAAGATTGTCCAATAGGAATGTCACTTACCTGTCTTCCTATTGACCAGTTTCAACGTTAGGCTTAAGCTATCCAGCTAACTGGGAAATCCTGCTTTGTGGAATACCCCCAGGGCTGTCCAATTTGTTTGTATACAAGCTTTAAGTTCTGCCACTCATCGCTCTCACCTTGCTGCTGCCGGTGGGAACCTCAGTGAGATGCTATATATTTTCAGGCTTCATTCCCTCAGGCCAGAAGCAGAAAGGAATCAGTCCAGATCTGTGTTTTGCCAGCTGCTTTCTACACAAGGCTGTCTTGTGACGAGTCCTGATCACTTAATGTTGTCCTCCGATTCATGAGACACTGTCATAAGTTAACGGTCATCTCCGGCATTAGAAAGTCACTTCCACCCTCCACCTGGCTGGTTTCTGGTCGTTCCCAGTGTCTCCTGCTTCATCTTATTCTTGTGTCCTGCTATCTTACAAATTTTGAACCTGGAAGCAACCTGCTGCTCAGCATAGCCTTCTGCCAGCAGAAGCAAAATTACAAAAATGCAGATTTGTTTAAAAATATAGAGTGATCTCTTAATTTTTCCACAGCTGTATACAAGGCCAAAAATGGCTGCAAGTATTTGAAGAAGGCTGCATAGAATTTAATCTGAGTTTTTGTCTTAATGTTGACGAAGAGCATGTCACTGACGTCCTTCATTTGACTGCAGGCTGAGGCATGAAGATGAATTTCCCTTTGATGGTCCTGGAGGTGTGCTAGCTCACGCTTTCTTCCCCGGCACACCAAGGCAAGGGGACATCCACTTTGATGCCGATGAGAACTGGACTGTGGGGAATCGTGAGGGTGAGCAGGCAAAGCCGGCGTTTATTCACGGTTAGAAAGTGAATTTAGTGCTGGAGGTGCAACACTAACATCAAGGCTGAAGAACAAGAACACAAGCAGCTTTAGGGGGTGAAATGGATCCATTCTAGATCCCTTGTTAATGATGGCAATACACCCAGGTTCTCTGGATTTTGGATAAAATAAAGCAATGTTTCCCAGTCCAGTCCTTGTGGACCTACGGATAGTCCGTGTTTTTTCTCTCTCCCAATTCCCTGTAGGGAGCTCAGAGGGAGCAAAAAATGTGGACAGGGAGCTCAGAGGGAGCAAAAATGTGGACAGGGAGCTCAGAGGGAGCCAAAAATGTGGACAGGGAGCTCAGAGAGAGCAAAAAAATGGCCCAACTATGGGACCCTGAGGAGCGGATTGAGAAACACTGCTGTACAGCCATTTTTGGGAGCAGTGTTCTATATATAGAATGTTCATATGTATATAATGTTGTACAAGCATGTTGTACAAGAAGCAGAAGTGCAAAGTTCAGGTTCAAGAAAGTACAAATCCAGACCAAGATTTTGTTTCAACCAACCAGTTGAGTACTTTGTGACTGACTCTTTATACTGAACTGGCCGGTTGAGACAAAATCTTGGTCTGGATTTGTACTTTCTGAACCTGAATTCTCCTCTGAGAAGAAGCGATGCATTGCCAATGAATGGAAGGAGCAGGAGGTCACTGTGTCTCCCATCCCAAAGGCATGGACCTGCTCAACACAGCCACCCATGAGTTTGGCCATGCGCTGGGCCTGCACCACTCCATGGTCCCCGACGCCGTCATGTCACCGTTCTACACCTTCACTGACCCAGTCGCTCTGACTGAGGATGACGAGCAGGGCATCCAGGCCTTATATGGCAAACGGCCCCCCGCCATCGTCAGACCATATATGACGGAGACCAATGAAATCACTCCAGCTAAGGTAACAAACCCTGCCCCTTATGTGGCCAGTAACACAAATGTGCTTAGATGTACAGTCCTTCCCATATGGAAAAATATATATATTTAAACATATATCTGACATACATGTCTACTGTGTTGGTATATATACTTGTTGTATGTGTATTTGTCTTCCATATGGGAAAACAACACATATATTTACATACATGGCACAAATGTCCAAATACGTGCAATAAATTCGCCATATATGCAAATATATGTGATGTCAACCCATACGGAAGATACATAATATATATAAATATATGTAAAGTGGCCAAATTTTAATATTTGATTAATGTGAAATATACTGTAGACATATATGTCAAATAAATGTTTAAATATTTTTCTTTCATATGGGCTAACAGAGAGGTGGCATGGTGGTGCAGTGGTTAGCACTGTTGCCTCACACCTCTGGGACCTGGGTTTGAGTCTCCGCCTGGGTCACATGTGTGTGGAGTTTGCATGTTCTCCTCATGTCGTCATGGGGTTTCCTCCGGGTACTCCGGTTTCCCCCCACAGTCCAAAAACATGCTGAGGCTAATTGGAGTTGCTAAATTGCCCGTAGGTGTGTATGTGTGAGTGAATGGTGTGTGAGTGTGCCCTGCGACGGGCTGGCCCCCCATCCTGGGTTGTTCCCTGCCTCGTGCCCATTGCTTCCGGGATAGGCTCCGGACCCCCCGCTACCCAGTAGGATAAGCGGTTTGGAAAATGGATGGATGGGCTAACAGAGATTTTGCATGCAAACATACAACACATCCCCGTACAGTAGTAGTTGTGAACTCATTTCCAAGTTCCAAGTACCCTGTGTATTCGTCCATCCATCCATCCATCCATCCATCCATCCATCTTTCATTACTGCTTCTCCGGGATAAGGTTACAATGAGCCCAGAGTCTGTCCCAGCAATTAGCAATGTAGCATTATATTCTACAAATATTGTACAATTTCCTAAATACCTGGATCATTCAGCAGATCTCTTGTACACAGCACTGGCGTACATCTTCCATTTCTTGAAGAGCATTATGACTGTTGTGCCCTGTCTTGCAGCCTGATGCCTGCCACACAGATTTTGACGCAGTGTCCGTCATCCGAGGGGACCTCTTCTTCTTCAAGTCTGCTTACGTGTGGCGTCTCCGAGATGGGCACCTCCAGACCGGCTACCCCGCGCTGGCAGCCTACCATTGGCCTGGCTTCCCCAAGAGAATCGATGCCGCCTTTGAGGACATATTTGGAATGATATGGTTCTTCCAAGGTGGGTGATGTTGAAGTTCCTGGGCCTCATCCAGGAAGAGGCAGATTTTCCAAAATCAAAACACAGACATGGCCTGTCGATCATTAAAAACCCATCTGGTCGATCTTTCACCCTACAGCTTGATTTGCTTTCTAAAAATCTGTAATTCAGATTTTTTTCTCCTCCTACTCTTCATATTGAATCTCAGCATGGGCCTCCCTACCAGGTTGGGCCATGTTGTTCAAGCCATCTTCTTATTCGTCTGGCTGCCTGAATCACATTTTAGAAACACACTGTCGAAGGTTTGCAGTTCAATATCCATTCGTTTACGTTAAAGCAAGAAGTGGAGCGACGTCAGCATATGCAATGACCTACAGAGCATATACTGTAGACCTAACATAATAACTGGATACTTTCTCTGCCAGTTATAGCTGAGGATATCACTGAAGGAACTGGCATTAATTCTTAGATTTGCAACCATAACATGTGCTGACAACGGTACCATCTTAATAGCAACAGGATCAAATCATATAAAATAAAAGCATTTCATACAGTCTCAGACAGACTGAAAAGCTAACAGGAAGATTCGGGTCTCATGATCACATACAAACATCGTATTATAATAATAATAATAGATACTTTATTGATCCCCGTGGGGAAATTGTCTTTACGGCTCCGTCAACTTGCTCTTTGTAGAGTAAGCTGTCCACAAAGGGCAGCTACCTGTAACGGCGCCCAGGGAGCTGGGGGTTAAGGGCCTCGCTCAAGGACCCGCAGACGTGCTGAGGCTGGGTTTGAACCAGCGACCTTCTGATTCTCTACCTGTGTCCTTTCAGGCTACAATTTCTGGGTTTACGATGCTGAGAATCGGGTCAGGGGCCCGGAATCAATGAAGAGCCTGGGAGTTCCTGTCTCCGATATCCAGGCCACCTTCTCATGGAGTAAAAGCCAAGACCAGAGGACCTACTTCTTCAAGGACGATAAATACTGGATCTTCGATACCTCCAACAAGATGGTGGAAAGTCCACACCCATACAGCACGCAGAACTGGAGAGGATTCCCCAGGAACATCGATGCAGCCTTCCAGGACCAGCAAGGTAACAGAGACATTTGAAGTGAACATTACCAATTAGCAATCCTCGTAATGATGACTTTGCTGCTGTAGCGGTTTGGAAAATGGATGGATGGATGGAAGATATATATATATTGGAAGGGAAACTTCAACAAATCAGAATCTGGAACTTAAATCCATGAGACCAAATCCAGTTAAGGAGAGAACAGGTTCAGCAGAGACTTTCCAAAGGCCAGAAGGTTCTAATCTAAGCCTCTGTTATAAGTTAATTATGATTCTTAACTATTAATAACAAATGCTACCTGTTTGATCCCCTCTTCTTCACACCTTGTTATTGACAGGCTACGCCAACGTTCTTAGTGGAAGGCAGTACTGGAAGTTTGACCCAGTGAAAAAGAAGGTACTGGAAGGCTATCCCCGCTATATTGGAGTTGACTTTTTTGGTTGCTGAAGGTCTTAAACAAGCCTGTGGAAGAGCAGCATTTCCACACTGGACTGGCGTGTGTTGGAACGTCCTCATTAATGTCTGTCGCCCTCTGGTGTTCATATGTTATACCAGCCTCAGCGAACAGGAGACAGCATTTCCAAGTGCCACCGTTGTTTCCAGAAAGAACACTGTGAATCATCTTTAGATCTTCCACGATGGTACAATGTTCACATTTACATCCTTTCAGTATTGGTGGAAGGCCTTAATATCAGTATCAATTAGTATTTAATATCAACAATAGATGTAGTTAGCCAATAGTATTTTTTTACTCAGTAGGCAGCAAAATAAGTTATATGTGAATAAGTGAACTTGAAAGTCACTGACTCTCAGGAAAAAAAAATGAACATTTGAATATGTATGTCTGAACTAATGTTTAGACACTTCATATAGCAGCTGAAATCTTATTTGTTGAAGAAACAAACAGCATATCTACCTTTTACAAGAAGGACATGATTTCATAGTTCAGTTTTGTAGCAGTATAACATTTTCTGTTTGGAACACATCAGGTACTAAACTGCTTAGACAACAGCGGTGTGTGAATCATCCACACCTTAATACCTGTCTAACTTGTGTTATAAGCAGGAGTGTTTGCATAAAAATTCGAGGAGGATAACAACCATCAAACTGACTGCTGATCTATATTATATCTGTAGGTCACTCATTCTCTCAGGTTTGCGTATATCCAGCAGGAAAACTACTCGTTTTAAAACCCGACTGCTTTTCCAACATTTTTTTTCAACTGCAGGGGTATTTACAGTGTTGTAATGAACTTTAAACAAACATATAACCAGCCCTAGACTTATACTGTAGCCCCACACAGAAATTCACAATAACATTCATCCATCTTCCAACCTCTTATCCTGCTAACCCAGAAAGCACAGGGCTGGGGAACACCCTGCGTGGGATGCCAGCCTGTAGCAGGGCACACAGACACATCTTGGTACAGATTTGACACTTCTCTTATATATCAATAACAATGATCAGGGCTTTGCTAAGTCATTGATTGTATTTTGTCTGTGACCATGACCACAGTAAGTGGTTGGAAGATGGATAGAAAACATAGTAACATATTTAAATTTCTGTTCACCTAATATACATCTTGATGACACATATTTTTTTGTTCTGAAAAAAATGGCAAGTCCTAATTTTACAAACTATATGATAAAATCAATTTCAAGTTGTACCAAAAACCTAATTTAATCCTAAGGACTGGCTCTGCACGAAAATAAGCCCCAGTTTTGATGTAAATTGCAGCTGAACTACTGAACTCTGCCTTATGCAATATTACTGATACCTTCGGAAAAACCAGAGAGAATGTGACAAATAGTGCCGTGTGTCAGTGCTGGGCACCGATGGAGCTGCTGTTTTCACATTCGTTTTGTGGTGAGTTGATGGACCTGCGATTTCATGGAAGGGATGTGAAGAGGCTTCTTGAAGCTCTCCTGGCTGCAGTGTCTGCATTAGCACTGCTCAGCTCATGTATGTTTTCACTGTATGTGTATGTGCCCTGTCATGGACTGGCATCCCGTCCAGGGTGCGCCACAGCCTCATGCTTCACTGTCTGGGGACCGCACCAGGCTCTCCTGTGACACTGACCAGTAAACGCGGTTAGAAGACGGACCGACGAATTTTTTTAAGGGTATTTATGTTGTCTTAACACAACCGATCTTTTATTTTTCAAAATATCATATGTAAGTATCATGTATAAAATATGTTTAATATTTCGACATAAATAAAGGTAACGCTCGCTCAGGCTTTGATCCTCTACCTGTGTTGTCCTACTTTATCTGCTGAAAGCGCTTGTTGGCGATCAGTCACACGGAAATACAAGCTGCAGAACAGAAGCATGTACGCAAACACACAGTAGACAACAGATTAAGATGCCCTTAGTGGCTGGGATACGCATACGGGAACAATATACTTGGAGACTTATTCTTTACTTTCCACAAAACTTTAAGCTCAGGATCGATTTTCCTTAGCACCTTGCCTCTCACAAACATACCTAATTTCTCATGCACCATGTGCAAAATTACTTCATACCGTTTGCGCTACAGAAGCCTCATTTTATGCGGATAGTTACTTGCCGTTTAATGTGATTACAGTTACACGGTCATTTTAAGAAACATACCCAGTTTAATTATTTCCCCGGTGCCGACAGACCAATCAAAAAACGATACGTGTAGCAGTAACTAGCCCAGCCTCCGCTCGATCTCAGAATAGCAGCGGGGTGGGTTGGCCGGACTATGCAGTTTGTTTGGTTTACCTTTCCATCCACGTGGAGCCTCCGGACTGACAAACGCAAACTTCATAATCTCCAGTATCTCGTTTTACCATCTGATTGGTCAGATTCTATGTCAATCAGGTACGTTAGTCGTTGACTGGCTTAAAGTTTTAAAACGAACATCTATTTTGAATGCGATCGCTAGATGTTATATCAGTAACAGCTGATTGGCTGTAATACAGAAATATGCCATGCCATTGGTTTTTACATGTGTCATTCATCGTTTTCTCCCGGGTTTGCACTTACTGAACGGCTTCTTACTCGCTGAATTAGACGTGGGCGTTGCTGCTGCTGGAAAGTCAGGGTAACGCTCATCTTGAATTTAAAGGGGATATTGGCAAATACAACCTACTAGAGGTGCTTTAGTGATTTTTAAAACCCCATTCGGAAAGAAAGGACTACTATGGCACAAAGCTTTACGCAGGAGTATCTACTAATTCCAGCCGTCACCAGAGCGTATACGACAGCCTGCGTCTTAACCACTGCAGCCGTGGTAAGTACTTGGAAGGGAGTAGAACTATTCCGTAAAATAACTTTGTTCTATAACTATCCACTTGCACAAGTCATCAGCTGTGCATAACTATTTATTTAATCGCACACTGTACTGATGAGAATAAAGGTATTCTTTTCTTTTTTTTTGTTAATAAAACGCTTATTATTTTTCATAACATCAAACGGCATGACAGCGTGACAAGTGATCGATTTACACTTAATTCTTGCCACATAGCCAAGGGAGCAGATCTGTGTTTGGACGGTGGGTACATGTCACTAGCAGTATTGTGGGAGTGCTGTGTGTGGTTAGGGAGGCTGGTGGTTCGGGACCCATTTGGACCTTACTGGTGTTGAAATCAGTCCTGTGCCCTTGCACGAAACTATATTGCATACCTCAAACATGTATAATTTTACCAATCTAATAAACGTAGTTTTAAACATTATGTGGGTTTTTCCATTATTCCATCTGTACAGAAATTCTCTAATAACCGCAATTATTTAAGCATGGTTTTTAGAATTTTTATTTAAAACGGCTAAATTTATGATGCGTGGTACTAATCCCTTTACAGCAGCTGGAATTCATCACCCCGTTTCAGCTGTATTTCAATCCGGACTTAATTTTTAGAAAATATCAGGTAAGAATTTCCATTCGTTTCAATCCGTTCTATGAGTGAATACAAAATGGAACCGTCTATAAATTAACACTAAATGCGGTGCATATATTAACTTGCAAATATGCGTGTGTATTTCTTCCCAAAGATGTGGCGCCTGATAACCAGCTTCCTCTTCTTTGGACCCCTTGGATTCAGTTTTTTGTTCAACATGGTCTTTCTGTATCCTTTTGTCCGTTTTGAGCCTGTATGGAGATGTCCCCTACCTTTCTGAATTTATTTTTTGCTGACTGATTTTCTTTCTTGGTGTTTTTGTTTGGCATACAGACACCGAATAAAATCTCGTTTTCTTTTTTTAACAGATTCATTAGAGCCAATTTGCATAACTGTTTGTGCCCTCATCTCCACAGCTGTTTGCCAGTGCTGTTTCGCTTCCTTAGCTAGCGAGATTTCGATACTGCCGCATGCTGGAGGAGGGCTCCTTCCGGGGCCGGACGGCAGACTTTGTCTTCATGTTCCTGTTTGGGGGGTTCCTAATGACAGTATCCTTCTCATTCATATCTGGCACCGATGCTACGTCCAACCGCAGGCTCTCCTGGAAGATGACGCAAGAAAACATTTCAGACTTAGAGTTAATGACCCCACCCCCCACGCCCCCACAAACACACACACATTTTTTCAATATATAAAACATAGGTTCTCTCTCCCATAGTGAGCTTGGCTCTCCATAAATCTTGCATAGCGGTCAGGAGCCAGTTAGCATCAGTTGCTGACCCTGTATGTTTGCTAAGCTAATGTTGCTTACATACAAGAACTTAGCCGACCGTCACCGCAAAGAGACACTAGTTACAGTGAGCCGACCGTCACCGCAAAGAGACACTAGTTACAGTGAGCCGACCGTCACCGCAAAGAGACACTAGTTACAGTGAGCCGACCGTCACCGCAAAGAGACACTAGTTACAGTGAGCCGACCGTCACCGCAAAGAGACACTAGTTACAGTGAGCCGACCGTCACCGCAAAGAGACGCTAGTTACAGTGAGCCGACCGTCACCGCAAAGAGACACTAGTTACAGTGCGGTTCCCGCATGCTTCAGTTTTCCACTGCAGAAAGGTCGGCTCAGTAAAGGCGTTGCTCAGTTTGGAGAGCAACAGTGACGTCACGGCCATAGGTGTGCCTGTGTGAATGAATGGTGTCCCTGAACAGGACAAGCGGTTACAGAAAATGGATGGATGGATGGATATAGAATATGCCATGCAGATAGAATATACCTTCAGATAATCCATGCATATTGTGTATCATCGGTATCTCCATGCGTTTCGACCAATCAGATGGTAGTGATGCAAACAGCTCAGTTTAGTCACATGTCCATGGATACAGCTGTCATAATTTACAGTGGCTCGTGCCATAAGTGTGACTGCCACCATGTTCAGAGGAAACCCAGAACGAAACCCTTGGTGAGACACTGCCCCTTCTCCCCCACTGCCAGGCTCCACTCACAAGGGCCTAGATCACATTTTGACCTGGGCCCTAAGGCCCCCTTCACCAACTCTGGGCATTTAATATGTGTTGCTTCCTTTGACGGCTTCTTTGCAGATCTTTGGCCTGTTCTCCAACCTGTTCTTCCTAGGCCAAGCCTTCACCATCATGTTGGTGTACATCTGGAGCCGGCGCAACCCCTACGTCCGCATGAACTTCTTCGGCCTCCTCAACTTCCAGGCTCCCTACCTGCCCTGGGTGCTCATGGGATTTTCCTTGTTGCTTGGCAACTCGATTGTCATTGACCTCCTTGGTACGTTTTAGCTTTAGTGGGAAAAATGACTTTAGTCGTTAGGAGAACAGTGGGGTGGTTTCCTTATCTGATAAGGAACGGCAGAAAACGACTGAGGCAGGAGGTCACGTCTTGCATAGCATGACCTCTGTCAGATGGAGTAGATGTAGTCCAAATGTGGCACTTTTGGTTGAATGGGCAGCCTAGTCAGTGGTGATATGCTTTAACATATTTTTTTTTATTCTTTGTGGATTTAATAATGAATGTAAAGATGTCGCAGGCTGGCAGTTTGAGACCTCGTGCATAGACAGTACTGCATCTTAAGCCTCAGATGTTATCTCCAGCTCTCATTCTGCTTGCACACACCTGTTAGTCCTTGTTGTGGTGTTGAGGGTGTTTCCCATCATCTCTACTGAACATAGTCAGCTGCAACTGAAATCTTTCCTGACCAGTTATGAGGGTATGCTGTGCCGAACACATATGACCAACGTACTTGAGATTAAATTTTATTTGTTGAAATTTGTCAGTTGCTCAAGCTGAGATCCTTGCCTCGTTATGTAAGCCTAATGCATAATCTTTAATGGTGCGTTTCTCATACCAACAGGCATCTGTGTGGGGCATGTGTACTACTTCTTAGAAGATGTATTCCCAAACCAGCCTGGTGGCAGAAAGCTTCTCGTCACTCCTGGTCTCCTGTGAGTAACTGGCAATCTGCCACCTTCCCACCCAAAATCTCCATTGAAGAGTCTGATTACATTTTAAAGTTACCAGTCAAACAGCGACATCCGTATTGAGAGTTGATTTAATTCTGTCTGAACAGTTAACTATAGTTAACTAGCTAACCATTAGTAAATCCATTTGTCTTCCATAACAGGTTATCCAGTACATGCTGACCTTTGATACATATAGGATGGAAAGTATTAAGCAGCTTAGAATAAAAGCATTCAAATAAATATAACGCAAAATGAAGACCAGTGCTGCATGATATCACGTAGCGATAAGTGTGCATGTGCAATAATCACCAGGGCTTTAGATAATGGCTGTAAAAATGAGCTGGGAGTCCAGCTATTCTGTACTATATGGGTATTTACTTACTCAGTTTGATAAGCAGATTAGTACTACGCCTGAAATC
The DNA here is from genome assembly GCF_023856365.1 of Brienomyrus brachyistius. Classification (NCBI taxonomy): domain Eukaryota; kingdom Metazoa; phylum Chordata; class Actinopteri; order Osteoglossiformes; family Mormyridae; genus Brienomyrus; species Brienomyrus brachyistius. The sequence continues at coordinate 4,485,855 of NC_064534.1, read as the reverse complement.
ATTAATAAGAGCCCATAAGTTAGTAATCACATTTGTCTGCACTGATTTGTGATAATCATGGTCTTTTATGCGGCATGTGCAAGGTCAGACGTAACATCATGTGTTTCTTCTTTACAGAAAGATCATTTTTGATGCTCCTGAGGGGGACCCTGATTATCTCCCTCTCCCAGAGGAGACAGAAAGGGGTCCTGGACCAGAAGAACTCCCTCAGGACCCCCAGGATCCAGCCCCCCCACAGCAGTAGAAATAAGATGGAGAATGGGGGTGGGCGGGTGGGGCATAGGAACTGTGAAAGGTTCTGTTTATGTGAAGGGGACTTTGGACTTAAAGGCACCCAGTTTGGGGGCCAAGGGAGCAGCTGGGAATCAGGTCCTTCACATCACAGTGTGGCTTCCAACCAAGGGCTCTCTACATGGGGCTCGTGGAATCCCCCGCTAACACTTGGGGTTGTGGTTGGTCAGGTCTAGGTTACTTGTCTGGCTTTTGTTAGGTCTAGTTTACACTAGGTCACTGCCAAAGCAAGAGTAAGGGAGGAGCGTAAGAGACCCGACTAGTACCTCCCATCTCTTTGCAAGGTGAGGGAAATCAAAAAGCTCCTTTTAGCTTGTGTGCTCCTGAGCAATATGGACCCAGCTGTCCCTCAGTGAATTAACCCCCGAATCTGATGTACTTAACGTGAAACCGGTATCATTTCTAGCCATGCTGCTGATATAAGCCAAAAAGGTAGTAACAGACCCCTACCGTCCCTGGCTCACTGACAGGGTACCGCTTCTGCAGAAGCCGAGTGAGGCTGACGTACAGACGTGCCAGCTCTGGGTCGGCAAGCTGAAACAACGGTCTACAGCGCCATTATCTAACAGCAGCTGAATACAAAATGGGGAGCGAGGCCAAACGCTTAAGAACGAGACAGAATGACTGCACTGAGCAGCAAACTGAGGCAGTTCCTCATATAAACATAAACTGGGTATGCAGCCATGTACATACGCTGTAAATAAAGTAAGTTTAACAACAAGCATGTCAGGTTTTTGAGCTGGACCACATGAAATCTAGCTTAAGGGAACACCTGCTCTGAACACTAATCTGTTCATACTCCACCAAATTCAGAATTTTTTCCATTCAGCAAATGCTTTTGACCAACACGACATACATTGAGAAAGCAGGGTTAGACAGTCCATGGAGCAACTGGGGTTGAAACCCTTGCTCAACGGCCCGACGGTGGAATCACTCTGCCGACCTTGGGATTTGAACCAGCAACCTTCCAATCGTAGGCCAACTTTGCCCACTGATCACCACATCAAAACGATGGTAACATTAAAATCTAAACGCATTAAATTGATGTAGGACTTTATTTTGTTCTTTACAAAAAAAAAAAAGTAATCATAGCACCTATAACAAACACCATTAAAAAGAGAAACGCTATCGACGTTATAATTTCCACGTGAGGTTTCTGGCTCTACATCGGAAATGGCAGGTTCTGCGGCTGAGCGGAACGCCATTCTGGGATGAGGATCAGAGTGGACTGGGTATGAGTCTGGACCCCAGCATGGCTGGAGGGCGAGTGTCCAAAAGGAGAGGGCGTTTAGGAAGACGGCAGGCCTGTGCGGGGTAATGCTGTGTAGGCTGGAGTGGGGGGAAGGGGTCCCCTTGACCGCCTGGAGGAATGTCACCCACCGAGGCGCTGATTCCCGACAGTCTCTCTCTCACTCCGATGTCTTGGTGAGGGGTCCGAGTGACAGGAGACCCGGTGGCTGCTGACTCACCAAGCCGGAGCAGTGTTGGCGAGTCGTCGCATGCGTCTGAGATGGAAGCGTGCAGATAAATGATCCGACACCAGTTAGGATCCATAACTAAACTATAAAATCCACCCTGCGATGCACGCAGATGTATAGCCGCCCCCCCCCTCCCATTTTTACTTTCTGTGCCCCAAAAGCCGTGCAAACCTGGTGTTCCTGTCCTGGTCCCTTATCTTCTTCTCCATTTCCGCATCAGTCAGGGTCTCCAGCAGGGGGCACCACTGATCAGCATCACCCGTGTTCCGGATGGCAATCTCCACAGTAGGCAGGGGATTCTCACTAAAAAAAGGAAAAGAAAATAGCCACCAACATGGTCAGGACAGTCAGGCAGAGACCAAATTGTCATATGACAACATCAGCCAATCATTGAAGCAGGAGTACGGAGGGAAAAAAAATTCTGCAAACAGGAAATCATCTTTAGTATTTCTGCTAAATAGGAACTAAATTAGGTACTCCTATGCATGTTTTATTTTGTTTATTAGATTATCTTCTCATAACAGCTCAAAAGACAAAAGCATGCCCAGGTTTACGTTTAAGTGCCTGTGTAGAGAATTCAGTCTTTACAGGCCTTCCGTAAGCAGGAATTATCCTGTGTAGTGCAATGCAGAGAGGCCACTGACAAGCAGGCTTAAATTAAAGGCTTTAAATTAAATTAAATTAAAGGGAGAACACAAGAGGAAGCCTTTTGTGAGAGAGCCATCACAGCTGTCCAACTTGGGCAGAGTTCATTGACACTGTGGGGGCAGCCCGTCTGCGGTATGCCACTCTGCCTGGTTTCTCAACCAGGCGTGACCTGAGCTTGGCCAAATTCAACGTTTTACACAGACGCCTGTCGTTTAGACCGGGATCGGCCCTACGGCGTTTCCAAAAAACACAAGAAAAATAAACAGACAAACGGAAAAGTGTGAGGTACTCAGCTTCCCAAGGTCTGAAGATGAGAGAGAACTCGAAACGGGGGTTAAGCTGGGGGAGAGGATCAAGAAATGCACAAGTGTATTGACCTGAAATCAGACCTATTGGAACAGGGAGAAGCACAGTTAGGGTCAAAAAAAAATGGCACGGACAGCACTTACAGAACAAACTCCATCAATAACATCTGCCTTTGTGTGGAACACATGGCTTAAAAACACACAAGCGCACACTGGAATAAAAGACCATTGTACGTCACACGGGTGACAATCAAGCTGAAGCAGCATAAGACACACACCCTATTTAACAGAAATGGAGCTGCGGGATAGATTAAAACACTGGGACTCTTCAGTGACTCTGTAAGGAGATAACTGGGTAGTTAAGGCAGTAAACTGCAGAGGTAAGTGAATCGCCCTTAAACACAGCTGCCAGAGGACAGAATGTTAAATATGATGACTGATGTAACGACACTGCGTCAAGGAAGTGCTGCATGAGGTATCACTTAAGACACCCAAAACCCCTTATAGATTGTTCCCAACTCAGCTGTCTGTGTTGACTACATCTCTGGTTCTGTGTGCATTACAGCTACAGATTGTCCCCTATCTGGCACTGTGTATCGGTGCATGTTTCTTTCCACTGAGACTTCTGCTGCATCGGACATAGGTAGGTTTGGTTTGTGGCTGTTGCCAGTGCGTATGCGTGTGTCTGCGCCCCCTTCTAAGGCCCGCTAGCCCCGCGCTAGCAGCATACCTGAAGGCGTACGTCCTCTGGTGCCAGCTGAGCTGGCCGCGGATGCTGTAGGCAATGGTGGTGACAAATTCGCCCCCCAAGCCCAGCTCCGAGCACAGCTTCAGGGCGAACGTCTCCGGCGAGTTCTCCTTCTCCGACATGTCCCATTCGAACTGGTCCACCAGGGAGATGTTCCCCACATGGATGTTCAGCTGGGAGCGGGAGGCACAGAGAGCAGTCAGAACTGAACATGAGCACCGTCTGGGAAGGCAGGTCTGCTAGGCGATAAGTAGGCCGATAAGGGCTGAGGGTACTTAAGGAAAAGCAGGAAAGTAAACGCCGCAGATCTGAAGGAGTTGGAAGCCTCTTATACCTAGAAAAATAATCAATTACATTTATTTCGTTTAGCAGAGGCCTCTGTCCATAGGAATGTGCAAATGAGGCAAAAAGCAGAACCATAAGGCTGTCAAAGAGCTGGCTGGGAATAAATGTAATTAGGCTGATATTCTAGTGGAGTGTTTCCCAACCCTGTCCACTGTTTTGCTCCCTCCCAGCTCCCAGCCAATCAGGAACACCGAATACTAATAAGGCAACTAATCACATCAGCACAGCATTATCAAGAAAGCGTAGAGTTCAAAGGTAAGCTAGAAGTGAGGACTCTTCTACACTCTCAGCAGAAGGACTGAATTCTGGTGGGTGTCAAGCAGGGACGCAGTTCCGAAGATGCTCAGAGAAGCTTCCGGAAACGTTCCCCTCCCTCTCCGCACGCCCACCTTGATGATAACCCGCTGGTCCGTCTGTTCGTCCAGGATGCTGTCCGTGGGGTAAGACTCTATCTGCTGCCGGATGGCCGAGGCGATAGCGGGCACGAAAGTCAGGGGATTCAGGTCTAGGTCGTCGCAGAGAATCTCAGCAAACATCTCGGGAGTTATGAGCTTCTCTGGGGGGGGGTGATGGTAGAGAGCAAAACAACCTTTTATGCAATGACTAGGGATAGGAGACTGTGAAGGGAGGGGGTGGCACTACTCCCACTCCTCCCAGACAAGGAATCCAATTATCCCACGGGCAAAGTAGGCTAGAGTCATACCATTCATGTTCCAGGTAAACGCGTCCCTAAGTTTCTGTCCATCGATCTCCATGTCAAGCCGGATCGGGACTAGAACCTCGGGCTGCATGGCATTCTCATGAATCACGGCTGGGTCATGGTCATCAAAGCTGCGAACAGTAAATGAGGGATGATGTCACTTCCTCCCTAAGAATCACTTGCCACATAAGCTCCCAAAACAATTCTATGAAGACCATCGACATAACTGCAGTGACAAACACGCACAATGGTTGAATAATACTGGAGTTGTTTTTAGAATAGACTGTAGTACTAAATTTTACCCTGACGTGCCTCCTCAATCCAGCGTACCTTCTCACCACAAAATAGCAGGCTCCTGCTAAACTGCAGCATCATTTACCCAATGCTAACGGACGCACGGGTCCAACAGCTATTAATGCCTCTGCAGAGTTACTAGCTGCATTTGACTGTGTACACAGCTGGAAAAAAAAACTTATCGTGAGACTTATTTGGGAATACAATACTGACACGCTTCCAGGAACCTATGATCTTAACAGTAAGACTTCCATTTTAGCAGTGCAGGAAGAGCCTGAGGGGGATCAGGCCACAGAACTAACCAGAGTGGGAAGGTCCTCTTCTTGTCGCGGCCCATGCGGTTACGGTTGATGGTGGTGGAACAGGGCACGGCATCAAGGTGGTGAGAGCTGTTTGGCAGGGTGGGGACCCACTGGCTGTTCCGCTTCGCCTTCTGCTCCCTGAGACCACAGCAGGGTTTCAAGCATGGCTTTCAGATGAATTGGGAATGGACCGAATTTTATGACAGTTTAACACGAGTGCAAAACATAACAAAACCATGGTTTACGGAGTGTGGGAAAATGTGAAATTTTATTTTAAGGGCTCATGGGCACCTGGAGAACAATCTACAATCCCTTTGCAGAATCTTATCACTTGTCATCACCTGAGGTACGCAGGGGGCTCCGTGCTGATGGAAACGGCTTTGTACTTCTCATCGTTCCCTTCCAAGATTTCCTCAACTTCAGATGCCTTCAGCAGAGTCACACTGGTGGCTAAAGTTGTGTAACCATGATCTAACACAAAGAGAACACTGAAGACACTGCTTCCAAAATAAAAGTCCAACCTTTAAATGGCCCTCTGAAGGAAGCAGGGCAGCAGCTTTCTGCTGCGTACCCTATTTGGTAGTGATGGAAAAAACGGCACTCCGTGAACCATTTGCTATATTTTTTACCCCACTAGATGGTGCTCTCTGTTCAAAAAAGGACACAGTGTGCCTCAAAGCAGATTAAGACCACCATCTAGTGGGGTAAAAAAAAAATACAGCAAATGGATTATGAGGCACCTTTTTTCCATCAGTAAAGGTATGTACAGAGGAGAATAGGAGGGCCAGCAGAAATCACACGACCCTGACGAAGCCTGAACACTCACCGTGAGACGAAGCTACTATCTTCTTCCGCTCTTCCACCGACGCTAATCTTCTCCAGAGCGATGGATACCTCTTATACAGAGAGCCCCTGAACATGCGCAAATAATTTCCTACCTGAAAGCAAAAGTCTGTGACTAGAACTGAAATTTAATGTGGCAAATACATTTCACAATATAATGCACTGCATACTGTAGTGTTAATAGTGTGATACAGGTTACAATGGCAATAGCATACCTTTCTTATAAATGTTTTGGCAGTTGGGGGTTGAAACAAATGTAAATGAAAATTACGCTAACCTGTTGGTTTTATAACAGGTTAAAATGTTTATAATCAACGAGCGATGCTAATGTGTTTAACAGGTAAGCGGTTAAGGGGCAATGTTGAACCCACATCCAAGATAACGAAGATGTTGTAGGGGGCTTGTTTCTCACAAAAAAGCAGATAGCCTGGATCACTTCAGTCACCTATTCATACAGCTGCGTGGACGTACATGATAAACAGCAAAATGTATGAGGTGACCGACGTGATAAGTAAGAAAATCACAGCGCAGCAGCTTTATATTTTTGATTTAAGATCGGCGATTCCGGATACAACGTCGCTTCTTAGGAATAACCCCATTTTACTATCGCCTTTAATAAGCTCTCATAACGAATATCATTTGTTGAGGATTCAACATTTCGGGCTCGTTTGCGGGGATGAGAAAACGGCGATCTTTAAAATGCATTTGCGTGGACTGGATTTTATTGTTAAATTTGAAACCCAAAACAAGTAAGAGTTAAATGTGGGGCGTCGACAAAGCATATGATTTACAAAATATAACAGCATGTGATGGGTTCCAGCGGCTGGCGAACACGTACGGCGAGATGATGAGAGCATCCATTCACTCAACATGAACATGAAACAATGAATCAATTAAGCTGAATGGCTAGCGGGAGTTATAAGCAGAAATATTTCACAAACCGTAAAAATATATATATATAACCACAAACGGTGTTCGGGCAATAATATTTTCATTCCAACATACAGACCTCCGAGCCAATCATATAAAAATCCCCATCATCTTCTAGCTGAAATTTCACCGGTTTTTGTCCAAATGTTTTACTTAACGCCATTTTGGCTGGAAACACAAAGCGGGGCGGCGCGCATGCGCAAACATAAAGCCGGAAGTGTAATTGCGGTGGCGTTAAAGGGCGTCAAGCAGCGCATGCTGTGGGAACGCGCTGCGCTGAGTTTGGGTTTGTTGCTTTGGGGACTGTTTGGGAATTGGAAATTATCGGTATCAAATTTTCCGTACTGTTTGGTTATAGTTGAATAGGAAACAAATTTAAACATCCGTTTCTTTCTAATCCTTACGAGTATTTATATGCCATAATGCTTTATTCTTTGTGACTAGGGGGGTTTCTAGCTATTGAAAAGATCAGGGGCTAAGTCAAATTTGCGTGGGACTTGACTTTTTTTTTTTGAAGGAAGATAGGGCTAATAGGTATAGGGCTAAAATACTTGGGGTTATAGCCGCGAGTAATTGGACCTAACACAGGGTTGCAAACTGTCATGCTACTGATTCTCACTCTGACTCTTTCACACTCAGGCCAATATGATGTAATTGTGATAGATGGGTTTACCAGAGAAGAGAGTTAATCCAAGACCTCAATAACTCATGACGTACCTCAATTCTGTAGGTGACGTCAACAGACATCCCATCTCAGATATTGATTTCATGGAGGCAGATGAGGGGCATTTGGGAAGGTGGGGTGCCACCTGGGCTGGGGCAGGATAATAGGAGAGTAAAATTTGCTCACTGCGACCAAAGAGTTATAAAATTTGGGGTGTGGTTGCGGCAGTAAAATTTCTTTCCAGCTAATTTTATCACCACTGAATAGCAGAACGACAGATTTCCGGGACACTGAGCATCATTTGCGGGTATCAGGAAGCCGCCAGAAATTTGCAGGAGACTCCTGGAACTTCTGGGAGTGGTGGGACATCTGTGGGACGTCAATGCTGTAGCAGATTCATGTTCGGCTAGTGATTTATGATCCTTGAATATATAGCAAACTATCATTATTTCACTCAACATTCTTGCAGCTATACGACGGAATGACATCATCATCATATCATCAAAATGTACATTCCTTTGGATGAAAGTGTCTGGTAAATAAATAAAAATATAAATTTACTAAACCTCCAGAAAGGCCTGAATGTCTCTAAGTCACATGACACCAGATGGGTTTAGTGCTCTGATTATTCTGTGATGGCTTCGCTGGGGTCAACCCAGGCAGTGCTTGATGGTTCATGTCAAATCCCATTAGGCATGGGTCCCAGAGCTGCCATCTTCTGAGAAATCAATTTGTTTGGATGTCCCTTTGTAGAAGGTCACTGAGAAAAATGCATATACACTCACTGACCACTTTATTAGGTACACCTTACTAGTACCGGGTTTGACCCCCTTCAGAACTGCCTTAATTCTTCATGGCATAGATTCAACAAGGTGCTCGAAACATTCCTCAGAGACTTTGGTCCATGTTGACATGATGGCATCACAGAGCTGCTGCAGATCTGTCAGCTGCACCTTCATGATGCGACTCTCCCGTTCCACCACATCCCACAGGTGCTCTATTGGACTGAGGGACTGGATCTGGTGACTGTGGAGGCCATCTGAGTGCAGTGATCTCATGGTCGTGTTCAAGAAACCAGTCCGAGGTGGTATGAGCTGTGTGACATGGTGTCTTATCCTGCTGGAAGTAGCCTTTAGTAGCTGGGTGCACTGTGGTCATGAAGGGATGGACATGGTCAGCAGCAATACTCAGGTACGCTGTGGCATTTAAACGATGCTCAATTGGTACTAAAGGGCCCAACGTGAGCCAAGAAAATATCCTCCACACAATTACAGCACCAGCAGCCTGAATTATGGATGGATGGATCCATGGTTTCTTCTTGTTTATGCCGAATACTGACCTTATCATCTGACTGTTGCCTTAGAAATTGAGTCTTATCTGACATGTTTCCAGTCTTCCTTTGTCCATGTTGGTGAGCCCGTGCTCACTGTAGCCTCAGTTTCCTGTCCTTAGCTGGCAGGAGTGGCAAGTGGTCTTCTCTTGCTGTAGCTCATCGGCTTCACGGTTTGACGTGTTGTGCATTCAGAGATTCTCTTTTGTGTACCTTGGTTTTTGCCGAGTCATTATTTGAGTTATTGTTTCATTTTTACTAGATTGAACCAGTCTGGCCATTCATTTCTGACCTCTGCTATGACGAAGGCATTTTCACCTAGAGACCCGCTGCTCACTGGATGATTTATTCTTTTTCAGCCCATTCTCTGTAAACCTTAGTGATGGTTGTACAGGAAAATCCCAGTAGATCAGCAGTTTCTGAAATACTCAAACCAGCCCATCTGGCACTAATAACCATCCCACATTCAAAGTCACTTAAATCACCTTTCTCTCCCATCCTGGTGTTTGACGTGAACATTAACTGAAGCTCCTGACCTGTATCTGCATGATCTTATATACTGTACTGCTGACATATGATTGGCTGATTAGATATTTGCTTGAACAAGAAGTTGAACAGGTGTAATTTTATTAGGTGAGAACTTGATACATCAAATGGCAGACAAAAATATGGGTGGTGGTGATCCCCCTGGACCCTGACAGAAGGATTATACCAATAAAGTCTCAGGGAGGATTCCCCCAGCACACAACAACAACAACAACAAATTTATTTTTGTATAGCGCAGTGTCACAACATTACATCGTCTCAAAGCGCTTTACAGCATCTGCACCCAAAGCCCCCACTCAGTAAGCCAAAGGCGACAGTGGCAAGGAAAAACTCCCAAGAAGGAAGAAACCTTGGGAGGGACCAGACTCAAAGGGGGAGCCCATCCTCCAGGGGCCGGCAGGGAGAGTCAAATAGGAGAGATGGTTAAGTGCCAAGTCACACTGTCCAAGTCATGAGATTTGAGAAATAACTGGAGAGGAGGGAGGTGATGACAAGCCAGTGCCGAGTCTTCTTCCAATCGCCAGGCAACTAGAGGTAAGGCAGCGGGTCAGACATGGAAGATGACACTGGCAGAACGACGAGCTGGATGCAGGGACGTCACTGGTAGTGGCGACGTCACATGTAGTAGGGTGTGCTGGACATCTTGATCAATTGAGGTCTCCAGGCAGCAGACCCCAGGAGGAGTAGGGGAAATAAAATGTACAATTAGTCAAAGTAGGGAGACTATAGGCAGTGCTAACAGTTAGGTGAGTGCAATATGAAGTCCAATGTACAAGCTCCGGCAGATATGGCTATGGCAGCATCAGTAGGAGGGAGAGGCAAGTGGGAATGCAGGCATGGGGAGTCCCTGAAATGTCAGCACTCCAGTTCCACAAGGGATTGTGAAGCCAGAGTGACAGCACTGACAGTCCAGTTTATCCAAAGCCAATGGCACCGATCCCCACCCAGCTCTACACCTCACACTATAGGGCTGACTGGGAGTGAGGAGTTAGCTAGAGCTAGAACTAGTGTCCCTATAAGCTAAACTAAACAGGTGTGTTTTTAGTCTAGACTTGAATATTGAGAGTGAGCCTGAAACCCGCACATCTGGTGGAAGACCATTCCACAGCTGAGGAGCTCTGTAGGAGAAAGCTCTGCAGCCTGCCGTAGCTCTTTCTACCCTAGGCACTAACAGATATCCCATGGCTTGAGAGCGAAGCAAGCGTGGAGGGTTGTATGTGGTCAGCAGATCACTAAGGTATTCTGGTGCAAGGCCATTCAGTGCTTTACAGGTTAATAGCAGTATTTTATAGTCAATTCGCGAGACTTAACTGGCAGCCAATGAAGGGAGGATAAGACCGGTAATACGATCACATTTTTTAGTGTTTGTTAGAACTCTGGCTGCAGCATTCAGTATCAACTGAAGTTTATGTAAGGATCCTGATGGGCAACCCGATAGGAGGGCATTACAGTAATCCAGTCTGGAACTTACAAAGGCATGTATTAATTTTTCTGCATCATGAAGTGAGAGCATCTTACGAAGCTTGGCTATGTTCCGTAGATGATAAAACGCAGTTCTAGTAATACTTCTAATGTGAGCATCAAAGCATAGATCTGAATCGACAAGAACGCCAAGATTTCTAACTACCATGTTAGGTTGTGTAGGAAGACCACCAATGTTGAGGTGGTGAAACTTATTTCTTGCAGCCTTGGGACTAATTGCCAAAACTTCTGTTTGTTCTGTGTTTAACATAAGGACATTTTTTGCCATCCAGCACCGGATATCTAATAGACAGTCTTCTAACCGAGATAGTAGTGATGCATCATCAGGGTTAACAGATATGTACAACTGTGTATCATCTGGATAACAATGAAACCCAACACCACGATTTCTAATAATGTTACCAAGAGGTAGCATGTATAAGATAAACAGTAGCGGGCCCAGGACTGGTCCCTGTGGGACACCATATTCAACTTTGGTGGCCTTGGATGATTCATTGTTCACATGGGCATACTGATAGCGATCAGTTAAATATGAGCGGAACCAAGAAAGTGCTGTCCCCGTAATGCCAACTACACCTTCTAACTGGTCCAAGAGGATATTATGGTCCACAGTATCGAACACTGCAGTTAAATCTAGCAATACCAACAGAGATACACAGCCACGGTCAGAAGCCACAAGTAAATCATTCATTACTTTGACTAGAGCAGTTTCTGTGCTATGGTTTGGTCTAAAACCAGACTGATATAATTCCATGCATTTTCCAAACCGCTTATCCTACTGGGTCGCGGGGATCCGGAGCCTATCCCGGAAGCAATGAGCACGAGGCAGGGAACAACCCAGGATGGGGGGCCAGCCCATCACAAGGCACACTGATACAATTCATTAGTATTATTTTTTTGTAGGAAAGAGGATAACTGACGAACTACAACCTTTTCCATGATCTTTGAAATAAAAGGAAGATTTGAGATAGGTCTATACTTTCCTAAAACACTAGGTTCAAGATTTGGTTTCTTTAGGACCAGTCTAATAACAGCCATTTTAGAAGGTTTTGGAACATATCCAAGCTTAAGAGAAGAGTTTAACACATTTAACACAATAGTGCTAATCTGTGGTGCAATTTCCTTGAAGAATTTTGTACGAGGCTAGTAGAGGATTTACAGGAGAAAATTAAGCTCAAATGTTCTGAGTGTTTTATTGGAATTAAAGATTCAAAGGTCTCATTATTGGTAGGCATAAGACTAGCAGGAGGCTTTCAGTCGTAAGTAGGTAACGACGTGCACTGGATGGTCTGTCTAATCATAAAAAAATGTAATCTCTCCCTTTCCGAGTCTGTGGGGATGAGGGGGGGGGTGACTCATAGGTGCCATAAATCAAGACAACCGTTCGCACTTCTTAATAATATGACTGGTATTTATTACACAGGTTTATCTTCAACATTACAAATTGCACTTAGCGGGAAATGATTAGCAATCACTCCTGTATTAAAAAAAGTCTGGCCATGAGTATTTCCAAAGGCAAGAGCAATTAGGAGATGGGTGAACCCACAATGTTAGAAACTTAGTGTTTGTATATATATATATTTATATATTTATATATATAATCTAAATATGTATGTACATGTATATACATTTATGTACAATTACAATGGAAATGAAACATACAACACTACACAACAATGCTATATACAGTCAATAAATACAAGCCTGCGCATGAAAATAAAGGGGAAGACATTCTGTGAAATTTTTCTTTATAAAAATACAAAAAATAGAAAATTCATCCTTAATTCTATCCCCTTACCCAATTCAGGTTCATGGGGGAGACTGAAGCCTATACCACGGAGGACAAAGCAGGGGCCACCCTGGACGGGACGCCTGTCCATCCCACGGAGGACAAAGCAGGGGCCACCCTGGACGGGACGCCTGTCCATCCCACAGAGGACAAAGCAGGGGCCACCCTGGACGGGACGCCTGTCCATCCCACAGAGGACAAAGCAGGGGCCACCCTGGACGGGACGCCTGTCCCCTGCACACTTACACTCTAATGGTATTTGGAAGTTCGTTCCCCTGCATTGTACCCTGAGCTTTGGCTCCAGGCTCCCTGTGATTCTGTACCGAAAAAATTGGAAATTTTAGCTCCTAATTCTTAGTGACAGAAACATGGCACTGGGTTCTTCCACACTCAATATGCAAAAAATATTCAGCAGATCCACAAAATCTGGCTCTGCTGCGTGGTGTTTGGCTGAAGTATTTGTAAACCAGGTGGTAAAATTAGAGGGCAAAAAGAAGTCAATTTCTACACCCCTCCCCAGCTCTCCAGGGCTGTGACAAACCTGAGGCCAGCGTCCACCAAAACCTCCTTACTTCATTTCCAAATGTGGACCAAATACTGTTACTTGACTTACTCGCTCAGCACTTGTGACTGTAAATGTGGATAAAACATGGGATTTGGTTTGATTTCAGCCTTTTTTCCCCAGGCTGCAGCCAATGCAAACTGCACTGCCAAATTAAAGATGTTTTATGCGCTTTTCATGGCCATGTGGGAGATGGGGAACGTCTTTGTTTTTGGAATCCCCCCCCCCCCCCCGTTTAAAGCCATGCACCCAGAAGCTGGACGTGCGGTTTGTTCGCAGGTGAGCAGCGTGAGCAGAAACATCACAAAATAACACTGTTACCATAACAACGTGTCAGCAATTAGACATCACAGGGGCTCAGTTCAAACACAGCTGATCGGTTTGCTCTTGGTTTGGCGTTTCCATGCCCCTTTTCATGTTTCCAACATGTTCAGTTCCTGTGCTCCACAAAGGCTGCAGGAAGTGACATCCTTCCACAGTATTTGAGAACACTCAGTTGAAACCGTTCAGGTTTGTAAATTCATTTAAAAGCGCCACCAGGGGGAGCCATGCCCAGCAGGTCACACGCTTTCTCCGTCATTGGACTGAGCAACAGCCAAGCCCTTGACAGAGGCCAGATCCACCATTTGACTCAGAAGTTTAGTGTTAGACCTCATCACTGCTTCTTTTCATGTGGAAAGTATCAGTTTCTCAGTCGGGTGCAGTGTTGGGGCACCTCGAATTCCACCACTCCTTTTACCTTGGATCCCACGGCGGACACAGAACCAGAAACGGAGCTACCCAATTGGCCCGCTCCTCTGCCTGTCAAAGTGAGACATGAGTCCGTCTCTCGGCAGCTGGCCGGTTTCATACCGGGGTGGAGTCGTTAGCGGCGGGATGTAGGAGGTGGGTCTGGGGGCAGTGGGAGACTTAGAATAGACCCTTGGCAATTTTGAGACCCCGGTGCTTCATGCGCGGTAATGTGGAGCTGGACACGGTCTTGGGCCTCGCTGGCTTGGGGGGACCACGTTTCCTCAGGACAAAATCATAGTTGGCGGAGGAGTTCATGGCATAGAAGACGTTGGCGTTGTCCGGGATCTTCAGCTCTGCAAGAGAGAGAGAGAAAGAGAGAGAGAGAGAGAACAGCACAGTTAAATGCTGCGAATAAGCAGAATAAGCAGAACAAAAAGCTAAATTAAGGATGAAAAAGGCCGGTTTTAAGACAGTGTGACGCCCACCTTTTTCATCTGAGATCTTCTGCAGCAGCTCATAGTCCTCTGGCGCCTCGCGATCCAGGTTGTGCTTGACCATGGCCTTCCGGATCACCGCCGGGGTCTTGTCCTGGCTGGTCACCTAAGACACAGCCGGAAACATTCAGAAACACCTCAGGAGGCCAGGTTGTCATGGTGTGCTTCTTTATGTTAGCGTCTAATTGTTTTTTGTATTTTTTTTATCTTGGCATCAATGACAGGAATTGCTACATATCAGAGCCAAACACTTGTGCGATGTTTTTAAATCAGCAGCGCATGGTTCTCTAAAAATAACAGAATTCCTTAATAAGGGCCCAGCCCATGCCAGATTCCCCAAGTCACATGGTTCTACACACCAGATTGACCTGACTTGAATTTAACCGCCCAGATCTTCTCACAGGAAGTTGTTAAAATGATAACGTGGAGGTCAGAGGTCAGCACTTACCAGGATGCTCTTGTACATGTTGCCGTTGTCCAGGTCCAGACTGATGCGCACGATGCAGCAGTCGTCCGTCTGCTGGTTGTAAAGTGGCAGCGAGAGCGAAGAGTAGCTGGACACGCCCGACACGGAGCGCTTGTGGGAGCGGGAGGCAGCCACGGGCGTGGATGACACCGAGGACGAGGACGTGCTGCTGGAGGCTGAGCTGGAGCCCATGCCTGACGTGTCCAATGAGGACAGTGAGGTGCACTCCCACAACTGGCCAGCAGGTGACACCACCGAGCAAGGAGAGAGAGAGAGAAGCCCAGGCGTCAACAGTGTGGCTCAACATCTGACTCTCTGCACGGAAACTTCTCTCACCGAGATGTTTCAAAAACTAAACGAAAAGCTAGCAATTAGCGTAAGACTATCGTAGCTAGCTAGCTCATTAGCACAACATGCTGCTTCAGCATCTCGTATATAAGGAACGGGTTTATTTGCAGTTTTTATGAATTGCTAAAGCACATTCCTTGACAACTTCCATCCTTTTCTGAAAAACACTAAACACAAAACCCAGTTTTCAAACCACTTTCACAAAATCTTTTTTACCCCTCTTGCAAAATCAATTTACTTAAATCTATCTTCTATCTTTGATCTTTGCTGACAATCAAACACTGCACACAGATCACGTATCAAGCCAGTGAACACATAAACACTACAGTGAAAACTAAAAATACTGCCAGGCAAAACTGTCGCTGGCATGTAGAGAAACATGCTTATCACGGAAATGGTATTTTGTATGTTGTTACAAAACTGTAAAGTAAAAAACAGAAAAAAATTGTTTAGTAAAAATGTTTGTATACAATTACAAGTAAAGCAATATTTAATGTAAAGGACAAAGTAATCCAAATGAAAGGAACACTACAATAAAATGTTGTACAGCTGCCAAGCCAAAGTCAAGCAAGAATATTCATTCTGCCATTGTTATGTCTCAGGACAGGGAATTTTGTCGGTATCACAGGAAATGCTCTCCCTTTCTAGACAATGGGGGAAGAATCCTTGATTGTGTCCCATCCAGACCTTGACATCGAAATTCGATTCACCTATAGCAGAACTTGCACTCTCATCCAGCACATATTCTATGTTCTAGTCACCCTTTGGCTCCTACTCATTTTTAAATATGTAAACAGTTCGTCGTGTCTAAATGCTGACTACTGTGTGCTGGCTGTGCTTAACTTCTGCGGCCTGCTGAAGTTAAACAGTGTGGCACTGAAATTCACCGGGGTGCAAAATGTGTCTTAATGAATGAGAATGTGTGACTCAGATCTGCAAATCATGTCTAACCAACTGAACACTGTTTAAAATTTCGCTGAATGAGTGATCGATTCCATAAATCAATTTTGGAAATTGACAGTTTTGTCCCAAGAATGGAGTTTAGTGTTTCAGCAATTCAGAGAAACTGCACCATATTGCGATTTGATGGGCGGTGAATAGCATGGCCGCCGGTACCTTCTTCTCGTGGCCATCGGGGGAGTCGGAGATGAAGCTGACGCTGACGTCCTCCGTGTCGGAGCTGCTGGAGCCGCCCGAGGTGACGCTGAGGGAGTCGGCCCCATCCCCCGGACCGCTCCCCGGCCCACTCACGTAAGGCGAGTAACGCAGCTGTTCAAACGACTTGGAGTGGGGACTTCCGCAGCTGGTATCTCCGAAGACTGACTGACGACTGCCAGACAGAATGGAGGAGCACGTTACAACATGTACTACATGGACACCTGTACTAATTAGAGGTCACTGGACACCACTGGACACCTTTCCAACAAGTAGGTTCTCCTCATATCCGTCCTACTAGAGCTGCCCTGATTAACCACAAGTGAAGTGATTATGAAGTGGAAACATCTGTGAGCAGGTCCAGCTGCGATGTGGGGGCCACACAAGCTCACAGACAGGGACCAGATCACCCAACATCCATACCCAACCTGAACAGTAACAAAGCCCGCCAGCAATGTTCCAGCATCTAATGGGAAGCCTTTACAGAGGAGGACAGGCTGCTATAGCAACTAAGGGTTAGCCAGCTTCATATTAATACCCTTTGATTTGAGTGAGATGTTGGACAGGCTGCTGTCCCAATACTTTTGTCCAGACAGTATATCTGCACCCTAAACATCCACAGCAAAACATGACACGCAGATCAAGCACTTTGAAGACTTATCAAGGTATTAACGTTTTTACGCAATTTTGCTACCATGGCCAGTAGGTGATGCAGTGGCTAAAGCTACCAGTCACTGCAGTTTTCTGTGTCAATGACCTGACTTACCCTGTATTGCCATGTGACTATGTCCAGCTCAGATTTCTTAGCTTTAAGCCACAGAACTTTTTGGAAAAAGCCTCTGCCAGATCAACGGAATACTGTTTATGTAAAAGCTTAACTACTGTCTCAGGGCAACACCCCTAAGGATGGCCTGGGGGCGTTTAGCGGAGGGACGCCCAGGGCCTGAGCGAATGACGCACGCAGGGTCGCGGGACTCACTCGCTCCAGCGCTTCATGATGCTGATGTTCTTCTTGGCTTTCAGCGTGTTGCTGGCTGACTCTGACAGCGGCTCAATTTCACATGATTGGCTGTAGCTGGAGAGAGGTCAAGGGTCAAAGGTCAGGGGTTAGGTTCATTCATGCGGTACCTTTTTGCTTGCCTTGATGTCATAGCAACCAATGTTAAATTCAGCTTTGTTTACGAAGGGATTCTCTTGGTCTGCTTCCCACGAGACTTCTTTTATTACGAGTGGTCAGAATGTCATTGCTTTGCAAACAAGCTCTCAGAAAGGTGGGAAGTCAGATACATTGAGTGTTTAGCAGACATCTTGAGTCCAGCTTACCTTTCTGCCTCAGTGAGTTTCCCCAAGCTGAAGAACCACTCCCTGAAGCGCCCGTCCCGCGTGAAGCTGTAGTTATTACAGGCCAGTTGAAGCAGCTTGATCTGTGCAATCACCTCAAACTCCTACACACACAAGAGTCAGAGGTCAGGGGTCAGAGGTCGGGGGTCAGAGGGCAGACTGTTCTCCAGTGATCTAGTTCCCAGCATTTCAGGACTGAAATCGAAAGGAAGACTCACCTTTCTTCTCTTGTCGAAGTTGATCAGCCCACCCTACAAAGAGAGAAAGAGAGAGAGATGGAGAGAGAAAGAGAGAGAGAGTGAGAGAGAGTCCATAAAGGGTCCCTGTCACACTGCAGTGATGTAAAATTAATCAGTCTAAACGAGACAAGAAAGTAAATTTGCCCATATTATTCAGCTACTTGTGAGAGGGTATGAGTCAATTATAAATTAACAATTATTGTGTATAATTATCCTGTATAATTACTGCTACAATTATAAATACATAATTATTATGTATAATTACTGTGTATGATTATTGTGACAATTATACATTTATACAGGAGAAGAATCGGTAGGATCATCAGCTCAGAGATCGCCGAGGGTGGAAGTCACTGCAGAGACTGAGGGAGGCCGGACGTACCTCCACGTAATCTTTCATGGCCGTGTCCATCATGACCAGGTCGGTGAGGAAGGTGCCCAGGTAGGGGATGGTGCCCTGCATCACACCCTGGAATTGTAAACGAAAATGTTGTCTCGCACGCTGAAGCCAGTGATCTGAATATTCTTCACATGCTGGGTCCAGCTCGCTGGGGCTCCAGCCTAAAAACCGCGCATAAACTCACATCCCCCTCACTGGCGACCCAGCCAACCTCAAGGCTAACTAACAGGCGGTTTTATGAAGGCCAAACTCTGCCATTGAACTGAACTACGTCGTCAAGGAAACGACAAAACAATGAGTAAGATGAACAGGAATTGCCGACACAAAGATAGGAGATGAGCACAGACACGGTTCACCAGAAATAACGTCAGTTAAGTCTTATACTACAAGGGAAGACTGTCGTTTTACATAATCAGCCCATTTTCTGAAATGACAGTAGCAGAGAACTTGATTTAAACCAGGTGTGGCCGAGCGTAGCGCATGTATGCGGGTTTTTAGGGTAACCTTCCTGTCAGCTGTTCAAACCCATCAGTCCTCTCATTGGGAATGTGATTAAGGAGTTGCAGCGAAAACCAATTTTAATTTCTATATTGCAACCACTAGTGGGTGCTAGGGGCCAACTGTTTAAGCAAACTCTTACTCCAGATTGTTAATCCAAATCCTTCTTTCCTAAAGCCCTTCATTACGGGAAGGATTATGGGAAAAAATAACCGGAAATAAAGCTACTATTCAGAATCAGTAAGATTACGCTTCAGAAAGTGATTCCTGTGAAGTCACAGGCCTGTGCAAATTTAATGGGACACTTCACTGCTGTTACTGAATCTCTGGTCTGTGGGCTATCAGGAAGGTTATGTGACCAGGAGTGAAGGGGCCTAGTGGGAATATGAGAATTTACCCAGACGATGGAAGTGCAGCCACATACAGAGGCTGCAAACTACTCAGACCTAGTGCGATAATCTGGGGGGTGAAGACCGAGTTCCCCACAGCTGTTATCCTCCCCCCCAGTGCTCCCAGTGTCTCACCAGCTCCCTCTGCTGCTGATGCCTCTTCTGCGCTCGCTTGGGGTTCACCTCCAGGGTGGCAAACTTCGAGGTTCCCTCCTGCAGGGGCCAAAGACACCCGGGGGTCATGAGGTCATGTCCGCATCGTGCTTCAGACACTTGGCTGGCACTTTGGCCTAAAACCCTTCTATAGCTCAGCTGGGCTTTTTAAGCGGAGCAGAACCGCCTGAGGGCAAAGCAAGGCAGCGACGTCCCTGCGAGGATCTCAGCCAGAGATAAATGCAGTTCCCTTCCCAGTAGGTCATGAACGCCACAGACAAAGGAGAGCAGAGAATATTCTTCCTGCCAGTACGGGGAAGCCTTCCGTTTCAAACTCAGCCTGTACACGGTCAAGCCCAATTAAGCTGAAACATGCGGGTCAGGAACTCGGATGATGTAATATAGCTGAGCATGTGGTGCAGGGAGATGTCGGCCATGTCCTGGGGAGATAATGCCCTGCGGGTGGGGGGTGTTGCCCCGGGGTATCCCTCACGGGCACGTTCTTGCGTGTCATCAGGGAATTCCCCCCACCCCTCCCTCCCCCTCACACACATTCTAGAAGCACTCAGCATGGAGACACGCCCTGAGCACTGGAAGGAAGCCAGAGAATGCAGAGCTGGGCCCCCCGTCTGGGCACGTAGGGCGCTGCGTCACCACAAGCCAATGGACCAGCAGCTCAACCCGGAATCATCGCTGTACCCACAATCCCACCACAAGCAGCGTGACATCATCACCCATGTAAGGATTCATTAAGGATCGAAGAGGCTGAACTCTTTTACAGAGTGATTTCTGGTATATAACCAGATCCTGCCTGCACTACTAGGAGAATGTGGAAGCATTTTCTGTTTGTTCTTGTTTACTGGGAGAACTGGGATGGCCTCTGGGTTAATGAAGGTGAGGGTGAGCATGTGGGCCATTAACGGGAAATCACTCCTGGCCTTTATGACTAAGCAGTTTGCATAATAGGGTAAGTGGGTGAGTCAGCGTTATGGGGCATGAAAGCGATGATTATGTAGAGATGGAAAATATGTTTGCATATATTTATCCAGCAGATGGTTCACGTACAAGTCGATATACACAAATGGATTAAACAACAGAGCCTCACCAAGAAATAACGTATCTAGGCAAATCAGGCTGCACTATTCAAAATAACCTTACAATCTAACACTAAGATAAGAATGCATTATGTGTTAAAGACATGGTTTTAAGCCATGTGTGTTCAGAATAACGTAATGCTGCGTTGGTCTCCTTCGTATTCAGGTCCCTCACGGATGATTCAGCAGAAAAACAGACTAATTCGCAAAGGTCGTTTTAGGAAAGTAGAAGTGGTTTGCAAAAGTTCGTATGGCAGTTGGGGAATCCCCTATGGCACTCAGATTATCGCTGGGGAAGGTGTGTGAGTCAGTGTGGGATAAGGTACAGAGGGTGGGGCGGGTTAGGGTGCAGAATATGGGGGGGGGGGGGGTCACACTCACCTTGATCAGCAGCTCCCGGCTGAGCGAGTGGTTGTTCTCATCCGAGAAAATCTCTGAGAGCTCACTGAAGATGCGAATGCTCTCCCTGTATGGGGGGAAATCAACGAGGGAGAGCAAGTTAGCAAGGAAAACGGCGCCTTCTATCGCACATGGAGACATGTACAGTCACATGTCACCCCCCCCTCCCCCCTCACCTGGACACCTCGTCCCAGGTACGTTTCAGCCGGTGGATGGAGTTGCACTGTAGGGCGGAGAGGATGGCTCGCAGAGAGGAGAAATTCTTCAGGATGCGACACTCCTACGAACACCAAGGGGGGGGATCAATAATCCAGGTACACCTGAAACCCCCCCCCCCCCACACGCACCCCAAAATGGCACCCTACCCTGGCCACCTCGATCCAGCGCTCCACCAGCCTGGCGCGCTGTGCAGGCTTCAGCGAGCGACACCCCAGGCACGAGGCGATGACACAGTTGGTGACACAGTTGAACTGTGACACGGTGGCGCGGACACTGGGGGCCACATGCTCCTTGCCCTTCTTGTCCCGCTGGGACCAGATGCTCCCCAGGCAGTGGTAGGGGACCACCTTCTTAAAGAGCTCCTGGGGGGGGTCAGGAAGGGGTAGGAGGGGCAGAAAGGAAGGAATTCAGAGTTAGTGGAGTTTAGACATGAGGTGATGGAGCTCGATGAAAGGGATGGGGGTGTAGGGG
Source organism: Brienomyrus brachyistius (assembly GCF_023856365.1). Classification (NCBI taxonomy): domain Eukaryota; kingdom Metazoa; phylum Chordata; class Actinopteri; order Osteoglossiformes; family Mormyridae; genus Brienomyrus; species Brienomyrus brachyistius. The sequence goes on along the minus strand of NC_064534.1, from coordinate 4,464,200 downwards.
CCATGGTCATTCACGGAGAACATAAAGAGGGAAGCGCTTGGATTCTTCTAGAACAGTGTTTCTCAATCTGGTCCTTGTGGACCCACAGATAGTCCATGTTTTTGCTCCTTCTCAGCTCCCGGGAGCAAAAACGTGGACCTTCTGTGGGTCCCCGAGGAACAGGTTGGGAAACACTGCTGTAGAAGATGAAGCACTATGTGATGGTGTAGGGTTGTGTTAATTCTGTTAATTATTAATTAATAATTAATATTCTCTTATGCTAGGAAGGTCCTATCATCACCCAGGTTGGACAATGGGCTAGGTGCCTAGGCGAACAGTAGGGGGGCACCATTTCGTTGACGCCTGCATCCCTCACCGCGTCCATGAGCGTAAACTGCTCCGCCACCAGCACAGGGTCAAAGGTCAGGAAGTCGGGCCTCTCGTCCTCGAAGCCGCTCTCCTCCAGCATGGCGAAGGGGCAGCTGACATGCTCGAGCCCTGAGGGGGATGGATACGGCATTAGCAGGGTGTATTATGGGATACCTGCTCTCCCATCTGCTCCTCTCCCCGGATGGCCCCATGCTGGTCTTCGCTTACCCTCCGGGCGGGGGCTCCAGGTGCTGGCTCCGGCGGTACTGGGGCCAGCAGGCCACATGCTCTGCGCTCCAGGTCCGAGCCAGGAAAGTGCAGCTTCACGAAGGGGACCAGGCGCTGCAGGCAGCCGTGCTCCGGAGGATTCCAGAAGTCTTCAGAATACTGATCCAGCCAGGCACCAAGGATGGACGAGATGGCACTGCAAGGGGTGGGGTGGGGTTGGGGGGGACACGAAACAATACTAAGCGTGGAGGACAGGTGGAGACCCTGTGCTGACAGAGGACGCCCACAGCCCAGTGCCCTATTTTTCCTCCCAAAAAACTCACTTTTTCCTCTCAGTTCGGTCGTCCTGTGCCATCCGTGGCCCTTCTGCCCCGGTCTGCTGTAGCTTGGCGTGTCTGCAAGACAGAAAAGCAGGCCGGTCAAGAGGACAGTATTTTAATGAGCAGCCCTATCCCAGAATGCTTTGGCAACAGCCTTTCAGACTAGAGGCAAATGTTTTTAAAGGGAAGCCCACAAGAAAATCAAGTTTTGGCTTTAAAGGAGACAGATGGGGGCCCTCTAAGGAGACCACGGATCCACGGCCTCTCCGTACCTGTCCAGCAGCAGGTCCAGCACCTGCTTGGTGGAAGCGAAGGAGCGATAGGTGCAGAGGAAGATGGTGACGTAGGTGGAGTCGTTCCCCCGGAAGGCGGACACCATGTACTCCACCAGCTTGTCCAGCGTGCCCGCCTTGATGGTGCGCACCTTGCACGTCTCGTACAGGCTGAGCGCTGCGTCCGTCTCCACGCCCAGCCAACGCTTGCCCCTTGCTGGCTGTCTGGTGCAGTTGCACCTTCCGCAGGGTGATGGTGTAGATGGCCCCAACCTCTGCCTCCTCCCCGATCTCCTGGGTGGAGTTCTGCCACAGAGAGATGGGCGGTGAGTGATGTGGACTTGGGACCTTAAAGACGGTTCGTGTGCGTGACTGGGCCTGCTGTTGGACCATTGAGTGCGGCACATTATCCATCATGGGTAATACCACAAGCTGTTTTGGATCAACGCTAGGAAGTGGAATATTAGAATTAGGCAGCAGGAGAATGCTGAGAATTCGTTCAAAATACCGTCCCCTCTGCCCCCCCCCCCCACAAATCACGGACACCCTCCTGATTTTGTTGTCCGGAACAAACCCAAAAAAAGCCTGGGGAGTGAAATAAAAAAGGGAAAAAAACACACAAGGCCACTGCAGCACAAAGCAGGGCTCTGTGCAGGCGGAATCCGTCTCACGTCTGTTTTGGCCTCAGTTCCAAAGCCAGATAAACGGGCAGCTGGAACCAAGGGGGTCACAGCAAAAAGACAGATCACCAGAGGTGGCAATTTCAGGTCCAGAAAGTACAAATCCAGACCATGTTTTACTTTCAACCAACCAGTTGAGCATAAAGAGTCACAGTCACAGAGGACTCAACTGGTTGGTTGAAAGTAAATCATGGTCTGGATTATTACTTTCTGGACTTGAAATTGCCACCTCTGCAGATCACCCCCCCCCCCCGTCCCTGATGCCCTTCAAGTGGTGGATCTAAAATGAGAGGGGTGTCTCTTCCTTTGTTTGGAATAATGTGCTCTGTTGTGGTAAAAAGAAGATTCAGTGGCAAAGTGGAGGGTTCTGACCGACCAAGAAGCCCAGACATCGACTGGGGGGCAGTGAAAAAAAGACACATGCTGCATTGTTCCCCCCCCCCAGTGCCACCCCCACCTCGTCGGCCTTGTCTGGAGGCACTCACACCCAAGCCTTGCGTGACTCGGCCCCCGGCTGTCAGCCAATCAGGATATGCTTCCTGCCCTGTATGCACTATGATTGGTCACCCTCAAATAGAGGGGGGCGGTCCTTGTTGTGCGATGGACTGCCGCAGTGTCACATTGACCCTGGCAGTGCGTGTGCTGCAGAAACTGTAGGGGTATCAGCCGAGGTTTTCCAGCAAGGACGGATTTCCTGCACTTTGCAGTCCCCCACCATTTCCCAAGGCCGGATCAAGTGCTAGACAAAAGATTTACTTAAAATTAAGTGCAGCCTCTAGAAAGAATCCGACTGGTCCCTAGGGAGACACAAGTCCCTTATAGGGGACACAGAAAGCAGTCTGGGCATCCACGTGACAGACCAATCAGAGTCCATACTGAATTGATAGACATCTAGCTGCACCAATGGATGAAATGTTTATCTCCACGGTGACTATCGGTTACTCTCTGTAGCAATAAACCAAATCAAGGAGAACTGACCTCTCTGTGTTGTACCCATTTCACACTGAACGCAGTGCTGACAGGAAAAATGTATCGATACTTTGAGTAAAACCACAAGCAGGAAGGAAGAGAGACTTTTCCATTTCAGCTCAAAATAACAGCATTTCAGCGGCTGCCGAGTTACGCCACGTTGGACTCGCCGTGGTGAAATACGATGCGATCTCTTATGACGCGGCACCTACTCATGTTAATCATTGCTATGGCGACAAGGGGAGCTCTTCGTTTCGGGAGGGGTTATGTTTGGGTGGTGACAGGCAGACGCCCAATTTGCCTGCAGCATGGTCACTTAAAAAAAATGTCGTCTGAGGTGTTTTAGAATAGACTCTGTGGCTTTTAGCTTGCTTGTTGAAATAAGAGGAGCACAGACACACACACACATATTTGTGTTGCAACTAGTGTTATTGCAGATGAGTATTTATTTTTTGTATTATGTTCGGCTTTCATCTGAAATTCAATTTAATTTTAGCTTGTTTTCACTGTGCATTTATTAGCTCATATTTTGAAGATACATTTCCATTGTTTTTTTTTGTTTTAGTTTCAGTTTTAGTCATTTTATTTCTAGCGACAGAGTGAAAGTTGTAGAGCCATTTTCTGCGTCTGGTCTTTAGAGAATCCTGCATGAATAAACGGTGCAGATTATTAATGGGCTTTAAAGACAAGTAACAGAAATGGCAACAGAAAGTTTGACGCTTGTTTTGCATGTAGTTTCATTAACTATTTAAAAAAACGGTGTAGTTTCATGTAATTTCGAAAGCGATTTCTATCATTTTTATTTCGTTTATTGTAGTTGTAGTTCTTAATTTTATTTGTTTACAAAAATCTTTTGTTATAATCTTAGTTTTTCATTAATGGTAATATCATGGTAGGAACACATGTGTAGCTAAGAAAAGGAAACAGATGAGCATAAAACTGCAAAATTCGGCTTCTCAAGATACATTCTCACCCCCAGCAGCCCGAACTGGGACAGGCTGAGGCGTCACCATGGCAACAAGGCCCATAGCAAAAAGGAACCCGAGTAAACCAGCCGCCGGACCCAGAGTCGGCTTACCCTGGGTTTCCATAGAGACAGGGGAAATACCACAAACACACCGCAGCAAGGACCAACAGCAAACACGACTGATCCCTAACTGCATGTCGTATGGGTGTAACGGCAACCACGTTGACGCAAGATTTGAAGTGAATCAGAAAACACGGCTAACAGATAATGTCTGCCCCATCGGTGCTCCCGGGTCCATGTCAGGCGAAGACTGTGGAATATGAAGTTGTGTGAGCCCCAGGAGAGCAGCAGGAATGGCCCTCAGGACCCTGGAGTCTGATAAACTTCCAGCCAAACGTCTATTTCAACCGCCCAGTGGACTGAGACTGGCATAACCCGTTCGGGAAGACAGGATCCGTTTGCTTTACTTCCATTAGCTGGCTGGGTTTCCCCTGCAATTTGCTGAGTCAGAATGCAGTAACCATCTCAGGGTGTAAACTGCCCACTATACACACCTTCAAATACAGATGGCAGGAAAGAATTACTCACTTTCTATTTAAGTGGCACAGAAACCAAGGCCTGGAATTGGAGGTGAAAACCCCATCTTTCTGAGGGCAGCTCTGTACAAGGAGCATAACATACTTTGAGAGAGACTCTCAGCCCTGCTCTCCAAACTAAGTAAAATCATTGATTTGATCAACTGGTCTCTCAACGCAATTGACACCATCTTCTCGACGAGAAGCCTAGGTTCGGGGGAACCTGACTGTCCTGCAGGAACGTACGCAGCTGGCTACACGATGGACGGATGGGGGAAGTGGAGGGTCGTGTGCCTGGCAGCTCTTTCCGTGGAGGACATTGAAGACATCTACCTATTCGGAACCATGATTACAGGTATTATGCTGATTGGATTAGGCATTGCCCTGGTTTATTGAAGATTGAAGAAGACGGTGACAGCCGCTCAAAGCCCCACTAGGCTGGCTGGAATGATTGATGGAGTGGGCAGAGCTGTTAGCACTCAGACTGTGACAATTGATCGCAAACTGGATAACATCACGGAGAAGCTCATGGCTTTGGAAAAATTATTGGATGGCGGAGACCAGCGTGGACATTAGGGGAGTTGGAGATTATAGCTTCTCTCCCGGAAACCCAAACAACCCCATCCTATCAGGTTTTGGCTCCCCCCTAATCAGCACTGGCCTCGGCCAAGGCCGCTGCTGAACTAACAACTCCCCCAGAAGAACAAGGCAGTGAGACTCTCTTGCATTCCTCTCCCCCAATCCCAAAGACTACCGCACCCTCCCCCCATCCCACGCCTTCGCCGCTTCATTCCCCCAGCGTGGACAGGCTGATCTGTTGACCAGCGCCCCCACATGGCTGCAGGACCGGATGGCTGTCTGTCTATGCTGGACTACCTCCACCTCCCCATTTCCCTCACCTGTTGCTAGTTGTGTCATTTTATGTTGTAAGGTGTAGTGACCATATGCTTATGTTGCTGAGGTGTTTTTTCGGTTCCTACAATGTCCTCCCCACTGGAGTACAGTCTGGGGGCTGTTTTTTTATTCTCCTCCTCTCTCCTCATGTTATTCTGTTTCTTTCCTTCTCTCCGTTTGCCCCTGTCTCCCGACCTGTCTACCCCTTATACTGTGATGTTTGTGTATATGTGTGGTCGGGTTGATGGCCAGTTTTTTCGCTGGTACTTGTGACTAGTGACATGGTGTATTGCAACAGCAATAAAGGATTCTCATCATCATCATCATCATCATCATCACTGAGCCGTAACGAGTGATGTTTATGAGGCTGTACCCGGGAGTCGAGGGCGTGCGCAGGGATGTAGCTGTGGGTGCAGTGCCCGGAATGCGGCACTGTAATGGGAAGCTGGAGAAGCAAGATAGGAAGTATCTCACACTCACACAGACGCTCCTCCAGGCTTGTAGCATGACATGGGGCCTGGATTCTCGCTGCTCTAATTAAAACCTACAAACAGCTCCTACGAAAGGCTTAAAGGAACTCATCTCAAAATCCCCTAAATGGCCATGCAAGTGTATCTGAAGCCATGAAGTTCAGCAGCCTACCAGCCCTCTGCTGCCCCCCCCCCCCGCCGCCTCAGGACATCTGCTGCGGAAAAGATCGGAGTCCAGCGGGGGGAACAAGACCCCAGAGAGGCTTAGCTCATGCTTCAATGCCGCTGTCAGGCATCAGCAGACCTGTCCGGTCCCAGGAGGCAAGGGGGGGGGGCGTCTGTTCCCCTTTATCATGCCAGCACATGGGGGGGGGGTCTGATTGTACACTTCATCTGCTTTTGTTTTTCTTTGCTGAGACAATGGATCACTGGTGGGAGTCCCTGCCGGATTCCCGCAGGCGTGATGCGGATCAGGAGACATGGGGGTGGGAGATCATGGCCGAGTGTGGATTTAAGGGGGGGGGGGGGTCCTTAAACAAAGACGTCATGCCGTTCACCGCACTGCAGTCTGTGAACAACAGCCGACACAGAATGGGGTCCGCGGCGTGGGACTGGGGGGGGGAGGGGGTGCCGGTCGTGAGCGGCATCCGCACAGAGGGAGCTGGCGCGCTTCTGCAGACCCCACTGTGTGTCGCTGCAGCTTAATTAATTAAGTTTCTGAGGAGGAGCTCTAGGCTGAAGTGACCCCAGAGTGTTTCCCACCACACATTCCCTGCAGACCGGGAGGCCGGCAGCCCAAACAATTCGGTCTGGGAACTTTCCAGAGAGTTACAACAGCAAGATCCGCAGCTGGGAGGCCAAGAGCAGCTCTCTGGTCTGAACCCGGTGTGTGTGTGTGTGTGTGTGTGTGTTTATGCTGTTCTTGCATCCAATCCCCTTGGATTAAGTGAGGCAATCTGTAGTTATGTGCCATTTGTGCAAATTTCTTTCTTCAGTGAAGGAAAACGTGAAAATGGGACCCGACCAATCTCAAATTTCTGGATATCCTTCGTTTGTAAATTAGCGTGCATTTATGACAGGAATTTTGCACCCGGGAAATACAAGAAGAGAGGTGAGCAGGGATGGAGGGGAGAGTGAAAGCAGAACAGCACACTGTGCAAAAAAAAAAAAACCCACGTAAAATGGAAAGTGAGCCGCGTGAGCAAAAGGGGAAGCGAGTGACAGAGGCGGCCGGGAAGCGGCGGCCGTCGGAAATCCGCCAGCAGAAATGGGAGCCGAAAGCGGCCGAGCCTGCTGTGATCATCGGAACAGGGACGGCGATCCCACTGACGCTAAGGGTGCACCCCCAGCAGACATACCCAGAGTTGTGCCAATCACTGACGCTTTATTGCGTTATAGTCCCCCCCCCCCCCCGACCCACCCCGCCCTCAATGGCTGTCAAGGGAAGAGGTTTGCAGAGAGGCGCCAATGAGCCATTTTCAGCTGCCAACTTAGCGCTCCATCCTGCCTCCATCCTGCCCCCATTCCGCCTCCATCCTGCCTCCATCCTGCCCATTCATGCTCGTGTTGTCTGCCGTCAGAGAGGTCAGGTGCAAGTGGACCTCCCGAACGTTTCCAGGACATTGTGTTCTTCACAGGGCTGGGCTGATACTCATCACTCAGGATTCTGATCCATGGCAGTAATTGACACCACCCCCCCAAACACACACACCTTTCATTTTCCTTGTTTCCACAGCGATCCTCTTCTCATGAATGGAATTCCAGCAGCGGCTCTGACTGCACTGTGAAATCTGCTAGTTTCCCTTTAATCAAATAGTCTTCACAACATAAGTATTTTTTGCATAAACAAATGAATCAAAGGAACAATCCCTCTACAGTACAATACAATACACTGACATTATAAACGCAACACTCAGGGGATTCATTTATCCCTCACAACAAACCTAACATCTGGAACCGTTTACTTACTGTAAACAAAATAAAATATGGCACTGGATTCCATATGAATGTCTTCTTGTCATTTTCAAACAAAAGTTTCATACTTTCTCACTCGCTTGTTTGTAAGCGGAGTGAGTGGCTCTTATTTCAGGACAGAAAACATCTGAACGAAAAACTAACAAACTTCTCGAGGCGTTCCCTAGCAACGACAGTGACCACGTTCAGTCACGAGACAACAGACTCAGCACAGCACAGCTGCCAGTAGCTTGACTGACAGAAAAATTAACCCCTATAAATAAGACATTTCCGCAAAGCTGGGAGTAACGTGACCCCTGAAATCTGAGAGGGAGGGGCTCCAGCATGGCTGCACGTGGTAACATGAGGTTTCCCCTCCTCATCCGACTCAGTTCCTCATCAGCTGCTTAGAGGAAGTTACAGGTTCGGGAGTGGGTGGGGGGTGTTTATGGGCCTCCTCTCTCTCGTACCCACGCATTCCTCTTTGATGTACAGAAGCCACAGGACAGCCCGAAACACCTCTGCCTTTCAAGGTAGGACTTCATGAAGTGAAAAACACCCGAGGCACTAGCTTCTTGCAGTGTACCTCTCTGGGCTGAGGGGGGCTCCATGCGGGTAACACATTCAATATTTAAGAGTCATATGCACAGTAAATAGTTATACTATACAATGAAAATCATTCCCTGTGTGAGTACTAATACTAATTCAAATATAAATACTAATACTGTTGTCATGCCCTCACAGCTCAGTTCAACAGCACCACTCTGGACTCCAGTGAACATGTGTTTTAATCTCACTGTCGGTCACTGGCAGGTCTGGGTGTTGCATGTCGATTCCTTGAGTGGATGAGGAGCCTCGCCCAGCCGTACGCTGCTATCTGCCCCCCCCCAGGGGCTCAGGGGATGGGTGGCAACCCAGTGATCTCAAAGGCTCTTACAAGCAAAAATGCTGGCACTCAGGATATGCCCTTAACCATAAGCCCGCCCTAACTGTAACCCCACCCTAACCGTAGTCGTAACCCCGCCTCCACCCTAACCCGCACATTCCCCAGACCAGTTCAGAGCCTTCATCTCCTCGGATGACCCCAACGCACTTCCTGGGGGTCTGAAAGCACTGCCCCTTCCAGTCAGGCATCACCAAAAATGGGATTTGCAGTGTCGCGTCTCTGCTAAGAGTCACCCCAGCCTCCGACTCTGCATGGCATCAAACCGAGGAGCCACTCCTGTTGCGAATGCCCTGGTATTTGTTTCACGGGCAGCGAAACAACCTCCAACCACAGAGAGGCACTTAAATCAGCTGCAAAGCTGAGTCAGCTGGTGTCATTGGGCAGCTGCTTAATGGGAAGCTAGGTGGTGCCGATGGCCCCTCATCCTCAGAGCCCGGTTTGTACCAGCGTGGCCTTTCCAGACGTTCCTACAAAACACGGCCGGACTCACCCACCAGAAACAGATCTGTGTGTGTATGTAACTCAAACAGATACTCCTGTGGCAAAATATGACAAATGGCCCTGCGGGGGTGGGGGGATCTGGCTTTTCTGCCCTTACGCAGCAGCTCATTTTCTGGGGAAGTGGTGCAGTTGTCATATCGTATTTTTTCCAGAGATGTGGTTGTTTTGCTCGGAGGGCAGATTACAGCTCAAATGGAGAGTTTGTGAAAAGCTGAAGTGGATTTGGAACAAAATCGGGGAAAAAAAACAGACACGCACTTTCCTCACCCCCCTAGGGCCCCTCCCCCGCCAAACTAATCTGTTTCTCTCATTTTGGCCCCCTCGTCCATCCCCCCACACTGTAGCCGTGAGAGAGACTACAGGAGGGCTCCCAACGTATCTCTCTTTCTGCCTTCATCCATTCCTAATCATCCAAAATGATATAAGCAGGTTTTCCAGGAGATAAAAATCACACATCACGACCAAACCAGTCAGAGCCATTAACCCTAATGCTTCTATAAATAAAAGAACACTCTGTACCTGCACTGGAAACACCATGACGACACCCCCCCCCCAAAAGTGATGGCCCTTAACCCATATCAGACCTCCTGCAGATCAGATCCTTAGTTCAATGGGGGGAGGACAAAACAATAAAGTTCAAGGGGGGCTTGGAATTCCCTGAACAGCCAATTTAAGGAGAAAACAAGCTGGCCGGTGCTGGACCTTCCTGCATAAAAACACACATGGAAGAGCTTTCAATTGGCTGGGGTTTTAATGACCAAGCACTCTGACCCGAATAGGCTTTCACAGGACAAGCAAACAAAGCACCCATTGAGAAGCTGCTGGCCTGCCTTTGACTTGTGGGCTGCCTTCAGCTTTTTACGGTCGTGGGCTATGCAGTGCCACCAGCAGGGCGGTGCTATAATATCCCACACTGCCCCCACTGGGATTTAAAGGCGCCCGTGTTGGCATCCCGAATGGCCCCCTAGATCACCGTGACAACCTCGTATCATCGACATTGCAGCCCGATACACGACCATCCATAGATAATACATCCAGCGGATTCAAGAGGTTCTCTTCACGTTACGACATCATCAACAAGACAGAAATATCTATCCCAGAGAGAGGACAGAGATCCACGACGCCTGGTCAGCACCACGCCAGAACCATTACTACTCAAGATGGAGTCCCTGGTTTAGCCTCCCCCAGGGATGGATCACCGGACTGAGCTGCTGGATTGACCCCCCAATGAGAACTGAAGCACTATCACATGCTCCACGTCTAGTCGATTAAAGTCCAAGCCCTTCAACCTGGGCGACCACGGGTGGTTTATCCAGGAAAGCAGAACGAAAACAGCACAACATGCAATCCAGATATGGATGTGCTCCCCTTAACTTCCTCTTGCCAAACAGGCATCTATATTCTGCTGCGTCTGTAAGTCCTGGGGAACGCATACAAAAACAAATAGCGTCACACCATTGTTTGTGCAGCATCACTTCTGTTTGGAACTTAATACCTCTCCGGCAAGCAACAGGACATGGTCAGCAGTTGGTCTACCTGCTTACCACAATCAGTTCCACAGAAAACCCACGGTCCGAATCTGGGATTCCCCAACCCTACAAACATATACTCAAATACACTGGGAATAATAAGCTGCGATCTGGAGCGCAAGCCTGGAGGCTCAAAGAGAGAATGCAGATCAGCCTCAATTAGCTAATTGGGTTCTGGAGGGAATAATCAGATTCCGGCTTGAGACACACTGACCAAAGGCGTTCTCTATCTTTAATGAGTCTCATCGCTCATCATCATCAACACTAGAAACAGCCCACAAATGCCAACTTGTCTTTCCAAGGCTAAATATAGTATCTTTTGTAGTAGGTGGTATAACCCCAGAGGGCCAATTCAATGCCGGTGCTTTTCCAAAGCTGACACCCATTATGCATTTGTGGCACAAGGGAGACTATTACACAATCACCTCCGATAAAGTGGACGAATGAAAATGAGCATGGACCCTCATTAGATAAGCTGACAAAATAAACCTTTAGCTAAGCATTATGGGATATTGCAAAAAAAAAAAGATGCGAAACAGCTGCATATTAATACCACCCTAAGGATATTATAGCAAAAACACAGATTTTATTACATCATATGCATCTGTTCTTGAAAAGTCTCTCAATTCCCAAAAGAAGGGTTAGCTTGATCTGTAGATCACCCGTGAGTGTGACAGGTAGGGCAGAAAAGTCAGTCTAATAATCAGTTGGCAGTTAGCCACTTATTCACTTTCTTGTTTTGGGTTACAACTCCCAGAGAAGATGTGAAGCTATGGAGTTTTTGTCTTTTTAATATAAACACTTGTGGGTGTTCTGTATGTCAGACTGGCCAAAATTCTTGTCTGTAGAAGTTTCTTTCTAGAAGGAAAAGCCGCCCAAAGAACAAACTTGTCAGCATATGGTTTGGAGTGCGCTCCAAACACAACAACGCAAGTTCTTGTCCCGAGATCATACGTGGGTCATATTCCACGGTCCAAACATCGGCGGCAGCTTTCTAAACAGGCATGTTGGTATGATGTACCGGAAACTCCAGTGAGCAGAAATCAGCAGCTCAAAGGGTGAAATACAATTAGCAGCTATATCTTGTAGTGAAGTCGCCTATTATGACCCCAGCCTTGATAAGCCGGTCCTCAGACGCACATGCAGACACCATACAAGGCCGAAGTTCAAAAGACTTAACTCGTGACTTAAAGCATGAAAATACACTAAACACACACTAACACAAAAAAACAGTTATGGCTGTATGCAGTTAACCCTCAGCTGGGTTGGGAAACCTTCAGCGACGCAGCCGTCCGTTTAAATGCACAAAGCTGAAAACCAGCCAGGACGTTTCGGCCGAAACCGGCAGCCCAGTGATTAAGGATCTATATATGTTTGTTGCGCGGCTCCCAGGAGGCGTATGACTGTGGAAGCCTTGAATTTCTCTAGAAAAACAATCAGCTATATGATGGGACATAATGACCTTCAGCAAAAGCAACATATATATATATATGTAAATCTCTTTCGGTTAACATGTCTTTCAGTCACACGGTTGTTACTTGAGGGTATCGTACAGATTCTCTTCGAGAAATGATATAAACGGGAATGAATAAGAACTGGGCAGATGCGGACTCAGAGAGGATAAAAAAAACCAAGCGGGACTGAAGGCGACTGGATCGGCGAGGGGAAAATGCAGAAGAGATGAGAGAAACAATCCCCGTCGTGAAGCGGGCTGTTTGCATGTGTCCAGTGGACCAGCGAGCATCTTTGCATGAACCAAGTGATGATGAGAAACAAATGACTAAAACAGCTGTAATTAACGCAATAAACACATGGAAGACAGTCAGATTTCCAAAACAAGGTACTGTATCGATAATCACCGGTACACCACTCTCAGACAGCGCAATTACAGTGTATTACAAGTATATAGTATAAAACTAACCTGCCGTGAAGGGAGGTTCCATAGTGTGTAATTACTATTTAAAGAAGGATATGCGTTTTAGCTGGTTAATTTCAGCGGGCGAAATAATTACACGGCAGAATAAATCGCCTATAAATGAGTAAGGCTATAAACCATCAAGCTAAAGACAGCCGGCTCCCGGCGGCCGCCGCGCTCACCTCCAGCAGCGGCAGGTCGGGGTCCAACTGCGTGAAGCTGTGCAGCACCACCGGCCCGGCATCTCCGGCCAGCTCCAGCCTCACTGCGTCCCAGATACTGCGGATCCTCCACACGCTCGCATCGAACATCACATCCAGGCAGCCAGTGCGGGCGCTTTGCGGATCGGACTGCATGCCGGGCCGGTAAACCATGGGTGCGGGGGGGGGGCGTCCGTCTTACAGCCGCATTATAGAAGAAATCCACGGCGACATTCTTCCAACTAACACTAATCAACGCCGCTTCTCCAGTACGCAGCGGTGTAGTGAACCCGCTCGCTGCGAATAGGCTCTGCCACGGAAAACCCCCAGCTCTATCCCTCCCCTCCCTCCGGCCGCCCAGCCGCTTAAACCCCGCCCCGCTGCTGCAACCATTATGTCACTTTCGGTCCCGGACGCGCTAATAACGCTGCTGACTGTGCCGTTTGGAAACGACCAAACGGCACCGGACCAGCACTTTATCGAAGGGACCAGAACACATATGCATGTGTCACACATGTGCCTTTATATGTAGAACAGCCGAAGCGTATTAAACATTGTGCAAACATTGTGTTACTGATGGTAGAATCTGTGCATGTACAACGTGACTGTGTGCTTCTCCACCAATGCTACATATTATACAAATAAAAAGCAAACACATAATAATAATAATAATGATAGTAATAATAATAATAAAAGTACAATATTGATATCCATAGCACGTGTGATATTGCATTGATCTAAATGGTACCCTTTTAAAAACTTACCGAAGCAACACGATGAATGAGCAAATCATTTACTTATTTTTTAGGTTTAATAGTTATGACATTTTCGTTTAAAATGCACCTAAATGCTGTGTTTTTCCCACTGGCTCCCCACTAACGGGGCAGCAGGCGCCGCCAGCCCCCCCGGGATGCGATCCGCGGTGTTTTTCTGCTCCGCTTTGCACACATGGTTTGCGTTAAGGGGGGTGGGACGCCTCCGCTCGCTGCCGGGAAGGCAGAGGAATGCAGCCCGGAGGCTCCCAATAAGGCGGGGGAGGGCTGCGTGCGGGGGGTCGTGGAGACTCTCGGCTTTTACGGCGGATACAGTCACGAATAAATCTACCGCACAGATGATATCGCTGCGATACGGTCGCTATTTACAAAGCGCGACTAATGATCCACCGCCCTTGCTAATCTCTATGATTTTTACTCCACATTGCTGACACATCTTGATCGCTTTTACTTTGTTTCCAGTTTTACGCATTGCGGACTTTGATGATGCAAAATATGTTATAGGCAAAAGCATGTGTCACCGTTGCCCTAACGTCCTAGTTAGTGTCTGAACATAACACCGGGCAGTGCGGATTGTCGCTTGTGTTGAGTTTTTCTCGTGGTTAAATATCCACATCTGACAAGGGCAGATTAAACTGCTGCAGGTTGGACTGCGAGTGACCCAAAAACAAACATCAGAGGTCTGACTATCTGCACTCCTTATCCATGTGAAACAGTCTGGGTAATCTGCCGTCAGCTGCCTATCAAAGCCTTAACAAGTGTGCTTCCCACAGCCGCGGTGTCAAGTGCAAGTCCTCATTTGGATAATGGATGTGCGACTTGTCTGACTGGAAGACCAAGACTTTATTTATGGAAGACCCTGAACTTACACAGTTTTATTCATCCATAAACCCATCCATCCATCCATCCATCCATCCATCCATCCATCCATCCAACTTCTTATCTTGGTCAGAGTGAACATTATTAATTCAGGTTTGTAAAAAGTCCTTTGTGTAACTATGTAATCCATCTTGAATAAAGGAATAGACTGAAGAATAAATCTCAAATATCTTTCAGCTTAAGGGAATTACTGTAACAATATTTCACTTTCAAAAAACCAAAAATCCCTCGTAACTCCATAGCTGCCTACATTCAATCATCCATCATTTATCGATGATATGACAGGGATAATCCTGCCAATCTTCTAAATCTACCTAAAAAATAAGAAGAAAACATACCTTTGTGACCCTAGGGGGTGGGGGAGGGTACAACAGAGTGGACAAAATAAAAAACAGACCTTTCATTAACAGGCGAGCTCAACCCGAGTGCTTCCAGAGGGAGGGTAACAGCTGTGTGAATGGTTTGCACTGCAGTGTGTCTGGGGCTAGTGGGTTCTGGGAAGCCCTATTAAGGGGATGGAGAGCGAAGCCCCTTCCTCAGAGAGCACCCTCGTTGCATAACTGTGAGGAATGTATTAGTGACTCACAATAGGAGAACTCACAGAGGTATCCACCCATTTAGGGGGAGACAGAATTATTGGGGGGGTTGTATGGCCGGTTTTGATTATTGGGGGGTGGGGGTTACAACCTCCCTTCCCCCATCCCTCCTGTACCCTGTGTCATCTGGGATAGGCTCCAGCCCCCCAACCCAGACCAGAATGCCTGGCCGGAAGGTGCATGGGTGGGTGACCCTTACCCAATAAATGCAGACGTTTTATTGGCATGTCACAGCCGTAATAATAATGACGCCCGTGGTGCTGGGGGTTAAGGGCCTTGCTCAGGGGCCCAAAGACAGGCTGCGACTTGAACCAGCAACCTTCTGATCACAGACTTAGATCGCTGGGCTACCTGCCTCCCCAAATTAGTTTTTTTTTCTTTACTTGAACAATATTCTAAACTCCAAGTGATTACCGATTTACTGCTTCTGATGAATAGTGGGGAAAATGTGTGTGCGTATGTCAACTGATTTTTTTTACGTGTTGGCATGTAGCTGAACGCACTGGGTTTTCCTGCAGGCTGAATCACGCGACCATAAGTCTGCCCTGATGCCCACATTAACAATCTAAAAGGGAAAAAATCATCTGAAATGTCCAAGATTAGTCAAGCAAACATAAACGAAAATGCAAAAGATTGTAAAGTACTTTATCGTTTATAGTAAAACTGTCTAAATACCGCCCTCTATTGGTCAACATGTATACCTAAACTGAAGATGAAGGAGAAACACCAGCTGAATTTTATTTCTGCCTTATTGCACTGTTTGCTGAGTGACGCCTGACATACATCCCCATCACGTCTTCATGTTTCCCCACCTAAGAGTCAGGCCTGGGGTGGAGACCTCAACAATCCTCAGCAGCAAATTTTTATAGCTCAAAAAAAAAAGTAAGGTTTGTCGTGTGAGTCAGAATCAGGTGCTCCTGTTCTGCCGGGAACCTACCTTGGCACGTGTGTATGTATGTCCTTCACGTGTCTGTAAACACATGCCCTCGGCCCTCAGATTTGTGTCTGTATTGTGTCGTCACCCTCCCCAGGCTTCCTAACTCTCTCAGATCAAGGCCCCAGTCCAGATGGCAGCTGTGACGGACCGCGGATGGCTGTGGGACACCTGGGCGTCTGTCGGCATGGGACAGTGACACGTCAGGCTGTGCCTTTCCTGTGGCGGGATGCCGGGGTGACAGACGGGCCCGACTAGGGGGCCCATCAGCAGATGCTGCCTGTTTTGCTGCAGACAGACACAGCAACCAGAACTATATGTTCTGGACAAAACAGCCCTTCCTGACGGGGGTGGGGGTGGGGGTGGGGGGAGTTGCGAGAGCGTGTGACATGTAGAGCACGTATGCTTGCAATCTGTGTGTAGTTCAGTTGGTTAAGCCCTCTGTGCTTGTGAAGGTCATGGGTTTGAATCTCATGGTAGGATAGTTACATTTCTGCTGGGCCCTAAGCAAGGGCCCCCCCCTCCCTGAAAAGTGCTGCAGAGGTACCAGACCAATGTCAGGACCCTGTACTCTACTCTGAACTGTATATACAGCACTCACAGAAGGTCACTTGCTTAATTCAGTAGAAACATGCCAAATTTATTGGTTTTGTAACAAAAATCATTACTTTATTCGTTTGTTTTTATAAAAAGTCACATCAGAAACAAGTTTTAAGTAAAACATTAATGTCAACCAGTAATAAATTTAAACTCAAATTATAGTTCTTAAAAGAGCTATTCTGAGTTAATAAGTTCATTGCCAAGCATCACTGGGTGCTTTTTATTTAGCGACACCTTTGCAATGACATAAAACACCAAACGTTTGTGTTTAGTATCCTTTTGGGAGTCAATGACCACGATTGCAATTATCAGCAAAATGGCCAGAACGGAACTGAACGAGTTTAGCTAGAAAAAAAATGATGACGTTTAATAAATAGGGGAAGGAAAATGTCTCTGCGGAGGATATGTGCGGATATGTTAAACACTGCTTGTGAGTGTCCCAAGACATTTTGTGAGCTCTGCATGTGTGTTTGGAGGCGAGATGGATGGGACACTGGAAGCATTCCGATGTGGTTGCGCAAATGGCAAATAAATATAATTTCATAATTTGTCACATCACTTCTGTGGGAATTATTGCCCCCCCCCCCCCCCCCCCCCCCCCGCTTTCCCTGAACTCGAGTAGCTCTACAGCAGTGTGTTACGTATTTCTGGCTGAGACCGACGCACACCCTCACCCTTTCCCGCCCCCCAAGCTTACACAACACCTTCCAAGGTAAAGGATGCACATTTAATTCCCAATGGGGGAGTGGGGGGGGGGGGGGGCTGGGCTCAGACAGGAACACACGCGTCTGGCTGCTGGCGTGTCACAACATGCACAGGCGTGTGATTTGCCATCTACCTGTCAGCGTGTCCCTGCTGTGTCAGGAACAAACAGGTCCTTAAAGTGCGTTACACTTCAGTGTGCCTGACTTCGACACCCTTCAGCAGTTACCCTTCTCTTAATAATCATCACAATGAAGGCTACTTCCCATAATATATCAACAATATCCTTTATTACTGTCTTAGTAGTAACTAAATATCTGATAGTAAATAAATTACTGTCTCAGTAGTTCAGTCATCTTCCAAACACTTATCTAGGACAGGTTGCTGGTCATCCTGGGCTTCAGGAAGCATATGTCACCCAACAGGGGACACTGGGGCAGTTTAGAGTCAGTAGTGCACCTGACATCATGTTCTTATACAGTGAGAGGAAACTTTCATGAACACAGGGGGAAGAAATGCAAGCTGCTTATGCTGTCAGGGGCGGGAATCAGGCGCACAGCCCTGGAGGTGTGAGGCACTCCTGATTTCCAGTTAAAGAAAAATGAAAGAGGACAACCACTGTCCGCCCCGTGCTCCCGTTTAGGGCGCTGGTGTCACGATGAGAAGTAGACACACCCGTGTCTCCTCCCACCCGGAGACACGTGGCATGGGAGGAGATCACAGCAGTGTGAAGCTGGGCAGAGAGAGCAGCCATTGTGCCCTACGCTGGATTAATGTGGAGGAGCGCGGCACATTTAGGGAGTCGCCTACGGCCGCGGGACGAGGAGGCGTGTGGGAGGCGCCCTTAGGGGAGGCCGTCTTCTCACCGAAAACACCCATCCACAAAAACACAGGTCCCTAACCCTAACTGATCACACCTTGGGAATGTGTCAATGGGCGGAGCATCAGGCGTGAGTCTCTGATGGAGAAGGTCCAATGACAGCTGTGCATTTGTGACCCTTGCCCAATAGGCTTTAGTGGGTGTGTCAGTGGGAGTGTCTCTGATTTTCATTCTTGTTTGGATACCAGCAAAGGTTCAGCTGAGGGTTCTGGCCTTTGATTTATTTGCCTGATAGATCCTTTTATACAGAAGAAGGTGATGGATTTCCACACCTGATAGATCACAGACACACATGGGTCTGTGACTTGCAAACACATGTGTCCGTGTCTACAAATAAGTAAATAAGAAAGAGTGGCTGTTTCCATCTGTGCAGTTTATATGCAGGATGATTGTACGCCACTCTCTGACTTCCCCTTTCTCATGGGCTGATCTTGTTCTGTCTAGAGCAGGTGCAGTCTGATATAGTAGCTCTATGGTTGTGGAAGGGTTTAGTGAAAACTCCCAATGAGAAAAGCAATCGCACAGATGCACACCAGTGAGGAATGAACACTCTGTGAAGCTGACAGGAAAAGCAATCGCACAGATGCACACCAGCGAGGAATGAACACTCTGTGAAGCTGACAGGAAAAGCAATCGCATAGATGCACACCAGTGAAAAGAGAAAATAATGTGGAACTGACAGGAAAAGCAATCGCATAGATGCACACCAGTGAGGAGAGAAAACAATTTGGAACTGACAGGAAAAGCAATCGCACAGCTGCACACCAGTGAGAGAGTTATGGGGAAAATACCTGCCTACTACTGTAGCCTCATTTGCATTCTGAGAAGCCGGCGGCCTCAGCGTTTGATCGTTGTCATGGCAGGTAATTGGAAACTAACCATAGCAACATAACAACTCATCAGAGAGCGGCAGTGACGTCACCAGCATGGACGAGCACCCCAAGCATCTTCTAACCAAACTGCAAAACGGTCCCCTTAAATTCTCATCATCCTCTACTCCCCAGTTCATTTAATCAGCACCATTTCCTGTCTGCTTGTTATAGAGCCTGCGAGAATTCCACAGAATTTATGTTTGGCTGTGGAACAACCCCACTCACTCACCTGCCCTCCCCAGCCAAGTAATTTAGGGAGTTCCCACTGTCCCATCCAGTAAGGTCCCCCCCCTGCACCCTGCCATTTGGGAAGTACGGGCAGAGGGGCTTGTTTTTGGTCATCTCTGTTATTACTGTCACAAAGCCTTTCTGTGCCAAGAAATGCCTAATGTTGGCCGTAAACTTCAGACGGTCTGGAAAAAACGAAACCGGCCAGGTCAGCAAGAGCAACCTGTCAGATACTTAAATCCAACGGCATCTTGTTCCTTCCGTCACACCACAACCCTAGAGGCCACAGAATGTGTCTGATACAGCCGACCCACACAGAGAGAGCAAATGAATGCATTGTGATGAGTGTGAGTCATTTTAATAGAGATGTCAGCTCTTAAAATGGAAGCTGCTCCATATTAACAGCCACTCTTGGTCTAATACCAGCAGCGGCACAGAAAGGGAAGCTAACAATTTAAACAACACTCAACACTCAATTTAAACACATATTCCATGGCAAACATTACCCGGTTATGACATTTACCATTAACATAAATACATATATTAATTTATACTATTTACACAAATGAGGTGCAAAGCATGCTGGTAACAGCATAATTAGTCTTGTTGACCAACCCCACGGCATCACATTTATGTCAGCCAATCGTGGACAGTGGGTGGGATCAGAACAAATGAAAACGTCTGCCTCAGGGACTCTACATAGACTGTGAACCGACCATATGACCAGTGCTCATAAGGGGTTGTATTACTAAATCAATTTCAATTCTGTTGATCTTGCCTGAAGATCACAGCCAGCTGAAGTGATGAAATTAGTCCAGTTGGCCGCAGTCACTTTCTTAAGGATAAACAGGCCAATCTGGGACAGCTGTGTTACAGTGACGAGGAAGTTACTCACAAAAGTAATCCAACAGCCAACCAGTTGAGTTCTCTGTGGCTATGAATCTTTATACTCAACTGGTTGGTTGAAACAAAGCCTTGGTCTGGATTTGTGCTTTCTGGACCTGGATTTTCCATCTCTGTCTTTAATGGATTACTTTGGGTAACGTGTTGATGGTCTGTTTAGCTCACTGTTGTGATAAATCCGATGGAGGCCCATGCACAGAGAGCTCCATGGTGGATTATTCACCAGAGCCAAAACTGAATCCGTCAACAGGCAATCAGTCAGAAAGCCGAGGCAAAATCGGAACCCAAACTGTTAAATCAAAATACAGGCAGATGGTCAGAGCACAAATGGCAACTAGGTCACTGGTTCAAATCCCAGAGTGGGCAGTGTGATCTCATCGATGGGCCCTTAACCCCCAATTGCTGACCATGTTTTCGATTGTACATCACTTTGGACAAAAGTCTGCTAAATAAATTGTAATTACAACTAATAATCAGATCAACAGAGAGAAATAATACTGCAAACTTCCAATACCTTACAAACGGCATGAACCTCACAGAGGAAACGTTTAATAGGCGGGTTTCATAAACTGGTGAAGATGATCGCAGGAAGGTGACAGTAACCTGGACCCACTAATACATTAAGAGCAGATGTCCCAGAGTATGGCGCAGTGACGTTTCAACTGGTTGGTTGAATCAAAATCTTTCCACCTCTGCTATTAAGACTGCTGTATGACACCATGGGAGGATAAGCATGGAACACAGGGGACAATCAGAGGACTTCAGGCCGGTAATGAGTGGCACCTGACTGGCTGAGGGCACTCCGGAGCCCGACGTCTTAACTGATTTCCTTCAGGGCTTTTCAAACAGCCGTTTGTCCGAGGGAAGGCCTGGCTTGTCACCTCATTCCTCGCTATCTGAGTGACACAGCACACGGTGTAAACAGCAATCTAACCAAAACAAGGTCTCGCTCTCGCAGAATGAAGCAGGATCTGTACAAGCAGAAACAACATGTAACTAAATGTGGTTCTGAGATGATGAACCGGAGAATCAGGAGTCAGGGAGACACAGCAGGATTCGCTCAGTAAAAGAGATGAAGAGCAGCAGTTATCCCAACAAAGCACACGGACGCATTAATCATCCACAGTATTTTAACCTGGGTCTTTGTTTTGAGTTGAGTTCCTTAAGCTCTACGCCACCTAAGTCGGACAGGGGTGAGTGCATCTCTTGGCCATCAGGGAATATTTCAAGCTTCTAATTAGCTGTGAGAGCTGGCAGGAATATGCTGACAATTCATAATCCTAGACCCTTATTATCAGCTGTGAAACACCTACACAAATTCCTCTTTGCCAATGCTGAACCGTCATCCAGTGGCAGTATAAATAAATCAATATGAATCGATGTGAAATCCTCTAAAGAGGGAAAATATTGAGCTGGTTTGCCTGCCCATCTGCACCCGCAGGATTGTGCGTGGGAGGCGCCTGCCATCCGGGATTCGCCACGAGGGTCCGTCTGCAGCAGTCGGGGTCCTTTTAGCCACCGGGTGCTTCTCAAAAATAGCAGAATATGGCACAGTGAGATTTTCATCGTTTTGATTCACTGTCCCTTTTCTCCTCTGTCTTATATCTCCCTCCCAACCCGGTGCTGAAAGCACGGCGGTACGAGCGAAGACGCCCACGGCCGTCGCCCGAAAGCCGGAGAGTTTCGCCCGATCTGCGTGTGTCCCCGTGCTGTGCGCGTAGCCACCCGCGGGGACACCCCCTTCCCTGTTGTGCACCCTCTCTGCTGTCTCCAACACCCTCGTTACTCTGCGTTGTCTGTATCCACCGTCACAGAGCTGAAACCTCTCTGTACTGATCTAAATTTACCGTCTGTCCCACGCAGCCGCCTAAAAATCGACAGTGACTGACCTTTTACGGCAGCAGCACTGATACTGGGGAATGCAGTGACTGCACCTTTAAGCTTGCTGATTCTGTGGGCATTATTTATAATATTTATAATAATAATAACGACAATCGTTATTTATACAGCACTTTTCATACATGAAATGCAGCTCAAAGTGTTTCGCATATGAGATTAAAACAAAGGCAGGGAAGCGACTGACGCCGATGGAGAGAAATAAATGAGGATTAAAGGCTAAACGAATAAACAAAATACAATAAAAAATAAAGGAATGCAAAGGATAAAGTTATAAAAATATAAGCTAGTAAAAAAAAGAAGTAATTAATAAAGTATTTTATGGATATTTTATAAAGGACTTGTGAGGTGATAATCTGATTAGTTTAATAAGCCCCTAAGTTAATAAGAACCAGGTTTTTAAGGAGCTGATAGTTTGTAATTGAAGAAAAGAAAATAAACATTTGACTTCATGATGGTCAGACTGGGTGGGCTCTCTACAGGACAGGCCAGATGCCCCCCCCTCCCCACCAAAAGCCACAGTCCAAGTGCTGTTCAGAACGCAGTGGCAGTGGAGTTGGCCCCACAGAATCACTGTCTGCTCCACTGGTTTTTCTGGGACTCTGGGGCTCCCCACAAAAGGACTAATGAAAAACTCCCCACAAAATAAAAACATTTTCTCAGCCGACTTCATTCCATCTCAAACAAAAGCCAAGTTCCAAACGTTTCGCTTGTTATCAGCCTGTGGAGTGTGCTGGCGTGTATGTTTGTGTGTCTTACAGCTTGGGGGGGTGGGGGGGGGGGGGTGCGGGAGGAGGGGTGAGAGAGCAGGGCTGCGTCAATGACCACCCTGACAGTAACAGTAATTTACCTCTCACAGCACTGGGGGAGGACCCCAAGAACATTCCGGAACCCCTGCTGTGCAGCAGAGCCATGGGGCAGACTGATAAAACCCATCACCACCGTGGCTAAGACATCAGGCCAATCGCAGCGCTGCTTCTACCAATGAGGGGAAGGACGCGGCTGGGCTCCGGGACAGGAAAACCAGGCTGTAACTCGGGCCTGACATCACAGTCTGGAAGTCATAGTCACCGTTAGCGCAGCCTCTCTCAGCCAGTAACACTGCGTTTGACTGCTTTTTTGACCATATTTCTTTCTGGGATGTCATTAATCGTCAGGGACACTGAGTGCTTTTCTGGTTGAGTGGAGGGGTAATGAGCTCTTGGCCCGGGGTGAGACTTTGACCTGCATGGCCTCCTGGATGCTGACCATGGAGTTCCAGGGGGTTAGACTTCGCCCCCCCAAACTGGGGCCCCGGACATGTGTGCGCGCCCTTCTTCCGCCTCCATCGTTCCCTTTTGTTGCTGCTCATTTTTTCCCCTTTACTTACTGTTTTTCGTCCCTCTGTCTTACAGAGGGAAGGGCCCTGACGATGACTACTCCTCTTCGTCTCTCTTGCCAAGTAACGCTCAACGAAGCACACGTGAAGCACACGCGAAGCACACGTGAAGCACACGCGAAGCACACGTGAAGCACACGCAAAGCCCAGACACAAACCAACAGAGGACCTCAGAATCACATAAGCGATTAGATAGAAGTGCTTCTGGCATGAAGGAGAATGCTGGTAATACATAACACAGCTACCAACAGGGACCGGGAAGCTGAGGGGGGGGACGAAATGAGGCCCCTCTCTAATTAATGTCATTGGTCGCTGTGCCCGCGGTGCAGCCTTGTCCTGGTGGGGGGGGGGGGGGGGGGGGGGGATCCTGGCTGCTCTTGAAACTCACACAGGGCTTTTAGATTGAAGCCTCAGATGAATGCAATGGGCAGTCATTATGCTAAACCTGGCTGTGTGTGTGTGTGTGTGTGTGTGTGTGTATCTGGGGGGCCAATCAGCATGAGGGATGAGGAATTCCCCTCTCCCCCCCTGATCCCACTCATGGAGACGATGCATTTTATGTGTAAAATCAGATTGTTTACAGTAAACTGAGAGCCCCCCCCCCCCCCACTCCCTGCTGGAGTAGAAGTCACACCTTCACTGCAGGCACAGCAGTCGGGGAAAACACTGGAAAACCCTCATAAACAGAATTACTAGGGCTTACAAACACTCGCAGACACTGATGTACAGGCTCATGTGGGCACATCACAGCCAAACTAGATTTTAATCCATAGCCATTGATGTCAACACAGACACACACAGCCAGCAATGCGCAGACCCCACAAATGCCCAGTGCACCTGATGGCCAGCCCAACCGTGGACCCCCCCCTCCAAATGCAGAGCTAGGTGGCAGGGATGAACGTTTCCGCCAATCTAGCTCCTACCTGCCAGGCTGCTTTCACACCACAGCTTTGTTCATGCCTGTAACCTGACTGGGGTCTAACAGAGCGAAACCGCCCATAGCCTCGCCCTATTGGGTCATACGCCCCACCGACAAGAGACAACAGCACAGCACTGTCTTTCAGGACGGGGCGTGGGGCGACTCCATAAGTGGTCGACCCGTCCCCTTGGCGGCGCCACTGTAGGAGTGCCTGCGTTCGACATGTCGGAAGATTCCTTGCTGTCAGACTCATAGCCAGAGCCCAGGCTCCATTTCTGTGAGCCGGAAATTGAAAGCAAACAGACAGAAAGCGGTGGGGGGAATTCTGGGAAATTTCCAAGACAACTAACCTGGCAAAAAAACAGGGGATCTAAGGTACTTTCAGGAAGCTGGGACTGGCAAAGACTTCAGCTGCAGAGAAGCTCCATCATCTTCTTTCTTCTTATTGCTTTTCTTAAAATCTGAATATTGGTCTCCTGGATTACAGGCAGGTGGGCTTTATGATTTTATGGTATGACGTAATAGCAAAGGAGGTAGTCTGGGAATTACGACGTCATTTACAAAAGTTATGACTCAGGATTGGTTTATGTTTTGAATCTGCTCTTTGCCTGCACGTCAGCATCCCGGCATGGAGCAAAACGCAGGGAAGGCTGGTAGAGGCCGACGGCTTGCCGTCAGGCATTGAGATGCCACAGATAACCCCCCGCACCACCCCCCCCTGCCCTCGACCCCCGACTCCTGCCAATTCCCAGGCCCTACAATGAAAGCTATGCTTACAGCTCAAAGATGAGAGTGAACAGCAGCTGGAGTCCGGGCTGAACGGCCCATGCAGGTCCAGGATCCAGGATCCGGGACTTTAAATACGGTACCGAGAGGCTGTAGTTACTTCATGGACAGAGCAGAGTATCAGCCAGGACACAAACTCATTATTTCACATTGAAATCTATTTTAACCAACATGCAGAGCTGCTGACTTATTCAACAGCTGGATTTTTTTTAAGCGAATTGCTGGACTTGAAGCAGCCCAGCCCGTCGACTGCACTGTTTCAGCAGGTCACATGAGTATCAGGGTACACACTGGCCATGCTAAGGATCTGTGACTGACCAGAACCCCAGAGCATCTCATCGCCATATGTGGCCATAACGGGGGGGGGGGGGCTAACATCGTCTTGTGGGATCACAACCAGTTTAAAAACAGCGGCACAGAAGGAGGTGTGTCCAGTTTGAGTGCCTTGGCAGTGGCTGGGGGAGCCGGGGGGGGGGAGGGACCGCCACCAAGATATCAAAATAGAGGAACTGTTGCTTCTCAGCACGCTGGACAGACAGCGAGGGCATGCTAGCCTCCCCAGCTAGCTGATTCACACACGCACATGCACACAAACACACCTGACATCCACAAGTTTCAGCCCCCCTGGGTGCATCCCCCTGCTACCACGCCCCCTCCCCCAAAAATCAATGTCTGAAATACCCTTAGAGACCAGCCCACCTCCCAGCTGCAAGAAAGAGAAAATCAAATGCGAGCCACAGGGGCTCCCTCACCAGGTCGTCCAGGATGGACACAGGGAAGTCGAACATGCACATCTTCACCGGCTGCGCCAGAGCTTTCTGCAGGCTGAACGCTGCCTTGGTCTCCATGCCTCCCCAGCAAGCGAGCGAGCGAGGGAGTGGAGCGGGGCACCGAGGGGGGAGCGTCCGGCTGTGCTGTCCCTAGCGAGCGACCATCAGGCGACTCTGGCGGGCAGGAGGGGGAAAACAACAGCAGATGAATAAAAGTTGCGGTGGCAGCATATGTGGCGGCTGCATGTGGCGTCGCAACCCCAGCCTCCTTCCTCTGCTCCTTCCAGCGACTCTCTCTCTGTCTCTCTCTGTATCTCTCTGTCTCTCTCTCTCTCTCTCTCTCTTCCTCTCTCTCTCGCTCCCTTTCTGCAGCAGAGAGACAGCGTCTGTGCTTTCATAATTCGTCTGCTTCCTCGGCACCCTGGCGTGTGCACTGGAGGCTGGCTCACACACACGCACACACACACACACACACGCACACACACTCACTCACACGCACACACACGCACACACACTCACACACACGCACACACACTCACTCACACGCACACACATGCACACATGCACGCATACACACACATGCACATATTCACAGCACACTCATGCACTTATGCACACATGCATGCACACGCACGCTCGCATACACACATACATGCACACACTCACGCATTCACTCACATGCGCACTCACACACACATACACACATGCATACACACATGCACGCTTGCATATGCACACACACACACACACATTCACACACACGCATGCATAAACACATGCATGCACACAGCACACACATCCACACAGCACACACTCACACAATCACTCACACCCACCCCTCGCTTTGCAACCTCATTCTCCTGGATGCCGCCACCGGCAAAGGTCATGGCGGTCCCAGGGCTGTGTGTGCAGAGGAGCCCAAGGGGGGAGTTGCCGGGCTCTCATCTCCTAGCTACATATCCCGCCCCCCCTTGGGGACACCGCCCTATTCCCCAGCATTGCTTTCATAATACTGGAACAAACAATGCATTTGGTCCCCCACCCCAGACAGTCTCCCTTTTGTGTCCACCAAAAACAGTTTCCAATGGAACAGGGAAGTTGGACCACCCTATCCCCCCCCCCATCCGGTACATTTAAGATGACCGAACCCCCCCCCCCCCCAGAAAAGCTGTATAGGCTACCACAGGGGCTCTGTGGCAAAACAGGGGCAATGGGGATTAGAGAAGGAGGGGCATTATCAATGTTATAGGTCACAGTCAATGACTGAACTCAATAGGGCATGAGATGTAGGTCAATGTTACGACATGGCAGGCGCATATCGGGCCAACAAATAATGGCAAATGAAACCAAATCAAAAATGAAGAGAACAAACCCAAACAAAATAGTCAATTCCCCCACAGTGGCTGGAAGCGATATCTCAAGCATTGACAGATGCCCTGAGCATTCACAGATACCCTGAACATTCACAGATGCTTTGAGCATTCACAGATGCCCTGAGCATTCACAGATGCCCTGAACATTCACAGATGCTTTGAGTATTCACAGATGCCTTGAGCATTCACAGATGCCTTGAGCATTCAGCTCAAGTGATGCATGATCATCAAGAGGCAGCAAATTGAAATCACCTCCCCACCAACTCACCCACAACATCTGGGATCTCCATTAGTTTGCCCTTTCCCCCGCTGTCAGGTTTGAGAGTTAGGGCTGATTGTCAGTACCCTACAAATGGTTTACAAGCATCAGATGTAGGCGACCATATCAGAAACAGAGTAAGCGCCGAGGATGAGTCAGGTGGGACATCTTGGCATGGCCATGGCAGGTTCAGCCAATCATTCCCGTTAAAAATCTGGAGGGACTGGTTCTTGTCCAACAAGACAAGAACTTTTTCTAGAGGATGGGGACTACCGTCTGACGAGGTTTTTAGAGGTGACAGTGCGTGGCATTCTCCTTCACCATCACTGGATTCCCAGCTACACCAGATTTCAGAACATGGCTCACTGTGTTTATTCCTGACTGCTCACCTTGGCATATATTTGGATGCCTCTGCTAACCGTATTGGGAGCAAGTTTCCTCTTATAATCGTTTGCTAAACAGCCTCCCTTCATGTACACACAGACACACAGACTACCAAAAGATAAACTGAAACAAATTAGCTGGGTGAGACCACCCCCCCCACCCCAAACCGTTCGTTCGACGAGATGCCGTGATGATTTCCATGCCTGGAAGGGAGTGTAATCAGCGAAACTGACGTTGTGATAAAATGCAGTGTTCGACTCACTCGGCCCAGCGGGGGGCATCCAGAGAATCCAACATTAGGATGCAGTGTTCATATCACACTGCCTCCAGTGGCGCTCCTCCGGTCGCCACGGAAACCATGCCCCTGCAAATCCCACACCCTTCACTCCACACTCCTCAGCCCAGGAGGGAAACTGGATTCTTTGATCAGCCCCTCCCCACCAGACGAAACTCATCCCAGGCTAAAGTACCTGAGTTCAGCAGGAGAGTAACCATAATGTAGCCAAATAGCAATTTGGTCAATTTTCTACATTCCCACAGCCTGATAGATGAAGGGTTTAAGTACTGAAGAAACATGTGAAGCACCCAGGAGTGGAGGAGAGGACCTGTGTTCAGGGTCAGGGAGGGTGAACTGGTGCGGCCCAGTCTGACCACCTGGCATCGGTCTGACAGGAAGTTCCAGATCCATGTACTGAGAGAGCTTTGTGTTCTGGATCTTTACGAACAAGAAAAGCGGCTCCAATCGCAAGTTTACAGATCACACCAAAACAAGCAGTGGGAAGCATAAATTTGTGTGATTACCTTTCAGAATCTCTCAGCCATCACCGATTAACTAAAAGATAATGTGCAGTGAAGCCAATCAAATTCACAATTCTCTAAAAAAAAAAAAAACTTTCCTAATAAAACGAAGAAGTATATGGCCGAGCTTATCTTCTTGACCTGCTGAATTGCTGCAGGTTATCTTCTTGGGTATCTTCTTAACCTGCTGAATTGCTGCAGGTTATCTTCTTGGGCATCTTTTTGACCTGCTGAATTGCTGCAGGTCATCTTCTTGGGTATCTTCTTAACCTGCTGAATTGCTGCAGGTCATCTTCTTGGGTATCTTCTTAACCTGCTGAATTGCTGCAGGTCATCTTCTTGGGTATCTTCTTGACCTGCTGAATTGCTGCAGGTTATCTTCTTGGGTATCTTCTTGACCTGCTGAATTGCTGCAGGTTATCTTCTTGGGTATCTTTTTGTCCTGCTGAATTGCTGCAGGTTATCTTCTTGGGTATCTTCTTGTCCTGCTGAATAGCTGCAGGTTATCTTCTTGGGTATCTTCTTGTCCTGCTGAATAGCTGCAGGTTATCTTCTAGGGTATCTTCTTGTCCTGCTGAATTGCTGCAGGTTATCTTCTTGGGTATCTTCTTGTCCTGCTGAATTGCTGCAGGTTATCTTCTTGGGTATCTTCTTGTCCTGCTGAATAGCTGCAGGTTATCTTCTTGGGTATCTTCTTGACCTGCTGAATTGCTGCAGGTTATCTTCTTGGGTATCTTCTTGTCCTGCTGAATAGCTGCAGGTTATCTTCTTGGGTATCTTCTTGTCCTGCTGAATAGCTGCAGGTTATCTTCTTGGGTATCTTCTTGACCTGCTGAATTGCTGTAGGTTATCTTCTTGGGTATCTTCTTTTCCTGCTGAATTGCTGCAGGTTATCTTCTTGGGTATCTTCTTGTCCTGCTGAATTGCTGCAGGTTATCTTCTTGGGTATCTTCTTTTCCTGCTGAATTGCTGCAGGTTATCTCCTTGGGTATCTTCTTTTCCTGCTGAATTGCTGCAGGTTATCTTCTTGGGTATCTTCTTGACCTGCTGAATTCTTAACCCTTCAAAAATCCGAGGCTTTGTATGAACTTTTGATTTAATGGAATAAGAGAATTAAAAATGCTTTTATCCAAACTACAAACATTTTTAAGGACATAGGGTCAGACTGGCCCTGGAGAAAATAGGGGGTCAAGGATCTTACTCAGGGGTCCAAGGGTGAAATTACCCTGCCAACCCTGACGTTTGAACCAGCAGCCTTGCAATCACAGACCCAGCACCCTAACTCATGGCAGCCATGTGACCGGAAGGTTCTGCTCAAAGTCCCTTTCATATGAACACATCTTAATGTTACCCAACAGACAGCTCCAGCCCCCAGAAAGCCGCTGTGCCACACAGCCCTGTATGCTAACCCTAACCCTAACCCTAACCCTCTCAAAGTCATCAACTCACTACTTTTCAGTCAGTTGATTGTTTGTCTTCATGGCAAATTGCACCATGACTTTCGCATTATCCTGCTCTATCGTTAAACCTCCCCGGATTGCTGTTGCATGCTGTACTACTGCATGCTGCACTGTTGCTGCGTTCAATTTGAACTGGGAAGTCGGAAATTCTGAGTTCCTCATCTGAATTTTCAACTGAAATGCCCCCCTGAAGTCAAAATTCAGAAAACGGAGGAACTTCTCCAGCCCCGACCTCAGAAGTCAACACAGCTACACCGTTTATCAACAGAAGTGAAAATAGTAGTATTTATTAAGACTTACGTCTTATTTTATTTCATTAAGTAGGTCATGCACACAATACTGTCCAACCACTATCTATGGACATGTTACATTTGTTTGTATATGCAAAATAATACCTAATGAATTATTAACTGAAATTGCTAATGATGGCTAACAACAAGCCAAACTACAACTAGGGCCTGAAAGAAGAAAGAGAGAAAGTATTTCTTACTGAGAAGGATAACTTGTCAGATTTAAGGGAGTCTGGACTACATGTAGGGGAGTGAAGATAAAGTCCATTTAAACTTAAATCCAACAAGTTATCAGGTTACGCAAGAAATCATGCTTTTTGAAGCAGGTCCATAGTATTGCTAAATGTCTTTCCGACTTGTACTGTAACATGTTTAGCCTGGATGTGACATCATTCCCAGCTCCGGCTTCCGGCTTCCCACCTCCACGGTAAATGGAACTCGGCATGCAGCCCTGGGGAAACACTATTCTGTGGCACGTGACGGTATAACAATAAAGCCCTGCTAGATGTATCTTATCTTATCTAATGCAGACCCCGCTAATCACAGTTTCCCCTGGCAGTGTGGGGTCATATCCTGCTGCCAATCACGCTCCTTCACGCTCCTCCACGCTCTCACATCTCTGTATGAGTATGTCTCTAAGGAGAGCAGGATGGCACACATGACAAAGATCATTCCCGTGTAGCAGTATCCAAACTTGGGATAAAATTTCATTTCGTGAATTGGTGACATTTGAGGGGGCAGAAGTACTAAAGTAATAATGATGAATAAATAATGAAGAAATCAAGAACAAACAAAGGATTACAGAAGTAACAGATATAGTAACAAATATAATAACTTCTTGGGATAAAACATGCGTCACGATTCATTAATGATGAATTAACATGAAATCAGTATGTAACTAAGACTTTAGTCTTAGGCTCAGAATTTTTCTCACACTCCGTTGATAGCAGGTTTGACAGGTAACTTAACTTCATGCTAATTTGACCACATCCACCGCAGAGGAGAAATGGAGGCGCGTGACCTGCGTTAAACTGAGAATGAGGACACTTATTAAACGAAACGAACAGAAAAGGGACACCGACCCTTTAAAGAGAAGCTAAAAATTAGCATAAAAGCGAGACACTACAGATTAGAGTGAGCAGTCAGGGCCAGGCCCGATAGACCACGCTCGATGCTAAGCTGCAGGATGGCCGGTCATAGCAGTGGATTGTCGGGGCTGGAGATCAGGACCAGGGGCCATGCCGGTCTTGTCAAGCTTGGGGCATGGCTGCCCTCAGATGTGGGCGATGACGTGGGTGAGGACCCGAAGGGGTGACCAGTGCTGCGGCCTGCATTGACCTAAACACGTAAAGGCCAATCCATCGACGAGTGGCTATAACGACCCATTTACAAACGTAAGCAAAAGCAAAATGTTACTGTCAGTTCTTTAACCCACTTTAATTTTTTTTTGAAAAAAAAAAAAAAACACCGGCCAGATAAGATGCGGTTTCACATTTCCTCCCCAAGGGGAATTCATTAATTTCACTATTTCCATCACGGATCAGTGACGGTATGTTAGAAGGGCCGGGGCTCTCACCACTGACCTGGGTTTTCTTCTGATTAATTCCACCTGTCCCCTGTTCCCGCAAGACGCATAAATTACTATGCAGCGTTTCCTTCTGCTGCCGTAACCCCCGTGACGGTTTCCGAAGCCCGCACTTGTTTTGCACGCTGCCGACTCCCACGTCTCCGCTCCAAGTCGCACCTTGCGAGAAGGGACACCCCCCCCCCCCCCCCCCCCCGCCATAATCCTCTCTGACTCTCAAGCCAAAGCCCTTTGCTGTTCTCAGTCCCAAGCACGGAGATTTTCCTGCAGCATTAATGCACACTCTTTGTTTACTGAGAGAAGTTATCGCTGATATGCCCTGTGTTTGCAAGGGCTATCTTAAGCTCTTGATAATCAGCTCGGGGGAGGGCATGGTGTTAGATTTGCTTAAATAAAATGGTGCTAGGCAAACACAGCCCACGTGTGATTACACACAGAGGGTGTTTGCCTGCGCGTGACATTGTAAGAAAGATAAAAAAATCCTTATATTAACAATAAGGCATTAGTCCGTAAGCACAGTGTTACATTTCACCTGTGGCTACAAAGATTCAGGTTACATATTCCATTCAGCTTCTTGCATAACATTAAACAAGATAAGAGCATCTTACATCTTCCCCGGACCACGTCTCTCGCTCCCGATACTTGCAGTGAAAGGGACTGTTCATACAAGCTGGGACAACAGTTTAATTACCTTCTAGTTGTGCTGCTCCTGTCCTCTTTCCCAAAATGCCTCACGTTTAGTACTAGGGGGAACCAGGAAACAGATTTGGGGGGGGGATGAGAGAGCAGCCTTCTTGGGGAGGGAGGGAGACGCTGTTATCTCAGACAGAGAGGGGAGGCTCTCTTACACACCGAGCCATTCATCTAAAAATTCATTAATGACTCATTCTACTCCCTCCTTGGAAAGTGTACACCTCCTCCATACGTAACAGGCACAGTGGGGGGGACTGAGGCTGAGCGGAGTTTAGTTTCCAGAAGGACTCGTCTACAATGGGAGCCTGCCAGATATCCCATGGCTGGTGATGCTGGGCTTTTCTTCCCTGCGCGTGTAGCCTGGTGATCTGGGATGAAATATGACAGGATGCAGAGGGGGTAGAGGATGGGGGGGGGGGGGCTGCTACTTCCAGGTAGTCGCGTAACGGGAGGGGGGGGTTATTTGCATGGCAAGGCCAGGATGCAGTGGTCAGCGATGTCATCATTCATATATACAGAGAATTGTCCTCTCTCTCTCTCTCTCTCTCTCTCTCACACACACACACACACACACAGATACCTTTGTTGCTCCTGTTGTAACACAGCTTACACTGGTACCCAATCATTCACTGGAAGCTGCCACAAGCACTGTATGTGTGTGTTTATGTGTGTGTATGTGTGTCTGTGTGTATGTATGTGTGTATGTGCGTGTGTGTGTATGTATGTGTGTGGGTCTGTGTGTGTATGTATGTGTATGTATGTATGTGTATGTGGGTCTGTGTGTGTATGTATGTGTGTATGTATGTGTGTGTGTGTATGTGTGTGTGTGTGTATGTATGTGTGTGTATGTATGTGTATGTGTGTGTGCATGTGTGTGTGTGTATGTGTGTGTATGTATGTATGTGTGTGTGTGTGTGTGCTTTTCACGTTCCCCTCGTGTTCATTTCTTCCTCCGGCTGCTCTGGATTCTTCCCACTATCCACAATCATGCAGTGAGGTGAACTGGCACATAAATTCCCCTCAGTGTGTGAGCATACGACTAGCATCCCATTCAGGGATCGCCGCCTTGAGCCAGGTGCCTCTGGGATAAGCTCCAGTGTCACCACAGCAACCAACTGGACCAGCAGTTGTGGTGGATGGATACTTTTCCAATATGCAGTGATTAAACACACAGCAAGATGTTACAATAGCCTTTCTTTATTATCGAATTGTTAAACTTTAAGCATTTTTTAACCAATCTGCAAGCAAAACTGCATGTGACAATGTAAAGTGCAGCTCTGACACCTACTCTGAACTTGGAGATCACAGGCCACTGAAGAAAACGCAGCCTATGTCAGCAGGTTCAAAACAGGAAACATTATATAAGAATCATATGCAAAAAACAGAATGAAACTCACACACAGGAAATGTCATATTTTGTCAGCGAATCTCTTTCCCTCTTCACCCCGAAAACAGACAGGAAGGAAGTAGAAGCCGGGATGATGGAAGCATACAGGACGTGAGGAAGGGGAAGAACTTTGACGCACAGCCTCTGCTGTCAGGGGTCTTGACACAATAACAACCTTCGCTGGGCAGGTCAAGCAGCCGACTCCCGCAACACGATTGACCACGTTCACATTTCCATGACAACTTCACTGACCAAAGGAGGTGGAAAGGGAGAGGGGGAAACACTGGATGTAAACAGGAAGTGACCTGTCACATGGAGGATGTTGAAAACCCTCCATGCAAAGGCTTCTACTTTCTCAGTTCCTCATCCTTTAAATGTTGAGCAGGACCAGGATTGGTTTTAACAACAGGAAGGTCACTTTTGCTGACTCTGGGGTCCGGCAGAGCTTTTCTGGAAAGCGTACCCCCGACAATGTAAAAAACAACACTATTGTCACTGGAGTTCAGAGAAATAGGATAATGCACAAAGAGGAAATCACAAACAAGTAAAACTCAAGTGTCACTGTGCTGCCCGACTGGAGAATGTGAACATGTTCGTGGAAAAGAAAAACATTATAAAATATAATGTCACCATATCATATTAAGCAGGAGGTCTTGGTAACTCAATGAGAAGCTGTGTCACTAACCCTCCTGCAGGGTCGGAGGCTGAAGTCCCGCTTGAGGCTCTGCAGTGTGATGTTTGCCTTGAGTCCCCTTGTGCAGAGCAGAGGCTAAGCTTACCTGGGGCCTGACTTCTGTCACCCAGGCAGTAACACTCGGGGCTGTAGCTGATCAGACCTGACGACGTCTGTGGTTTTGGGTGGTTTTGTGTCTTGTATATCCGAGACAATGTATGTTTGTGGCCTGAAACAGATTGGCATCCCGTCAGTGTACTTCAGGGACGACGTCAACCCGCCCTGGATAAATGGGTAAGGAAAACAGATGGATTGATGGATGAATATAGCGTACAGCATATAGCAGAGTGATTTGGATAATGATTAAGCACAGCCCAAAACGCCACAGCCCTCCTGCAGCAGGACCCATGACAAATGTCCTTATTCTAATGAACTGTGGTTAATTATCCAACTGTATAAATGGATTATAAAGTGTACAAGGGAGGCTTTTGAAGATGGTCTTAAAGATCCCCCCCCACCCCCCACCCCCGAGTCTCTATGTGTGCACTGCACCGGGTCAGAGAACAGTGCCTCTGTTGATGAGACAGTGTCGAGGTCCAGTGGGCAAAAAATGCTGCTGCAAACCTTTCAGAGCTGCATCCAAAGAGCACGGCCGCTTCCAGTTGCCGGGGTAACCGCCGTTCCCCCCACCAGCTCCAAAGAAGAATCCGTTACAATATTCATCAGAACCCAGCCCTGTTCTGGAGTGAAGACCCAGTCAGGCAGTCCCCAGAAAACAAGCTGATATAGAGAGTATCAGCTATTACAGTGAAATAATGTACAAACATCATAGCAACAGTTTCTGAGCAATATAGATAAAATGTCAGTATTCAACAGAAAATTCACTTAAATTTACTGAGCTCACATCAAACTTTGGTCATTTTCCAGTCTTCAGGTATGTGTGGGGTTAATTTAAGAAGACAGGGATTGTATCTTTTACAGTCCAACTAAAGTGCTCACAGAATGACATGTGGCATTGATCAAATATTCAAAGTACAACAGACAGGTCAGGCATTACCAATCAACAGATGCAATAAGGCATTACAAATCAACCGTCCAGCTGAAGGGCACAACCCCTGTCCACTCATGGAAATCTCCTGTTGTTCCACTGTCGTGTCTGGACCACCTGGAGAATATGGACTGAATCCACAGAGAAGAAAATCTTGAAGCAGTGAAAGACTTTTACTGACTCTATTGACTCTGCCAGGCATGTTTTTTGGTTGTCGTGGTCAAATCTGACTATTGCCAAGTTGAGGGGGGACCACCGTATCTTATTAGGGTTATGAGAGAATGTGGGAATAGGGGGTCTGTTATATTTCCACCTCTGAGTTGTTTTCAGAGACCAG
Organism: Brienomyrus brachyistius; assembly: GCF_023856365.1. NCBI lineage: Eukaryota > Metazoa > Chordata > Actinopteri > Osteoglossiformes > Mormyridae > Brienomyrus > Brienomyrus brachyistius. Next base: position 4,428,030 of record NC_064534.1, on the reverse strand, counting down.
CAGATTATACACGGGGTGTTGGAACAGATAAAAAACACTGAAAAGGAAATAGGAAAGGGTAAAAAGTAACATCGAGAGGACCTGAGACCTCTTCTGCTACCGGAGTGCTGCAAGCGCAGACATCCGTCCACCGATGTGGGTCAACAAATTCGCCCGCAGGTTGCCATGGCGACGGGGTGCCCTAGAGACACGCGCTGCACCGAAAATGCGCTCGTATGCCGGTTTGTTTGTTTGTTTGTTTGTTTGTGGTAGCGCACCACGCCCCTGACTCCCTCCTGAGATGCTGACTTGGCCACCGGCTCCAGCGCGGCTCAGCCCAGTCATGTTTCTGATTTTTTTTTCAAGGAAAGATGGCCGATGTTCAGTGGAAAAAGAAATCGCCGTCTAACCCTCAGGACACCATGCGGCCCTACGCAGATAGTATCGCGGACTTCTGTGCATATGCGCCTCCTTGTGTTGTAAACCACCATGTTTAAACACTTGATATCTCACGTTCACATTATTTGGGCGCTTCCAAATTAGCTGGGTGTCCAATCGGACTGACTGACGCGAGCGCGCGTGCACGCACGCACACGCACAAACTCATAGCGAACCCATTCAATGGGTCTCTGTGTCGCTCACAGGACACTGGGTCCGTTTGCTGGCAGCCTGCTGAATTCTGCGGGATTCAGGGATGCAGTGTAATCAGGTCACGCCTGTCTGGAAACAGTAATATGTGCCAGATTTGCTATTCTTTATATCAAAAAGCCCTATTTAAAGAGAAGGAGGCCAGCAGGACTCACGCTCTTTAATATATAAGAAATCCCGGTTAAATTAACCGCAGTCTAATCATCACTGCGGAGAGTGCAGGCGTTTGCGTATATATAACCGTTGCAGGGTCAGACAGTCTTCTCTTTTTAAGTACGTGCTGAATAAATCTATGTCCTTTTTGCACAAATGCAAATATGAGCATAGCATTAAATAGGCTGAACCTGACCTACAGCTCCTACCAGCTGCGTGTCACGGCATTTTTGGCATCACGGTCTAAAATTACTACACGAATATTGATTTTTATGTTTATAAACAAAGAATGTTGCAAATATCATACAATGGATGATTAAATTAATAAATGGAATAAAGATCTGCAATCTGGAAATGTTTCCACAATTTATAGTAATGCCGAAGTCATTTTGATTCGCTTAGTACAAACCATGAACAACACTGGAACAGAAATGCATAAATATATCCATTTCTTCTTAAGAAGATTTTATAGGCTACAGGAAAAGGTCTGGAGGACAGAAAATCACTTTGCGCGTACTGAAATCGCATTAGTAGCAAATGTAAAATTAAGCTCTCCCCCGAAAACACTGGTATTTTACTGGATTATAAATCCTTAGTCCTTCACTGGAATGTTAGGGCACTGAAAACTACCGAAAAACGAAAGGGAAAACACCTAGAGTACCACCAAATAACAGGTGGTATTACAGGATTACAGAAATAAAAGCGCCACCTGCTGGAGAGATACAGGTATAACACAGCAGAGGGGACCGACAGTTGAACAGTGCAAAATCCACCCATCTTTCCATATTTCAACTACTTATCAAGTACAAAATGTATGAAACTTTCCAGACTTTCAGAGATACAGCCATCCCATCTTAAACAGTATTATGTTTTGACACCTTACCCTGTGATTTTGTGGAAATGCATTTCCAAAAATGTCTACGTTGTGATACAGTTTAACACAATACAAACTCTGGAGAACAGGTTTGTTATCCAGCAAACTTTTTCATGAAATTTTGAGAAGTGTCTCTCCTTCTTTCTTTCAGCTCATGGTCTGCAGGCAGGCTTACCGGGAACGTCTGAATCTTCACACTGGTATATTCTTTCTGTCTTTTTATCAAGGGTAACTTCGAAATTGAGAAAAAAAAAATTCTGGATATCGATATTTTTTTTTGCTGTTTGTGAGTACAGGTACAATGGAATGCTTCTTAATCTACACCGTCTTGCTCTCCAAGAGGCACACACACATATACGGATGAGATCAAGCTTGGGGTTACACTTAAGGGTCAACCAGCAGATATCTGACTATTCTGAGGCTTGAACTAGTGACCTTCTGATCACAGACATGGAGGCTTAGCCCACTCAGCCTCCAAAACACAGTGCCCCCCCAAAAAAGTCAGCTGTTTATAAAGTCAGCAGTAACAGGTACCCTTAGCTTTGTTACCCATCCATTTTCCATATCTGCTTGTTCAGGTGGTCGAGAGCCCATCCTGTACAGGTACAAGGCAAGGAATAATGCAGGAATGGGCAGCAACCCATCACGGGGTTCATAAACATAAATAACTGGGCCACTCCAGTTCACCTCAGCATGTACTTGGACTATGGGGGGACCCCAGGACATCACAGGGAGAACCTGGAAATCCCACACACATGGAGTCAGGGTGCAGACTTAAACGGGGGTCCCAGAGTCTAACCACTGTGCCACCCCACTACCCCTCTGTGTTACCCACCATGTACATAGACACTCCAAAGACTCTGGGTTGATGCGAAGCTGTATCCTTGCACCATAATATCTTGCTGGTCATTTTCTGTAACCATGAACCCTGAGACGATGAAAATAACATTTGATCAAAATTCTACTATTGAAGTCCACATATTTTTGCCTGAAATACATTTGCTTCGTGCTCATCATTAGTTGTCGTCTCTTCATCTGACCTCTCTGCCTCTCCTGTATCACCCTCTCCCTCTTTACCCTCATCATGTGACAGCTCCAGGTCTCTCCCTCTTCAGCCTCATCATGTGACAGCTCCAGGTCTCTTCCTCTACACCCTCATCATGTGACAGCTCCAGGTGTCTCCCTCTTCAGCCTCATCATGTGACAGCTCCAGGTCTCTTCCTCTACACCCTCATCATGTGACAGCTCCAGGTCTCTCCCTCTTCAGCCTCATCATGTGACAGCTCCAGGTCTCTTCCTCTACACCCTCATCATGTGACAGCTACAGGTCTCTCCCTCTTCACCCTCATCATGTGACAGCTCCAGGTCTCTCCCTCTTCAGCCTCATCATGTGACAGCTCCAGGTCTCTCCCTCTTCACCCTCATCATGTGACAGCTCCAGGTCTCTCCCTCTTCACCCTCATCATGTGACAGCTCCAGGTCTCTCCCTCTTTACCCTCATCATGTGACAGCTCCAGGTCTCTCCCTCTTCACCCTCATCATGTGACACCTCCAGGTCTCTCCCTCTTCACCCTCATCATGTGACAGCTCCAGGTCTCTCCCTCTTCACCCTCATCATGTGACAGCTCCAGGTCTCTCCCTCTTCAGCCTCATCATGTGACACCTCCAGGTCTCTCCCTCTTCACCCTCATCATGTGACAGCTCCAGGTCTCTCCCTCTTCACCCTCATCATGTGACAGCTCCAGGTCTCTCCCTCTTTACCCTCATCATGTGACAGCTCCAGGTCTCTCCCTCTTCACCCTCATCATGTGACACCTCCAGGTCTCTCCCTCTTCACCCTCATCATGTGACAGCTCCAGGTCTCTCCCTCTTCACCCTCATCATGTGACAGCTCCAGGTCTCTCCCTCTTCAGCCTCATCATGTGACACCTCCAGGTCTCTCCCTCTTTACCCTCATCATGTGACAGCTCCAGGTCTCTCCCTCTTCAGCCTCATCATGTGACAGCTCCAGGTCTCTCCCTCTTCAGCCTCATCATGTGACAGCTCCAGGTCTCTCCCTCTTCACCCTCATCATGTGATAGCTCCAGGTCTCTCCCTCTTCACCCTCATCATGTGACAGCTGCAGGTCTCTCCCTCTTCACCCTCATCATGTGACAGCTCCAGGTCTCTCCCTCTTCACCCTCATCATGTGATAGCTCCAGGTCTCTCCCTCTTCACCCTCATCATGTGATAGCTGCAGGTCTCTCCCTCTTCACCCTCATCATGTGACAGCTCCAGGTCTCTCCCTCTTTACCCTCATCATGTGACAGCTCCAGGTCTCTCCCTCTTCAGCCTCATCATGTGACAGCTCCAGGTCTCTCCCTCTTCACCCTCATCATGTGACAGCTCCAGGTCTCTCCCTCTTCACCCTCATCATGTGACAGCTCCAGGTCTCTCCCTCTTCAGCCTCATCATGTGACAGCTCCAGGTCTCTCCCTCTTTACCCTCATCATGTGACAGCTCCAGGTCTCTCCCTCTTCAGCCTCATCATGTGACAGCTCCAGGTCTCTCCCTCTTTACCCTCATCATGTGACAGCTCCAGGTCTCTCCCTCTTCACCCTCATCATGTGACACCTCCAGGTCTCTCCCTCTTCACCCTCATCATGTGACAGCTCCAGGTCTCTCCCTCTTCACCCTCATCATGTGACAGCTCCAGGTCTCTCCCTCTTCACCCTCATCATGTGATAGCTGCAGGTCTCTCCCTCTTCACCCTCATCATGTGACAGCTCCAGGTCTCTCCCTCTTCACCCTCATCATGTGATAGCTGCAGGTCTCTCCCTTCCCTCAGTGATTCTATTCTGTTTAGCTCTGTCTATCTTGCAGCATCATATCAAGCAGATTAAGCATAGTTTGAATGTCAATATGTCAATAGAAAAGAATATTGACAAACAAGGTCTTAACCAGCAGACCTTTCAGAAAATTAGATTTGCCATTGAAATACAAACCAGCAACACCTGCCACCAACAGCAAATTAAAACTAATCAAGATTGAGAGACAAGGTCAGCTCCTGCTCCTACTCCCGGACCAGCGAGGCATTTACCCTGCCATGGGATAGGCTTACGTAAAATCAGTGTTTCCCTTCCTGCGAACCGATTCCCCTTTCACAGACCACATGACACTCGTAAATCCCCAAAAAGTATTACATAAATGAAACTAGCTCTCGCAAAACAAAATTGTACCACATCCCCAAAAGGCACTCAAAAATACATGGAGCTCATTGACCAAGAACATAACCTTGTCTGCAGCATTTCACTCTTTCGATTTTATTGACTAGAGCAAGTAACGGATTCTAGGGCGTAGCCACAGATTGGGCTTGCTGGTTTGACATGTCCCACAGATGTCTGACACCTGCTTGGTCATCTGCAGGATACAACAGACAATGGGATTTCTCGGACCAGGCGTTGTTTACAGATTGCACAAGTTCCAGCCCCGAGATAGTTTAGTACCCATTGTAGGTGCTTTTGATGGTGGAGCGAGTTAGCATGAGTAACTCTAACTGAGAGTAAGAAGGCAGAGGGTGATGCAGGAGGGGCAGAGGTCATGACCCTGTCTGCATGAGTGCCAACCGCAGGTCCAGCCATAACTCAGGCCTTCACCTCCGGCCCTTTTCCTCTGCATTCAACACATGGACTTTGATACCAAATGTTGACTGAGCACATAATATATGACCAGACCTGGACTCACACCACTTTTACAATAGAGTCAACATTATTCGCTTCATATGGGGGGTGAGGTAATTCATTGGAGGATTGCTTAGTCCTTTTTAACTGACAAAAGTTAAAAGTTTCGCAAGTTTCCTTAATCAAAATTTACGACTAAATAAAAAAAGGATCTGCAATATGTATGTGTGTATTAGAAACACTAAATATATATTCATCTTTCACTGTTGAAATTTAAGAATGGGTTAGATGAGAGTGCACAATTTTGTGATGAGTTAAAACGGTCAGTCAGTATGCCAAAGTACCGCGGACAGCGGCTGAGGGAACCCCTGCGCGTTCCCAGGAACGGTCAGTCCGTATGCCAAAGTACCGCGGACAGCGGCTGAGAGAACCCCTGCGCGTTCCCAGGAACGGTCAGTCCGTATGCCAAAGTACCGCGGACAGCGGCTGAGGGAACCCCTGCGCGTTCCCAGGAACGGGCAGTCAGTATGCCAAAGTTCCGTGGACAGCGGCTGAGGGAACCCCTTCATCTTTGCAGAAAATAAACCAGGAAATAAATTCAGAAGACACGGGAAATGAATGAGGAGAGCAAACTTTTGAATACTTTACATTTATTTAATTTTTCCAACACTGTAAAAAGATTAATGTTGCTGTGTTACTCATTGCTACAATTATCCATAAAAAACTTTATGCATGCAGAAAAACCCCAAAACACTCGAACATACACACACATCCGTTAGACATACATTTACATACAATCCAACTACGGAAGTGAGACGTTACAGATATACACCACATAAGAGTACGGCAGGTTACGGCACCCAGTCTGCAGGTCACACACATAGTGGTACTTTTCCAGCAAGTAAAAAACATAAGAAAAAAAACAAGTTAAAGGAACATTCATTTTTCTTATGGGGACAATAATTCCTTACAGCTTTGCATCTTACATACTGTTCACAGCTGATCAGGAATGGTCGCTATAGATTTTCTGGTTGTCTTTCGCAAACGGTCATTCTGAAAATAATATTCGTGGTTTCAACACATGTGAGTGTTTAATGCAACTGAGAATTACAATTTAGACTGCATTTTATATCTGAAAAATAAAAGTAACATTGCTATATGTATGTTTTTTGGCGATACATGGCATACATCACAATTATTTATTTCTCAGCTAAACTATGTTTTATGAGGCTTACAAGAACATACAAGAAGTCATTCTTGTTCAGAATTAAACAAGCAAGCAATAAGAATTAAAAGTGCGATTCAGAGAGCGGTTTCCTGCAAAATGCTAAGCTGAACCTCGGTAAATCCGACCACCGGGCCATGATTTCTACGACACTTTTAGAAACCACTGCACATCAATAGTGATTGCAATACGCACCATGTATCACCCTCAAATGTGTTCAATCAAGCTTTCATAACTGTAATCCAGCCACAAATTCTTGTTACAAAGCAGCACACATACTTAAAAAACAGCTATATTAGCATTAAAAATAACAATGTAAACCCCAAATTTGAAAAAGGTTACACTATTACATTACACCATCCTTCATTAATTAACCTGGAGAACAAAATAACATAAATGGTACCGATAATGAAGCCATAACATAATTACTGGATGGCTCTTCACACTGGAGTATCAGCATTTTGAGCAGGCTTTGCAGATTTGGAACCGAAATTACTCCCTTTCTTAGAATATCGCAGTTACTTCCTGGCGTATTCAGGAAATACTGTCATTTTTTTTGGAAAAGGCGAATGGTATCGATCGGCATTCTAATTGGACAATTTAATTCAATTAAAGTGGGAATGAAACCCAGCAGAGGAAAGACAGTAGGGACCCAAAACCTTGACGGTAAAATCCCAGATTTTTCCTATTTAATTCATTGACCTCCTTTCTGGACATTTAACGAAAGGCCATTTCCTTCTGTCTTTCTCTGCCTCACAATTACTTCGCTTTTATACTGCCGGCGGCACTGAAACTCTGTCTGTATGATCTGACACGGTCAGGCCGACCTCCATCTCTTCAGCCCCAAGAAGTGAGTGAGCTTAACTCATCTGGAGCAATTCTTTATCTACCATTTTTACCAGGTTACTCACATGTTAATATATTTTTAAAATAGGATATTAAAATAAAAAAGGCACGTCATTAACTGATCTTATTCACTCGGAAACGGGTCTTTCAAAATAGCAAACTAAATAAGTAACTGTAACAAAGAAAAGCATAACAACATACATTCGAACACAAACATTTCTGTAGTCAGTATGGGCTGTAGGGAGTGTGTATGTCTGGCCACATGCAGGAGATTTAGCTCAACATATTTAATCCAAGAATCGACATATTTAAACATGAAGCTTCCTGTTTGCACAAGGCCACCATCTATCACAAAAAAACAGAAAGGCTGAGCATTTATAAACTTTAAAACTACACGGTAATGCAATGACCGACAATAAAACTAAAACATCAATGGAGAATAACGCTGGGGTTTGTCAGTGTTTTAAAATTCCTCCAATGCCAGGACAGTGCATTAAAATATAAAAACGGAAGGATCGAACCAGCCTGCTTATCAACAAAGACAATCGTTGCCTGTATGTCTCAAGGCGTGCAAGTGATATCACAACAAACTGCACCCCTCAGTTTGGACAGAGGGGGGTGTTTTCTCTGTAAGGAAGTAAAAAAGGCGGGGGGGGGCATTATAAGAGCTTACAGAAAGTGAAGACCAGCACACAAGGAGTGGAGTCAAAGCTTAGGACCATGGAAGGAAAACCGAGAGAAACTGCAGCACCCAGGCACAGCAGAACATCCACATGGGCAGACAGCTCCAGCAAGGGGTAGGGGGTGGCATGGTGGCCAAGACAAAAGCGGCCTGCTAGTGCCCCCTGGAGGTACCTCAGGCACATTGCAGTTGCTGGTGTCTTACAGTGAAAGGCACACTGCTCTTCAACTCTGGATTGTTGGCCAATGGGTGTTAATAGGGGGATGGGTGTTGGCCAATGGGTGTTAATAGGGGGATGGGTGTTGGCCAATGGGTGTTAATAGGGGGATGGGTGTTTGACAGCCAAGTGTAGGACGGAGGATCAAACTTTCTTGTTTGTCTACACAAGCCTCTCTAAGACCGCAGGCGTAGTGTACATCACAGAAGGTGATTCTTTGTAGATTAGTATCATAGTTTGACAGCAGCAAGCGAAGGGAGGGACCCTCCTGATTATGTCAATAAACCCGAATGTGGGAATTGTGGCCAGAAGGGCATGCCTGCCCCCCCCGAGACAAGCCCGCACCCCAGGACAAGCTAACAGCACAAATGCAGCAATAACTTGCATGTAAAACATGACAGACTGGCGACAGGGGGAGCTGCAAAGTAGCCCGATAGTTATTAGCGACTGTTCCTTGGTTTAAAGCCCCATATGGGAGTCTGCACACCCCACCCTGTGTCTCGGGTTCAGGCCATTAGTTTAAAAAAACACATCAGATTATCCCTGTAGATCTGAGGGGGAAGTCAGACCTCCAGAGAGTTCAGAACAGAGTCACCACTGGGGGGCGCCGGGTTTCCACAGCTTGGCGGTTGGCAGCACATGGATTCACCCACATGTGCGCACACACACATTGGGAGACCCTGATTGGTGCGCGAACACACACACACACACACGCTAGGGGGGACCCTGATTGGTGCACACACACACATACCTTTTATGTGTTATTTAGCGACATACAATTTTATCCATCCAAACCACAGAATTTTGCCACTTGAGCGATTCGGGTTCCCAGTGAATATGGATGCGACTACAAAGCCATGGCAGCCACTCAAACGGAAACCAAAGACGGGGGCGGATCTGTGAAGGTCGCAGGTGCAGAAGGGAGTGTTCAGGCTGCAAACACGCATCATCATCAAGGGCTAACACACTATCACGGGATGCACGCTCTGTTTACTCTCTCCCTCTCCCTGACAGCTGAAAAAGTAAGTTTTGTACATGATACACAAATAAAATATAAGAGAAAAAAATAAAAAATAAAGTTAATGTTGGGGGAAGTCCAGGATCATACTATAAAATAACAGTCTTATAGCTCTGTTTGATTCTGTGTAATGTATACTATATAATGAGATGATATTGTAATAATTTCTAATTATACAGAGTTTAGTTTTTTTTTGGTTTTCAAGTCATCAGTGAAAAAATAAATAGCTTTAAAACAGAATACCGTCTGGGGCTGCAGGACGACGACTCTGCGGGCGGGAAGGACATCCACTGGTCTTTTCCCACGATGCACTGCGGCGCAACACAGGCGGGGCAACCTGCCGGTCCTCGGCATTCGCCGAGGCGCCTGCCACCGCTGCCCGCCACAGTTCAGGCTCGTGGTTGTCCAGAGTGCCGTGCTGTTCCAATCCATGGCGGGGGGTGTGTGTGCGTATGTGTGTGCGTGAGGGCAGAGGGGGCTACGCCTCGTCCTGCAGCTGCTTGGCCTTCTTCAGGATGGTGTGGACGTCAGAGATGGGGTAGTCCTGACAGAACGGGAGAGTCGGAAAGCGCCGGATTAAACCGCGGGGTTGGGGCGCGGGATTCATCCACCGACGCTCAACACGACCCTGTTCACAGATTACCTGCCAGCGAGCATTATGGGTAAATCACATGGTCGCCACAGTTAATATTACAGCTAAACAGGAAATACGTAAAGTACCCAAGGACCCCTGCTTGCGTATTACCAAAATGGCAGAGGGTCTCTGGTAAAGCCAAGGGGGCTGTGACTTCCTGGGGGGCCGTGACTTCCTGGGGGGCGGGTCCCAAGGCCCCACTGAGTAATCACTTAGGGGTTCAGGAGTATTGTCTAGGAATGCAGGAATGCACACCCTGCAGGGTGCATTTGTGCAATAAGAGCCAAATGATAGTGATTAGCAGTGTTTCCATTAAAGTTTTGCTTAAAAAAGCACATTTTCAATAAGTCAGGAAAGTGAAATTGAGAATAGCCCCCCCCCACCCCCCCCACAGGAGAGTATACCTAAATTCTCAGCTTAATTTATAACGCTATAAAAATACTGTAATATCAGACTGACGTGCTGAGAGATCTCAAACACCACAAAATGAATTGTAATAAGACCATCGTCCCTGTACCTAACAGCTGCCTTTAATGGTTTTTATTCCAGACGACCCCCAAATCAGCAGATCCTCTTAACGAAATGGGGAAAATGAGCAGTAAAGCCAATAACAAAAAAGCCTCGTCATTTTAATTAACTGTACTTAAGGAAAGGCTAGTAGGCATGTTTCCATCCAGCTGCCTCCAACTGCATATCCAGTACGGTTCTGTGACGAGGTTGGATCTTTGCCCTGTATTATCAGGAAAGGGTGCAGCCTGTACTATTTAGAAATGCAAGCTGATGTAACTGCAAGTCTTTGGGCCACAAGAAGAATCTGGAGCACGAGGAAGACAAGCAAACAGCACACATGGCCAGTGGAGCTGGCATTCGAACCCGAGACGCAACCCACTGACCTCGGCTACTCCAAGAGGAATAGGTGAGCAAACAATTATTCTCATTATGTAACCATGAGCAACAAACACAAATTGGAAAAAAATCAAATCGGAGTTAAATTTCATTTAAACCAATCAGTGATAACCTTTCCCCGTACAGTACTTCCTCTGTATCCACAATTTCAGTCTGCAATCTGCAGTTCATTTTAGTTTTTCTTATTACTATATTTCAGTAATGTCGTTCTGTGCGTAATTTATCGGCATACGCAAGTACAGGGGCTGCATAAGAGGCCCGCGGATGGTTCGCTATTGCCTTTGCTATTACCCTCTCGGAACGCATCGCCCACGGATACGAGGGAACTACTGCACATGAAAGGGAGGTGAGGACTGAGGATCCTCACAGCGGTTGCTAAAAAATACTTATAATTGAATAATTTTTTGACATTTCAAAAATGCTTAAGAGAGAATTAAGGCGTGCTTTGTTTTTAAAAGACAACACATTACCTGCAGCAGCCTCATGTTGGCTGTGAAGTCGCCCACCAGAAGCTGGTCCCGGATCAGACTGAAACGAAAGAAAATCGGAACCCATGTAACCAGCCTTGCTAATATCGAAGAGGCACTCTAGCGCCCCCTGCAGCACAATACAGTCACAACACAAACAGAGGTCAAGTGATTTGAAGTGCGGCAGGTGGCACAGATTAAACAGAGAGTCGGCTGGGTAAAGGTGGGGGAGGAATGGCATATGGCTGGGGGGCGGGGGGCACTCACATGAGCATGGCACAGCAGACCAGAATGAGGAAGCTGAAGCGGTCTTTGTCAGAGAAGAGCGAGTCCCAGATGCGGATCACGTCGGGTAGCAGGAACTCCTGGGACAGCAGCAGCGTGAGCCAGCGGAAGGTGAAGTACTGGGGCTTAATGTTCTGCTCCTGCTGCAGGAAGGGGGGGTCACTTATAGCTCATATGTGTGGGACCCGAGACACACCAGAACCAACTGACCAACTCAGGGAGGAATATTTTGCACATCTGCAATATACACCTGTAGAAATACACATGAAAGCTCAGCAGGGGGCGATGATGGTCAATCAACTCCGCACAAGAGAGCAGACCGCATGGGAAACGGATTTACGTCACGTCTAGCTGAGCTCTCAGTTGCTCAAATACACATTTGTTATAAAGAAAAAAACAGCCTGTTTTTAATCTCTCAAATTTAATAAAGTATGTGTGCTGTGGGGAAAAAACAACAGAGGCTTACCACAAAAAAAATTTAGCTTCTTACCCAGATGAGAAACCATTTACACTATTAATGTTCAAGCCCATGGATATTGAGGATTAATTAATAATGGAGGTGTATTTTCACGACTGTGAACCTGTAACTATTACAATCATATTAATTAAACTTAGTTTATTAGTGGGCAAGTCAGATAACACCGAACTCTGTTTGAATTGCATTTAAAAGGCCAATTTATCTTTGTTTCACTGTGGAACTGCCCCGAGTGACCGGGGGGGTCCTGTTCTGCTCACCAGTTTGAGGTAGAGCTCCACGTCCTTCTCCTTGAGGGTGGAGTAGACACTCTCCATCTTGTAGGTGATGCCGCACTGCGAGTCGTCCAGGCTCTTTATGAAATTGTCCCTGTTCTCTGACATGAGGTTTGTGAAGCAGAAGAAGGTGTCTGATTCGGCATGCTCTGGGGGGGGGGGTGAGAGAGAGGGAGACAAGGACCAAGAAAGAGGGAGGAGGAGGGAGGGAGGGAGAGAAGGAGAGAGACAGGGACAGAGAGAGAGGAAGAGAAGGAGAGAGAGGGAGGGAGAGAGAGAAGGAGAGAGACGGGAGAGAGAGGGAGGGAGAGAGACAGGGAGAGAGAGGGAGGGAGAGAGACAGGGAGAGAGAGGGAGAAGGAGAGAGACGGGGACAGAGACAGAGGCAGAGAGGGAGGGAGAGAAGGAGAGAGACAGGGAGAGAGACAGGGAGAGAGACAGGGAGAGAGACAGGGAGAGAGACAGGGAGAGAGAGAGACAGGGAGGGAGAGAGAGAAGGAGAGAGACAGGGACAGAGACAGAGGCAGAGAGGGAGGGAGAGAAGGAGAGAGACAGGGAGAGAGACAGGGAGAGAGACAGGGAGAGAGACAGGGAGGGAGAGAAGGAGAGAAACAGGGACAGAGAGAGAGGGAGAGAGACAGAGGGACAAAAGGAGGGAAAGAGAGGGAAAATGTGACTGCGCCTGAAGACCCCCGCCTCCCACCGCCAACCCCAATAACAGACAGCTCATGATATCCTAGCTGAGCCTCTCACACAAACACGGTCATCAATACACGGGATGCTACCGAGCCTGAGGCCTTGATCATCGTAATCACACCCCCTGTCAGTGTTTACAGAGGAATGCACATATATTACAGCACATCATGCTACTTCATGTATCACACCATGCCTTCATGTACCTTTCCACTGGCTGTTGGGGTCCGTGGCAAAGGTGTAGTAGATGGGCCCCACGATCTCGTTCATGCCCTGCACGTAGGCGATGCCCGGGTTCAGCTTGGCATAGACGAAGAGGATGCGCTCTACCACCTCCCAGTGGGCCTCGCAGCCATTGGGCAGGACCTCATACTCGCTGGACGGGTACAGATTCTGGGCTTTGCCAGGAGAGCTCACCTAGAAACACGTACAGGAGATGTTCAGTGCGAATCGGCGCACTGCTAAAGCAGGAACTCAGAAGAACTCTCCGCAGTGATATGGCCATGAGAGGTTCTCCTAAGCTCGTGTTCCTAACCCAGTCGTCAGCAGTCACATTTTTGCTCCCTCCCAGCTCGCAAAACACCCATACCAGGCACTCGGTGTCTTCATTGTTTGGTGCGCTGGGATCTGGAAGGGAGCAAAAATGTGCACTGTCTGGGGGATCCCCAAGGACTGGGTTGAAAAACACGTCCTCATGGATTACGGCTAGTGGGCCTGGTAGTAGCTCCCACCAGAATGCATCATCCTGACGATCCTCACAGGAAGATCTACTCCCATCAGTAGATCTCAGTTTAATTCTAGAGATGTATATCTGTTGATTCTTGAGGTTCTAAATAGGAGTCAGAACACAGAGGCACTGCCATGTGAACGTACACCCCCAGGCCCCGCCCAGCCCCCCCAACCAACACCCATCCCCACCCAGCCAACACCCATCCCCGCCAAGCTCACACCCAAGCCCTACCCCTGCCCCGCCCACACCCAGGTCCCGCCCATCCCCACCCAGCCCACATCCAAGCCCAGCCCAGCCCACACCCAGGCCCCGCCCAGGCCACACGCTCACGTTGGTAACCCCACTGCGGTTGCGGTCCACCGTCTGTGCCTTGAGGGTCGTCTGCTCCACACGCCTCCTCAGAGTCTCATACTCATTCTGCGGGTCCAGGATGAGCAGGCAGGGGTATTCAGTGGCCCTCTGGAAGAAGGCCATGTCGGGGTACAGGCGCCTGGACACGGGGGCAGTCAGAAGGGCCTGCGCTTACTCTCTTATAATGAGCTGAGACAGTCACATTTTTACTCAGCTTTGTTCAAATCCCAAGCGTGGGATTACTCAAAGAAAATAAATATGATTTGCCTTTTAAAAACTATTTCATCCAAAATGTAAAAAATTTTTATTTTTGTAGTAGGGTCAGACAGTCCCTGGGGTTAAGGGCCGTGCTCAAAAGCCAGACAGTGAAATTACTCTACTGACCCAGAGATTTGAACCGGCAACCTTCTGATCACGAGTCGAATATGCCAATCCACTGAGCCACACACAACCCCCATGATGAGATAAGCCATACCGAGCCGACTACACCGTGTGAACCCGCACCTGGACTCCTGGAGATAACAACATGAAGCCAACTGGGACTTTATAACTATATAAACTCTAATGAATGTCAATATAAATGCAGTTTCATGCTCCCTGGTCGCCCAGAGGAGGATGGGGTCCCCTTCCGAGTCTAGGTTCCTTTCAAGGTTTCTTCCTGCTAGAGGGACTTTTTCCTTGCCACTGTCGCCTCTGGCTTGCTTGGTGGGGTTCTGGCTGGTTAAAATGTAAAGTGCTTTATGACAATGACTGTTGTTAAAACTATATAAATAAAATTGAATTGAATTGAATTGAACTTTAACGATGCCAGGGGGAAATTCTTGTGTATGGAACAGCAAGGTACGTAGAGCAAAAACAAACATACAAATAATGCAATACAGACCGAGGGCAAAGACAGAACACATAGTGCAGACAAGTAAACATTGTACCATTTGGTTTGTTTGCACTGAGTACAGAAACAGAATATCACCAAAGGAGAATAATAAATAAATAAACATAAATAAAAAAATAGATCTGACAGAGAGAAGAAACTAGAGCAGCGAAGACAATCTGCAGTCAGGCAGCCGACATGAAAGCTTCAGACACTTCATGGTGCAATAGCTGAGGCTTCAGTGCTCAGCGTGGCTGTGGGATCACAGCCCGATTTAACACAATGAGAACTGTGCAGTAGGATTAAAGCAGACACTGCCTGACAGATCAGGATAATCCAAACCCCTCACTTCCCTCACTGCCACTGAGATTTCACAATTTTGCATACGTAATTATCCAAAGTGACATATTTCTGAGCAATGTCAGCAATTGAGGGTTAAGGGCTTAATGGTGACATCACTTTGCCAAGCACGGGATATGACCCAACAACCTTCTGAACACATTCACAACAGCCTGACCCACTGAGCCACACACTTACCTATAACAAAAATTTTACATAGTCTGCTGGGTACCGGCATTAATTAGCTCTACTGTCATCGCAATTCCTTTTTGTTGAAAGCGAATGCCTGTGGCTTTAAACTGACCGTCAAGCAGTCAAGATCGCTACCAAAGCTCACCCAGTTCCAGGCACAGCGCAGACGGCCTCCCTACCTGACGTCTTTGTCAATCTGCAGCAACACCTCATTGTCTTTGAAGTAGTTGTTCCACCTGCTTTCTGGGTTTGGATTGAGAGGCTTCAGGTGAGGAGGTAGAAAGATAGAGGGAAGAGAGTGAGGAGAGAAAGAGGGGGCAAGACGAAAAGCAAAGGGTCAAAAGAAGAAAAACATTTGATTAAAAATATTTCACTTCCAGACCATGTTAGGGAGTACAGTGCACTGTGAATCCCCACCTAGTCCAACGAAGTAACCAACAGATGACTGACAACACGATAATCCCACCCACCATGAGTTTTAACAGTCTTATGTCTTCCTACAGGAGAAAGAGGAAGAGCAGAGTGACTCACGTGGTCCTCCAGGGTGACATCCTCTCTGGAGAGCCCCAGGTTGGCCTTGGCGATGCCAGGCTGAATAATCATTTCCTTCAGGAACTGGGCGTAAACCTCCCTGAGGGCCAAAGACATGGCTGTAACACTCAGCAGAGCAGCACCACGGAGGGTGGGGGGGTGGTGTAGAGACACACCATGTGGTTGATATTTTCACCGGCTTTAGGCTCTCAGTCCGAGCGTTATTGGCAGGGAGTGCCTGTTTTTGTTTTCATTTTGGAGTGTTTGATTTCAGAAAGGTTCTTCAAAACACCGTCACGCAGAGGCACACATAGTGCAATGCTGAAGTAAATGCTTACAGGTTTCATACCACTACAAAGACCTGAGAACCACAGAGATGTCTGGTCCAATGACTCCCTAGCTGTTAATGCTAACACACTGTACCCCGAGCTGCTAATTCTAACACGCTGTACCCCGAGCTGCTAATGCTAACACGCTGTACCCCGAGCTGCTAATGCTAACACGCTGTACCCGGAGCTGCTAATGCTAACACGCTGTGCCAAGAGCTGCTCACGCTAACACTCAGCAACCCCAGTGGCTAACGCCGACAGACCGGTACCCCCGGCTGCTAATGCTAACATACTACACTGCTAGCTGTTAACACCAGCACTCTGCACCACCAGCTCCTTTCAGACCAGCCAGGGAAATCTTCGACTTCCTCCCGGGGACTGGGGACCCTGGCAGGGATAACTGGTTTATTTCAGGATCCCAGTGGAGCGACTCAGATAAGGAGGACACATGGCAAGGAGACGCGGCTCACCTCTGCTTCTTCAGAAAGGAATCCCATAATGCCCTCTCCAGGGGAAGGTAGTTCAGCAGAATCTGAAAGCGATGACATAAAGCCGTTAAAATGAGATGGATGTCTGTGCTTATGGGTAAAGCCTGTTTCCACCTGTCCACAGACATCCTTAGGTTTCATTTCAAGGCCAAAATTAATTGTTTGACTGATCGGTCTACGCAGAAAAGTGTGTCACTGTGGATTAAAGTCTCTCTTAAATAAACTAAATGTAAATTCTGACTTCAGTTTGATCTCATTTCATAATTTTAGAGATGGAAGTCATTTCAGTTTTGTCTCAAATAGTAACTGAATACTGAAGCACTTAACTGCTAGCAGGATTTATCCATACAAACAATCAATCAGAACTATATTTAGAAGCATGACAGTACAGTTTTCAAGTGAGGTATGAACTACAGTTGTCACCCACATAAAAAACAGCAGACAGTGGCCCAGTACGCATCTCCATGATTGTATGTTTCAAGAAAGGGCAAAAACCAGCTGCATTAGGTTCATGGGACAAGTTTGTAATCGCTAACCCCTGTTACCCAGTGACTTTCACGTTGAGAGCAGTTTTGCAACCTCTACATCTATGTCTGATAGTTAGATTCCTTCTCCACCTTCAAGAAGCAGCTCAACACCCATCTGCTCCATGGTACCTGGGCATTCCCTGGAAGCTGCACTTATGCTTAGCTACCTCCATGACAGCTGTACGCATGTAACGTGCTGTTCAGCTCACTTGAAGGTTGCTGCAGGCAAAAACATCTGCTATGTATGCAAAACTTCTGTGGGACTTTTGTGAGAAGCCCGTCCTTCGGTTTAGGACCTAATCGCCGCCATCGCTGTCATATTCAAATACGGCCTTGTCTAAAGCCTAAAGCACGAGCGGGTCACGCTCCTGAGAGGGGCTCACCTTCCAGCACAAGGCGCGGATGCCACCCTCGAAGGGTATTCCTGGAAAGCGGAGGCAGAGATGTCAGCCAGCGAAAGCCTTTAATAAGACAGCAAGGCTCAGGCCAGCGGTCCAGCTTCGGCCTCACTTACCGCTAAAGCACCGCTCACGCAACGCCTCCAAGTTAATCTTCTCCTCGCTTAGGGCTGTGTTAAATTCCTGAATCCTTCCAAAATAAAAGAGAGAAACTTTTAAAATTTTTGTTACAGCACAGAATAAAGTACAAATGGGTGACATTTCTCCAAAGTGTCACGGATAAAGGATATGAACTTATGAGAAGTTTTACTCATTCATTCATATTTAGAGTAAAAACGCTGTTAACATCTCCAAAATGCTGCACCCTCCCATGCTAATCCTTGGGTTCATAAATGATTTATGGGTGTCCTTTCAACGCATAGGTACTGGCTGAAGTGATTAGTGTATGCCAACACCACGGTTAACGCCGGAGCCACACACTGCATACCAGCAGAAGTGCAGGACGGACTAAAACTTAAGAACAAAACAGGCTTTTGCTGTTTCTGATTAATTGTTGACGGCAGTGCATCGGATTCCCCGAACGCCAGTCAGCACTCTATACAACTGGATAAAGACGTCAAGTGGGGGACAAAGACATTCATTATTCAAGGGAAACGCGACTGGCCTGTGGCTCAGTGGGCCGACCGCACTATCACGCTACTGAGAAGCAAGCAGGTCAATTAATCTGGAACACAACCATGCCCTGCACTTCATTCAACACAAACACTTTAATATCATACATTTTCTTGAAAAGGTGCACTGTACACTTGTATTTTTTTAACAGCTGATTTAAGAAAACAGGTCTCGTGCGACGCTTAATTTTCCTGGGCTGGTTAAAGCTGGCGTCATATACTTGTATTTTAATGCAGCTAAGATTTTCGGGTCCTTTTATTCTTTATAAAAAGAGGTATAGAAAGAAACTTACTGCCACGCAACCAAGTTGGTGGAAAAAGAAAACAGAAGTACCTCAAAGTAATTTTTGTAATCGTTTGTAATATTCACCTATAAATGTGACCTATAAAGGGACATTCATTCTTCATTGTCAATGTGAGAATATTGACAACATTTTGAAAAGGTCTACGTCCACAAAAGAAATTATATTGCAGTATAAACTGTCGATCATTCTTATATAAAAAAAACAACACATATGTGGGAGAATGATTTTTCGTGAATTAAGTATGGAATAAAAAAAACAGCAATTTTCCTGTTTAAAATAAACATTAAAAGGCGAAGCTGGTGAGATCTTTATACTGGTTAGAATGTGATATAAAATGACCGGACAGTCCTCTTAAGTCGGAGCTAGCACTGAAGCCCAGGGGCTGTTCGTGTACAATATGTTTGATAAACGGAACCGAACTTGTACAGATCAATAAATCACCCTGGTGTCTGAGTCGACTTGGATAAAAGATTTTTATTTTACCTTTAGAAGTGCACAGCTCGTTCCGATCTCTTACTCTTTATGCTAAACTGCACGCAGAGGCTGCAGAGTGAAAGTCCCGAAGCGTCGCGAACTGCGGCGAGCGGCACCGTCCTACGGGGAACCACGTTAAGCCGCACGGCAGCGCCAAACAACTGGGGCCAAAAGCCGCGCAAACGACCTCGTCGCTCCTGTCCGCAAACGCCTCTAAAACGGCATTTATCGGAACACTGTCATGTAGAAAACACGACCCGGAGCTCGGTTTAAAATCACTAGCTCACCTGCTTTTGTATGAACTCGACATGTTGACTTCCTCGTCGGTGAGCAGAAACTGTGTCGCAGTAAAAACAGTCCGACGGTGAAACAGCCGAGTCTGATAAGAGGCCGCGCATTCCTTCCTATACACATTTATGTTACAAAACAAAACCATAGGATATCATTACAATTTATTAAATATTCAATATATTAAATAATTCACATACAAATGAAATATATAGTGTATAACCCATTTTGTCAACAAATATCAACAAATATGTAACTATTGTAGTATCTACATTTTTTGCCAATTTTCCAGACGTTTAGTTAACTATTCTGGTATTATGAGTTTTCATCTGAGCAAAATAGAAAACGAACAAAAATAAAATAATTGGCGCCATTAGCAAATCTTTGACCTGTTCTCCACAGCAAAGGAAAAAACTCAGCACATTGTGCTAGATAAGGATCCAGATAAACAAAAGATGAAGAAAGTATTAAAGAGAGCAGCCTGTTGAGCACTTTTTATAGGTTATAAGTCTAGTTCCATATTGGTTTTGGTAATGAAATGAAAAGTTGTGAAATAAAATGAGAGAAACAACTGGCCTGAAGAAAAGACAACAAGCACTCTGAATACGTGAAGACTTTTGAGAAGCCAACAGGATGTAGAAGCAATGTACTTCTCGTAAATCCATTTTACACTCAGTGGCCACTTCATTAGGTGCTAGTGATATAGTCAAGACCATCTAAACCAAGACCAAGTCATTTCCAAGATCAGAGATGCATGCAGACCCAGACAAGATCAAGACCAAGGCAGGGTAAGACCCAAACAAGACCAAGACCAAGGCAGGGTGAGATTAAGTCAAAATCAGAATCATACTGATGTTTCAGTCTACATAACACTACCCACTATGAAATTAGCTAACATAAGTTGTAGTTATATGACCTCCTTGTCATTGTACATCACAAGCAAAACCCTAATTTTAACATAGGAAAAACAATGTCACCATGTGCTATTCCCTCAATATAATGTTACATTACATTCCTCCATATTGCCTTAATTCACTAAATTAAGTAGATAGCGCTAGTTAACATTGGCTGCTTTAGCAGTGTCTGTAGCTAATGTTAGCCTTAGATGGCAAATGTTAAGGTTCGCTTGCAAGCAACCTAACTACGGTCCTGAAACATAGAATACTACTCTTTAAATAAGGGGTTTCTAAGATTTTTCTGATACAGAGACAGATAGTTAACATTTGCTAGCTACTTAATTTACCTTTCATTGTGTTTCCACTCCAACTGTCAAGTAAAGTTGGACGTTGTGCTATGTTACATAGTCACATAGGTAACTAGCACTCGTATAGCTAATCAATATCTCATTGTCTTTTTTTTAACTAATTAAGTGAGCTGTTGGTGAAATTGAATAAATCCATGGAATGGCTGGGGTCCCCCTGAGGAGAAGTTCGGGAGCTAAAACGGTGTTCATCTTGCCATTCAACTACAAATCCGTAATTTTGTTAAGAACATAAGAAAATCTTACTTGTTTTTATTGTGTCACTCTTAATTTCCATACATTCTAATGTTAAATTGTGTTTTTTGTTCTGAGCAAAAGTGCACTGACTACCCAGATAAATAGCTTAAAACATTTCTTTGGGCTGCCGTAGACTTTCGCGGGCGGCTGCTCCCAGAGACAGTGGGAGGTCTTTGGAGTTTGGAGTCAATAGTGCCGCTATTTCTTCATTCCAAAAACTGTAATTAATATACTTGGTGCTGTGCTTTGTTTTGGCTTCCAACACCTGCATTCCGATCGCCGAATCCCCCACACGTTTACTCGCTTTGTTTGTTTTTCTCATCTTCCTTCAATGCTCCTCTGTTTTCACATGTGTTTTTTGTGCAGTGTCCAAGCTGCCCTGCCCCATATACCAACAACCCGACGTTTCCCGGCCTGTTCCTGTGTGTTTGCTGTCCCAATAGAAGGAATTGTCAAAAGAACATTCATGTTTATCCAGCAAAGTGTGTTCAGCAAAATTGTTCCGCTATCAGTTTGTCATCCTGCACGTTCTAAACGACCTTGACAAAAAAAATGGTTACATTTCTTTAGCAGATACTTTTATGCAAGGTGACGTGTAATTGAGAAAGCAGGTCAGACAGTGAGACTTCAGCAATTGGTGGTTAGGCGCTTTGCTCAGGGACCTAACAGTGAAATCACTCTATAGACCCTATGATTGGAACTGGCAACCTTCCAGTCATTAGCAGGGTGCCCTAACCCAGATCCGGGATAGTATATTTTTATGACAAATGTCAACCAGCTGGAGCATAAACATGAGGTCATATGGTGAATGAATAAAAATGTGCGCAGGAGAATCTGGGTTATTGTGTGCTAACAAACCCACAAAACATCATTATCAGTGAATTCAAAGTAATTCTTTTTAAATCCAGTTTTCTAACACCATCCACTCAGTGGGAAAGGCCCAACAAGGGCTGTACTTCCTCAGGAAACAGAGAGAAGCCCGTACACCTCAGCGGCTCCTGATCAACTTGTACCGCAGCACCATTGATAGAATCCTCTCCCGCTGCTTTCCTGTGTGGGGTGCCAGTCGCACAGTGTAAGGACCTGCAGCGTGTGGTGAAGCCTGCCGAGCGAATCGTCTGAGCTGACCTCCCAGCCAACTGAAGAAGGCGGCCAGCAGGATCTTTAGAGACACAGGTCATTGTCTGGAAAGCGATTCGCCACTTTGTGCATTATAAGGCGTAACTAACAATGCGCAGGAAACACATTGTCGTGTTAAGATAAAATTATCTTTATTAATCCTACAGTTGGGAAATTTGTATTGTTACAGCAGCAACAGGGACAATACAGGAGGAGCAAATGCAGTATAACCTGTAACCTTTAGCAATAAAGACTATACAACATAACAATTAAAAAACTATGCAATATATAAAAACTATGTAAATATGTATTTGTGAAAATGTATATATACAAAAGTGGAAATCTTCAGACGCCTAATAGCAGCAGAAATAACAGTATTAAAACACAGCACAGCCTCCTGTATATAAAACCATTGCACCTTATCCGTGGTATACTACCACATGTACTTTCGGCCGCGTTCTTTTAATGAGCAACACTCACTTCAATAAAAATCATCAACGCTGAACTCCCGGGCTCTCTATTTGAAACCAAAATGGGAGAGAATTCATTCTCAGTTATGGTAAGACTTCTACTTTTACATTTCCATTTACTGAGCAGACGCATTTATCCAGAGATATTTTTAAGAAATCAACCTCAGATGTCCCTGGCACTGTCTAAGATCGGAGGAGAAGTATGACTGTAACCTTTTACTACGATCGTAGCTTGGAAATATCTGCGCTCACTCGAGCAGCGCTCTTTTACACCCCAGTGCAGTAGGGGGCAGCACTCACTGCTTAGTGGCCTTAAATCCAACCACGAATGATTCGTCGGAGGGTCGCTGCTTTCGTCTTCGTACGTTTCCAAGGACATAGCGAGAGGCGGGACAATGGCAGCCGCCTGCGTGCGAACGCTGGGTCGCATTAGCCGGTGTGCAGTTCCGATCCAGACGCGCAAGACCGGGAATCTTTCAGTCCACGTTCGGCAGTTCCTAGGACCGAGCAGATCGTACGGGACAGGCGACGCGGGGTTCCGGTCCCGCATCTTCTCCGCTGCTCCTTTGCGGGGCGGCAGCAGGATCCTGTCGTGCGCTTTTCTCTTAGGTTCTGGAATCGGATTGTACCAGACTGTCAAACTATCATTTCAGCGGCATCTGGCAGCGCAGGACACGAATGTAAGCGACCAGTGAAATCATCCCATTCGTTCGTCACTTGATTATGAAGTTATGACTTGGCAGTTTTCTTTAAATTTAAATTCAGTAGAACTAATAAACAATTTCTCGTTTGTTTTGAGTTCTCGATATTCCTTTAGCGATGCATTATTGTGCGTCTATATGATACGCAACCACGCATCTTTCCTTCATTTCAGGCTCCTCGTAGGGAACCTAAGTTAACTTTGTACCAGTACAAGACCTGTCCATTCTGCAGTAAAGTTCGAGCCTTCCTTGACTACTACGGACTTCCATATGAAACCGTGGAAGTCAATCCTGTCATGCGGCAAGAGATTAAATGGTCGCAATACAGAAAGGTCCCCATTCTTATGGTGGATGGGACACAGGTGAGCTCAATTCTACACAGAGACCTTATTTACCTTCATGGTAATACCGCTGAATCTGTATAGAAATGCAATGTTGTCGAAGTTTATAATCTGCCCTTCTCTCCATTCACCTGCAGCTGAATGACTCTTCTGTAATAATCAGTGCCTTGAAGACTTACTTGGTCAGCACGTGAGTAAACTTGTCATATCAAACTTGTCGCTCAGATTAGTTGCACATCCTAATTGCATCTTTACACCTTGTGTATTGCAATATACTGTTCAGTATTTTATTAATTTCATTTTATTTCACTTTATTGTATTCAGTCATCATATTGTGTTGTATTGTATGTTATTGGGCAATTTAAATGTACCTGGCAGCTATGACAACTTTAATTTCTCTCCAGGCATTGATTGATCTATGTATCTATCTCTATTTAATCTATCTCTATCTAATCTCTTCTAGTTTATACTCAGGTATTTTTTTCCTATGTTGTTCTAGTAAAATTTGTGTCTTAGCTTTTAAAATCTTCAGCGAGTTCTTCCCGATTTTCATTTTGCTCTGTCTGTTGAAACCTTTGTCGCCGGTCTTCACTCAGGGAGAAAACAATCCCTGAAATCATCACCTATTACCCAGAGCTGAAGTCCAAGAATGAGAAGGGAAAGGAAGTGACTGAGTACTGTAACAAGTACTGGCTGATGCTGACTGAAGCAGAGTCAGAAAAGCTGTACTTGGAGAAGGACTCCAGAAAGTAAGACGTCGGCATTCATTTAATTTCTAAAGCTGTAATCGCTTGTGCAGCCGATGCTGTTTCGCTGATTTTGTTATTCTTTATTCTTGTTGTTTCTCCCACGTTTCCTCCTCTCTAGGGAAGAGATGAAGTGGCGTCAGTGGGCAGATGACTGGCTTGTGCACCTGATTTCCCCCAATGTTTACCGTACTCCTCATGAGGCCCTGGCCTCCTTCGACTACATAGTGCATGAAGGCAAATTCGGCTCCTTTGAAGGTTTTTTTGCCAAGTACTTGGGAGCGGCAGCCATGTTTCTCATTTCAAAGAGGCTGAAGAGACGGTGGGTGCTATGCACAAAAGCGGGTCTTAGTGGCTTTCGGCGGGTCTTAGCGGCTTTCGGCGGGTCTTAGCGGCTTTTGGCGGGTCTTGGCGGCTTTCAGCGGGTCTTAGCTGAAAGCAAACACTTCAGTTGAGAGAAACAAGGGTCGCCATGGTGATCAAATGATAACCCTACAATGTCTTTAAGTATAATTCAACTGAGGTTATTTTTATTTGAATATATGTGTATTACGTGAACTGCAAACATGTTTCACACACGTTTTCATTCAAAGAAAACTTCATTCAGGTTGATATGGATTAATATATTTTAAAATGGTATAAAATATGGTTATTTAAAAGGTCTAGTTCTTAAAAAAAATTAAAAACATCTGAGATGGATTTTTTTTTGTATTGACCTCAAAGACCAAAACACTAAAAACGATTCTCAATTATTTTTCAACCATTATTGTGATGCACTTTGATAATGCTTGTGTTGATTTACTTCCTTAGGGATGTTTTCAGTGCCAGTATGAGCCCTGAAATGTCTCCTTGTCCCTGGCATCTTCCTGTCCGTGTGTCACTCACTCCCGAGATGCTGCCTTCGTTCTGTCCTCAGGCACAATCTGCAGGATGACGTGCGACAGGACCTGTACACTGCTGTGGACGACTGGATGTCGGCCATTGGCAAGAAGAGGCCTTTCATGGGCGGGGAGAAGCCCAACCTTGCAGACCTGGTATGGAATCTTTGCCTCTGATCTGACCATATTGTTTTTTTCCCCTTATTTTTTCTTTTTTTGTAAGAGGACGAATGTCCAAGTCTTTAGAGTTGTAATGGACCCCGTTTTGCTGTATGGCTGTGAGACATGGACACTATCCAGTGAGCTGAGACAAAAACTGGACTCATTTGGTACTGAGTCACTTCGGAGTCCCTGGGTACCACTGGTTTGACAAGCGGTTGCTCGGGGAGTTACCTGCAGGAAGCGTCAGTTACAGCGCCCCCTGGCTGTAGTGCCGCGTTTCCTCGTGGGTGATCCGGCTTGTAGGATCCCAGGGGGACGCACATGAAACACCTTGTTGCCGCAGGTAGACAGCCATTTCCGCAGGGTGGGTCTGGATTGCGTGTTGGCCTGGGGGGGTCGCCAATCGGGATCCCCATGTGTTTCGTTGTGTGGTTGGTGCACTGTACCCCCCCAACGTGACCTAACCTTTAAATCTTTGATTTAAACACCAGTAACTGGCAAACCGGCCATGTATCCCCTCCCCTTACACGTCGTGTGTCTTCTCTGCCTTCTACAGGCCGTGTACGGTGTCCTCCGAGTAATGGAGGGTCTTCAGGCCTTCGACGACATGATGGAAAACACCAAGGTGAAGCATTGGTATGGACGAGTGGAGGAAGCCGCCCAGCGGCACAGCAGGCGGAAGTGATCCTCCCACGTGCAGGTGGCAGGAGCCAATCCGCAGGACATTTATATAATTTCGCTCAAAAAAAATGCACCAAAACAGTCAGGCAGTCCAGGTCATGGCTGCTAGCTACCGTCTGTTAGTAAAGCCCTAACAGTAGATGGCTTCAGCGCGAAGAATATATATAGTATAAGCAGCCACGCTGCTGTTTTGCCAAGGCAGGAAACAGGACCTGCAACAGTGTTGTCGCCTTTCCCGGAACATTCTAGCAGTCCTGGCACTCAACCCATCACTTATTTAATTTGGTTACAGGCGATGTTCATTTGTTTTTAGTGCTCAGTATTGGCAAATGAATAATATCTGAGCCCTCAGTTTAATCGGCTTGGATTCCCAGCTGTGCACAAACAACTGACAAGTCTCTCTTTTTTTTTAATTTTCACTATGCAGTTACTTGTTTGCTGCTTGCATTTTCAAAGAGGTCCTTTCTCAGTGTAATGAATGAAAATATGCTAAATGTTTACGTGCACTAGACATGCCAGGCCCCTGGTTGGCTTTATGCGAGCAGATTTTTGCACAGACTTATTCAGTTATTTTTATATATATGTATGTTTATGTTTGGGTGGGACTCTGTGCTGAAATCGCTGATGATGGTCAGGAGTGTGAATGACCTGAACTGTAACGTGAACGGGGTCTGGCAGGAATGATGCGCGTAGGATCGTCTTTGTTCAGTGGAGCAGGATAAAAGGGAAACAAGTTTCTGCTTTTCCAGTCTGAAATAAGGCAAAACAGCAGCTTGTAGGGAACTGGGATCCCTACCTGAATATGCCATTCTGGATTAAACGGCCTCCTTCTGGTTATTGGAGCTGTATAATTCCTTAGCAGAAGATTGGACTTCAAGAATAATACCTGTTTTAGGACAAGAATAATATCTTGTTAGAAATTTATGCTGGATGTGTCTTAAACGAAAATGGCTGTGAGCGGATTTTTTTTTTTTTTTTTACTGAAGTGGCTGCTGAAATTAGTTTAAACTTTTAAGATTGCAAACGGTTTCTGTTGGTCGAATCGCACTTAAAGCCTGTCTGAACAGTTTTTACTTATGAATATAATGAGATAATTCAGACAAGTATTTCAGGATGTGTGTGATACTGTGTAAATGTTTAAAAAATTAAACTGTGCATCTTATCAGAGTGTTTCATCAGTGGATCACTTTATGCTTAATATATTGTAATGGGCCGAAATCCAGGCCAATATAAGGCTAGCATAGTGGGAATGGATTTAAATAAGCTCACTTTTCTACAGCTGGAATGCTGAGGACAACACTGCACATCTCTATGTGGGTGGCCGTAATAATCCTGCCCCATTACTGTTTCTTGGTCACTATGCACCATTACTGGAATTCTTCTGGAGTTTCGCGACAAAAGAAAACAATGTTGACT
Organism: Brienomyrus brachyistius; assembly: GCF_023856365.1. Lineage (NCBI taxonomy): Eukaryota > Metazoa > Chordata > Actinopteri > Osteoglossiformes > Mormyridae > Brienomyrus > Brienomyrus brachyistius. The sequence goes on along the minus strand of NC_064534.1, from coordinate 4,400,488 downwards.
TGAGGCGTGCACACACGTCTTGGTTTTGTAGCAGGTCTCCGCTAAAATGTCGGATTGAAACCTTTAATGTTTAATATCGTCTCCATGACAACAAACCACGCCTTCAACTCCGTAGTCGCTGTTGTGTGCGTGTCACAGGAGTCCACCAATCAGATCAAAGGGCGCTAAAAACACTGAACGAGCCAATTACAGTTAAGCAGACAGCTTCCATAAGATGGGAGTTTTTGAGAAATAATGGGAAAAAAGCTTGACCAAATTGCAGCAAAATAGATCAACCATTACAGAATCTAATTTCTGTGGTAGACTTTTAATATGGTAAGGCGATGAGTAATCCGTCTTCTGTTCTTGTCATTGTAATGGCTAAGACCTGAATCACTCCCGAATGAATTAACCTGGTACATTGCGAAGGAACACGAAAGAGAAACGGCAAGCGCTAGCTATGTAGTTTTTACATAAACATTTATCAATTATTTTCAGATTAAATTAGCTTATTTCATTTAAGGCTATTGCCTATTTTCGACTAAGAGAGAAACGTTTCTATCCGGCATTATTCCCGGGCACGAGCTTCTCCGCGACTAACCTATAGTGGACATCTTTACTTGTGCAAAACTTCAGACTAGTTTCATTCGCTACGTTTACTGTATGGCATTTACATGCCATTTCATGTTATATTAAAAATCAACAGGATTTTTTGGTGATGGCTCCGTTATATTCTACACGGGTGGGTTCAAATCCCATTCTCCTCTGTCCTTATGGCTTTGCCTTCTTTCTTTGATGAGACTCGGCATTCCCATGAATACATTTAAGTGTCCATCCAATCCACAAGCGTGTGTCTAGCTGAACTGCTGACTGGAATCGGGGAGAACTTCAGAAAGAATGGCAAGAGAGTATCCTTCGTTGTGCAAGATGCTTCCTGTGCACTTATCATCATTTCAACACCTTCTGCAGTGTCCATGATTTCATAGTGTTGCCTCTGCTATTAGTAAAGTACTATTAGTGAATGCTTTTCATATACAGTTAGGTAGTTTGATTCTGGATGACAATTTGCCATTTCTGATTTTGGGAGGATGAAGTTGGCAATAATCGATTGTCTTCCTTATCGTGTGGTCATCCACGACATGCCTAGGACAGACAGCTTCATCTGTGTATGAATTACCGACCCATCACTTCTGGCCATTTTGGCTTGCTACTTCTGCTGTACTTTTAGTCTAACACTACTGTGTGATAAGTAAAGCGTGCTCTGGTGCACTACATGTGACGAGATGGCCGAGTGGTTAAGGCGATGGACTGCTAATCCATTGTGCTCTGCACGCGTGGGTTCGAATCCCATTCTCGTCGAGCTTCATACCTTTAGCTTGTTTGCTTGGTGTTTCTCCAATGTCACGAGTGCTCTTGGCAGTATCTGTCTACTTCAAGTGCTGACTTGCACCCTGGGAGTACTTCAGTGTCAATCGGCAGAGAGCATACTTCGTCTTGTAAGGTGCTTCCTGGAATTCAATCCTGGCTCACTGCAACTGTGAATTAGAGTAAGAAGTCAAGGAAGATGAAGAACTCAATTAAGGTCAACAATCCTTACTCGAGGGTTCAATGGTCGAATTTCTAAAGCTGATAACTGTTTGATGGGTACTAACCAGCATCATTTCAACACCTTCGTCTGCAGTGTCCATGATTTCATAGTGTTGCCTCTGCTATTAGTAAAGTACTATTAGTGAATGCTTTTCATATACAGTTAGGTAGTTTGATTCTGGATGACAATTTGCCATTTCTGATTTTGGGAGGATGAGGTTGGCAATAATCGATTGTCTTCCTTATCGTGTGGTCATCCACGACATGCCTAGGACAGACAGCTTCATCTGTGTCTGAATTACCGACCCATCACTTCTGGCCATTTTGGCTCGCTACTTCTGCTGTACTTTTAGTCTAACACTACTGTGTGATAAGTAAAGCGTGCTCTGGTGCACTACAAGTGACGAGATGGCCGAGTGGTTAAGGCGATGGACTGCTAATCCATTGTGCTCTGCACGCGTGGGTTCGAATCCCATTCTCGTCGAGCTTCATACCTTTAGCTTGTTTGCTTGGTGTTTCTCCAATGTCACGAGTGCTCTTGGCAGTATCTGTCTACTTCAAGTACTGACTTGCACCCTGGGAGTACTTCAGTGTCAATCGGCAGAGAGCATACTTCGTCTTGTAAGGTGCTTCCTGGAATTCAATCCTGGCTCACTGCAACTGTGAATTAGAGTAAGAAGTCAAGGAAGATGAAGAACTCAATTAAGGTCAACAATCCTTACTCGAGGGTTCAATGGTCAAATTTCTAAAGCTGATAACTGTTTGATGGGTACTAACCAGCATCATTTCAACACCTTCGTCTGCAGTGTCCATGATTTCATAGTGTTGCCTCTGCTATTAGTAAAGTACTATTAGTGAATGCTTTTCATATACAGTTAGGTAGTTTGATTCTGGATGACAATTTGCCATTTCTGATTTTGGGAGGATGAGGTTGGCAATAATCGATTGTCTTCCTTATCGTGTGGTCATCCACGACATGCCTAGGACAGACAGCTTCATCTGTGTATGAATTACCGACCCATCACTTCTGGCCATTTTGGCTCGCTACTTCTGCTGTACTTTTAGTCTAACACTACTGTGTGATAAGTAAAGCGTGCTCTGGTGCACTACAAGTGACGAGATGGCCGAGTGGTTAAGGCGATGGACTGCTAATCCATTGTGCTCTGCACGCGTGGGTTCGAATCCCATTCTCGTCGAGCTTCATACCTTTAGCTTGTTTGCTTGGTGTTTCTCCAATGTCATGAGTGCTCTTGGCAGTATCTGTCTACTTCAAGTGCTGACTTGCACCCTGGGAGTACTTCAGTGTCAATCGGCAGAGAGCATACTTCGTCTTGTAAGGTGCTTCCTGGAATTCAATCCTGGCTCACTGCAACTGTGAATTAGAGTAAGAAGTCAAGGAAGATGAAGAACTCAATTAAGGTCAACAATCCTTACTCGAGGGTTCAATGGTCAAATTTCTAAAGCTGATAACTGTTTGATGGGTACTAACCAGCATCATTTCAACACCTTCGTCTGCAGTGTCCATGATTTCATAGTGTTGCCTCTGCTATTAGTAAAGTACTATTAGTGAATGCTTTTCATATACAGTTAGGTAGTTTGATTCTGGATGACAATTTGCCATTTCTGATTTTGGGAGGATGAGGTTGGCAATAATCGATTGTCTTCCTTATCGTGTGGTCATCCACGACATGCCTAGGACAGACAGCTTCATCTGTGTATGAATTACCGACCCATCACTTCTGGCCATTTTGGCTCGCTACTTCTGCTGTACTTTTAGTCTAACACTACTGTCTGATAAGTAAAGCGTGCTCTGGTGCACTACATGTGACGAGATGGCCGAGTGGTTAAGGCGATGGACTGCTAATCCATTGTGCTCTGCACGCGTGGGTTCGAATCCCATTCTCGTCGAGCTTCATACCTTTAGCTTGTTTGCTTGGTGTTTCTCCAATGTCACGAGTGCTCTTGGCAGTATCTGTCTACTTCAAGTGCTGACTGCACCCAGGGAGTACTTCAGTGTTAATCGGCAGAGAGCATACTTCGTCTTGTAAGGTGCTTCCTGGAATTCAATCCTGGCTCACTGCAACTGTGAATTAGAGTAAGAAGTCAAGGAAGATGAAGAACTCAATTAAGGTCAACGATCCTTACTCGAGGGTTCAATGGTCAAATTTCTAAAGCTGATAACTGTTTGATGGGTACTAACCAGCATCATTTCAACACCTTCGTCTGCAGTGTCCATGATTTCATAGTGTTGCCTCTGCTATTAGTAAAGTACTATTAGTGAATGCTTTTCATATACAGTTAGGTAGTTTGATTCTGGATGACAATTTGCCATTTCTGATTTTGGGAGGATGAGGTTGGCAATAATCGATTGTCTTCCTTATCGTGTGGTCATCCACGACATGCCTAGGACAGACAGCTTCATCTGTGTATGAATTACCGACCCATCACTTCTGGCCATTTTGGCTCGCTACTTCTGCTGTACTTTTAGTCTAACACTACTGTGTGATAAGTAAAGCGTGCTCTGGTGCACTACATGTGACGAGATGGCCGAGTGGTTAAGGCGATGGACTGCTAATCCATTGTGCTCTGCACGCGTGGGTTCGAATCCCATTCTCGTCGAGCTTCATACCTTTAGCTTGTTTGCTTGGTGTTTCTCCAATGTCACGAGTGCTCTTGGCAGTATCTGTCTACTTCAAGTGCTGACTGCACCCAGGGAGTACTTCAGTGTTAATCGGCAGAGAGCATACTTCGTCTTGTAAGGTGCTTCCTGGAATTTAATCCTGGCTCACTGCAACTGTGAATTAGAGTAAGAAGTCAAGGAAGATGAAGAACTCAATTAAGGTCAACGGTCCTTACTCGAGGGTTCAATGGTCAAATTTCTAAAGCTGATAACTGTTTGATGGGTACTAACCAGCATCATTTCAACACCTTCGTCTGCAGTGTCCATGATTTCATAGTGTTGCCTCTGCTATTAGTAAAGTACTATTAGTGAATGCTTTTCATATACAGTTAGGTAGTTTGATTCTGGATGACAATTTGCCATTTCTGATTTTGGGAGGATGAGGTTGGCAATAATCGATTGTCTTCCTTATCGTGTGGTCATCCACGACATGCCTAGGACAGACAGCTTCATCTGTGTATGAATTACCGACCCATCACTTCTGGCCATTTTGGCTCGCTACTTCTGCTGTACTTTTAGTCTAACACTACTGTGTGATAAGTAAAGCGTGCTCTGGTGCACTACATGTGACGAGATGGCTGAGTGGTTAAGGCGATGGACTGCTAATCCATTGTGCTCTGCACGTGTGGGTTCGAATCCCATTCTCGTCGAGCTTCATACCTTTAGCTTGTTTGCTTGGTGTTTCTCCAATGTCACGAGTGCTCTTGGCAGTATCTGTCTACTTCAAGTGCTGACTTGCACCCTGGGAGTACTTCAGTGTCAATCGGCAGAGAGCATACTTCGTCTTGTAAGGTGCTTCCTGGAATTCAATCCTGGCTCACTGCAACTGTGAATTAGAGTAAGAAGTCAAGGAAGATGAAGAACTCAATTAAGGTCAACAATCCTTACTCGAGGGTTCAATGGTCAAATTTCTAAAGCTGATAACTGTTTGATGGGTACTAACCAGCATCATTTCAACACCTTCGTCTGCAGTGTCCATGATTTCATAGTGTTGCCTCTGCTATTAGTAAAGTACTATTAGTGAATGCTTTTCATATACAGTTAGGTAGTTTGATTCTGGATGACAATTTGCCATTTCTGATTTTGGGAGGATGAGGTTGGCAATAATCGATTGTCTTCCTTATCGTGTGGTCATCCACGACATGCCTAGGACAGACAGCTTCATCTGTGTATGAATTACCGACCCATCACTTCTGGCCATTTTGGCTCGCTACTTCTGCTGTACTTTTAGTCTAACACTACTGTGTGATAAGTAAAGCGTGCTCTGGTGCACTACATGTGACGAGATGGCCGAGTGGTTAAGGCGATGGACTGCTAATCCATTGTGCTCTGCACGCGTGGGTTCGAATCCCATTCTCGTCGAGCTTCATACCTTTAGCTTGTTTGCTTGGTGTTTCTCCAATGTCACGAGTGCTCTTGGCAGTATCTGTCTACTTCAAGTGCTGACTGCACCCAGGGAGTACTTCAGTGTTAATCGGCAGAGAGCATACTTCGTCTTGTAAGGTGCTTCCTGGAATTCAATCCTGGCTCACTGCAACTGTGAATTAGAGTAAGAAGTCAAGGAAGATGAAGAACTCAATTAAGGTCAACGATCCTTACTCGAGGGTTCAATGGTCAAATTTCTAAAGCTGATAACTGTTTGATGGGTACTAACCAGCATCATTTCAACACCTTCGTCTGCAGTGTCCATGATTTCATAGTGTTGCCTCTGCTATTAGTAAAGTACTATTAGTGAATGCTTTTCATATACAGTTAGGTAGTTTGATTCTGGATGACAATTTGCCATTTCTGATTTTGGGAGGATGAGGTTGGCAATAATCGATTGTCTTCCTTATCGTGTGGTCATCCACGACATGCCTAGGACAGACAGCTTCATCTGTGTATGAATTACCGACCCATCACTTCTGGCCATTTTGGCTCGCTACTTCTGCTGTACTTTTAGTCTAACACTACTGTGTGATAAGTAAAGCGTGCTCTGGTGCACTACATGTGACGAGATGGCCGAGTGGTTAAGGCGATGGACTGCTAATCCATTGTGCTCTGCACGCGTGGGTTCGAATCCCATTCTCGTCGAGCTTCATACCTTTAGCTTGTTTGCTTGGTGTTTCTCCAATGTCACGAGTGCTCTTGGCAGTATCTGTCTACTTCAAGTGCTGACTGCACCCAGGGAGTACTTCAGTGTTAATCGGCAGAGAGCATACTTCGTCTTGTAAGGTGCTTCCTGGAATTTAATCCTGGCTCACTGCAACTGTGAATTAGAGTAAGAAGTCAAGGAAGATGAAGAACTCAATTAAGGTCAACGGTCCTTACTCGAGGGTTCAATGGTCAAATTTCTAAAGCTGATAACTGTTTGATGGGTACTAACCAGCATCATTTCAACACCTTCGTCTGCAGTGTCCATGATTTCATAGTGTTGCCTCTGCTATTAGTAAAGTACTATTAGTGAATGCTTTTCATATACAGTTAGGTAGTTTGATTCTGGATGACAATTTGCCATTTCTGATTTTGGGAGGATGAGGTTGGCAATAATCGATTGTCTTCCTTATCGTGTGGTCATCCACGACATGCCTAGGACAGACAGCTTCATCTGTGTATGAATTACCGACCCATCACTTCTGGCCATTTTGGCTCGCTACTTCTGCTGTACTTTTAGTCTAACACTACTGTGTGATAAGTAAAGCGTGCTCTGGTGCACTACATGTGACGAGATGGCTGAGTGGTTAAGGCGATGGACTGCTAATCCATTGTGCTCTGCACGTGTGGGTTCGAATCCCATTCTCGTCGAGCTTCATACCTTTAGCTTGTTTGCTTGGTGTTTCTCCAATGTCACGAGTGCTCTTGGCAGTATCTGTCTACTTCAAGTGCTGACTTGCACCCTGGGAGTACTTCAGTGTCAATTGGCAGAGAGCATACTTCGTCTTGTAAGGTGCTTCCTGGAATTCAATCCTGGCTCACTGCAACTGTGAATTAGAGTAAGAAGTCAAGGAAGATGAAGAACTCAATTAAGGTCAACAATCCTTACTCGAGGGTTCAATGGTCAAATTTCTAAAGCTGATAACTGTTTGATGGGTACTAACCAGCATCATTTCAACACCTTCTTCTGCAGTGTCCATGATTTCATAGTGTTGCCTCTGCTATTAGTAAAGTACTATTAGTGAATGCTTTTCATATACAGTTAGGTAGTTTGATTCTGGATGACAATTTGCCATTTCTGATTTTGGGAGGATGAGGTTGGCAATAATCGATTGTCTTCCTTATCGTGTGGTCATCCACGACATGCCTAGGACAGACAGCTTCATCTGTGTATGAATTACCGACCCATCACTTCTGGCCATTTTGGCTCGCTACTTCTGCTGTACTTTTAGTCTAACACTACTGTGTGATAAGTAAAGCGTGCTCTGGTGCACTACATGTGACGAGATGGCCGAGTGGTTAAGGCGATGGACTGCTAATCCATTGTGCTCTGCACGCGTGGGTTCGAATCCCATTCTCGTCGAGCTTCATACCTTTAGCTTGTTTGCTTGGTGTTTCTCCAATGTCACGAGTGCTCTTGGCAGTATCTGTCTACTTCAAGTGCTGACTGCACCCAGGGAGTACTTCAGTGTTAATCGGCAGAGAGCATACTTCGTCTTGTAAGGTGCTTCCTGGAATTCAATCCTGGCTCACTGCAACTGTGAATTAGAGTAAGAAGTCAAGGAAGATGAAGAACTCAATTAAGGTCAACGATCCTTACTCGAGGGTTCAATGGTCAAATTTCTAAAGCTGATAACTGTTTGATGGGTACTAACCAGCATCATTTCAACACCTTCGTCTGCAGTGTCCATGATTTCATAGTGTTGCCTCTGCTATTAGTAAAGTACTATTAGTGAATGCTTTTCATATACAGTTAGGTAGTTTGATTCTGGATGACAATTTGCCATTTCTGATTTTGGGAGGATGAGGTTGGCAATAATCGATTGTCTTCCTTATCGTGTGGTCATCCACGACATGCCTAGGACAGACAGCTTCATCTGTGTATGAATTACCGACCCATCACTTCTGGCCATTTTGGCTCGCTACTTCTGCTGTACTTTTAGTCTAACACTACTGTGTGATAAGTAAAGCGTGCTCTGGTGCACTACATGTGACGAGATGGCCGAGTGGTTAAGGCGATGGACTGCTAATCCATTGTGCTCTGCACGCGTGGGTTCGAATCCCATTCTCGTCGAGCTTCATACCTTTAGCTTGTTTGCTTGGTGTTTCTCCAATGTCACGAGTGCTCTTGGCAGTATCTGTCTACTTCAAGTGCTGACTTGCACCCTGGGAGTACTTCAGTGTCAATTGGCAGAGAGCATACTTCGTCTTGTAAGGTGCTTCCTGGAATTCAATCCTGGCTCACTGCAACTGTGAATTAGAGTAAGAAGTCAAGGAAGATGAAGAACTCAATTAAGGTCAACAATCCTTACTCGAGGGTTCAATGGTCAAATTTCTAAAGCTGATAACTGTTTGATGGGTACTAACCAGCATCATTTCAACACCTTCGTCTGCAGTGTCCATGATTTCATAGTGTTGCCTCTGCTATTAGTAAAGTACTATTAGTGAATGCTTTTCATATACAGTTAGGTAGTTTGATTCTGGATGACAATTTGCCATTTCTGATTTTGGGAGGATGAGGTTGGCAATAATCGATTGTCTTCCTTATCGTGTGGTCATCCACGACATGCCTAGGACAGACAGCTTCATCTGTGTATGAATTACCGACCCATCACTTCTGGCCATTTTGGCTCGCTACTTCTGCTGTACTTTTAGTCTAACACTACTGTGTGATAAGTAAAGCGTGCTCTGGTGCACTACATGTGACGAGATGGCCGAGTGGTTAAGGCGATGGACTGCTAATCCATTGTGCTCTGCACGCGTGGGTTCGAATCCCATTCTCGTCGAGCTTCATACCTTTAGCTTGTTTGCTTGGTGTTTCTCCAATGTCACGAGTGCTCTTGGCAGTATCTGTCTACTTCAAGTGCTGACTGCACCCAGGGAGTACTTCAGTGTTAATCGGCAGAGAGCATACTTCGTCTTGTAAGGTGCTTCCTGGAATTCAATCCTGGCTCACTGCAACTGTGAATTAGAGTAAGAAGTCAAGGAAGATGAAGAACTCAATTAAGGTCAACGATCCTTACTCGAGGGTTCAATGGTCAAATTTCTAAAGCTGATAACTGTTTGATGGGTACTAACCAGCATCATTTCAACACCTTCGTCTGCAGTGTCCATGATTTCATAGTGTTGCCTCTGCTATTAGTAAAGTACTATTAGTGAATGCTTTTCATATACAGTTAGGTAGTTTGATTCTGGATGACAATTTGCCATTTCTGATTTTGGGAGGATGAGGTTGGCAATAATCGATTGTCTTCCTTATCGTGTGGTCATCCACGACATGCCTAGGACAGACAGCTTCATCTGTGTATGAATTACCGACCCATCACTTCTGGCCATTTTGGCTCGCTACTTCTGCTGTACTTTTAGTCTAACACTACTGTGTGATAAGTAAAGCGTGCTCTGGTGCACTACAAGTGACGAGATGGCCGAGTGGTTAAGGCGATGGACTGCTAATCCATTGTGCTCTGCACGCGTGGGTTCGAATCCCATTCTCGTCGAGCTTCATACCTTTAGCTTGTTTGCTTGGTGTTTCTCCAATGTCACGAGTGCTCTTGGCAGTATCTGTCTACTTCAAGTGCTGACTGCACCCTGGGAGTACTTCAGTGTCAATCGGCAGAGAGCATACTTCGTCTTGTAAGGTGCTTCCTGGAATTCAATCCTGGCTCACTGCAACTGTGAATTAGAGTAAGAAGTCAAGGAAGATGAAGAACTCAATTAAGGTCAACGATCCTTACTCGAGGGTTCAATGGTCAAATTTCTAAAGCTGATAACTGTTTGATGGGTACTAACCAGCATCATTTCAACACCTTCGTCTGCAGTGTCCATGATTTCATAGTGTTGCCTCTGCTATTAGTAAAGTACTATTAGTGAATGCTTTTCATATACAGTTAGGTAGTTTGATTCTGGATGACAATTTGCCATTTCTGATTTTGGGAGGATGAGGTTGGCAATAATCGATTGTCTTCCTTATCGTGTGGTCATCCACGACATGCCTAGGACAGACAGCTTCATCTGTGTATGAATTACCGACCCATCACTTCTGGCCATTTTGGCTCGCTACTTCTGCTGTACTTTTAGTCTAACACTACTGTGTGATAAGTAAAGCGTGCTCTGGTGCACTACATGTGACGAGATGGCCGAGTGGTTAAGGCGATGGACTGCTAATCCATTGTGCTCTGCACGCGTGGGTTCGAATCCCATTCTCGTCGAGCTTCATACCTTTAGCTTGTTTGCTTGGTGTTTCTCCAATGTCACGAGTGCTCTTGGCAGTATCTGTCTACTTCAAGTGCTGACTGCACCCTGGGAGTACTTCAGTGTTAATCGGCAGAGAGCATACTTCGTCTTGTAAGGTGCTTCCTGGAATTCAATCCTGGCTCACTGCAACTGTGAATTAGAGTAAGAAGTCAAGGAAGATGAAGAACTCAATTAAGGTCAACGATCCTTACTCGAGGGTTCAATGGTCAAATTTCTAAAGCTGATAACTGTTTGATGGGTACTAACCAGCATCATTTCAACACCTTCGTCTGCAGTGTCCATGATTTCATAGTGTTGCCTCTGCTATTAGTAAAGTACTATTAGTGAATGCTTTTCATATACAGTTAGGTAGTTTGATTCTGGATGACAATTTGCCATTTCTGATTTTGGGAGGATGAGGTTGGCAATAATCGATTGTCTTCCTTATCGTGTGGTCATCCACGACATGCCTAGGACAGACAGCTTCATCTGTGTATGAATTACCGACCCATCACTTCTGGCCATTTTGGCTCGCTACTTCTGCTGTACTTTTAGTCTAACACTACTGTGTGATAAGTAAAGCGTGCTCTGGTGCACTACATGTGACGAGATGGCCGAGTGGTTAAGGCGATGGACTGCTAATCCATTGTGCTCTGCACGCGTGGGTTCGAATCCCATTCTCGTCGAGCTTCATACCTTTAGCTTGTTTGCTTGGTGTTTCTCCAATGTCACGAGTGCTCTTGGCAGTATCTGTCTACTTCAAGTGCTGACTGCACCCAGGGAGTACTTCAGTGTTAATCGGCAGAGAGCATACTTCGTCTTGTAAGGTGCTTCCTGGAATTCAATCCTGGCTCACTGCAACTGTGAATTAGAGTAAGAAGTCAAGGAAGATGAAGAACTCAATTAAGGTCAACGATCCTTACTCGAGGGTTCAATGGTCAAATTTCTAAAGCTGATAACTGTTTGATGGGTACTAACCAGCATCATTTCAACACCTTCGTCTGCAGTGTCCATGATTTCATAGTGTTGCCTCTGCTATTAGTAAAGTACTATTAGTGAATGCTTTTCATATACAGTTAGGTAGTTTGATTCTGGATGACAATTTGCCATTTCTGATTTTGGGAGGATGAGGTTGGCAATAATCGATTGTCTTCCTTATCGTGTGGTCATCCACGACATGCCTAGGACAGACAGCTTCATCTGTGTATGAATTACCGACCCATCACTTCTGGCCATTTTGGCTCGCTACTTCTGCTGTACTTTTAGTCTAACACTACTGTGTGATAAGTAAAGCGTGCTCTGGTGCACTACAAGTGACGAGATGGCCGAGTGGTTAAGGCGATGGACTGCTAATCCATTGTGCTCTGCACGCGTGGGTTCGAATCCCATTCTCGTCGAGCTTCATACCTTTAGCTTGTTTGCTTGGTGTTTCTCCAATGTCACGAGTGCTCTTGGCAGTATCTGTCTACTTCAAGTGCTGACTGCACCCTGGGAGTACTTCAGTGTCAATCGGCAGAGAGCATACTTCGTCTTGTAAGGTGCTTCCTGGAATTCAATCCTGGCTCACTGCAACTGTGAATTAGAGTAAGAAGTCAAGGAAGATGAAGAACTCAATTAAGGTCAACGATCCTTACTCGAGGGTTCAATGGTCAAATTTCTAAAGCTGATAACTGTTTGATGGGTACTAACCAGCATCATTTCAACACCTTCGTCTGCAGTGTCCATGATTTCATAGTGTTGCCTCTGCTATTAGTAAAGTACTATTAGTGAATGCTTTTCATATACAGTTAGGTAGTTTGATTCTGGATGACAATTTGCCATTTCTGATTTTGGGAGGATGAGGTTGGCAATAATCGATTGTCTTCCTTATCGTGTGGTCATCCACGACATGCCTAGGACAGACAGCTTCATCTGTGTATGAATTACCGACCCATCACTTCTGGCCATTTTGGCTCGCTACTTCTGCTGTACTTTTAGTCTAACACTACTGTGTGATGAGTAAAGCGTGCTCTGGTGCACTACATGTGACGAGATGGCCGAGTGGTTAAGGCGATGGACTGCTAATCCATTGTGCTCTGCACGCGTGGGTTCGAATCCCATTCTCGTCGAGCTTCATACCTTTAGCTTGTTTGCTTGGTGTTTCTCCAATGTCACGAGTGCTCTTGGCAGTATCTGTCTACTTCAAGTGCTGACTGCACCCAGGGAGTACTTCAGTGTTAATCGGCAGAGAGCATACTTCGTCTTGTAAGGTGCTTCCTGGAATTCAATCCTGGCTCACTGCAACTGTGAATTAGAGTAAGAAGTCAAGGAAGATGAAGAACTCAATTAAGGTCAACGATCCTTACTCGAGGGTTCAATGGTCAAATTTCTAAAGCTGATAACTGTTTGATGGGTACTAACCAGCATCATTTCAACACCTTCGTCTGCAGTGTCCATGATTTCATAGTGTTGCCTCTGCTATTAGTAAAGTACTATTAGTGAATGCTTTTCATATACAGTTAGGTAGTTTGATTCTGGATGACAATTTGCCATTTCTGATTTTGGGAGGATGAGGTTGGCAATAATCGATTGTCTTCCTTATCGTGTGGTCATCCACGACATGCCTAGGACAGACAGCTTCATCTGTGTATGAATTACCGACCCATCACTTTTGGCCATTTTGGCTCGCTACTTCTGCTGTACTTTTAGTCTAACACTACTGTCTGATAAGTAAAGCGTGCTCTGGTACACTACATGTGACGAGATGGCCGAGTGGTTAAGGCGATGGACTGCTAATCCATTGTGCTCTGCACGCGTGGGTTCGAATCCCATTCTCGTCGAGCTTCATACCTTTAGCTTGTTTGCTTGGTGTTTCTCCAATGTCACGAGTGCTCTTGGCAGTATCTGTCTACTTCAAGTGCTGACTGCACCCTGGGAGTACTTCAGTGTCAATCGGCAGAGAGCATACTTCGTCTTGTAAGGTGCTTCCTGGAATTCAATCCTGGCTCACTGCAACTGCGAATTAGAGTAAGAAGTCAAGGAAGATGAAGAACTCAATTAAGGTCAACAATCCTTACTCGAGGGTTCAATGGTCAAATTTCTAAAGCTGATAACTGTTTGATGGGTACTAACCAGCATCATTTCAACACCTTCGTCTGCAGTATCCATGATTTCATAGTGTTGCCTCTGCTATTAGTAAAGTACTATTAGTGAATGCTTTTCATATACAGTTAGGTAGTTTGATTCTGGATGACAATTTGCCATTTCTGATTTTGGGAGGATGAGGTTGGCAATAATCGATTGTCTTCCTTATCGTGTGGTCATCCACGACATGCCTAGGACAGACAGCTTCATCTGTGTATGAATTACCGACCCATCACTTCTGGCCATTTTGGCTCGCTACTTCTGCTGTACTTTTAGTCTAACACTACTGTGTGATAAGTAAAGCGTGCTCTGGTGCACTACATGTGACGAGATGGCCGAGTGGTTAAGGCGATGGACTGCTAATCCATTGTGCTCTGCACGCGTGGGTTCGAATCCCATTCTCGTCGAGCTTCATACCTTTAGCTTGTTTGCTTGGTGTTTCTCCAATGTCACGAGTGCTCTTGGCAGTATCTGTCTACTTCAAGTGCTGATTTGCACCCTGGGAGTACTTCAGTGTCAATCGGCAGAGAGCATACTTCGTCTTGTAAGGTGCTTCCTGGAATTCAATCCTGGCTCACTGCAACTGTGAATTAGAGTAAGAAGTCAAGGAAGATGAAGAACTCAATTAAGGTCAACAATCCTTACTCGAGGGTTCAATGGTCAAATTTCTAAAGCTGATAACTGTTTGATGGGTACTAACCAGCATCATTTCAACACCTTCGTCTGCAGTGTCCATGATTTCATAGTGTTGCCTCTGCTATTAGTAAAGTACTATTAGTGAATGCTTTTCATATACAGTTAGGTAGTTTGATTCTGGATGACAATTTGCCATTTCTGATTTTGGGAGGATGAGGTTGGCAATAATCGATTGTCTTCCTTATCGTGTGGTCATCCACGACATGCCTAGGACAGACAGCTTCATCTGTGTATGAATTACCGACCCATCACTTCTGGCCATTTTGGCTCGCTACTTCTGCTGTACTTTTAGTCTAACACTACTGTCTGATAAGTAAAGCGTGCTCTGGTACACTACATGTGACGAGATGGCCGAGTGGTTAAGGCGATGGACTGCTAATCCATTGTGCTCTGCACGCGTGGGTTCGAATCCCATTCTCGTCGAGCTTCATACCTTTAGCTTGTTTGCTTGGTGTTTCTCCAATGTCACGAGTGCTCTTGGCAGTATCTGTCTACTTCAAGTGCTGACTGCACCCTGGGAGTACTTCACTGTCAATCGGCAGAGAGCATACTTCGTCTTGTAAGGTGCTTCCTGGAATTCAATCCTGGCTCACTGCAACTGTGAATTAGAGTAAGAAGTCAAGGAAGATGAAGAACTCAATTAAGGTCAACGATCCTTACTCGAGGGTTCAATGGTCAAATTTCTAAAGCTGATAACTGTTTGATGGGTACTAACCAGCATCATTTCAACACCTTCGTCTGCAGTGTCCATGATTTCATAGTGTTGCCTCTGCTATTAGTAAAGTACTATTAGTGAATGCTTTTCATATACAGTTAGGTAGTTTGATTCTGGATGACAATTTGCCATTTCTGATTTTGGGAGGATGAGGTTGGCAATAATCGATTGTCTTCCTTATCGTGTGGTCATCCACGACATGCCTAGGACAGACAGCTTCATCTGTGTATGAATTACCGACCCATCACTTCTGGCCATTTTGGCTCGCTACTTCTGCTGTACTTTTAGTCTAACACTACTGTGTGATAAGTAAAGCGTGCTCTGGTGCACTACAAGTGACGAGATGGCCGAGTGGTTAAGGCGATGGACTGCTAATCCATTGTGCTCTGCACGCGTGGGTTCGAATCCCATTCTCGTCGAGCTTCATACCTTTAGCTTGTTTGCTTGGTGTTTCTCCAATGTCACGAGTGCTCTTGGCAGTATCTGTCTACTTCAAGTGCTGACTTGCACCCTGGGAGTACTTCAGTGTCAATCGGCAGAGAGCATACTTCATCTTGTAAGGTGCTTCCTGGAATTCAATCCTGGCTCACTGCAACTGTGAATTAGAGTAAGAAGTCAAGGAAGATGAAGAACTCAATTAAGGTCAACAATCCTTACTCGAGGGTTCAATGGTCAAATTTCTAAAGCTGATAACTGTTTGATGGGTACTAACCAGCATCATTTCAACACCTTCGTCTGCAGTGTCCATGATTTCATAGTGTTGCCTCTGCTATTAGTAAAGTACTATTAGTGAATGCTTTTCATATACAGTTAGGTAGTTTGATTCTGGATGACAATTTGCCATTTCTGATTTTGGGAGGATGAGGTTGGCAATAATCGATTGTCTTCCTTATCGTGTGGTCATCCACGACATGCCTAGGACAGACAGCTTCATCTGTGTATGAATTACCGACCCATCACTTCTGGCCATTTTGGCTCGCTACTTCTGCTGTACTTTTAGTCTAACACTACTGTGTGATAAGTAAAGCGTGCTCTGGTGCACTACATGTGACGAGATGGCCGAGTGGTTAAGGCGATGGACTGCTAATCCATTGTGCTCTGCACGCGTGGGTTCGAATCCCGTTCTCGTCGAGCTTCATACCTTTAGCTTGTTTGCTTGGTGTTTCTCCAATGTCACGAGTGCTCTTGGCAGTATCTGTCTACTTCAAGTGCTGACTGCACCCTGGGAGTACTTCACTGTCAATCGGCAGAGAGCATACTTCGTCTTGTAAGGTGCTTCCTGGAATTCAATCCTGGCTCACTGCAACTGTGAATTAGAGTAAGAAGTCAAGGAAGATGAAGAACTCAATTAAGGTCAACGATCCTTACTCGAGGGTTCAATGGTCAAATTTCTAAAGCTGATAACTGTTTGATGGGTACTAACCAGCATCATTTCAACACCTTCGTCTGCAGTGTCCATGATTTCATAGTGTTGCCTCTGCTATTAGTAAAGTACTATTAGTGAATGCTTTTCATATACAGTTAGGTAGTTTGATTCTGGATGACAATTTGCCATTTCTGATTTTGGGAGGATGAGGTTGGCAATAATCGATTGTCTTCCTTATCGTGTGGTCATCCACGACATGCCTAGGACAGACAGCTTCATCTGTGTATGAATTACCGACCCATCACTTCTGGCCATTTTGGCTCGCTACTTCTGCTGTACTTTTAGTCTAACACTACTGTGTGATAAGTAAAGCGTGCTCTGGTGCACTACAAGTGACGAGATGGCCGAGTGGTTAAGGCGATGGACTGCTAATCCATTGTGCTCTGCACGCGTGGGTTCGAATCCCATTCTCGTCGAGCTTCATACCTTTAGCTTGTTTGCTTGGTGTTTCTCCAATGTCACGAGTGCTCTTGGCAGTATCTGTCTACTTCAAGTGCTGACTTGCACCCTGGGAGTACTTCAGTGTCAATCGGCAGAGAGCATACTTCATCTTGTAAGGTGCTTCCTGGAATTCAATCCTGGCTCACTGCAACTGTGAATTAGAGTAAGAAGTCAAGGAAGATGAAGAACTCAATTAAGGTCAACAATCCTTACTCGAGGGTTCAATGGTCAAATTTCTAAAGCTGATAACTGTTTGATGGGTACTAACCAGCATCATTTCAACACCTTCGTCTGCAGTGTCCATGATTTCATAGTGTTGCCTCTGCTATTAGTAAAGTACTATTAGTGAATGCTTTTCATATACAGTTAGGTAGTTTGATTCTGGATGACAATTTGCCATTTCTGATTTTGGGAGGATGAGGTTGGCAATAATCGATTGTCTTCCTTATCGTGTGGTCATCCACGACATGCCTAGGACAGACAGCTTCATCTGTGTATGAATTACCGACCCATCACTTCTGGCCATTTTGGCTCGCTACTTCTGCTGTACTTTTAGTCTAACACTACTGTGTGATAAGTAAAGCGTGCTCTGGTGCACTACATGTGACGAGATGGCCGAGTGGTTAAGGCGATGGACTGCTAATCCATTGTGCTCTGCACGCGTGGGTTCGAATCCCGTTCTCGTCGAGCTTCATACCTTTAGCTTGTTTGCTTGGTGTTTCTCCAATGTCACGAGTGCTCTTGGCAGTATCTGTCTACTTCAAGTGCTGATTTGCACCCTGGGAGTACTTCAGTGTCAATCGGCAGAGAGCATACTTCGTCTTGTAAGGTGCTTCCTGGAATTCAATCCTGGCTCACTGCAACTGCGAATTAGAGTAAGAAGTCAAGGAAGATGAAGAACTCAATTAAGGTCAACAATCCTTATTCGAGGGTTCAATGGTCAAATTTCTAAAGCTGATAACTGTTTGATGGGTACTAACCAGCATCATTTCAACACCTTCGTCTGCAGTGTCCATGATTTCATAGTGTTGCCTCTGCTATTAGTAAAGTACTATTAGTGAATGCTTTTCATATACAGTTAGGTAGTTTGATTCTGGATGACAATTTGCCATTTCTGATTTTGGGAGGATGAGGTTGGCAATAATCGATTGTCTTCCTTATCGTGTGGTCATCCACGACATGCCTAGGACAGACAGCTTCATCTGTGTATGAATTACCGACCCATCACTTCTGGCCATTTTGGCTCGCTACTTCTGCTGTACTTTTAGTCTAACACTACTGTCTGATAAGTAAAGCGTGCTCTGGTGCACTACATGTGACGAGATGGCCGAGTGGTTAAGGCGATGGACTGCTAATCCATTGTGCTCCGCACGCGTGGGTTCGAATCCCATTCTCGTCGAGCTTCATACCTTTAGCTTGTTTGCTTGGTGTTTCTCCAATGTCACGAGTGCTCTTGGCAGTATCTGTCTACTTCAAGTGCTGACTGCACCCTGGGAGTACTTCAGTGTCAATCGGCAGAGAGCATACTTCGTCTTGTAAGGTGCTTCCTGGAATTCAATCCTGGCTCACTGCAACTGCGAATTAGAGTAAGAAGTCAAGGAAGATGAAGAACTCAATTAAGGTCAACAATCCTTACTCGAGGGTTCAATGGTCAAATTTCTAAAGCTGATAACTGTTTGATGGGTACTAACCAGCATCATTTCAACACCTTCGTCTGCAGTGTCCATGATTTCATAGTGTTGCCTCTGCTATTAGTAAAGTACTATTAGTGAATGCTTTTCATATACAGTTAGGTAGTTTGATTCTGGATAACAATTTGCCATTTCTGATTTTGGGAGGATGAGGTTGGCAATAATCGATTGTCTTCCTTATCGTGTGGTCATCCACGACATGCCTAGGACAGACAGCTTCATCTGTGTATGAATTACCGACCCATCACTTCTGGCCATTTTGGCTCGCTACTTCTGCTGTACTTTTAGTCTAACACTACTGTGTGATAAGTAAAGCGTGCTCTGGTGCACTACATGTGACGAGATGGCCGAGTGGTTAAGGCGATGGACTGCTAATCCATTGTGCTCTGCACGCGTGGGTTCGAATCCCATTCTCGTCGAGCTTCATACCTTTAGCTTGTTTGCTTGGTGTTTCTCCAATGTCACGAGTGCTCTTGGCAGCATCTGTCTACTTCAAGTGCTGACTTGCACCCTGGGAGTACTTCAGTGTCAATCGGCAGAGAGCATACTTCGTCTTGTAAGGTGCTTCCTGGAATTCAATCCTGGCTCACTGCAACTGTGAATTAGAGTAAGAAGTCAAGGAAGATGAAGAACTCAATTAAGGTCAACAATCCTTACTCGAGGGTTCAATGGTCAAATTTCTAAAGCTGATAACTGTTTGATGGGTACTAACCAGCATCATTTCAACACCTTCGTCTGCAGTGTCCATGATTTCATAGTGTTGCCTCTGCTATTAGTAAAGTACTATTAGTGAATGCTTTTCATATACAGTTAGGTAGTTTAATTCTGGATGACAATTTACCATTTCTGATTTTGGGAGGATGAGGTTGGCAATAATCGATTGTCTTCCTTATCGTGTGGTCATCCACGACATGCCTAGGACAGACAGCTTCATCTGTGTATGAATTACCGACCCATCACTTCTGGCCATTTTGGCTCGCTACTTCTGCTGTACTTTTAGTCTAACACTACTGTGTGATAAGTAAAGCGTGCTCTGGTGCACTACAAGTGACGAGATGGCCGAGTGGTTAAGGCGATGGACTGCTAATCCATTGTGCTCTGCACGCGTGGGTT
This sequence comes from Brienomyrus brachyistius, assembly GCF_023856365.1. Lineage (NCBI taxonomy): Eukaryota > Metazoa > Chordata > Actinopteri > Osteoglossiformes > Mormyridae > Brienomyrus > Brienomyrus brachyistius. The sequence continues at coordinate 4,380,671 of NC_064534.1, read as the reverse complement.
CGAATCCCATTCTCGTCGAGCTTCATACCTTTAGCTTGTTTGCTTGGTGTTTCTCCAATGTCACGAGTGCTCTTGGCAGTATCTGTCTACTTCAAGTGCTGACTTCCACCCTGGGAGTACTTCAGTGTCAATCGGCAGAGAGCATACTTCGTCTTGTAAGGTGCTTCCTGGAATTCAATCCTGGCTCACTGCAACTGTGAATTAGAGTAAGAAGTCAAGGAAGATGAAGAACTCAATTAAGGTCAACAATCCTTACTCGAGGGTTCAATGGTCAAATTTCTAAAGCTGATAACTGTTTGATGGGTACTAACCAGCATCATTTCAACACCTTCGTCTGCAGTTTCCATGATTTCATAGTGTTGCCTCTGCTATTAGTAAAGTACTATTAGTGAATGCTTTTCATATACAGTTAGGTAGTTTGATTCTGGATGACAATTTACCATTTCTGATTTTGGGAGGATGAGGTTGGCAATAATCGATTGTCTTCCTTATCGTGTGGTCATCCACGACATGCCTAGGACAGACAGCTTCATCTGTGTATGAATTACCGACCCATCACTTCTGGCCATTTTGGCTCGCTACTTCTGCTGTACTTTTAGTCTAACACTACTGTGTGATAAGTAAAGCGTGCTCTGGTGCACTACAAGTGACGAGATGGCCGAGTGGTTAAGGCGATGGACTGCTAATCCATTGTGCTCTGCACGCGTGGGTTCGAATCCCATTCTCGTCAAGCTTCATACTTTTAGCTTGTTTGCTTGGTGTTTCTCCAATGTCACGAGTGCTCTTGGCAGTATCTGTCTACTTCAAGTGCTGACTTGCACCCTGGGAGTACTTCAGTGTCAATCGGCAGAGAGCATACTTCGTCTTGTAAGGTGCTTCCTGGAATTCAATCCTGGCTCACTGCAACTGTGAATTAGAGTAAGAAGTCAAGGAAGATGAAGAACTCAATTAAGGTCAACAATCCTTACTCGAGGGTTCAATGGTCAAATTTCTAAAGCTGATAACTGTTTGATGGGTACTAACCAGCATCATTTCAACACCTTCGTCTGCAGTGTCCATGATTTCATAGTGTTGCCTCTGCTATTAGTAAAGTACTATTAGTGAATGCTTTTCATATACAGTTAGGTAGTTTGATTCTGGATGACAATTTACCATTTCTGATTTTGGGAGGATGAGGTTGGCAATAATCGATTGTCTTCCTTATCGTGTGGTCATCCACGACATGCCTAGGACAGACAGCTTCATCTGTGTATGAATTACCGACCCATCACTTCTGGCCATTTTGGCTCGCTACTTCTGCTGTACTTTTAGTCTAACACTACTGTCTGATAAGTAAAGCGTGCTCTGGTGCACTACAAGTGACGAGATGGCCGAGTGGTTAAGGCGATGGACTGCTAATCCATTGTGCTCTGCACGCGTGGGTTCGAATCCCATTCTCGTCGAGCTTCATACCTTTAGCTTGTTTGCTTGGTGTTTCTCCAATGTCACGAGTGCTCTTGGCAGTATCTGTCTACTTCAAGTGCTGACTTGCACCCTGGGAGTACTTCAGTGTCAATCGGCAGAGAGCATACTTCGTCTTGTAAGGTGCTTACTGGAATTCAATCCTGGCTCACTGCAACTGTGAATTAGAGTAAGAAGTCAAGGAAGATGAAGAACTCAATTAAGGTCAACAATCCTTACTCGAGGGTTCAATGGTCAAATTTCTAAAGCTGATAACTGTTTGATGGGTACTAACCAGCATCATTTCAACACCTTCGTCTGCAGTGTCCATGATTTCATAGTGTTGCCTCTGCTATTAGTAAAGTACTATTAGTGAATGCTTTTCATATACAGTTAGGTAGTTTGATTCTGGATGACAATTTGCCATTTCTGATTTTGGGAGGATGAGGTTGGCAATAATCGATTGTCTTCCTTATCGTGTGGTCATCCACGACATGCCTAGGACAGACAGCTTCATCTGTGTATGAATTACCGACCCATCACTTCTGGCCATTTTGGCTCGCTACTTCTGCTGTACTTTTAGTCTAACACTACTGTCTGATAAGTAAAGCGTGCTCTGGTGCACTACATGTGACGAGATGGCCGAGTGGTTAAGGCGATGGACTGCTAATCCATTGTGCTCTGCACGCGTGGGTTCGAATCCCATTCTCGTCGAGCTTCATACCTTTAGCTTGTTTGCTTGGTGTTTCTCCAATGTCACGAGTGCTCTTGGCAGTATCTGTCTACTTCAAGTGCTGACTGCACCCTGGGAGTACTTCAGTGTCAATCGGCAGAGAGCATACTTCGTCTTGTAAGGTGCTTCCTGGAATTCAATCCTGGCTCACTGCAACTGCGAATTAGAGTAAGAAGTCAAGGAAGATGAAGAACTCAATTAAGGTCAACAATCCTTACTCGAGGGTTCAATGGTCAAATTTCTAAAGCTGATAACTGTTTGATGGGTACTAACCAGCATCATTTCAACACATTCGTCTGCAGTGTCCATGATTTCATAGTGTTGCCTCTGCTATTAGTAAAGTACTATTAGTGAATGCTTTTCATATACAGTTAGGTAGTTTGATTCTGGATGACAATTTGCCATTTCTGATTTTGGGAGGATGAGGTTGGCAATAATCGATTGTCTTCCTTATCGTGTGGTCATCCACGACATGCCTAGGACAGACAGCTTCATCTGTGTATGAATTACCGACCCATCACTTCTGGCCATTTTGGCTCGCTACTTCTGCTGTACTTTTAGTCAAACACTACTGTCTGATAAGTAAAGCGTGCTCTGGTGCACTACATGTGACGAGATGGCCGAGTGGTTAAGGCGATGGACTGCTAATCCATTGTGCTCTGCACACGTGGGTTCGAATCCCATTCTCGTCGAGCTTCATACTTTTAGCTTGTTTGCTTGGTGTTTCTCCAATGTCACGAGTGCTCTTGGCAGTATCTGTCTACTTCAAGTGCTGACTTGCACCCTGGGAGTACTTCAGTGTCAATCGGCAGAGAGCATACTTCGTCTTGTAAGGTGCTTCCTGGAATTCAATCCTGGCTCACTGCAACTGTGAATTAGAGTAAGAAGTCAAGGAAGATGAAGAACTCAATTAAGGTCAACAATCCTTACTCGAGGGTTCAATGGTCAAATTTCTAAAGCTGATAACTGTTTGATGGGTACTAACCAGCATCATTTCAACACCTTCGTCTGCAGTGTCCATGATTTCATAGTGTTGCCTCTGCTATTAGTAAAGTACTATTAGTGAATGCTTTTCATATACAGTTAGGTAGTTTGATTCTGGATGACAATTTACCATTTCTGATTTTGGGAGGATGAGGTTGGCAATAATCGATTGTCTTCCTTATCGTGTGGTCATCCACGACATGCCTAGGACAGACAGCTTCATCTGTGTATGAATTACCGACCCATCACTTCTGGCCATTTTGGCTCGCTACTTCTGCTGTACTTTTAGTCTAACACTACTGTGTGATAAGTAAAGCGTGCTCTGGTGCACTACAAGTGACGAGATGGCCAAGTGGTTAAGGCGATGGACTGCTAATCCATTGTGCTCTGCACGCGTGGGTTCGAATCCCATTCTCGTCCAGCTTCATACCTTTAGCTTGTTTGCTTGGTGTTTCTCCAATGTCACGAGTGCTCTTGGCAGTATCTGTCTACTTCAAGTGCTGACTTGCACCCTGGGAGTACTTCAGTGTCAATCGGCAGAGAGCATACTTCGTCTTGTAAGGTGCTTCCTGGAATTCAATCCTGGCTCACTGCAACTGTGAATTAGAGTAAGAAGTCAAGGAAGATGAAGAACTCAATTAAGGTCAACAATCCTTACTCGAGGGTTCAATGGTCAAATTTCTAAAGCTGATAACTGTTTGATGGGTACTAACCAGCATCATTTCAACACCTTCGTCTGCAGTGTCCATGATTTCATAGTGTTGCCTCTGCTATTAGTAAAGTACTATTAGTGAATGCTTTTCATATACAGTTAGGTAGATTGATTCTGGATGACAATTTACCATTTCTGATTTTGGGAGGATGAGGTTGGCAATAATCGATTGTCTTCCTTATTGTGTGGTCATCCACGACATGCCTAGGACAGACAGCTTCATCTGTGTATGAATTACCGACCCATCACTTCTGGCCATTTTGGCTCGCTACTTCTGCTGTACTTTTAGTCTAACACTACTGTGTGATAAGTAAAGCGTGCTCTGGTGCACTACAAGTGACGAGATGGCCGAGTGGTTAAGGCGATGGACTGCTAATCCATTGTGCTCTGCACGCGTGGGTTCGAATCCCATTCTCGTCGAGCTTCATACCTTTAGCTTGTTTGCTTGGTGTTTCTCCAATGTCACGAGTGCTCTTGGCAGTATCTGTCTACTTCAAGTGCTGACTTGCACCCTGGGAGTACTTCAGTGTCAATCGGCAGAGAGCATACTTCGTCTTGTAAGGTGCTTACTGGAATTCAATCCTGGCTCACTGCAACTGTGAATTAGAGTAAGTAGTCAAGGAAGATGAAGAACTCAATTAAGGTCAACAATCCTTACTCGAGGGTTCAATGGTCAAATTTCTAAAGCTGATAACTGTTTGATGGGTACTAACCAGCATCATTTCAACACCTTCGTCTGCAGTGTCCATGATTTCATAGTGTTGCCTCTGCTATTAGTAAAGTACTATTAGTGAATGCTTTTCATATACAGTTAGGTAGTTTGATTCTGGATGACAATTTGCCATTTCTGATTTTGGGAGGATGAGGTTGGCAATAATCGATTGTCTTCCTTATCGTGTGGTCATCCACGACATGCCTAGGACAGACAGCTTCATCTGTGTATTAATTACCGACCCATCACTTCTGGCCATTTTGGCTCGCTACTTCTGCTGTACTTTTAGTCTAACACTACTGTCTGATAAGTAAAGCGTGCTCTGGTGCACTACATGTGACGAGATGGCCGAGTGGTTAAGGCGATGGACTGCTAATCCATTGTGCTCTGCACGCGTGGGTTCGAATCCCATTCTCGTCGAGCTTCATACCTTTAGCTTGTTTGCTTGGTGTTTCTCCAATGTCACGAGTGCTCTTGGCAGTATCTGTCTACTTCAAGTGCTGACTGCACCCTGGGAGTACTTCAGTGTCAATCGGCAGAGAGCATACTTCGTCTTGTAAGGTGCTTCCTGGAATTCAATCCTGGCTCACTGCAACTGCGAATTAGAGTAAGAAGTCAAGGAAGATGAAGAACTCAATTAAGGTCAACAATCCTTACTCGAGGGTTCAATGGTCAAATTTCTAAAGCTGATAACTGTTTGATGGGTACTAACCAGCATCATTTCAACACATTCGTCTGCAGTGTCCATGATTTCATAGTGTTGCCTCTGCTATTAGTAAAGTACTATTAGTGAATGCTTTTCATATACAGTTAGGTAGTTTGATTCTGGATGACAATTTGCCATTTCTGATTTTGGGAGGATGAGGTTGGCAATAATCGATTGTCTTCCTTATCGTGTGGTCATCCACGACATGCCTAGGACAGACAGCTTCATCTGTGTATGAATTACCGACCCATCACTTCTGGCCATTTTGGCTCGCTACTTCTGCTGTACTTTTAGTCTAACACTACTGTCTGATAAGTAAAGCGTGCTCTGGTGCACTACATGTGACGAGATGGCCGAGTGGTTAAGGCGATGGACTGCTAATCCATTGTGCTCTGCACGCGTGGGTTCGAATCCCATTCTCGTCGAGCTTCATACCTTTAGCTTGTTTGCTTGGTGTTTCTCCAATGTCACGAGTGCTCTTGGCAGTATCTGTCTACTTCAAGTGCTGACTGCACCCTGGGAGTACTTCAGTGTCAATCGGCAGAGAGCATACTTCGTCTTGTAAGGTGCTTCCTGGAATTCAATCCTGGCTCACTGCAACTGCGAATTAGAGTAAGAAGTCAAGGAAGATGAAGAACTCAATTAAGGTCAACAATCCTTACTCGAGGGTTCAATGGTCAAATTTCTAAAGCTGATAACTGTTTGATGGGTACTAACCAGCATCATTTCAACACATTCGTCTGCAGTGTCCATGATTTCATAGTGTTGCCTCTGCTATTAGTAAAGTACTATTAGTGAATGCTTTTCATATACAGTTAGGTAGTTTGATTCTGGATGACAATTTGCCATTTCTGATTTTGGGAGGATGAGGTTGGCAATAATCGATTGTCTTCCTTATCGTGTGGTCATCCACGACATGCCTAGGACAGACAGCTTCATCTGTGTATGAATTACCGACCCATCACTTCTGGCCATTTTGGCTCGCTACTTCTGCTGTACTTTTAGTCTAACACTACTGTCTGATAAGTAAAGCGTGCTCTGGTGCACTACATGTGACGAGATGGCCGAGTGGTTAAGGCGATGGACTGCTAATCCATTGTGCTCTGCACGCGTGGGTTCAAATCCCATTCTCGTCGAGCTTCATACCTTTAGCTTGTTTGCTTGGTGTTTCTCCAATGTCACGAGTGCTCTTGGCAGTATCTGTCTACTTCAAGTGCTGACTTGCACCCTGGGAGTACTTCAGTGTCAATCGGCAGAGAGCATACTTCGTCTTGTAAGGTGCTTCCTGGAATTCAATCCTGGCTCACTGCAACTGTGAATTAGAGTAAGAAGTCAAGGAAGATGAAGAACTCAATTAAGGTCAACAATCCTTACTCGAGGGTTCAATGGTCAAATTTCTAAAGCTGATAACTGTTTGATGGGTACTAACCAGCATCATTTCAACACCTTCGTCTGCAGTGTCCATGATTTCATAGTGTTGCCTCTGCTATTAGTAAAGTACTATTAGTGAATGCTTTTCATATACAGTTAGGTAGTTTGATTCTGGATGACAATTTACCATTTCTGATTTTGGGAGGATGAGGTTGGCAATAATCGATTGTCTTCCTTATCGTGTGGTCATCCACGACATGCCTAGGACAGACAGCTTCATCTGTGTATGAATTACCGACCCATCACTTCTGGCCATTTTGGCTCGCTACTTCTGCTGTACTTTTAGTCTAACACTACTGTGTGATAAGTAAAGCGTGCTCTGGTGCACTACAAGTGACGAGATGGCCGAGTGGTTAAGGCGATGGACTGCTAATCCATTGTGCTCTGCACGCGTGGGTTCGAATCCCATTCTCGTCGAGCTTCATACCTTTAGCTTGTTTGCTTGGTGTTTCTCCAATGTCACGAGTGCTCTTGGCAGTATCTGTCTACTTCAAGTGCTGACTGCACCCTGGGAGTACTTCAGTGTCAATCGGCAGAGAGCATACTTCGTCTTGTAAGGTGCTTCCTGGAATTCAATCCTGGCTCACTGCAACTGCGAATTAGAGTAAGAAGTCAAGGAAGATGAAGAACTCAATTAAGGTCAACAATCCTTACTCGAGGGTTCAATGGTCAAATTTCTAAAGCTGATAACTGTTTGATGGGTACTAACCAGCATCATTTCAACACCTTCGTCTGCAGTGTCCATGATTTCATAGTGTTGCCTCTGCTATTAGTAAAGTACTATTAGTGAATGCTTTTCATATACAGTTAGGTAGTTTGATTCTGGATGACAATTTGCCATTTCTGATTTTGGGAGGATGAGGTTGGCAATAATCGATTGTCTTCCTTATCGTGTGGTCATCCACGACATGCCTAGGACAGACAGCTTCATCTGTGTATGAATTACCGACCCATCACTTCTGGCCATTTTGGCTCGCTACTTCTGCTGTACTTTTAGTCTAACACTACTGTCTGATAAGTAAAGCGTGCTCTGGTGCACTACATGTGACGAGATGGCCGAGTGGTTAAGGCGATGGACTGCTAATCCATTGTGCTCTGCACGCGTGGGTTCGAATCCCATTCTCGTCGAGCTTCATACCTTTAGCTTGTTTGCTTGGTGTTTCTCCAATGTCACGAGTGCTCTTGGCAGTATCTGTCTACTTCAAGTGCTGACTGCACCCTGGGAGTACTTCAGTGTCAATCGGCAGAGAGCATACTTCGTCTTGTAAGGTGCTTCCTGGAATTCAATCCTGGCTCACTGCAACTGCGAATTAGAGTAAGAAGTCAAGGAAGATGAAGAACTCAATTAAGGTCAACAATCCTTACTCGAGGGTTCAATGGTCAAATTTCTAAAGCTGATAACTGTTTGATGGGTACTAACCAGCATCATTTCAACACATTCGTCTGCAGTGTCCATGATTTCATAGTGTTGCCTCTGCTATTAGTAAAGTACTATTAGTGAATGCTTTTCATATACAGTTAGGTAGTTTGATTCTGGATGACAATTTGCCATTTCTGATTTTGGGAGGATGAGGTTGGCAATAATCGATTGTCTTCCTTATCGTGTGGTCATCCACGACATGCCTAGGACAGACAGCTTCATCTGTGTATGAATTACCGACCCATCACTTCTGGCCATTTTGGCTCGCTACTTCTGCTGTACTTTTAGTCTAACACTACTGTCTGATAAGTAAAGCGTGCTCTGGTGCACTACATGTGACGAGATGGCCGAGTGGTTAAGGCGATGGACTGCTAATCCATTGTGCTCTGCACGCGTGGGTTCGAATCCCATTCTCGTCGAGCTTCATACCTTTAGCTTGTTTGCTTGGTGTTTCTCCAATGTCACGAGTGCTCTTGGCAGTATCTGTCTACTTCAAGTGCTGACTGCACCCTGGGAGTACTTCAGTGTCAATCGGCAGAGAGCATACTTCGTCTTGTAAGGTGCTTCCTGGAATTCAATCCTGGCTCACTGCAACTGCGAATTAGAGTAAGAAGTCAAGGAAGATGAAGAACTCAATTAAGGTCAACAATCCTTACTCGAGGGTTCAATGGTCAAATTTCTAAAGCTGATAACTGTTTGATGGGTACTAACCAGCATCATTTCAACACATTCGTCTGCAGTGTCCATGATTTCATAGTGTTGCCTCTGCTATTAGTAAAGTACTATTAGTGAATGCTTTTCATATACAGTTAGGTAGTTTGATTCTGGATGACAATTTGCCATTTCTGATTTTGGGAGGATGAGGTTGGCAATAATCGATTGTCTTCCTTATCGTGTGGTCATCCACGACATGCCTAGGACAGACAGCTTCATCTGTGTATGAATTACCGACCCATCACTTCTGGCCATTTTGGCTCGCTACTTCTGCTGTACTTTTAGTCTAACACTACTGTCTGATAAGTAAAGCGTGCTCTGGTGCACTACATGTGACGAGATGGCCGAGTGGTTAAGGCGATGGACTGCTAATCCATTGTGCTCTGCACGCGTGGGTTCAAATCCCATTCTCGTCGAGCTTCATACCTTTAGCTTGTTTGCTTGGTGTTTCTCCAATGTCACGAGTGCTCTTGGCAGTATCTGTCTACTTCAAGTGCTGACTTGCACCCTGGGAGTACTTCAGTGTCAATCGGCAGAGAGCATACTTCGTCTTGTAAGGTGCTTCCTGGAATTCAATCCTGGCTCACTGCAACTGTGAATTAGAGTAAGAAGTCAAGGAAGATGAAGAACTCAATTAAGGTCAACAATCCTTACTCGAGGGTTCAATGGTCAAATTTCTAAAGCTGATAACTGTTTGATGGGTACTAACCAGCATCATTTCAACACCTTCGTCTGCAGTGTCCATGATTTCATAGTGTTGCCTCTGCTATTAGTAAAGTACTATTAGTGAATGCTTTTCATATACAGTTAGGTAGTTTGATTCTGGATGACAATTTACCATTTCTGATTTTGGGAGGATGAGGTTGGCAATAATCGATTGTCTTCCTTATCGTGTGGTCATCCACGACATGCCTAGGACAGACAGCTTCATCTGTGTATGAATTACCGACCCATCACTTCTGGCCATTTTGGCTCGCTACTTCTGCTGTACTTTTAGTCTAACACTACTGTGTGATAAGTAAAGCGTGCTCTGGTGCACTACAAGTGACGAGATGGCCGAGTGGTTAAGGCGATGGACTGCTAATCCATTGTGCTCTGCACGCGTGGGTTCGAATCCCATTCTCGTCGAGCTTCATACCTTTAGCTTGTTTGCTTGGTGTTTCTCCAATGTCACGAGTGCTCTTGGCAGTATCTGTCTACTTCAAGTGCTGACTGCACCCTGGGAGTACTTCAGTGTCAATCGGCAGAGAGCATACTTCGTCTTGTAAGGTGCTTCCTGGAATTCAATCCTGGCTCACTGCAACTGCGAATTAGAGTAAGAAGTCAAGGAAGATGAAGAACTCAATTAAGGTCAACAATCCTTACTCGAGGGTTCAATGGTCAAATTTCTAAAGCTGATAACTGTTTGATGGGTACTAACCAGCATCATTTCAACACCTTCGTCTGCAGTGTCCATGATTTCATAGTGTTGCCTCTGCTATTAGTAAAGTACTATTAGTGAATGCTTTTCATATACAGTTAGGTAGTTTGATTCTGGATGACAATTTGCCATTTCTGATTTTGGGAGGATGAGGTTGGCAATAATCGATTGTCTTCCTTATCGTGTGGTCATCCACGACATGCCTAGGACAGACAGCTTCATCTGTGTATGAATTACCGACCCATCACTTCTGGCCATTTTGGCTCGCTACTTCTGCTGTACTTTTAGTCTAACACTACTGTCTGATAAGTAAAGCGTGCTCTGGTGCACTACATGTGACGAGATGGCCGAGTGGTTAAGGCGATGGACTGCTAATCCATTGTGCTCTGCACGCGTGGGTTCGAATCCCATTCTCGTCGAGCTTCATACCTTTAGCTTGTTTGCTTGGTGTTTCTCCAATGTCACGAGTGCTCTTGGCAGTATCTGTCTACTTCAAGTGCTGACTGCACCCTGGGAGTACTTCAGTGTCAATCGGCAGAGAGCATACTTCGTCTTGTAAGGTGCTTCCTGGAATTCAATCCTGGCTCACTGCAACTGCGAATTAGAGTAAGAAGTCAAGGAAGATGAAGAACTCAATTAAGGTCAACAATCCTTACTCGAGGGTTCAATGGTCAAATTTCTAAAGCTGATAACTGTTTGATGGGTACTAACCAGCATCATTTCAACACCTTCGTCTGCAGTGTCCATGATTTCATAGTGTTGCCTCTGCTATTAGTAAAGTACTATTAGTGAATGCTTTTCATATACAGTTAGGTAGTTTGATTCTGGATAACAATTTGCCATTTCTGATTTTGGGAGGATGAGGTTGGCAATAATCGATTGTCTTCCTTATCGTGTGGTCATCCACGACATGCCTAGGACAGACAGCTTCATCTGTGTATGAATTACCGACCCATCACTTCTGGCCATTTTGGCTCGCTACTTCTGCTGTACTTTTAGTCTAACACTACTGTGTGATAAGTAAAGCGTGCTCTGGTGCACTACATGTGACGAGATGGCCGAGTGGTTAAGGCGATGGACTGCTAATCCATTGTGCTCTGCACGCGTGGGTTCGAATCCCATTCTCGTCGAGCTTCATACCTTTAGCTTGTTTGCTTGGTGTTTCTCCAATGTCACGAGTGCTCTTGGCAGTATCTGTCTACTTCAAGTGCTGACTTGCACCCTGGGAGTACTTCAGTGTCAATCGGCAGAGAGCATACTTCGTCTTGTAAGGTGCTTCCTGGAATTCAATCCTGGCTCACTGCAACTGTGAATTAGAGTAAGAAGTCAAGGAAGATGAAGAACTCAATTAAGGTCAACAATCCTTACTCGAGGGTTCAATGGTCAAATTTCTAAAGCTGATAACTGTTTGATGGGTACTAACCAGCATCATTTCAACACCTTCGTCTGCAGTGTCCATGATTTCATAGTGTTGCCTCTGCTATTAGTAAAGTACTATTAGTGAATGCTTTTCATATACAGTTAGGTAGTTTGATTCTGGATGACAATTTACCATTTCTGATTTTGGGAGGATGAGGTTGGCAATAATCGATTGTCTTCCTTATCGTGTGGTCATCCACGACATGCCTAGGACAGACAGCTTCATCTGTGTATGAATTACCGACCCATCACTTCTGGCCATTTTGGCTCGCTACTTCTGCTGTACTTTTAGTCTAACACTACTGTGTGATAAGTAAAGCGTGCTCTGGTGCACTACAAGTGACGAGATGGCCGAGTGGTTAAGGCGATGGACTGCTAATCCATTGTGCTCTGCACGCGTGGGTTCGAATCCCATTCTCGTCCAGCTTCATACCTTTAGCTTGTTTGCTTGGTGTTTCTCCAATGTCACGAGTGCTCTTGGCAGTATCTGTCTACTTCAAGTGCTGACTGCACCCTGGGAGTACTTCAGTGTCAATCGGCAGAGAGCATACTTCGTCTTGTAAGGTGCTTCCTGGAATTCAATCCTGGCTCACTGCAACTGTGAATTAGAGTAAGAAGTCAAGGAAGATGAAGAACTCAATTAAGGTCAACAATCCTTACTCGAGGGTTCAATGGTCAAATTTCTAAAGCTGATAACTGTTTGATGGGTACTAACCAGCATCATTTCAACACCTTCGTCTGCAGTGTCCATGATTTCATAGTGTTGCCTCTGCTATTAGTAAAGTACTATTAGTGAATGCTTTTCATATACAGTTAGGTAGTTTGATTCTGGATGACAATTTACCATTTCTGATTTTGGGAGGATGAGGTTGGCAATAATCGATTGTCTTCCTTATCGTGTGGTCTTCCACGACATGCCTAGGACAGACAGCTTCATCTGTGTATGAATTACCGACCCATCACTTCTGGCCATTTTGGCTCGCTACTTCTGCTGTACTTTTAGTCTAACACTACTGTGTGATAAGTAAAGCGTGCTCTGGTGCACTACAAGTGACGAGATGGCCGAGTGGTTAAGGCGATGGACTGCTAATCCATTGCGCTCTGCACGCGTGGGTTCGAATCCCATTCTCGTCGAGCTTCATACCTTTAGCTTGTTTGCTTGGTGTTTCTCCAATGTCACGAGTGCTCTTGGCAGTATCTGTCTACTTCAAGTGCTGACTTGCACCCTGGGAGTACTTCAGTGTCAATCGGCAGAGAGCATACTTCGTCTTGTAAGGTGCTTACTGGAATTCAATCCTGGCTCACTGCAACTGCGAATTAGAGTAAGAAGTCAAGGAAGATGAAGAACTCAATTAAGGTCAACAATCCTTACTCGAGGGTTCAATGGTCAAATTTCTAAAGCTGATAACTGTTTGATGGGTACTAACCAGCATCATTTCAACACCTTCGTCTGCAGTGTCCATGATTTCATAGTGTTGCCTCTGCTATTAGTAAAGTACTATTAGTGAATGCTTTTCATATACAGTTAGGTAGTTTGATTCTGGATGACAATTTGCCATTTCTGATTTTGGGAGGATGAGGTTGGCAATAATCGATTGTCTTCCTTATCGTGTGGTCATCCACGACATGCCTAGGACAGACAGCTTCATCTGTGTATGAATTACCGACCCATCACTTCTGGCCATTTTGGCTCGCTACTTCTGCTGTACTTTTAGTCTAACACTACTGTCTGATAAGTAAAGCGTGCTCTGGTGCACTACATGTGACGAGATGGCCGAGTGGTTAAGGCGATGGACTGCTAATCCATTGTGCTCTGCACGCGTGGGTTCGAATCCCATTCTCGTCGAGCTTCATACCTTTAGCTTGTTTGCTTGGTGTTTCTCCAATGTCACGAGTGCTCTTGGCAGTATCTGTCTACTTCAAGTGCTGACTGCACCCTGGGAGTACTTCAGTGTCAATCGGCAGAGAGCATACTTCGTCTTGTAAGGTGCTTCCTGGAATTCAATCCTGGCTCACTGCAACTGCGAATTAGAGTAAGAAGTCAAGGAAGATGAAGAACTCAATTAAGGTCAACAATCCTTACTCGAGGGTTCAATGGTCAAATTTCTAAAGCTGATAACTGTTTGATGGGTACTAACCAGCATCATTTCAACACCTTCGTCTGCAGTGTCCATGATTTCATAGTGTTGCCTCTGCTATTAGTAAAGTACTATTAGTGAATGCTTTTCATATACAGTTAGGTAGTTTGATTCTGGATGACAATTTGCCATTTCTGATTTTGGGAGGATGAGGTTGGCAATAATCGATTGTCTTCCTTATCGTGTGGTCATCCACGACATGCCTAGGACAGACAGCTTCATCTGTGTATGAATTACCGACCCATCACTTCTGGCCATTTTGGCTCGCTACTTCTGCTGTACTTTTAGTCTAACACTACTGTCTGATAAGTAAAGCGTGCTCTGGTGCACTACATGTGACGAGATGGCCGAGTGGTTAAGGCGATGGACTGCTAATCCATTGTGCTCTGCACGCGTGGGTTCGAATCCCATTCTCGTCGAGCTTCATACCTTTAGCTTGTTTGCTTGGTGTTTCTCCAATGTCACGAGTGCTCTTGGCAGTATCTGTCTACTTCAAGTGCTGACTGCACCCTGGGAGTACTTCAGTGTCAATCGGCAGAGAGCATACTTCGTCTTGTAAGGTGCTTCCTGGAATTCAATCCTGGCTCACTGCAACTGCGAATTAGAGTAAGAAGTCAAGGAAGATGAAGAACTCAATTAAGGTCAACAATCCTTACTTGAGGGTTCAATGGTCAAATTTCTAAAGCTGATAACTGTTTGATGGGTACTAACCAGCATCATTTCAACACCTTCGTCTGCAGTGTCCATGATTTCATAGTGTTGCCTCTGCTATTAGTAAAGTACTATTAGTGAATGCTTTTCATGTACAGTTAGGTAGTTTGATTCTGGATGACAATTTGCCATTTCTGATTTTGGGAGGATGAGGTTGGCAATAATCGATTGTCTTCCTTATCGTGTGGTCATCCACGACATGCCTAGGACAGACAGCTTCATCTGTGTATGAATTACCGACCCATCACTTCTGGCCATTTTGGCTCGCTACTTCTGCTGTACTTTTAGTCTAACACTACTGTCTGATAAGTAAAGCGTGCTCTGGTGCACTACATGTGACGAGATGGCCGAGTGGTTAAGGCGATGGACTGCTAATCCATTGTGCTCTGCACGCGTGGGTTCGAATCCCATTCTCGTCGAGCTTCATACCTTTAGCTTGTTTGCTTGGTGTTTCTCCAATGTCACGAGTGCTCTTGGCAGTATCTGTCTACTTCAAGTGCTGACTGCACCCTGGGAGTACTTCAGTGTCAATCGGCAGAGAGCATACTTCGTCTTGTAAGGTGCTTCCTGGAATTCAATCCTGGCTCACTGCAACTGCGAATTAGAGTAAGAAGTCAAGGAAGATGAAGAACTCAATTAAGGTCAACAATCCTTACTCGAGGGTTCAATGGTCAAATTTCTAAAGCTGATAACTGTTTGATGGGTACTAACCAGCATCATTTCAACACCTTCGTCTGCAGTGTCCATGATTTCATAGTGTTGCCTCTGCTATTAGTAAAGTACTATTAGTGAATGCTTTTCATATACAGTTAGGTAGTTTGATTCTGGATGACAATTTGCCATTTCTGATTTTGGGAGGATGAGGTTGGCAATAATCGATTGTCTTCCTTATCGTGTGGTCATCCACGACATGCCTAGGACAGACAGCTTCATCTGTGTATGAATTACCGACCCATCACTTCTGGCCATTTTGGCTCGCTACTTCTGCTGTACTTTTAGTCTAACACTACTGTCTGATAAGTAAAGCGTGCTCTGGTGCACTACATGTGACGAGATGGCCGAGTGGTTAAGGCGATGGACTGCTAATCCATTGTGCTCTGCACGCGTGGGTTCGAATCCCATTCTCGTCGAGCTTCATACCTTTAGCTTGTTTGCTTGGTGTTTCTCCAATGTCACGAGTGCTCTTGGCAGTATCTGTCTACTTCAAGTGCTGACTGCACCCTGGGAGTACTTCAGTGTCAATCGGCAGAGAGCATACTTCGTCTTGTAAGGTGCTTCCTGGAATTCAATCCTGGCTCACTGCAACTGCGAATTAGAGTAAGAAGTCAAGGAAGATGAAGAACTCAATTAAGGTCAACAATCCTTACTCGAGGGTTCAATGGTCAAATTTCTAAAGCTGATAACTGTTTGATGGGTACTAACCAGCATCATTTCAACACCTTCGTCTGCAGTGTCCATGATTTCATAGTGTTGCCTCTGCTATTAGTAAAGTACTATTAGTGAATGCTTTTCATATACAGTTAGGTAGTTTGATTCTGGATGACAATTTGCCATTTCTGATTTTGGGAGGATGAGGTTGGCAATAATCGATTGTCTTCCTTATCGTGTGGTCATCCACGACATGCCTAGGACAGACAGCTTCATCTGTGTATGAATTACCGACCCATCACTTCTGGCCATTTTGGCTCGCTACTTCTGCTGTACTTTTAGTCTAACACTACTGTCTGATAAGTAAAGCGTGCTCTGGTGCACTACATGTGACGAGATGGCCGAGTGGTTAAGGCGATGGACTGCTAATCCATTGTGCTCTGCACGCGTGGGTTCAAATCCCAATCTCGTCGAGCTTCATACCTTTAGCTTGTTTGCTTGGTGTTTCTCCAATGTCACGAGTGCTCTTGGCAGTATCTGTCTACTTCAAGTGCTGACTGCACCCTGGGAGTACTTCAGTGTCAATCGGCAGAGAGCATACTTCGTCTTGTAAGGTGCTTCCTGGAATTCAATCCTGGCTCACTGCAACTGCGAATTAGAGTAAGAAGTCAAGGAAGATGAAGAACTCAATTAAGGTCAACAATCCTTACTCGAGGGTTCAATGGTCAAATTTCTAAAGCTGATAACTGTTTGATGGGTACTATCCAGCATCATTTCAACACCTTCGTCTGCAGTGTCCATGATTTCATAGTGTTGCCTCTGCTATTAGTAAAGTACTATTAGTGAATGCTTTTCATGTACAGTTAGGTAGTTTGATTCTGGATGACAATTTGCCATTTCTGATTTTGGGAGGATGAGGTTGGCAATAATCGATTGTCTTCCTTATCGTGTGGTCATCCACGACATGCCTAGGACAGACAGCTTCATCTGTGTATGAATTACCGACCCATCACTTCTGGCCATTTTGGCTCGCTACTTCTGCTGTACTTTTAGTCTAACACTACTGTGTGATAAGTAAAGCGTGCTCTGGTGCACTACATGTGACGAGATGGCCGAGTGGTTAAGGCGATGGACTGCTAATCCATTGTGCTCTGCACGCGTGGGTTCGAATCCCATTCTCGTCGAGCTTCATACCTTTAGCTTGTTTGCTTGGTGTTTCTCCAATGTCACGAGTGCTCTTGGCAGTATCTGTCTACTTCAAGTGCTGACTGCACCCTGGGAGTACTTCAGTGTCAATCGGCAGAGAGCATACTTCGTCTTGTAAGGTGCTTCCTGGAATTCAATCCTGGCTCACTGCAACTGCGAATTAGAGTAAGAAGTCAAGGAAGATGAAGAACTCAATTAAGGTCAACAATCCTTACTCGAGGGTTCAATGGTCAAATTTCTAAAGCTGATAACTGTTTGATGGGTACTATCCAGCATCATTTCAACACCTTCGTCTGCAGTGTCCATGATTTCATAGTGTTGCCTCTGCTATTAGTAAAGTACTATTAGTGAATGCTTTTCATGTACAGTTAGGTAGTTTGATTCTGGATGACAATTTGCCATTTCTGATTTTGGGAGGATGAGGTTGGCAATAATCGATTGTCTTCCTTATCGTGTGGTCATCCACGACATGCCTAGGACAGACAGCTTCATCTGTGTATGAATTACCGACCCATCACTTCTGGCCATTTTGGCTCGCTACTTCTGCTGTACTTTTAGTCTAACACTACTGTCTGATAAGTAAAGCGTGCTCTGGTGCACTACATGTGACGAGATGGCCGAGTGGTTAAGGCGATGGACTGCTAATCCATTGTGCTCTGCACGCGTGGGTTCGAATCCCATTCTCGTCGAGCTTCATACCTTTAGCTTGTTTGCTTGGTGTTTCTCCAATGTCACGAGTGCTCTTGGCAGTATCTGTCTACTTCAAGTGCTGACTGCACCCTGGGAGTACTTCAGTGTCAATCGGCAGAGAGCATACTTCGTCTTGTAAGGTGCTTCCTGGAATTCAATCCTGGCTCACTGCAACTGCGAATTAGAGTAAGAAGTCAAGGAAGATGAAGAACTTAATTAAGGTCAACAATCCTTACTCGAGGGTTCAATGGTCAAATTTCTAAAGCTGATAACTGTTTGATGGGTACTAACCAGCATCATTTCAACACCTTCGTCTGCAGTGTCCATGATTTCATAGTGTTGCCTCTGCTATTAGTAAAGTACTATTAGTGAATGCTTTTCATGTACAGTTAGGTAGTTTGATTCTGGATGACAATTTGCCATTTCTGATTTTGGGAGGATGAGGTTGGCAATAATCGATTGTCTTCCTTATCGTGTGGTCATCCACGACATGCCTAGGACAGACAGCTTCATCTGTGTATGAATTACCGACCCATCACTTCTGGCCATTTTGGCTCGCTACTTCTGCTGTACTTTTAGTCTAACACTACTGTCTGATAAGTAAAGCGTGCTCTGGTGCACTACATGTGACGAGATGGCCGAGTGGTTAAGGCGATGGTTTGCTAATCCATTGTGCTCTGCACGCGTGGGTTCGAATCCCATTCTCGTCGAGCTTCATACCTTTAGCTTGTTTGCTTGGTGTTTCTCCAATGTCACGAGTGCTCTTGGCAGTATCTGTCTACTTCAAGTGCTGACTGCACCCTGGGAGTACTTCAGTGTCAATCGGCAGAGAGCATACTTCGTCTTGTAAGGTGCTTCCTGGAATTCAATCCTGGCTCACTGCAACTGCGAATTAGAGTAAGAAGTCAAGGAAGATGAAGAACTCAATTAAGGTCAACAATCCTTACTCGAGGGTTCAATGGTCAAATTTCTAAAGCTGATAACTGTTTGATGGGTACTAACCAGCATCATTTCAACACCTTCGTCTGCAGTGTCCATGATTTCATAGTGTTGCCTCTGCTATTAGTAAAGTACTATTAGTGAATGCTTTTCATATACAGTTAGGTAGTTTGATTCTGGATGACAATTTGCCATTTCTGATTTTGGGAGGATGAGGTTGGCAATAATCGATTGTCTTCCTTATCGTGTGGTCATCCACGACATGCCTAGGACAGACAGCTTCATCTGTGTATGAATTACCGACCCATCACTTCTGGCCATTTTGGCTCGCTACTTCTGCTGTACTTTTAGTCTAACACTACTGTGTGATAAGTAAAGCGTGCTCTGGTGCACTACATGTGACGAGATGGCCGAGTGGTTAAGGCGATGGACTGCTAATCCATTGTGCTCTGCACGCGTGGGTTCGAATCCCATTCTCGTCGAGCTTCATACCTTTAGCTTGTTTGCTTGGTGTTTCTCCAATGTCACGAGTGCTCTTGGCAGTATCTGTCTACTTCAAGTGCTGACTGCACCCTGGGAGTACTTCAGTGTCAATCGGCAGAGAGCATACTTCGTCTTGTAAGGTGCTTCCTGGAATTCAATCCTGGCTCACTGCAACTGCGAATTAGAGTAAGAAGTCAAGGAAGATGAAGAACTCAATTAAGGTCAACAATCCTTACTCGAGGGTTCAATGGTCAAATTTCTAAAGCTGATAACTGTTTGATGGGTACTAACCAGCATCATTTCAACACCTTCGTCTGCAGTGTCCATGATTTCATAGTGTTGCCTCTGCTATTAGTAAAGTACTATTAGTGAATGCTTTTCATGTACAGTTAGGTAGTTTGATTCTGGATGACAATTTGCCATTTCTGATTTTGGGAGGATGAGGTTGGCAATAATCGATTGTCTTCCTTATCGTGTGGTCATCCACGACATGCCTAGGACAGACAGCTTCATCTGTGTATGAATTACCGACCCATCACTTCTGGCCATTTTGGCTCGCTACTTCTGCTGTACTTTTAGTCTAACACTACTGTCTGATAAGTAAAGCGTGCTCTGGTGCACTACATGTGACGAGATGGCCGAGTGGTTAAGGCGATGGACTGCTAATCCATTGTGCTTTGCACGCA
Source organism: Brienomyrus brachyistius (assembly GCF_023856365.1). Classification (NCBI taxonomy): domain Eukaryota; kingdom Metazoa; phylum Chordata; class Actinopteri; order Osteoglossiformes; family Mormyridae; genus Brienomyrus; species Brienomyrus brachyistius. Next base: position 4,360,759 of record NC_064534.1, on the reverse strand, counting down.
TGGGTTCGAATCCCATTCTCGTCGAGCTTCATACCTTTAGCTTGTTTGCTTGGTGTTTCTCCAATGTCACGAGTGCTCTTGGCAGTATCTGTCTACTTCAAGTGCTGACTGCACCCTGGGAGTACTTCAGTGTCAATCGGCAGAGAGCATACTTCGTCTTGTAAGGTGCTTCCTGGAATTCAATCCTGGCTCACTGCAACTGCGAATTAGAGTAAGAAGTCAAGGAAGATGAAGAACTCAATTAAGGTCAACAATCCTTACTTGAGGGTTCAATGGTCAAATTTCTAAAGCTGATAACTGTTTGATGGGTACTAACCAGCATCATTTCAACACCTTCGTCTGCAGTGTCCATGAATTCATAGTGTTGCCTCTGCTATTAGTAAAGTACTATTAGTGAATGCTTTTCATGTACAGTTAGGTAGTTTGATTCTGGATGACAATTTGCCATTTCTGATTTTGGGAGGATGAGGTTGGCAATAATCGATTGTCTTCCTTATCGTGTGGTCATCCACGACATGCCTAGGACAGACAGCTTCATCTGTGTATGAATTACCGACCCATCACTTCTGGCCATTTTGGCTCGCTACTTCTGCTGTACTTTTAGTCTAACACTACTGTCTGATAAGTAAAGCGTGCTCTGGTGCACTACATGTGACGAGATGGCCGAGTGGTTAAGGCGATGGACTGCTAATCCATTGTGCTCTGCACGCGTGGGTTCGAATCCCATTCTCGTCGAGCTTCATACCTTTAGCTTGTTTGCTTGGTGTTTCTCCAATGTCACGAGTGCTCTTGGCAGTATCTGTCTACTTCAAGTGCTGACTGCACCCTGGGAGTACTTCAGTGTCAATCGGCAGAGAGCATACTTCGTCTTGTAAGGTGCTTCCTGGAATTCAATCCTGGCTCACTGCAACTGCGAATTAGAGTAAGAAGTCAAGGAAGATGAAGAACTCAATTAAGGTCAACAATCCTTACTCGAGGGTTCAATGGTCAAATTTCTAAAGCTGATAACTGTTTGATGGGTACTATCCAGCATCATTTCAACACCTTCGTCTGCAGTGTCCATGATTTCATAGTGTTACCTCTGCTATTAGTAAAGTACTATTAGTGAATGCTTTTCATATACAGTTAGGTAGTTTGATTCTGGATGACAATTTGCCATTTCTGATTTTGGGAGGATGAGGTTGGCAATAATCGATTGTCTTCCTTATCGTGTGGTCATCCACGACATGCCTAGGACAGACAGCTTCATCTGTGTATGAATTACCGACCCATCACTTCTGGCCATTTTGGCTCGCTACTTCTGCTGTACTTTTAGTCTAACACTACTGTCTGATAAGTAAAGCGTGCTCTGGTGCACTACATGTGACGAGATGGCCGAGTGGTTAAGGCGATGGACTGCTAATCCATTGTGCTCTGCACGCGTGGGTTCGAATCCCATTCTCGTCGAGCTTCGTACCTTTAGCTTGTTTGCTTGGTGTTTCTCCAATGTCACGAGTGCTCTTGGCAGTATCTGTCTACTTCAAGTGCTGACTGCACCCTGGGAGTACTTCAGTGTCAATCGGCAGAGAGCATACTTCGTCTTGTAAGGTGCTTCCTGGAATTCAATCCTGGCTCACTGCAACTGCGAATTAGAGTAAGAAGTCAAGGAAGATGAAGAACTCAATTAAGGTCAACAATCCTTACTCGAGGGTTCAATGGTCAAATTTCTAAAGCTGATAACTGTTTGATGGGTACTAACCAGCATCATTTCAACACCTTCGTCTGCAGTGTCCATGATTTCATAGTGTTGCCTCTGCTATTAGTAAAGTACTATTAGTGAATGCTTTTCATGTACAGTTAGGTAGTTTGATTCTGGATGACAATTTGCCATTTCTGATTTTGGGAGGATGAGGTTGGCAATAATCGATTGTCTTCCTTATCGTGTGGTCATCCACGACATGCCTAGGACAGACAGCTTCATCTGTGTATGAATTACCGACCCATCACTTCTGGCCATTTTGGCTCGCTACTTCTGCTGTACTTTTAGTCTAACACTACTGTCTGATAAGTAAAGCGTGCTCTGGTGCACTACATGTGACGAGATGGCCGAGTGGTTAAGGCGATGGACTGCTAATCCATTGTGCTCTGCACGCGTGGGTTCGAATCCCATTCTCGTCGAGCTTCATACCTTTAGCTTGTTTGCTTGGTGTTTCTCCAATGTCACGAGTGCTCTTGGCAGTATCTGTCTACTTCAAGTGCTGACTGCACCCTGGGAGTACTTCAGTGTCAATCGGCAGAGAGCATACTTCGTCTTGTAAGGTGCTTCCTGGAATTCAATCCTGGCTCACTGCAACTGCGAATTAGAGTAAGAAGTCAAGGAAGATGAAGAACTCAATTAAGGTCAACAATCCTTACTCGAGGGTTCAATGGTCAAATTTCTAAAGCTGATAACTGTTTGATGGGTACTAACCAGCATCATTTCAACACCTTCGTCTGCAGTGTCCATGATTTCATAGTGTTGCCTCTGCTATTAGTAAAGTACTATTAGTGAATGCTTTTCATGTACAGTTAGGTAGTTTGATTCTGGATGACAATTTGCCATTTCTGATTTTGGGAGGATGAGGTTGGCAATAATCGATTGTCTTCCTTATCGTGTGGTCATCCACGACATGCCTAGGACAGACAGCTTCATCTGTGTATGAATTACCGACCCATCACTTCTGGCCATTTTGGCTCGCTACTTCTGCTGTACTTTTAGTCTAACACTACTGTCTGATAAGTAAAGCGTGCTCTGGTGCACTACATGTGACGAGATGGCCGAGTGGTTAAGGCGATGGACTGCTAATCCATTGTGCTCTGCACGCGTGGGTTCGAATCCCATTCTCGTCGAGCTTCATACCTTTAGCTTGTTTGCTTGGTGTTTCTCCAATGTCACGAGTGCTCTTGGCAGTATCTGTCTACTTCAAGTGCTGACTGCACCCTGGGAGTACTTCAGTGTCAATCGGCAGAGAGCATACTTCGTCTTGTAAGGTGCTTCCTGGAATTCAATCCTGGCTCACTGCAACTGCGAATTAGAGTAAGAAGTCAAGGAAGATGAAGAACTCAATTAAGGTCAACAATCCTTACTCGAGGGTTCAATGGTCAAATTTCTAAAGCTGATAACTGTTTGATGGGTACTAACCAGCATCATTTCAACACCTTCGTCTGCAGTGTCCATGATTTCATAGTGTTGCCTCTGCTATTAGTAAAGTACTATTAGTGAATGCTTTTCATATACAGTTAGGTAGTTTGATTCTGGATGACAATTTGCCATTTATGATTTTGGGAGGATGAGGTTGGCAATAATCGATTGTCTTCCTTATCGTGTGGTCATCCACGACATGCCTAGGACAGACAGCTTCATCTGTGTATGAATTACCGACCCATCACTTCTGGCCATTTTGGCTCGCTACTTCTGCTGTACTTTTAGTCTAACACTACTGTCTGATAAGTAAAGCGTGCTCTGGTGCACTACATGTGACGAGATGGCCGAGTGGTTAAGGCGATGAACTGCTAATCCATTGTGCTCTGCACGCGTGGGTTCGAATCCCATTCTCGTCGAGCTTCATACCTTTAGCTTGTTTGCTTGGTGTTTCTCCAATGTCACGAGTGCTCTTGGCAGTATCTGTCTACTTCAAGTGCTGACTGCACCCTGGGAGTACTTCAGTGTCAATCGGCAGAGAGCATACTTCGTCTTGTAAGGTGCTTCCTGGAATTCAATCCTGGCTCACTGCAACTGCGAATTAGAGTAAGAAGTCAAGGAAGATGAAGAACTCAATTAAGGTCAACAATCCTTACTCGAGGGTTCAATGGTCAAATTTCTAAAGCTGATAACTGTTTGATGGGTACTAACCAGCATCATTTCAACACCTTCGTCTGCAGTGTCCATGATTTCATAGTGTTGCCTCTGCTATTAGTAAAGTACTATTAGTGAATGCTTTTCATGTACAGTTAGGTAGTTTGATTCTGGATGACAATTTGCCATTTCTGATTTTGGGAGGATGAGGTTGGCAATAATCGATTGTCTTCCTTATCGTGTGGTCATCCACGACATGCCTAGGACAGACAGCTTCATCTGTGTATGAATTACCGACCCATCACTTCTGGCCATTTTGGCTCGCTACTTCTGCTGTACTTTTAGTCTAACACTACTGTCTGATAAGTAAAGCGTGCTCTGGTGCACTACATGTGACGAGATGGCCGAGTGGTTAAGGCGATGGACTGCTAATCCATTGTGCTCTGCACGCGTGGGTTCGAATCCCATTCTCGTCGAGCTTCATACCTTTAGCTTGTTTGCTTGGTGTTTCTCCAATGTCACGAGTGCTCTTGGCAGTATCTGTCTACTTCAAGTGCTGACTGCACCCTGGGAGTACTTCAGTGTCAATCGGCAGAGAGCATACTTCGTCTTGTAAGGTGCTTCCTGGAATTCAATCCTGGCTCACTGCAACTGCGAATTAGAGTAAGAAGTCAAGGAAGATGAAGAACTCAATTAAGGTCAACAATCCTTACTCGAGGGTTCAATGGTCAAATTTCTAAAGCTGATAACTGTTTGATGGGTACTAACCAGCATCATTTCAACACCTTCGTCTGCAGTGTCCATGATTTCATAGTGTTGCCTCTGCTATTAGTAAAGTACTATTAGTGAATGCTTTTCATGTACAGTTAGGTAGTTTGATTCTGGATGACAATTTGCCATTTCTGATTTTGGGAGGATGAGGTTGGCAATAATCGATTGTCTTCCTTATCGTGTGGTCATCCACGACATGCCTAGGACAGACAGCTTCATCTGTGTATGAATTACCGACCCATCACTTCTGGCCATTTTGGCTCGCTACTTCTGCTGTACTTTTAGTCTAACACTACTGTCTGATAAGTAAAGCGTGCTCTGGTGCACTACATGTGACGAGATGGCCGAGTGGTTAAGGCGATGGACTGCTAATCCATTGTGCTCTGCACGCGTGGGTTCGAATCCCATTCTCGTCGAGCTTCATACCTTTAGCTTGTTTGCTTGGTGTTTCTCCAATGTCACGAGTGCTCTTGGCAGTATCTGTCTACTTCAAGTGCTGACTGCACCCTGGGAGTACTTCAGTGTCAATCGGCAGAGAGCATACTTCGTCTTGTAAGGTGCTTCCTGGAATTCAATCCTGGCTCACTGCAACTGCGAATTAGAGTAAGAAGTCAAGGAAGATGAAGAACTCAATTAAGGTCAACAATCCTTACTCGAGGGTTCAATGGTCAAATTTCTAAAGCTGATAACTGTTTGATGGGTACTAACCAGCATCATTTCAACACCTTCGTCTGCAGTGTCCATGATTTCATAGTGTTGCCTCTGCTATTAGTAAAGTACTATTAGTGAATGCTTTTCATATACAGTTAGGTAGTTTGATTCTGGATGACAATTTGCCATTTCTGATTTTGGGAGGATGAGGTTGGCAATAATCGATTGTCTTCCTTATCGTGTGGTCATCCACGACATGCCTAGGACAGACAGCTTCATCTGTGTATGAATTACCGACCCATCACTTCTGGCCATTTTGGCTCGCTACTTCTGCTGTACTTTTAGTCTAACACTACTGTCTGATAAGTAAAGCGTGCTCTGGTGCACTACATGTGACGAGATGGCCGAGTGGTTAAGGCGATGGACTGCTAATCCATTGTGCTCTGCACGCGTGGGTTCGAATCCCATTCTCGTCGAGCTTCATACCTTTAGCTTGTTTGCTTGGTGTTTCTCCAATGTCACGAGTGCTCTTGGCAGTATCTGTCTACTTCAAGTGCTGACTGCACCCTGGGAGTACTTCAGTGTCAATCGGCAGAGAGCATACTTCGTCTTGTAAGGTGCTTCCTGGAATTCAATCCTGGCTCACTGCAACTGCGAATTAGAGTAAGAAGTCAAGGAAGATGAAGAACTCAATTAAGGTCAACAATCCTTACTCGAGGGTTCAATGGTCAAATTTCTAAAGCTGATAACTGTTTGATGGGTACTAACCAGCATCATTTCAACACCTTCGTCTGCAGTGTCCATGATTTCATAGTGTTGCCTCTGCTATTAGTAAAGTACTATTAGTGAATGCTTTTCATGTACAGTTAGGTAGTTTGATTCTGGATGACAATTTGCCATTTCTGATTTTGGGAGGATGAGGTTGGCAATAATCGATTGTCTTCCTTATCGTGTGGTCATCCACGACATGCCTAGGACAGACAGCTTCATCTGTGTATGAATTACATACCCATCACTTCTGGCCATTTTGGCTCGCTACTTCTGCTGTACTTTTAGTCTAACACTACTGTCTGATAAGTAAAGCGTGCTCTGGTGCACTACATGTGACGAGATGGCCGAGTGGTTAAGGCGATGGACTGCTAATCCATTGTGCTCTGCACGCGTGGGTTCGAATCCCATTCTCGTCGAGCTTCATACCTTTAGCTTGTTTGCTTGGTGTTTCTCCAATGTCACGAGTGCTCTTGGCAGTATCTGTCTACTTCAAGTGCTGACTGCACCCTGGGAGTACTTCAGTGTCAATCGGCAGAGAGCATACTTCGTCTTGTAAGGTGCTTCCTGGAATTCAATCCTGGCTCACTGCAACTGCGAATTAGAGTAAGAAGTCAAGGAAGATGAAGAACTCAATTAAGGTCAACAATCCTTACTCGAGGGTTCAATGGTCAAATTTCTAAAGCTGATAACTGTTTGATGGGTACTAACCAGCATCATTTCAACACCTTCGTCTGCAGTGTCCATGATTTCATAGTGTTGCCTCTGCTATTAGTAAAGTACTATTAGTGAATGCTTTTCATGTACAGTTAGGTAGTTTGATTCTGGATGACAATTTGCCATTTCTGATTTTGGGAGGATGAGGTTGGCAATAATCGATTGTCTTCCTTATCGTGTGGTCATCCACGACATGCCTAGGACAGACAGCTTCATCTGTGTATGAATTACCGACCCATCACTTCTGGCCATTTTGGCTCGCTACTTCTGCTGTACTTTTAGTCTAACACTACTGTCTGATAAGTAAAGCGTGCTCTGGTGCACTACATGTGACGAGATGGCCGAGTGGTTAAGGCGATGGACTGCTAATCCATTGTGCTCTGCACGCGTGGGTTCGAATCCCATTCTCGTCGAGCTTCATACCTTTAGCTTGTTTGCTTGGTGTTTCTCCAATGTCACGAGTGCTCTTGGCAGTATCTGTCTACTTCAAGTGCTGACTGCACCCTGGGAGTACTTCAGTGTCAATCGGCAGAGAGCATACTTCGTCTTGTAAGGTGCTTCCTGGAATTCAATCCTGGCTCACTGCAACTGCGAATTAGAGTAAGAAGTCAAGGAAGATGAAGAACTCAATTAAGGTCAACAATCCTTACTCGAGGGTTCAATGGTCAAATTTCTAAAGCTGATAACTGTTTGATGGGTACTAACCAGCATCATTTCAACACCTTCGTCTGCAGTGTCCATGATTTCATAGTGTTGCCTCTGCTATTAGTAAAGTACTATTAGTGAATGCTTTTCATGTACAGTTAGGTAGTTTGATTCTGGATGACAATTTGCCATTTCTGATTTTGGGAGGATGAGGTTGGCAATAATCGATTGTCTTCCTTATCGTGTGGTCATCCACGACATGCCTAGGACAGACAGCTTCATCTGTGTATGAATTACCGACCCATCACTTCTGGCCATTTTGGCTCGCTACTTCTGCTGTACTTTTAGTCTAACACTACTGTCTGATAAGTAAAGCGTGCTCTGGTGCACTACATGTGACGAGATGGCCGAGTGGTTAAGGCGATGGACTGCTAATCCATTGTGCTCTGCACGCGTGGGTTCGAATCCCATTCTCGTCGAGCTTCATACCTTTAGCTTGTTTGCTTGGTGTTTCTCCAATGTCACGAGTGCTCTTGGCAGTATCTGTCTACTTCAAGTGCTGACTGCACCCTGGGAGTACTTCAGTGTCAATCGGCAGAGAGCATACTTCGTCTTGTAAGGTGCTTCCTGGAATTCAATCCTGGCTCACTGCAACTGCGAATTAGAGTAAGAAGTCAAGGAAGATGAAGAACTCAATTAAGGTCAACAATCCTTACTCGAGGGTTCAATGGTCAAATTTCTAAAGCTGATAACTGTTTGATGGGTACTAACCAGCATCATTTCAACACCTTCGTCTGCAGTGTCCATGATTTCATAGTGTTGCCTCTGCTATTAGTAAAGTACTATTAGTGAATGCTGTTCATGTACAGTTAGGTAGTTTGATTCTGGATGACAATTTGCCATTTCTGATTTTGGGAGGATGAGGTTGGCAATAATCGATTGTCTTCCTTATCGTGTGGTCATCCACGACATGCCTAGGACAGACAGCTTCATCTGTGTATGAATTACCGACCCATCACTTCTGGCCATTTTGGCTCGCTACTTCTGCTGTACTTTTAGTCTAACACTACTGTCTGATAAGTAAAGCGTGCTCTGGTGCACTACATGTGACGAGATGGCCGAGTGGTTAAGGCGATGGACTGCTAATCCATTGTGCTCTGCACGCGTGGGTTCGAATCCCATTCTCGTCGAGCTTCATACCTTTAGCTTGTTTGCTTGGTGTTTCTCCAATGTCACGAGTGCTCTTGGCAGTATCTGTCTACTTCAAGTGCTGACTGCACCCTGGGAGTACTTCAGTGTCAATCGGCAGAGAGCATACTTCGTCTTGTAAGGTGCTTCCTGGAATTCAATCCTGGCTCACTGCAACTGCGAATTAGAGTAAGAAGTCAAGGAAGATGAAGAACTCAATTAAGGTCAACAATCCTTACTCGAGGGTTCAATGGTCAAATTTCTAAAGCTGATAACTGTTTGATGGGTACTAACCAGCATCATTTCAACACCTTCGTCTGCAGTGTCCATGATTTCATAGTGTTGCCTCTGCTATTAGTAAAGTACTATTAGTGAATGCTGTTCATGTACAGTTAGGTAGTTTGATTCTGGATGACAATTTGCCATTTCTGATTTTGGGAGGATGAGGTTGGCAATAATCGATTGTCTTCCTTATCGTGTGGTCATCCACGACATGCCTAGGACAGACAGCTTCATCTGTGTATGAATTACCGACCCATCACTTCTGGCCATTTTGGCTCGCTACTTCTGCTGTACTTTTAGTCTAACACTACTGTCTGATAAGTAAAGCGTGCTCTGGTGCACTACATGTGACGAGATGGCCGAGTGGTTAAGGCGATGGACTGCTAATCCATTGTGCTCTGCACGCGTGGGTTCGAATCCCATTCTCGTCGAGCTTCATACCTTTAGCTTGTTTGCTTGGTGTTTCTCCAATGTCACGAGTGCTCTTGGCAGTATCTGTCTACTTCAAGTGCTGACTGCACCCTGGGAGTACTTCAGTGTCAATCGGCAGAGAGCATACTTCGTCTTGTAAGGTGCTTCCTGGAATTCAATCCTGGCTCACTGCAACTGCGAATTAGAGTAAGAAGTCAAGGAAGATGAAGAACTCAATTAAGGTCAACAATCCTTACTCGAGGGTTCAATGGTCAAATTTCTAAAGCTGATAACTGTTTGATGGGTACTAACCAGCATCATTTCAACACCTTCGTCTGCAGTGTCCATGATTTCATAGTGTTGCCTCTGCTATTAGTAAAGTACTATTAGTGAATGCTTTTCATGTACAGTTAGGTAGTTTGATTCTGGATGACAATTTGCCATTTCTGATTTTGGGAGGATGAGGTTGGCAATAATCGATTGTCTTCCTTATCGTGTGGTCATCCACGACATGCCTAGGACAGACAGCTTCATCTGTGTATGAATTACCGACCCATCACTTCTGGCCATTTTGGCTCGCTACTTCTGCTGTACTTTTAGTCTAACACTACTGTCTGATAAGTAAAGCGTGCTCTGGTGCACTACATGTGACGAGATGGCCGAGTGGTTAAGGCGATGGACTGCTAATCCATTGTGCTCTGCACGCGTGGGTTCGAATCCCATTCTCGTCGAGCTTCATACCTTTAGCTTGTTTGCTTGGTGTTTCTCCAATGTCACGAGTGCTCTTGGCAGTATCTGTCTACTTCAAGTGCTGACTGCACCCTGGGAGTACTTCAGTGTCAATCGGCAGAGAGCATACTTCGTCTTGTAAGGTGCTTCCTGGAATTCAATCCTGGCTCACTGCAACTGCGAATTAGAGTAAGAAGTCAAGGAAGATGAAGAACTCAATTAAGGTCAACAATCCTTACTCGAGGGTTCAATGGTCAAATTTCTAAAGCTGATAACTGTTTGATGGGTACTAACCAGCATCATTTCAACACCTTCGTCTGCAGTGTCCATGATTTCATAGTGTTGCCTCTGCTATTAGTAAAGTACTATTAGTGAATGCTTTTCATGTACAGTTAGGTAGTTTGATTCTGGATGACAATTTGCCATTTCTGATTTTGGGAGGATGAGGTTGGCAATAATCGATTGTCTTCCTTATCGTGTGGTCATCCACGACATGCCTAGGACAGACAGCTTCATCTGTGTATGAATTACCGACCCATCACTTCTGGCCATTTTGGCTCGCTACTTCTGCTGTACTTTTAGTCTAACACTACTGTCTGATAAGTAAAGCGTGCTCTGGTGCACTACATGTGACGAGATGGCCGAGTGGTTAAGGCGATGGACTGCTAATCCATTGTGCTCTGCACGCGTGGGTTCGAATCCCATTCTCGTCGAGCTTCATACCTTTAGCTTGTTTGCTTGGTGTTTCTCCAATGTCACGAGTGCTCTTGGCAGTATCTGTCTACTTCAAGTGCTGACTGCACCCTGGGAGTACTTCAGTGTCAATCGGCAGAGAGCATACTTCGTCTTGTAAGGTGCTTCCTGGAATTCAATCCTGGCTCACTGCAACTGCGAATTAGAGTAAGAAGTCAAGGAAGATGAAGAACTCAATTAAGGTCAACAATCCTTACTCGAGGGTTCAATGGTCAAATTTCTAAAGCTGATAACTGTTTGATGGGTACTAACCAGCATCATTTCAACACCTTCGTCTGCAGTGTCCATGATTTCATAGTGTTGCCTCTGCTATTAGTAAAGTACTATTAGTGAATGCTGTTCATGTACAGTTAGGTAGTTTGATTCTGGATGACAATTTCCCATTTCTGATTTTGGGAGGATGAGGTTGGCAATAATCGATTGTCTTCCTTATCGTGTGGTCATCCACGACATGCCTAGGACAGACAGCTTCATCTGTGTATGAATTACCGACCCATCACTTCTGGCCATTTTGGCTCGCTACTTCTGCTGTACTTTTAGTCTAACACTACTGTCTGATAAGTAAAGCGTGCTCTGGTGCACTACATGTGACGAGATGGCCGAGTGGTTAAGGCGATGGACTGCTAATCCATTGTGCTCTGCACGCGTGGGTTCGAATCCCATTCTCGTCGAGCTTCATACCTTTAGCTTGTTTGCTTGGTGTTTCTCCAATGTCACGAGTGCTCTTGGCAGTATCTGTCTACTTCAAGTGCTGACTGCACCCTGGGAGTACTTCAGTGTCAATCGGCAGAGAGCATACTTCGTCTTGTAAGGTGCTTCCTGGAATTCAATCCTGGCTCACTGCAACTGCGAATTAGAGTAAGAAGTCAAGGAAGATGAAGAACTCAATTAAGGTCAACAATCCTTACTCGAGGGTTCAATGGTCAAATTTCTAAAGCTGATAACTGTTTGATGGGTACTAACCAGCATCATTTCAACACCTTCGTCTGCAGTGTCCATGATTTCATAGTGTTGCCTCTGCTATTAGTAAAGTACTATTAGTGAATGCTTTTCATGTACAGTTAGGTAGTTTGATTCTGGATGACAATTTGCCATTTCTGATTTTGGGAGGATGAGGTTGGCAATAATCGATTGTCTTCCTTATCGTGTGGTCATCCACGACATGCCTAGGACAGACAGCTTCATCTGTGTATGAATTACCGACCCATCACTTCTGGCCATTTTGGCTCGCTACTTCTGCTGTACTTTTAGTCTAACACTACTGTCTGATAAGTAAAGCGTGCTCTGGTGCACTACATGTGACGAGATGGCCGAGTGGTTAAGGCGATGGACTGCTAATCCATTGTGCTCTGCACGCGTGGGTTCGAATCCCATTCTCGTCGAGCTTCATACCTTTAGCTTGTTTGCTTGGTGTTTCTCCAATGTCACGAGTGCTCTTGGCAGTATCTGTCTACTTCAAGTGCTGACTGCACCCTGGGAGTACTTCAGTGTCAATCGGCAGAGAGCATACTTCGTCTTGTAAGGTGCTTCCTGGAATTCAATCCTGGCTCACTGCAACTGCGAATTAGAGTAAGAAGTCAAGGAAGATGAAGAACTCAATTAAGGTCAACAATCCTTACTCGAGGGTTCAATGGTCAAATTTCTAAAGCTGATAACTGTTTGATGGGTACTAACCAGCATCATTTCAACACCTTCGTCTGCAGTGTCCATGATTTCATAGTGTTGCCTCTGCTATTAGTAAAGTACTATTAGTGAATGCTTTTCATGTACAGTTAGGTAGTTTGATTCTGGATGACAATTTGCCATTTCTGATTTTGGGAGGATGAGGTTGGCAATAATCGATTGTCTTCCTTATCGTGTGGTCATCCACGACATGCCTAGGACAGACAGCTTCATCTGTGTATGAATTACCGACCCATCACTTCTGGCCATTTTGGCTCGCTACTTCTGCTGTACTTTTAGTCTAACACTACTGTCTGATAAGTAAAGCGTGCTCTGGTGCACTACATGTGACGAGATGGCCGAGTGGTTAAGGCGATGGACTGCTAATCCATTGTGCTCTGCACGCGTGGGTTCGAATCCCATTCTCGTCGAGCTTCATACCTTTAGCTTGTTTGCTTGGTGTTTCTCCAATGTCACGAGTGCTCTTGGCAGTATCTGTCTACTTCAAGTGCTGACTGCACCCTGGGAGTACTTCAGTGTCAATCGGCAGAGAGCATACTTCGTCTTGTAAGGTGCTTCCTGGAATTCAATCCTGGCTCACTGCAACTGCGAATTAGAGTAAGAAGTCAAGGAAGATGAAGAACTCAATTAAGGTCAACAATCCTTACTCGAGGGTTCAATGGTCAAATTTCTAAAGCTGATAACTGTTTGATGGGTACTAACCAGCATCATTTCAACACCTTCGTCTGCAGTGTCCATGATTTCATAGTGTTGCCTCTGCTATTAGTAAAGTACTATTAGTGAATGCTTTTCATGTACAGTTAGGTAGTTTGATTCTGGATGACAATTTGCCATTTCTGATTTTGGGAGGATGAGGTTGGCAATAATCGATTGTCTTCCTTATCGTGTGGTCATCCACGACATGCCTAGGACAGACAGCTTCATCTGTGTATGAATTACCGACCCATCACTTCTGGCCATTTTGGCTCGCTACTTCTGCTGTACTTTTAGTCTAACACTACTGTCTGATAAGTAAAGCGTGCTCTGGTGCACTACATGTGACGAGATGGCCGAGTGGTTAAGGCGATGGACTGCTAATCCATTGTGCTCTGCACGCGTGGGTTCGAATCCCATTCTCGTCGAGCTTCATACCTTTAGCTTGTTTGCTTGGTGTTTCTCCAATGTCACGAGTGCTCTTGGCAGTATCTGTCTACTTCAAGTGCTGACTGCACCCTGGGAGTACTTCAGTGTCAATCGGCAGAGAGCATACTTCGTCTTGTAAGGTGCTTCCTGGAATTCAATCCTGGCTCACTGCAACTGCGAATTAGAGTAAGAAGTCAAGGAAGATGAGGAACTCAATTAAGGTCAACAATCCTTACTCGAGGGTTCAATGGTCAAATTTCTAAAGCTGATAACTGTTTGATGGGTACTAACCAGCATCATTTCAACACCTTCGTCTGCAGTGTCCATGATTTCATAGTGTTGCCTCTGCTATTAGTAAAGTACTATTAGTGAATGCTTTTCATGTACAGTTAGGTAGTTTGATTCTGGATGACAATTTGCCATTTCTGATTTTGGGAGGATGAGGTTGGCAATAATCGATTGTCTTCCTTATCGTGTGGTCATCCACGACATGCCTAGGACAGACAGCTTCATCTGTGTATGAATTACCGACCCATCACTTCTGGCCATTTTGGCTCGCTACTTCTGCTGTACTTTTAGTCTAACACTACTGTCTGATAAGTAAAGCGTGCTCTGGTGCACTACATGTGACGAGATGGCCGAGTGGTTAAGGCGATGGACTGCTAATCCATTGTGCTCTGCACGCGTGGGTTCGAATCCCATTCTCGTCGAGCTTCATACCTTTAGCTTGTTTGCTTGGTGTTTCTCCAATGTCACGAGTGCTCTTGGCAGTATCTGTCTACTTCAAGTGCTGACTGCACCCTGGGAGTACTTCAGTGTCAATCGGCAGAGAGCATACTTCGTCTTGTAAGGTGCTTCCTGGAATTCAATCCTGGCTCACTGCAACTGCGAATTAGAGTAAGAAGTCAAGGAAGATGAAGAACTCAATTAAGGTCAACAATCCTTACTCGAGGGTTCAATGGTCAAATTTCTAAAGCTGATAACTGTTTGATGGGTACTAACCAGCATCATTTCAACACCTTCGTCTGCAGTGTCCATGATTTCATAGTGTTGCCTCTGCTATTAGTAAAGTACTATTAGTGAATGCTTTTCATGTACAGTTAGGTAGTTTGATTCTGGATGACAATTTGCCATTTCTGATTTTGGGAGGATGAGGTTGGCAATAATCGATTGTCTTCCTTATCGTGTGGTCATCCACGACATGCCTAGGACAGACAGCTTCATCTGTGTATGAATTACCGACCCATCACTTCTGGCCATTTTGGCTCGCTACTTCTGCTGTACTTTTAGTCTAACACTACTGTCTGATAAGTAAAGCGTGCTCTGGTGCACTACATGTGACGAGATGGCCGAGTGGTTAAGGCGATGGACTGCTAATCCATTGTGCTCTGCACGCGTGGGTTCGAATCCCATTCTCGTCGAGCTTCATACCTTTAGCTTGTTTGCTTGGTGTTTCTCCAATGTCACGAGTGCTCTTGGCAGTATCTGTCTACTTCAAGTGCTGACTGCACCCTGGGAGTACTTCAGTGTCAATCGGCAGAGAGCATACTTCGTCTTGTAAGGTGCTTCCTGGAATTCAATCCTGGCTCACTGCAACTGCGAATTAGAGTAAGAAGTCAAGGAAGATGAAGAACTCAATTAAGGTCAACAATCCTTACTCGAGGGTTCAATGGTCAAATTTCTAAAGCTGATAACTGTTTGATGGGTACTAACCAGCATCATTTCAACACCTTCGTCTGCAGTGTCCATGATTTCATAGTGTTGCCTCTGCTATTAGTAAAGTACTATTAGTGAATGCTTTTCATGTACAGTTAGGTAGTTTGATTCTGGATGACAATTTGCCATTTCTGATTTTGGGAGGATGAGGTTGGCAATAATCGATTGTCTTCCTTATCGTGTGGTCATCCACGACATGCCTAGGACAGACAGCTTCATCTGTGTATGAATTACCGACCCATCACTTCTGGCCATTTTGGCTCGCTACTTCTGCTGTACTTTTAGTCTAACACTACTGTCTGATAAGTAAAGCGTGCTCTGGTGCACTACATGTGACGAGATGGCCGAGTGGTTAAGGCGATGGACTGCTAATCCATTGTGCTCTGCACGCGTGGGTTCGAATCCCATTCTCGTCGAGCTTCATACCTTTAGCTTGTTTGCTTGGTGTTTCTCCAATGTCACGAGTGCTCTTGGCAGTATCTGTCTACTTCAAGTGCTGACTGCACCCTGGGAGTACTTCAGTGTCAATCGGCAGAGAGCATACTTCGTCTTGTAAGGTGCTTCCTGGAATTCAATCCTGGCTCACTGCAACTGCGAATTAGAGTAAGAAGTCAAGGAAGATGAGGAACTCAATTAAGGTCAACAATCCTTACTCGAGGGTTCAATGGTCAAATTTCTAAAGCTGATAACTGTTTGATGGGTACTAACCAGCATCATTTCAACACCTTCGTCTGCAGTGTCCATGATTTCATAGTGTTGCCTCTGCTATTAGTAAAGTACTATTAGTGAATGCTTTTCATGTACAGTTAGGTAGTTTGATTCTGGATGACAATTTACCATTTCTGATTTTGGGAGGATGAGGTTGGCAATAATCGATTGTCTTCCTTATCGTGTGGTCATCCACGACATGCCTAGGACAGACAGCTTCATCTGTGTATGAATTACCGACCCATCACTTCTGGCCATTTTGGCTCGCTACTTCTGCTGTACTTTTAGTCTAACACTACTGTCTGATAAGTAAAGCGTGCTCTGGTGCACTACATGTGACGAGATGGCCGAGTGGTTAAGGCGATGGACTGCTAATCCATTGTGCTCTGCACGCGTGGGTTCGAATCCCATTCTCGTCGAGCTTCATACCTTTAGCTTGTTTGCTTGGTGTTTCTCCAATGTCACGAGTGCTCTTGGCAGTATCTGTCTACTTCAAGTGCTGACTGCACCCTGGGAGTACTTCAGTGTCAATCGGCAGAGAGCATACTTCGTCTTGTAAGGTGCTTCCTGGAATTCAATCCTGGCTCACTGCAACTGCGAATTAGAGTAAGAAGTCAAGGAAGATGAGGAACTCAATTAAGGTCAACAATCCTTACTCGAGGGTTCAATGGTCAAATTTCTAAAGCTGATAACTGTTTGATGGGTACTAACCAGCATCATTTCAACACCTTCGTCTGCAGTGTCCATGATTTCATAGTGTTGCCTCTGCTATTAGTAAAGTACTATTAGTGAATGCTTTTCATGTACAGTTAGGTAGTTTGATTCTGGATGACAATTTGCCATTTCTGATTTTGGGAGGATGAGGTTGGCAATAATCGATTGTCTTCCTTATCGTGTGGTCATCCACGACATGCCTAGGACAGACAGCTTCATCTGTGTATGAATTACCGACCCATCACTTCTGGCCATTTTGGCTCGCTACTTCTGCTGTACTTTTAGTCTAACACTACTGTCTGATAAGTAAAGCGTGCTCTGGTGCACTACATGTGACGAGATGGCCGAGTGGTTAAGGCGATGGACTGCTAATCCATTGTGCTCTGCACGCGTGGGTTCGAATCCCATTCTCGTCGAGCTTCATACCTTTAGCTTGTTTGCTTGGTGTTTCTCCAATGTCACGAGTGCTCTTGGCAGTATCTGTCTACTTCAAGTGCTGACTGCACCCTGGGAGTACTTCAGTGTCAATCGGCAGAGAGCATACTTCGTCTTGTAAGGTGCTTCCTGGAATTCAATCCTGGCTCACTGCAACTGCGAATTAGAGTAAGAAGTCAAGGAAGATGAAGAACTCAATTAAGGTCAACAATCCTTACTCGAGGGTTCAATGGTCAAATTTCTAAAGCTGATAACTGTTTGATGGGTACTAACCAGCATCATTTCAACACCTTCGTCTGCAGTGTCCATGATTTCATAGTGTTGCCTCTGCTATTAGTAAAGTACTATTAGTGAATGCTTTTCATGTACAGTTAGGTAGTTTGATTCTGGATGACAATTTGCCATTTCTGATTTTGGGAGGATGAGGTTGGCAATAATCGATTGTCTTCCTTATCGTGTGGTCATCCACGACATGCCTAGGACAGACAGCTTCATCTGTGTATGAATTACCGACCCATCACTTCTGGCCATTTTGGCTCGCTACTTCTGCTGTACTTTTAGTCTAACACTACTGTCTGATAAGTAAAGCGTGCTCTGGTGCACTACATGTGACGAGATGGCCGAGTGGTTAAGGCGATGGACTGCTAATCCATTGTGCTCTGCACGCGTGGGTTCGAATCCCATTCTCGTCGAGCTTCATACCTTTAGCTTGTTTGCTTGGTGTTTCTCCAATGTCACGAGTGCTCTTGGCAGTATCTGTCTACTTCAAGTGCTGACTGCACCCTGGGAGTACTTCAGTGTCAATCGGCAGAGAGCATACTTCGTCTTGTAAGGTGCTTCCTGGAATTCAATCCTGGCTGACTGCAACTGCGAATTAGAGTAAGAAGTCAAGGAAGATGAAGAACTCAATTAAGGTCAACAATCCTTACTCGAGGGTTCAATGGTCAAATTTCTAAAGCTGATAACTGTTTGATGGGTACTAACCAGCATCATTTCAACACCTTCGTCTGCAGTGTCCATGATTTCATAGTGTTGCCTCTGCTATTAGTAAAGTACTATTAGTGAATGCTTTTCATGTACAGTTAGGTAGTTTGATTCTGGATGACAATTTGCCATTTCTGATTTTGGGAGGATGAGGTTGGCAATAATCGATTGTCTTCCTTATCGTGTGGTCATCCACGACATGCCTAGGACAGACAGCTTCATCTGTGTATGAATTACCGACCCATCACTTCTGGCCATTTTGGCTCGCTACTTCTGCTGTACTTTTAGTCTAACACTACTGTCTGATAAGTAAAGCGTGCTCTGGTGCACTACATGTGACGAGATGGCCGAGTGGTTAAGGCGATGGACTGCTAATCCATTGTGCTCTGCACGCGTGGGTTCGAATCCCATTCTCGTCGAGCTTCATACCTTTAGCTTGTTTGCTTGGTGTTTCTCCAATGTCACGAGTGCTCTTGGCAGTATCTGTCTACTTCAAGTGCTGACTGCACCCTGGGAGTACTTCAGTGTCAATCGGCAGAGAGCATACTTCGTCTTGTAAGGTGCTTCCTGGAATTCAATCCTGGCTCACTGCAACTGCGAATTAGAGTAAGAAGTCAAGGAAGATGAGGAACTCAATTAAGGTCAACAATCCTTACTCGAGGGTTCAATGGTCAAATTTCTAAAGCTGATAACTGTTTGATGGGTACTAACCAGCATCATTTCAACACCTTCGTCTGCAGTGTCCATGATTTCATAGTGTTGCCTCTGCTATTAGTAAAGTACTATTAGTGAATGCTTTTCATGTACAGTTAGGTAGTTTGATTCTGGATGACAATTTGCCATTTCTGATTTTGGGAGGATGAGGTTGGCAATAATCGATTGTCTTCCTTATCGTGTGGTCATCCACGACATGCCTAGGACAGACAGCTTCATCTGTGTATGAATTACCGACCCATCACTTCTGGCCATTTTGGCTCGCTACTTCTGCTGTACTTTTAGTCTAACACTACTGTCTGATAAGTAAAGCGTGCTCTGGTGCACTACATGTGACGAGATGGCCGAGTGGTTAAGGCGATGGACTGCTAATCCATTGTGCTCTGCACGCGTGGGTTCGAATCCCATTCTCGTCGAGCTTCATACCTTTAGCTTGTTTGCTTGGTGTTTCTCCAATGTCACGAGTGCTCTTGGCAGTATCTGTCTACTTCAAGTGCTGACTGCACCCTGGGAGTACTTCAGTGTCAATCGGCAGAGAGCATACTTCGTCTTGTAAGGTGCTTCCTGGAATTCAATCCTGGCTCACTGCAACTGCGAATTAGAGTAAGAAGTCAAGGAAGATGAGGAACTCAATTAAGGTCAACAATCCTTACTCGAGGGTTCAATGGTCAAATTTCTAAAGCTGATAACTGTTTGATGGGTACTAACCAGCATCATTTCAACACCTTCGTCTGCAGTGTCCATGATTTCATAGTGTTGCCTCTGCTATTAGTAAAGTACTATTAGTGAATGCTTTTCATGTACAGTTAGGTAGTTTGATTCTGGATGACAATTTGCCATTTCTGATTTTGGGAGGATGAGGTTGGCAATAATCGATTGTCTTCCTTATCGTGTGGTCATCCACGACATGCCTAGGACAGACAGCTTCATCTGTGTATGAATTACCGACCCATCACTTCTGGCCATTTTGGCTCGCTACTTCTGCTGTACTTTTAGTCTAACACTACTGTCTGATAAGTAAAGCGTGCTCTGGTGCACTACATGTGACGAGATGGCCGAGTGGTTAAGGCGATGGACTGCTAATCCATTGTGCTCTGCACGCGTGGGTTCGAATCCCATTCTCGTCGAGCTTCATACCTTTAGCTTGTTTGCTTGGTGTTTCTCCAATGTCACGAGTGCTCTTGGCAGTATCTGTCTACTTCAAGTGCTGACTGCACCCTGGGAGTACTTCAGTGTCAATCGGCAGAGAGCATACTTCGTCTTGTAAGGTGCTTCCTGGAATTCAATCCTGGCTCACTGCAACTGCGAATTAGAGTAAGAAGTCAAGGAAGATGAAGAACTCAATTAAGGTCAACAATCCTTACTCGAGGGTTCAATGGTCAAATTTCTAAAGCTGATAACTGTTTGATGGGTACTAACCAGCATCATTTCAACACCTTCGTCTGCAGTGTCCATGATTTCATAGTGTTGCCTCTGCTATTAGTAAAGTACTATTAGTGAATGCTTTTCATGTACAGTTAGGTAGTTTGATTCTGGATGACAATTTGCCATTTCTGATTTTGGGAGGATGAGGTTGGCAATAATCGATTGTCTTCCTTATCGTGTGGTCATCCACGACATGCCTAGGACAGACAGCTTCATCTGTGTATGAATTACCGACCCATCACTTCTGGCCATTTTGGCTCGCTACTTCTGCTGTACTTTTAGTCTAACACTACTGTCTGATAAGTAAAGCGTGCTCTGGTGCACTACATGTGACGAGATGGCCGAGTGGTTAAGGCGATGGACTGCTAATCCATTGTGCTCTGCACGCGTGGGTTCGAATCCCATTCTCGTCGAGCTTCATACCTTTAGCTTGTTTGCTTGGTGTTTCTCCAATGTCACGAGTGCTCTTGGCAGTATCTGTCTACTTCAAGTGCTGACTGCACCCTGGGAGTACTTCAGTGTCAATCGGCAGAGAGCATACTTCGTCTTGTAAGGTGCTTCCTGGAATTCAATCCTGGCTGACTGCAACTGCGAATTAGAGTAAGAAGTCAAGGAAGATGAAGAACTCAATTAAGGTCAACAATCCTTACTCGAGGGTTCAATGGTCAAATTTCTAAAGCTGATAACTGTTTGATGGGTACTAACCAGCATCATTTCAACACCTTCGTCTGCAGTGTCCATGATTTCATAGTGTTGCCTCTGCTATTAGTAAAGTACTATTAGTGAATGCTTTTCATGTACAGTTAGGTAGTTTGATTCTGGATGACAATTTGCCATTTCTGATTTTGGGAGGATGAGGTTGGCAATAATCGATTGTCTTCCTTATCGTGTGGTCATCCACGACATGCCTAGGACAGACAGCTTCATCTGTGTATGAATTACCGACCCATCACTTCTGGCCATTTTGGCTCGCTACTTCTGCTGTACTTTTAGTCTAACACTACTGTCTGATAAGTAAAGCGTGCTCTGGTGCACTACATGTGACGAGATGGCCGAGTGGTTAAGGCGATGGACTGCTAATCCATTGTGCTCTGCACGCGTGGGTTCGAATCCCATTCTCGTCGAGCTTCATACCTTTAGCTTGTTTGCTTGGTGTTTCTCCAATGTCACGAGTGCTCTTGGCAGTATCTGTCTACTTCAAGTGCTGACTGCACCCTGGGAGTACTTCAGTGTCAATCGGCAGAGAGCATACTTCGTCTTGTAAGGTGCTTCCTGGAATTCAATCCTGGCTCACTGCAACTGTGAATTAGAGTAAGAAGTCAAGGAAGATGAGGAACTCAATTAAGGTCAACAATCCTTACTCGAGGGTTCAATGGTCAAATTTCTAAAGCTGATAACTGTTTGATGGGTACTAACCAGCATCATTTCAACACCTTCGTCTGCAGTGTCCATGATTTCATAGTGTTGCCTCTGCTATTAGTAAAGTACTATTAGTGAATGCTTTTCATGTACAGTTAGGTAGTTTGATTCTGGATGACAATTTGCCATTTCTGATTTTGGGAGGATGAGGTTGGCAATAATCGATTGTCTTCCTTATCGTGTGGTCATCCACGACATGCCTAGGACAGACAGCTTCATCTGTGTATGAATTACCGACCCATCACTTCTGGCCATTTTGGCTCGCTACTTCTGCTGTACTTTTAGTCTAACACTACTGTCTGATAAGTAAAGCGTGCTCTGGTGCACTACATGTGACGAGATGGCCGAGTGGTTAAGGCGATGGACTGCTAATCCATTGTGCTCTGCACGCGTGGGTTCGAATCCCATTCTCGTCGAGCTTCATACCTTTAGCTTGTTTGCTTGGTGTTTCTCCAATGTCACGAGTGCTCTTGGCAGTATCTGTCTACTTCAAGTGCTGACTGCACCCTGGGAGTACTTCAGTGTCAATCGGCAGAGAGCATACTTCGTCTTGTAAGGTGCTTCCTGGAATTCAATCCTGGCTCACTGCAACTGCGAATTAGAGTAAGAAGTCAAGGAAGATGAAGAACTCAATTAAGGTCAACAATCCTTACTCGAGGGTTCAATGGTCAAATTTCTAAAGCTGATAACTGTTTGATGGGTACTAACCAGCATCATTTCAACACCTTCGTCTGCAGTGTCCATGATTTCATAGTGTTGCCTCTGCTATTAGTAAAGTACTATTAGTGAATGCTTTTCATATACAGTTAGGTAGTTTGATTCTGGATGACAATTTGCCATTTCTGATTTTGGGAGGATGAGGTTGGCAATAATCGATTGTCTTCCTTATCGTGTGGTCATCCACGACATGCCTAGGACAGACAGCTTCATCTGTGTATGAATTACCGACCCATCACTTCTGGCCATTTTGGCTCGCTACTTCTGCTGTACTTTTAGTCTAACACTACTGTCTGATAAGTAAAGCGTGCTCTGGTGCACTACATGTGACGAGATGGCCGAGTGGTTAAGGCGATGGACTGCTAATCCATTGTGCTCTGCACGCGTGGGTTCGAATCCCATTCTCGTCGAGCTTCATACCTTTAGCTTGTTTGCTTGGTGTTTCTCCAATGTCACGAGTGCTCTTGGCAGTATCTGTCTACTTCAAGTGCTGACTGCACCCTGGGAGTACTTCAGTGTCAATCGGCAGAGAGCATACTTCGTCTTGTAAGGTGCTTCCTGGAATTCAATCCTGGCTGACTGCAACTGCGAATTAGAGTAAGAAGTCAAGGAAGATGAAGAACTCAATTAAGGTCAACAATCCTTACTCGAGGGTTCAATGGTCAAATTTCTAAAGCTGATAACTGTTTGATGGGTACTAACCAGCATCATTTCAACACCTTCGTCTGCAGTGTCCATGATTTCATAGTGTTGCCTCTGCTATTAGTAAAGTACTATTAGTGAATGCTTTTCATGTACAGTTAGGTAGTTTGATTCTGGATGACAATTTGCCATTTCTGATTTTGGGAGGATGAGGTTGGCAATAATCGATTGTCTTCCTTATCGTGTGGTCATCCACGACATGCCTAGGACAGACAGCTTCATCTGTGTATGAATTACCGACCCATCACTTCTGGCCATTTTGGCTCGCTACTTCTGCTGTACTTTTAGTCTAACACTACTGTGTGATAAGTAAAGCGTGCTCTGGTGCACTACATGTGACGAGATGGCCGAGTGGTTAAGGCGATGGACTGCTAATCCATTGTGCTCTGCACGCGTGGGTTCGAATCCCATTCTCGTCGAGCTTCATACCTTTAGCTTGTTTGCTTGGTGTTTCTCCAATGTCACGAGTGCTCTTGGCAGTATCTGTCTACTTCAAGTGCTGACTGCACCCTGGGAGTACTTCAGTGTCAATCGGCAGAGAGCATACTTCGTCTTGTAAGGTGCTTCCTGGAATTCAATCCTGGCTCACTGCAACTGTGAATTAGAGTAAGAAGTCAAGGAAGATGAGGAACTCAATTAAGGTCAACAATCCTTACTCGAGGGTTCAATGGTCAAATTTCTAAAGCTGATAACTGTTTGATGGGTACTAACCAGCATCATTTCAACACCTTCGTCTGCAGTGTCCATGATTTCATAGTGTTGCCTCTGCTATTAGTAAAGTACTATTAGTGAATGCTTTTCATGTACAGTTAGGTAGTTTGATTCTGGATGACAATTTGCCATTTCTGATTTTGGGAGGATGAGGTTGGCAATAATCGATTGTCTTCCTTATCGTGTGGTCATCCACGACATGCCTAGGACAGACAGCTTCATCTGTGTATGAATTACCGACCCATCACTTCTGGCCATTTTGGCTCGCTACTTCTGCTGTACTTTTAGTCTAACACTACTGTCTGATAAGTAAAGCGTGCTCTGGTGCACTACATGTGACGAGATGGCCGAGTGGTTAAGGCGATGGACTGCTAATCCATTGTGCTCTGCACGCGTGGGTTCGAATCCCATTCTCGTCGAGCTTCATACCTTTAGCTTGTTTGCTTGGTGTTTCTCCAATGTCACGAGTGCTCTTGGCAGTATCTGTCTACTTCAAGTGCTGACTGCACCCTGGGAGTACTTCAGTGTCAATCGGCAGAGAGCATACTTCGTCTTGTAAGGTGCTTCCTGGAATTCAATCCTGGCTCACTGCAACTGCGAATTAGAGTAAGAAGTCAAGGAAGATGAAGAACTCAATTAAGGTCAACAATCCTTACTCGAGGGTTCAATGGTCAAATTTCTAAAGCTGATAACTGTTTGATGGGTACTAACCAGCATCATTTCAACACCTTCGTCTGCAGTGTCCATGATTTCATAGTGTTGCCTCTGCTATTAGTAAAGTACTATTAGTGAATGCTTTTCATATACAGTTAGGTAGTTTGATTCTGGATGACAATTTGCCATTTCTGATTTTGGGAGGATGAGGTTGGCAATAATCGATTGTCTTCCTTATCGTGTGGTCATCCACGACATGCCTAGGACAGACAGCTTCATCTGTGTATGAATTACCGACCCATCACTTCTGGCCATTTTGGCTCGCTACTTCTGCTGTACTTTTAGTCTAACACTACTGTCTGATAAGTAAAGCGTGCTCTGGTGCACTACATGTGACGAGATGGCCGAGTGGTTAAGGCGATGGACTGCTAATCCATTGTGCTCTGCACGCGTGGGTTCGAATCCCATTCTCGTCGAGCTTCATACCTTTAGCTTGTTTGCTTGGTGTTTCTCCAATGTCACGAGTGCTCTTGGCAGTATCTGTCTACTTCAAGTGCTGACTGCACCCTGGGAGTACTTCAGTGTCAATCGGCAGAGAGCATACTTCGTCTTGTAAGGTGCTTCCTGGAATTCAATCCTGGCTCACTGCAACTGCGAATTAGAGTAAGAAGTCAAGGAAGATGAAGAACTCAATTAAGGTCAACAATCCTTACTCGAGGGTTCAATGGTCAAATTTCTAAAGCTGATAACTGTTTGATGGGTACTAACCAGCATCATTTCAACAGCTTCGTCTGCAGTGTCCATGATTTCATAGTGTTGCCTCTGCTATTAGTAAAGTACTATTAGTGAATGCTTTTCATATACAGTTAAGTAGTTTGATTCTGGATGACAATTTGCCATTTCTGATTTTGGGAGGATGAGGTTGGCAATAATCGATTGTCTTCCTTATCGTGTGGTCATCCACGACATGCCTAGGACAGACAGCTTCATCTGTGTATGAATTACCGACCCATCACTTCTGGCCATTTTGGCTCGCTACTTCTGCTGTACTTTTAGTCTAACACTACTGTGTGATAAGTAAAGCGTGCTCTGGTGCACTACATGTGACGAGATGGCCGAGTGGTTAAGGCGATGGACTGCTAATCCATTGTGCTCTGCACGCGTGGGTTCGAATCCCATTCTCGTCGAGCTTCATACCTTTAGCTTGTTTGCTTGGTGTTTCTCCAATGTCACGAGTGCTCTTGGCAGTATCTGTCTACTTCAAGTGCTGACTGCACCCTGGGAGTACTTCAGTGTCAATCGGCAGAGAGCATACTTCGTCTTGTAAGGTGCTTCCTGGAATTCAATCCTGGCTCACTGCAACTGCGAATTAGAGTAAGAAGTCAAGGAAGATGAAGAACTCAATTAAGGTCAACAATCCTTACTCGAGGGTTCAATGGTCAAATTTCTAAAGCTGATAACTGTTTGATGGGTACTAACCAGCATCATTTCAACACCTTCGTCTGCAGTGTCCATGATTTCATAGTGTTGCCTCTGCTATTAGTAAAGTACTATTAGTGAATGCTTTTCATATACAGTTAGGTAGTTTGATTCTGGATGACAATTTGCCATTTCTGATTTTGGGAGGATGAGGTTGGCAATAATCGATTGTCTTCCTTATCGTGTGGTCATCCACGACATGCCTAGGACAGACAGCTTCATCTGTGTATGAATTACCGACCCATCACTTCTGGCCATTTTGGCTCGCTACTTCTGCTGTACTTTTAGTCTAACACTACTGTGTGATAAGTAAAGCGTGCTCTGGTGCACTACATGTGACGAGATGGCCGAGTGGTTAAGGCGATGGACTGCTAATCCATTGTGCTCTGCACGCGTGGGTTCGAATCCCATTCTCGTCGAGCTTCATACCTTTAGCTTGTTTGCTTGGTGTTTCTCCAATGTCACGAGTGCTCTTGGCAGTATCTGTCTACTTCAAGTGCTGACTGCACCCTGGGAGTACTTCAGTGTCAATCGGCAGAGAGCATACTTCGTCTTGTAAGGTGCTTCCTGGAATTCAATCCTGGCTCACTGCAACTGCGAATTAGAGTAAGAAGTCAAGGAAGATGAAGAACTCAATTAAGGTCAACAATCCTTACTCGAGGGTTCAATGGTCAAATTTCTAAAGCTGATAACTGTTTGATGGGTACTAACCAGCATCATTTCAACACCTTCGTCTGCAGTGTCCATGATTTCATAGTGTTGCCTCTGCTATTAGTAAAGTACTATTAGTGAATGCTTTTCATGTACAGTTAGGTAGTTTGATTCTGGATGACAATTTGCCATTTCTGATTTTGGGAGGATGAGGTTGGCAATAATCGATTGTCTTCCTTATCGTGTGGTCATCCACGACATGCCTAGGACAGACAGCTTCATCTGTGTATGAATTACCGACCCATCACTTCTGGCCATTTTGGCTCGCTACTTCTGCTGTACTTTTAGTCTAACACTACTGTCTGATAAGTAAAGCGTGCTCTGGTGCACTACATGTGACGAGATGGCCGAGTGGTTAAGGCGATGGACTGCTAATCCATTGTGCTCTGCACGCGTGGGTTCGAATCCCATTCTCGTCGAGCTTCATACCTTTAGCTTGTTTGCTTGGTGTTTCTCCAATGTCACGAGTGCTCTTGGCAGTATCTGTCTACTTCAAGTGCTGACTGCACCCTGGGAGTACTTCAGTGTCAATCGGCAGAGAGCATACTTCGTCTTGTAAGGTGCTTCCTGGAATTCAATCCTGGCTCACTGCAACTGCGAATTAGAGTAAGAAGTCAAGGAAGATGAAGAACTCAATTAAGGTCAACAATCCTTACTCGAGGGTTCAATGGTCAAATTTCTAAAGCTGATAACTGTTTGATGGGTACTAACCAGCATCATTTCAACACCTTCGTCTGCAGTGTCCATGATTTTATAGTGTTGCCTCTGCTATTAGTAAAGTACTATTAGTGAATGCTTTTCATATACAGTTAGGTAGTTTGATTCTGGATGACAATTTGCCATTTCTGATTTTGGGAGGATGAGGTTGGCAATAATCGATTGTCTTCCTTATCGTGTGGTCATCCACGACATGCCTAGGACAGACAGCTTCATCTGTGTATGAATTACCGACCCATCACTTCTGGCCATTTTGGCTCGCTACTTCTGCTGTACTTTTAGTCTAACACTACTGTCTGATAAGTAAAGCGTGCTCTGGTGCACTACATGTGACGAGATGGCCGAGTGGTTAAGGCGATGGACTGCTAATCCATTGTGCTCTGCACGCGTGGGTTCGAATCCCATTCTCGTCGAGCTTCATACCTTTAGCTTGTTTGCTTGGTGTTTCTCCAATGTCACGAGTGCTCTTGGCAGTATCTGTCTACTTCAAGTGCTGACTGCACCCTGGGAGTACTTCAGTGTCAATCGGCAGAGAGCATACTTCGTCTTGTAAGGTGCTTCCTGGAATTCAATCCTGGCTCACTGCAACTGCGAATTAGAGTAAGAAGTCAAGGAAGATGAAGAACTCAATTAAGGTCAACAATCCTTACTCGAGGGTTCAATGGTCAAATTTCTAAAGCTGATAACTGTTTGATGGGTACTAACCAGCATCATTTCAACACCTTCGTCTGCAGTGTCCATGATTTCATAGTGTTGCCTCTGCTATTAGTAAAGTACTATTAGTGAATGCTTTTCATATACAGTTAGGTAGTTTGATTCTGGATGACAATTTGCCATTTCTGATTTTGGGAGGATGAGGTTGGCAATAATCGATTGTCTTCCTTATCGTGTGGTCATCCACGACATGCCTAGGACAGACAGCTTCATCTGTGTATGAATTACCGACCCATCACTTCTGGCCATTTTGGCTCGCTACTTCTGCTGTACTTTTAGTCTAACACTACTGTCTGATAAGTAAAGCGTGCTCTGGTGCACTACATGTGACGAGATGGCCGAGTGGTTAAGGCGATGGACTGCTAATCCATTGTGCTCTGCACGCGTGGGTTCGAATCCCATTCTCGTCGAGCTTCATACCTTTAGCTTGTTTGCTTGGTGTTTCTCCAATGTCACGAGTGCTCTTGGCAGTATCTGTCTACTTCAAGTGCTGACTGCACCCTGGGAGTACTTCAGTGTCAATCGGCAGAGAGCATACTTCGTCTTGTAAGGTGCTTCCTGGAATTCAATCCTGGCTCACTGCAACTGTGAATTAGAGTAAGAAGTCGATGAAGAACTCAATTAAGGTCAACAAATCTTACTCGAGGGTTCAATGGTCAAATTTCTAAAGCTGATAACTGTTTGATGGGTACTAACCAGCATCATTTCAACACCTTCGTCTGCAGTGTCCATGATTTCATAGTGTTGCCTCTGCTATTAGTAAAGTACTATTAGTGAATGCTTTTCATATACAGGTAGGTAGTTTGATTCTGGATGACAATTTGCCATTTCTGATTTTGGGAGGATGAGGTTGGCAATAATCGATTGTCTTCCTTATCGTGTGGTCATCCACGACATGCCTAGGACAGACAGCTTCATCTGTGTATGAATTACCGACCCATCACTTCTGGCCATTTTGGCTCGCTACTTCTGCTGTACTTTTAGTCTAACACTACTGTCTGATAAGTAAAGCGTGCTCTGGTGCACTACATGTGACGAGATGGCCGAGTGGTTAAGGCGATGGACTGCTAATCCATTGTGCTCTGCACGCGTGGGTTCGAATCCCATTCTCGTCGAGCTTCATACCTTTAGCTTGTTTGCTTGGTGTTTCTCCAATGTCACGAGTGCTCTTGGCAGTATCTGTCTACTTCAAGTGCTGACTGCACCCTGGGAGTACTTCAGTGTCAATCGGCAGAGAGCATACTTCGTCTTGTAAGGTGCTTCCTGGAATTCAATCCTGGCTCACTGCAACTGCGAATTAGAGTAAGAAGTCAAGGAAGATGAAGAACTCAATTAAGGTCAACAATCCTTACTCGAGGGTTCAATGGTCAAATTTCTAAAGCTGATAACTGTTTGATGGGTACTAACCAGCATCATTTCAACAGCTTCGTCTGCAGTGTCCATGATTTCATAGTGTTGCCTCTGCTATTAGTAAAGTACTATTAGTGAATGCTTTTCATATACAGTTAGGTAGTTTGATTCTGGATGACAATTTGCCATTTCTGATTTTGGGAGGATGAGGTTGGCAATAATCGATTGTCTTCCTTATCGTGTGGTCATCCACGACATGCCTAGGACAGACAGCTTCATCTGTGTATGAATTACCGACCCATCACTTCTGGCCATTTTGGCTCGCTACTTCTGCTGTACTTTTAGTCTAACACTACTGTCTGATAAGTAAAGCGTGCTCTGGTGCACTACATGTGACGAGATGGCCGAGTGGTTAAGGCGATGGACTGCTAATCCATTGTGCTC
This sequence comes from Brienomyrus brachyistius, assembly GCF_023856365.1. NCBI lineage: Eukaryota > Metazoa > Chordata > Actinopteri > Osteoglossiformes > Mormyridae > Brienomyrus > Brienomyrus brachyistius. The sequence continues at coordinate 4,330,911 of NC_064534.1, read as the reverse complement.
TGCACGCGTGGGTTCGAATCCCATTCTCGTCGAGCTTCATACCTTTAGCTTGTTTGCTTGGTGTTTCTCCAATGTCACGAGTGCTCTTGGCAGTATCTGTCTACTTCAAGTGCTGACTGCACCCTGGGAGTACTTCAGTGTCAATCGGCAGAGAGCATACTTCGTCTTGTAAGGTGCTTCCTGGAATTCAATCCTGGCTCACTGCAACTGCGAATTAGAGTAAGAAGTCAAGGAAGATGAAGAACTCAATTAAGGTCAACAATCCTTACTCGAGGGTTCAATGGTCAAATTTCTAAAGCTGATAACTGTTTGATGGGTACTAACCAGCATCATTTCAACACCTTCGTCTGCAGTGTCCATGATTTCATAGTGTTGCCTCTGCTATTAGTAAAGTACTATTAGTGAATGCTTTTCATATACAGTTAGGTAGTTTGATTCTGGATGACAATTTGCCATTTCTGATTTTGGGAGGATGAGGTTGGCAATAATCGATTGTCTTCCTTATCGTGTGGTCATCCACGACATGCCTAGGACAGACAGCTTCATCTGTGTATGAATTACCGACCCATCACTTCTGGCCATTTTGGCTCGCTACTTCTGCTGTACTTTTAGTCTAACACTACTGTCTGATAAGTAAAGCGTGCTCTGGTGCACTACATGTGACGAGATGGCCGAGTGGTTAAGGCGATGGACTGCTAATCCATTGTGCTCTGCACGCGTGGGTTCGAATCCCATTCTCGTCGAGCTTCATACCTTTAGCTTGTTTGCTTGGTGTTTCTCCAATGTCACGAGTGCTCTTGGCAGTATCTGTCTACTTCAAGTGCTGACTGCACCCTGGGAGTACTTCAGTGTCAATCGGCAGAGAGCATACTTCGTCTTGTAAGGTGCTTCCTGGAATTCAATCCTGGCTCACTGCAACTGCGAATTAGAGTAAGAAGTCAAGGAAGATGAAGAACTCAATTAAGGTCAACAATCCTTACTCGAGGGTTCAATGGTCAAATTTCTAAAGCTGATAACTGTTTGATGGGTACTAACCAGCATCATTTCAACACCTTCGTCTGCAGTGTCCATGATTTCATAGTGTTGCCTCTGCTATTAGTAAAGTACTATTAGTGAATGCTTTTCATATACAGTTAAGTAGTTTGATTCTGGATGACAATTTGCCATTTCTGATTTTGGGAGGATGAGGTTGGCAATAATCGATTGTCTTCCTTATCGTGTGGTCATCCACGACATGCCTAGGACAGACAGCTTCATCTGTGTATGAATTACCGACCCATCACTTCTGGCCATTTTGGCTCGCTACTTCTGCTGTACTTTTAGTCTAACACTACTGTCTGATAAGTAAAGCGTGCTCTGGTGCACTACATGTGACGAGATGGCCGAGTGGTTAAGGCGATGGACTGCTAATCCATTGTGCTCTGCACGCGTGGGTTCGAATCCCATTCTCGTCGAGCTTCATACCTTTAGCTTGTTTGCTTGGTGTTTCTCCAATGTCACGAGTGCTCTTGGCAGTATCTGTCTACTTCAAGTGCTGACTGCACCCTGGGAGTACTTCAGTGTCAATCGGCAGAGAGCATACTTCGTCTTGTAAGGTGCTTCCTGGAATTCAATCCTGGCTCACTGCAACTGTGAATTAGAGTAAGAAGTCAAGGAAGATGAAGAACTCAATTAAGGTCAACAATCCTTACTCGAGGGTTCAATGGTCAAATTTCTAAAGCTGATAACTGTTTGATGGGTACTAACAAGCATCATTTCAACAGCTTCGTCTGCAGTGTCCATGATTTCATAGTGTTGCCTCTGCTATTAGTAAAGTACTATTAGTGAATGCTTTTCATATACAGTTAGGTAGTTTGATTCTGGATGACAATTTGCCATTTCTGATTTTGGGAGGATGAGGTTGGCAATAATCGATTGTCTTCCTTATCGTGTGGTCATCCACGACATGCCTAGGACAGACAGCTTCATCTGTGTATGAATTACCGACCCATCACTTCTGGCCATTTTGGCTCGCTACTTCTGCTGTACTTTTAGTCTAACACTACTGTCTGATAAGTAAAGCGTGCTCTGGTGCACTACATGTGACGAGATGGCCGAGTGGTTAAGGCGATGGACTGCTAATCCATTGTGCTCTGCACGCGTGGGTTCGAATCCCATTCTCGTCGAGCTTCATACCTTTAGCTTGTTTGCTTGGTGTTTCTCCAATGTCACGAGTGCTCTTGGCAGTATCTGTCTACTTCAAGTGCTGACTGCACCCTGGGAGTACTTCAGTGTCAATCGGCAGAGAGCATACTTCGTCTTGTAAGGTGCTTCCTGGAATTCAATCCTGGCTCACTGCAACTGCGAATTAGAGTAAGAAGTCAAGGAAGATGAAGAACTCAATTAAGGTCAACAATCCTTACTCGAGGGTTCAATGGTCAAATTTCTAAAGCTGATAACTGTTTGATGGGTACTAACCAGCATCATTTCAACACCTTCGTCTGCAGTGTCCATGATTTCATAGTGTTGCCTCTGCTATTAGTAAAGTACTATTAGTGAATGCTTTTCATATACAGTTAGGTAGTTTGATTCTGGATGACAATTTGCCATTTCTGATTTTGGGAGGATGAGGTTGGCAATAATCGATTGTCTTCCTTATCGTGTGGTCATCCACGACATGCCTAGGACAGACAGCTTCATCTGTGTATGAATTACCGACCCATCACTTCTGGCCATTTTGGCTCGCTACTTCTGCTGTACTTTTAGTCTAACACTACTGTCTGATAAGTAAAGCGTGCTCTGGTGCACTACATGTGACGAGATGGCCGAGTGGTTAAGGCGATGGACTGCTAATCCATTGTGCTCTGCACGCGTGGGTTCGAATCCCATTCTCGTCGAGCTTCATACCTTTAGCTTGTTTGCTTGGTGTTTCTCCAATGTCACGAGTGCTCTTGGCAGTATCTGTCTACTTCAAGTGCTGACTGCACCCTGGGAGTACTTCAGTGTCAATCGGCAGAGAGCATACTTCGTCTTGTAAGGTGCTTCCTGGAATTCAATCCTGGCTCACTGCAACTGCGAATTAGAGTAAGAAGTCAAGGAAGATGAAGAACTCAATTAAGGTCAACAATCCTTACTCGAGGGTTCAATGGTCAAATTTCTAAAGCTGATAACTGTTTGATGGGTACTAACCAGCATCATTTCAACACCTTCGTCTGCAGTGTCCATGATTTCATAGTGTTGCCTCTGCTATTAGTAAAGTACTATTAGTGAATGCTTTTCATATACAGTTAGGTAGTTTGATTCTGGATGACAATTTGCCATTTCTGATTTTGGGAGGATGAGGTTGGCAATAATCGATTGTCTTCCTTATCGTGTGGTCATCCACGACATGCCTAGGACAGACAGCTTCATCTGTGTATGAATTACCGACCCATCACTTCTGGCCATTTTGGCTCGCTACTTCTGCTGTACTTTTAGTCTAACACTACTGTCTGATAAGTAAAGCGTGCTCTGGTGCACTACATGTGACGAGATGGCCGAGTGGTTAAGGCGATGGACTGCTAATCCATTGTGCTCTGCACGCGTGGGTTCGAATCCCATTCTCGTCGAGCTTCATACCTTTAGCTTGTTTGCTTGGTGTTTCTCCAATGTCACGAGTGCTCTTGGCAGTATCTGTCTACTTCAAGTGCTGACTGCACCCTGGGAGTACTTCAGTGTCAATCGGCAGAGAGCATACTTCGTCTTGTAAGGTGCTTCCTGGAATTCAATCCTGGCTCACTGCAACTGCGAATTAGAGTAAGAAGTCAAGGAAGATGAAGAACTCAATTAAGGTCAACAATCCTTACTCGAGGGTTCAATGGTCAAATTTCTAAAGCTGATAACTGTTTGATGGGTACTAACCAGCATCATTTCAACACCTTCGTCTGCAGTGTCCATGATTTCATAGTGTTGCCTCTGCTATTAGTAAAGTACTATTAGTGAATGCTTTTCATATACAGTTAGGTAGTTTGATTCTGGATGACAATTTGCCATTTCTGATTTTGGGAGGATGAGGTTGGCAATAATCGATTGTCTTCCTTATCGTGTGGTCATCCACGACATGCCTAGGACAGACAGCTTCATCTGTGTATGAATTACCGACCCATCACTTCTGGCCATTTTGGCTCGCTACTTCTGCTGTACTTTTAGTCTAACACTACTGTCTGATAAGTAAAGCGTGCTCTGGTGCACTACATGTGACGAGATGGCCGAGTGGTTAAGGCGATGGACTGCTAATCCATTGTGCTCTGCACGCGTGGGTTCGAATCCCATTCTCGTCGAGCTTCATACCTTTAGCTTGTTTGCTTGGTGTTTCTCCAATGTCACGAGTGCTCTTGGCAGTATCTGTCTACTTCAAGTGCTGACTTGCACCCTGGGAGTACTTCAGTGTCAATCGGCAGAGAGCATACTTCGTCTTGTAAGGTGCTTCCTGGAACTCAATCCTGGCTCACTGCAACTGTGAATTAGAGTAAGAAGTCAAGGAAGATGAAGAACTCAATTAAGGTCAACAATCCTTACTCGAGGGTTCAATGGTCAAATTTCTAAAGCTGATAACTGTTTGATGGGTACTAACCAGCATCATTTCAACACCTTCGTCTGCAGTGTCCATGATTTCATAGTGTTGCCTCTGCTATTAGTAAAGTACTATTAGTGAATGCTTTTCATATACAGTTAGGTAGTTTGATTCTGGATGACAATTTGCCATTTCTGATTTTGGGAGGATGAGGTTGGCAATAATCGATTGTCTTCCTTATCGTGTGGTCATCCACGACATGCCTAGGACAGACAGCTTCATCTGTGTATGAATTACCGACCCATCACTTCTGGCCATTTTGGCTCGCTACTTCTGCTGTACTTTTAGTCTAACACTACTGTCTGATAAGTAAAGCGTGCTCGGGTGCACTACATGTGACGAGATGGCCGAGTGGTTAAGGCGATGGACTGCTAATCCATTGTGCGCTGCACGCGTGGGTTCGAATCCCATTCTCGTCGAGCTTCATACCTTTAGCTTGTTTGCTTGGTGTTTCTCCAATGTCACGAGTGCTCTTGGCAGTATCTGTCTACTTCAAGTGCTGATTTGCATCCTGGGAGTACTTCAGTGTCAATCGGCAGAGAGCATACTTCGTCTTGTAAGGTGCTTCCTGGAATTCAATCCTGGCTCACTGCAACTGCGAATTAGAGTAAGAAGTCAAGGAAGATGAAGAACTCAATTAAGGTCAACAATCCTTACTCGAGGGTTCAATGGTCAAATTTCTAAAGCTGATAACTGTTTGATGGGTACTAACCAGCATCATTTCAACACCTTCGTCTGCAGTGTCCATGATTTCATAGTGTTGCCTCTGCTATTAGTAAAGTACTATTAGTGAATGCTTTTCATATACAGTTAGGTAGTTTGATTCTGGATGACAATTTGCCATTTCTGATTTTGGGAGGATGAGGTTGGCAATAATCGATTGTCTTCCTTATCGTGTGGTCATCCACGACATGCCTAGGACAGACAGCTTCATCTGTGTATGAATTACCGACCCATCACTTCTGGCCATTTTGGCTCGCTACTTCTGCTGTACTTTTAGTCTAACACTACTGTCTGATAAGTAAAGCGTGCTCTGGTGCATTACATGTGACGAGATGGCCGAGTGGTTAAGGCGATGGACTGCTAATCCATTGTGCTCTGCACGCGTGGGTTCGAATCCCATTCTCGTCGAGCTTCATACCTTTAGCTTGTTTGCTTGGTGTTTCTCCAATGTCACGAGTGCTCTTGGCAGTATCTGTCTACTTCAAGTGCTGACTGCACCCTGGGAGTACTTCAGTGTCAATCGGCAGAGAGCATACTTCGTCTTGTAAGGTGCTTCCTGGAATTCAATCCTGGCTCACTGCAACTGCGAATTAGAGTAAGAAGTCAAGGAAGATGAAGAACTCAATTAAGGTCAACAATCCTTACTCGAGGGTTCAATGGTCAAATTTCTAAAGCTGATAACTGTTTGATGGGTACTAACCAGCATCATTTCAACACCTTCGTCTGCAGTGTCCATGATTTCATAGTGTTGCCTCTGCTATTAGTAAAGTACTATTAGTGAATGCTTTTCATATACAGTTAGGTAGTTTGATTCTGGATGACAATTTGCCATTTCTGATTTTGGGAGGATGAGGTTGGCAATAATCGATTGTCTTCCTTATCGTGTGGTCATCCACGACATGCCTAGGACAGACAGCTTCATCTGTGTATGAATTACCGACCCATCACTTCTGGCCATTTTGGCTCGCTACTTCTGCTGTACTTTTAGTCTAACACTACTGTCTGATAAGTAAAGCGTGCTCTGGTGCACTACATGTGACGAGATGGCCGAGTGGTTAAGGCGATGGACTGCTAATCCATTGTGCTCTGCACGCGTGGGTTCGAATCCCATTCTCGTCGAGCTTCATACCTTTAGCTTGTTTGCTTGGTGTTTCTCCAATGTCACGAGTGCTCTTGGCAGTATCTGTCTACTTCAAGTGCTGACTGCACCCTGGGAGTACTTCAGTGTCAATCGGCAGAGAGCATACTTCGTCTTGTAAGGTGCTTCCTGGAATTCAATCCTGGCTCACTGCAACTGCGAATTAGAGTAAGAAGTCAAGGAAGATGAAGAACTCAATTAAGGTCAACAATCCTTACTCGAGGGTTCAATGGTCAAATTTCTAAAGCTGATAACTGTTTGATGGGTACTAACCAGCATCATTTCAACACCTTCGTCTGCAGTGTCCATGATTTCATAGTGTTGCCTCTGCTATTAGTAAAGTACTATTAGTGAATGCTTTTCATATACAGTTAGGTAGTTTGATTCTGGATGACAATTTGCCATTTCTGATTTTGGGAGGATGAGGTTGGCAATAATCGATTGTCTTCCTTATCGTGTGGTCATCCACGACATGCCTAGGACAGACAGCTTCATCTGTGTATGAATTACCGACCCATCACTTCTGGCCATTTTGGCTCGCTACTTCTGCTGTACTTTTAGTCTAACACTACTGTCTGATAAGTAAAGCGTGCTCTGGTGCACTACATGTGACGAGATGGCCGAGTGGTTAAGGCGATGGACTGCTAATCCATTGTGCTCTGCACGCGTGGGTTCGAATCCCATTCTCGTCGAGCTTCATACCTTTAGCTTGTTTGCTTGGTGTTTCTCCAATGTCACGAGTGCTCTTGGCAGTATCTGTCTACTTCAAGTGCTGACTTGCACCCTGGGAGTACTTCAGTGTCAATCGGCAGAGAGCATACTTCGTCTTATAAGGTGCTTCCTGGAACTCAATCCTGGCTCACTGCAACTGTGAATTAGAGTAAGAAGTCAAGGAAGATGAAGAACTCAATTAAGGTCAACAATCCTTACTCGAGGGTTCAATGGTCAAATTTCTAAAGCTGATAACTGTTTGATGGGTACTAACCAGCATCATTTCAACACCTTCGTCTGCAGTGTCCATGATTTCATAGTGTTGCCTCTGCTATTAGTAAAGTACTATTAGTGAATGCTTTTCATATACAGTTAGGTAGTTTGATTCTGGATGACAATTTGCCATTTCTGATTTTGGGAGGATGAGGTTGGCAATAATCGATTGTCTTCCTTATCGTGTGGTCATCCACGACATGCCTAGGACAGACAGCTTCATCTGTGTATGAATTACCGACCCATCACTTCTGGCCATTTTGGCTCGCTACTTCTGCTGTACTTTTAGTCTAACACTACTGTCTGATAAGTAAAGCGTGCTCTGGTGCACTACATGTGACGAGATGGCCGAGTGGTTAAGGCGATGGACTGCTAATCCATTGTGCTCTGCACGCGTGGGTTCGAATCCCATTCTCGTCGAGCTTCATACCTTTAGCTTGTTTGCTTGGTGTTTCTCCAATGTCACGAGTGCTCTTGGCAGTATCTGTCTACTTCAAGTGCTGACTTGCACCCTGGGAGTACTTCAGTGTCAATCGGCAGAGAGCATACTTCGTCTTGTAAGGTGCTTCCTGGAACTCAATCCTGGCTCACTGCAACTGTGAATTAGAGTAAGAAGTCAAGGAAGATGAAGAACTCAATTAAGGTCAACAATCCTTACTCGAGGGTTCAATGGTCAAATTTCTAAAGCTGATAACTGTTTGATGGGTACTAACCAGCATCATTTCAACACCTTCGTCTGCAGTGTCCATGATTTCATAGTGTTGCCTCTGCTATTAGTAAAGTACTATTAGTGAATGCTTTTCATATACAGTTAGGTAGTTTGATTCTGGATGACAATTTGCCATTTCTGATTTTGGGAGGATGAGGTTGGCAATAATCGATTGTCTTCCTTATCGTGTGGTCATCCACGACATGCCTAGGACAGACAGCTTCATCTGTGTATGAATTACCGACCCATCACTTCTGGCCATTTTGGCTCGCTACTTCTGCTGTACTTTTAGTCTAACACTACTGTCTGATAAGTAAAGCGTGCTCTGGTGCACTACATGTGACGAGATGGCCGAGTGGTTAAGGCGATGGACTGCTAATCCATTGTGCTCTGCACGCGTGGGTTCGAATCCCATTCTCGTCGAGCTTCATACCTTTAGCTTGTTTGCTTGGTGTTTCTCCAATGTCACGAGTGCTCTTGGCAGTATCTGTCTACTTCAAGTGCTGATTTGCATCCTGGGAGTACTTCAGTGTCAATCGGCAGAGAGCATACTTCGTCTTGTAAGGTGCTTCCTGGAATTCAATCCTGGCTCACTGCAACTGCGAATTAGAGTAAGAAGTCAAGGAAGATGAAGAACTCAATTAAGGTCAACAATCCTTACTCGAGGGTTCAATGGTCAAATTTCTAAAGCTGATAACTGTTTGATGGGTACTAACCAGCATCATTTCAACACCTTCGTCTGCAGTGTCCATGATTTCATAGTGTTGCCTCTGCTATTAGTAAAGTACTATTAGTGAATGCTTTTCATATACAGTTAGGTAGTTTGATTCTGGATGACAATTTGCCATTTCTGATTTTGGGAGGATGAGGTTGGCAATAATCGATTGTCTTCCTTATCGTGTGGTCATCCACGACATGCCTAGGACAGACAGCTTCATCTGTGTATGAATTACCGACCCATCACTTCTGGCCATTTTGGCTCGCTACTTCTGCTGTACTTTTAGTCTAACACTACTGTCTGATAAGTAAAGCGTGCTCTGGTGCACTACATGTGACGAGATGGCCGAGTGGTTAAGGCGATGGACTGCTAATCCATTGTGCTCTGCACGCGTGGGTTCGAATCCCATTCTCATCGAGCTTCATACCTTTAGCTTGTTTGCTTGGTGTTTCTCCAATGTCACGAGTGCTCTTGGCAGTATCTGTCTACTTCAAGTGCTGACTGCACCCTGGGAGTACTTCAGTGTCAATCGGCAGAGAGCATACTTCGTCTTGTAAGGTGCTTCCTGGAATTCAATCCTGGCTCACTGCAACTGTGAATTAGAGTAAGAAGTCAAGGAAGATGAAGAACTCAATTAAGGTCAACAATCCTTACTCGAGGGTTCAATGGTCAAATTTCTAAAGCTGATAACTGTTTGATGGGTACTAACCAGCATCATTTCAACACCTTCGTCTGCAGTGTCCATGATTTCATAGTGTTGCCTCTGCTATTAGTAAAGTACTATTAGTGAATGCTTTTCATATACAGTTAGGTAGTTTGATTCTGGATGACAATTTGCCATTTCTGATTTTGGGAGGATGAGGTTGGCAATAATCGATTGTCTTCCTTATCGTGTGGTCATCCACGACATGCCTAGGACAGACAGCTTCATCTGTGTATGAATTACCGACCCATCACTTCTGGCCATTTTGGCTCGCTACTTCTGCTGTACTTTTAGTCTAACACTACTGTCTGATAAGTAAAGCGTGCTCTGGTGCACTACATGTGACGAGATGGCCGAGTGGTTAAGGCGATGGACTGCTAATCCATTGTGCTCTGCACGCGTGGGTTCGAATCCCATTCTCGTCGAGCTTCATACCTTTAGCTTGTTTGCTTGGTGTTTCTCCAATGTCACGAGTGCTCTTGGCAGTATCTGTCTACTTCAAGTGCTGACTGCACCCTGGGAGTACTTCAGTGTCAATCGGCAGAGAGCATACTTCGTCTTGTAAGGTGCTTCCTGGAATTCAATCCTGGCTCACTGCAACTGCGAATTAGAGTAAGAAGTCAAGGAAGATGAAGAACTCAATTAAGGTCAACAATCCTTACTCGAGGGTTCAATGGTCAAATTTCTAAAGCTGATAACTGTTTGATGGGTACTAACCAGCATCATTTCAACACCTTCGTCTGCAGTGTCCATGATTTCATAGTGTTGCCTCTGCTATTAGTAAAGTACTATTAGTGAATGCTTTTCATATACAGTTAGGTAGTTTGATTCTGGATGACAATTTGCCATTTCTGATTTTGGGAGGATGAGGTTGGCAATAATCGATTGTCTTCCTTATCGTGTGGTCATCCACGACATGCCTAGGACAGACAGCTTCATCTGTGTATGAATTACCGACCCATCACTTCTGGCCATTTTGGCTCGCTACTTCTGCTGTACTTTTAGTCTAACACTACTGTCTGATAAGTAAAGCGTGCTCTGGTGCACTACATGTGACGAGATGGCCGAGTGGTTAAGGCGCTGGACTGCTAATCCATTGTGCTCTGCACGCGTGGGTTCGAATCCCATTCTCGTCGAGCTTCATACCTTTAGCTTGTTTGCTTGGTGTTTCTCCAATGTCACGAGTGCTCTTGGCAGTATCTGTCTACTTCAAGTGCTGACTGCACCCTGGGAGTACTTCAGTGTCAATCGGCAGAGAGCATACTTCGTCTTGTAAGGTGCTTCCTGGAATTCAATCCTGGCTCACTGCAACTGCGAATTAGAGTAAGAAGTCAAGGAAGATGAAGAACTCAATTAAGGTCAACAATCCTTACTCGAGGGTTCAATGGTCAAATTTCTAAAGCTGATAACTGTTTGATGGGTACTAACCAGCATCATTTCAACACCTTCGTCTGCAGTGTCCATGATTTCATAGTGTTGCCTCTGCTATTAGTAAAGTACTATTAGTGAATGCTTTTCATATACAGTTAGGTAGTTTGATTCTGGATGACAATTTGCCATTTCTGATTTTGGGAGGATGAGGTTGGCAATAATCGATTGTCTTCCTTATCGTGTGGTCATCCACGACATGCCTAGGACAGACAGCTTCATCTGTGTATGAATTACCGACCCATCACTTCTGGCCATTTTGGCTCGCTACTTCTGCTGTACTTTTAGTCTAACACTACTGTCTGATAAGTAAAGCGTGCTCTGGTGCACTACATGTGACGAGATGGCCGAGTGGTTAAGGCGATGGACTGCTAATCCATTGTGCTCTGCACGCGTGGGTTCGAATCCCATTCTCGTCGAGCTTCATACCTTTAGCTTGTTTGCTTGGTGTTTCTCCAATGTCACGAGTGCTCTTGGCAGTATCTGTCTACTTCAAGTGCTGACTTGCACCCTGGGAGTACTTCAGTGTCAATCGGCAGAGAGCATACTTCGTCTTATAAGGTGCTTCCTGGAACTCAATCCTGGCTCACTGCAACTGTGAATTAGAGTAAGAAGTCAAGGAAGATGAAGAACTCAATTAAGGTCAACAATCCTTACTCGAGGGTTCAATGGTCAAATTTCTAAAGCTGATAACTGTTTGATGGGTACTAACCAGCATCATTTCAACACCTTCGTCTGCAGTGTCCATGATTTCATAGTGTTGCCTCTGCTATTAGTAAAGTACTATTAGTGAATGCTTTTCATATACAGTTAGGTAGTTTGATTCTGGATGACAATTTGCCATTTCTGATTTTGGGAGGATGAGGTTGGCAATAATCGATTGTCTTCCTTATCGTGTGGTCATCCACGACATGCCTAGGACAGACAGCTTCATCTGTGTATGAATTACCGACCCATCACTTCTGGCCATTTTGGCTCGCTACTTCTGCTGTACTTTTAGTCTAACACTACTGTCTGATAAGTAAAGCGTGCTCTGGTGCACTACATGTGACGAGATGGCCGAGTGGTTAAGGCGATGGACTGCTAATCCATTGTGCTCTGCACGCGTGGGTTCGAATCCCATTCTCGTCGAGCTTCATACCTTTAGCTTGTTTGCTTGGTGTTTCTCCAATGTCACGAGTGCTCTTGGCAGTATCTGTCTACTTCAAGTGCTGACTTGCACCCTGGGAGTACTTCAGTGTCAATCGGCAGAGAGCATACTTCGTCTTGTAAGGTGCTTCCTGGAACTCAATCCTGGCTCACTGCAACTGTGAATTAGAGTAAGAAGTCAAGGAAGATGAAGAACTCAATTAAGGTCAACAATCCTTACTCGAGGGTTCAATGGTCAAATTTCTAAAGCTGATAACTGTTTGATGGGTACTAACCAGCATCATTTCAACACCTTCGTCTGCAGTGTCCATGATTTCATAGTGTTGCCTCTGCTATTAGTAAAGTACTATTAGTGAATGCTTTTCATATACAGTTAGGTAGTTTGATTCTGGATGACAATTTGCCATTTCTGATTTTGGGAGGATGAGGTTGGCAATAATCGATTGTCTTCCTTATCGTGTGGTCATCCACGACATGCCTAGGACAGACAGCTTCATCTGTGTATGAATTACCGACCCATCACTTCTGGCCATTTTGGCTCGCTACTTCTGCTGTACTTTTAGTCTAACACTACTGTCTGATAAGTAAAGCGTGCTCTGGTGCACTACATGTGACGAGATGGCCGAGTGGTTAAGGCGATGGACTGCTAATCCATTGTGCTCTGCACGCGTGGGTTCGAATCCCACTCTCGTCGAGCTTCATACCTTTAGCTTGTTTGCTTGGTGTTTCTCCAATGTCACGAGTGCTCTTGGCAGTATCTGTCTACTTCAAGTGCTGATTTGCATCCTGGGAGTACTTCAGTGTCAATCGGCAGAGAGCATACTTCGTCTTGTAAGGTGCTTCCTGGAATTCAATCCTGGCTCACTGCAACTGCGAATTAGAGTAAGAAGTCAAGGAAGATGAAGAACTCAATTAAGGTCAACAATCCTTACTCGAGGGTTCAATGGTCAAATTTCTAAAGCTGATAACTGTTTGATGGGTACTAACCAGCATCATTTCAACACCTTCGTCTGCAGTGTCCATGATTTCATAGTGTTGCCTCTGCTATTAGTAAAGTACTATTAGTGAATGCTTTTCATATACAGTTAGGTAGTTTGATTCTGGATGACAATTTGCCATTTCTGATTTTGGGAGGATGAGGTTGGCAATAATCGATTGTCTTCCTTATCGTGTGGTCATCCACGACATGCCTAGGACAGACAGCTTCATCTGTGTATGAATTACCGACCCATCACTTCTGGCCATTTTGGCTCGCTACTTCTGCTGTACTTTTAGTCTAACACTACTGTCTGATAAGTAAAGCGTGCTCTGGTGCACTACATGTGACGAGATGGCTGAGTGGTTAAGGCGATGGACTGCTAATCCATTGTGCTCTGCACGCGTGGGTTCGAATCCCATTCTCATCGAGCTTCATACCTTTAGCTTGTTTGCTTGGTGTTTCTCCAATGTCACGAGTGCTCTTGGCAGTATCTGTCTACTTCAAGTGCTGACTTGCACCCTGGGAGTACTTCAGTGTCAATCGGCAGAGAGCATACTTCGTCTTGTAAGGTGCTTCCTGGAACTCAATCCTGGCTCACTGCAACTGTGAATTAGAGTAAGAAGTCAAGGAAGATGAAGAACTCAATTAAGGTCAACAATCCTTACTCGAGGGTTCAATGGTCAAATTTCTAAAGCTGATAACTGTTTGATGGGTACTAACCAGCATCATTTCAACACCTTCGTCTGCAGTGTCCATGATTTCATAGTGTTGCCTCTGCTATTAGTAAAGTACTATTAGTGAATGCTTTTCATATACAGTTAGGTAGTTTGATTCTGGATGACAATTTGCCATTTCTGATTTTGGGAGGATGAGGTTGGCAATAATCGATTGTCTTCCTTATCGTGTGGTCATCCACGACATGCCTAGGACAGACAGCTTCATCTGTGTATGAATTACCGACCCATCACTTCTGGCCATTTTGGCTCGCTACTTCTGCTGTACTTTTAGTCTAACACTACTGTCTGATAAGTAAAGCGTGCTCTGGTGCACTACATGTGACGAGATGGCCGAGTGGTTAAGGCGATGGACTGCTAATCCATTGTGCTCTGCACGCGTGGGTTCGAATCCCATTCTCGTCGAGCTTCATACCTTTAGCTTGTTTGCTTGGTGTTTCTCCAATGTCACGAGTGCTCTTGGCAGTATCTGTCTACTTCAAGTGCTGATTTGCATCCTGGGAGTACTTCAGTGTCAATCGGCAGAGAGCATACTTCGTCTTGTAAGGTGCTTCCTGGAATTCAATCCTGGCTCACTGCAACTGCGAATTAGAGTAAGAAGTCAAGGAAGATGAAGAACTCAATTAAGGTCAACAATCCTTACTCGAGGGTTCAATGGTCAAATTTCTAAAGCTGATAACTGTTTGATGGGTACTAACCAGCATCATTTCAACACCTTCGTCTGCAGTGTCCATGATTTCATAGTGTTGCCTCTGCTATTAGTAAAGTACTATTAGTGAATGCTTTTCATATACAGTTAGGTAGTTTGATTCTGGATGACAATTTGCCATTTCTGATTTTGGGAGGATGAGGTTGGCAATAATCGATTGTCTTCCTTATCGTGTGGTCATCCACGACACGCCTAGGACAGACAGCTTCATCTGTGTATGAATTACCGACCCATCACTTCTGGCCATTTTGGCTCGCTACTTCTGCTGTACTTTTAGTCTAACACTACTGTCTGATAAGTAAAGCGTGCTCTGGTGCACAACATGTGACGAGATGGCCGAGTGGTTAAGGCGATGGACTGCTAATCCATTGTGCTCTGCACGCGTGGGTTCGAATCCCATTCTCATCGAGCTTCATACCTTTAGCTTGTTTGCTTGGTGTTTCTCCAATGTCACGAGTGCTCTTGGCAGTATCTGTCTACTTCAAGTGCTGACTGCACCCTGGGAGTACTTCAGTGTCAATCGGCAGAGAGCATACTTCGTCTTGTAAGGTGCTTCCTGGAATTCAATCCTGGCTCACTGCAACTGTGAATTAGAGTAAGAAGTCAAGGAAGATGAAGAACTCAATTAAGGTCAACAATCCTTACTCGAGGGTTCAATGGTCAAATTTCTAAAGCTGATAACTGTTTGATGGGTACTAACCAGCATCATTTCAACACCTTCGTCTGCAGTGTCCATGATTTCATAGTGTTGCCTCTGCTATTAGTAAAGTACTATTAGTGAATGCTTTTCATATACAGTTAGGTAGTTTGATTCTGGATGACAATTTGCCATTTCTGATTTTGGGAGGATGAGGTTGGCAATAATCGATTGTCTTCCTTATCGTGTGGTCATCCACGACATGCCTAGGACAGACAGCTTCATCTGTGTATGAATTACCGACCCATCACTTCTGGCCATTTTGGCTCGCTACTTCTGCTGTACTTTTAGTCTAACACTACTGTCTGATAAGTAAAGCGTGCTCTGGTGCACTACATGTGACGAGATGGCCGAGTGGTTAAGGCGATGGACTGCTAATCCATTGTGCTCTGCACGCGTGGGTTCGAATCCCATTCTCGTCGAGCTTCATACCTTTAGCTTGTTTGCTTGGTGTTTCTCCAATGTCACGAGTGCTCTTGGCAGTATCTGTCTACTTCAAGTGCTGACTGCACCCTGGGAGTACTTCAGTGTCAATCGGCAGAGAGCATACTTCGTCTTGTAAGGTGCTTCCTGGAATTCAATCCTGGCTCACTGCAACTGCGAATTAGAGTAAGAAGTCAAGGAAGATGAAGAACTCAATTAAGGTCAACAATCCTTACTCGAGGGTTCAATGGTCAAATTTCTAAAGCTGATAACTGTTTGATGGGTACTAACCAGCATCATTTCAACACCTTCGTCTGCAGTGTCCATGATTTCATAGTGTTGCCTCTGCTATTAGTAAAGTACTATTAGTGAATGCTTTTCATATACAGTTAGGTAGTTTGATTCTGGATGACAATTTGCCATTTCTGATTTTGGGAGGATGAGGTTGGCAATAATCGATTGTCTTCCTTATCGTGTGGTCATCCACGACATGCCTAGGACAGACAGCTTCATCTGTGTATGAATTACCGACCCATCACTTCTGGCCATTTTGGCTCGCTACTTCTGCTGTACTTTTAGTCTAACACTACTGTCTGATAAGTAAAGCGTGCTCTGGTGCACTACATGTGACGAGATGGCCGAGTGGTTAAGGCGCTGGACTGCTAATCCATTGTGCTCTGCACGCGTGGGTTCGAATCCCATTCTCGTCGAGCTTCATACCTTTAGCTTGTTTGCTTGGTGTTTCTCCAATGTCACGAGTGCTCTTGGCAGTATCTGTCTACTTCAAGTGCTGACTGCACCCTGGGAGTACTTCAGTGTCAATCGGCAGAGAGCATACTTCGTCTTGTAAGGTGCTTCCTGGAATTCAATCCTGGCTCACTGCAACTGCGAATTAGAGTAAGAAGTCAAGGAAGATGAAGAACTCAATTAAGGTCAACAATCCTTACTCGAGGGTTCAATGGTCAAATTTCTAAAGCTGATAACTGTTTGATGGGTACTAACCAGCATCATTTCAACACCTTCGTCTGCAGTGTCCATGATTTCATAGTGTTGCCTCTGCTATTAGTAAAGTACTATTAGTGAATGCTTTTCATATACAGTTAGGTAGTTTGATTCTGGATGACAATTTGCCATTTCTGATTTTGGGAGGATGAGGTTGGCAATAATCGATTGTCTTCCTTATCGTGTGGTCATCCACGACATGCCTAGGACAGACAGCTTCATCTGTGTATGAATTACCGACCCATCACTTCTGGCCATTTTGGCTCGCTACTTCTGCTGTACTTTTAGTCTAACACTACTGTCTGATAAGTAAAGCGTGCTCTGGTGCACTACATGTGACGAGATGGCCGAGTGGTTAAGGCGATGGACTGCTAATCCGTTGTACATATTAGAATAAAGCAATAAATCTATGAATGTGTCTTCACATAATATGCACCATTACAGTATTCTGTAGGCCATCTGACACTTATGCTATTGTCCAAAAGGCCCTTTGTGGGTGGCTGGCAACTCCATACAAGACAGCAAACTAACAGTACATACATGTTGGCTACCATCAATCAAATGTTTAGTATATTAAACCACTAGCCCAAACTATGCCAAATACCTCAACAAGTATGGTTGGATAAGCTTAAAATTTGAGACTTTTTGCTCAGTGTTTGGTGTGACCCCTGGGGTTAGGCGTGATCCAAACAATACCTGAAGCTGTCAGGTTGAGATTGCATCCCTGTCTGTCCTTCAGTGATCGTGTGTCTCTTTCTCTGTGGGTTATTATTCCACAACCCCTCACCAGGCTGAACGCTGGCTCCAGAACTAGGTATAGGGCCTGCCGGACCACTTGGATCAGCAGCAACCGCAGCCTCCAGAGCTACATTTAATTACTGAAGACCTCTCGTGTATAATGTAACCCACCCCACCACCCCTCTAAATATGTTACTAGAATTTCCCATTGGAACCTTCCCGAGGGATTAATAAAGTTCTATCTATCTATCTATGTGGTATAAAGTCTCTACCCTCTTTTAAACTGGCACTGTTAAAGTATTATTGAAACGTATGTATATTTTATAGAGTTTGGTTACACTACAGTGAAGTCAGATGTAAAAACCTCCCGGGTTTGATGTTTCAATTATTTAGGTTCTAGAAGTTCTCCCTTTTGTCACAATCAAAACTGTATGATTGTCCCTCACAGGAAAATTAAATTGATTACACCACTTCTGTTTAAATTTGCCTGGCTTTTTCCAAATGATGCAAACTCGTTTTTGTCCCCTGTGGTAAGCAACGGTAAGGCTGTAAAACTATCAAACATGCTCCGGTAAGAGGCAATGGAGATAAAGATTGTGAGAAAAGAAGGTTAAACCCATAAATCTGACTAAACGTGGTGTTGCACCTTCCACTTATCCAGTCCCGATTAACATATACAGTGCAAATTAGACTGTACACTCCGGGCGTAAATGACACTAAATTACGTTAATTATAAAGCTTAATGCGGAAATTAGAAAAGGGTAAAATCCGGACACTAAAACTGCAGAGAACCATGTGGAAAGTGATTTGAAATCGGTTTCCGTCCTTTACCGGAAGCGGAAGTTCATGGTAATTCTGGTTCCGGTTGAGTGCAGGCTGTATGCGGCGTTTTCATTTTCTACAGAAGTGTATGAAACTGAGGGCTTTCATCGCTAAAGATGCCTGCTGAAAGTCTGCGCTGGAGCACCCTGGAAGCCTTGAAGAACTCCCCCAAAGGGAGACTCAAGTACAGTCCTGACTGGCTTGATAAGGGCGAGGTAACTATTAGCATGGTTGCTGTTTGCTACTTAGCCATACCATCAGTTATGTTTGGGTTTTTTAAAAGAGGTTATTCAAATAACCTACTTCTGAGCTCTTACGGAAGCGGGTTGGTGTAGTACTGCAATAGTTATTCTCCTGAGGTTTCAACTTGCTTCATCTCTAGTTTTTTCCCTCGATATGTTACCTGACAATGGTGTTTCACTTTAAGTTATTTAGAACGAAATCTGGCAGATTTTTTTCCATTGCTGCCTAAACTGTCTTGTGATGTCAAATGTAGAGATCGTATGTTCGTTTTTGAAACGTGGTTTGTAATAACTTAGTTCGAAAATATGAAAACACATGATAGCCATCACGAACAAGCCGAATATATCAGTTTTTTACTAGTCAGTGTCGTTCCCGAATACGTTACTTGAGAAGTATGTCCATCATCTTAAATTACTATAATTCTTTTTAAAATATACTAATATCAGGCAAATGTCAGAATTAGCAGCGTTGGATTTAGCGTGTGCGTCCTGCCAAGGACATGTTGATGTCCCTAACAGTGTCCTGTCATGTGCTGCATAACTAGGTTACTGATCTGTTTGCTGTTAAATTAAGTTAGCGGGATTCGCCACTTTGGACACAAGCGATAAGCACTGAAGTCGCGATGAAAGAAGGGACAGATTATATAGCAGCCACAACATCTTTTGAAGGAGGAGATACTGTAATTAAGATTTTGCTGTGGCGGTACATTTCGCAGATTAAAGTTATCATTTTTATTTCTGTTCACGAATTATTGTCTCTTATTTAGTCTCCGGTTTCGTTTGTGTTAGTTTGCAGTGACGACACTGGTTCCAACGTGCACGAGCGCACGCACGGCGCCGTCAATAAACGCAGCATAAACCCAGATTTTAGCATAAATATTTTCATAAACACTTATGCAATGGAGATTGTGATGTAGCAGACATACAAATTTGACTTTGGTAACGAGTGTATTTATCAGCTACAAAGACAAGATATATGAAAAAGCTCACTGCACTAATGGTAATTTAATAAACATGAATAAGCAACACAGTGGTTTTGCCTATTCAGGCGATCTAGAATCTTTTTCTTTTGTGATAATTTGAACTACATCCATAATTAAATAGTGATATTAAAGGAAACCATTTGTTATGCAGTTGTGCAAATGGAATATTGATGTTAAGTGTCCATTTTCAATAGAAGTGCATTTATACCTTTCGATGCAGTGGGTAAAGAGGAGCGACTGTAGTGCTCAGTTTTGCGTTTCATCGTGTTCTGCATCACTCTCCTTCACAGGACATTCTGTCGGGGTGCAGCATGCCCCCCAGCCTCCCTGCCATCTCCGGCCTCATTTTGACCAGACTCAGCCCCCAGTCCCTGCAGAAACCCTGCTCCCTGGGATCCCCTCAGCATGTCCGCAGCCCAGGCATTTCTGCCGGTGCTCCCACCTCTGTCTCCTCCCCCACCAGCCCCAGGCTGTCGGCCGCAAGCCCTCTCTCCCCCCTCGCCCGCTTACTGCGACCTCCCTCCAACGCAGAGGAGGAAGAAGAGCGGGTGATTTGAAATAAACTATTGTTCATGTTAGCTTTGTGTTTATATCAGTGCTGTTCTATTTGTGTTCAGGGTAATGAATCTGGACAGGTGCTCTTTCAGCACTTTTGTGGCTGCAATCTAGTGCATTAAGTCTGCTTTAAATGGTAAAGTGTCAGCTTCTGTCTGTTGTTGCTCTTTTTTAGCTGACTGGGCAATTGGTGCTTGAATTTTCTGCGTTTCGAGGGTGGGCGGGAGGGCAGTGTGCTCTCGAGCATCAACTCACTCCTCCTCCGGACTCCCTGCAGGAGGCAAGCGATGGCGAACCTGAGGTCAGCCCTGTTGCGAGTCCGACTCCTCCCCCAGCCATCTCCCTGCTGTCTCCTCAGCTGACTCACATGGCAGGAGGCATCCGCATCTGCGAGGAGCAGCACCGCGCCAAAGCCAAGGTCAGGCCAGCCACACTCCTCAAATGATTAAGCCCCTAGGTTCCTGCATCTATAAGGATGCTACCCAAGTGAAAAGATCTCCTCTGATATCCAGACGCCCGTGTTTCTGTGCATTTATGACAGTGAATGGAAACCGTAGAGCCGCTTATTTACTCTTCACGCAGTGTACATCATTATATACTACGTGCAATTATTATTTGTTTTTTTTTACTGTGTGCTAATTCCTCCTAGCACGCATGAGTATCGCATGTTATATGCTAGCGAGTATCAAATGCTAGCAGATTTAGCATTCGCTGGCATAACTTTTGCTTTATGTTCACTTATATTCCGTTCAGATGTTCTATATTACTTTTAATAAGTCTTTGGAAGTTTTCAGGTTCCGAGTTTTTGGGGATGCATCATGCAGTGCGATACAGCTAATAATGAAAAATGTATAAAATATACATTTTTTTTTCTTCTGATATTCTATGCGCGGAGCACTCGTATATCTGTGCATTTCGACCAATCTGATGGTGGTGATGCAACCAGCTCAGCTTAGTCATGCTTTCAGCTCTACTCATAAGTGGTACCGTGTCGGTATGGGTCAAATATGACTCGGTTCTTGGTGGCCGTGGAAAAGCACCAGTAGAGGCATTATGTGGCCGGTTTTTGGCATCCTATCTCGCCCCCTACAGGCCGAGCTGAGGCAGAGGCAAGAGCTCCAGGAGAAGCTGGTGGCAGCGGTGGCCAGTCGTGAGCTGGAGCAGCTTAAGCGATATGAGGAGTTAATGGAGCTGAAACAGAGACAGGAGTACCAGAGCATGCGGGACATGATGGAAAAGGAGTGCGTGCCACCGTCGGTCACGTGACCAGCCGCCCTGCTGGGCCACCTCTCATGGGCATCCTCCCGTCTCTTTCCAGGGCCCAGGAAAGTATTGGGCGCCAGGAGAAGCTGAAGGAGGAGCAGAGACACCGAACGAAGGTACCATTCTGGGTGCCTGGGGAGTTTGCCGTGTGCGTGGGCTTAATCATCCTCAAATGAAAGACTCGCTGTTTCCACTTAATTTGTCCGCTCTGCCTTGTTTTGTGTTTTTGTTCTTTGACACTTAACAAAATTAACCTTGTAGAATAATCTTTTCCTTTGGAGAGAACTGAACCAAGCAAAAGGTCATTTGAGTAACTCAAAAAAACGGTTATCTTCAAATAAACATTACAATACATCCCAGCAGGATTTTCTTGTAGGGATGAGCTGATCCACATTTTTTGAGTTCCATCCAATTCCGATATACAACTGCTGATACAGTTTCTGACGTGTGACCTCTTTTTACTTTAATATTTTAAGATGCATGTACATATACAGTACTGTGCAAACGTCTTAGGCAGGCAAAGAAAATGTTTTATCATCAGTATAATTATATTATCCCTGTCAATGTGTGTCAGCTTAGCCATTTCAGAACCTCTGCTAAAATCATCCTAGTATTTGCAGCGACCGTCCAGTGCAGCCATGTATTGTTTGACTTGGCCACTAGCACACCTCATACAGCTATTCAGTCTGTCACTGAATTTTTAAACCAATATATTTAATTATTTAATTGAGCTGTTGGTGAAATTTAACAAAATCGTGGAACGGCTGAGGTGCCCCTGAGGAGAACTTTGGGAACTGAAGCGGTGTTCATCTAGCCATCCAACTAGATATCAATAATTTTTTAGAAAACAGAAGAAATTATTACTATTTTTTATTGTGTTACTCTTAATTTGCACATGTTCTAATGTTAAATTGTGTTTTTGTTCTAAGCCAAAGTACACTTGCTACCCAGATAAACAGCTTTAAACATTTCTTTGGACTGCCTAAGACTTTTGCACAGTACTGTATATACTTATATAAAATGTAAATTATATAATAATAAATATATAATCTTATTAATATTTTGAAACTAGTAAATACAAATGAAAAAGTGCATGCCGATCTCTTTGATTGGGATACTGGAACCATACATAACATACTGTTCCACCTCATTTGTACACCTTGTTTTAAGGGTTTTTGAGGCATTTGGAGTTAAGTTTGAGTGTTTTCCTAGAGAGGATACGCAAGTGGCGAATGCTCAAAGTGCCCCGTAGTTTCTCTCCCACTGGCAACACTTCCTGTATCACAAGCTGCAGCGAGTGCGCAGATCAGCCCAAGCCAGCGGCTCCCAAATCATCCACTGCTTTTTTCATAACACTCCTGTTGTCTCACACAATTGCAGGGATTTTCCACTAAACATAACTCCTACCTCTCAAAACTTTGTTTTTACAAAGTTTGCATATCGCTGTGCTGCTAGTTGTTAAAAGTGTAAAATACTTCCAGAGCATCACCTTCTTATCTGATATTTTTACACTCCTCCTACTGCAAAGGGTATGTGCATGACATCAGAGCAGGATTCAGCCACTGACAGGGAGAAAATCTCATTGCCACAAACATTGTTTTGATAAGAAAGAGGAGCTATTTTATTATTTTTTTTTACAGACTCCCAAACTAAATAAGTATTGGACATGGATCTGTCACTTATGGTCGATGCCCGATTCGTTAAATAGGTCTGGATCGGTGCCGCTCTAGGTTTCAGTATCTGAAAGACTAGAATTGCTTCCTGATGAAGGCCGTGCTCTCCTTCACTG
The DNA here is from genome assembly GCF_023856365.1 of Brienomyrus brachyistius. Lineage (NCBI taxonomy): Eukaryota > Metazoa > Chordata > Actinopteri > Osteoglossiformes > Mormyridae > Brienomyrus > Brienomyrus brachyistius. Next base: position 4,307,832 of record NC_064534.1, on the reverse strand, counting down.
CCACCCACCAGATCCTTAACCTCCGCCTGCGCGAGGTGGAGCAGCAGCGCCTGCGGGAGGCGGAGCTCGAGCGCCAGCGGCTGGCCGAGGGCCGAGAGAGGTTGCGCGCTCTCAATGCCGTCCAGGAGGAGGTGCTGCAGCTCAACCAGCTGCTGGAGACCTCCACGCCCGACCAGGCCAACCATGTTCTAGACATGACGTCCTACAGCACCCGCGCCAATCAACTCTGCTCACAGGTGTCAGAGGTGGTGCGCACCACAGCGGAGGTAGGTCTGCCTTCACATAATGTACTAAAGATGAGAAAATGAATGAATGTCATCTAGCAGGTGCTTTTGTCCAAAGCGCCATACATTTCTTGGAGAATGCAGGGTCAGCCAAAGGTTATGGGTCTTACTCAAGGGCCCGCTGGTGAAATCAGTCGTCCACAGGATTTGAACTGGCAACTTTCTAATCACGCGCAACAGCGTCCTAAACTGTTGAGCCATGCATACGTTTCAGGTTATGTTTCATATTTCTTAACCTTAATAGCTGCAAGTCCTATGTATATACTTATAATATTAAAGTACTGTGTCCTTGGTTACGGTATAATACCTTGCCAAGAACGTGGAACCATTCGGTATCCTTGCACATCTGCCAGACATTGATGATGGTAATTTGCCTTACTTTCTTGATAGAAGAGAATAAACTGACAAGCTAAATTTAATTCCTGCACCCTGGTCCCCATGTATGCAAACGTTACGAACAACGTAGTTTTAAGAAGGCTTCCCAAGCCCTGTGGCCACAGTGGAGACCTTCAAATTTCTGGGAGCAACCATCTCTCAAGACTTGAAGTGGGAGCCCAGCGTCAACTCTGTCCTCAAAAAGGCCCAGCTAAGGAAGTACGGTCTGCCATGGGAGCTGCTGAGCCAGTTCTGCACCGCAGACATTGAGTCTGTCCTTTGCTCATCAGTCGCAGTGTGGTTTGGAGCAACCACTCAACAGGATCATAGGAGACTGCAGCGAACAGTGAGGGCAGCGGGAAAAAATCGTCGGTGCCCCTCTGCCCTCCATCCAGGACTTGGAAACGGGCAGATAAAATCATTCTAGATCCGTCACACCCTGGACACAATCTTTTCCAGCTCCTCCCCCTTTGGCAGCCGCTACAGAACTCTGTTCGCAAAAACCACCAGACATAGGAGCAGCTTCTGCCCTCAGGCCATCACCCTCATAATAGCTAAGCTGTGTCACCTGCCTTCTGTCAATTTTCCCCCCTTAAACTCCGCACTCAGCCTCACACCTTATGCTTTGTACAGTCGGTTTACCCATGTGTGTGCATTTCAAATTATATTTCTTGTATAATGTAACTTATTGTTTATATAGTGTCATTTATTGTCTGTGTACTAGGGAGTCTCAAGCAGCCGGAAGCAAATTGCTTGTGTGCCCCAGCACACTTGGTCAATAAAGCTGAGTCTGATTCTTCGGGAAACCCGCCCCTGATCAGTGCCTGTAATACCTGCATTCCCCATCAGGGCAACTTCCCCAGCGTGGAGGACATGATCGTGGCTGAGCGGGCTCTCCAGGACATGAGGCTGCTGATCCGGGCCATGCAGGAGGAGGCCGCCCAGGCACGGGAGAGGAGGCGGCAGGAGGAAGAGGAGGAGGCCCGCAGGAAGCAGGCAGAGCTGCAGGCAAAGCAGGAGGAGCAGAAGAAGAGCGCGGAACGGTCTGCCAAGGAGAAGATCAGGAAGCAAGGTGAGGATGAGCTGGAGTAAGAGGGGATGATGGGGTGGATTTGATAAGGAGAAGTAGGGGACGTAGTGGTTTAAGTGAGGAGGAGGAGGAGCAGGAGAGACTGGTGGTTTTGGGGAGGAGGAGAGACTGGTGGTTTTAGTGAGGAGGAGGAGGAGCAGGAGAGACTGGTGGTTTTGGTGAGCAGGAGAGAGTGGGAGGGGACATTGTGGTGTTTGCTTTTTTTAATGGTATTGGGTCAGCCAATAACAGTGGGTCCCCAGAACTGGAGTTGAGAATCACAGTTTTCTTTATTTTTGTGTAATAAAGAGGTCTTGCCAAAATGCACCCACACTGGCCCCCCGTGGATCAGGTTCCCCACTCCTGGTGCAGAGCCAGTACTGGTTGTCTGTTAAATCGAGAATGTGGAGAAAAGACTGAAGTGGAACAAAGGGGTGAATGTTGATCAGGGCTGAGAGCCCGCCGGAGGCGGCCGGTCCGGTTCTAACCCGTGCCTGGCGCTCACTCTGACAGGGCTGCAGACCAAGGCTGAGGACAGCACCCTCAAATGGCACCAGCAGCTACAGGACTTCGCTGACAAGTGTGCACTGTCATTTGACGAGCTGAACAACACAAAGGACCTTCAGGTTTGCCACGAGGCTCGGTGCTGTACGCCTGTCCCACGGTGGAGGGCAGGGGGTGTGGCTTTTCAGCTGTGTCTGCCATTTGTATGATGGTGCAGTGAGGGCACCTCTGAGGTGTTCTGTCCTGGTCTGGGTTCCTGCAGACTAAAAAACTGAAGATGGAGCTTCAGAAAGCTGCCACCATCCCAGTCAGCCAGATCTCCAGCATCTCAGGTGGGTGCCTTTCCTCCGGCATGGGATTTACCAGACTGAAATGTGAGATCAGCCTACTGTTCTCCTTTGGGGACATAAGTCACAGGTAAAAATAGAGATGCACTGATTACAATTTTTTTTTTTTGCCCAATTTTGATTTTTGACGAAAATCGGCTTTTCTTCAATGCAAAATTTTATTTTCATAAATTTAAATGTAACAATTTCTTTCCTCCAAACTACACGACGGCATCTTATCTCACTTAAGTGCTCTGTGACTGGAAAGAGGTACAAATAACAGTCGATGTCCTCCCAACTTTATCTGACATGTTTTACTTTATCAAACAGCAGGTGCAACAGATTAAGATGGCAAAACAAATGTTAGTTACTTATGTCATTTTCCAGTACGTTTAAATTCGCCATATAACACAACTTTATTAGTCTTAAAATATACAAGTCCTTACGTTACACACCACCAAATAAGACTGAAGTGTACTATACTCTTCTAAATAATAATAGGTGCAGGGTAATAATATTAATGCCAATATCACATGTTAAGCCCATACAATTCTTACATCACCAGTCACCATGAATAAAATCAGGCTTTTTCTTGCCTTCGTACGGTACGGACCATATAGTGCAGGGGGTTAAAGTTGTGGTAAAACATTTTTACTCTGTGTAGAACTTACCTTATCGGAAATACATGAGATTCATCGGCCTGTCTCCGGTCCAAGCCTAGCATGTTGAAACTCGGCTGATTCCAGTCCATAGCCAGTCGATCGGTGCATCTCTAGTAAAAAGGGGACATAAGTCTAAGAGACGACATATTAGATATTAAACCATCATAGATAAGCATAATGTGCAATTGCCAGTGAAGTGATAGGTAGCACAAAGACTTTAAGGCAGTGTTTCCAAATCTGCTCCCCGGGAACCTGCAGCCAGTCCATGATTTTGTTCCTTCTCAGCTTTTGGTAGCAAAAATGTAGATTGTCTGTGAGGGAGCAAAAAAATCTGTGGGTCTGAGAACCGGGTTGGGAAACGCTGGTCTAAGTATATTCACATAAGCTGTACGTGTATTAGTTGAGTAGGCTGTTGGGTCTTTGGCTGTGCACAGGTCCCGCATACTGTCTTCATTGAGGATCTTCTGTATTTGTCCTGCAGGTTCCAAGCTAAAGGAGATCTTCGATAAGATAGACAAGCTGCTGTCTGGTCGGCCTGTTCAGTCGGGGGGCAAGTCCGTGTCGGCCTCCCACCATCCCAGTGGCCTCGATTTTGTCAGCTATAAACTGGCAGAGAAGTTTGTAGTGAGTGAAATTTGCAGTCATCGAGGGGGCTTGATTTTGACTTTGTGTCTGTGTCGAATTTCCCTAGTTGGTCCTTAAAGGGGCAGTTCACCCCGACACTGAAAGTTGTGTTTTAGAGGAGTTTCGGTGCTGTCTATCCATCTAGGTTGTTCTGCCAGGACTTTTCCAATTTGAGAGATTGGCCATAGAAATGACAGGCTTCTCTTGAATATAATGGGAGTGAATGGCATTCTCTCTGTGGTGTATAAAGGACCAAACAAATGCATTTGGAAAAATTCAGCAGCAATATCTCTTACTAGAAATCATGACCTGGTTACTCATAATAATCCACAGACTTTGTAGTGAGCAGTTTGCTGAACTGTACACACCAGTCACTGCACAGAAGGTATTGATAAAGCACTCGTGCTCAGTACAGCACATTTCAGACTCTAAAAGCCAGCCAATGTTAAAATGGGGTCACTTCCCACTTGCTGTTCCTCAGAAACAAGGCGAAGAGGAGGTCGCATCACACCATGAAGCTGCTTTCCCCATCGCCGTCGTAGCAATCGGGCTGTGGGAGCTGCACCCCAAGGTGGGGGACCTCATCTTGGCCCACTTGCATAGGAAGTGCCCATACTCCGTGCCCCACTACCCCCCAATGAAGGACGGCACTTCAGTAGAGGAGTACCAGAGGTCAGCACAGGTCGCCAGAATTTCCTCTAAATCAGTGTTTCCCAATCCGGTCCTCGGGGTCACAAAGTCAATCCATGTTTTTGCTCCCTTCAAGCTCCCTGCCAGATAGTCCATATTTCTGCTACCAGGAACTGAGAGGGAGCAAAAACATGAACTGTCTGTGGGTCCCCGAGTACCAGATTGAGAAACACTGCGCTAAAAGATAAACGATGCCAATACCGGTATTGAAGTTTAAGCTGTTTTAGTGCAGAGGATAGGGTATGCTCCTGCATTTTATATTATTGCTTCCTGTTCTAGAAGAGTCTGGCTTCAGAAAGTCTCATTTTCCTTCATGGTGGGCCTTTATCGCTCAGGATCCTGGGATACCGTGTGGAGGACTCTGGAGTGGAGGTCCAGGACAGTTTCCTGAAGAGAATGTCCGGAATGATCCGCCTGTATGCGGCGGTTATACAGCTGAGGTGGCCCCATGGGAACAAGCAGGGGGTAAGCTGAAAAGGATGGATAACGTTTTGCATTTTGGGGGGGTTTTGGGGGAAGGGGTTCTTACTGTTGTGCTCCTGTAGGAAAGTCCTCATGGTCTGAACCATGGTTGGCGCTGGCTGGCACAGATGCTGAACATGGAGCCGCTGGCGGATGTCACCGCCACCCTGCTATTCGACTTCCTTGAGGTGAGGCCTTGCTGTCGGGCCCAGTGTCCCACTCCTGAGCTCTTTCTGAATCCCCAGAACGGAAGGATTGTGGTCTTGGCAAGATCGGAATGAACTTGTGGCGCAATGAATTGTGCGATTTGGTCTCATTTAGTCAGGATGTCGTAGATGTGTCCTTGATAGTTGGGACGGGGCTAAAATGACGTCTGTGGATTTTTACTGTCCACCGTTCTTCTGTTCTTGAATATTGAAACTGGTCTTTGGCCATGATGAGGAGAAACAGGCACACGAGAACACAAGTGTAGCCAGGTACGGGCATCGAGTGACAGCCCTGATGTCCTGTTTCCCTGCTCCCACCAATCAGGTGTGTGGTCATGCCCTGATGAAGCAGTACCAAGGCCAGTTCTGGAAACTCATCTTCCTCATCAAGGATGACTACTTCCCCAGGTACCTCACTGGCTCCTAACATAGCCGTATGCTTACCCAAATGTATGAAATCGTCTGTGCTGGTTTTTGCTATGTGTCCTCCTACATTTAGTCAGACCCTTTCCTCCCATGATTTGCATATATCTGGCAGTTTTTGTCAGGGTCATCTCTGGAGCAGTTGCTGTTCAGGGGTTCGGTCAAGACCCCAGAGGTTATGCTGCTGGCTGGGTTTTCACATTCAATGTGGAAATGCCTTACTCAGTGCAATGTGACGCTGGGTAGCTATTATGTGCAAAGATTCAAGCGAAACAATATGTTCTTCCAAAGTGACAGCAACCTTAAGTGCTCAAATGGACATAAACCAAGTTTCGTGAGGTGCGTTAGTTAGCTGGACAGAAATTTTCCAGCCTTTTCCGTGCTGGAATTTCATTTCCGGATGTCGGTTTCAGATGCTTTGTGAAATGAATACATTGGGTTGTGGCTCAGGGGGTTAAGGTGCTGTGCTCGTGGTCGGAAGGTTGCTGGTTCAAACCCCAAACTGAGCAGTTGGGCCCTTAAGTAAGGCCTTTAATCTAAAAAGCTCCAGGGAGTGTCTGATGCTTTTCGGATAAGTGTCTGCTAAATAAATAAAATGTAATATGTTAAGTGCTCCTCCATAAGCAATGTGGGCTCCTCGCTTGCCCAGGTTTGCTTTACTGGTACCTGAACGCCAACGCTGATGCCCTCACACTGAATGTCCTGCATGCTCTGTCTTTGCTGCCTCATTGTTTCTTGACATTTTGCCTTGTGGCACCCCCTGCCCCCCCCCCCCCCCCCCCCATAGAATCGAGGCAGTGACCAGCTCTGGCCAGATGGGGTCTGTGATGAGGCTCAAGCAGTTCCTCGAGGTGAGGGCAGAGTCCCGTTGCACTGGTGCTCTTTTGAGACCCAGTTAACCCAGGCAGTGGGTCACTGAAGAGACTCACGTCTGTGCTGCCATATTTCTGAATCAACATTATCTCCCTGTATTTGTAGAATGCTTTGAGACGCCGGGAGATTCCTCCAGCCAAAGGTCAGCTCAGCCCCTACTTCTGGAGGTCTTAAACAAGGAAACAAATCTTAAGAAGGATGCTGTCATCTCTTCCGACCTCACGGCTTCACGCTCCGGCTTTGAGTCTCCTTCTACTTTGTGTAATTAAAAATGCACTATAAGCTGGTGGGATATTGGGGTATGTGTATATAAATGGACTCTCTTCATGACTCTTTATAACGGATCTGTTTTAAGCCTGTGTCACATGACATATGCATGACATGATAGTTTTTAAGCAAGCCTCTCATTATGTTTAGCGAATATGATGAGGGTTTGTGTGTCCTCATATTCCCCTCAAGGTTTTAATGTTTTTGTATTATTATTTATGCAGAATTGTTATTTGAGGATGTGAAAACACGTTTGTGTGTGTTTGTGTAACCTGTGCTAGTGCATATGACCAAAGATGACACTGGTTTTATTCAGATACGGTCAGCAGATCACCGAGTAGCTTGAATGACTTCTGCATTTCTCACACTGGCGTCATTATTGTATTTTATTTCAACGTGAAGTATGCTTCAAACTACTGTGGAATTATAATGTCAGATGTCTTAAGATGAATGCCGCTATTGTTTACAGCATCATTTTGTAAAATGATAGACATACACTCGTCTTATGTTTAGTATTATGCAATGCAGTTTTTTGTTTGATATTTTACAGGCTACCGTGTAGCCTATATAAAAGCGTATTTCTTTTTACAATGTATTATGATTAAATGTACATACTACAGCAAACTGGGGTTTTTCCACTGATTTGTATCCGGTTTCTTTGCAAACCCCTTTGCGTTGGTCAGATATCTCGAATGATCCGCGTTTGTGTTCTTGGCATGGAACCTGGAGAGGGAATATGGGGTATTCGTCTGTCATCAGAAAATAAAACGCTGAAATTAAAATGTACCACACATTCTAATCATGCATATTCAAAGCGTTCATTTTTAAAACGAAAGCCTATTCTAGATGTTTGAGTCGCTGTGTTCATACCCGATTAATGACCTTCGCGCAGTCATAGTCTTACATTTCATTGCGCGTTCGGAACATTGCATTACCGTAGCTGTGTGCTTTAAAACCAACTGGCTGTGGAAGCCGAGATGTCGCGGTCCGGTTTAATCACTGCCTTGTTTGTGGAGGTTGAAACAGTCCGCTGTGTGATAAATTACTAGACAACTAGAGGGTTGGTGAGAGGCGGTTCGCACGGGGGCATGATTCGGCTCTTTCCGTCGTCATCCGCCGACTCTTCGGTAACGCGGCCCGAACGGCTGCTGGTTTCGACTCTTTCCGTCACCGTCCGCCTGCGCTTCGGCTGGGCGCTGCGGTGAGTGACGTCAGCGTTTCCCCGAACCTATATGCGCTCGTGTCGGCAGTCTGCTGCATTCACCCAAGACGGGAAGCGATTCGTGCTTTGCATCGTAAGAGGACTCTGTAAAGCAGGTAAGGAGCGAATGCAAGCTATATAATATTTGCTGGTTATACCTGGATAGGAGGTTGTAGGCGGTAGACCTGTTATGTGATTGAACTTATGTTTCGAAGAATAAGACTTTAAAAAAAGAAAGCTTGGTTTAGCTTTATGGCATAGCATTCCCAACAATCCCATTGCGTATGCGTGGGAAAGGTATGGCTTTGTTTGGATGGTTTTACGTGGTAGGTAGTTCTCCTGTTAGGCAGGTAACCTATTTACTAGCCGGGTTACGTTTTTATTTATTTATTTTGGAGCAAATCTTTTTTTTTTCTTTTCCCTGTCACCGACAAGGACCCGCCCAGCGCCCACTAGGAATTTCATTGAACAAAATGGATCGCGACACGGTGGCGAGCGACAGCGGCGCAACAAGCCAGATGCCTCGTTAACAGTGACTAACCCACGGGTCGTCTGTGATCCGTCAGATCGTTCCATTTGAGACGACTGAAAAATTCTGTAATTGCAGTGATTTTTAAACCCCGTCCCTTTGGATATCGGTGCCCCTGGCGTTCCTGCATACGGTATGCTGTAGATGGTGGCTGGCCGTCGGAAATGGCTTCCCAGGGCTTTTGTACTTAATGTGGGAAATCCGTGCGATAACCGAACTGGATGATAACCAGATTCTTCATCCCCATAACCTCCCCTTGTGTTTGCTCTGATAACAGTAATACCGCGATGTACACCGCAGATGTCAGCCTCAGGATGAATGCAGATGTTTGCACGGTTTCACACCTTTAATGTCATTTAAGCACAATGCCCCGCTCACTGATTACAGAATTCAACTTATAGTCTCTCGTCGTTATTATTTAATGATCCTGATACCAGATTTAAGCTTTGGTTCACTAGATGTGGCCCGATTTGGGATAACCCCAAACGAATCTGGGATAGCATTTCCAGCACAATATCTGTACAAACTGCGAACGATACAGGGATTCTTATATAAACCCATTTCTCTGTAACTGCATATGCCTAACATTTAATGTGTTCCCATTGATTGCATTGCGTTGTTCGGTAAAACTCTGCCACGAAATTCCCCAGTGAATGTTTTCTTTTAATGGCGAGATTGAATAACGAGGCTTCTGTCATTACTGTCTTCCGGCATTGACCCCGTTTTTTGATGGGCCCACCAACTCCGCTATATATCTGTACTACCTGCATAAAGGATGTTTGCTTTATTAGGTTTTGTCCCTACATGATATTTTATTAGGAGGCTATATCCTTATGTGTCAATGGTACGCTTGTGTTATTGACGATTATTGTAACGTATTCCTATAGTTGTTGGTTCCGTCATGGAAATTTCTAGATTGCACGGGAATATGGCCGAGTGACATTTGCCCTTCAATGTGTCAGAATAGCGTTATATATTAATGTAGCATTTCAGCCCGCGGAACCTGTTCGTCTGGTTTACCGAAGGTTAGCTGGGGGACCCTAACTGGCAACTGCCCTCATTAATGAAATGAAGAACCTAGTACGATATATCATGACAAATATGATGTTCATAAAAAAAATAAAGATTTGTATATAAATTACAGATAAAAAGAATACAATTTGAGACCTTAGGGACAACATCAGCAGGTATTGATCATTGTAACGTGTGTGAATTTCCGTGAACTTGACACTCTGGGGGAAAAATGTTCACTTTTTTATTCTGCAAAATAAGATAATGAGACTGAAATGCATTATCCGGCGCTTGACTGAGACTTAATGTCGACCAAAGACCGCGTTTAAATAGATTAATTGAAACAGTGCCACTGAGTGTCTGCTGGCCGTGGGGGTTGTGCTGCGCGCCCGGTTTGCGCCCGGCTCTCCTGCGCGATCCCGTCTCCCGTCCTACGCTGTTTACGCAGCGCGCCGCTCTTCTGCGAGCTAAGCGGTTACGCTTTGGGCGTAATTCGTAGTTTGTATAAGCTGGTCAATGCACACACGTCAGATCTTTATACTGTTCTATCCCTTGTCCCTTTTGGGATGTGTATTACAATGTCTTTTGGAGGTTACAGTAAGACCCTCGTAAGTGTGTTTTTATTTGCAGGCTTTATCTGCTCTGTACGTTTTAGGATTTTGTCTTATGATCTTGTTTATTTTGTGGCCTGCACCTGTCGCCATGCCGACATGTTGTGACCCTCCGCTCAAGGTACAGTGTGTTGCGTTTGTATGTGTGTGTGTGTGTGTGGGGGGGGGTGCAGGTCAGGTCCTGGAATGCTGACAGACTGCAGGAGCGCTGTGAGCAGACCCAGACCTGCCCTCAGCAACGCCGCATGGGCTGGGCTCTGCTCTGGCTCCCTCCCCTGTGTCGCTGCAGGGGTGCTGCGGCTGTGGTTGCGGCTGTGGTTGCAGCTGCGACTGGCCAGTGAACATGCGCATGGCCCCGAACCACCCCGATTTACGGCCCGGCCTGTGATTCCCCTCTCGTCGTGTGCTGTGTGCAGTCTGCTGGCTTGCTTTTGAGTGGCTGATCCGAGGTGTGTGCGTGTCCCTGCCTGCGTTGCTCTTCCTGATGCGACACGGCTGCCAGCGAACTCCAGGCATTTCAGCTGCAATGTGTCGCAGGCGCCAGATGTGCTTCTGTTTCAGACTCGGTTGACCCCTGTCTCTCCCCCCCTGCCGGCAGCTGATTCGGTCATCGCCCCCCTGCACAGCTGGCTGAGGGTGTCTGGGACGCCTAAGGCTGCAGCAGGGGGTGGGACTCTGCACTTGTGATCGGAAGGTTTCGAATCCCAGTGCTGGCAGAATGATGTCACCGTTGCGAGGCCTTAGCGCCCCGGGGATTGTCTGACCCTCATGTACGTCGTGGGTGTGCATGTTCTTCTGAGTGGTTGTCTGATGCGGTCAGGGTGACTCTGCAGGCTTCTTGGTGATCTTCCTTTACTCTGCCCCCCCCTTCAGGATCCAGGGTCTTGCTAAGGAGTGTTTATTTAACCAGCCTCTCTGCTACCTCTTGCCAGATGGAAAATGGACTGAAGTGGCCGCTTGGGAGTTGTTTGTGGATTGTTTTTTGTTCTCCTGCGTTATCCAGGTGCCTTCCCGTACCCCCCCCCCCCCCCCCCCCCCCCCAGCTGCCCTGTGCGGTTCGAGGTCCGCCCCCGTGCCACACTTACACCGCAAATCTAATCACGGGGCACCGCAGAGACACTGCTTATAAATATCCCGGCTGCTCTCCGGGAATCTGTGGTATGCGGCACAGAAAAGCAAATCACAGTGGGGGTGGGGGGGGGGGGGCGCTGGAACGACAAGCGGTAGTGAGGCATCTGAAAGCTGTCTCTGGCCAGGCATCTCGCGGGGAGGTGTGATGTATGATCCCCTCTCTCGCTGGGTTACGCTTGTCCTGTTAGCACTTGCATGTTATCCCTTTAGAATCAGCACATCAGCCCCGACTGCGAGGGGCTGCTTGCCTTAGTCACATCGTATCCTACTGGCAGTGACGCCTCCTGCCATCAGGTGTGGTCTGATCCCATAACCCTCCCCCACCAAATGTTGCTGACATCAGAAAAGAGGAGTAACTGTGATCTATCCACCCTAGACGGGATGTCATTCGGTGATCTCATCCTAATATGGCCACCTTAGTGACACCAGTGGCCGCGAACAGTCCTCCAGACGTCAGTTCTGACTGAGCTGTTAATAACTCAGTCCTGATCGGAACTTATTTTGTTTAAAAGTTTTTCTTTATTCATTCTTATCCTGAGCAGCAAAGCAGAAGCTGAAAAGCTCAACATATCCGGTCAGCTTATTAAGTTCTTCGATTATTAAAACTGCTCGTGTAGGTTTACAGCCACACCCGGAAACACGGAACCGCACGCGGAGTGTTTATGATCCGCCGATTGCCGTGTCGTTTTAGACCTTCGGACGTTACTGACGGGTCACCTAAGATTTATGTAAGTGGAGAGAGGTTTAAACTTAGGCCATGTTATGGAGTTTATGATGCTATCACTAACAGAGACGTCCGCTTATCTCCTCTACTGCTCCGGCAGCCGGCATCCTCATTCCTAACCTGGACAGCAGAGTTTGCCTTTCAGGAAGGTCGGGACACGGATATGCAGGTGTGTGTGTGTGTGTGTGTGTGTGTGTGTTCTCATGGCCTACTGCACGTAAAAGGAGCTGCAGGTGTGGGTGCGTCACAGCTCTGGAATGCGTGCAGTACCTCTGGGCGTGTGCGGGGAATGTGAGGAATGTTCTAGAGTCCGTGGGGGGGGGGGGGGTGCACAGTCGAACGGAGGCGAGAACCTCACCGTTTACCCGCACGCTGGCTGTAATGCGGACGTGGTTCTGGGGGGCGGAGACAAGCCGGCAGGATTTTAGCGGGGGCTGTCGTGTCATGCTGTCACGGTGAAAACGAACATGACAGCCAGCATAGCTCTGTGGTTTTTGGGGGGTGTCTGTGTGTGTGGGGGGGGGTCTCCTCTGGGCTCCTGCGATGCTGTTACCCTCCTTTAAGCAGGAATCGGGCCGAATCTCTGGAAGCCTCTGTCAGCAGGCTGGGTCACATGATGCCCTCTGGGGGACAAGGACATACAAACTAGAGCAGTGACAGAATAGTAATAATAATAAGAATTAATTATTTTTATTATTATGATCTTCGCACTTCTGCTCCCTGGCTCTGTGGCCAGTGACCCTATTGAATCTGACGAATCAGATTTAAGCTCATTGATTGTGCCGCTTCAGTATTTAATTACGTCGGCTGCGAATGTAAAGTCCACCCGCATGTAAGATGAGCTCGTTTTGTTATTTCTGTTAAAGGTTAAATGAAAAACATGCTTGTTCGGTTTGTATTTAGCGATTCTCTTTACAGGCTTCTTCTGCGTTTAAAAGCCGTCGGTCTTGTGCTTACGGCCTGCGGGAAGGCGACCGGTGTTCGGTTCGGAAACAACAGTGGTGATACTATTTCGATGAATGAATTTATGGGATATTTATACTAAATCACACCTAGGTAAATTCTCCTTTCACCTGCCTCGTCTTGCTCTCCATGAGATACGTGTAGGTGAGAGCGAGCTGTGGCAGTGAAGGGAAGCCCCCCCTGCAATAACACCGTTGGCGCTGGGGGGGCACATGGACATGTGACTGATCTAGCAAAGCCAGCCTCAAACCGACAACCTTCAGAATACGGGCAAGGCGGAGCCTCACATTGCGTCCAGAAACGTCTTTCGTTGTTTGTTGAATCTTTTAAATGAGTAAAATACGGTTCCTCTGGCAGGCTTGTACATTAGTTTTTATTTGTATTTTTTTATATAAAATGTTTAAAATAATAAACTTTATTATTACACGATTAGAAATGTTGCTCTTTGGTCTGGGCTCAGGGTCAGGGTTGGGGGGGGGGGGGGGTAATGTTGCTGATCTCAGCTGGTCCTGGGTTTAGTAGATCAGCCATCTGTGAATGATGCGGGGTGGGGGTGTCAACCTCCCATGCTGTCTCCTGGGCCAGGACAAAGACGGCCTTCATCCTGCCTAACCCCCCCCACCCCCCCAGACACACACAGCGATACACTTTAGGTTTTATTTCCTCTCTCTGCTGGTATATCAGCGAAAGTGACACCTTAAACGCGTTTACCGCAGCCTCGTTAGCGGAGCTTCTCCCGCTGCGCAAAGCTGACGGATGAGCCACCCGCCGAAGCCGCCGCTGCTGTTTTTCCTGCATTTTAAATGCGGCCAAGCAGCCTGACGCTATTGATGGTACTGTGGTGACCAAACCCCATGCTTCATGGCGCAGGGGAGCAGACTCACCAGCTCGCTGGCAGGGTGGCCGGCACTGGGTGTTCTCATGGCAACACAAAGGTCGTCGATTCCCGCGGTTATGCACTGCTGGGTGAGCTCCAATGTGGGCGGGCCGACACTGGATCTGTGCCGTGGAGATGGTGCCCTGCTCCGGTGTTCTGCCTCTGCAGACTGATGCATCAGGTCTGGCTCCAATCCCAACTTTTGACACTGAGGTACATAAAGGGCTGTTTTTTTTTTTTTTGTTTTTTTTTGCCGGGCCGTTTGTGGGCTCTGTGTTTCTGGTCACCCCTCTGTTCTGTTTCGTGATCCGACGTACTGGTGGTACTGGTGGTACACTGGGGTCTATCTCCTCAGCCTAATACTCTGTTTGGACTGGATTTGGTTTTTACTGTGTGCTTCGTTATTTATAAGTGCTCTGCTCTGGTAATGCAGCCAAAAAAACTGTATGCACCAATACAGTGACAATAAAGAAACTTCCTTCTATTCTGATCAATTATACACCTTTTATAAGTTCACTAACTGTTATTATTTACATTATAATGTGCAAAGTTACGTCTGACTTAAGGTGGACGTGAATGCGGTTGGTATAAATGTACATTTTTTTTCTCTCTTACATTTTTTTCCATTCCATCCAGACCAGATGATGGACACTAGTGGGATCAAGGTGCTGGAGACGGCCGATGACATCCAGGATCGCCGGCAGCAGGTCCTGGACCGGTACCGGCGCTTCAAGGAGCTATCGGCCCAGCGGCGCCAGAAGCTGGAGGATTCCTACCGTTTCCAGTTCTTCCGGCGCGACGCCGACGAGCTGGAGAAGTGGATCCAGGAGAAGCTGCAGATCGCCTCCGATGAGAGTTACAAAGACCCCACCAACCTGCAGGTGGGGGGCCGAGGCCTGGGGAGGTCAGACCGCATGGACAACCTGGGGTAGCCTCACTTAGCAGACGGCCGGGGGTCCTTATTACTCCAAACCAGGGTACCGTCCAGGAAGCTAACCGCTAATCCCCATCTAAACCTGTCTAATCTGGTGCATTGAAAGTGTTAAATCTGCCCGTTTGGGTTGGAGCCGTGTTTAGGTACCGGGTTCTGACACCACTTCCTCCCCCAGGGAAAACTCCAGAAGCACCAGGCCTTCGAGGCGGAGGTGCAGGCCAACTCTGGGGCCATCGTCAAGCTGGACGACACGGGCAACTTGATGATCACCGAGGGCCACTTTGCTTTCGGAATCATCCGGGTAAGGCCCCCCCCCCCCCCAAGCCGGTTGGGTCTCATCACACATTGGGCTGTTTTTCCTCGTTAACAGATCACTTACACTCCTTTATAAGAACGTGTGGCCCCTGGCGTTTCACACGTCACTATACCGGCCACGACATGGCCTGTCAGTGAAGATTAAAGCTGCTCCTCAAATGGTTTGAACGATGGATTTCTAACTCTTTGCTCAGACTTCGTTCTGAGGTTTTAATGTTTGGTATGAAAGGCGTCGTATTTACTGTGTGCCCCTCTCTGGGGGCCACACCAGCCTCATGGTCACGTGTTCTTACTGGAAAAGGAAGTCATGATAAACTGGTGTTTATTATGCATTAGAGCAGTGTTTCCCATCCCGGCCCTCAGGGAACCGCAGTCTGGACCCTGTTTTTGTTCCCTCCCAGCTCGGAACGTCCGTGGTCGGTGGTCTTCCTTTCTCTCGCTCTCTCTCTCTCCCTGCCCGTCCCTGGTACTGACCCGCCGGCGGCTCTCTGGCTTCTGCAGACTCGCCTGGATGAGCTGCACCGGCTGTGGGAGCTGCTCCTTCTGAGGACCCGGGAGAAGGGCGAGCGGCTTCTCCAGGCCCAGAAGCTGGTGCTGTACCTGCGGGAGTGCGAGGATGCACTGGACTGGATCACCGACAAGGCGAGTGTGTTGCGCGTGCACAGGAGCCCTCCCTCTCACGTTTATAGGTGTTAATTCAGCTGTGACATAGTCATGACAAGTCAGGCTGGTAAAACTCCCTCAGAATGTTCCAGGGACTGGCAGACCCCGTGTTCTCAAAAGTGTACGTCGCTTTGGATAAAATAAGTCAAATGTAAAACGCTCAGTTCTGGGATATGAACCAGCAACCTTCTGGTTATTGGTCTGTGCCCTTGACCCCACTGCGTCGGCTTCCACTTTTACATACTTATGGCGTGTACTTATGCGAACCTGTTTCCTTTCTCAGGAGCCCATCGCCACCTCTGAGGAGCTGGGTCAAGACCTGGAGCATGTGGAGGTGCTGCAGAAGAAGTTTGAGGGCTTCCAGACGGACCTGGCGGCCCACGAGGAGCGGGTGAACGATGTGAACCAGCTGGCGGAGAAGCTGGTGCAGGAGTCGCACCCCGAGGCAGCGCTGATCACGCGGAAGAAGGAGGAGGTCAACGCCGCATGGAAACGCCTCAAAGACCTGGCCCAGCAGCGGCAGACCAAGCTGTTTGGGTCGTCTGAGGTGCAGCGGTTCAACAGGTATTACCCACTCACTCACTCACTCATGCACACCCCAATTATAGCGTGAATCTTAATCTTGGTAGGTTATATGTAATGCTGGGTGACATGAGGCCCCCAGGGGCCCCCTTATTAAATAAGCACATTTCTTATTCAGACACTGTAGCAGCATGTTCTGCTAACCGATGAACTGGCTGCGATCTTCTGATGCTACTAGCTGGCTACTTATCAAGGTTGAAACATCTGAGGGCGGCTCTGGAGTGACTTGGGTTGGGGCCGCAGTGAGACCCCTGCTGAGTGACACTGGTGGGGGGGAGAGGCCATTGACCTGGGACCTGCATGCTGACCTGAGTCTGGGCCGGCAGGGACGTGGACGAGACCATCAGCTGGATCAGGGAGAAGGAGCAGCTGATGGCGTCGGACGACTTTGGGCGCGACCTGGCGAGCGTGCAGGCCCTGCTGCGGAAACACGAGGGCCTGGAGAGGGACCTGGCCGCCCTGGAGGACAAGGTGAGCGGGCGAGAGCTGAGAGCTGGCACCGGGACACGGCCCTCCGGGTGGCTGGAGGCGGTCGCCATGGCGATGACACACACCTCTCCGTTCAGGTGAACACCCTGGGTGCAGAGGCGGAGCGACTCCAGCAGAGCCACCCTCAGAACGCCACACAGATCCACCTGAAGAGGGACGAGCTCATCGCCAACTGGGAGCAGATCCGCACCCTGGCAGCAGAGCGTCATGCCCACCTCAACGACTCCTACAGGTGAGTGAGGACCCCAACTCTCCCCCCCCCTCCCCCCTTACGGCTTGCCTAAGGGGACTACTGGGATTCCTGGAAATAGCTTACAGTTGATCCACATATGGAATTAAAATTTTTTCTATAAAAAACATCCAATTTGCAGTTGATGAACTGATTTGATGAACTGAATTGATGGCGGTATAGGGAGCTGGCAGCTCACAGTCCTGCAATAGGGGCGGTTGGCAGTTTTGATTGCAGTGCTCGATGTCGCCCCCTGCAGGCTTCAGCGCTTCACGGCGGATTTTCGCGACCTGACCAGCTGGGTGACGGAGATGAAAGCCCTGATTAATGCCGATGAGCTGGCCAATGACGTCGCTGGTGCTGAAGCCCTTCTGGACCGGCACCAGGAACATAAGGTGACTCCGAACACTATTCCTGATTATTCAACACCCCCCCCCCCCCCAACCGAAATAAATAAATAAATAAATACGATGGAGGCTGATCTTGCTTGGCAGCAAATTCTGAATCCTGTCCTCCTGAAGATTACGGAGGTGACGCAGGCATGTTTTGATTCCTGCTGACTTCATCTCCAGGGAGAAATCGATGCCCATGAGGACAGCTTCAAGGGGACGGACGAGGCTGGCCAGGCCCTCCTCAACACCGGGCACTACGCCTCCGAGGAAGTGAAAGAGAAGGTAGCCCCCGCCCCTTTCTCCGATGCCCCGCCCATTTCAGCAAGGCCCCGCCTCTTGTGCGTGACTGTGGCGTCTCCCTGTCCTCGCAGCTGGGAGTCCTGGCTGAGGAGAAGGAATCCCTGCTGGAGCTGTGGGAGCTGCGCAGGCAGCAGTACGAGCAGTGCATGGACCTGCAGCTCTTCTACAGGGACACCGAGCAGGTGGACAACTGGATGAGCAAGCAGGAGGTGAGGCTCCTCCTTTGACACGCAAGAACCAATGGGATCCATGCATCATAAATATGCAAAATAATATGCCAATCTTATCGCATTAATTTTCAGGATAATTACTTGCCATATCAGTTTTAAGTTTTTAATAAAAAGCCTATTAATCTATCTTTTCAAAAGGATGTTTGTTGGTTCCATTTTTTTGCATGTTTGCTTAATGTTTTAATCAGGCAGTTAATGCTGTGGTCACATGGTAGCCAGTGCTGGTTCTTCTGGTTCTCCATGTAAATCGGCCTCTTTGTAACTCCTGACATCCTGTCGCCTCTTACAGGCCTTCCTCCTGAACGAGGACCTGGGTGACTCACTGGACAGTGTGGAGGCCCTGCTGAAGAAGCACGAGGACTTCGAGAAGTCGCTTAGTGCGCAGGAGGAGAAAATAACTGTAAGAGAGACTCAGCTGCCAGGTCGTTTTGTAGCTTAATATTGGAGCAATTTGGTCACGTCGTCCACTTGTGTTTTTTTGTCTGTGAAATGTTCAGGCCTTGGATGAGTTTGCTACCAAGCTGATCCAGAACAACCACTACGCCAAGGAGGACGTGGCCACCCGCAGGGATGCGGTGAGTGCTGGGGGTCATCAGGCAGAATGTTCTAGACTAGTGGTCTCCAATCTGGCCCTTGGCGACCCGCAGACAGTCCACTTCATTGCTCGGAGCTGGGAGGGAGCGAAAACGTGGACTGTCAGTGGGTCCCTGTGCACTGGGTTGGGAAACCCTAGTCGAGACTAATGGCCAAGCTGATGTAAAGGGGAAGTGTGCTGTCTGACGCGGCCCGTGTGCCCCCCCTCCCCGCAGCTGCTGAGCCGACGTAACGCCCTGCACGAGCGCGCTCAGTCCCGCCGGGCCGCCCTGGAGGACTCATTCCACCTGCAGCAGTTCTTCCGCGATTCAGACGAGCTGAAGAGCTGGATCAATGAGAAGATGAAGACCGCCACGGACGAGGCCTACAAGGCAAGTGCTGCCTGGCGAAGCAGGCCGTCCTCCTGGAGGCTGATGGGAGCAGGCCTTCCGTCAGGGTGCTGTGACAGCTGACAGGACATTTAAAGGGATGAGTGAGGCTGGTTCTGTGTGGAGCGGCGAGTAGATGCACATGATGTGGACAAAGAAAGAAGAGAAGAAATGGGTCACAGTGGCAAACAGGCTGATAGCGTCCTGATATATTACATAAATACTGATGCACTTGGGAAGGTCTTGGTGCTGCCATCCTTCAGGACACAGACTTGCATAAATTCTCTTACTGAATGAATAAATATGTGTGTACATAATTAATGTAATTCGGGTGCTTTGTGTCCCATGCACACCCCAGGACCCCTCAAACCTGCAGGGCAAAGTGCAGAAGCACCAGGCCTTCGAGGCGGAGCTCTCGGCCAATCAGAGCCGCGTGGACGCCCTGCACAAGTCCGGCCAGGAGTTGCTGGACGCCCGGCACTACGCCTTGGACGAGGTGTCGGCCCGCATGGGCGAGGTCAGCGCCATGTGGAAGCGGCTGCTGGAAGCTACCGAGCTGAAAGGTGGGCTTCTCTTCAGACGGGCCTTTGCAGTCGTGACTGGGAGCCGAATATCACGGGGGGGGGGGATTGCTGTTGGACCTTCATTCAAGGTTACCTGAACCTCTTTGGTGCAGTATGAGTAGGATAAGCTACAGCCTTGCAAGTTCTACCTGGCAAGGAGCCCATGTGGTACAAGTGCCCATTTCCCTGCCCCCGACCCACTCAGGCATCAAGCTGCGTGAGGCCAACCAGCAGCAGCAGTTCAACCGCAACGTGGAGGACATCGAGCTGTGGCTATACGAGGTGGAGGGCCACCTGGCCTCCGACGACTACGGCAAGGACCTGACGGGCGTGCAGAACCTGCAGAAGAAGCACGCCCTGCTGGAAGCCGACGTGGCCGCCCACCAGGTGCTCCGCATCCCGGCGGGCCGGACGGGAGGGTTCTGGGTGTTTGTGGTCCAAATGACACCGTGAAGATGTGCGAGCAGGCACACCATTCTCTGTGCGGTGCCGTTCTTTAAACGCTGCCTCTCTTCTGGGTCAGGACCGCATAGACGGCATCACCATCCAGGCCCGGCAGTTCCAGGAGGCGGGCCACTTCGACGCCGACACCATCAAGCGGAAGCAGGAGGCGCTGGTGGTCCGATACGAGGCGCTGAAGGAGCCCATGGCCGCACGCAAGCAGAAGCTGGCCGACTCCCTACGCCTGCAGCAGCTCTTTCGCGACGTGGAGGATGAGGAGACCTGGATCCGTGAGAAGGAGCCCATTGCCGCCTCCACCAACAGGGGTCAGTGTTTCTTGCCGAGTGTCATTGGATTTGCCATGGGATCATTCCACACTGTCGATATCTGCCTTTGGAAACCAGCAGATCAGCCAGGGTTGAAATGATAACCCGGTCGACTGTGGCTTCCAAACCGTGATCTTCTCATTTCGGCTAATATTAATTGATTCTTTTTTCCTCTGTACTTCTAGGGAAGGACTTGATTGGTGTGCAGAACCTTCTGAAGAAGCACCAGGCACTACAGGCTGAGATCGCAGGCCACGAGCCTCGGATCAAGGCCGTCTCTCAGAAGGGCCAGGCCATGGTGGAAGAGGGTATGTTCCTGTAACCCGCCCGTCCAGATTAAACTCCTTTCCATTCCGATTAGAGCTTTCCTTGTCACTACATGTATGATGCTACAGGAGTCCCATTCTGTAGGCTGATTACCCAGCTGTAGGGGGCTGTATTGCGGTTATGGAGATAGAATCCCAGGCTGGGTAGCCCAATAGTCCTACAGGATTGACGCGTACCCCGGCCGGCTCTCGGCTCCAGGTCACTTTGCCGGGGACGAGGTGAAGGCCAAGCTGGCGGAGTTGAGCGGGAAGTGGGAGGTGCTGAAGGGGAAGGCGTCCCAGCGACGTCAGGACCTGGAGGACTCGCTGCAGGCCCAGCAGTACTTTGCCGACGCCAACGAAGCTGAGTCATGGATGCGGGAGAAGGAGCCCATCGTGGGGAGCACTGACTACGGCAAGGACGAGGACTCTGCCGAGGTGGGCACCATGAAGTTACTGTCGCCTCTTACAGGCCTTCCTCCTGACCGGGGAAGACCAACGGGTTCTGCTATTTATTGTCGTTTTTTAATTGACGCTCTCTCTCTCGCCCCCTGCAGGCGCTGTTGAAAAAACACGAGGCCCTGATGTCTGACCTGAGTGCCTACGGCAGCAGCATTGAGTCCCTGAAGGAGCAGGCCCAGGCTTGCAGGGTGGGTCCTGGGGGGGGAACGGGGCAGGAGGGGTTGCTGTTTAAAGGTCCAGGCCCGGGAGACAGAATGGACCCCTTGTACTGGTTCTGAGGGCGCCACCTACATGCTCCTTTCCAGCAACAAGTGGCCCCCACAGATGATGAGACAGGCAAGGAGCTGGTGCTGGCCCTCTACGACTACCAGGAGAAGAGCCCCCGCGAGGTCACCATGAAGAAGGGCGACGTCCTCACTCTGCTCAACAGCACCAACAAGGTATACCTTACCATCAGCACCGGCACCGTCACCTTCTCTTAAAGGGGTGGGGAGTTTATACGGTGGGGCGTCAGTACGAAAAACTGAATCCAGCACCCATGGAGCATTTGGGGGGGGGCGTTAAGGGCTTTCTCAAGGGCCCAACAATCATTAGCCTATTCATTGTTCCGTGGACTGGATTTGAACCAGCAACCTTCTGATCACAGGCACAGAGCTCTATCCCTCAGAGCTGCACACCACCTGCCAGTGGGTTAGGTTATGGAAACAGGGCCCCAAGCCAGACTGGCGTTCGTGCCGGTTTGTCACGGGACGGAGCCAAAATGGCTGGTTCATCTTCGGTAACCCAGAATGCTTCATAAAGTGCTAAATGTGGAACAAAGCATGTTGGCGGGAGTGAGGCGTCACACCAGACAGACGCGATTGAGTTGGTTTCATGAATCCTTGCAGCTCGGTGAATAATCTTAAAGGGACGTGTCAGTGAAGTTTGTTAAAAAGTGTCTCGTGGTGTAGGGTGTGCGGGGGTAGATTCCCACAATCCTCAGCTGTGGCCTGATGCAGGGGTGGGTGATATGGCAAAAATATATCATGATTTTTTTTCCCCGGCAGGATCGCGATTCTTTTTCATTTTGCTATTTTTGCAAGTTACTGCATGGTTGTAGCAGCTGAGTCACATAGGTTATACTAGCTGACTGTCTGCATACCCTTACAGCTGTTAATGAGGTTTGTTATGTTGCTGTCCAGCATGCAAACCTTATCTGTGTTGGTCTTGGAAAATTCAAGCAAGTTCCACGTTACCGACGTCAAACTCCTCTGTGCCGTCCAAGCCGCTACGTTGCAAATCGGGGAATGTGTTGCATGTTTGGACGAGGGAGCGAAATGGAGAGAGAGAGCAAGAAATCCAAGACACTATTGACTGTCGGCTATTACTGGTTTATCGGTCAAAACGGATTCGGCTGACGAAATGAGATGTGTGAGCCATGGAACTGCAGCTGCAACGGTCTCGCTGTAAAGGCAGGTCGTGGAGGTATTCTCATTGTTCACAAACGAATCGTTAAATGGCACACCCCAGCCTGACGTCTGCTCACGCCTCTCGCTGCAGGACTGGTGGAAGGTGGAAGTGAACGACCGGCAGGGCTTCGTGCCGGCCGCCTACGTGAAGAAGCTGGACCCCACGCAGTCCTCGTCCCGCGAAAATCTCCTGGACGAGCAGAGCAGCATCGCAGCGCGGCAGGAGCAGATCGAGAACCAGTAAGGAGCAGGAGGGTCACCTGTGTTATTTCGACATTGTTAGGACCATTTTTTCTGTCCCCATAAGGGGAAATTTAATTCTGTGATTGCATTCAAAAAACTGAAATAGCCAGAAGTCTTATATTGTGTTTGATTAATTATGGTTAATGTTAGGGCTGGGTAGGGGTTAAGGTTGTCATTGTTGGGATTAGGGTTTTTCCCGTAGAAATGAATGAACGGTCCCCACAAAGATATGAATACGAATTTGTCTGTGTGTGTGTATATATTTAAGTCCTGAAGCTTTTCTCGTAGGTTGACACAGATTATATTCACACAGAATTGCTTAGCCGTACATTGATTTGAATAAAATCAGCCCCACATAGCGAACGGTACGATACCTAGTTTCACTGATTAATACCTTTATTCTCAGGGCGCCATTAAATGGCTTTTGAAATCCAGAGCCATTGTTTACTCTGTCCCGGGACTCTTGGTTCTTTGGCGGATCTCTCCCCCCCACCCCCCACTCCCCCCGGGTTTCTGGGTTCACATTCCCCTCAGGATCTGGCCCAGTCTTCCCAGTGATGCATACTGGGAAGTCTGCGTCTCTCCGCTTCACCTGGTCCCACCGACCTGTGGATGTTGCCATCTTTCCCTTTTTCGGCTAATTCTGTGCCTCTTGCTCACCCAGTCGAACCCCCGCCCCCCCCCCCCCCCCCCCGCCCCCCCCTTTCTCTCACTCGCCCTCTCCTTAACCTCTAATGTCTGCATGCGCCTGCGTTGTCTGCGCAGGTCCTTGGTCACCAAGGAGGCCTACAGCGTCTCTGTGCGCATGAAGCACGTGGAGGAATTGTGAGTAGCGCGACCCAGGCCACCGAACCACGTCACCATCAATGCCACCCGCACCCTAGCCGTTTGTTTTTTGTTTCAAGTTCCTCTGAAGTCATTTTGTCTTCTCTTATACCTACTGTGGTGTCTCTCTGTGTCCCAACCCCCCACCCTGAATTTTGTTTTGCATCAGCCCTTTAGCAATTCATGACGACAATGATTTGTTTAGGAAGGGGGGAGGCAAGGAGAATTGCCGCGATAATGAATGGCTGACGTTGTTGTCAGTACTTGCAAAAACCCTCCCTAATAAGACACTTTCCATCTGTCATTGGTGTCATCATCCAGGGTGTGCATGTGTGTGAGAGTGTTAAACGTGCGGCAGAAGCGTGACTGTCTGTGTTTGGGTTGCTCCTGTCCCGCGGATTGTGAGTTTGGCAGTTTTGCCCAAGATCTAGAAGCTCGGAGTCCAGTGGGATTTCTGCCATTCTGTCGTGTAGATGTGCTGTGAATGTGCTCATTGTGGACTGTGGGAAGGTCTGCGTTGGGGGCCCCCTGTCTGGCTCATTTGTGTTGGCTTGATTTCATCTCCGGCCATCCCATCCATAATGTAGCTGAAAGCCATGAAACTAAGGTCGCCCCCTGCTGGTCTGTTTCAGTAGGCGCAGTCAGAGGCACTGGAGACTAACTTGATCCCTTCCACTCCCAACAGGTATGGCGACCTGCTGGAGCTGGGCGAGAAGCGCAAGAACATGCTGGAGAAGAGCTGCAAGAAGTTCATGGTGTTCCGTGAGGCCAGCGAGCTGCAGCAGTGGATCAGCGAGAAGGAGAGCGCTCTCACCAGCGAGGAGGTGGCCTCCGACCTGGAGCAGGTGGAGGTGCTGCAGAAGAAGTTTGATGACTTCCAGAAGGTAGGTGGTGTTACGTTGAAAAGATGCTCGTACTGATGTCTAACGTTACTATTAGCAAACCCAGCTGACCAGCAACATTACTGATGGCTGGGTTAAAAAAAGTTAGTCTGGTTCCATGGCGTATAGAGCTTAACTGTGGGCTTACGATACAGGCAAACGCTAATTCCTTTTCTAGATGGCACAGTAAGTAGTACGATGATGTTGGATGTTACAGGAACTGTAATACATGTGAATGCAGATCCCACTGTTCTGGTTGCATTGGTCTGAAGGGAGTACTAAAATTAGATTAAAAAATCGAAATGTATAGGTCTTCCACGGCATTGCACTGGGTGACGTGCTGCTGATTTCTCTTCCAACCCACACGTGGTTGGATGCCGAAGATGCGCAGTGTCCTCAAGGCGCGATAAACCCCCGAGCCGCATCTCTGACCTCCTGCACTCCATGACTTTTTCCTGGTAGGACCTGAAGGCCAATGAGTCACGCCTCCGCGACATCAACAACGTGGCGTCGGAGCTGGAGGCCGAGGGGCTGATGGCCGAGGAGGCGCCCGTCCTGCAGGCGCAGGTGAGGGTGGAAGGGGAGGAGCCTGGAGCAGTCCAACTGCCAAAATAAGGGGGGGGGTTCCTTATTAAATGGGGCCAGAAGATATCTTGTTTTAACATGTGTCCTGATCTTTCTCTCTCACACAGCAACAGGAGATGTTAGGTGCAGCTCCTGGAAAGGTGAGCTTTGTTATATATCATGCTTATCTGGTGTTTACAGCATTGTGACAGTGGCTTAAGTTACTCCAACTCATGGTACAGGCTCTCAGTGATAATCCTCCCTTTTTTGCAGGATCACCCTGATTCCAAAAATGTCTCCCCATGGAAGGTAGGGCAAATCTATTACCTAGAAATTATCTTCCTGAGAGGCAAAGTTCTGATCAGCTCAGTGAAGTGGCTCTTTTAAACACATGAAGCAACACTAACATGAAGGTTAAGCAAGAAATGCTCTCGTAATCATGTGCTTTAGGTCCTGCGCTTGTTCTATGTTGTTCTATGATGTAAAAGCAAAGAGTCAGTCAGTCTGTATGCGGCTCGGTGCTCCTGTATGTGACACAGGCTAGGGCTGGCCGGGATACTGTCACAAAGATCGGGCAAAGAAGCAAAAATCCTGTCCTTTAGATTGTATCAAAAAAAATAAAAAATAAATCAAATCTATGACCATTGGTACAGACCATCAATTCGCAAGTCCCTCTGTTTGTCTCTAAGTCCTTCCTTAATTTTTTAAATAATATTCCAGAGGAGAATTTGCCAGAACGTTTTGTTTGGTTTTTGTTAAGCATCACTGCATAGTTAATAGAACTTGGGGGTTCTGATTGGTCGGTGGGGGGCTCTGATTGATCGGTGGTCTTGCTCATTCTCTATCTTCACTGGGGTATTTTTAAGACTTTCACTGAGTTCCTGACTAACGCGGCGACACCTTATGACTGGTGTGATTTTGTTTTTTTTCCCCTTCTTTCTGCTCTCATCTTATTTTGATCCAGTCTATGCGTTTGACTGTACAAACGGTGGCTAGTTTTAACACCATCAAGGTAAGAGTGCCCCCCCCCCCCCAGCCTTTCTGTGTGTGCTCCTTCCACCTGCTTCATCAATCCCATAATGGACAGTAGGCCATCCCTAACCGATCCCCTGCCCATCTTCCTCTCACTGTCGTCCTGGGTTCGTTCCATCATCCCATCATTGCCATGGCATTCCACGGAGTCCCCATGTTCCAATCCCCCCCCCCGCCTCCCTTGCCCCCCCTACCCAGACCATGGCATTCCACAGTGTCGCCTTCTGTTTTATGTCATGTGACATTTGGCTATGGACCATGTATCTGCTTGTGGTGTGACCTTATTTATTTTCCTAGACTGTAGTGCCGAGTCGCCAAACTCCCACTCGTGATCACAGGCAGGGAGAGGCTGCCTCAGTAATGCCTCTGTTTATGCGCCGCAGGAACTGAACGAGCGCTGGAGGTCGTTGCAGAAGTTGGCTGAGGAGAGGAGCAACGTTCTAGGCAGCGCTCACGAGGTGCAGAGGTTCCACAGGTAGGCCCCCATCCATCCATCCATCCGTCCTTCCCCGTTCATCAGAAAGCAAACGTGCGCATGTACACGCGCTCCTCTTGGACGTGAGGAGGGCCGTTCACAGGACCACAGCCGGCAGGCCTGTTAGCAGGCAAGGCCACACCTTCTGCCTCCCTGTGTACCTGCAGGGATGCCGACGAGACCAAGGAGTGGATCGAGGAGAAGAACCAGGCCCTGAACACTGACAATTATGGCCACGATCTGGCCAGCGTGCAGGCGCTGCAGCGCAAACATGAGGGCTTTGAGAGAGACCTGGCCGCTCTGGGAGACAAGGTGAGCGTGCCGACCTTCCCCAGACGCAACTCGGAGCCCCTACCCAAGCTGGAGTTCCCACCGCACACCGTGTACAAGAACGTCAGCGTGAAAACGTGTGCTTCAGCCGCCGCGGATCGGAGTGACCGGTGAGGCCTGACCGTGTGCCCTGGCGTACAGGTGAACTCCCTGGGCGAGATGGCGGAGCGGCTGATCCAGTCACACCCGGAGGCGGTGGATGACATCCAGGAGAAGTGCACAGAGCTGAACGCGGCCTGGAGCAGCCTGGTGGGCCGAGCCGACCAGCGCAAGGCCAAACTGGGCAGCTCCCACGACCTGCAGCGCTTCCTCAGCGATTTCAGGTTGTGGGGGTTAGCGGAGCTGGGGAGGGGGGGGGGCTCTGATCTGCATGGCAGTGGCGTTCTGTAATAACCTCCCCCCAACTGGCCCACCACCGTAGGGACCTGATGTCCTGGATCAATGGGATTCGGGGGCTGGTGTCGTCGGATGAGCTAGCCAAGGACGTGACAGGAGCAGAGGCTCTGCTGGAGAGGCACCAGGTGCGGAAGCCTTAATAACCCCCCCCCTCCCCCCCCACACGACCACCACCACGCTCCCATGAAGGAATCACCAGGAACTTTGCTTCCACAGACGTTTCTCCAGTTCACAGGATATATTCTTCTTGCTTATTAATGCCATAGAAAATTAGAATGTGCCTTTCTGTCCAGAATGCTTATAGGCTCAAATCTGACGAGCGGCTCTTCTGTTGTGCTTCTATGACCTTAACTGTACTAGTCTAGTCAGATGTTTATTACGTGAATCGAAAATAAGTCTTGGCTTAAAGGATCAAAAATAGCAGCAGTGATGATAAATGGACTGAAAGTCACCTCTGACCAGTTTGGGTGATGTATGTTTGGTTGAACCCCAGGAGCACCGCACAGAGATTGACGCCCGCGCCGGAACCTTCCAAGCCTTTGAACAGTTCGGCCAGCAGCTGCTGGCTCGCGGCCACTATGCCAGCCCTGAGATCCAGGAGAAACTGGAGGCGCTGGACCGCGAGCGGGCCGACCTGGAGAAGGCCTGGGTGCAGAGGCGCATGATGCTGGACCAGTGCCTGGAGCTGCAGGTGAGGCCGGCTGGGCCTTCTGGTCTTCAGAAGCTCATGTCAAATCCTGCCATTTACGTTCCTGCCAGTCCAGTCAATGCCAGCAGCTGTATGCTCCAAGGCTGATGGATCACAGTGTTTCGGCGTTTGCCTGCACAGACGGAGGTCTCTCTAAGCATGTTACGTACCCCGCAGTTGTTCAACCGCGACTGCGAGCAGGCTGAGAACTGGATGGCGGCCCGCGAGGCCTTCCTGGCCGGCGACGACAAAGGCGACTCCCTGGACAGCGTGGAGGCGCTCATCAAGAAGCACGAGGACTTCGACAAGGCCATCAACGTGCAGGAGGAGAAGATCGCAGCCTTGCAGTCGTTCGCTGACCAGCTCATTGGGGCCGACCACTACTCCAAGCCAGAGATATCGGCTCGGCGGAATGAGGTCCTGGACAGGTGGGTGACCGAAACCTGCTGTTTGCACATCAGCTAAGTTTATATCAGATGTTTGCATCTAATGCAGCAGATGATTTGACCTGAAGGATGTTGAAGTAGTGGGAGATGCCTACTGACTACTTAACTTCAGCTGTAACCGTTTTCTGATTTCAGTTTAAGCTTTAAAGGATATTTTCCTGGTACAACAGTAGGGACCATCCATGGCTGTAGGACCTACAAGCGTTTAGACGTTAGTCCAAACCGTTGCATCATACTAACCGCACTGGGTCTTCCGTCCTGTAGGTGGCGCCGGCTGAAGGCCAAGATGATTGAAAAGCGCTCCAAGCTGGGCGAGTCGCAGACCCTGCAGCAGTTCAGCCGCGACGTGGATGAGATCGAGGCCTGGATCAGCGAGAAGCTGCAGACCGCCACCGACGAGTCCTACAAAGATCCCACCAACATCCAGGTACGAATTACCCCACACTCCATTCGCAGAGATTCCAGCCCCCCTTCACTTTTATTCAACCATAAACTGATCCGTCAAGGACTACAAAAAAATGTACTGAATTTTAATATTTCGTTCCACTAACTTTTGAAAGTCAATGTAGCCTTTTTCCTTTAACAATTTTTCTATAATTAATCAGTGCATTATGACACTTTCCAGGGCCTGTTTTTATGGAATTCAGACTAAATCTGGTTTTATTTCCACTGTCTCTCTCTAGCTGTCCAAACTGCTGGTAAGTGTAGAATTTCAACACTGACTAACATGTGTAGGGCTCCATGCTGCCTCTGTGTCGCCGCCCTGCCTGTAGAAAGACAGATTTACCCCTGTGTGTGTCTCCTCTGTTCACTGGTACTTACACAAGTGGTGGCGTCTGTCTTGTCCTTCATCGGCGGATTACTTTTACTTTGCAAAGTCACCCAGACTCAGTTGCGTTATTTTTCCGTGTTCAGTAGCAAGTTTTGTTTACGTAGCTGGGAGTAGCTTTGTGTTTGTTTCGTTGAAACATCTCGATGCTTTTATTTGAGACTTTCGTTCACATTGCAGACCTGTGGTTCATTTTCTCTGGTGCTTTTTCATGTTGGTTTACTAATATTATCCAGGAGCAGTCTGTTAAAATGGCTGTTTGTTTATTGGTTTATCGGTGTTGTCCTCTCCCTTCTTGGTCATTTCTGCACTCAGCTCTCCAACAAATCTGCTTCGGTTGCTCGGGTGTGATTAAGGCCACATCCACTCCACCACAGAGCCTAAGCTCCTCTCTTGTCAGTTCCCTCGGTGGGGTTAGGGCTAGATTGGTGGGATTTTGTCACGTCTTTTTCATGCGGTGATTTTTTTCCCCCGATCTCTGCATCTTGGTGATGTGTTTTTTTTTTTTTTTTTTATTGCCTCCATTAGTGAACGTTGTGATCATCCTGATTCTGTCCTGCATATATCCCTGCACAAGTCCCCAGTCCGTCTTGCTGTCCAGCTGACTTTCCAGTCATACTCACACTGACCTGTGGTCAGTACATTAACAAATTCAGCAAGACGATTGGAGTTGACCCTACACACTACACACTCGCACGCAGACCCACAAGCTCAAAACACAGGCACCTGTGATCCTCGACACCCTGATGCTGGTTATCCAGTCTCCTAGACAATGTTCTGAACAGTTTCTCTCGTGCAGAGCAAACACCAGAAGCACCAGGCCTTCGAGGCGGAGCTGCACGCCAACGCCGACCGCATCCGTGGGGTGATTGACATGGGCAACTCACTCATCCAGAGGGGGGCCTGTGCAGGGAGCGAGGACGCCGTCAAGGTAATGGCAGATGGCGTAGTGTGGATGTGATGATGATGATGATGATGATGATGATGCTGTAAAGCAGTGTTTCCCAGTCCGGTCCTCAGGGACCCAGAGATAGTCCATGTTTTTGCTCCCTCCCAGAGAGCTAGGAGGGAGCAAAAATGTAGACTCTCTGGGAGGGTGCAAAAACCTGGGGGTCCCTAAGGAGCAGATTGGGGAGCACGGCTGCAAAGGATAACGTGTGAGGCGTAATGGTAAAGAACTTCGCAATCCTGCATCAGGTGCTGTCTACAGAATCACGGCAAAGTAGAGTAGAATAGATCCTTCAGTGGAATAAGTTGACATCTTGTCCCCCATGTCCCGTCAGGTGAGGCTCAGTGCCCTGGATGACCAGTGGCAGTTCCTGGTGAATAAGTCTGCGGAGAAGAGCCAGAAGCTGAAGGAGGCCAACAAGCAGCAGAACTTCAACACAGGCATCAAGGACTTTGACTTCTGGCTCTCTGAGGTAACCATGAGAAGGACCCTTTGTCACCCATTGTCCCCTTGAGGCGCCCTCAGTCATAGAGGGTTTAACGAAGTGGCACTCTGACCCCGCTATCCATTCCAGGTGGAGGCTCTGCTTGCCTCTGAGGATTATGGGAAGGACTTGGCCTCTGTCAACAACCTGCTGAAGAAACACCAGCTTCTGGAGGCTGACATCTCTGCCCACGAGGTTTGCGATTCTTGTGACTCATTCTGATCTCTATGGCCCACACAGTCACCCAAATTTTAATCACATGCTATATGACCCTCCCCCCTAACCTCCCGCACCTCCACAGGACCGCCTGAAGGACCTGAATGGTCAGGCTGACAGTCTGATGGCCAGCAACGCGTTCGACACCTCCCAGGTGAAGGACAAGCGTGACGCGGTCAACGGACGCTTCGGCAAGATCAAGAGCATGGCCGCTGGCCGCCGTGCCAAGCTGAATGAGTCGCACCGGCTGCACCAGTTCTTCAGGGACCTGGACGATGAGGAATCCTGGATCAAGTAGGTTGAGGACCGGATTTGTAGAGAATGGGGCTTATGAGGGCAAGGGCCGCATATCTTAAAGACCAAAGAAGCGCATGAGACTAATACTTCCCATCCCTACTTGGCCTCCCAGGGAGAAGAAGCTACTGGTAAGCTCTGAAGACTATGGCCGTGATCTGACAGGTGTGCAGAACCTGAGGAAGAAACACAAGAGGCTTGAGGCAGAGCTGGGTGCCCATGAGCCAGCCATACAGGTACGAGCTAGGAGTGCAGGGCATTTTGGGTAATACTTCCAAGTTCTACACAGCGGATTCCATGGCAACATGCATCTTCTGCCTTTTCCCTCTGCTCCAGTCTGTGCTTGACACTGGTAAGAAGCTTTCGGACGACAACACCATCGGCCAGGAGGAGATCCAGCAGAGGCTGGCTCAGTTTGTGGAACACTGGAAGGAGCTGAAGGACCTGGCAGCTGCTCGGTGAGTCAACCAGACGCCGCCCGATCGATCAGAGGAACCTCAGGCTCAAGGATGACCCCTCTCATATGACCTAACCTCGTCCATGTCCACCTCCATGCACCAGAGGACAGAGGTTAGAGGAGTCGCTGGAGTATCAGCAGTTTGTGGCCAACGTGGAGGAGGAAGAGGCCTGGATCAATGAGAAGCTGAACCTGGTGGGGAGTGAAGATTATGGAGACACTTTGGCCGCTGTGCAGGTGGGCGGTGTCGGCTTTCCCTGGGCCTCGGCTTCTTGGTAGGATTCCTGGTTTCTGAACTGACAGCCCATCTATACCACCGGCTTTCACAGGGCTTGCTGAAGAAACATGAGGCATTTGAAACGGACTTCACCGTGCACAGGGACAGGGTGAGCGACGTGTGCTCCAACGGAGACGAGCTCATCAGCAAGGTGGGTGCCCTGTCCGGGGTGCAGTGTCACTCTGAGGATGAAAAGCATACTTTACACGTTACGTGACATGCCGTCCCCCCCCATTCCCTGATAGAATAACCATCATGTGGACAACATCAGTGCCAAGATGAAGGCCCTGCGTGGCAAAGTGTCCGAGCTGGAAAGGGCGGCCGCCCAGAGGAAAGCCAAGCTGGATGAGAACTCTGCCTTCCTGCAGTTCAACTGGAAGGCCGACGTGGTGGAGTCCTGGATCGGTGCGTGGCGACAGGCAGACAGGCCGTGACAGGTGAAACATCAGCAAGCGCAGAGAAGAAAATGAAACACTGACGCTCTGTATCTCCCCAGGCGAGAAAGAGAACAGCCTGAAGACCGACGATTACGGCAGAGACCTCTCTTCCGTCCAGACGCTGCTAACTAAGCAGGTACTGGGGACCGTGGGGTGTCTGTATTCTTACTGAATGACTTCGATCGAGTAGCCGTGACGTAAATGCGGTCTGGCCCCCGCCACACAGGAAACGTTCGACGCCGGGCTGCAGGCCTTCCAGCAGGAGGGCATCACCAACATCACAGCGCTCAAGGACCAGCTGTTGGCGGCCAAGCATGTGCAGTCGCGTGCCATCGAGGCCCGTCACGCCGCACTCATGAAGCGCTGGAACCAGCTGCTCGCCAACTCGGCCGACCGCAAGAAGAAGCTGTTGGAGGCCCAGAAGCACTTCAGGAAGGTGGGTTCCCATGTCACACGGGGTGAGCCATGCAGAAACCTGGGCCACTTGAGAACCCTTGTAGATCTTATTTCCATTCCAATCCCCTTTCTAGGTTGAGGACCTTTTCCTGACCTTTGCTAAGAAAGCCTCAGCCTTCAACAGCTGGTTCGAAAATGCAGAGGAGGACCTGACTGACCCGGTTCGCTGTAACTCTTTGGAGGAGATCCGGGCTCTCCGTGACGCCCACGAGGCCTTCCGCTCCTCGCTCAGCTCCGCCGAGGCCGACTTCAACCAGCTGGCTGAGCTGGACAAGCAGATCAAGAGCTACCAGGTGATGTCCAACCCCTACACCTGGTTCACCATGGAGGCTCTCGAAGAAACCTGGAGGAACCTGCAGAAGATCATCAAGGTGAGTCATCAGGCCCTAAGGTACATGGTACCGTTGTTGGTCGGCTTCTTCTAAAGCCCGTTTCGGTTTGTCCTCATGTACCGACTCTGTCGCCCTCTTCAGGAGCGAGAGCTGGAGCTGCAGAAGGAGCAGCGGCGCCAGGAGGAGAATGACAAACTGCGGCAGGAGTTTGCGCAGCACGCCAACGCCTTCCACCAGTGGCTGCAGGAGACCAGGTAAGGGGGCGCTGTGGAGGTCATGACAGCGGAGATGGAGATGGAGAAATCCAGTGTTTGAAAGTGTGTTTTGCTGTGAGGAGACGGGGGTGGGGGGGGGTGTGTCGTTGGCAGTTCTGACCTGGACCTGATTTAACTGTTATTTCTCTTCTCTCCCCCCCCCGTCCTGCACCGCCTCTTTGCCTGCCGCCTGCGTCTTGGATCGCTTTTCTAAACAGGACGTACCTTCTGGATGGGTTAATATCTTTTCTCTTTTTTTTTTGCTGTTTCTGTGTCATGTGCATGAGTGGTGACGTTGTTTTAAAGCTGAAGGGGGGGGACATGTACCATGATTTGTAAACAGTTTTTGTCCCGCCGGGGTTGAGGAAATGCCATTATTATTCATCGCCATTAATTGTATCTATTGCCTGAGCGAGATGTAAGTTCCTTGGAAATCTAATGAGTCATCATTATTATTACGACAGTCATTGTCAGTACAGTTGGGTACCTGTGGAGATTTTAACTGACCCAATTTTTGCCTAAGTAGCTAATTTGGCTAGACCAATCCCCCCTCCATCCAGCAGAGGGAGCCATTTCGTCCCTGTCTTCATATCACTTACCTTGATGGGTTTAACAGTTTTGCTTCCTGTGTGTCTCTTCAGATTGTTTTTTTTTGTGTTTTCTCTTTTCCCATTGGTACTCATGCATTCCAACCCTTCCCTTCCTCTAAATAGCATAGCCTATCGGCGGGTTATCCATGTCTATCAGTACGAAGTCGATGATGATCTTTCTGGAAGGTTTTTTTCCTCCTTTTTCCGGTTCCGTTTGCCTTCTAACCACCTTCTCCCACTTCCCTGCCATGCCTTGCCCACCTTCTCCCATCTGCATTTTGGGTTTCTCACATGCCCTTGGTTCGGCTGTGTGTGTGTGTGTGTGTGTGTGTGTGTGTGTGTGTGTGCGTGTGCGTGCGTGCAGAGTCCCCCTCTACTAACAGTCTCTGCACTGCAGCTTAAAACCAGGACTTACCTGCATATTATTTCTAAAGCTGCCTGTGTACATCCATACTCGGAAGGGTTTATGATGTGTGGGAATTTTAAAATTAAATTACGATGCACAAAATCAGGGGTTGAAACTGCATCAGATGCAAAAAAAATAATAAAAATCTCAAAACCCAAAAGTTAGCAAATTGCAAGGATAACAAGCCTGTGACTGGGCCTAAATGCATGAAACCGGACAAACACTGCCTGATAGGGTTTTAACGCTCCACTGTACAGTTTCTACCCCTGGCTGCAGAGGCCCTAACCTTGCTTGGTCTTCATGTACCATGGTATGAGTTGGCTTCTTTAGCATGCGATGAGCAACACAGAGTCAATGGAGGCCAAATGCAATCTGGGCATACTTCATTATTTTCTTAATTACATAATTACACCTCCATGATACAGGTAAGTCTCAAGCATTTTTGTGGCAAACTGGTTGATCATTTTTTTTAAAAAGTGAAGGAAAATCAAATTAGAAATCAGTTAATTAAGCATCTTGGGTTCTTTTGCTCCCCTACATGTATGTAAAAAATGAAACACAATCTCCCTTCAGAATTAGCCTACTAATATGGATATACTGGTAATGTAGAAACTTAGTTCAGTGTCGGTTTGACTAATCTGCACTTGGCTTCCAAAAATCCAGAGCTCTTTTTTGATTTTTGTGGGACTTGAGTGCTTTTTGAATCACACTGGCCACCTGGGTGTACATCGCTACCACAACCTCTCCACTTTAACCGCATCTTGGATACTAAACTGTTACTCGGCTAGTCGTGGGGCAGCATCGCTATGGCCTTGCTTTGGAGTGGGTGTGGTCACTGATGTCAGAGGGCTGGCGGTTGTGAGCCCCGCCCATCACAGCATCTCACTGCTGCTGTTGTGTTCAGGTCCTGCATGGTGGAGGAATCGGGGACCCTGGAATCCCAGCTGGAAGCAACAAAGGTGAGACATACTGAGACACAGGCGCCACATGACCCTAAGAATACTCCTCTCAAGGTTTCTGCTGTTAGTTTTAGCAAAGATGCTAAAAATGTGTTCAGGCTAGCACTGCTAAACATCAACGCCCATTGGGATCGACAGGGTCAATAACCTCTCTGCCCACAGCGCAAGCACCAGGAGATCCGGGCCATGCGCAGCCAGCTGAAGAAGATCGAAGACCTGGGGGCGGCCATGGAGGAGGCCCTGATCCTGGACAACAAGTACACAGAGCACAGCACGGTGGGGCTGGCGCAGCAGTGGGACCAGCTGGACCAGCTGGGCATGAGGATGCAGCACAACCTGGAGCAGCAGATCCAGGCCAGGTGTGGTGGCCGGGACCATGCAATAAATGTGCACATGCGTGTTTATGCATGCAAATGGTGCAGCCTCGCAAGTTTTTAGATGCAGATCATTCTGAAAAATGGTAACACTACATGATAGGGCACAAATTATGTAGTATTATGCTATTACTTATGTATTAATTAACCACAAATTAAACATTAGTTATATTCTGTTCTCTTGTTTGTTTATCACTCTCAAGCAGTTACTTTTACTATATCTGTTAATTCTGTAAATCTTTGTGAATTACTGAAGGAAGAAGTAATGAATTACACACTTTTGTCATGTTAATTCATCATCAATGAATCATGACACATCTTTTATCTCAAGTAGCAACTATATATTTTTTCATGAGTTGTTCATGAGTTATTGCCAAGTATTTGTGCCCCGTCCAGTAAAGTGTTACCAGAAAAGCGTTACGTTTGTGATGTTGAGGATGCCGGGATCATGCCCCTTTAACACACACCTTTGTCCTGCAGGAACACCACTGGTGTGACAGAGGAGGCCCTGAAGGAATTCAGCATGATGTTCAAGTGAGTGGCACACCCTGGTGATCAGCATGCTCGGTCACTCCGCCGCACTCCGCCTCACTCCGCCTCACTCCCTGATGGCTGGATAACCAAGCCCCTCCCACTCCTTCTGCGTTTTCCTATCCGCAGGCATTTCGACAAGGACAAGTCGGGTCGTCTCAACCACCAGGAGTTCAAGTCCTGCCTGCGCTCCCTGGGCTACGACCTGCCCATGGTGGAGGAGGGGGAACCCGACCCGGAGTTCGAGGCCATCCTGGATACGGTCGACCCCAACAGGTATGAAGCCCCCATGTGTCCAACATTTAATGTCTTTTAACTTGCTGACCTTTACAATCCACTTAAAGCAGGTGATTTTCCTGTTATCCTAATAATAATGACTTTATATAACACATAGTTTACTGTAATAAAACATAAGCTAATACATATATACATATGTAATATTGGCATCTTTTTCACTATAGAAAGCTCAAACTCTCCTGTTATACACCTCCTCACATCTTCTCCCCTCTTTTTTTCCTTCCTTTGCTCTATCCTTTCTCTGCTTCCCCCAGGGATGGTCACGTGTCCCTGCAAGAGTACATGGCCTTCATGATCAGCCGGGAGACAGAGAACGTCAAGTCCAGCGAGGAGATCGAGAGTGCCTTCCGTGCCCTCAGTGCCGAGAACAAGCCCTACGTGACCAAGGAGGAACTGTACCAGGTACGCCGCATCCCAGACCACACCCCCCCCTCGCTGACTCTCGCATGCCAGCTGGCTTCCGCATATTCTTCATTGATCGCTTTACATCTGCGAAATTAGCTAGCTGTTATTTGTGAGGTGTGTTTTAATGGAGTACAATCAACATGAATTTGTTGGACCTGCCTAAAAGTGAAATCGTGGCCCCTCATCTCACTGGTCTTTGCCACTGGGGGGGTTAGTCATTGACACGTCTTGCCTTTGGTCCCCGTGTCCCCACAGAACCTGACCAAGGAGCAGGCAGACTACTGCATCTCGCACATGAAGCCGTACATGGACAGCAAGGGCCGCGAGCTGCCCTCGGCCTTCGATTTCGTGGAGTTCACCCGCTCGCTCTTCGTCAATTAGTCCCTGCCCCCCCCGCCTGTCAGTGACAAATCGGAATGCGTTTTGCCCCCCCCCCCCCACAGCCAAACTGCATGATCAAGACTACACAAGTACAGGACACCTCTATTTACAGTCTCCGGGTTCAGTAGGTTGACCCGCAGTCTTCGTGCTGCTCTACAACGCCGTTGTGAATCGGTCCGCATTTTATCGTGGCGTGTTAGTGGTTTTAAATGTGCTTTTGCTTGATTTTAGGCGCTTAGAAACAAGGCAAAGCAACAACATTGTGACTGCAGTCTGCTTAATAAAACGCTACTGGTTCTAGCTGAGAAAAGCTCTTTGTGTGGTTTATTGAATTTTATTATTTTTACCGAGAGCACTTCTCGCCAAGCTCGCGTCCAGTCCCTTCGCCTGAAGACCCAATGCCAGGCTTTATTCCCTAAAGCTGCTTTTGTTCA
Source organism: Brienomyrus brachyistius (assembly GCF_023856365.1). NCBI lineage: Eukaryota > Metazoa > Chordata > Actinopteri > Osteoglossiformes > Mormyridae > Brienomyrus > Brienomyrus brachyistius. Next base: position 4,270,137 of record NC_064534.1, on the reverse strand, counting down.
GGCTTCAATGCACATCCCTCATCTCCCCGGCATTTGCCACGGTGCCAGGAGCTGATTAGATGCCTCCTGGGCTCTCAGCTCCAGACTGTGGAAGAGGCCCCACCCACGTGTCTCTCCAATGCTCCGCCTTCCTGCAGACCTGCATTCTACCAAATCTCTCACAATGAAACAAAGGCTGCTCCTCCCTTTCCTCGTCGGAACATTTTTAAAGAGACAGATAATGTAAAAAAAAAAAAAAATACATCTTTTAAAATATTATGCTCTACCTTCTCAGGTGATTAAATAAAATACAAGGATTAAACTGCTGTTTAAAAGCAACATTGGCTTTTTAAAATATTGTTTGCATCTCTCTGCTGTAAATCTAAGAGTATAAACTAGTACCAAACTGTTTCCCACAGAGATCCATAGTGAACAGCAGCTGATTTTCTGCCTGTCCTCAGAAGGAATGTTACATGTTCCTGTACACAAAGCCCCACAGGGAGGCATACACACATACGCCAGGCTATATTTAACATCTTGCATCATATGTATTATGCAGAGACAGGCCAGGCTGGAAAGTATACATCATCATTCTATACAGCGCAAACACGAAGATCGTGACCTCGCTGTGATTCACCGTGAGCCCCCCCTCCACACAGAGAGCTGATTTGAAAGTTAGTTTGGTGACACGTACCTGTGCCCTCATATTCAGCTCTCGACTGCTGAACGTCTGAGGAATGTTAAAGCATGGTAACACTCAAATGACAATAATGAATGTATTATAATACAAAACAATATCAGCGCAATAATGTCAACAAGGCACAACATCACGAGGGGCGAAACAGCGATACGTATCAACAAACAGAAATTGTCAGTACAGTGTAAAAAAGGTGTAAACGGAAAATGGAAAATTCTGGCAAGTGTGTGTGTGTGTGTGTATATACACACACACACAGTATACAGCATACGTATGAGCTACCCATTATGAAAGTTACAAAATCAATCTCTTTTTACATATTAGAAATGTTAGCGTTCAAATATATTTAATATTCATATTATTTCATCAATACATCAAAACCAAACTGAAAAATATTACTGAAAAATGATAAAAACCATGTTGCTAAAATGGACACACCCAGCAAAACAAAAACACACATTTTTAAATGTGTCATCTGTGGCTATTTGAGGGTAATTGGTCAGTCGACGTGTCTGATGAAACCTGAACAGGTATAATCAGGTCACCCTCCATTAAGAGTACTTAACCTATTTACTCAATTCCAGGCTTAGTTTTGACAATGGTACCACACGGGAGAGAATTGCCTGGAGAGATAAAGGATAGAAAAAAATGATTATACAAGAAGATTAGCATGTTGTTGGCAGTAATCCAAAACGCAGTAGCGAAAGCGATTAAAAAAAATTCAAAACGTGTGGATGTGTGACAAACGGGCAGAAACATTCAGGCCAACATCGTAAGCTGAGTTTTCTTCTCCAGAGAAAACAGAAGAAGATCGAAAAGCAAGTGCTGAGGCACTGGCAAAATGTGTGGAAGGGCAAACTGGAGTGATCGTCGCATCTCATACAGGAAGGTTAATCCTGCACAGAAGGGGATTCCATGGTTATCGACCATGCAGGAGAACCACGGCTAAAGCCAAGGTATAAGACAACTCCACTAGCCTTGACCAAGAACAACAGCGACAGTGAAGACTTTTGATATCGTTCCCCTGGTCAGATGAAACCAAATATCAATCTTCTTCTGTGTAATGGCATCAAAAAGGGGAGGAGTACATGGTTGTTAGTTACATCACGTCAGTGACAGAGTTCATATATGTGCACATGTGAGTGGTGATGGTGTCGGAGATCTGATCTTCTCTGATAGCCTCACAGACGTACTGCAAGAAGCAGAAAGATAAGAGGCTATCTTCTCTCTAAGCCCTGGGTCGCTGGAAACATTTACAACGTGATAATGACCACAAACATTATCCTATGTCACCTGACCCCAGGGCACCTGTGGAAAATGTTGAAAATAAAAATAAATTTCACAGCGACTTCAGGCATCAAGACAAAGCTGCGGAAGGTGTAACGGCATGTTGCTACCTGGTACAGTGAAGGCCAAGGAGGATCACTGTAGTATTAAGAAGTAATGGTGAACAAAGTACATCATACGTCATAGAATATTATATAGTTGCAGAATTTTTCAAGGGTGTACTAATTTTCGCAACCCTGCACTTAAGTGATGTTACACAGTGAACTTCTACAGGAAAATCCCGTTATAGCGGACTCGCTTATAACGTTACATCGTCTATAACGGACGAGGTCCGCTGGTCCCGGCCGTGCGCTTTTAAGGACATGCAGGAAAAGCATCGGATATAGGGGACTCGCATATAACGGAATTTCGCTTATAACGGACAAACGCTTTCAGCTGTAGTTTTGTTCGCTATAACGGACATGCAGCTCCGACTACAAGGCGCGTGGCATGCCCCTGACATCCAGAGCAGATACCTAGTCAGGATTATTAATAGTCACGCATCTGGTCAGGCAAAGTTGGATTACTACATGTACAATATAATAATCTATACCACAAGTGTGTCTGCTGGGGTGTGGCGTGAGTAAATGGTGTCCTGTAGTGGTGTTCTGGGCATACAGCTACTCTTGATATAACGGACTTGCGATATAACGGACTGTTTTGCCAGCTCCCTTGAAGTCCGTTATAACTGGATTTTACTGTATCGGAAATACTGTCAACATATCCTTTTAATGATAAATGTTTAATAATAAATTTTAGTTCTATTATCTTTCCTTGAAATGTAGCGATCATTATTTAGGATTGAAAATATGTCTTTCATTATCCAGCATTCTGCATGTTTAGCGTCACTCACAGATTCCATGATTGAGCCAAGCAGACTATCAGGGCATAGTTGCCATAGAAACATCATATCATTTTGTTAAGGGTATGCCTGTATGCACTCACGGCAAATTCCATATCAATTGACCAAAGATTGGCCGAAATATGAATTAGGAATTTGAAAGGCTGTAACAGACAAATGGTTTTGAAAAAACAAAATTATGAAAATTTGGCAAAGATTGGACAAGGTTTGTGTATACTGAAAACTTTTAAAGATTTTTCATTCATTAGAAAATGGAGGTCACATAAACATGACCATCACTTTCATAAGGCCAGCACATTAAAAGAGATTAGGAAAAAGGCAGTTTTGTTTTTCCTTATTGCATCACCACTCAGTAGTAAAATGACACAAAACTTTTTTTCACAAGCATTGCTGAGATATGCTCTCATTTCCTGTTTGGCACCTTCGCTGCTGATTTTATCTGGCAGTGATTGGTAAACAGTTTTGGAAATCAAAAATCCATCTGGTAATTTTTGTAAGGCTTGGTCTGAAGATCATCTGTACTAAATTTGGTGAAGATTGGACAAAAATTGCAGCCTGTGAAAAATGTTTAATCATTTAATTTAAATCCAATATTGTGGCCACATCGGTAGGGTTGACATGATAAACCGCCATGTGTCAGTCAAGTGGGACCTCTGGCAGTATTACCAGACATTAGGGTCATTGTTCTAAAGAAGCGTTTCACAACCATTGTCCTGCCAGGACTCTCTTTGGATAAGGCAGCATTTTTCAACTGAGACTAACTAATCAACAGATATCAGATAAAACATTTTGCTTACTGCAGCATCTCCTAGTAGTTAAATGGCACACAATTTTGTGTTTCCTCAAAATAGGGTCCAGAGTTCGTATAACAAGTTTAGTTTTGATGCATCAAAGCATTGCTGAGATGTGATTTCACTTCTTGCTTGGTGGCTTTGCCATCAGGTTTCATTGGATAACAGCAGCCATATTGTTTGCCCATATTGTAGCAAACTGAATTGAATAACTTTGGATGAGAACATTCAGTAGGTGATACACACAAAATTTGGAGGTGAAAGGATCAATGAACTAGAACTAGTCTGCAAAAGGTGGCTTTTTTGAAAAATTGAAAATGGTGAACTTCAATGACAATGTGTACATTCGATCAAACAGTTCAAAAGTTCTAAGCAAAATGTTCATTGAATCTGGTGGCGCTTAAAAGATGCCTGGATATCTTGGACTGTCCTCTATCAATGTGCCAAATTTCCTCAGAATCCACTACGGGGTTCTATGGGCTGCTATAGACTCCCACGGTAGAAATTGTAATAACTGTGAAAAATTCTAACAAATACAATAGACACCTTCTTGCACCTTTGGTACTTGTGGCCGCTAAATATAAAATGCTTGGTGGTCTCACCTCTGACAAACTGTACTCGAGTCTAAAGAATATGTCAAGCAGGGGCATTGCTAGGAACCTAACAAAGACCTAATCTGTCTGAGGGTTCTCAAACTGAGTCTGAGAAATGCCCCCAAATACCCCAGGCTAGTGGCACATCCGATAGCAATATAGATTTTAATAATAGTTAATAGTAAATACACATACCATCAGAAGGCATTTATATTCCCAATTACAAAATGCTGTTAAATCAAACTCAAATATCATTAACGTACTAGTTCTGACGTCTGTCTGGAGTTCCAGGCTTCTTGACAACATAATAATTGTTGTAATGATGAGTCCATCCACCTTGTTGCTAGTCTTTTGTAAGAATGCTCCTCCCCTAAACTCTTATTGATGAATCACAACTTCTAGCTTAAGTAAGCCCAGCTAACTGAGAAATCCCCCAGGATTTCTTCATCAGCAAGATAACTTAAACCCAATGCAAGGATCGTCCAATAGGAATGCCACTTTCCTATCTTCCTGCCGCACAGTTTTCATGTTAGGCTTAAGCTCAAGGTCCAGTTTAGAGTTTCATTCATCACATGCAGTAATACTCATACAACATACAGTGAAGTGCTTGTTGTGGCAGATTCACAGACTGCACTGTATAAATACAACATATATATTATACTAGGCATTTGTAAAGTGTACAGAATGTAATAAAAATTTACTAAATATAAAATACCAAAGAAGAATAAGACAGACATGCAGTCAGTAATGAAGATGTGCAAAGCTAGTGTGCAGAAATGCATGAGAGGTGGAGGGGGAGACACACAAGGAGAGAGATTAGTGTGAATGAATACAGTGGTAGATTGTCCATTATATGCTGTTGTTAAGAAGTCTTATCGCTTGTGGATAAAAGTTCCTTCCAAAGCATTCAGTCTAGGTTTTGAGGTGGCAGAGACGTTTTCCTGACCTCAGCAGTTCATGTGCGGCGTGGGTGGAGTGACAGGTGATCCTGAGGGCATGGGTGCTGCAGCCAGAACAGTTTATGTGTGAGGTGGGTGGAGTGACAGGTGATCGTGTGGTTTGGCAAGTGTCCCTTGCCTTTTGCCCTGTACTGCCTGCCATAGCCTCCAGGCTCCCAGTGCTGCATACGAGATTGGAAGTTGGAGGGATATCTTAATGCGATGCCATCGAGCAAAATTCCCTTAAGTGCTCACCACACATGCGCCTTCGCCCCCTCCTGTCGCTAGGGGGCAGTACTTCGAGCTTCACGGGCTGAGAGGACGGACGCGCAGTCGCTGTTTTTCCGGCGCCGGCGCTCACGTGTCCGTGAGGAGTGCCAGCTGTCCCTCGGCCGTGAAGTTAAGGCGCAGCCGATGCAATTCGCAACTACAGCTGCATCGCAACAAGGTATCAGGATATATCGAGGCTGCCTGCTGACTAGGGAGGCAGTTTGCATATGTCGATCAGTCCCTTAGCATTATATTCAAGGGCTACATCGTTGTCTTTGGAGAGCAAATATTTGTAATAATTCCAAGTTATCTCCTCGGACGTCGGATGATAATCCTACTTTTGGGCATCTAGCTGACTGGAAATGAATGTACAATTTTCAGATCACTCACACTGGTATTTATAGAAGTGAAACAAGATCACAGGATCCTCCCAGCTGCCGCCAAATAAAACATGTACGCGGTGTGTATTCTGCTTTGGCTGCTGTGCCTCTTCCCATCCGACCGAGCCTGTGACGGTCCCGGCAGGGACGACCTGTTGCTCTGCCGCTCCTGTGGGCATGAGGTGGCGCTTGATTCGGACGCCAGCTTCGTGGCCAGTCGGCTAGCGCTGTCACACCGAAATATTACCATGATCGGAGACAGGAGGGTGCCGGTACAGTTGTTTGAAAACCCGCAGGGCTTTCAGTTTGAGGTGGTGACTTTCAAAAAGGCCGACGTACACAAGCACTGGCCGGCGGACGGGCGCTTCACCTGGTACCCCCGGATACTCGTGGACTGTGGCCACGTGTCCGCAGTGCAGCGCACATCTTGGTAAGTCAGCATAACTCCTAACAATTTTATTTCCAGTTTTATCACTCGATTTATTTTTGTAGATATTGATCCCGCTCTGACATTTGAAAGCATCAGAATACAAAAGAATTTTGTATTTGGGCCAACATGCAAATAGATTAAAAGTTACTATACTGAATTAGCCTGTTAAAAGTTCCAGCTGTTGGTTTAGGCACTTTGCACGTGTGCTTGCACAGTGTCAGTCTTACCGCACGGCCGGATCACGTGGCAGGTTGGGCTTTTCAGCCCAGTGACTGGCCGGAGACGGTGACGGAGCAGCAGTTTGACGACTCCGAACAGACTTTCGTGGCGCTGGTGATCGACAGGCTGTTGCAGGAGAACTTCGCGGCGACGCTTCTGGTGACACCCAAGTCATTCCGGAGTTAGACGCTCTCGCCTCTGACCACCTCAACTTACGGAACCGTCGGCTTTATATGGTCCTCAACGCAAATTGTGTAACTTCGTTAAACACACTTGGACAGTTTTGATGCATAAATATTTAAACTGACCTTCCTCCCGTATCCCAGTTTCTTAAACGTGTACAACGCTGACGACAATTTGAGAATCATGTACAACTGGAATGTGTATGAAACTGCGTCTCCGGACCACCGGCGCTTACTGGCGAGTCACGTGACAGCCGGGCGCGTTTCGGCTCACGAGTTAAAAACAGAAAACCGTCGTGTACACATTCAGTTTTATTGTAACAAAGCAACTTGTACACTTTACGTTTAAAATTTTCTTTCCAGTGGAAAAAGGAAGAAAAATTAGATGTAGATTCCACGAGAGGTTCTACAGGTTATTTTCATTTTAAAGTACTCCATGAAGCGATGGGGATCAAAATTACAAGTTTCTTTTTTTTTTTTATTAAAAATGCATTTCAAACTTAATGGGTGTCTGTAAAACAATACAATGAAAACTGAACACAACCCACCCCCACTGTTGATGTCAAACCACCCCCCCACCACCCAAAACCACCCCAAATGCCTTCAACCAGCCCTCCCCACTGCCCGAAGCCACCCCCCCCCCCCCCCCAAAAACTTTGTTACAAGAGGAGATGGGAACAAGCTGGAACTGTGTCCATTTAGCCACAAGGGAAAGAAGAGAAAATAAATCAGCTTTGGGGGCAAATATCACATTGAACAAAATAAAAGGGGCAGTAACTACAGCTAGCAGGTCATCATTGCATCCTGGACTTTGTTCAGTTCTCACAACCCTAAACAAAACGTTTATATATGAAATTTTAGTGTAGCTCAGATGGTGTGGTATTTCTATTCATATTTACTTTTCCCCAGATGCATCTGGGAGTTGAAGACGGTACACAAGGAAAAGCGTGCCATGGTAAAAAAAACTCATTACTATTTTTCTGATGCAGTTCAGTCTTGGAATAAAGCTGAATCAGACATGGCACGGACAGACGCTTCTGAGCAATGAGACTGACCGCAAAAGAGAAGGGGAGGTGAGGGACGGAAGGGGGGGGAAAAGCATCTTGCTCCCAAGAATCGGTGAATAATCGGTAGGGAAAAAATATGGGCAGAATTTTTTTCAGTCATCTTCCCCATCATCCTCCTGAAAGAGATGAAAGGCCATGAGAGTTCAGGGGGTCACATCAGAATTAAACTACGCCCGATTCCAAAAGTTTAAAGAGGATACTAAACTGCCACATACCTCTCCTTCCTCACCGTCATCCTCCTCTTCATCTTCCTCTCCTTCATCTTCATCTCCTTCCTCGTCTATGTCTTCCAAGCCTTCCTCTTCGTCGTCATCGTCCTCCCCCTCTCCTTCTTCGTCATCCATGTCGGGAACCTGCCGAAAACAAGAAAATACTTGAGAAAAGGCTTATAGGGAAGTCGACATCCTGCAACTGTCAACATGGAGCAAAGATTATCTGTGAACCTGCCACTAGTGACTGATGCTAACCAGGTAGTACTGCAGAGGGTTTGGCCAGATGTCGTCCTTGATGACCTCCCCCAGCTCATCAGCCCCCGCATCGGAGTGATCCGTGAACCAGGTAAAGAAACTCTCTGGGTCTTCGTGTTGCCTCTTCCTGCCAGCTTTGTTCTGCGTTTGACTGGAACGCTTCGTGAGGTCCTGAGGCAGACAATCACCATTTAGTTTTCAGTAAGTACAAGTATTTTAATGCAATATACACTGATGAGGTTTGTTCACCACAAGTTTTAAAAATTTCCATCAACCCTTAAAAGGGTTGAACCACCTGCTGAATACCTTCCCATAAACACCCTGCGTTGTGCAAGGTGCCCCTCTCAGCAGGGTGATGTCACAATGCAAGGATGTGTACAAACCTTCCCTGTTTTCCATTTGATTTCTGTGGACTTTGAGGACGGGTCTCCACTCTCATTCAGGTGGAACTCTTTGGAAAGGACTTTGTTTTCAAAGTAAGGATTTTCATCAAAGTACTAGAAACACAGAAAAAGCCACATTCATGTCAGAATATAGCAGCCCCCCCACTGAGCAAGCAGCCTGCACAAGTCTACAGAACCAGACTGCACACATGCATAGTCCACAGGAGTCCTGTCCATCCCTCAGAGTGAAGCCATGATGTACAGTAGTGCCACAAAAGTAAAATCACAGTAATTTGCAAACACAGCCAATCATCCTCAAGCACAACCACTGTCACACTAAAGCTCTGAGTGCCATCTGCAGTGTTTGGGTTTCATTCAAAGTGCTTTTCATTTAAACAAAAAAAACACCCCTTTCAGATGTGGCAATCAACCAGAACCAAAAGATAAGTAAACATACTTACAAAATCTATTCTGTAACCTGACTTTATGTCTTCAAACTCTGTCACTTCTACCCTGGTTAGGTAATGGAGTGCTTCTTCATCCTCTTCTCCAAGGAGAGCAGAAACTAAAAACAGGGTATATCAGCACGCAAGCCCAACAAAACGTAAAGTTCCAGGGGAGGGTCCTTACACATCCTGTCCCATCCTGGGGAGGGGGCTCAGAACAAGCATCTCACCTTGTGGATGGTTGACGAACGTCGTGACCCAGAAGTTTGGGATTTTGGCGATCAGTTCTGACCTCTTTTGGAAGAACGGCTGGCGTAGTTTATTGTACTTCTGTTCTACTTTTAATATTTCCTCGCTGGCCTGTTCATTCAATCTGCAAACACGAGGGATCACAAAACGGTTAGTGATACAAAATATTAAAGCGTCTTTCGCTCATACGTGAAAGATGACTCTTGACGCACTGAAAACGCGCTTACCTGTCAATCTCATTCTGTACTTCATCGATGTGTTCAATTGCTTCCTGCTGCTCCTTTTCTACAATTGCAAATAGCATTGGATATTAAAGTTCATAAAACGATCTAAATAATCTATACATCCAATATGCATTGTAAGACGCAGGCAATCAATAATTTGCATGTTACTAGACTAAACAATTAGTATAAGATAAAGGTGTAGGAAACGTGCAAACCCAACATTAACCAGTGAGCGGCCATCCAAGCTCGGGTAAAATATAATTTATAGACTGAACAGGTGAAGCGAGGTTAGACAAAAGCAGTTACGAACAAAAACATACAGGCGTGCAAGTCTATAACCGCCTCAAGTCACGGCAAACTCGACCCCTGCGTACCGACCCAGTTTGTGGGCACGATCGCGGTAACCTCTGCCACCGAGGGCCTCGTGGTTTGGACGCGGCCGCGCGCCGGATCCCGCCCCTTGGCCAGCGGCACTATTAACACCCGGCACCGTCCACCAGAGTAGTATTTTTGTTCGTCCGGGGTGACCTGTCCCGACGGCGCCAGCACACGCAACGGCGGCCGGGGTAAACGCGCGGAGCGCCGCCTCCTTTCAGTCGGAAAGGCAAGCATCATGGCGGAGCTGCACAACAACAATGAACGGCAGTAGGCCGCGCCACTCCATTCAACAGCGACACATCCCGGTCAAAGACCGCCGTCCGCCATGTATAAACAACCTCCGGTGACAAGGAAAGGGGCCCCTATACCACGGCGCCCACCCACCGCGCGTCGGAGGACGCGGCGCCGCTTGTGCAAAACCCGCGGCGGGACACAATGAAGCGGCCGCGAGGAAACATGGCCTCTGCCGCCGGTGCGCGCTTCCCCGCTCCACCGCGGCATGCTCGCGCAGCCCGGGATGCGTCTCATGTCGCCCGCCTACCCAAACAAACCGCTTTAACATCCCCAAGCAATCCCTAAGAAGCTCGCCGCTACGCACACACGAAAACATTCACACGAAACTCGGAAAGAGAAAGAAAAGGCGAAGATGGCGGCGCGCTGGAGGCCGCCATTCCTTACCAGAGCTCTCGTCCGCTCCGTCATGGTTTGAGTTCAGCTCCTTTTTACTCACTTTTGCCGCTGAGGCAGACATGTTTTTTCCCTCCCTCGCAGACACTGAATACCTGCTGCCAGAGAACGTACTCCTCTTAGTTACCGCTTCTCCCACAGGACGGGGGAACTTACATCTACCGCGGCCGGGTAACTGCGAACAAAACGTGCGTCGCGCTCCTCCACACGGTATTTAAAAAATACCCAGATGCTCCGCACGCACTCTCGCGCGCGCGCTCTCTCTCTCTCTCTCTCTCGCTCGCTCTATCCGCACACCAGCGCCACTACCGGAGGCATGAGCTCGCTCCCTCACGCGCCTTTCCTAGTCCTGCGCATGCGCCCCGCTTGCTACAGGGTTTCCCCCTGTGAGGGGAGAGACCCCGATTCAACTACTTGGCGCGTGCTCGCCCCTGCGAAGGTCGGGATGTCATAACAAGACGTGTCAAATAAAAGGTTGTTTTCGGGTTTGCTGTCTTTGTCAGGTTTTATGCACATTATTGTGGATATACAAAAGGGGATGTTGTGTATTACAGTACTCCCCGTTTATAGAAATATGATTGATTATCTGGTAGCATATTTAATATATATAAATAAGAAGCGGTGGCTGACGTCTTTCTCATTCTGCAAGTTTGTTTTTCTGATGGGGTGGCATGGTGGTGCAGTGGTTAGCACTGTTGCCTCATTCCAGTCCAACAGGAAGATAGGAAAGTGGCATTTCTATTGGACAATTCTTGCATTGGGTTTAAGTTATCTTGCTAATGAAGAAATCCTGTGGGGTGTTCCACGAAGCAGGACTTCTCAGTTAGCTGAGCTAATTTAAGATAGAAGTCATGATTCATCAATAAGAGTTTAGGGGAGGAGCATTCTTACAAAAGACTAGCAACAAGGTGGATGGACTCATCATTACAACAATTATTATGTTGTCAAGAAGCCTGGAAATCCAGACAGACGTCAGAACATTCTGGGGAAATAGTGCACCTGGGTTCAGTGAGTAGGAAAAAATCTGATGACTTGGTCTAGTACGTTAATGATATCTGCGGCATGGTGGTGCAGTGGTTAGCACTGTTGCCTCCCACCTCTGGGACCCGGGTCTCCGCCTGGGTCACATGTATGCGGAGTTTGCATGTTCTCCCCATATCCTCCGGATACTCTGGTTTCCCTCCAAAGTCCAAAGACATGCTGAGGCTAATTGGACTTGCTTAATTGCCCATAGGAGTGCATGTGTGAGTGAATGGTGTGTGAGTGTGCCCTGCAATGGGCTGTCCCCCCATCCTGGGTTGTTCCCTGCCTCGTGCCCATTGCTTCGGTTTGGAAAATGGATGGATGGATTTTCTGATAATGATGATTTGGGCAGCCTGTTAGTTTTGGTTAAATATGAACTGCCTTATTTTCTTAACTGCTTTCATCCTTGAATTACTTAAAGGTCTCTGACAAACGAATTAAAAACAATAAGTATTTTTTTAACGTAGAATTTGTTAACACGCTTGAAAACGTCACAATATCTACAAAGAAGAGGTTTAGTTTATGCAGGCATTTTGGTTGATTATGATCCGATTACTTTAAAATAAGGCTTTGGGTAAGATAACCATTGAAATGTGTGCCCACAAGTTAAAATGAAGGCCGTAATTGTAAGATCACCTAGAATGGCTATAATGGGTTTTTGATAACAGATTGAGAAGTAACTGGTGGAACCTTTTTATTTGTTTGAATAGCATGAATTATCTAATAAAATGTATATATACTTGAATAAAATGGGAAAATATGAAACAAGTATCGATTCCCGTGGGAAGTGCTCCATGACTGAAGAAGAGTTTTCTTCGTGACGGCAGGTGCATTTCCGGGTATATTACACAACGAGTTATTAGGATTTAATGCCCAATGTGAAGAGTAAATATACTGTCACATTTTCAGATGATGACATTATTTATTACAATTTATATAATAAACATTGTTCATAATTGGTGCCTATGCTTACCAATGATTTTTTTCTTTAATTACACATTGTAGACTGTTGTCAGTTTCTTATATTCATATTTTCCAATCCATATTACCATTACCAGCGAGGCGACACAATTCACATGGTGGAAACAACATCGTGAAGTTAAACTTGTATTTTATATGGTTAAATTGTTTGCTTTTGATACGCTGGATGATACCGACGCCTTTTGCTGGATAATGCCGCGCCAGCGCCCGGTGATTGACAGGCGACTCAGCCAATGGGAAGCTTGGAATCGAAGCCGTCGGAGCCGATTCAAACCGCAGGAAAAGGGGGAAAGAGCCGAAGGCAGGAGTTTCGCACCCGGGAGCTTCGTGTCTGGGGCCGCTCGCCGAGCCCCGAGCGCCTCGTCTAGAGAGTCTTTCACCCCCCACCGGGGCCGCTCGTTATGTCAGCAGTCTACATTTTGCGGATTCATCCTTAATAGTCTGTAAATCTTTTAAACTTAAGTTCTTTCACCTGTAACATCGCTGAGTACCGCAACTCCAGTTTTTTTTCGGTATTTCTTGATGGCGGGGGTAACGCTACAGGTGAGTTGGTAGTTTGTAAGCACGGCAAATAACCGTGATCATTTTTATTTGAAGTTCTGACAGCGGTTGTCTACTGACTGAAACATGCAAGGTGTGGATCTGGAATTCATGCCCGTTGGTTAGCAGCCGGCCTGTTTTAATGTCCCGGGGGGATCAGTTAATGTTATATATTAACCAACCAGCTGTCATTTTCGGATCAACTTTATGTATGTAGAAAATATTGCTTAAACTTGTGATTGTCATGAGTGCATCCCAAGCCGCAGTTTACCTTAGTGGGGATCGATAGACACAGTCCTGTCCTTTGTCTGATGGTAATCCATCAACCGGCAGGTTTCTCCGTCTGTACATAAATACATCCATCTATTTATCTGTAATTTGGGGTAGATTATTCATTGACCATCACGGCGCGTATCTTAAATAGACTTAAAAGGTGTACGGATGTGGTTTGTACCTACAAAGTGACAGTTAAACTTGGGCTTGTAAACATAATAAGTGAGAGCGGTTGTCTGTTTTGGTGGAATTGACTGCCACCTTTACGGGAGACCGTGGGTAGTTGTTGATTTATTATTGTTTCTGTTTTTCATTTTAAAATGTAGAAAAAAAAAATCACGTGTTGGTATTTGGAGGAATCTCAGTTACGGAGTAAGATATTCTATCGCTATCCTATTATCTCCCTACGTTGTGTATTGTTAGTATACTAAATACTCCATAGTCTTTAAAAGCTTATAGGAAATAAATGGGTTTGTACATTTTGGTATTTTAATTGGGGAAACTGGTGATTGTATTCATTGGCACCAGTGAGAATAAATGACCAGAAACTCAACTTTCTCAAGGGTGTCAACTGTGGTTATGCCGTAGTTCGCGTGGCCTGGTATGTGGGCTGAATTTTCCAGTTACACTCGTTTGTTATAGGGAAATATTGCTCGGCCCTACAGAAAGATATGGCTTTAAACTAGGCTTTAAATAGTAGTGGCACTTAGGTTTTTGTTCTCTCCAAGAAGCACCTTCAATTTGCTAGCCTCCTAAGTTTAATATTGATTTAATATCTTTTTGAAATCTTTGTGAAAATATTGCTATATTAGTTTGTGATGACAGAATCCCTAATATCTTTGGGAAATTGCGTACCTTAGACACACCTGTTAGACAATCCGGTTTGTTTGTGTTGAAGTAACAAAAGCCAACCAAAGGGGGGGGGAGAGAGGAAGTGAATCAGATCTTTTTGTTGTGTAACGTAGTAAAAGCTGTCTATAAATACTTATGATTATGATAAATACGAGAACGATAAAAAGAACGAAATGCAGACGAAGGCTCCATCGTGCTGTTGGGTATGGAAGTGTCATCCTGCGGTTATGTTAAATGTCTTCACATGTTTAGCTGCTGGCATTTTGAAGGGCTAATTATTCAGCCATTGTCACAGAGCGCAGTTTTAGATCAAGTTTCTGAAATTATACACAGAAGAGGAACAGGGTAGTGTACAAAGGAGAAAAGCTAGGAAGGAGATGAAGCTTGTAAATCCAAGTGACATTAAACCTCCCATTTCAGTGATATTAGTGGAAGGAAATTGTTGCTGTGTCCGTAAGCAAATCACTGGGTTGGCAGATGCAATTTGTTTGCTATATTTCGTTTAGCTGAATTCCAAACTGCTTAACCTTTCAGCAATAGTGAGTAATTTTACCTGGTACTTCTCTATTGAGTGACCAGAGATCACACGACGCTTCCTGAACGCAACATGAAGGAACCCTGTCTGCTCTCACTAACCCCCTTCCCGTGCCAGAGCGCCGCCCTGCAGGGCTTAGCGGAAGGCGACATCCTGGACCCTACCTTCCAGCGGCTCCTGGAGGATGCCCGCACGCAGCTCCGCCAGGAGATCCAGCGGGAGCTGAAGATAAAGGAGGCGGCGGAGCGACTGCGGCGGGCTGTGACGGGCAGGAAGAACGCCGCGGACGTGGAGGGCCAGCTCAGGGCTTCTGGCCGCAAGCTGGAGTACCTCCACCAGCAGCTGCAGGAGCTGGATGCCCGGGCTGTGGTCTCCCAGCCCGACGCTGGGGCAGGTAGGCAGCAGAAGCCCAATAGGAGCTTTTCAACCTGGTTCATTTTGATTTTACAGACTTCTGCTTGTGTTAATGTACATCACATAATTAATTTATGTAATACATTAATTTGGGTACCACTTTACAATAAGGTAGTAACTCATTAATAAAAAGAAAACTTGTAACTTGTTTAAAATTGTCTATTAATGATTTACAAAGTGTTACAACCTAATTAATAACCAGATTATAAACATTCATAAACTCTTTATATGGGTAGCCTCATTGTAAAGTGGCACCTTAATTGGTTTAGGTATAATGTTTCTTTGTATAATTAAGCAATCTTCAAGCAGTCCCAGAAATCCTTATTTACAGAAGTAGATCCATTTTGATCATTTTCAAATGACTGAGTTACCCCCCCCCCCCCAGGCAAACAGCAGCTCATCCTCCTCCTTCCCCATTCGTAATACTGAGTTGTCCTTCATCAGACAGGCCGATGTCCCCAAATTCCTGCCTGTGGGAGGGGAGCTCCTCCCCGCTCGCCAGCCGAGTCCACGCCCTGAAGAAGCAGCTGGCCGTCGAGCTCAAAGTCAGGCAGGGGGCCGAGAATATCATCCAGACGTACACCAGCCGCTCCGTCAAGGTGCGCACTCTGTACCTGCTCAACCCTCGCAGTACCAAACCCGTCCAGCTGAGGGCCAGGACATCCGTCTCGCATAAAGTCAAGTTAAGCTCGATTAAGCGCTCAGAAGCTCGGGGCAGACATGGTGCCGCGCTTAAACAGCCCAGCGTGACGGGGCTGGTACCAGCGATGGGGATTACGTTCTGATAGCTGCTGACGTTAGTGTCGGCCTCGCCTGAAGGTCGTTGGACGCCGGAGTCAGCGACGACTCGAATCATCTGCTTTTACTCCGAAGCTTTATCTGTCGCTGTCTTGGATTACTTTGTTTTTAAATAAATTGTGCAGTTTGGGTGGCAGTATGACCTCAGAGGGGGGGGGGCGATAGATAGATAGAGAGAGAGAGAAAGAGAGAGAGAGTGCAGCATCCTTAACTGAAAGCTGCGGCTGTGTGATTAATGTCCCCCCCACTCCTCGCACAGTGCTACCCCCCCCCACCCAGCCGGCAGTGCAGCGGCATCCGCATCTGGTTGGTGACAGGATGGGAACATGTGTCCCAGCGGCGGCCAATGTGTGGGTGCGGATCAGGCAGCGGTGTGCAGACCCACGGCGGGAGCACTGGCACCCGGCGACTCTGCTGCTCTAGCAGGAAGATTGAAAAGGCGGGGGGGGGGGGTCAGGCGGGGGGATCCAGCAGAGAGAAAAAAGAGAGGATGAGGGCAGGATACAGGAACGCAGCAGTATTGTGCCCAAAGCACCATCGTGGAAATTTAGGAGGGACAGAGGTAAAAAAAAAAAAAAAAGAGAAGACATCAGGTTCGATAAGCGGTATTCGTTTGTCGGGTGTATAGAATGATCGTTCGCTCCGGGGGGGGCGGGCTGGGGACGTGGAGCAGCAGCTGCTGGCCACAGATTCGGCACGCTTCAAGGGTAGCGAAGGTGACGATCAGAGCAAGCAGCGGTACTGCCCTCGACTTGGGGCGATGAGGCGTCAGTCCTGCGGCGCGTAGACGGGACCGGCCGACGCCTTTCAGTCTGACATGCGGCCCCCCCTGCTGGCCTGATCGCACGCCTCAGGTATTTATCACTGCGCTGTTTGTTTGCCTGACGGGGTCTGATGTTGCCGGGAGCATCTGGGAGAGAAAACTCGGGACGGGGCTGAGTTGATAAGAGCGATCCAGAGAGCCTCGATTTGGCGATGGGGCAGGGGGGGCTCCCTCGTACCCACGCTAATGCTGACGGTCCCCCTACCCACGGCCCACCACTCCAGGACCGGAAGATGCTGTCGACGGCCCAGCAGATGCTGCAGGACAGCCGAACGAAGATTGAACTGATCCGCATGCAGATCCTGAAGGTGACGCAGGCAGGGGAGCAGGGGCTGAAGGCCAGCGACCCAGGAGGTGAGAGCACGGGAACCCCCCCACCCCCCGTCCTATAAGGCAGATCTCAGCTGACAGCATCGTGGGGGTCTTTATGCATTCAGTAATATACTGATATAATTGTTAGCTTGGGTATTTATGTTTAGGCTGCTGCCAGTCTCCCCCCCCCATCGCCGCTGCTGTATCTGTATCCCGTGTCCTGGCAGGAGGCCCCCTGCACCCAGGCAGTCCCCCGGAGTTGCGGATCGCCGAGTTGAGGCACCACCTCCGCATCGAGGCTGCTGTGGCCGAGGGCGCCAAGAATGTGGTGAAGCAGCTGGGGGGGCGTCGCCTGCAGGACCGCAGGGTGCTGGCGGAGGTGAGGCATGGGGAGGGGGCATCGGAACGTTCATCGGCAAGAGCAGTATATCCTTGTGTGTGTTTGAGGGAGAGGAAGAGAGGGAGTGAGTACCTGTCATGGCTGCGTTATCTCCCTCATGGTGCTAGACAGGTGGCCAGTCTAAACTCCCCCCTCCAAGTGTCTAACCCACCTTATGGATCATTGGCTGGCAGTGGGCATGCACTGGCATGTCTGATTGGCTGACAGTATGCATACACAGGCGCGTCTCATTGGCTGGTGGTGAGTAGGCACTTATGCGTTTTCCTCTCAACTCCCTAGGCCCAGGCCCGGCTGCACGAGTCCTCCCAGAAGCTAGACCTGCTGCGCACCTCCCTGGAGCAGCGCTTGAGCGAGCTTCCCCCGGAGCACCCCCAGCGCTCCGCTATCAAGGAGGAGCTCTCCATGGGCCCCTCTCCGTCTGTGGCATTTCAGCGGGGCCGCGTTTCCTCCTCCTCTTCCTCCTTCCTCAAGCCCGCCTCCCTCACTGGTGAGAGCGGCTCTCCTGTCCCAGTTCTGCTGGGGTTTTGTAGGGATCCTTGTGTGTGAAAGAGGCGTGATCTGTTCAGCGAGATGGTACCTCGGTTCCTCAGCATTATCTCTTGGGATGTTCCTCTACAGGCAGGCTTGAAGTGCGCCTCCTGGGGTGTCAGGACCTGCTGGAGAACGTGCCGGGCCGTAACCGAGTGAGCAGTGTGTCCACGGCGCCGGGAAGCCCCTCCGACAGCAAGTCCCTGAAGGTGCTAACGGGCCTGTCGGGCCGCAGCATCAACAGCAAGGTCAGCAAGATGGACGAGCTCTCCAGTGAGTACCTGCACTGGGTGGAGGGACGGGGCTGGGAGCAGGGTTGGGCGGGGCTGGGAGCAGGGCTGGGCGGGGCTGGGAGCAGGGCTGGGCGGGGCTGGGAGCAGGGTTGGGCGGGGCTGGGAGCAGGGCTGGGCGGGGCTGGGAGCAGGGCTGGGTGGGGCTGGGCTGGGAGGGTGGGGCTGGGAGCAGGGTTGGGCGGGGCTGGGAGCAGGGTTGGGCGGGGCTGGGAGCTGGGCGGGGCTGGGCTGGGAGCAGGGCTGGGCGGGGCTGGGCTGGGAGCAGGGCTGGGCGGGGCTGGGAGCAGGTCGGGGCTGGGAGCAGGGCTGGGAGGGCGGGGCTGGGAGCAGGGCTGGGAGGGCGGGGCTGGGAGCAGGGCTGGGCTGGGAGCAGGGCAGCCCAGAGGAACAAGCTGACTCTTGCATCCACCCTGACCAGCGGAGATCAGCGCCGTGCTCAAACTGGACAACAAGATGGTGGGCCGCACCAGCTGGAGACCCCTGAGCAACCTGTCCTGGAACCAGAGCTTCAGCATCGAACTGGACCGGGTGAGTGTCTATGGGAACCTGACCCTGGCCCAGGAAGTACAGGTGCCATCTTTTATTACACTGTTAAAGGGGGAAAGTGGCTCTTCTTAAAACGGATCAATTACACTTCATTTCTGTAAGCATTTGGTTTAGCTTCCAGTTAGAGAAACACTGTATGCCTATTGTGTGACGGGATGCATTTGCAGTATTGATGTTAGCCAGCTGAGCTAGACTTGAATCTCCACCCAGACTAAGCTTGCATGCTGCAGTGCATTCTGGGAGAGCTAAGTCGTTTACACAGCATATGATGAATCCCAAGATAAGAAAAACAAATCCTCTGACTCTGGAAGACCTTTGGACTCTCAGGATTCAGCTTTTACATCAAAGTGCCGATTAGCTCCCAAGCGTGGAGACCAGGCCCATAGCCAGAAATTTACTTCAGAGAGGGGAGGGGGGGCACATTTTGAGGGGGGGGTTCAAACTCGTTATTTTACTTCCTGGCTACGTGCCATGCCGGGAGCGAACACATTTCGGGGAGTGCTCAAACTTGTGAGCTTACTATGTGGCTGTGTGCCATCCTGTTAGAGCCCATTGGGGTAATTAACAATTTACCAATGATTACCCTCTAAGTGTCTCAATGCATGCTGGGTAATCTCTGATTTTGAGAATAATCCTCCTAACCTAAAACCCTGCTTCCTACGACAGGTTATAGTCTTTCACAGCAACCCCTGTTACGTAGGAAAATAAACCTCAATCGCTCTGAGTTTTGCAAGGTGACCCATGTATGCCCTGAATGACCTCTGACCCCCACCTTCTCCCAGTCCCGGGAGCTGGAGATCAGCGTGTACTGGAAGGACTGGAGGGAGCTGTGTGCCGTCAAGTTCCTGCGTCTGGAGGACTTCCTGGACAATCAGCGGCATGGGATGTGCGTAAGCATGGAGCCCCAGGGCGTCCTCTTCACGGAGGTGAGTGGGTCGGACCACGTGCTCGTCCTGGGGGGGGGGAGAGAAGGACTCGTCACACCTGTGTGGTCTGTGTAGGTGACCTTTGTGAACCCCGTGATCGAGAGGCAGTCGAAGCTGCAGAGGCAGAAACGCATCTTTCCCAAGGAGAAAGGTAGGCGTGCTGACCCCTATTGCAGTCCTATGTTTTAATTATGAAAAATAAATCTACGGCTGTCACAGTTCCGGGGGAATACTGTGTTCCAGATGTGTGATAAAACACAGTGACCTCTTACAAAAATGTTCAGTTCAAACAACAGTTTGAAATATGTGTTTCATAGTTGTACATATTGGGTCTGGACCCTGACCTAAAGCTATAAAACCTGACATTTTCCTGGAAGGCATTGCATCCCGCTGATCTGGCCTGCGAGGCTCAGAGTGATGTTCTTGGAGATGCATAACAAGCACTCACAGGAACACCCTGTCTCCGTATTATACAGCATCCAGCCATCTTTCATAGCCACTTAACCGCTGTGCTGGAGCCTACCCATGATGCACTGCGCACAAGGCACAGGTCACCCCGGATGGGATGACAGTCCTTCACAGGGCTACACTCACACTACTTGCATAATCATACACTATTTGGAGACACCAATTCACATCAGTGTGTGTTTTTAGACTGCTGGAGAGAATCCGAGTACCCAGAAGCATCACATGCGATCTTTTAAAAACATAATATATTTTTGTCCAATTTTTCCACTCAGGGAAGGACTTCTTGCGTGCTGCACAGATGAACATCAACTTCGCCACATGGGGGCGTCTGATGATGAGTATGCTGCCACCTTGCAGTTCCATGGCAACGCTGAGCCCCCCGCTGTCGGGCTCCTCTGACCCCGAGGTCACGCCGCCCCCCCCAGTGGAGAAGCCTGCTCTGTCGAGCCCCCCATCTCCGGGGTAGGACTGTCCAGACCTCAGCATAGTTTAAATCTAGAGCTACTGAGATCTACTGAAAGTAGACCAGTGTCAGCAAGCCAAAAGCTCACAGGGGCGCGATTCACAGCCACGCAGTCTGACTTGTTTCTTATCTAAGCTGTTATCATTCTCTGTGTTTAGCGTCTGTGCTGTCCCTGTGGGCCCCCCCACCCCACCCCACCCCACCCCACCCACAGGGAACTTCCGGTGAGGAAACTGAACTTCAACGAGGACCGACCACCCAAGCCCCCGCGCCTCCACATGGGGAGTACCCCTTTGTCACCTTCAGCAACGACACCTACAAAATCCAAGGTGATGACATCATTACCATCACAGATGTTCTGCTACACTGACCCAGCCTCTTCATGTAAATCCGTCCCAGTCTCTCTGCCTTTTACGACACAGACCCAGGGGGTGTCGCTATACCACCCCCCCCTCCAAAAAATGTAGATTAAGATATTTAAATGAGTGTTTTCTGATTATTTTTCATTAAAATAAGATGCCCCTAATAAAGGCGTAGCTCCCCTTTTAATAAATCTCACAGACGATCCAGTCCCTGGATACATGTATAGCCTGTAATTACGCTCCTGAAATACACAACCGGGCTCAGCTTTCTGTTTACATCACTCTGGATGCCGTCTGTTCTGCCGCATCTCTGCCTCACCGCCATCTCCCTGCTGCCTGCGCATTTCAGGCTTCAGGGCCAAACCACACGGAGGAGCGAGAGGAGGGAGATGGACCCACACCACGCACGGCCAGGTACCGGGGGCTGGCGTTGCCGCAGGGGGGCTGTCCTGGCTGCCACACCGTCACACTGCTGCTTCCCCACTGAGGGCGTGTTAATGTGCCTCTTTCCTCTTTTTATCTCCATCAGAAAGAGGGAGGGCTTGCAAATGGAGGATTTCAGGTGTATCTCTGTCCTGGGAAGGGGACACTTCGGAAAGGTGCCGTTACCCCGCGCCTACCGCCGTGTGTCGGCCACTCTGCCGTTCCTCACTCCCTTTAACACGTTTGTTTATGTGGTGTCCAAAGTGACATTCAAGTGAAGCGAAACAGCCAGTTTCGGTACAAGAGCTGCTAGAATGAGCTTCCAGTGAGTCATAGGAACCAGGGCAAGATGGTCATAGGGAATATAGGTATACAAACGCTGCTTTAAAAGGGTCACTTTTGTAATTAGGAATGCTAGAAACTCGTAATTAAGTGGGCAAATACAGTCGCAACGTGCAGTGCAACACACAAATACCTCCCAAGTGAGATCCTAGTAAAGATGTTAGTGCAATTTACAAGAAACTCCTTTCTCTCTCTCTGCAGGTCCTGCTGGCAGAGTATAAGGAGAACAGAAAGCTGTATGCCATTAAAGCACTGAAGAAAGGCGATATTGTGACCCGTGACGAGGTGGACAGGTGACGGCATCGTGCTGGGATTCTGCCACAAGGGGCAGCATAGAGGAGCCTGTGTGAAAGATTGGAATGATTCACATATCTCAGCTTCTTTCTTATAGAGGTTGAACTGCTACCTCACACCGGTTGGCACCCGTGTCATGCAGGTGTTCTATTGTAGTCCAAAGTCAAGCAGTTAGGCTCAAAGGCATCTTAAAATTGTCCGCAGTGTACGATTGTGTGAGTGTGTGTGCACAGTGACGAACTGGCATCCTGTCCAGGCTGTAACCCTGCCTTGTGCCCTGTGCTGCCCCCTTGTGGGCATATTGGAAGATGAATGGATGGAACTTATCCTAACTAAACTGAGCACAGGATTAGTTTAAAGTTACTTGTTTAAATCAGTTGATTCATATGCCAAGTAATTTAATGCATGTAACTTATGGGGATTTTTGAGACTGGAGTAGGCCAATGTTTGGGGAGGTGATGTTTGTGTAATATCTGGGATTTCCTACCGGCCTGAGGCTCTATTTGTCTACCCCCCCCACCCCCACCCCCCACCCCACTGCATCTTCAGTCTGATGTGCGAGAAGCGGATCTTCGAGACCATCAACGCCTCGCGACACCCCTTCCTGGTGAACCTGTACGGCTGCTTCCAGACGACAGAGCATGTGTGCTTCGTAATGGAATACTCCCCCGGCGGAGACCTCATGATCCACATCCACAACAACATCTTCACGGAGCCGCAGGCCCGGTGAGCTCTACCCGGCCCGGTCCGCCCTCGCCATCATTCCTTTACCCCGCTCCGGTTCCTGTTTTTGTCCTGTTGATGTTACTTGTAGTTGAGTCACTGCTACGTAACAGAGCCAACTGAAGCTTAGCAGCAGTTAGCATACGGAAATCCATTGTGTTTTCCTATAGCAGTCTGTGTCACAATCCACATAAAACTGGGCCATTTGGCTGCTAATCTTTCGCGATGAATCATGCCTCTGCTGTCTTCTCATACATTATTCTGATACATTTGGTACAGTTTTTAAAGAGATGTGTCCTGTGTTTTCTTTACAGGTTTTATACAGCTTGTGTGTTACTGGGGCTCGAGTTCCTGCACCAAAACAAAATAGTTTATCGGTGAGTGGATGGTTTGAGCAGGACAAGGTTGTTACATCAGAGCAGGTCTGATTGCTGATTTTCAGACTGCTTGTGTGACACTAATCCCATCCCCCCCCCGATCTGCTCTAATCAGGGACCTGAAGTTGGACAACTTGCTGATGGACGCAGATGGCTTTGTGAGAATCGCTGACTTTGGGCTCTGCAAGGAAGGTAATGGGTTTGCCGTCTATCGATCTTCTGTGAGTGGGATCCACGTTCTTGACCCCAAAACCATGTGTCCCTTCAGGGATGGACCATGGAGACCGCACTTCCACCTTCTGCGGCACCCCAGAGTTCCTGGCCCCAGAGGTCCTGACGGAGGACAACTACACCCGTGCCGTGGACTGGTGGGGCATGGGGGTCCTCCTCTTCGAGATGCTGGTGGGCGAGGTCAGTCCAGGCTCAGATACAGTTCATCCAGGGGCACTTATTATTATTACATTTGAAGCATACACTAACCCGTATCTCGCTCTGTGTGTCATCACCAGTCCCCGTTTCCTGGTGAGGATGAGGAGGAGGTGTTTGACAGTATCGTGAATGAGAAAGTGCGATATCCCAGGTTCCTCTCCCCGGAGTCTGTCTCCATCATGCAGAAGGTAACATAGTGCCTCCAGTGGTCCTCAGCAGGAAGGTCTCTGATGTGCCCCGTGCCATTGGCAGACTTCTTCTTAATGTTTCCTTTTATCTTCCGTAACTGTTAGGCAGTTGGAAAGTACTGGAGTGAAATACCAACAGCAGATCCTCTTCTGGCTGCTGTCCTTGGTCACCAGCTACCTGCTTTTCTTAGTATTGTTTTCAGTTACCACTAGTTGTGAATCTCCAGTGAAACGATCCCTTTCTTGCGTCGAGTGTCGTTTTGGTAACGCGTTACTGAATGTGCATGACAGTAATTTAGCAGTTGGTTTTCCAAAAGACGGTTGAAGGCCCGAGAGAGCCAAACAGGTGATGGAAGACCTTGTGGTGAACAGGCCAGATCCTTATCACACATGTAATCCCGCTCCTGACTTCCTGCAGTTGCTGGAGAAGAACGCAGAGAAGAGGCTGGGGGCTGGGGAGCAGGATGCGGCGGAGGTGAAGAGGCAGCCCTTCTTCCAGGTACCTCTACCTCCAGCTCTCCTCACCGCCCTGGACTGTACTTCTCTTCAGAGTCGGAAAGTTCTGGTCCAGAAAGCAAAAACCCAGACCAAGATTTTATTTCAGCCAACCAGTTGAGTATAAAGAGTCACAGTCGCAGGTACTAAGCTGATTGGTTTTTACTTTCTGGACCCGGACTACCCACCGTTACATTCAACCTCCTTTAACACCGGCAGCGACGTACTTCGGTGAATCGCACCGAATGTTAGCATGCTGCTCTCCTATCAGGAAACAATGAGACAGTCAGTAATCCTCACATCAGCCGCTACTGTCACCCTAAAAATGCCGTAAAACCCATAATTTTGTGTTCATTGATATAAGTATTGGTTTCAATGGATTACTCTTGTGAAATGAATCATAATTCCACATTGGTAATGAAATAAAAGCCTCACTGTAACATAAATACCAAAAATGTATTACTTTTAATCTGTCTTATAATTGGCTATGGGAAAGCCACTTCAGCTGAAAACGGCGCATTTTGCAATTCATTTAAAATAAAACGTATATTTTAGTTTCACCTGGGTTGATTTGTATAAAATAATGTTACTTTATGCCTTTAAGAGGAAACTTCGACGAACATGAAATCACCAATAAACTATTTATTCAGCGTTATATAAAATGCCCGACGTGTTTGAAACCTTTTCCGCTTTACGATTTCAGGACAGAGCAGCCACTCTCTTAGGAACATTATGGCTTTTTGGTTTAGGGTGTTAGATTTGCTTCTATTACCACCAACGGCACATTAGTGCAAAGGGCTGCATACGTCGAAGTACGTCTTGCTTGGTGGTTAAAGGAGTTTGACGTTCATTGGCCTGGGAAACGGCAGTTCTAATGCTAATGTGGTGGTTGGTAAAACCAAGCTTTGCTCCATTCTTGTTGATGTCACTTGTGCTGCTTGATGAGACGTTGGCTCCTCCTTCCTCCTTAATCTCATTCCACTCACCTTTGCTTCTCCAGACCATTAACTGGGCAGCCCTCCTGGCCAAGAAGGTGAAGCCACCGTTCTTGCCGTCCATCAAGGGGGCCACGGACGTGAGCAACTTCGACGAGGAGTTCACCAGCCTCCAGCCCGTGCTGACGCCCCCGCGGACCCCCTGCACCCTCACGGCCGAGCAGCAGGGGGTCTTCACCGACTTTGACTTCTCAGCGCTGAACTGAGCGCAGACTCCGGGCCTGACCCGGCCGCACCCCCCAGCTGCTAAGAGCTGACCCGTCCCGTGTGTGTACGCATACCTACAGGAATCCCTCAACACGCCGAGTTAAGTTCTTCCATACCTCCTGTGCTGTCAGCATGGGCAGGAGAAGATGAGGTATCCGCAGAAATGGAGGCTTTGGTCTCTGTCCTGTCACTAGAACCTTGGGCATCGCTGTGAGTTTCTTCACCTTCTTGCCCTGGGCATGGTGGGATGTGTTTGAACATTTGTGCCAAGAACAAAATGTTTTTCTACACTTTATTTTTAATATTGTATATTTCATTCTCCCATGAATCTCCCGGATCATTTTAAGATCGCTCTATGGAATACACTTTCTGTTCACGTAACCATAGGTTTGCTTGTTCACCCTGTATGGCTTTACCTGGGTTGGTTCCCTTCATGACCCCGAATGAAGTCCCATCACCGCATGGGAGTCAGAGAGCAGAGCGGAGTCACTCGCCTTCACACAGAAAGCCGACACAAACAGGCCTCACCCCTGTATTCTCCCCCAAAGATGCTCCCTGCAGTTTTGTTAATTATTTTCATGTTGTATTGGTCTTCCTCCTACTGTAGCTTTTATCCTGACAGCTTCGTAGCCAACAAAGGAATCAGATCTGACAGACCGTAAGACCTACAGAGGGGACTGGCCACTGCAGAATACTAATTAGCCTCAGTTTATACCTTGATATGTATGTACTGTATCTGTGTGTATATATTATATATATAAGAAGTCTATATTATATTTCAGTCAAACGTTAGTTAAGGGTGGGTGTCCGATTGAATTCAGAAGTGCCTCTATCACACTGCTAAGTCGTACCCATGGACGGGACAGCATGCAGATGTGGGATCCTATGGGACGACGGAGACGGCCATGAGCCTCGCCTTCCAGCGGCTCTCGCACAACGGCGCCGCCAACCCATGAAGGGGAGGATGGATGAAGCGCTGCCTGTTCTCCCGAGCGTCCCGCCATGACGGCCGTCACCCTCATCACGCTGGAAAACCCAAACCGCCGTACGGAAGCACAGCTGGTCCGGATGATTCACTTTTGCACACCTTGGACATCACGCTAACGGCCGCTGACTGTGTAATGAATGTACCTGGTTACCCACTATAACGATTTATAGGGTTAGGGAAGGACAGAGACTTTCGAAAGCTGATCACGATGATGAATGATCCACAGCTCAGGCCTGCATCCTGTGTCCATTGATAAAGCTTCTCACTGTGGGAGTGGCAAATCTGCTCAGATTAAAAATGCTGGTAAACACAAGGGGAAGACTTACTATTTATTTTGCTAGTAAAAAAAGTCATTTTAAAAACAAAAACTCAGACAATTGAGTATTTAAGACAGAGATAACAATTAGGGCACAAGTGTGAACCTAAAAAACAGTAGAAATGTTCAGACTCTTGGAATGAATCTTCGTCGATGTCGTCAGAGTTACTGAGGGGTGAAAATTTCTTTAAAATCCCTTTAAAGGTTTCAAATGCCATTCAGGCTACAAGGCACAGAATGAAGTACTTAAGATATCTGACATTTATAGACAACTCTGGTCCCTTATGCCTATTTATGTTATAATTGCAGAAAAATTGTTCACTACATGGATAGTTAATCGGCATTTGCTGGGATCAGGCTTCCTTGTCGTTAAAACAACTCATGATGCTAGGATTCAAACTGTAGACGGCCAGAAGTACTAAGCTAGTTAGGCTCTCCTTAAAGTGGCCTTTCCACATAACAGAGCGTTAACAGAGTTTTTTTTTTTTACTTGCTTTTGGATAACCACCAAACACCATAGCAAAGCTAATCCCTGTCAGTACAGCAGGCCTTACTATGGTAACATGGTAAAGTTACTGTCCTCAAAAGTAAGATGACGGTGAGAGACAGACCAGCAGTGCTTCCCGTCATCCAATCACAGTGTGCCAGAGTCTAGCCTCGATAGAGGCAGTAAGGCATGGTGATCCATTTTGGAACAGGATTCCAAAGCAGACAAGTGGGGGGGGGGTCTATCTGAAGGCTAGGCAAGGCTGGCACTGACTTTGGCATAAACCCCCTCCCACGCAATCTCACGGCGTGCACAGAAGAACCCCCACAGGTTCCGGAGGATTCCGCGGTCGAAGGGGTTCTCGTCAACGCGGTGCTTGAGGTAGGAGATGCGGTGGCTCGACATGAATTCCCAGGTGGTGGTGTTGTGGGAGATCAGGTAGAGGTGCGAGCCCAGTAGCAAAACCACCACCACGGAGAAGATGCCCGTCGCGGAGGATGCCAGCAGCAGGAAGCCGTTCTGCTCCAGCCACTGTCCCCAGGCGGGGGCTTGAAGAAACCCCGAGCTGATCCACCAAAAATAGGTTTAGTCACAGAAACCAGCTGACAATCAAACTGACAGGTACTATCCCAGTGTATTTACAATTAAAACACATGGGGGGGGGGCACACAGGGGTAGTGGGAGTTAAGCAATTTTTCAGCAAAAAACTCTCTCCTCCCCAAGAAAAACAGAAAACCAACCATCGTATCACCATATGTGAAAGACAGACATAAGCATAAGTAACTGTACCCCCTCACTAACAGAACAATTTCAGTAGAGACCCCCACTCACAGAATGATTTCAGCAGAGACCCCCACTTACAGAATTATTTCAGCAGAGACCCCCACTCACAGAATGATTTCAGCAGAGAGACCCCCACTCACAGAATGATTTCAGCAGAGACCCCCACTCACAAAATGATTTCAGCAGAGAGACCCCCACTCACAAAATGATTTCAGCAGAGAGACCCCCACTCACAGAATGATTTCAGCAGAGAGACCCCCACTCACCAGGCTACTCGGAGGCCCCAGAGCAGCACCAGCAGCTGCACCGCCAGGTAGAGGACAAACCAACGGTGGTTCCTCTCGCCAACGCAGTTTTCGATCCAAGGACAGTGGTGGTCATAGCGCCGCACGCAGTACCGGCATGTCTGGCAGTGCCGGGACCTCATTGGCTGCTGCTCAGATCGGAGGGTGTGAACAGGGACAGCAGCACACGCACGTTAGCGACCTGCATGGGAACACGCTGGGCTGGGTCACTGCAGGATACACGACTCAAAGGAACAGTCTGTTTTTTTTTTTTTTTTTAAAAAAAAAAAGAAATAGAAAAACACACTATATTTAAACCCTTAGAAATATATTACGTAAAGATTGTATTTTGATTTAAAAATGCCTAACGATAGCCATAAAAATGTTAAAGAAATACAGAAAACATGAAATCACTGTTGCTAAGATACTTCAGGGTTTGTTATGTTTGGTGTTTTATTTTCGGATGACTAGAAACGTGAAAGGTGTTATTAAAGCGGGAGGTTCCGTCACTTACACCCAGCACTCAGAAACCTGCCTAAAGGAACCTGCTAGGTGCCTCCCCACCCCAGCCGCACACGTACCTGCAGCAGACAGCGACCACAGCGCCGCCTGTAGGGCTGCGGAAGCATCTGGTGTAGCTCCACAGACAATCCGGCGGAGAGCTGAAACACCACCCAAAGGCAGATCAGCGCCATCTTCAGGAGATGGCGAAATGCGGACACAGCGCCGGCAGCCACTGACCTCCGGCCCGGCGTCGGAGCGTACGAAGCCCGGGTCCATGAGGGACACCCTTAGGTATAGCAGCACTGACAGCAGCACCAGTAGGAGGAAGAGGCCAGGCTGCAGCAAGTGACCGCTCTGCTCCTGCCTCCGCAAATCTGCCAGGACGGAAAAAGAATCACAGTAAATTTTATGTGGTGTGTCAGAGAAGCAAATATTAATGTAGTGTATATGTCTACTAGATTTTGTAGCATACCAGTCTCAGGAATGGGAATAGAGCTGTGATTGGACAGTGATTACATTTCAAGGTGGCAAGATCTCAGCACGTGCTTTTCAAAAACAGCAGAGGAAAGATGGCCATTGCATTTCGGTGTGATGTGGCACAATTTCATTGTTAAATTGTGTGTAATGTAATCCCTTCTAATAGCTTTTCTGAAAGTTACTTGTGCAACATGCAAATCAATCAAATGATGGTTTTGGTTTTCATTGTGTTACGTTCTCTTAATTAATGACACTCATTGAAAAGCACTGCCTCTTGCACACTGCATTTCCACATGGCATGGTTTCTGCATCCTCCGGATTGTAAAAATACGTAGTCGTGTCGATTGTTATCCCTGCATGCCCGCATGCTCATCCCCTGGTCACTATTTGAGATTTTACAGGCCAGTGAATCACTACACACACTACCAACCCCCCCCCCAATCCTCTAGATAAATAATCTAGAGTCCTTTCTTTTTCTAGTGTATTTTTTATTTGTATCATTTTTCACTTCTTACTTTCTCTTTCTATCTTGAAAGCTAACCGTGAGCTACACACAAGAATTCCAAGGTACTTGCACTTCGCACCTCTGCAAATGGCAATAAAGACTCTATCTATCTATCTATCTATGAACTATATGGATAGCGGAAGTGATTAAACTGGCTGAGATTTTTCCGGAAATACGTCATCACCCCCGCTCCGGGTAGGCTGCTTGATCGAGACGCATGGCGCTGCAACCAGGAGTTGAATTTCCAGTAGGAGGCGCAATGTGGGAGGGGTTTATAACTTATCTGATACCCTGACCCTAACCATAAACCCCTCCACATAACCCCCTACTAAACACTCAGGAGATTTTATATATATATATATATATATATATATTATATATATGCGCACACACTTGGTTTGATTAGACTCTCATTAGATCATTATCTCTCTAACCATTAGATTTAGTAGAGGCGTGGCTGTGGCAGACAACAGCCATTGTTAAAAGACAGGGACTAATTTACTTACTCGCGAGTGCTACCACTGCCTAATCTAAACACGATGAAAACTAGTGGTACTAAACTAAATCCCGTCCAAACTTGAAACCAATTTCCCTTGGAATCTAACCCTACAACTTATGAGATCTACACCCAACATCGCAAGTGTGACTTGTATTGCAGGAATGTACCTAATATAACAGAAACCGAGAAAGTCATTTTTACAGTACGCTAAAAGAAATCCAGCCAAACCATGCATCCCTAACTCCCTCGGGAAAAGCAGCAGTTTCACTCACCGGTGTCCTGGACGAAGAGGAGCAGCGTTATGAGCCACGTCAGTATAACGTGCGCTGCCCGGACCAGGACGCCGGGGCTGAGCGCATTTTTACCCACCGCGGCGTTCATGAGCAAGAATCTCACCTCGGCGAAGCAAAACACCATGTCCAGTAAACAGTTACTACATAACCAGTCTAACCGGTTCACTCGTGCAAACTGAAAGTATGCAGCCTTCCGCCGTCCCCCGTCACGAGATTAAACGGGCAGTGAAGTAAGGTGCCCGTAGCCTTTCCGTGCGCATATAAGCTAGTCTTTTTTGCGATGGGACACCGGGTTTCTTTAAATGCACTTCCCTGTTCCGCCATTACGCGAAAGCATTTGCGCCAGAAGACCGAATTGTGAAAGCGCCGCAGATCCGGCTTTGGGGCTGGATCACGAGATCTGACGGATTGTGGCTTCATTCCCTCCTTACCATATGTAAATAAATGTGGTTGTAGGCATAAATAGGGATTTATAACTTTGGTGAAACTGTCAACTACATTTGTATATATAGCTGTGTAGAGGTGATACGACACGGGTTTTGTACGCATTTCTTTTAGGAACCAAAACCTTACGACATGGATTATGTGAATTATCCAATTTCCGCTTTGACTTGGTTGTGGTTTTGCTGGGTTTTACGTTGGATGTTTGTATTTTATGTCATCAGCTAAAGTGAAGCGCTTCATCTCAGTTTCCCCAGATCCGGCCGTGGGAATCCCCAACGCGCAGTTTCACGAATAAACCCCTAATTCACTCGAATGAAAATGTACGTCTCTGCTTCAATGACCACAAATAGGAAATTGAAGTAACTGATTTCAGCAAAGTTTTGTTAAAATCTTTTATATTCTCTTTGGTCCGCACTCCTGTCTTTCTGATTTACTCCAGTAATTGTAATGTAAAACCGTTTCACAGCTTGCAGACGATACTCGCTCACGTACTGTAATTCCACACATGTCAATGGTAAGATTTCCATCCTTCTAGTCGCTTATCCAGGCAGAACAGAGTACACGACCGAGCTACACTTACTCCCCCTGTGGTAACGGTGTGACCTTGGACTGTATGAGAAAACCAGAGTACCTAGGAGACCGACGTACGTTTGTCCTAGACGGTCTTGTACTTCCGTTGTTCAATCCCCCGATGGCTTAATTTTTATTCTAGAGTTCCAAAGTATGTCACCATGTTCCCCGCAACATACGTGACAAATCGAACTTGGATAGTTGTGCAAATTCAGTTTTATTTAAGAACCATAAATATTCATTTGCATGCCATTCATTCCTTTACTTACATTCAGAAAAGCAGCATCATCTTAGTCTTCATACATAATCATTAAAAGTACAACAGCTTTCATACAACTGGATTTAATGCATATGACAGACCAACTTCTAAACAGGTATTTCACGCAAGTTTAGATGGGGTACTTAATTATGAAGTTTGCATGGTGGCCTAAGTAGAAATTCAGGGTGAAGGGAAGAGGTAGAGAAGTAATTGGCGTTTCTGGGGGAGACATTCAGAGAACCGATTCACAAAGTAGCTAAACACATTCCCAGTTTGACATCTGACATCATAGTGGAATTCCCATGTTCTGTCCACATTGCTCTCCACACAGCGTAGGACAAACAAGAATAAGGCAGGTTTCATTTCAGAGGGAGGTTACAGGTATATTCCCAAGTTCCTAAAGCTGCCTTATTTTTGTTTGAGATTAAAGTGCAAAACGAAGTGCTTCAGAACCATAATCATACGCGTCATACAATCAGAAGCCTCTTATCGTGGCTATGTGGAAATCTGCAGAGAACACTTGCTTACGACAGGGTGACATTTAGTGGTCCAAAGGCAGTTTCACAGCTGGGTGAATGACATCAGGAACCCACATGCCCTGTCTGGATACGGTGGTATTTAAATTAAATACTGTACAAAGCCCCCACATCCATTGCATGACTTGACCCAGAAACCATGTAAAATTATAAAAAGCTTAACTTGCAATACAATGGAAGCATCAGTGAAACTACCAAATAAGATGTTAATTATACATAACCTTTAAAATTAAAACCAAAAACATAGCATTCCATTTTACCAGTGAAAAACTGAAAAATTACCCCATAAATAGCCAATTAGAAAAAAACTCCACCAGCAAAATAACAGCACTAATGTTTGATTTTGTCACTGTCCTGGAAGATGTGTCTGATAGAGGGAAAACTAAAACAAAACACACCTTCTCAGACTTGGTTGTACATTCAGTCACTGACTACTCAGAGTTATTAAAGCCAGAAGCACTCACGATAAACACCCTTGTAAACGATTGAGAGACTGGTTTAATTCTACAACGACTGAATTAACTTATTCTCCCTTAGAGGGAAACAATAAATAAATCTTAAGCGATGAAAGATTAAAACAAAAAGGAGAAAGACAATCATAGAACACACACACACACACACACACACACGGGAAAACTAAACAGAGCTTTGTACGTCAGTTTTAGCCACAGAAGCCGAGCCCTGCGCAGAAGCTAACAGATACTAATGTGGTCCCAGTTTAAGTCAGCATTTGCTCACTTTTATGAAAAAGGCAGAAATGTCTCAATAACTGCCTGTTAGAAGCTTATTAATTATCCTGTCAAAAATGATGACAGCTGCAGCTCTTAAAATGAGGCACCACCCCAAACCAGTGAGCAGTTAAACTACCACAAGAACACCGGCAGACAGACCGGAAGCCTTGTCCCTCTGCTCACAGCCCCTGAGGTCACATCATCGGCAACTTTCAGTCTTTTTAGCGTTGAGCTGCATCTCCCTTCTCTTTCAGGCATTCATAGAATGAAGTGTCTACACAAACCCCAGGCCCTCCCAGGATTCCTCAGTCCTTCCAGCAGCCTTCACCGCCAGTGTCCAGCAGGTGGCGCCAGCCTCCTCACCGCGACTGTACGCCGAGGGTCGCCTTCAGGTGCTCATAGACCACGTAGCTGATGCTGACGGCGGGAATGACCTTCATGAAGTTGGGGGTCAGGCCTCTGTAGAGGCCAGTGGGGCCCTCAGTGCTGAGGATGTGCCTGAAGAGGCCGGTCATGGTCATGCGGGGGCTGCTGTCCGACGTGGCTGAAATGGAAAGATAGGAGAGGAAATTAGAAATAAGTCAGTGAGGGACAGTAGCACGTCCCACCACAAACACTGCAAAGCCCAGAGAGAGGGAGCACCGCAAGAGGGATCCCCAGGCTCACCTTGTGCCTGCATGCGCGTCCGGACCAGCGCCAAGGGGTAGCTGGCCAGTTGGCCACATGTGCTCGAGATGGTTCCGCAAGCGAGCAGGACGACGACGCCGGGGTCTGAGCTGTCTTTGGCATACTGCTGTAGCCAGGAGTTCTTTAGGGTCTTCAGGGGAGGGAGGAAGGAGGCATGGTCAGCACAACAAATGGCTCAGGGGGGTGGGGTGGGGTGTGGTGTGGTGGGGGCATGGGGCCAAGAGCCAATCCGCTCACCTCGTACACGGCCAGGTCGATGCCAGCGTAGGGAATGATGCCCAGCATGTTAGGGACGTAGCCCTTGTAAAACGCGGCCACACCCTCCTTCCGGAAGATGTGCTTGGCGCAGTCGCTGATGCCCGAGTACTGGCCGGTCTTTCTGAGGGCTAGCCGGGTCTTCAGGACCTCCATGGGGTAGATGCTGCTCTGGGCAATGACACCAGCCAGAGAACCAGCGACAAACCGCTCTGAGATCCCTATCGACTCCTGGTTGCTCCCTATCAAGCGTTTGATCTGTAGGAAGGAAAGAGAATTTAGAGAAAAGAACCCAGGAACAAAATCACAGCTGGACCATGTGCTGAGAGATCAGTACGACCCCCCCTCCCACACCACACCTGCTCATAAGCCATGAACTTGATGGCCGACTCGGGCGCGATCTTGAGGACATTGACGCCATTGCCACGCCACAGAGACCGCATCCCCCCTTCTCGGACCATCTGAGTCAGCCCCCCTACGATGCACAGGTTGTTGCTCCGGCATCCATGGACCTGAAATCCAGAGAAGCAAGAACAGTTAAAACAACCATCAGCTCCTGCAGAGGTTCCACACACAGGCAGTCTGACCAGGAACGGGACTCTGATCTAAACGGTGCCAGGACCAGGTTCTCGCAGCTAGACAAAGGTCAGCAGGCATGGCAGCTCATCTTTCAAAATTGAGGCACAAAGGTAAAGGTCAGAGAAAGGAACTGCAGGAGAACATAAAATGGACACAGCTTTGGCCAGAGTCCACACATGTGAGCCAGAGCAGGTGCTGACCGGCTACGGCCAGCGGAGACTGACGTCAGATTGGCCTCGATCCGAGGTCTAATCAGATATCTGGGAAGGTGTGCTGGACCTCCAGTTCTCCCATTGGTTAGTCTACTTGTGACTTTTAACCCAAAAAAATTATTCATTAACATTTATGGCTCTTGGGCAATTGCTATTGCAACAGGGAAACCGCAACACGCTGACTTTGTAAAGGCGTGAGGAGAGAGGATGATGTGGAGGGCAGGTGGTTATTGGTACAGAGAGTGGAACCTCACCTGCATGAGGACTTTGAGACGGTCGAGGGGGGCGGTGCAGGTTCGAGAGACCGCACCAGCTCCGCCCCCAGCCACCAGATGGCGCCACCACACCCCCATCATCCTTTCCTCTACTGTGAACTCATCTGGCACCATCAGGTTCTCGCCAATGTCGAATATCTAGGAGGAAGTAGAGGAGTGAAGTGAGCAAAATCCCTGAAACAAAATAAAAAGCCCCAAAAGCAGTATGTCTTTCTAACAGAATTGCAGCAAGCATAAGGCTAGAATACGAAGTTACATCCGACCAGATCTAACCTGTGCGGGCTGCAGACGTCTGGATACATTTTCCTGCCACTTACATTGCTCCAAAACCACAGGGGCCCCGAATGCAGAGCTTGCGAAATCTAAGCAGACGGCCGGCCCTGCCGTCTAAGGCCACGGCCTCATTAGTCACCGTGCAAATTATACAACACTAAACGGGGTCGGGCAGCGACACGACCCTGTGACCTTCCTTTGATAAGGGGGAGGGGCCTTCTGAAATTCACCCGGCCTACTCATGTGACAGTGGCAAGCTGTCAGAGGCAGATACGAGCGGGGGCCTCATGATTTAAGAGTAAAATGTTCCCTCGCTGTAGCCAGACCCTCCTTTTGGCCAGGGAACTAACAGTTATCACTACAGCCCCTATGCTTTTTCTTCCCATAGATGCATAACTGGGCAGAACGCACAATTCAAGTTGCATTCTAATCCCAGATTGTCATGCCACATCAGCCCATCTCAGGAGAGTTATTTTTAACTTTCCTTTAAGCATGCAAGAGACACAGTATTTGACCCAAATACTCTTAATACAGTATCAAGTCTCACATGAAGAAAATTATTAGATTAACAAATACAGAGCAGACTTAATTCCCTGGCTCAGCAGTAATGACTCTAATGGCACTAACAGCTAACAGTACTATGGTGCTGCACTGGCCAGGAAGCACTGCAGCCCACACCCCTTTTTCCGAATGCGGGGGCTCTTACCGTGGAGTGTTTCCAGTAGAGGATGATCTCAGGCACGTTGTCCACAGCCTGCACGGAGGAGCTCCTCCATTCATTCCAGTCGATCGTCATCGTGCCGTTCTTGTCCATGCTATGCAAAAAGAGGTGAGAAGATGTTAGCACAGAGAGCATCGACAAAGCATTCGGGTAAGGGGCATGTCAAGGTTTAGGATAGCATTTAAACCCCTCTCCCCGAATTTAAGTCTTATGAAACATATACTGCACCAAAGCAGCAAGTGGTATATAGAGTAGCTCTAGATCTTTCTACAGGCTCACCTCTTCAGTATCTTTTCGGCCTGCTGCTGGGAAACACGCACTCCGAGGTCCTGGAGAGACTGCATGACCTCCTGGGAGCCAATGCGACCTTCAAAAGAAAAAAGTACTTCACTAAGGTGGACAATACACAGCTCACCACGCAACAGGGTCAGTGAGGATCATTAGGTTCAGGACAGGGAGTCTCCCCAAACGAGCTTGATGGGTCGAATTACAAACAAGAGGAGGCCAATGTTCCTACCATGGCTTTTCTTGTCCAGACTCTTCAAGACGAGCTTGAGCTCCTTCTCATGGTCTCTAAGGTACTGAACAAGTTCTTCAAAGTCCAGCTGTACATCAATATCACCAGCTTTCTCGGTTTTCTAGGAAGGAGGAAATGAAGTAACAACTTGTACATGGTTGTTTAAGGGGGATGAGGACAGCAACTGCAGACTTCAGTATCAGCCAGGTACCCAGATTCTTTCAATGCACAGGTTCGGATAGTCTTATTTCAGGCACCTACAAGTAAAATTTCAGTCTGACACTGTACCATGCCAAGACAGCTATGTTTTGGGACAAGGAGGTCAGGCGGGCATCCAAGAGAGTCAGGTTGTTTGTCCTAATCGCCTTAATTAAAAAAGCTTGCGGCATTTCCTTATATTTATATCCGATTATACATTTAACCGCGCTATTAATATATTCAGTGTTCGCAGATCATTCGTTCAGTCAGACAAAAACAGCAACTGAGAAAAATGTTGAAAAAATGAAAGATTGGTAACATCGATAGTCACTTGTCCAGTGAAATTAGCCATCAATAGAATTTTCATGCATATTAAGGCTAAAGAATGCGCGTACCTATGACTTATTTTTACAATAGCCATTCAAACTGAATGCATACTCGAAATTCCGGTTTGTCTAAATATGGCCACATGTGCCGCTTTCCGGGAAGTTTCGAGGTGATTCACAGGAAGCGCGAAACTCAGGCGGGTCTCGTGACTTACCGGCTTCGCTCTATTCATTTTCAAAACGCTAAAATGCCGACTGTACCGAAACGAACTTCACGACTTTACATGCCGGAATAAACATACAACAAACTGGCATGCTTACCTTCCGCCACTTTTGATAGGTAGAAAAGTCCTGAGAGGGCAGAAACAGGCTTAATTTGAAGAGAGATTTCAGCTCCGAAGGTAATCCGTTCGACTCGAAGTATTCAAATTCAATCTGATCCGAGTCGGAAACGGGCACATAAAGGCACAGGCACAGCATAATGTAAGCAGCGAATATCAAATAATAAATAAATTAATCAATAAATAGTCCTCAAAATCCTGACCCACGCACTCCGAAGGCGTATTTAAAATACCGGCAAGTCAGAAGCGCGGTCTAATGAATAGTCGTCTGGCTCCGCCCACTGTCGAAGGCCTTCGGCGCACAGCGTCACTTCATTGGCTATTCAGGAAGTACAATGGACTCTCTCTCCCTGCGTCAACAGTGACGTAAATACTCCGGCTAATCATGGTTGGGGTTTGTGTGCGATCCTTCGTTTTTGCGTAAAAACACTGGAATTCCACGGGACAATCTGCCTCAATCGGGCACTTCCCTAATTTGAGATTCCTGGAAAATATTTTTTCTGTGTACCATTCCTATATGTATAATTAACATTAAGTGTATCATTGTTTGTCTCAATACCTTAAAAAAAATCTTTTTCCCTCTGTGCATATAAAATGGATGTAAAGGATCAAGTTGATCTTGTTCTATCTTTTAGTAGAATGACTTCATAGACTAAAAGTGAAAGTATTAAGTAAAAGAGACATTAAGACTGTAAATATGGAAAATACACAACTACATTATTCTAAAAAAGACAAAACGCACTTACACGCAAAGCTCGATGTATGTATCCTATTGCACAAAATCTGAAATAATTCAATACCCTTTTTAAGTTTTATTGTTGCATGTTTTGGGAAACTACAGCTGTGAGGGTGTATGGGGGGAAAAATAAACTAAAATATAGGAATAAAAAGACTGCAATAAATTATAAATAGACAAATAACCTTCTCGATGCACTTAAAGTTGACCTCTCTTGCAAAAGACTGATTCTTTTACCCTGAAGACAATTTTTTATTTTTCATAATTTTCAGACTAGAAATGCATAATTTTGAATTATCCAATAAATACAACTATTTCTCATAGGACAATACAAAATATATATATTTTGCATTTTATTTTTTACCAGTTACATTTTGGACTGGGATGAAATTTGTTTTTGTAACGTAAAAAAACTTTCCTAAATTGCTGTCAAGCTCCTAGGTGTATTAATAACATTCGTGCTTTACGACCACTTATCCAATAACGGGGTCATGGTGAACCTGGAGGCTATCCCATGCACACTCCGGATGTATCTGTGTACACATGCACCCACCCTGTCGGGAGAATTTGAAGACACTGATCTAACCTAAACACAATGTCTTCTGCGTATGGGAGGGGAATCACATGAATATAAACACAGATTGACACAAACACAAACAAAGCCTGGGAAGTAACCAGACTCGGGTTGGTTAGAAGTCACATTGCCATCTGCTAAGCCAGTCCACATTATCTTTAACGTTACGCCTTTTTCCAGCATGACGGGACACAGACTGGCATTCTGACAGCGTGGATATTGTCCCAATCAAGCCATTTTTACCGTGCCTTTACTGCAGGGCTGGGTTGCTTGCAGTACATCTCAGGGCCAGTAGGGGACTTTGTGCTAAGAACATAAGAACTATACAAACGAGAGGAGGCCATTCGGCCCATCAAGCTCGCTTGGGGAGAACTAAACTAATAGCTCAGAGTCGTTAAAATCTTATCTAGCTCTGATTTAAAGGAACCCAAGGATTCAGCTTGCACTACATTATCAGGAAGACTATTCCATACTCTGACTACGCGCTGTGTAAAGGAGTGCATCCTTAAATCCAGCTTGAAATGTTCTCCCGCTAATTTCCACCTATGGCCACGAGTTTGTGTATTTAAACTAATGCTGAAGTAACTATTTGGTTGAACAGCATCCAAACCTGTTAGAATCTTATATACCTGGATCATGTCCCCCCTCAGTCTCCTTTGCTTGGGACTGAACAGATTTAGCTCAAGTAACCGTTCCTCATATGACATTCCTCTAAGACCAGGAATCATTTTTGTGGCCCTACGCTGCACCTTTTCTAAGGCCACAATGTCCTTTTTAAGATATGGTGACCAAACCTGCACACAATATTCTAGGTGAGGTCTCACCAAGGAATTGTATAATCTTAGCATTACCTCCCTTGACTTAAACTCCACACACCTGGAGATATACCCCAACATCCTATTGGCCTTTTTTATTGCTTCCCCACACTGGCGAGAATGGGACATGGAAGCATCAACATACACACCAAGGTCTTTCTCATGATCAGCTACCTTTATTTCAGTGACACCCATGAAATACCTGTACTTTATATTTCTGCTCCCTAGATGGAGTACCTTACATTTATCGACGTTAAATTTCATCTGCCAGGTATCGGCCCAGTCACTAATTAAATCAAGATCCCGCTGTAGCTGCTGAGCCGCTAATTCAGTATCTGCTACACCACCCACCTTGGTGTCATCTGCAAATTTCACCAGTTTACTGTATATATTGGTATCCATATTATTTATGTAAATTAGGAACAATAGTGATCCTAAAATCGAACCCTGTGGTACCCCACTATGAACGCAGGCCCACTGTGACATTGTGCCTCTTATAACTACTCGCTGTTTCCTATCTGTTAACCAGTTATCAATCCAGGTCGCTACAGTACCTAAAATACCTGTCGCTTTGAGTTCAAGTAGGAGCCTCTTGTGGGGGACAACATCAAAAGCCTTTTGGAAATCTAAGTAGATGACATCATAGGCCTTCTTATCATCAACTTCCTGAGTAGCTTCCTCAAAAAAACTCCAACAGATTTGTTAAACAGGATCTACCTCTCCTAAATCCATGCTGGCTATCCCGCAAAATGTTATTGGAGTCCAGGTAATCTACCATTTTCTCTTTGATTATAGCCTCCATAACTTTACCAGTTATACAAGTAAAACACCTGCAGTTTACAGATGCCAAATAGTCTACCAGCATATCTTTGAACTTCGGGAGGAGAGGATGCTGGGAGGAGATGCAAACTCCACAAACACCAACCCTGTGCTAGGAATGCATTTTTTCTTTATTTTCTCATTTTTTTTAGTCTAGTTCATTCTAGTGTTGAGAGAAATAAGGTTATGAAAGCTATGGTGGGTGGGGCGAGTGTGCTTTGTCAGCCACCCCCCCCCCAGGTTTGGCCCTGATCTGCAAACTGGATCATTAGTCAAATTAAGTGGGTTTTATCGTCATTCCACCTATATACTGGTATACAGTGGTAGGGAGCAGCACTCCCCCAGGACCGCGGTGCAACATGTGGCAGCAGTGACACAATCACAGGATGAGTTAGGAGTCCTTCTGAAGCCACAGGTCTCTCAGCTCCTGCTGCCAGCTTGGATCCGGGTGCCAGGTGACTGAGCAATAGTGCTGCACCATGACACGTGCTCTAGAAATGACCCCCCCCCCAACACAGGGTAGGCCTGTCCTTCTGTTTCTATTTTTGGCTGACATACAGGACAATGCGGGGATGGATGGTGAGACGTGTCCGCACGGTCGACTTGGCAGTACACCTAAGCGTGTTCCGGGTGCGGTGGGGGGGGGGGGGGGGGCATGTATGTTCTGAGGTCCCCTTTCACTCTGGCAGATAAATATAGCAGTGTCGTTAAGTGTGATGTGAGAGACCCCGGCGGTATGGCGGGGGGCCCCTTCCCCTGTTGCTGCCCGTGTCACAGCACTTGGGCGGGTGCATCCAGCAGGTCTGCTGGTCTTGGATTGACCTTTAAAGGAACATTAAGTCTGGGATACCCTATGTATGCACCACAATCATGTGACAGTTATTAAAAGGTCTAGGGTCTGGGGGGGTTCCGGGCCTCTCCGGTGTGGGTGGGGCTCTCTACCGGGGGCTGGTTGCACCCAGCCGCCTGGGGCCCTAGGGGCCCTGGCCTTGGCTCGTACGGGAGCAGCCGCACCCTCGCGGGGTCAGCTACCTGTTGCCTCTGGTTCTCTGGGGCTCATGCCCTTTTGGCTGCGGGGGCTGTGTCTGGGACCTCCCTCCTCCCCCAGCTGGACCGGGGGTGCAGCTATCATTGGGACATGGGGTCCCGGCTCTTCCATGCTCTTTGGGGGCTGCGGACGTCCTGGTCCTCCCGGGCCTGTCTCCGCCAATCTCTGGCTCTTGTGGGGTGTGGTTGCGGCCTCCAATCCTTGCTATTTAGTACATTCCATGTTGAAAACACACACACACACTAACCTGCATCTCGCCTACACAATTGAGCACACATGTACATATACTTGCACGCACCCATCCAAGCACACACTAAGATTTTATATGCTTGTATAGTTGTGTTACTTTCCTCACTCTTTCATTTTGCTTGTTCCTTTCTGAATTCATCCACTGGACAAGTTTCTCACTTACTCCTTTTTTCTTTTTCCTTCTTTTTTCCCCCTCCTGATCTGTCCGTCCTCTTCGGCCAGCTCACCCACTGCAATATTTTACATGTGCTAAAAATGAAATAAATAAATAAAATAAAAAGAAATCGATCAACATGAGGGGCCCATACAGAGTTTATAGAGCCCTCATGGTAAAGCAAACATGTTTGGCACAGCAGTGCATTCTGACCATGATTCTGCTAAAGCTGCCGGACAGGACAAGGAGGAGAAAAAAATAAATTAAAAGGTCCAGCATCTAGAACTTCTTTTCTCACAAGTTTTTCTTACAAGCTTCTTTAAATTCTATAATCAGGATCAGTTTTATTAGCAAAATATGCCGACATACCATTTGACACGATATATTTGCTCCATGTAAACACAGATATAATAAAAAAAACTAAAGCTAAACTAAGCTAAAACAAATCTAAGGAAATTGATCAGTTACAAAGACAAGCATGATAATTATGTATTGTAAATAAATACAGTATATATGAATTATATAATAAATAAGGTGCAATAGTACAAAGGTAGATTGTGGATCAGATATTTAGTGGTGCGACCATTTGGGGGGAAAAAGCTGGTCTTGTGTCTTGATGTGGTATTTCTATTGGACTGGAACTGTTTCTCTACGAATAGAAACCTAAACATCCACACGTTTTCCCGTTTGGTTTTCGTACAGGTCATGCGAATTTGGCACTGTGGCTTTGCGCCGTAGCTGTAATCTCCAAGGTGACGGCTTCCATTCTGTGCATCTGCCTTTCGTCCCCAGCTTTGTCCACCTTTTCTCCTGCAGTCCGCGAAGATGCGATTACGTGAACTGGCGTCTCTAAATTCACTACAGTTTGTGACTGCGTGCTCCGTGATGAACTGGAATCCTGTGTTCCTGGGAAGCTGCAGGATAACTAAATACTAGGTAATCGGCCATGGAGAAATGGAAGGGAACGGCTGTTTCATTTACCTGTTACTGCTCTCCAGATTTCTCCCTAAACCCTTCACAACTGCAGGAATCATACTATCTGTCCAAACATCCATCTTCCAACCACTTATTCAGTACAAGGCAGTCGGTCACACTAAACTATATTAACAAGGTACTTTTGGGGTTTAAACAAAGCAAATTGTTCCGAATGATTTAAAGCTGTATTCTTTGACCCACGGAGAGCCCCTCCCATCACTGAGCACACCTGTACCAGGTACTCGGTGTCCTTGGTCATTTGATTGTTCGGTTCAAGTGTCCTGGGAGTGGGGGGGTCTGAGGACCCTGAGGACTGGGTTGAGAAATGCAAACAAATCATGACTCACGTAAGTCACATAACCAGCAACACATAATGGACCTTAACCTGAAGAATTTGCTGTTTTCTCCCCCCTTCAGATGTCACCTATTTCAGTCATGGAAATTTATCATTAACCAATTAGTTCTGTCTGCGTCAGCGCATATCTAAACATCCACAACAACATGAGTACATGCTACACAGGACATGCGGGTTATATACACAACAGCACCCTGGTCCCAGGGTACATCACCACGCCAAAGTGCACTCTCCGGACCCCCCAGGGCTTGTTTTGATCCCAGTCCAGATACAGACAAAGTAAAAACCTTGAAATATAATAAGTAACAGGTGATGCAGATAAACAGCACTACACTCCTTAACTTTCTTAGCCTTTCCCCTAATTTTTTTCATGCTTGTTGACTTCCAGGCTCGACAGACCTGTCTGGCTCTGACAAGCCAGAACTCAAAGTCTAGATGGACTTTCATCAGCAACTGGCCAGAAAAAATATATATAGTTCTATTTAATTTCTGCAATACTACATGAAACAGTAATGGTACAATAAGCATCATAAATCCCCCTGCCACCCTCACAATACTTAAAAACTTTATATGATATGAAAACAAAACATGGGTAGTTTTCAGACAGTTCATTGTTAAGACGTCTGAACAGGATAACTGAGCATGTAATATCATTTCATGGCATGATGTCATAATGCACCAGGAACCCGCACTGCAAAAGAGATGGATGAATGCATGACATCATAACTGAGTCAAATTGCACATCCATACAACAATCCTACACCGCTTTACAGTTGCGCTGTACCACCTGCAGCAAAGTACAGCACATTCGATATCCTCTTTCACCACGGGATCCCAGACTGCTTCTG
Organism: Brienomyrus brachyistius; assembly: GCF_023856365.1. Classification (NCBI taxonomy): domain Eukaryota; kingdom Metazoa; phylum Chordata; class Actinopteri; order Osteoglossiformes; family Mormyridae; genus Brienomyrus; species Brienomyrus brachyistius. The sequence goes on along the minus strand of NC_064534.1, from coordinate 4,225,926 downwards.
CTGCCAAGAACTAAGTTAAGACCAGAGCAGGGAGATTTTAAGAGGCACCTTCTATCTGCTACTTGTATTATCCTGTTACTTCAGCTGTCGCCCTTTTACGCATGAGTTTATATTTTGAACTGGACATGTGACTCTTCTGCTTGCTTTTTTCATTTATGGAACCATTCTGATTCATTACCGTCTTCCTGCATCACCGCTGAAACTTCTAGGCATGAAAGGCCCCATACATAATATACCAGTTTTCTTCTTGCTTATTCAATGCTTCTATCAGCAATGCATGTTTTAAATTACTTTAAATGAGTTATAAATTACTGCATGACAATTTTTGTGAATTCGTATAAGAAAACAACGGCAGAATCCTTCAAACCTTTATATTATTTTGTATTTATGTACTCAAACAATACATGCAGTCATGATAATCCAAAAATGGCAGGACTGACTGGTGTGGAAGGGTTTGTGTTGGATTTAGGGTTTGCAAAGCACCTGCCACCCAGCATGGCTGCTCTCCTCTGATCAGGCAACCAAAGCCATCATGGTAGCTGCCAGTCTGACCAGAATGGGGTTTCACCCTAATATTTGCTTTCCTCATTTCCTGCAGTGCAGCATGTAAGCAGAACATAATTCAGAATATAAACACATCTCGTTGGACGGGGATGTATCCTTCACTCGGTCAGAACTGCTGAATTATGTACCTTGTACACCACCTGCTAAAGCATTACCCGATAACTCTGCATATTAAAAATCAGATTAACTTACAGATATGGATATATATGCTTATGTAACAAACAGTAGGTTTAAAAGTAAGAGCAACTTTATGAATTTAAATGATCTCTATACCTGTATTCATGTAAGTGTCACTAACGTAATAGAATTTGACCCCTGATGGACCCACTGGGGGGGGGGGGGGGGGGGTGTGTGTGAGGGCATTGCTCAAGGGCCCAACAGGGTTAGAGTTAATCACTTTCACAACTTGCTCTTTGCAAATTGTCATATTTGGCAATAATAAAACATGACCTTCCAGTGAAGTGTACCACTAGTTACTAATATGCATCAAAAGGTTAATACTGAATCAATGTACACAAGAGAGACACTGAAACATGCAGCTTTTTGTGTTACTTGCTTAGCCAGATCAATTCCATCCATTGTCAGGACATTGAGGAGAATCGTGTGACTCAGGGATACATATTTCCCAGAAGGAGGTGGCAGTTTCTCTACTGCAGTATGGTGCCTGTTGATGTGGACTCCAAACCCAATGCTTGTTGGCTAAAGTCCAAGGAAGGATCCTGCTGAATTACCCTTAATAAAACCACCAGAAAATTATAACAACAGACTGTTATTGCACATTATTTACTCGGGCAGCTTATTTTACCACCTCACTAATGATGCTTATAAGCAAACATACAATCATCATTCATTGTATGTAATTTACAACATTAGCAAGTTTCTGAATTTTATTTTTACTTGCTTTTGATTTTGATGCACATTTATTAAAAATCTTCTTGATATGGACACTAAAAGATAATACTGTGATTTGTAGGTGCACATCTTCTCTTAATTAGTCCTGAATGTCCCAGATTCCTCTCTGAGAAGACAAACACACAGAGATATGAATCAAACTTTGACAGCAGAGTGGACTGCAGAACCCTCCACGTGGGACTGTGAGACCTTCCTGAAGAACATGACATTCGCGTAGGACGGAACGGACTCCGAGCACAACCCCATCTTTCTCGTCGATCCCCTCAACAAAGACATTGTAATGTTGGATGTGGCTCTACACAACGCTGTCAGATTCAATGACTCCCTGGCAGAAGCGTGTGGCTGACAAGACACTCGGCACCGCGAGGAGTTCCAGAGGAGAACGGGACGTCTGCTGCCTGGTGACCTTCGGAACATACAGAGACAGCATGACGCCGCAAACCCCACCCCTGTGATGTCATTGCGGATTCTGTGCTACCTGTGGCACAGGGTCACCATGACATTCAGGAAAGGTCCCCAACAGCCACCCAAAGAGGCTCATGGCATAACGTGGTAAGATTAGGGTAGATACCACAGAAACAGCAGCCAATCATTACACTTGTGGATTCACCACCAGAATGCTCCCCCTCCAAGGCACCTTGTGCCCAGAAACATAACCACTGTACAGACACCCAGCTAAGAGTGTCCAAGTCCAGAGTCAGGTAATGGTGTGTGGGTCACCTGGTTAGGGCTCTGATTGGCCCTTCACTGCCCCGCCCCCACTGTGGCGCTGGATATTTCCTGACCCTGTGCCCTGAGCCCCAAGCTTCACACACACCTATTCAAATTTGTGTATGTGTCGCGAAAGGAGAGCTGGGTGAAATATGTCAGAAGAAGCATTCAACGTACTTGTACAAATGGCAAATAACATTGAAATGTCTGTCAGCCCAAAAACTCCCCTTCAAACAGACGCCAATGTTCCAAGCAATTATGGTGAAGAGTTTAAAAGTTGTCTGATAACCTCTATGACTAATGTCTTTACTAAGCAACCAGCTCTAAACAGAAATGCTTTTGCCAGTAACACAACCACTCCTGTCTCTGCTACCCTGGCTAGACATTCCACTCTCAAACACAGAATCGTAACACAGAGCCACACACCATTTCGCCAACACTTCTATTCTTTCCAGCCCAGCGAAAGTGACTTCACTTTCAGGGGACACGCCGATGAGTTTAGTTTAGACATTTATGGTCAGAGATTTTCAATAGTACTGAGGTCTCAAATGTCCACGTTTCTCAAACAGCCAGCAGGAAAACTGCTCCTATAGGCAATGGTGAGTCTATAAAGCATTTTACAAAAAATTAAATAGTTTGAGCAGTAAAAGACTGGGTGGAAAAGGGCAGACAAGTATGAAAGTCTGAAAACAAACAATACAGTGAACATAAACAGAAAATAAGTAATAAATAGTGCGTTTCAGCATATATTTTGAACTATCCTTTTTCCTCGAAGTCACTGAATACCATCACATTTAGTGTGCTCTAGCTCCCCCTAGCGTGACTCATGTGCTGCTGCGTAACACGCTTATACACGCGAAACATTAAAGTAGCACAGATGTATAAAAGTTCCGCTGGAAGAAAAACACAAAATGGTTGATTTTTACAAACTTTTTCTTTTATCTTTGTTGATGCACTGAAAGTTCATAATAAATAAACATATTTACTCCTAAATATACCACACCAGCACAAAGCAGCAAATAACGTCTGAGGGCTTGACCACAGCGCGTTGTGAAATGATTTTTACATTACAAGCATGCAACACATATACGGCATTTTGAAAAATTCCAGCAAACAAGACAGGAACAAAAGACGAATAAAGCAAGTAAACTTGCATCATTCAAATAAAGATTACCTAAAAATGTATTTTACACATACCGATACGGCATTGTTCACTGAACAGAGAATTGGTCCCGAAAGTGCCAAGCGACAGTCGTTTTCTTATGCTGACAAAGAATAAGAAACTATACAATTCTCAAAAAAAAACTGGCCACTCAAAAACAAATGTACATATTTGCGATTGGCGTCAGTATTGTTATGGACCCATGCACAGCAACACAAAGCATCGCCCCCATAAAGCGATAACCACGTTAAGTGAATACCACGATTTCTCATTATGTGTCTCATGTCATTCATCGATGCATTTTGCATGTTAAACACACATGTAAATTTACTGAATATAAGCAAACACGGCACGAAACCATTAGCGCTAAATCCCACCGGCTATTCGTCCCAGAGTACATCTGCCACTACGATGCCTACGTTGTGCTTGAGTGATGTTAACTTCAGCGAATGGCAGCGACGGCATTTTGAGCAGCTGGGCGAAAACCGACCAATGGGAGCACAGATTTACTAAAAAGGCGGTTCTTCGGCCATTACGGACGTAAGCGTTGTTCGGAGGAGGAAGAAGTCGATTCTGGAAGCCATTCCGTTGCGCAGTCCTATTAAGAAAAACCTACTATTTTTACGTATACTACGCACATTTTGGGTTTTTTTAAAACGGGCGATTTCTAATAAAATGGCATCGCAGGCGAAGAAGAGAAAAATGAATTTCTCAGAGAGGGAAGTGGAAATTATAGTGGAGGAAATGGAGAAACAAAAGCACATACTGGTTAACCACTTCAATGCTGGAGTCACACATATAACGAAAAACAACGCGTGGGTAGAGATCCTAAAGCGGGTCAACGCCGTGACAACTTGTCAGCGGGAGCTGGCCGAGGTGAAGAAAAAGTGGTCCGACTTGAAGACCGAGGTCCGCCGCAAAGTGGCCCAGGCGCGGGCGGCGATGGAGGGGACGGGCGACTGCACCTCGGTCCCCGTCATCCTCACTTCCATGCAGCAGAGGATCTGCAACCTGCTTGGGGAGGCGACCATCATCAGCCTGCCTGCGGGAGACGGCGGCACGGAGATCGCCGTGCCTGTGCCCATGAGCTCGGCTACGACAGTAACGTTAACGCAGAGTAAGTTTCCGTACGCCGGGGCGGGCAGGCTCTGGGCGGCGGCGTGTGCGCGCAGCCCGCCCCCTCCCGGGTCAGTGACGCCGGTCCCCTTGTCGCGCGTAATCCAAATTTAATGCAAGACGACACGCCTCTTTTCCACCAGATTAAGGGGGCTCTGCACGTGCCGGTTGGAGTTAGATATCACTTTGGGACTCTCCACTTTTTATATATTTTTTGCAACATATCTTGTCGGCTTGCAAAAAATCTGCATGGAGAACTGGCTCACTAATGGTCTCTGACCACAGTTTGCACCCATTTATTTAAGCAGGCTCTGTTTTATTATGTTAACTTGCTCAGGGGAGTTGGGCAGCCAGTTGACCCCCCAGAGGTTTTTATTCTCCTTAGTCGGGAGTTTTTGGTTCCTCTCCTCTGTTGCCTTCTGACTTGCTATATTTCTCTCTTCCCATTTTCCCCTTTCCATGCATTGTTTTGTATAAACGATGAAGTAATGGTTTGCGTTTTCAAGTGCTTTGGGGTGACTGCTTACAAGGCGCTATATAAAAAGTCAAATTACGCTGTTTATAAGACCTGCGGGCAAGCAGTTAAAGTTTGTGCCGACTCTTCTCTTCAATCATAGATATTCCCACGGCATCTGCTGCGGCATGCGAAGTTCAAAAAACTCTAGAAGGTAAAAAATGTCTTTTGGATTTTTAACATTTTTTTATGTTAAAAAATAATCTAACATATAAGAGCAGAGAATTCTAGCATTCAGAATTGTGAGACGTTTATGAAGTGGTTCGTTACAGTGGAACATATTCATATAAATATCTTATTTCACAGTTACAGGATTTCAGGCTTATTAGATGTATTAGTGATGTGAACTATATGGTTCTGATTTTTAAAAGATGCCATGTAGGGAATTAATTAAGTAGTAAAACATCGCAGAGAATGGTCAAGTCGGCAGCTCCTGAGCGGCTTATCCTGTGGCTCTTTTGAACAGCAGAGACGACGTTCCACACGCTGGAAGAAGGCGTGGTGGAATACTGCACGACAGAGACTCCCGTCACGGTGACCACGGAGGCGCCGGTGGAGATGCTGTCCGCCCAGGCCGAGTGCTCCATCAAGCCCCAGGAGCTGAAGAGCCGCATAGCCCTGAACTCGGCCAAGCTGCTGCAGGAGCAGAAGGTGACCAACTTGCACGTGCGCGAGATCGCCCAGCACCTGGAGAGCCAGAACGACCTGCTGCAGATGATCCGGCGCTCACAGGAAGCGCAGGCCTGCGCGCAGGAGAGACAGGCGCAGGCCCTGGAGGGGACGCAGGCCGCCCTCATTGCACTCATCCAGATGTTCCGGCCGGCCCTGAAGGATTTCCGGAAGTTTCTGCAGAGCAGTATGAACAATTCTGCTCCTGGGGCGCAGTCTGACGGAGCCGAGACCAAATCCAACCCAGCTCAGCAAGCAGAGGATGTGCCGTAGGCTGTGTGTGTGTGTGTGTGTGTGTGTGTGTGTGTGTGTGTGCAAGCGTGCGTGCGTGCGTGTGTGTTTAGGCTGTTGTAGCCAACAAGCAGGAATTTAGAGAAGCAAATACTAAATATTTTGAAAGCTTCTCAATTCCTCACTTTAAATGTTACGGAAAGGAAAACTATCAAAGGACCTATAAATGTAAATTTTATTTTTTATGAAGCACTGTATCATTTCTTATGTTCGATTTTATGCTTCAAAGCTGAGTTTTGTGTCTTGCTCTAAGAGTAGTGCTTGGCATATTTGGGAAATCTTACTTCTGTTCCAACAGCAACAGAAGATTTAAAATGATGTTTTTGAAATTAAATGCTCTTTTATATATTATGTATGGAAAAAGTTACATTCTGACAAATGAATGTCAGTGTGCAGCTTTCTGTGGTCATAAGAAAATCTCCTTCGAGGAAATATTACAGATTTTGAAGTTAAAATGTAACAACTTGGTAAGAGGCACATGCAATACTAGGCTAACCGCATATCTCTTGTCCATCCTGCCCAGCAGAGCGTTTTGTCACTTTCAGAATGGAAGGAAGTGACCTCATCAAGCATGTGTTGATCGTTTCATCAAGGTGTTTGGGGGGGGGGGAAGGAATCTGTTGACATTTTCTGTTTTTGGTTTATTAGGGAATGTTGGAAAATACCCGGCTCATCGTAAACATGGAAAATGTGTGTGTGTTACATCAAAGCATGATGATAAATTCAGCAGCGTTGTACCTTTTGTACTGAAGCAGATGTTTATATTGTTTCATATTTTCATCTGAAATAAAATATTTAGTTTGAATTGCCACTGATATAGTGATCATGAGATGTATGATGTTATGATATTTACTTGAAGGGTGGTGTGTCCCCAACAGGGGATTGCAGTCCTGCCTGTTTGCTCGAATTCTGTGCAGATTTACTCTGGGTGTTTCCTGTTCCAACATTCATACATCCATCCGGTTACCCTGATCAGAGTCGGGGGGGGGGGGGGGGGGAGCCTACCCTAGGTAGTCTAGGGGACAAAGCTGGGAGCGTACCCTGAAGGGGTGAATCACACAGTCAGGTCAACCTTATGCTGGCCTTTCGTTCAGGGGTGATTTTAGCATGTTTTTAAGATTGTAGGCACATGAGGGGCTATAATTTATTAGCCAATGATGTGTTTTGAATTGGTGAGTGACAGGGGAGGGGGCATTCTGGGGGGCCAATCAGCTTTCTGCTGGGGCCACTGCCCCTGTGGCTCCGCCCTGCTATCCAGTACGTTCCCTTCCTGTGATAGGCTGTGGGCTCAAGGTGCTTCTCTACTGGAGAAGTGGTGATGGAAGACGAATGCATGGATGAATATCTACTGAGGGGAATTTTAAAGCACGTGAATATCAATGAAAATTATCAGTAGGTTTATATATTTGGGTCAGAGAAGGATGTGGTGACGTGTGGAAAGGATAGAGGTCAACCAACTGATGAGAACGAGAACATGGATTTTGCCTGTGGATAAGCCATGGTCTTCTTGGGAGAGAGAGGCATGAATGCATCAGATCCTTTACACTGCAGTGCTCTGGGATCACAAACGCCTCGTTTGTGCTGCTCATACTTCACATCTCCAGTGTTGGGGCTTCAGACTCTCATCTACATGCATGGAGTCCATGTTTTCTCCAGCATGCAGAGAGACAGACTGACACCTCTATATTGCTGTTGTTGTGTGTGTGTGTGTCTTCTGATGGACTGACACACCGTACAGGATGCAGGGTGCCCATCTATGGCTAAAAGGCAGGATGGATGAATCTGTCATTTTGGCATCTCCAGAGCATTCATTCATTTACCTTTTATGTGAGGCGTTTGCACACACTGTTGAGCCATTGCTGTGTTTTTAAGCTCAGCACATTATACAGACTGACTTGCACCTCCCTCTGCTGTTCAATGACTGGGCTTTTCATCATTCATCACCATGACAGTACAATGGCTGGATTTTTAAAAAGCTTTTAAGCTTTAAAAGTGAATGGGTGCTTATATGGGTACTTTCATTTGGCGTCATATCCCTGGAAGTACTCCCAGTCGGCATCAGCGTGACAGCAATTCCTTTACTGGGATGTTGAGGAGCGAATGGAGGAGTTGGTACAGAGAGGGAAAGATAGTGTGTGGCATCAACATGAGAGATGTGTTATTTATAATGACTGACTGGGAGAAACGTCTCAGACCCACATTGTGAATATGATTCACGATTCTGTGGACGAATCCCACAGCCGTAAAACGCAATGTGCTGAATAATTTCACAGGTGGTCATGGAAACCCTACTGCACTTATTCATTAGGATGCAAGTCAAGGTACACACTCAAGAGGACAACACACACACAAAGACACACACTGTGTGCTGACATGATCACACTTCAACGAAGACACTTACATTCACATGATCAGACACCAAGGGTATTTTACGCACCTGCTTATCGAACAGCTGTGTGTGGAATTCAGTGTGTCACACGCATGCAAACTCCACACACAGATCTGACAACCGATCCATTGTTAGCTACCAATGCAAATCACATAGTAATTTCTAGAGTTCATTTGTGTCAGTGGTACCACAGACACACACACACACACACATTTGTATTCATATTTTGACGAGGACTCTCCATTCATTTCTATGGCGAAAACGCTAATCCCCACCCAGCCCTGACCTTAACTATAAGTAACCAAACAAAATATGAGACTTTTGACCTTTTTGGTTGACTGATCGTGTTCACAAATTTTCATGATATTGAGGGGTACCGAAATGGTAAAAATGTGGTCGTCACATTGTCAAAAAAGGAGGTTTTTACCTCATTATGGAGATACACACACACACACACACAATGTACATGGTAATAGTACATTTACTTTCTTTCACTAGCTGTGGAACTTAATGGACACTATTAGTTTTAAAATAATTCACTACATCAAGACTACTGGCCGTACCGAAAGTTTTGAAACAGGATATTCATCATCATCTTTAGGTAATAAAGTTGCATTGCAAGCAGAAGGTCCGGTAATGTCGTATGTATTACTCTTCTGTTCAGAATGCTTGTTAGTGTGCAATTGTTCTATCACTGGTGGAAAAATATGTGTCCTCGGAGAAACAAACTCTGCAGTTTTTAAGGCTGCAGGTCTGAGAGTGGGCGAGGTACATCGAAAGTGAAGAACAGATGTTTCTATCCCTGGGGACAAACGGCGGCTAGTTTTCTTCTTCTTCTTCTTGTTTAAGCTCCACTTGCTGAACCAGTTCCAGATAATTTCCCTGGGATACGTAAAATCCGAAAATCGTTCTTTAAATCACACGTTTCCCTACACGCATGTAAAGACGTCTGACCTGTAAAACTCGACGGCGTCCATCCGAGCAAAAACCCTTATAAAAAGTCCTCGTTACATTTTAAAGGATTTAACGCACAATGTAAACAGAGCAGCCGCCGAACAATGAGCGGGCCGGTGTAGTGAACACCGCGAACACTAGGGGGCGCGTTCCACACTCTCCGCGCCACGGAAAGGGGTGGACGTGCCTTCGGCACAAAGCCCGAGAAGCGTAGCTACAGTCGGTTAGTCCGTGACATCTGCTGTAACGGGTGTATCGACGGCCCCTCACACCCGTTACTGCCAGCTGGTCGCTCCCCGTTGCTCGGTTCTGAGAGATCGGACCTCAGCGCCGGTGGACCGCCGCACATCGCCATGCAACCCGACTGAGAAATACTGATTAAGCTTTTTTTGTTCTTTTTTTCCGGGGCGGTATTTCTCCCCCAGTAGCAATCGAGGAGAAGGACTGTCAAGCTGCAGCCCTGCGAGGGTCCCGGCTCGAACCATCCGGCTTGTGGCGTCGGGGACTGGATCCTGCCGGCCGAGGTCCGCCGGTCCGATTCGCACGGAAATCCCGGTTTACTGTGGGTAGGTGATACGATCGAAAGCCGGGAGCATGTTTTCAATTTAAACCCAACATGGAAAATTATTCCGCAAAAGCGGGGATGGGGGACTTAACTCTTTGTTATTTTTCTTGCTGAGCAACTGGTTAATAACTGAACCGATCAATAACCCTATCACCCTTAGAGAAGTTGTAAACAGCCGTTTATGCCCGGTAAAATCATAACTAATTCCATTCCCAGTATATGCGTTTTAAAATAATTTTTATTTTAATTGCAGATCTTGGCGACGATGCATTGACTTTTTAAAAATATTTTTATTTTCTTGCAGATCTTGTAAGCATATGCATCGACTTTAATAAAAAAAATATATACAGATCTTGGCTAGATTATAATTACGCCTATTTATTTATTTTTTATCACAGATCTTGAACATATCGTAGAAGATTAAAACGGAGATGCCGAACCGACGGATGGTTATCAGGACAGATTTCCAGGCTCCAGACTGAAGCGACAGAGTACGTATCCCCAAAGCCGATGTCACATAGGTGGCTTGTGCCCGGCTTTTGTGTGAGACGCCTCTTTGTTTGTTTACCCCCAGGCCGAATAGCGGTCTGCTCAGCCCGGACCCCCGTGTGTCAAATGGCGTTTCTCATGAAGAAGAAGCGCTTCAAGTTTCACACGCACTTCACCCTGGAAGAGCTGTCCGCCGTGCCTTTCGTCAACGGGGTGCTCTTCTGCAAGGTCCGCCTGCTGGATGGGGGGGACTTTACCACTGAATCCTCCAGGTAATCCGGAGCCCCGAATGAACCGCTGTTCTGATGAGTTGAGCTACCTATCGAGATGTGCTATATAGCCTTTCTGCGCATGTGCAGTTACACCGTTTTGGGATTGGGGTTAGTTTAGGTTAGGATTAAGGTTAGTTCTATCGATTAACTCGACAAAGTTGTTCTACTCGGCTCTACCACCGGCTGTACATGCTGCGTGGATCAACAAGGTCTTAACTCTTACTTTATAGATACATTATTAGCGAGGATGTGGCACATTTTTCTTAGTAACCAAAGTTTCTCAATAGGCTCGGCTTGTGTTACACTTGTCTTTCGGTGTTATCTGATCCAGACTGTGATGGTCTTTCGGAGATAGGCGGAAACACTCGTCCTGTTTTCTTTGCCCATCCCAGTAGCGCTGCCCTGCGAAAGGAACGGTTCCCCCGGTGATGTGCACCAAAGCGGCTTTTATGGCCTTACGGGAAAACCTTAGTGTTTTTTTTTGTGCCGGTGTGTAATAGTACACGCTTTTTACGCTGGGGGGGTTTCTCACCTGATGAAAAAAGGAAGGACAGATAGCATGCAACAAAACCCTGAATACTTGTTGGTACAAAGACGCTCGAGAAGGATGCCAATTTGTAAAAAAATAAAATAATAAAATGTTCACAACCATAGTATTTAGTGTACTGTACAGAGATAGCTCGGGGCTGTTAGCTTGAATGGCACTGTGGATAATATTGATGAAAAGAATAAATATTTTTTTCCTATAGCAGTCAAAACACATGCTCTTTGTGTGTGTGTGTGTGTGTGTGTCCTGCCATGAACTGGCATCCCATGCGTGATGCCCTGCCTACCTGGGATCAGCCCGAATTGGATAAGAGTTTATTAATGTCACTAGTATCAGCTGCTGATTCACGTTCCCCAGACTCTGGCTCTTGGCCGTAATACGTTCCCTGATCTCTAAACTGCAGAACTTAACATAATGCTCTTCTGAGCACTGACTGTCAAACAAAATCTATGCATTTAATAAGACAACAGCTAAAAAATCGTTGCAGTAACGTTTTGTTTTGTTTATGGTGCCGAGACCTGTGAGTTTTGAATATTGCTGTTTTGGGCTGTCAAATGTAGCCAGACTCAGAGTCGAATCCAGTTGTGAAATTTCTGTGCCTTGTCTCCTAGGTTTTAAGTCTCGCTGTTACAGCTGTGTTCTGCCATCCTCTCCAACCCCACATGGACCTTTTGCTGTGTTGACCTTCTCCTGTTCAGCTTGTGTGTTTTTTCTGTTTGATTACGCACTCGAGAGCGCTGTCTCATGTGAGGGATCCGTCTGGACATGTTCCGGTCTGTGGCGTGCATCTACACTCCTGTTGAGGAATTAATGAGAAGCCGCTTCCTTCGGTTAATTAGGGCTTCTGTGTTTGGTGTCTTTCATGTCCTCAGGTTGATTAAGGGTTCCTTTGTGTTTTCCCATTAGGTGAATTATGGCTTCAGTGAGTTCTCGCTTGTTCTCGCTTGTTCTTGCTTGTACGCAGGGCTCTGTGTGTTCTCTGCCGCTGTGTTTGTGAGGAATATGGGGCACGATATGTGGCTTCTCGTCCTTAAATTACGGGTCCTGTGCTTAGTAAGATTGCATAATTGGGTTAATTTAGGGTTCGACCTGTGTTCCGTCTCTCATTATCAAGTTAAGCAATAGTTCTGTCTGACGTCAGTCTCTCGCCACGGGGTTATGGTCTGTCTGTTCTCTCTGTCCCGTGCACCATCCTTCGGTTTGGACACAGGGTGCTGACACGCCAGCGTGATGTGCTGTCTGGTGATAAGCGGCTCCAGACCTTGCTAACTGCTGCAGTGAGGTTATAGGGAAACAGGAGATTAGTGCTGTAGGAGCAGATTACGAGCCCTTTTCCAGTTTGCAGACTCTGATTGGACAGGGCTTAACCTGCATTACCATGGCATGTGCACTGTACTGTGAGTACACTGGTTTGCATATGATTAGAGACTCTTTTATGCCCCCACCTGTTTGACCCCCCATCACCACACCACATCCGTACACTCTAGTTCTGCATTGTCGCAGTTGGCTCTGTTGTGCCCCCTGCTGGGCGGTTTGGCTTGCGGGTACGCTGCACCGGATCTGTCTGTACCCCCTGACAATGCCAATTTGTACTCCAACAATATTTTAATTAAAAAAAAAAAACTTTATAACACAACTGTTGGAATGTGCATCACTAAGAACAACAATAAATGCCATTAAAAAATGAATAATGCAACGCTGCAGCATGTTTTCCTCTAATGAACTGTAGTAACCTCTCTGTCACTCCCGCGACAATCTGCACAGTCTCCCATTCCATTGCATTTGTCCCAGTACTTCCCAGGTATGTTCATCCAGTTCAGGCATCCCTTGCTGATGTAAATACTCCATCAGTCATGCCGTTTTGGGTCCACGGCTGGGCCCCCCGACCCTAACTTGCCAGTCTCTGGTTCCTCGCCTGCCCCATTCGCCCATCTCCCCGCGGGATGGTGCGGTCTGCAGGTGTCTCTCTGATATCGGGTCCGTGACACCTATGACTTCACATGCAATCGGGACAGAGGGGGGTCACTTTGTTAATCACGTTATTGTACCCTGTCTGTCATCAGAGCCTGTTACTGCGTGTTACCCCCGGTTACCACAGGTCACTCGTTCAGCAACAGAATGCGTGTCCGTAACATGGGCTGCCTTTCATTTCCGGTCTCTCTTCCTTCTGTCTCCGGTGTAAGCACGCCCTTCTCCTGGGCGCTCCGGATATGTGCTCTTGAAACCCTCATCAGTTACGCTAAATGAAGCAGATCATTGTTTCTCTGGAAGCGTGGGAAACAAAACTGGGACCTCTGGAGATTATCCGAGAAGTCGTGGCGATTGTCTGAAAGGAGTTTGCCGACGTGTTTTAGTGAAGTGAAACTCGATTTGGCCAAGATGGGATATAAATGGGGACGTGTAACAGAGTGGCTGGTGAGATTTGTAGCCGCTGGTTGTAGAGCCCATGTTCTGTGTCATGAAATTTGTCCCCCCTATGGGCATAATGCCCCCCCCCCTCCCCAGACCCTGGTAGTCATCTGAGTCTCCATTCTGTGGGGGGTGGGGAACCAAAAATGATTTGTTCAGGTTGAGATTTGGTGAGGACTCACTGGGTTTGCGTCCTCGCTGGGAAGGTGGGGGGAGACATCATTTGATAAAAGTTCACTGGTGTACCCCTCCCTGTTTTCTAAGAATGTGATGCATTAATTACAAAGTCCCAGCAAGATCTTACACTAAAAAAGCTTTAAAAGTAGCTCCGATGAAGAGCTTGGATCTCATAATGAAGGGCTTGGATCTCGTAATGAAGGGTTTGGATCTCATAATGTGCCATGTTAGTGTGGAGCTGTGTATCTCCGACTCCACAAGCCTGCGTTTTCTCTGGGTTCATGTCCCCCTGGCCTGCACCCATGCAGCAAATATCAAATTCTGCTGTATTGCCCTCAGTCATGTTTCTTCCCTTTGCATACTTTGTCTGCGGACGCAGCCCATGTTGTATGTGTATCATTGTTTAATCCCTTCAAGCTGTGTGATTTCCCTACCAAGCGTTTTGGGGTCCTGGGGGAGTATCGGCTGTAGCGGTGAGTTTCTGCCGATCCATTAATTCGAATGGATTGTTTTGTGGGTGGGGTCTCCGTGGGAGGTGCAGGGGGAGGGGCTAGGGGCGGGGTTGGTGCCTCGGCCTCCATGACTGCAGATTAGATTCCGGACCTTCTTTTTTCGTTCCGGAGGGTTCTGGCTATGATCCTGTCACGCTTCACCTCCAGGCTGCGATTCCCATCGCTGTCACGCTGTCGCTTCCCAGCCGAATCGCTTCATGTAAACCCAGCAAGAAGGAGCATAACTGGAATGACTCAAATTCCTACCTCCGCTCCCATTCCAGCCTGTCCGGGGGGGGGGGTGATGGCACAGCTCTGAATACTGCCTAGAGAAGAGCAGAGGGACCCCAAGAATGTGAATCCTGTTATTTTTTTTACGCCGGCCTACCTCACTTGATGATCCTCCTTAGGATTCCTCCCTTCTCAACATGCTGGAGTGGAAACCGAATAATCAGGGATCCCAGTGCCAGGAATTGAGATTCTTGGGAATCCCCGAGGAATGATTTCAATGAGCCGCCCTCACTTTCAATCATACATGTGCTCGGAATTGCGAGCACACATGCATATGCACACCCGCATCTGCTACAGTCAACAATAATCAGCTGAAAGGTTTTCGTTCTTAAAAGGTCTCCCTCGTTAACGTCTCTCTTCCTCACTCTAACTCCATCACACGCTCTGTCTCCCTTCATTTCAGTTTAATTAATATCTTGAGAGCTCAGCTCCCATCGTTGGACGGAAACCCGAGCAGATCGTAAGTCGTCTTTTCCAGGAAGCACGAGGTTTTCCTGTCATAATACAAATTTCACAGAAGATGTTGCAAATTTCTGTCCCCTGACTCAGCGGATGGGGGGGGGTTTCCTGTGTTAAAGATGTTAATGAGTTGCCGCGTAAAGAACTAGTTGGCTTTGACAAGTGAATGAGATGGTGCCACATCCAGCCAGGAGCGTCTGGCTTAGACAGAGAGCCGTTTTGAGGTGTAGATTCGGCTTTTCCACGCCTCCGCCTGGGCTGCACGTCGCCCGCCTGGGCATGACCCTCCTACCACCAAAATTAGCTCGGCCAAATCGGGAGGCTGCTGTTTTTGGTTGCTGCTTCAAGGCCCTCTCAGTTTTTCCCCTTTCCATCAGACTGTGTTCTTGCTCCTACTCTGTTCCACGCTTGCATGGCCTGGCTGTTTGGCAGGTCGTGGGGTCCAGCGACTGTGGGGCATCTGTTGGTGGAGAAAGATTCATTGATCTCGACTTTGCCGATGATGCTGTGATCTTCGCAAAGTCAATGGAGGCTCTGATTGGGGCTCTCAAGAGTGTCTGGGCTTGCGAGTGTCCTGGATAAAAACCAAGATCCAGGCCATTAATGACCTCTTGGGCGCAGCCATCAGCAGCGTGTCCGTCTGTGGAGACAATGTCGGCTTATTGGAGAGGTTCACTTACGCCGCCAGTGACATTCATGTCTCTGGTGACTCTTCCTATGAAGCCAGCAGACGGATTGGGAGAGTATGGGGGGGGGGTCATGAGGTCACTGGAAAGGGGTGTGTGACGTTCCTGATGTCTTTGTAAGAGGATGAAGGTCCAGGTCTTTAGAGTCCTGTTGCTCCCTGTCTTGCTGTATGGCTGTGAGACATGGACACTATCCAGTGAGCTGAGATGAAGATTGGACTCCTTTGGTACTGAGTCTCTTCGGAGAATCCTTGGGTACCACCTGTTTGACTTTGTGTCGAAGAAGCGATTGCTTAGGGAGTCCCGAATGAGGCACGTTACCTGCATTGTGAGGGAGCGTCAGTTACGGCACTATGGCCATGTGGCGCGTTTCCCTGAGGATGATCCGGCTCACAGGATCCTCATTGCTGAGGACCCAAGCGGCTGGACCAGGCCAAGGGGACGCCCACATAACACCTGGCTACAGCAGGTAGACAGCCATTTCCAGAGACTGGGACTGGACCATGTGTTCACCTGGAGGGTTGCCAACCGGGACTCCGAGGTGTTTCATCGTGTGGTGGGTGCGGCAATGCGCTGTCTCTCTACCTCCCTGCCTGTCTCTCTACCTCCCTGCCTGTCTCTCTATCTCCCTGCCTGTCTCTCTACCTCCCTGCCTGTCTCTCTACCTCCCTGCCTGTCTCTCTACCTCCCTGCCTGTCTCTCTACCTCCCTGCCTGTCTCTCTATCTCCCTGCCTGTCTCTCTACCTCCCTGCCTGTCTCTCTCTCCATCTCTGCTTGTGTCTCATTGTCATTATCTGTATCTCCCTGCCTTACTCTCTCTGTCTGTCTCTCTCTGTTTCTGCCTGTCTTCCTCTCTATCTCTCTCTCTCTATCTCTGCCTATCTCTCTCTCTGTCTCTCTCTTGGTTTCGGTTTGTGGCGCTCTGGGTGGTTCTCGGTGGCCCCCGCCTACCCTTGAGTCTCTGAGCTTTCCCCCAACCAAGTTGGAGATATTCTCACCTTTTACCGATCTGTAAATCAAACACCATTTACAGGTCCCATGGCTGCGATGACTGATGGGCTGATGGGGGGGGGGGGGCTTGGCACTATCTTTTTTTAAACTTCCCCTTTCTTGTTGATTCAGCCTCTCCAGTCATGCCCCCCTCCACCAGCTTTTATGTGTGCTGTTCCTTTCTGGGCTGTGGAGTGCGGAGGTGTGGAGTCTTTGTTGGGGGGAGGTGACTGGGATTTGAGTCTCCCCCCCCCCCCCCCCCCCCACTCTCCCTGTTGTCAATGTTGGTAAGCAAGGCGTTGCCAGTTGTTGCTGCTGTCATGTAATAATAATACACCGTGAAAAAGCCAGAGCAGAGACCAGTAACTGGTCTGAAGGACATTTTCTATTTTATTGAATTCCTAAACCTTCTAAACTTCATGTTCTGCTGAGCAAGATTGTGATTGGGTTCCCGTCTGTTCTTGAACCCCCAGGATACCGGTGTAAACAGATCCTACACCTACCAATGCTATGTCCCTGTAGCCCCCCCCCCCCCATCATCCAGACCTTTGTCCTCTTGGGGTCAGCTGAAGGCGGGACTCCGAAGCTGCCCTCTGATTGGGCCAGTCCACGCTTGCAGTGTTTATCCACCAAATACCGATATAACAAAGCGACTGTTTTGATCGTGTCTCAATCCATTAGTCTTTGTGGCGAAAGGTAAACAAGAAGGTCTGATGTCATCTGGAAAGGGGTTTTCCAGAAGATCTGGCAGGTTTTTACTCCTTAAGCACAGAGACCGTTGGCTGCTGCTGTGAGCACCTTTGCTCAGAGTGAGGATTGACAGGCCTTGCAGTGAGGAAGGCGGGAGTGCCGCGTCATCTTCCGGTTACCATGGCAGCTGTCGTCCTGTCTGCACGGAGCCGTAAAAGGCCACACCATCCCCGGAGACATTAAAAACCAGCGTCGGGACGGTCTTGTGCAGCCTTAAGCGATGCAGCTGTTATTGCGGCGTATTGCAGCTTAGTGATCCATAGTGGCATTTCACATGCCATGCTGAGCTCGAAAGGTTCGAGTTCTATTGGAGTCAGAATAAAGCACCTGCATCTGATCTGTGTTAATAAAAGTGGATTCTTCATTTTTTGAGTGTTAAGAGGTAAATAAATATACCTGTGCAGCTTCCGGCTGCTGCAGCTGTTCTGACTTGCTGCATGTGGTTTCCATGGCTGCAGTCGCCCCTGGTCTTGTCTCCTGTTTGGCATGCCCAGATGGCTGATCCCCCCCCCCCCCCCCCCCCCCCCCCCGCCATGCACACACACTCCTTGTGGAGACTTCCTCTTTCATGTCGAGTCTGGCCGGGTGTTGTGACTCGACAATGTCCGAGGGAAGCACAGGGTCAGACGATGACAAATCGAGGCGAGAAGCATTGGGGGGGGGGGGGGGGGGATTAAATTTGCATTAAATTTGACTATTAAGACACCTAAGAGATATCACACAGCAAATGGTTCTGACATGCTGCCTTGTCGGCTCGCTCATCCAGGTGTTCCTGCTTGTTCACACTTTCTGCCGGGTGACTCAGTGTCTTAGGAAGGTCTGTGACCAGACGGTCACTGGTTGAAATCCCAGCATCGGCTGGCTGATTTCGGCGTTGGGCCCCTGAGTGAGGCCCTTAACCCACAATTGCTCCAGGGACTGACTGACCCTGATCTGTCACTTTGGTTATTTAAATAATAATAAAGAAAATGGGGTTTTCTTTTGGCCTCAAGTACCCTGGAACCGCACATCTGAAACCCAACACACACACACACACACACGCACACACACACACACACACACACACACACACCAGGGCTGGATCGCTGGCTCGAATCCTCAGATGCTATGGATGCTGTGGATGTCGTGGTTATCTGTATCAGGGGTGTTGAATCAGAGCTGCACCTCAGCTCTGCAGGGTTGGGCAGCCCTGAAATACACACTTAATGTTTGCTTGGCCTTCTAAGTGCAGCGCTTTTAGTACACGGCACATTCAGTATCTTCGCTTCTCCGTTGACTTTTAGTTGAGTATTAGTACCAAAAGTTCCGGTACCGAAAGTGCCAAACCAGCTGGGGTACGTCATTGGTACTTCGGTACTTTGGGGTGGGACCGCGCACTTTCTTTATCGATGTGTTTGGCTATTTGCATGACCAAATACAAACGCCTCCTTGAAAACAGTTACGAACTCAGAAAATAATTATCAACGAATTTAGAAGAAATGCAATTTGGTCGTAAGAACATGCACAACAAAAAGATCCGGATGGCATGACAAGAAAAAAAAGGATGAGAAAAAGTATTTTGTTGAATACAGACGCTCCTCTACTTACGAACTTTCAAGTTACGAATTTTCTGGGCATCCATGCCTTTCTTGAACAGACCTGTTTCCTTGGGCTTCGAACCCGATGTGCCAAAGTACTCACAAATAAATGGGCTGCGGCATTTAATAGGAAGCATGTTTAAGGACAGAGTACTTTAGGCATCGATCTGTCATGGCTTGTAGCTAAAGACCAGCTGCTGTCTGTTTTGGGGAGATGACCCAGAAATTCTGATCCCTATCAGAGAGGGGGGGGGGGTTACACTGAACAGGGGAAGCCTGTGGGCAGTGCCCCCCAGAGCTGGAGGTTAAGGGCCAAACCTAGGATTTAAACCAGCAACGTTCTGTTCACAGACAGAGTCCTGACCTGCTTTGCCAGGCACCTCCTTCTGTGGTGCCCCTGGGTGTGCTAATGAAGCCAATTAGCACTACAGTTAAGCACTTTGAGGTTCTCTGGCGTGAACTCCCTCCTGGGGAGACGTTAATCTCTTAACTGGGTCTCACCTGGATCTGGAGGCTTGTTCATCTGGTCAGTGTACGGCCCAGGATAATGCGTAGTTCATACTTTATGCTTTCTGCATGCGCTTCCATGCCCTTCCAGTCCGGGGACGGTCGATCTGGAGATGCGGATGGTGGCGCTCGACGTGTGCACACTGCAGTGATATTACTCCAGCTGTCTCGTTTACGGTTACTGTTGCTGAATTGGCACAGTGCCATTGTGCCACTGTTAATAAATACGTATAAACGCACATATTTATACATTTATAAAGCAAACTTAACTGTACGTGTCTGTATTGCTTAGGTTTATACTTATTGGTCAATTAATTCTATGTTTTGTACTTTAAACAGGCACAGTGCAGTTATAATTAGTAACAGAAAACCATTGCGAGGGATCAGAAAAGTCTCAAGAGCTGCGACATTTATTGTTTTGAGCTGAACAAATCGAAAGGACAAGTTTTACATACCTGCTGCCTGCTGGATACATCTGATCAATTATTTTGCACCTGTGTAGTCGATGCATCAGGTTTCCGCTAGACATAAAAATCTGTGCTACACGCTCACCGTCCGCAGCCAGCCCCTGATGACGATGTTTACGTCATGTCCCCTCGTCCGGCTGAAAGCACACGCGGAAAAATAAAGCATTAATCGGCCTTAAGATTCCATTTGAGTTAAGCTTGATGGAGATCCCTACACTGTAGTGTGGGTGTGTTTCTACCAACCATGGCTGTGATCGTCTATCTTCTCTCAGTGCTCAGTGCAGTGCTGTGGGACAGACTGCAGTGCTGCGGGACAGACTGCACAAACGCTGGTCTCGAAAGGAAATCAGTCACTTAAATTTCATAATGGGGATGCCGAGGGCTGATAGTTGCGATAAAATGTGAGAGAGTAGGGAGGAAGGTTTTGTCTGGTTCAAACAAGGTCCTGATTGATTTGATGAAAGATAAGCTGTCATTCACAGGCCTCACACAGGACTGTCAGAGGACTTGGGACTAAACTAAAAATTATCCGTAAACTCACAACCTGTGAGCTGAGGCTGCTTTCAGGGGCGGTTGGAGGGAGAGTAACGTAACAGCATGGTGCGCAAACACAAGATGGAGCAATACTGTGCTGAAATGCACGTCCTTCCCGTTTCAGTGCGTCACTCGAAGGCAGCGCTCATTCAGAAAGGGATGCTCACTGCTGCGAGTAGCTGACGGCCATGTTTTTTATTAAAAACGCGTGTGTGAGGATCACCGTGCGGAGAATGTGCGAGTTCGTATTTACCGCATTGTAAGAATCAAATGTCCCCACAATGTAGAAACACCTGTTACCTTTTAGCTCACGGGGTCATTTTTCAGGCCAAGACAATATACACCTCAATTTTATAAAAAGGTCTGTGAATGCAGTCAAAAAACTAAAAAATGCCAGAAGTCTCATATTTTGTTTGGTTGGTTACTGTTAAGGTTAGGGCTGGGGTAGGGGTTAAGGTCGTCATTGTTAGGATTAGGGTTATGCCCGTAGAAATGAATGGAGAGTCCCCACAAAGATATGAATACAAATGTGTGTGTGTGTGTATGTGTGTGCGTGCGTCAGTCTGTGTGGTGCTTGTGTGGGTGTTTGTGCCTTTTGTTTCCTGCCTGGATGCCCGACCCCCCCCACACACATACACACACACACACCTCCCTGTCCCCTCGTTCTCTGCCAGGGACAGCGTGCCATCATAGTGGCCGGTTCCTGGCCACGACATCCCCACCGGGTCTGCATCGCCCCAGCTGGTGGCCGCGGAGAACAAGGGCATCTTTATGCCACCCGACTGCCGAGGCCAGCTGACCCGATCGGAACCGAGCCGTCGCTACTCGCCATGACGAAACCGGGGCCCTGGGTTCGACCACGGCCCCCCGCTTGCCGCGTGACTGACTCACTTTACCCTCTGTAGCGTTGCCATGGAAAACACTCTGCCGTAAAACTACCAAACAAAATAACAAGGGAGCAGCATTTTAGCAAAAAGAAGCGACTCTGTCAATCGTAACATATTTTAGCTTCGGTACGGCGTGCTGCTCGGCTCATTACTGGGCCCGCTCTCGTTCCTCCCATTGTAAGATATTTTTAGAAACTCAGTCCCCAGCCACAATTGCTCCTAAAGGGTGACCTGCGTGGGCTACGCAGGCGGAGTACGAGTGGGTGGAAATTCGCTTTGGTGAATTCCACTTGATGTGAACTTTTTTTGTGATTTTTGAGAGGGCTGCGTGGGTCTCTCTGCACCCATGTGATGCAGATGGAGATTGACAGCATATGATAACCCACCCCCACGTGGCTCTCAACGCATCAGTTCTCAGTAGTAAATGCTGTATGCGTGTAATCCTTTAATTTTATTAGCTTTTAGCTTCGGCTGTTTCGGTGGCTCAGTGGGGAATGCTATGGCCTCACGCCTCTAGAGCTGCACGGTTGATTCCGAGCTCTGCCACTGTGTCTGTTGGTGTACGTGGTCTTCCTGCTGTCTGGCAGTTAGGTGAACTGGTGCTTCTAGCTGGCCCGTGGCACGGACCCTTTCTGGGACAGTCTCCAGGCTTCCCCTGGCCCTCGGCTGCATGCAGGCTTACGGATGTTATTACTTTTTATTACACATTGCCGAACAGCTTGGCACGGCCAGCAGAAGGGTCCTGTTTCTTGATACTGGAAGCCAGTAAGTGGCTCGTTATGCTTTGTGGTCTTGGTTAGGCTGCCATGCTTTGCCCTGGTGCTGATTAGGGAGTCTCAGCCGTCTGGGATTTTCGTATCAGTTCCTGCAACGGACACCGGCTACGGATCGTGCGTTTGTGTATTTTAGGAAGAGGGGGTGCGGTGTGACCCGCTATCCACAGCACTGTGGAACAGACCGTTGTGAGTCACATCACAGGGTTTTCCATAAGGCCTGTAGCCTCGGGATTCCAGGAAGGAAAAAATGTCTTGCATCCCCATCAAAAGCTCAGTGTAGCCAGTCAGGTGACGTTCCTGGAGCGTGACCAATGTGACCGTGGGCCGCTGCCTCGCTCACACTGAGCACAATGGTCTAGTTTATCCCCTGTACATGCCTCCCCCCCCCCCTTGCTTGACCATTCTGCGGATTCCCATTGATTTCAAGATGCCAGAAATAGACATGTGTTCATGGTGTCCACGGAAACGCGAGAGGCTTATTTGCATTCTCTCCCGTAGGCAGCTGAGTGGAGGAGGAGGGGGCGGAGCCAGGGTAGGGGAGGAGTCATGGTTGGGGCGGAGCAAAGGTTAGGGGTGGAGCCAGGCAACAGAGCAGGCCAATCACCACCTGTCACACTCAAAGATACTCGAGGATATTTAAGAGCTTAGTGCTCCCTACAAAATCCAAGATTTCAGATGTATATTTAATTTTATCCAACGTTGGCTGCATCAGACTGGAATTTTGTTAATATTTAAGCTTATAATTTATCATTCTAATTGAATTTTACCAAATGATAAATATATGTATGCGCTATGTGCCGTTCACTAGCTTGTATTCACTCTGTGTTTGAAGCTGCAAGGTACTTTTTATTGCAGTACCGAATCTTTTTATGCTGTGGTGTGAATGAGCAGCACGGCCGTGAGACAGGAAGTCGTTGGGACCCCACAGCCTTTCGGTGGCAGCCCCCGCGACCTGCCAGCCATCTTCCCGTTTTCCGTGCCTCGACGGGCTTTCCTGTGCCCCCCCGGGGCAGCCTGTGGCTCAGCGTGAGTTCGCTCTACCGCAAACAGGAAGGTTAAACATACCGTTTGACAAACGTTACCGCTTCCCTCACAGGTAACCCTCCATGTTTTCTGTGCATGTCGGACTGGCTGTTGAGACCCATAATCTATTTGCCTTTAACACCTATCACCTGCTTTTAAGTTGTTGGCGTCGCATGCAGTTACTCTGCTGCAGTACGATGTTACAGACGTGAAGTTGCTGTAGAAGCGGCTTCTCTCCTAGCATCGCACAAGCTTGGCGGCCTGTGTTTTACCGGCAGGGCCATCTGCTAGGCCCCGTTAGATCTCTGCGGGATGCGGGGGGTATTTCCAGCACTTTGTGAGGATCCCCTGCTCCCGCAGGGAGGCTGCAGCTTTGGATGGAGCCGGCGTCCGTCCGTCATTTTCTCCAAAAATTGGCAGATGAACACGCAGCACAAACAAGGCCTGCTCTATTTAATACAGCAGTAATTACTTTGGTTTAGTCAAGTTTGGTTGAAAGCTGCTAACATGAATATAGATTCATATTAGCAGAAGATAGAAGATCTGGTGGATCAGCGGAGGGGAAGGTGTGATGGGGCATTTTAATCTGAGATGATTCTCCAGTGTCCCAGGAGCCAGCAGGGGATTTGCTGTGTAATCAGTGCTTGATGCTGCGCCACACACTGCTGCCTGACTTCATAAAGCCCTGTTAGATGCTGCACAACTAATCAAGCCTTCGGGCTCTTCCGGATCATTCCAGCATGGAAGGACACGCTCCCCCCCCCCCAGCATATTTGACTCATGCCGCAACTTCTAGTTGCCTTGGATGGTGGATGCTGATGATTGGGGCTTGGGGTGGGGGGGGGGGGGGGTGTGCTGTAAGCCAGTCTTATCGAAGCATCGTGGACAAGTGGGCACAGAGGTGGGCTGTGATCAGGAGATCTGCCTGGGGGGGGGAGAGGGGGGAGGTCACAGGGAGGTCAGATTGAAATTTGTTTTGTCTCTTAAAAGCTGTTGCGTGGGAGTGTGGAATATAATCCCCCCCCCCCTCCATAGCACATTCCAACCAGCACCTGTAACCCAGCCCCCCCTCAGACACTGCATGGGGGAGAGTTGCGTAACCATACCGACGGCTGCATGTGGGGCTACGGCCACCCTCCCCCCACCCTGTAATGTTTACCCCCGTAACCTGATCGTACTGAGGGAATGGGCCAAGCCAAGGCCGACCTGCGGCTCCCGGCTTGTCTGGTAACTGTTGTACGCAGAGGCTGCTATGTGTGTGTAGTGGCGGAGTGCAGCCAATCAGATTGGAGAGTGGGGCATCTATACGGGAACAGCCATTGGTTAATGCACAGAATCACATGTGGCAGGAGGACTGTAAATATACCCAGCTTCTCTCACTGAGCTTTGGCTCTCTGTCTTCTTTAACTGGTAAACTCAGTACCTATAATATCAATAATATTGTTACATACCTACCTTATTCATTAACTGCAGCCTGGATCTTCTCTCATTTCCCCTGCTTTACTGTAAGAGGTCTAAATCCCGCCAGTGTCTCTCATTCGGCCCGGACCTGAACGGCGCACTGCAGGCAGTCTACGCTGGTGTGCCCTCCTCTGCACTGTCTTGAGTGTGTGCTCACTTGGTCTGCACTATGTCGCCGCCCTGCTGGCGTGTGACTCACTGCAAGCCCCACCTTCTCCCTCTTCTGGTGCTTCCGAGTCTGTAGCACGGTGACATTTGTCCCTGGATCGTGCCTCTAAAGACCGACAGCCTGTTTGTAGCTCCTGCTCCTGTAGCGTCATGGAAACGCACCATGGAAACAGAGCTCCCCTGTACCATAAACACCCAAAGCATCTTGATGATGAATAACAGGCTGGCGTTGCTACAAGGCATCAGAACAAGCCCCTCCCCCTGCTTCTGATGTCACACAGTTGTGCCTTATACACAAAATGGCACGTTTTTGGACTGGGGAAATGTTCCTGTCAGCTGAAGGCTGGGACTTGCCCACATCAGAAGTGGGGGGGGTGTTTCCAGGAAGATCTGTGTCCCGTTCCGACACCCTAACCCCCTTTCAGCTTCCGGACCGCTTCCCGGCAATTGCCGCGTGCCAGAAAGGAAAAATGACGTTTCTTCCCTGATTCCAGGATGTGCGTGTGCGTGTGTTTCCGCGATCGCGTGTGCTCCTGTCTGTGCATGCGTGTTAACACCCATACATGTTTGTCGTGCCGGAAAGGCACCCGCACTGCGAAATTCAGGGGTCTGTTTTACGTGGCTTTGCCTTGGCGAAATCAGCCCTCGTCTGCCACCCGGCCTGGAACCTCCCACTCTGCATGGGGGGGGGGGGGGGGCAAGGGGCTTGGGCCCAGGACCTGCCCTTTTCTTGCTGTTTCCTGTTTTCCCCTTTCTCTAACAGAGGGGTGAACTCTGTCCTGCACACCTGACTTAATGGAGTGATGGGGTCGGCCAGCAGGGCGGCAGTGTGGAGCGTACCATCAGGCACTCGTGCCGGGGGAGGCAGGGCAGCTCATGCAGGCAGAGACCTGCCTGACTTGCCCAAACTCCAGCAGGGGTCCCCCCGTCCTTCTCACGGCACGTGTGTGTGGCCCGCAGGCAGGATCCCTCTGGCTTTGTTTTCACCCGGCCTCACGAGTGACAGGAAGGTCGATAAGGACCCCATTGCCCTACGCGGCGGACAGATTGAGTCATGCAGGGCCTTTGTCTCTCCTTTTCTGAGCGGAGAGGCCCCTTGAGCTATAGTGCATCCTGAGGAAGGGCCCCGTGTCCTGTGAGATCGCTGTCAGAGAGCGTTTCGTGGGTCTGCCGTTTGTAACTTTTTGTTTTTTATTTTTGATAAGGAGTGATTAGAGGCCTTTGGCATCCTGGGGTGTCCAGAAGCAGACAGATATCCAGTTTCCTGTTCCTGGGTGGCAGCTGGGTTGCCTTGGGAATACGTTTCAGTTCCCAAGGATGGAGTTCGCCCAAACGTGGCCGCGTTTTCCCGGGGGTACGGCTACCATTTTCATCCTGTGGAAAAAAATGACCAAAGTTTGCTTAGTGTTTAAAAATGCAGCAGAGGAGGGAGGCAGCGCTGTCACTGGACCGCGCCGCTGTGGTTTATTCAGGCGAGTGCCGCTCGCTGAGGTTGGGGAACATGTAAACGAAGCCCTCTGTTATGTCAGAGGAACAAAAGCAAAACAGTCTGCAAACAGTCACTCCCCCTGACAGTCAGTCTCCATGGGTTTTTTTGCACTGCAACAGCTGTATCGCCTCTTACTGTAGGTTCCTCTTGCTCCTTAAGTGCTACGCCACCTGCTGGTTCACTGTGACACAGCATAAAGCGTTTTGCCAGCCTTGCTCACCCTGTCAGCTGCCGGCTCAGAGCACAGGGTCTGCCACGTATCCAGCATCCCTGGAACAGTTTTGGGGTCAAAGGCCTTAGTCAAGCCCCCCCTCAGCGATATGGTTACTGTCACTTGGAAGATTTGACCCAACACCCTTCTGCACCCAGGCTCACATTCCTAATTCCTAACCCACAAAGGAAATGCATGGGCCTGTGTTGATTTTTTGGCTTTGTGGGGATCAATTTTGGATTAATCTTCAGAACAAACATCGTTTGGAGTCTTTTTTTTTAAATAAGTCTTTTCCTGGTAAGGGGATGAAAATCAGTCAGTGGGTTAAAGTGATGGAGTCAGTAGGGAGTCCCTGCTTAGCCAGCGATGGGACATGAGTGTGTGTCTGGGTTCGGGGCGGGAGGTGTGGCTGTGACTGACATCCCTGTGTGCTGGGGTTCCTGCCCCCTGGCAAGGGAGGCGGGACTTGGCAGTGGGGGTAGGAGGAGGGGGGGGTAGGCTGTGGCTAAGAGCGGAGAGCCAGTGGGACACGTCTGCCTTTGTGGCATCCTTGGGAAACCCGGTCATCTCTGCGAGAGGCTTTTGTTGTGTCCAGACAAAACTGGAAGGAGGACCCATGTGAATGTGTGTGTGTGGGTGGGTGGAGTTTGAGCCCCTCCCTGCTTCACCCACGAGGGCCGGATTGTTCCTAATTAAACCGCCTGCTTCCTGATCCCCCCCCTATCAAGTTTACCCACTTTTGTGTGCGACACAAAATCCTCCGGGTCCACGCGAACAATCGGCCCATTCACAGCGGCACTATTGGGTTTCGCTCCCTCAGACCGTGGCGGGGGGGTGATGATGGAGGTTATCGAGGACCCCTGTGGAACAGAGCGGATGAGCCGCAGTCACCTATCGGGTTTTACTGCAGGAATGCCTTTAATGTCCTAGAGAGCACCAAGAAAGGGAACTCCTCCATGGCCCCAGAAGAGTGCCCCCCACTGGCTGTTTGAGGCCATCGTACTTACGCGATGGGGGTCTTTCCCCCGCCACCACCGTCTTGTTTTCACTTTCACCGGGACCCTGAATTTCCGGGTCACTCTGCTGCTACAGACAAACCTGAGAAATGTGGAGGTTCTGATTCTTTCTTTTTTTAACTCTCCGCCATTTTCACTACCCTCTTTCTTTCTTTCTTTCTCTTCCCTGTCTGTCTGTCTCTCCCCCCCCCCCCCCCCAACCCCCCAACTCACCAAATCGTGTTGCGGTGTCGGGCTGTTTGCCATTGCCATGGCGAGGGTTAAGAATGCCGCTGGGAGTTGGGCGGCTCAGGGAGAGGTCCCCCCCCTCACCCCCCACCCCCAAACAGAATGAGGGAGAAGTGTGACCCCCGGTGGCCCCCATGGACAGCTAGAGAGTAAGGTGGCAGCAGGTAGCACAGTGACCCACGTGCCACCCAGGCACTGAGCACGGGGGGTTCGGATTTAAAAATCTTGTCACTCTGCTAGATGAGGGCGTGGCCACAGCAATGATGCGATTGCTGGGTGCACGGGAGCCTTCCGCCTCCGAACACCTCCGATTGGCCACGCGGTCCTAGTGGGAGTGGCCAGGAGGTGGGGGAGGAGCAGCAGCTTGAGCTCGATTGACCTTTTCCCCTTTTCATTTGGAGGCCAGCTGTTCCTCTAAAGCAAGATGTCTGTGTGTGTGTGAGCTGTTGTAGATGCCGCCCCGGCACCCCCTACCTCTCCCCCCCACCCCCCACACACACACACACACTCTTTAATTAGCCTTTTTTTAGCCCATTCTGGTACCATAGGCAGAATCTCCGTTTTCATGCTTTGGGGACAAAACTTTCGTTTGAGAACAAGCTGGGGTCCGTCACCCCCTCACCTTTCCCCTGACAGCCCCTCTGCTTTAGCACGTAGAATTCTCCATTTGCCCCAAGCTGCTGTTCAAATATTTATTATTGAAATAGCCTACAAGTTCATCCACAGAAAACAGGCTTTCGATCCTGTAAAAACACTAAGTAATGAAATGTGCTCTTCGTGTGAATTTACCTGTCACTTCTGAAATCTCCTCACGGCCCCTGATCTGCATGAGGCCGCAGCAGCTTTGCCTGCAGACAATGGGGACAAAGCGTGTCCTGATCTGAACCCTGGCAGGGAGGGGGGGCGTAATTCCACTCCGCAGGTTGGGATTGAGTAAACGGGAACCGTCCCAACTCTGTGCCTTTAGGCTTCAGCTTGGCAGCTTGCGAATGTCTTATCCTTGTCAGCCATTAATAAGATCTGGATCATGTTTTACCCATTTTGAGGACATTTAGTACATAAGGTGTGCTGTGTGTTCCTGCAGGAGTCCCTAAAGATCAGACACATAAAATAGCTCTACGATTTAAGTATAAAATTACTAAAATTTAAACTGAAGCTAAAATGTATAAGAAATAAGTAGAAATATATCTTTACAATACAAAATAATATGGACTAATAAATCTGCAGTGAAAAATAACTAAAACTAAACTGGGTGAAAACTGAAAACAATATAAAAATAAAAACTAAATTAAAATGAAAACTGTAATAACGCTGCTCTGAAACCACAGTCTCTTTCCTGAGCCTTTAGATCAGCCAGAAAGCTGATTTGGCTTTTACATGCCAGCAAAGAGCCAGTTGGCTCATTCGTGGGTTTTTACATTCTGGCTGAGATATGATTGGGATATGGGATATACCATTATTCTGATTGATTGATCATGCTTGAAAAGCCATAGCCTGTGTTTCAGTCTGTTCGTCTTTCCCGGACACTGGGCTGAGTGGTGTGTTTCTGTATGCTTGTGGGTGGATTGGGCACGGCCATGTCTCCGGCACAGGACTTTATCGGACCTCAGACTGGGCTGGGTGGCCTGGCCCGTCTGTTCCAGTGCTGTGGGCGTCTCTGCCCAGTGGCCGTGATTTTCCGCTGTTGTCTTTTCTCGCGCCATTGTGATCGTCACTGTCCTCCCCGGCCTTTCAATGACAGCCCTGCCATGACTGCTTATTCAAAGCACCTTGTCACCCGCCGCCCACTCTCCAGGTAGGTCTGCTGGTCCGCATCTCCATGGTAACCCAATACTGTGCCCCGGAGACATGCCAAAGCTACTCTCTTAGTACAGTACTGAGAATGTCCTCTATTCTAAACATTTATGTATGCTGGTTGTAGCTGGTGCCTGAATGGCTCCTGTCAGGGTGAGAGAGGATCCATGGAGCAACTGGCGGTTAAGGGCCTCGCTCAGGGGTCCCGCTCAAGGGCCCAATGGTAAAATCAGTCAGCCGACCCTGGGATTTGAACAAGCAGCCTTCCGACCACATGCACAGAGTCCAAACCCACTGAGGCGGTACAGCGTCCGGCTTAGTGTTCCAGCAGCACGTCTCTAATCACGTGTAAGCGATTAAGGTCCTGCTGTGTTCCAGCCCACGCGTGCGCTCTGTCCCGTCCACGCGTGCTCTCTGTCCCGTCCACACGTGCGCTCTGTCCCGTCCACAGCGTGCTCTCTGTCCCGTCCACACATGCGCTCTGTCCCATCCACACGTGCTCTCTGTCCCGTCCACACGTGCGCTCTGTCCCATCCACACGTGCTCTCTGTCCCGTCCACACGTGCGCTCTGTCCCGTCCACGCGTGCTCTCTGTCCCGTCCACACGTGCGCTCTGTCCCGTCCACGCGTGCTCTCTGTCCCGTCCACACGTGCGCTCTGTCCCGTCCACGCGTGCTCTCTGTCCCGTCCACACATGCGCTCTGTCCCATCCACACGTGCTCTCTGTCCCGTCCACGCGTGCTCTCTGTCCTGTCCACGCGTGCTCTCTGTCCCGTCCACACAAGTGCTCTGTCCCGTCCACGCGTGCTCTCTGTCCCGTCCACACATGCGCTCTGTCCCGTCCACGCGTGCTCTCTGTCCCATCCACACGTGCTCTCTGTCCCGTCCACACGTGCTCTCTGTCCCGTCCACGCGTGCTCTCTGTCCCGTCCACGCGTGCTCTCTGTCCCGTCCACGCGTGCTCTCTGTCCCGTCCACACATGTGCTCTGTCCCGTCCACGCGTGCTCTCTGTCCCGTCCACACATGTGCTCTGTCCCGTCCACACATGTGCTCTCTGTCCCGTCCACGCGTGCTCTCTGTCCCGTCCACGCGTGCTCTCTGTCCCGTCCACACATGTGCTCTGTCTCGTCCACGCGTGCTCTGTCCCGTCCACACGTGCTCTCTGTCCCGTCCACACATGTGCTCTCTGTCCCGTCCACACATGTGCTCTCTGTCCCGTCCACGCGTGCTCTCTGTCCCGTCCACGCGTGCTCTCTGTCCCGTCCACACGTGCTCTGTCCCGTCCACGCGTGCTCTCTGTCCCGTCCACACATATGCTCTCTGTCCCGTCCACACGTGCTCTCTGTCCCGTCCACACATGTGCTCTCTGTCCCGTCCACGCGTGCTCTCTGTCCCGTCCACGCGTGCTCTCTGTCCCGTCCACGCGTACTCTCTGTCCCGTCCACGCGTGCTCTCTGTCTCGTCCACGCGTGCTCTCTGTCCCGTCCACGCGTGCTCTCTGTCCCGTCCACACATGTGCTCTCTGTCCCGTCCACGCGTGCTCTCTGTCCCGTCCACGCGTGCTCTCTGTCCCGTCCACGCGTGCGCTCTGGATGCCCCGTGCGCCTCCTCTTACTTGCTCCCCGGTGAAGCATCTCTGATGTCACTGGCAGCCCCGCCGATGTCACCGACTAGCTCTTCGTAAGACTCGGCGATGGAATGTTCATACAAAAATCTCACAGCGGTTACTGTTATCTGTGATGGGTTTTCTTAGCGATGGCTCTCAGCCTGTGGGTCGCAAATAACTGGGAGGGGTCACAAGATGTTCCAAATATGTGATCTATGAGAGCTATAGTATGTAACATGATTAGTATGGAATGTGTGCCTTGCACCAGAGGGACATACTGTCCCCTGCAGGGTACCCTGTGCTGCATGGGACAGTCCATATGTCCCGCCCCCCACCCCAGAGATGGATTCTGGGTGGATATTACATAATATTATGTTCTATAGACCAAAAACACCACAGAGATTCACTCATTAGCACGATAACTCAAAAATATTCAACGGATCGTTTTCAGGCTTTGCCCACGCATGGTGTTGGTGAAGCTCTGCAGCTGATCAGATTTTGAGAGAAATCGCATGAAAATGGAAGCAGCGCCGCATGGTGGCGGCGCATGGAAAGACGGACAGATCTGGTCCTAATTACATTCAGACACAAAGTCACACAAAGTCGGGCTTCTAATGCATATTTTTTGGGGGGAGGTGGAGAAAGTGTGTTGGGGGGGGGTAGAGATTGTAGGGGGGTTGGAGGGATAACAGGGCCATCCAGGGAATATATTGTCGTTGCCCCCCCTGTCGGTCTGCCATGTCTCTGTTGATCAATAAAATTCCATTCCATTGTAAGCTGATGTTCATGCCCCCCTCCCATGTATATCTTCCTGAAGAAAATACAGAAACTATTATGCCTGGAACCCATGTAAGAAGACATGGGAGTGAAATGAAATGAATGAAAAGCCTTTTAAAACGGCAAACCAACAAGTGGGAGATTTTAGGTTTAGATTTATTCTGGAGGAGGTGAAAAGGCTTTTAGACTTTAAGGCTGCTCTGCATAACTGCCTCCTAAGCTAAACAGTTATCTTTACACACTTTAAATAGACTACCCCCCTCCCCCCACCCGCATATTCCTGTGCTCTGCCGCATTTTGCCTGTGTCTGTGTTAACAAACACTGCCAGCAGGTTGGCATTCACGGTCTCCATGGCAACAGAGCATGCTGGGAAGGTCACCTGTATAATTGGCTGTTTATCTAGAGTGTTCACCCAGGGTTGCTGTAGCAGTGCTGGTGCCTGGGTCAAATGTCCAACAGCGAGCCCCTTCTGAGACTCTTAGGAGCCGGCCTGTGTCGTTAAACATTTACTCCGGGAAAGGACGAGCAGGAAATGACACCCCCTTCTCCAGTACTCCCCTGTGCTCAGCTGAGGTGCTGCTCTGTGTCTGCTGATACAAACAGGGGCTGCAATGGTGTATTTGTGGGCCTTGGTAGCTGTTGTTGAGCTGGTCTGTGGCTTAGTAGTTTGGGACACTGTGCCTGTAATCAGAAGGTTGCTGGTTCAAATCCTGAAGACAGCAGGGTGATTTCCCTGATCTGACCCTGTTCTTTAAAAACATGTATTGCTTTGGATAAAGATCAGTCAATATAAATACATTTGAATGATCATGACTATGCTTTTACTCTCCTTGTAGGAAGGAGGTCCAGGAGAATTGCGTTCACTGGCAGAACAAGTTCTCCTTCACCTGCAAGATGAGCGCCAACCCCACCACCGGGATGCTGGACTCCTGCGTGTGCCGGGTGTCTGTCCGCAAGGTGAGCCTCTCACCAGAATTTTCTGGCATTTTAAATATAGCTACTTTTTTTTTTAACCATACTGTTCCTTGACGGCACATAGAGCAGCCTTTAGTAGGATGTGGTCACAACGCCGGTGGTGTTAGTGTCCTGGACGGATACCGATAACCAGCTAACCTCTCAGTTCCACAGAGCTGTAGCGAGACTGATGTCGGTGACGTTACACATTAAGATCCTGTGAATGTGTTTGGCGAGCACATCATGCAACGCTGAGATGTCAGCCAAGCAGCGCCGACTTGGGGGACGGTAGCGATTCTCTAAGTGGCGAATTAGCGATGAAATCCCTCGTCCTTTACTCCGGGAAAAAGGCGAACCGTCCAGTGCAGTCGTCAACGTTATTTCACTAGTCATGTCTTTAGCAGTAACCTTGAATATTAACCGAAGTCTAAATATTGCCTGGCATATTTGGCCAAGACTGACACATCAGACCGACGTCTTGATTTTTAACATCAGCTGATATACTGCCTTGTACCCGTTGCCTCCTGGATCGGCTCCGGACCGGACCTCCCGGAACCCTGAATAGGATAAGCGGTTACAGAAAATGGATGGATGGATGGATGGATCAGCTGATATCAGTTCCGATATGTTGCCCAATACATTGTGCGTCTCTAGCGATAATCCAGCCCCAGGAACTCTCCGTGCTGGTTTGCCGTCTCCTGCCAGGGGCTGTACGTGCCTTTCACTGGTCCTCCGTTGCCTGGCAAAAGGCTTTTACCGCTAAGCCGTGACGAGGGACTTGGCAGCCCTACATTCCTGGCTGGTTCCCGGTATTCTGATTCAGGCTGTTGTTGTGTCGCTGCCTCCGCTCCACCCTGCCTGTTATCTCGCTGCCTTTACATGGTGGGCTTGTTTTTCTGTGTGCAGCTCGTTATGCCTGATGAGACCTTTTGACATTGGACTGGAGTGGGTTGGAGCATTCTGCACCCATCTGCCCTTTTCCATACTACCTCTGCAGCTCGTTATGCCTGATGAGCCCTTGTGGCATGTGACTGGAGTGGGTTGGAACATTCCGTACCCATCTGCCTTCTCCAGTACCTATGTGTGCGGCTCGTTATGCCTGATGATGGCTTGTGACTGGCGTGGGCTGGAGCGTTTTGCACTCATCTGGTCCTTTCCTGTTTTCCTTGCAGGAACTCAAAGGAGGAAAGACATTTTCAAAAGTAAGCACTGACGCCCCCCCCCCCTCGCCGTGACCCCCCACTCCCTTCCCCACCACCACTGCACTCCGTGAGATATACACACTCCACCCATGTGGAGCCTGTCAGAGGTTGTCTTCAGGTCTCTCAGACACTAGGATTCAAAGTGCGGGGGGGGGGGGTTATATAATAGATAATAGAGTGGAGCTGTCAGGAAGTGAGGACCCCTCCCTTTTTGTCTCAGCAAATGTGTGTTTCCATTTTTCAGTGCCTCCTCAAGCCTCCACATCATTCACTCGAGTATTTATGTCTGGTGGTAGGAGAGGAGCTGTAGGCAGAGCTCAAAGCCGCAGAAAATCCTTTATGTCCTGATGCGGTTGGGTTCCTGCTCAAAATCATTAGCAACTTTCCTCATACCCAGGGGCTTCAGGCCTGGTTATGGAGGCTGTGTGAAAGAGCCCGATCTTTGCCCTTTTAGCCGAGAAGGGAGCAGAATGATGTCGCTTCCTTGAGCGAGATGTCTCATCTAAAATACTTTAGCGAAAATGTCGACTTCTAAGTATAAGATCATTAATCTACAAAAAGATTGACAATAAGGCTGACAATAAAAGAAAAAGATTCATCAACCCATAAAGATTTTACTCAGGTAGCCATGAACGTGTTCCTCAGCCAGCCAGGGTTATGCACTTTCGCTCTGTCGCTTGTTCTTGACCTTTGTGAACCCTTGCTAACCCAGAATGCTCTTGGGCTGCCTGTGCGGTCTGCACGCAGGTCATAATGTGAGGTTACGCCATGATGACGATGTCATGAGGTTGAGATCAGTAGGTCAGGAATGAAACAGCTGCCTAGTGTTCTTAGCAGATTTAGGGGAACTGGTAGGTAAAGCCTAAATCGAGCTTGGGATCCTCGAAAGAACAGGGAATCCTGGGATATGTAGTTACTTCTGGAATCTTAAGATCTTAGAGGAGCTCTAAGGAATAACAGGTGATGGTCATCATCGCCACTTTCCGACACTGAGGCACGTCGAAGACACTGGCTGCTCCTGATGCAGTGACATGCAGTGGATGGCTGGCTTCGAGCTTGATGATAGATGTTGTTCAGCTTGTAGCTGGGTCTGAGAACCTGGCATGGATCCACACCCTGGTAAATTTTTATCTCTGGAACATCTTCTGTGTCCTCATTAATCTCACATTCCTTTGTTTTATAAGCTGTGGATGTCCTGTGGACTCTGCAGTCACTGGGATCGCTGGACAGCGGTGATATTTCGTGTAGCATTTTACCCGAGGATGAACTTTATGTGGACAACAGGAAGCTGTCAGGATGCAATTCGCCGGTCACCGACCCCCCCCCCCCCCCCCCCATCCATGGCTCCCACCTTCTTGTTTTTCCTGCTGCTAGCCAGGTCACGGGCCCACGCGTTCCGTCGAGTCAGCGTGACCCGGCGGACCGTGAAGAGGGGTCCTGGCGCCAGCTCCGGACACAGTGGCGACACTGTCACTGGAAAGGTCCAGAATCCAGCTTGGCAGAATCACAGCGCTCCCTGATTTTTTATTTTTTGTCTTGTTTTGATGGACCTCCCCTCTCCGCACTCAGACATACCCGTATGTCTCCTGTCCAGGCAGTAGACTGGTGATACGCTACCTTCCTTGACCCCCCCTGTAGTCACCATGTGTCCTAGTGTGTGCATGTACTCGTGATTCCTTGGGTATCTCCGGATCCAAAGCTCTCATCCCTGACGGCTGTAACTAGGAAAGTTAGCAGGAGGCTGGACCGGGCGAGAGGGGTCATAGTTCACCACTGAGGGCTCCACCGTGACACGACTGCATGTCGCATCTCAACCTGACACTCTCTATATCCTCTTTTCTCCTCCCCCACGTTTTCCTTTCCATCTTTTTATCATCCCCTTCTCTTTTCCCTTCCTTGTTCCCACCATCCTTCCATCTCTCGCCTTCTTCCCTCTCTTATTCTCCCCATTCGCTCTCTTCTATTCCCCCCCCCAGCTCGGTTTTGCTGACCTCAACATGGCGGAGTTCGCGGGTTCGGGCTCCACAGTGCGTTGCTGCTTGCTGGAGGGCTATGACACCAAGAACACCCGGCAGGACAACTCCATCCTCAAGGTACAGCGCCCCCTGTCTCTCAAGCATGGCATCACAGCCAGGGTCCTGTGACACACACTGGGCCAGATGAGAACAGACCAGCTCTTGTGTGTCAGGCCATCAGTGGAGGTCTCTAGCCCCATTGGGTTTTGGGTGTATGTTCCCATCTTGACATGACAGACACGTCTCCCCCAAAAGGACCTGGGTTTGTCCACACGCCTGAGAGTAATATTTTGCTTGTGTTCCCTTTACACAGGTCACCATTGGGATGACGCTCATGTCCGGAGATCCCTGCTTTAAAACGTATGCCTGCTCCACCTGTGCCTATCAATTTCTTGCTGTTTCATAAATACAGCTTTGCATTGGATTACATGGTGAACATAGCAGAGACATGTGCATAGCAGTAGCTTTTACAAAGGATTAGCATCAGGGTTCTCAACTTCGCTCATCTGGCTGGAGTGAGATTTTCAATTCGAGTCAAGTCTGCACACACATGCACACGCATTACATGTATGTAACAGTATTATTACCTTGTAAATAGTCTGTAGGGTTTGCAGTCCAACACTTTTGACGTAGCCAATTTTATGTTTAAATAATGATTTGCTGTAAGATTTCTTGCGTGAGTGCGAGTCTGAAAGTGTGAGTGGGTAGCATGTATGTGTAGCATGTGTATAGCGGTAGCATGCATGTAGCCCTCACATGTGTATAACGGTAGCATGCATGTCGCCCACGCATGTGTATAGCGGTAGCATTCATGTCGCCCACGCATGTGTATAGCGGTAGCATTCATGTCGCCCACGCATGTGTATAGCGGTAGCATTCATGTCGCCCACGCATGTGTATAGCGGTAGCATGCACGTCGCCCTCGCATGTGTATAGCGGTAGCATGCATGTAGCCCTCGCATGTGTATAGCGGTAGCCATAGTATGTTTGTAGCTGTTACTTCTCACATTGAGAACATGTTTGAGTAGGGGCTGGTACTCTCTGTATCACTGATCATGTCCCCTCTACACAGGCCCCCCAGCTCTGCAAAGTCAATCTCTGCTCCAGGACAGGACCACTCCCTGCAGCTGGACTGCAAGGGGGAGGGCACAGTGGCCACGCCCACACTCCCCACGACTGGCACGGCTTCCGCCCGGGCGCTGAAGTCCAGGCCCTCCATGATGAGCGCTGGTAAGGGTTGGTCTTTGGTGGAGTTCCTGCGACAGTGTGTGACCGTGGTAGTTCACCTGGTTAGTCCTTACGCTGGATATCTGAGAGTTTGGCTTTCCAGGCTACTGATTCTTTTGTCAGGTCTTGAACTAGATGAAGCCATTTGAGTTCAGTAACTCCTACATTAAAGTAACACACTGTTATTGTTACAGCTGTTATAGGTAACAACTTATAACAAGTTTTTGATACTTTATATAGGCAACGGTCAATACACTACTAAAAATTTCTGTGTAGACTGTGAATGAGAATAGAAACTCCACCTTAGTACTAGAATGTTCCCTGTATAATAAATGTTTTAATTGTTTACTATCACTTAGCCAGTTAAGAACCCTGTGCAAGAGTGTGCACCTGGTAACAATAGAAATAAAATATACAGAATGGAGCGACGTGTAAGTGTTCACACTCAGACCAAAATCTCACAGGTAAGCAAACTTTCCCTAAAGGACAGGGAAGGCCTGGTGGAGAAATGATGCTGTAAAGATTCGCGGTGATGTGTGTGCTAAAGCCGAAGTGGGCCGCTCGCGGGAATCACGCGCGCTGGCCGTTGGGCCCTGCTCTCCTTACCGATCCAGGTCTGCCCGAGGAGCCCGACCAGAACCTGTCCAGCCCGGATGAGGTGTTCCACACGGGCCACTCTCGCAACTCCAGCTACGCCAGTCAGCAGAGCAAGATATCAGGTGGGAAGAGCCTCGCCTCACTCCCCTCTGTCCTGGGTCATTTACATGTGGGAAAGCTGGGAATCAGCAAAGCACTGGTCCTCCTGTCGACACTTTCCGCTGTAACGCACTTCGCGGAGCATTCGCTCATCGCCGTGGTTACGGCCCTCCTCAGGTTACAGCACGGAGCACTCCCATTCGTCTAGCCTGTCGGACCTCACGCACCGGAGGAATACCTCTACCGGCAGCAGTGCCTCGGGCGGCCTCGGTGTCACTGTGGAGGGTCCCGTTGAGGGTGACAGGGAACCGGGCCGTGGGGAGAGACCCCCCCGACCTCCTCGGCCCACGCTACCCCCTGGCCGACTCTCAAGGTAAGGACACCCCCGCATAAGAATTCAGCTTCATTTAGCTGTGATGTTTCCTGATAGGGGACAGTTTGGAACAGTTTGTAATAAATGGTCACCTGTAGCAGCTTGGAGTCTGTCTTTTATCACTCTGCTGGACAATCAGCATCGCAGTCGTTATAAAATTCACCGATTCATTTAGGGAACAAGTGTAAGTGTGAGTGTAAAGCCTTCCGTTTGATTCGTTGTGTTTCTTTCTTCATATTTTGACAGGCGGAAGAAGGACTCTGTGGAGAGTCACCCAACCTGGGTGGACGACACCCGCATCGACGCCGATGACATCGTGGAGAAGATTGTCCAGAGCCAGAACTTTGCCGACATCAGCAACAGCGAAGGTGCTGCAGGAAGCGCAGTCTGCTGTGCCCGCATGCCTCTGTGCCCGCATGCCTCTGTGCCCGTTCGCTGCCATGCCCGCATGCCGCCCTGCCCGCATGCCTCTGTGCCCGTTCGCTGCCGTCGTTACTCATGTTACAGACACCTGTGTCTCACATAGACTGAAGCTTTGTGTTTCTCTCTTCCTCAACACAGACAGCAACCTAAGGCTCTTTGTCAGCAGAGACGGGACCACAGCCCTGAGCGGGACCCACCTGGGCACCAGGTGGGGGCTTCAATGGCTGCTTGCTTATGAGTGTCACTGCCTTCCTCTGACAGCTGTTTGTATATATAATGTCTGTACGTGGCCATCTGGACACAACAGAGGCTAAGGGGTGCCTCTGGTGCCACCTAGTGGCCAACTAAGTGAACAGTTTAGGGAATCGTCCCCAGTCACTCTTCTTTGCAGTTCGGTCAGCTGTAATTTCCAGTGCTCTCTCTCTTCCTGGGTGGAGCCCTGACACTGCGAGCAGGGGGCGGCATTTTGACTTCGCCCTGCATGACTGTCTGTAATTTGCTTACTGACTTTCCTGAGTTGCAAATGATGATGGTATGTAATTTATAACTGGGGCAGGTAAATATATCCTGAGCAGGAAAAAAGCTTAGAGGAAATGCAGCATAAGGGCCCATGTAGGCGCCTCATGACGTTTATCTCGAATCTGTGAGGTTTGTTTTTACACACACTGCTGATATGTTTCCTGTTTGTTGACGGCTGTGGGGATGTCTCACTTACTCTCTCTCTCTCTCTCTCTCTCCCTCCCTCCCAGGGTTTCTGCTGGTGTCTTTGAGCCAGTGGTGATTGAGAGTCATTAGGATTCAGACTGCTTGGATGTGTCTGTGTGTCTAAGTGTGTATCTGTGTGTGTGTGTGTGTGTGTGTGTGTGTGAGCAAGCAGGGGGCGACAGTGCACCCTCATTACCTCTCTGTGCATGCCGAGTGTGTCGCTGTGAAAACAACCCCCCCAGGATGGAGGACTCCCTAACGCCCCCACAGCTGTGGCTGTCTGTAGTGTGAACACCTGCCTTTTCCTCCTTTGAGCGTTTCCTAACTTTCAAAGTGAATAAATACGTGCAAATGGCTTCCCCCCAACTGGAAACAGCCCCCCCCGCAGGAAAAGCAGGGGGGACGGTCACCCCATGGGACCTCCAAACATTCCAAGTGGCTGCTAAGGGATCCCCCAGCTCGTGCTCCTCGCTCTGGGAACCGGATCGCCTACTGAGAAGCTCCCATCATCGCTATGACCGAGGTCTCAGCTCCCAAAAGCCGGGCCGCTTAGGGCTGAGGTCAAACAGAATGTCTTTGTAATGCATGTGGAGCAGCGGCCCAGCTTTCTGGGTGTAGTTAGGGATGTTGACCACTAGATGGAGACTGGACAAATAAGGAAACCCAGCAGCCTGTTACTGTGACGTCGCCTGTTTATTTACCGTGTGGCTGGTTCCTGTGTGGATCCTGTTTGTCTCACCTGTGATACCACGTGGTATTTAAGGGCCTCAGCTGGTCTGGAGGCACTGAGAGGAACAGAAACAAACTGTTTCCTGTTTTTTTTTCCTGTTTCAAGTTGATGTGGGGGATCAGATGGGGGGGGGGGGGAGGGGACAGCTGTAGGTTCTTCACAGGTCTTGTGCCCATGTGATGAGACCATGACCTTTGACCCTGCATGATTATTCAGTGTATGACAGATGGGCATCTGGGGAATTCAGGCCCACACTGGATGCTGATGGTCACTCTGTCCCCCCTGCCCACCCACTGCACCTGATCCCAGACCTGTAACACTACAGCCAGGAGCCAGGCCACCGTACAGACGTTCACTGTTTCTGAGTTTTTCGGAAATTCAAGGTGAAGGGCATGTTCCGCCTTACTGATTGCCAAACTGTATAAACCCCCCCCATGTTTTTTCATTTGGGGTTGATTGGAGGTCCGTTTAGGCCAGAGGGACCTGCAAATAGGTATCTGGCCTAGCTGATCCATAGTGACTTCAGCTCAGCCTGGGTCACAGTGTCACTGTACTTCGACATGCTGGGATGCACATCCTTTCCCAGTAAATTAAGGTCATTGGCGGTCCTGGTATCTTGGTTAAAACTGCACACCCCCAGTAAGACGCCCCACTACAGTCAGAGCCATAAGGTCGTCAGCTCGGTGGTCCTCTAGTGACCTCGGAGTGAAGGTTCCTGAGATGCTGCTCCACAGCTGCTCTGAGCTGATCTGCTTGAGGTATGGAACGGTCACCCAGGTGTCCCGACACTGGTTTCTGCACTTCCCCGTCTTCTCTGAGTAGTATGAAAGACAGCCATTGGTTTGAGCAGTATGAAAGACAGCCATTGGTTTGAGCAGTATGAAAGACAGCCATTGGTTTGAGCAGTATCAAAGACAGCCATTGGTTTGAGCAGTATCAAAGACAGCCATTGGTTTGAGCAGTATCAAAGACAGCCATTGGCCGGAATATGGCCCTGTCTCATGGACACGTTGGACAGACACTGAAGCTTCAGGTGACGTGGACGCTGTGACACTGTAATACTGTGTTTGGACGCTGTGACACTGTAATACTGTGTTTGGACGCTGTGACACTGTAATACTGTGTTCGGCACTGTTTCATTTAGCTTGTGAAGCATTCATGCTTTTGATGCAGAGGGTGGAATGATATTCGCCATATTAGTTAGTTTCGAATAAAGAATAATTCCTTTTTTCCTTGTCTCCCCAAAACCAGCAGGCTGGTTCTTATGTTTTGATATTATATAGACATCGGAGGAATGCAACCTTATAAAAGCGGGCAAAACAGAGAAGAGAAAAATGTATGGATCAGTATCGAAGAGTATTCTTTGATTATGATTTCGGTTAGTCATAGTAGGAAGCCTGATTTGTTGTAAGAGCTGTTTTTTTTGTACTTTATTCCTACTTCTGTATGTTGTTTTTTTCCATTTCCGCTCCGTTGTGACTGGCCGAACATGTAGGTTTTAGGATGTTGTATTTTGGGTCACGCTGTGGCCGTTCGGTGTTGTGTCGCCTCAAGTTTGCCATTAAGAGTAGTTGTGTGTCCCGTAATAAGACATATTTATTTTCACAATAAGGGGTGTAACCAGGAAATGAATGAGCACACATCAGTGAAAGGCATACAGCAAGCACCTGGCAAGAGGTGATTTACTGCTGTTTCACAGCGATCATCGCCGATTATGGGAGACTGCCTTGAGTAAATTTGCGTAATTAAATCTGCTTTTTTGAATACCATATGGGACACAAATTTTTACAGAAGAGTGCTGATAGATTGCAGTTAAAATGAGTCCCGCATTTTGTAAATTTGGGGATTTCTTTCTGAAAATGAAAACCAAGACAATAATAGCTATTCTCTTCACGTTACGTGTTGTGAAGCAAAACAGATATTGCTTTGAATTCTCGAAAGGCCTACATGATATGACGTTTGTCACAACTGCACCTCAGCGACGGCAACTCATTTTCTTGAGGTTCCGATTTCAGTTTCTCCTCTTCATTAATAGGGCTGTTTAAATCTATGCACAGAAGTCTAAAAACGATTATATGCTTTCCTGTTCCCACTTTACCAGTGTTAAGCTATCAAATGCGTACTGAAAGATTTCTATAATTT
Organism: Brienomyrus brachyistius; assembly: GCF_023856365.1. Classification (NCBI taxonomy): domain Eukaryota; kingdom Metazoa; phylum Chordata; class Actinopteri; order Osteoglossiformes; family Mormyridae; genus Brienomyrus; species Brienomyrus brachyistius. The sequence goes on along the minus strand of NC_064534.1, from coordinate 4,183,527 downwards.
TCTTAATTAAATGAAGCTATATAATGGATTACTTTGAAAGAAATAATTAGATGGTTCTATTTTTTATGGTTCTTCAAAATATTTTTGTTTCATTTTTATAACTAAAAAACCTAAAGTAAATGGCTTCTTAAGAGTGTCCTTTTCCCCTGAGGGCCTGATTTCTCTCTTGCGCTTCAGTTTATCTTAAATCCACAGCACAGGTTAAATTACCACTAATTTGATATATCCAGAAAGGTATTTTTAAACGTGAAATTACCCCCTTCTTTACTGACAGCAAACCAGTGTCAAGGATGACATATGATAAGAACACAAGCTAAGTGTTTTGGCAATATTTCAAGGAACGGATGGGTGTGCTGTACATTGCCCTTCAGTGTACACTAATGTTAGTCATACAGTTACATATTAAAGTATTTTGGGATTCTGACTCATTCTGTCTGCTGGATTTTTAAGGGGTTGAATGACCCTGAAAATGCAAAATATATTAAAAAATAACTTAGCTTGTGTTTCTAAGAAGCCTTTTCTTTTGTTTACTACTGACTGTGCTGTGACACAGAAAAATGGCAGTAGTTTAATTTGTATTTATAACTAAAAGAAATGTGACAAGCTGTGGGGCGATTGGTGAGCTGGGGGAAAATCAGGCCGTGGGGCTAATTAGAGGCACGGAACTCTGTTACACGATTTACATTCTGTAGAGATTTGATTCACTTCAGCTTGAGCACTGTGATCTAACAAAAGAAAAGTATATTTCTACTCATCGTTTGATGTTTCTATTGTAGTATAAAAAGAATAAATGTCATATTTGGGAAGAATAAATGTGCTGGGAACCACATTTCCAAATGGGTTGTGTCTTTTTTTTTTACAACAGCTTTCTGACAAAATCAGTATTACAATCCATCCATCCATCCATTTTCCAAACCGCTTATCCTACTGGGTCGTGGGGGGTCCGGAGTCTATCCCGGAAGCAATGGGCACGAGGCAGGGGACAACCCAGGATGGGGGGGCCAGCCCATCGCAGGGCACACTCACACACCATTCACTCACACATGCACATCTATGGGCAATTTAGCAAGTCCAATTAGCCTCAGCATGTTTTTGGACTGTGGGGGGAAACCGGAGTCAGTATTAGAATCAAAATAAAAAAAAACTTTATTGATCCCACAGGGAAATCACTTATTGTACAATGGCAAAATAAGCCCAAATGTCAAGGTACTTATGGGTAAACATTTAAACTCTGCTACCCTATGGGGATACAGTATGTTACCGCTATAGTGGAAAACACCCTGCCTGTTACCCAGAATCCTTAGGAGGCCAGAGGCGCACAAAGCGTTACTGTACAGGCGAATGTTTAAGGATGCAGGAAATTATTGGAAATGTGCAACAACATTTACAGACAGGAGTCTCTGAGGGGCTTGGATTCCCGGGCAGACTGGGGGGGAATTTGAATACATAAAATTATAAAATAAAAGAACAGGATGGGGAGGGCCCATGGCCTGGAGAGATGAATTTCTGCTGTGACTTTCAGAGTACGGTCAGAATTTGGTGTAACAATATGAAAGCACTGATCCGTCCTGCCTTGTATCAACAAGTCAGGCTGGGGGTGGTGGTGTAATGCGGGGGGGGGGGGGGGGATATTTTCTTGTCACCCTTTGAGCCCCTTAGTACCAATTGAGCATCGTTTAAATGCCACAGCCTACCTGAGTTTTGCTGCTGACCATGTCCATCCCTTCATGACCACAGTGCACCCAGCTACTAAAGGCTACTTCCAGCAGGATAAGACACCATGTCACACAGCTCATACCACCTCGGACTGGTTTCTTGAACACGACCATGAGATCACTGCACTCAAATGGCCTCCACAGTCACCAGGTCCAGTCCCTTAGTCCAATAGAGCACCTGTGGGATGTGGTGGAACGGGACAGTCGCATCATGAAGGTGCAGCTGACAGATCTGTCATGAAGAACTCATCTATGTATGATTACCTACTGTGCTATTGCTTACCGTTTTCTTATTTAGCAGCTTCGGGAAGAAAGTAAGAACTACATTGCATAGACACTGCACATATGACGATCAATTGCTTGGATCCTGGAGCAGTTCCCCGCCTTGTACCCATAGGCACCAGATGCCCCCACCCTAAATAAGACAAAGTTTCACAATATGGATGTATGGGTCTTAAAGAACAGACCTTAAACACATTTAAGAAGTTTACGTAGTGATTTTTTAATCATACGAAATCATAGCTGGCATGTAAAGAGTAAGATTTCATGCTTTAGTACATCTTATGTTTCACAATTAATTAAGAAAAATATCATGAAAAATATTTAATAATGACTCGTATAAGCCGAATAACATATAGGCTTAAAAGTGCCACGTGTCCCGGCTTTATTTCACACTTAGGTAAGTTTGCGCACGTGTTGCCTTTAAAGACCCGGCTTTTCCATTTTTGATTTTGGAGAGTCAGCACCCCGCGCCGCGCTGTGTGCAGTAGCTTTGGTGCCCGTAGCCAAAGGTGCTGAGTGCGTACAGCCATTCATAACAGCGATCACAAGGGCCGCGTATTGCGCCGGCAGATGGGTCTTTATAGAGGCGCTTTTATTCTAGCGGAACGTGTTAAGTTGAGCCGGCCGGAACAGGGCGACGATTCACGTATCAAAGTAACCTGCGAATCTGAAGGCGTGAACAATGAGCCGCACCGAGGTACGTGCAGACGCGCTGTTACCCCTTTCATTCATTCTTTATGGAATTGATCCACCAGTAATGAATAATAAAATAACTAAAATGTGTAAGATCTTTAATAATAAGACCTCTGCCTTATTGCAACTTAAGAACTGGATTAATGTGCCATCAGAACTTTGCATTTATGTTTAACTTTTGTATTATAATTATGAGAATCGGATGTGTTATGTAAAATTAATTGATTAAAGTAATCCTGGCCTGCGTTTCCCGGTTAGGCCACACGGGGGATCTCCGTGATTGTGATCAGAGCTGAGCCAACAAACGGCAAAGGACTTGTGTCGTAAATATCACAAGTGCTGTTTCACGAAGAATACAAATTAATTGGTTTATTATTTAAGATTACATTGCTGACTCGCGAAACAATATATGAAACTTTTGAGCAACTTCTGGATGATTGCGTGCATGTGTTTGTATACCAGGTATACTCAGTGTGCAGTGCCTGGGTGTGTGTATGTTTGTATGATTCTGTTCAGGTGTGATGTGTGTGAGGGTTGTTCACGTACTGTACTTTTGCATGGCATTCACATCCGTGTATTGATGTAGACGTTTACAGCAGCAAGTGTGTCTGTCCAGCAGGACGGCAGACAGCGGTACGCACAGCTGTGGGTGGGGCTGAGGCAGCAGTGGAGGATGCTGGGATTGTTTGAGATTGACCCCCAGCACAAGTATTACAGCCTCACTTGCATGATGAAGGAGGGTCTGTCTGCTGCGGTGCAGGACGCCATCGACCGGCCGCCTCCAGTGAGCACAGCACCCTCCAGCCACACACACACACACACACACACACACACACACACACACACACACACTACAATCACATACACACTGGAGTTTTTGTGAAGATGAATGTTTTTACCGATTAAAAAAATAAATACCATCCAAACTGCGTACCCAGTACATGGACGCAGTGTTCTTATAAAACACAGGGCACACACACACGCATAAACACACATACATACATGCATGCACACAGACACACATACATACTTTCATGCATAAATACACACACACATACATACACACACACATACACAAGCACATGTAGAGTATACCTATCCTTATCCTTCTATGGGAAAAATGCTAACGCTAACTATGACAACCTTAACCCCCACCCTGCCCTAACCATAACGATAAGTAACCAAGCAAAATACAAGTGTTTTTGCATTTTTAGTTTTTTCATAGCAGTCACTGAGGGAGTTTTCCCTTATGGGGACCAGGAAACCAGTCACCATAAGGGGAAAAATGGATATTTATCACGTTATGGGGACATTGTGTAAGGATACATACATAAGGATAGGTATACCCGCTCGCATACACACACGCATACACACACACACATTGTCACGCCCAGCTCGTACGATCCTCGTGTGTGCCACGCCCCCTGATTATCCACGTGTGCTTCCCTGATCGTACCCAGCTGTGTCTAGTTATTTTGCTCCGTCTTGTGTATTTCAGTCCGCGTCTTGCCCTGGCTCCTTGTCTGTCATTGATGTTTGTGAGCGTCATTACCAGTGTTCCGTCTTGCCCGTCCTGCTCCAGAATAAATCCCCGTTTTTCCTCGATTCTGCCTGCCTGCCTGATTCCTGCTAGCTCGCCTGCACGCTTGATTGCCCGCTTTTATCGGCAATCGTGACACACATCATGGGTAATTTGATTAACCTGATTAATCAGAGGCAGCCTGTGGAAACTCAGGAAGACCATGCTGACTCCAGAAATGGGGAGGGGGAGGAATTCAAATACCCACATGGGGGGGTGAAGCCTGCTTTTTCAAAAATCATACTTTATTTAAAAAAAACCCTAGTTTGCTTGTTTTGTCCATTATGTCTGCTGCAAAATGACTTGCAAATGGCTATTGTAAGATGTCAAAAATACAAAAATCAATGTGTTTTATACTATAAATATATTATATCATATTATAAACCTTTTCCTCTCTCCTAGAATGAGCTGTCTGAAGACGATTTCAATATGGAGGTCACTCGAACACACCAGGTGCGATCAGAGTGTAGAGGAAGTTCAAGAGAAGATTATCGCTCGACTAAATTGAGTGTGTGAATCGCAGGGGCAGTGGACAGGATGTGGTGTAGGGTATGGTGGTTGCAGATAATCGGGTATGATTATTATTTTCCTACAGTGAACTGGCCACACTGGGGAGCTAAGGGGCATACAGCCCCCTCCTCTGTCCTTCCTTCTTTACAGAAAAATGCTCCAAAAATATAAATATTAAACGTGACTGTACTGTGCTGCATTGCTTAACGTTATCAGGCTTTATAACCTTTGCCAGTACTTTACATCCCAGACTAATGCAAAAAATTTACAGTTCAGGCTATAAACCGTATAGACCTACAGCAGAAAAGGAGCGTTACTTGTGAAGGGCTTCTGTGTGGGTTTCTATGAGGGTTTCTGTGAAGACTTTTGTGTGGGCTTTTGTGAGGGTTTCTGTGAGGGTTTCTGTGTGGGTTTCTGTGAGGACTTTTGTGTGGGTTTCTGTGAGGGTTTCTGTGAGTACTTTTGTGTGGGTTTCTGTGAGGCTTTCTGTGAGGGTTTCTGTGAGGACTTTTGTGTGGGTTTCTGTGAGGACTTTTGTGTGGGTTTCTGTGAGGGTTTCTGTGAAGACTTTTGTGTGGGCTTTTGTGAGGGTTTCTGTGAGAGTTTCTGTGTGGACTTTTGTGTGGGTTTCTGTGAGGACTTTTGTGTGGGTTTCTGTGAGGACTTTTGTGTGGGTTTCTGTGAGGGTTTCTGTGAAGACTTTTGTGTGGGCTTTTGTGAGGGTTTCTGTGAAGACTTTTGTGTGGGCTTTTGTGAGGGTTTCTGTGAGAGTTTCTGTGTGGACTTTTGTGTGGGTTTCTGTGAGGACTTTTGTGTGGGTTTCTGTGAAGACTTTTGTGTGGGCTTTTGTGAGGGTTTCTGTGTGGGTCGTCTCAGTCTGTGGTTGTTGATGTTAGCATTGATGAATGCTTAACCAGGGTTGTCAACTTTGGTCAGCTTGCTGGCATGAGATTTTCAGTTCAAGACATATCTGCACACACATTTACATGCGTTTAATTACCTGGTAATTAGTCTGTAAGCTTTGCAAACCACCCCAGCACTTTTAATGTAGGTAATTTTAGGTTTATAATTGAATAATATAGATTTGCCATGAGGTTTGTTGTGTGAGCGCGAAGTGTGAGTGTCACACCAGATGTGTGAGAGTTGGCAGCCCAGGCTTAGCACGTCCTTCTGAAGGCTTGTAGCATAGCATTAACATCTGAGGTTCTGTGGTGGGACACCATCTTAATCATCAGGCCACCTAGGCTGCTCCGTGTGACTGAAATGTAAGCATGTCCTGGGGGGGGGGGAAGGGCTTCCAGATGCAGACCTTTGTGGGGCCGGTGTTCTCCTGCCTGCGCCGTTCCCTGGGCATCGGCGAGAGGGAATTCCAGCAGGCCCTGTCTCCGCAGGGATGCTATCTGCAGTTCATCAGCAACTCCAAGAGCAAAGCCAAGTTCTTCCTCACGTGAGGGCCACCCCCCCCCCCCCCCAAACCTCATAACTTCATATTTCAGCCCTCAGTATTGTAGTAAAATGTGCCTTTTTAATTATCATTTTCGAGAAAGCAGAATCCCTGGAGTAATTGTTCAAGGGTCCAACAGTGAAATTACTTCATACAATCACAGGCACAGCCTCCTAACCTGCAAAGCAACACACTCTGACCCTGAGGTCATGACCTCAAAAGCTTCGCCCACCAGCTGGATTATGGGACCACTGGGGTCTTGACCCCTAACTGCTAGATCCTGCTCTCTCAGCTTGTCTTTGATTTTGGATAAATAAATGTAATGAGTTTTGATTTACTAAACAAAAGTGGACCTGTAAATATCAAAACTGTGCACTGGTCAGCAATGCATTGTCTTCATTTGTGTCACAGTTTCATCTTATTGCAGTGTCTTGCACACACATGCACCTTATGTCGTATGGTCCTGGAGGAACCCTGATTAGTTTCACTGTGGACTGCACCAACTGTATGTCATTAAAGTTACTATAAAAAGCCACTTTTTACATGACCTGGATGTTGAGGCTTCCTTAAAAATCTCCATAATTCCTGTGCTTCCTTTGCCAAGGAATGACAAGAGGTTCTTCCTAAAAACACAGAGCAAACAAGAAGTGAGGTTCCTCTTGTCGAACCTGAGGAACTACATGAAGCACCTTGAGAACTACCCCCACTCTGTGCTCGTGAGGTTCCTGGGTGAGAATCCGGTGGTGTGATACGGAGCCCTGCTTGCGACAGAATGATAAAAACTGTATATATCATGGACGTGTTTTAATAGGTTGTGGGAACAAGTTAATAAAATGTGCCCACAATTTAACTAAAACAAGGGAAGGAATTTGTTTAACGTGCCCACAGTCCAATACATCGTGAAATCGATTAGTACAATGTGACCACAATTTGTAATTCTTATCGTTGTGTCATGATCAAAGATCCTCAGTGTGACCCCTGACAACGACAGACGTCTCATTTTCCAAGCCAGTTGTATGGGGATCATATGCGGCTGTTGTTTTTGCGAAATAAGGTTGTTCTATATATTAAAAATAAATATGTTCACCTTGAACGTTACGTTACAGCATTATAGAAAAAACATTATAGATAATACTAATTCTGCAGTGTTTTTATTGTTTTTATTTTAGGTGTCCACAGAATTAAACTTCTCCATAAAAAGGAGGTAATGAAACTTTAAATCAGCAGAAAAGCAAACATCACTGACTTCATTTCGGCTGCTGCGGAGTTAAGTCTCTCCCTCGCCATGTTTCAGAAATACTTCGTGGTGATGCAGAGTGTTTTCCATCCCGGTGACAGGATTATTGCCAGGTGAGCTCAGTCCATCTGTATCGGTGTGTTCGACCTGCCCGGGCATGACTATAATTCATCAGTCTGGACTTCTGTTTTTTTGGGTCTGCATCCCAGGTATGATATAAAGGGCTGTGAGGTGAACAGATGGACAGACCCGGCGCTGGAGAAGAGTCAGCTGGTCATGGTGCTGAAGGACAAGAACTTTGAGGGAAACTTCATCAATCTTGGTAAGGAGGACTTTGACGTTTTCCCTGAATGTTTTCGGTTACCTTCAAACACATATGTACTTATTCATATGTGAGAGAACTGTGGGAAAGAATTAGAGCAGTATTTCCCAGCCCAGTCCCTGGGGATCCCCCTGCCAGTCCATGTTTTTGTCCCTCCCAGCTCCTGCAAATGTGGATTATCTGGAGGTCCCCAATGACCAGGTTGGGAAACACTGAATCAGAGGATTCATAAGGTGTTTGATCTTCAATGTGTGGACTGCAAGGATCACAAAGAATTAGACCACTTGACTAAATAATGTTTTTTTTTTGTATTCTGTGAGAACTATCAAAATGGTCTGTAGCTGGTAGGGATTTGAGTTACTGTTGTTGCGAGTGGAGTTTCTGTTCTGGCCGGTTTATCACGCTGGTGTTTGGCGTCCGCAGGCCACCAGAGCTCCTGGTTGGTCCGCCAGGTGGAGATCGACACGGCCTTCCTGCGGAGGATGAACGTCATGGACTACAGCCTGCTGCTGGCCTGCCAGCGGCTGCGGGCGGATGAGTGCGGGCGCTCCCTCGCCGTGATCGTCCAACGAGCCAAAAAGTACGTCTGCGAGCAGCGGCGTCTGAAAGCGCAGCGGTCTGCTTGTGCAGTGTTCCAGGTCACCTTCACATACACTAAGTTTTGGTTGCTATTTACAACTACATCAAATGAAAGTCACAAAAAAAAACATTTATTAACAATCTAATGGCATTATAACCATCACGTTCTCATCATCTGCTTCTGTTGCTGCCTTGTATTCCACAATAATTAACTAGAAGTCTTAGTAATGCCACACAAATACTTAATAATAGCTCAGTTACTACCAAAGTACAAATGTTCAACAAATATAATTGCTACTTCTGATAAAAGATGTGTCATGATTCATTAATGATGAATTAACATGAGATCAGTATGTAACTAAGACTTTATGGTTAATACATAAGGTATAACGTAATACTATATAATTTGTGCCCAGTCAAGTAAAGTGTTACTGATATCTTAATATTCACGTTAACAAGGGAAGGTAGGATTATGCTGGGTTGATGCATTGCCCCGTAGCAGGGATGGGAAACCTCGATCCTGGGGTGCCGGCATGTTCTCCATCCTACCTGGTCCCTGATGAGCCACAGCTGATCATCAGGTAGGATAGAAAACCTGCCGGATACCAGCACTGCAGGATCAGGGCTGCCCTCCCTTGGTCGAAAGCCTCACTGGTGAGTCAGAAATCGTTGTGGCTACAGTCGTTGCGGTGGTGGCTTAGTGGTTAGGGAAGCGCACTTGTAATTGAAAGATTGCTGGTTTGAATCCCAGACCAGCAAGGCACCGCTGAGGTACCCTGAGCAATGCACTGGTCCCCGGGCACTAAATTAGCTGCCCCCTACTATGTCACATATGGGTTAAATACAGAGAACACATTTTGTTGTTGTGTGCTGTGGTATGTCAACAATGACAATTAATCACTTTAAATGCTCTTATCAGTCTAGGGGTAAATAAGTCAATCCCAACCCTTTCAGTTACTGAATATTTATATTAGTTATATTAGTTTCTGCCTCTCATGGGCTCCTATAGTCCCAGTTAACAGTTAGGAAGTTAAATGTGTGAGATCAGGCAGGGATCGAAGTTGATAACTGTGGACCAGCGGTGCAATGGATAATATGGCCGACTGCCAATCAGAAGATGCTAAATTCAACTCCTGGCTGGCTGGGAAATCCTTTATTTTGGTGACGGTGTGTGGCTCGGTGGGTTAGGATGCCGCATCTGTGATTGGAAGGTCGCCAAACCCAGTTCTCGCCTGCGTGATTCCACTGTAGGACCCTTGAGCGAGGCCCTTAACCCCAGTTGCACCAGGGACTGTTGCTGGATTCAGAAAATGTATGTTGCTGGATGAAAGTTCCTGCTAAATAGATACAATGTAAAAAGGGTAACTACAAGACTGAGGTTGAGCTTCTGGTGTTACTGTAATCATTACTATTGATAGAGCCAGGCTTTGTCTTTTGGAAGCTAAGTAAAACTTTATCTTTATGTCTGTCCCTGTATTTCACTGGTCATTGCAGGTCGGTGAGCGCAGGGTCTAGTCCCTCCCCCACAGATCCCCCCACTGTCCCAGGTCCTGCCCCAGAGGACATCGGCACTGTGCTGGTACCAGAGATGAGCCCTGGGCACCTCTGCTGTGTCGCGGGAGGAGAGGAACACGTTCCACTAAAGGAGCTTCCGAAACAGCCAGTAGGGAACAGTGCTGACTCGGAACTGCAGGAGTTCTGGGTTCAGCACCGGCGCTTGCTGCCGGACTTTAAGAACCCGCTGCACGTCATCGACGGGCCAGAGCTACGCTACTTTGTGGGCATTGTCGACATCGTCACTGTCTACGACTTCTGGAGGAGACTGGGGTGCCTGTGGAAGTCCCTGCGCTACCCGGGCAAGACGTTCTGCACAGTCAGCCCCTCGGCATACTCACGCAGGCTCTGCCAGTGGGTGAGGGAGCACACCAAGTAGGGCTGGGATTAAGGCAGAGGAGCAGGGAGACCGTGACCAGGCCAATGGTGAAGGCAGAGGATCAGGGACATAGTGACAAGGATAATGGTGAAGGCAGAGGATCAGGGACATAGTGACAAGGATAATGGTGAAGGCAGAGGATCAGGGACATAGTGACAAGGATAATGGTGAAGGCAGAGGATCAGGGACATAGTGACAAGGATAATGGTGAAGGCAGAGGATCAGGGACATAGTGACAAGGATAATGGTGAAGGCAGAGGATCAGGGACATAGTGACAAGGATAATGGTGAAGGCAGAGGATCAGGGACATAGTGACAAGGATAATGGTGAAGGCAGAGGATCAGGGACATAGTGACAAGGATAATGGTGAAGGCAGAGGATCAGGGACATAGTGACAAGGATAAGGGAGCATTTTTAGGAGACCGTCTCCCTTCACACAGGGTTGTCATCAGGCTCTGATGAATTCCCAGCTGTAAAGTAAACAAATTCTTGGTTTTTGCTTTTATATTTCTAACCTAGCACAGTAATATTCTTATTAACCTTGGTCTGTGCTATGTAGCTTTTAGTCACACATCACAAAAGCTGAATGATCAGGTTTGCCTGCCCTGCAGTAGGCTTCCCTCCACCATCCTGACTAAATTAGCAGCTGCCGAAAGAAGGACGCTACAATGTGCTGCTATACTCTGCATTTCTGAGATAAAAACAATCCCTTACCATGTTTTGCCTTCCTTGTACCAATAATATACCGTACAGTGCATACCCTGTGGGTTAGCTAATAGCTACTCTTAGCTTGATTGGCCAAAATATATTTGGTAAAAAACTGTTTTATGCAAAGTGTTAGTAATATAGTGGTGGCCTCCAGGCAGTATAAAGCAGTTTTAGTACCCGGCCAATGCAGTGACCCTTTAAGAGGCTGTTGCTGGGGTCAGAGGCTTAGGCTGCTGTGCCTGTGATAAGAAGGTTGCTGGTTCTAATCCTGTCCTTGGTAGCATAGTTACATGTCCATGGGACCTTTGAGCAAGGCCCTTAACCCCCCTGAAATGCTCTATCAGAACCAGATAAATGTCTGACCCAGAATCCGGACCCCTAGCTTCACTCTCACTGGAGTGTATGATATATTACCTCACACGTCAGGTGGCATAAAGCTGAAATGCAGAAACATCTGGCCTGAATTTTCACAGTTTGAGTTACCTGTCTCACTACTAGTCCAGTGTATTTTTTTTTTAATCCATCCATCCATCCATCCATCATTATTCTAACCAATTCTCCTGGACAGGGTCACGGGGCATAGGGCTTATGTCGCATTAATTCTATCGACAGTCTCAGTCAAGCAAGTTAATTAAGAGTTCAAATTGACCCAGAACCAACAAAGTATATTGACCGGAACAGGATTGAGAAATCCCAACTTATTGAACTCCTTATAGCCCATTATTTAAGTTCTTTAACCATGTAACTTCATAAACTGTTATTTGCAGTTATGTTACAGCGTAAAAAGTTATGGGTGGATATGAATATCAAAACGGTAGTACATAGTAGTTAATGTCAGCAACGTGCGTATTTTAAAGAAATAAAAAAAGGACAATTATACATACGTGCTTGGATAATGTAAGAATTTATATTGTGCCATGAATGCCAGTTTTGTATGCTCGTTAAAAGATGCAACAGTACTTATAAAAATATAATTGCTGCATTTCTTCATGTTGATGAGAGTTGTGTTGCATTCTCCCGTTGGAATGATGATACACTAGGAACAACACAGGGCAAAATAAGCAGGTTTGCTTTTTAAAAAGGCTTATTTAGTTTTTTATATTAATGCATCCAATAGGATTCACCAAATCAATAATCAATTTGCAATAAAACCGGTCAAAGCATTTGACATATCCTGATTTTTTTATGAGTATTTTAAACTTTTTCTTCATGAATATTAAAATACTGCAGTATTTTTAACTGACTAGCTGGCTCGAGCATCATCTGAAATAACGGCAACTCGCACTAACATAGCTAAATGGAATATCTATGAAATATAGGCAAAGGACCCTAAGAGCTGCCCTCAAACCTTCCACCTCCTTCCAGGGCAGCGCGTCTCCTTTAACCGCAGTCTGAATAATTGAACTCTGACTTGGCGGATTGACACACGAGCCGCAGCACCGCGCGGCTCCCGCGGAGCCAGGACTACCTGCCAGAGGACGGCGGCGGGCGGGCCCGTGCTGCGGAGAACCGGCGCGCGCCTCGGCTGACAACATGGATTTCAACGTGAAGAAACTGGCGTCGGGCGCGGGGGTGTTCTTCACGCGCGCTGTGCAGGTGGGCGGCCGGCCGCCGCAAAGCTAACGGCTACCAGCTAGCCGACTTGTTTTTATATGTCGTTTTTTTTTTGTTTTTTTTTTTTGTATTTTTGCCAGCTCTGAATACACATTGAGGGTAATTTCTGATAAATGTCGAATTTCGCGATTGTTCAGTTACATTTAGCATGAATTCCGGCTTGTAGCTGCGAATCAGGTTAGTAAGTTAGCGAGTGTTGAAATTTACTAGTTTTAACAGATGTAGGTAGACACCCCCCCTCCTTCGCCGGTTTCAGTGAAACGCTGCTGCTCGCCTGTTTATGCGATGTATCTTAATGTCCGGCTGCAATGTGGCGTTTAGTGCAAAAGTAAAAATCAAAACTGAAATTAAAAAGTCTGACTTCAAAGCCGCCAACTGTTGAGGTAGAGAAAATGTTAATGAAATGGCATTAAATGTGCTTTAAACGCACTTCAAGGTTCCTGCTATGTTCATGTGAGCTGACATAAATACAGTTTGTAGTTCTTTCTGGTGAGATGTTTCCAAAGCTGATGAATCGTCATAAAACTAACGGGCTACTGTTTCAATATGCGCTGCTCTATTGTCGCTGTTGCCGTGAAGTTTTTTCCCCCCTGAAGGTGTTGACAGTGTAGTATTGTATTTACTGTAAGACTAAATTATTAATTTTCTTAACGAAATTTGAACCGATATTTTAAGTAAGAGTTAGGGTTTTTTGCGCGATGTGTTAGGATATGCCCGTATGTTTTAGGCAGAAACGTCCAAAACAATTTAGTAACATTTGCACTGTCGTGTTGTCTGGAATTGGAAATGTTACCCTGCTAGTAAATCCTCTGATGGGTATTTCCGAACAGTTAATCTGGTGCTATTTGAGACCTGCAATTGAGATAACCTGGTTTCCACGGTATTTTATGTCAGAGAAACGACAAAAATGCAAAATCCGCTGCACTTTGTTTGAAAACAGTATTAATGAACAGTAGCAATTAAATTTGCCATCTGAGCCCCAACCTCTTCATATTCTGCTGAATTTTTCGATGTTCCGTACAGTAGACAAACTCCCATAGCTATTGCTACAGCAATGATGCATTTGAAAATTCTCCTGGCGTTTCCATTAGTGATGTGTCTTGGGGGGGGGGGGGATGGGAGCGACTTCAGGTATTCCTTTATAAGGTCATACAAGCCTTGAGGAAATGTGTCATTCATTAGTCTGCATTACATAGTTCAATTCGGACCATGTTGTGTCTACAATACCAGAAAAAAGACTTGCTATACAGTGGAGGTGAGAGGCTCTTGCTGAAATGCTGCTTGATGTCACTGCTGCAGTTTGCTCTGGATCCCTTGGACAGGTGCCTGCACCCCTGCCGTGCCAGTAACCCTGCTTTCGGCGGCCTTGTTCTTATGTTCGACGGGTTGCGCAGGGCAGAACATCTGCCAGATTTGCACCATTTGCAAAAGGGCCCATTTATAGCAGATTTGCGTTCGTCTAGTATGGCCAATGGGTGATCTGTAGGATGATGGGGCATTTGTATATATTTGTATGTCCTGCAATGGATCTGCATCCTGCCCACGGTGTCCCTCACCTCATGCCTTGTGTTTCCAGGTATTGGCTTTAGGAGATGAGTGAGAAAAGTTGATTTGTAATCTGTGCTCACAAACTTTCTCTTTTTTATTCCTTGTGTAAATCCCTCATTAAATGTTTGTTTCTTTCCCTGCTAATGTCATTGCCCTGATTATTATCATGGTTCCTACAAGAACGCCATCGCTTATAGTGAGTTGCATCTTATTTGATCATATTCTGAAGGTTTGTCCATCATTCATACATTTTGTCTCTCCTTTCTTCCAGTAGCGCATGACACTAGTTTGTGAAAGAGTTCAGCTCAGAGCCAGATGGTTATCATTGTGCAGTAGGATTTCCGCGAGTTTTATAGGAGTGCCGCTGCCTTGCTGTTTACTTACCACAGACATGTTTCTGACTACAAGTTTTGCAAGTTATCTGAACTGTGTCATTCCTCCAAACTGGAGTGTAGTTTATCTCCTCCCCTTGAAGAATAAGCAACAAAATTAGCTGGTTTTTCTGTATTTATTCAGGGCCATAAAATGCAGTGAGGCCTTGTTCATGCCTCATCATTCAGAAACTAGCAGGACCTTTAGTGTAATAGTTTTAAAAGAAACTTCATAAGGTTCTTGACTGGTATTTTCATGTGATACTCCACTGGTGCCCATGTTCCGCTGCCTCAGCAGTAGTTTTCCTGTTGTGAGGTACGTACTGAGCTGTCTTGGTCTTCTCTCCTGCTGTCGGTGATCTTTTCCCTTCTTCCTGTTTATTCACACTGTACTGTGTGCCAGGGGCCATCATGGAAAAAGGGTGTCGCAGAGGAATACTTTGGGATTGTCAGGCTATGACACGCAGAACAGGCACAACCCCAGCTGTGTCACAGATCTCCAGGGCTTGTTTTCATTATGTGCACCTCCCTGATGAGGGTGAAATGGGAGTCCTCAGTGTCTGGGCTGTTGCAGAACGAAAGCGCCGAGAAATATTGTGCAAACAAGGAAAAATAAAAAAAGTAAGAAAATAGCATTGGTCCTATAACCCGTATCCATTTCAATTACGTCAGGCGTTTTATCTACCAGCCCCAAGGGTTAAGCAGGGCCTACACTTAATTGGTTTGAGGGTTGAACCATCTCGTTTGGTTTTTTGAACCATGGCCTCCTGCTCATGTCAGGCAAGCTGAAATCCTTTGCCAGCCATGAGAGGTGTGAGCTTCCTCCAGTATTCACTGTTTCATGTGACCCTTTGCGTGTGAAAGGGAGGTATTGGCTTGGTGACAGGTGTCATGGAAAATTGCACACACCTCCATTGAAGCCCCTAGACAGCGGTGGGTGAGGGCTACTGGCACAAGCCTTGCGTACGGCTTTGGGCACCACTTTAGTGAAATCAAAGCTGATCTTTGAAGCCCACTGAGCCACCCGATTCAGGATGCTGCTGTTGTTATCGAATTTGCAAATTGTCGTTGTGAGATGTGTGGCTTATAGGCTACCGACCAGTTTACCAAGAGTGAACGGTCCCTGGGTTCCCTAACTGTTGCTATGCTACACGGAGGTCTGTGGGGGAGCTGAACCAGCTTAGGTTTGCTTGTGTAGGGCAGCTGCCATGCTTATGAGATACCGGCCATTAAATTATTTACATTCCCTTCTGGCTGTGGTTTTAGGTGTCTTGCATCCCTGCCATGCACAACATGACACCTTCATGCTACATCCATTTTAACCAAATGTCCCTTGGACAAAGTGACAATGCCACTCTGTGTTCTAAGTTTGAGGATATCAGACCTTGTCACCCTGTAGCACATGGGTCCCCGATTTATTGGCCCACGACCCCCAAACGTCCAGTGCCAGAGACATGTGACCCCTGCTGCTCTTCTGCAGTAGCACAATTGAGTCAGTGTTGCTTGCTGTCAGGAAAACAAATTGGGATTTACTCCTGATAATTATAGTTTAGTAGTTGCGATTATTGTGATTCGGTAGATGGGTGTTGAAACAATCTGCAGTTAGTCATTGTCATTAATATAAGCCTTACTTGGAGGTTCCCAGGTGATTATGAAGGTATTTCAGTGTGGGTGTCTATGGTTCAGTGAGCACCACCTGCTGATGCTCCTCCCATGGAAAGTGATCTTCTGCCTTTTCCAGCGTGGGTGGTGGTATGGGGGGGGGGTGTAAAGGTAAGAGTGGAGCTGATGGCCGTGGACTGCTGGCTAGTCCTGAGGAGAGTCTTTGCGAGATGTTCCTTCTGTTTTAGACCTTCCTCTCCCTGACACAGCAAGCATGTCATCAGCTAAATGGAAAAGCCGATTAAGACAATCACAAACGAGGGGGCATTATAGGGTTGTTTTTTTTTTATGGCATTTAAAGCAAGCATTAATTTAAGTGGTGTAAACGTGAATGTTGGTAGATGATAATTAAGAAATAAAATGCTCACAGTTGCATAAGATTTTCTAAACTGGTTGTCATAGGTCGAAGCATGCTTTAAAAATATTAGCGGTGGCAGTGTTCACATGTGCCACTTGAGTTAATGGCCGGTATGGGTTTTGCCCAGCAGCAGCAGGAGTGGAGGTTCTTGGATGCTTTTATCCGGAGTAGCACACAATTGAGAAAGCAGTCAGACAGTTCAATTGAAGGTTAAAGGTCTTGCTCAATGGTTCAAGAGTGAAATCATTCTGGTGACCCCTGGATTTGAACTGAACTTTCCTATCCCAGGGATGTTCCTCCCTGCTTCAGTGCACTTTTATCTGACTGGTCGTTGGAATTAAGCCTTGAATAGTTAATTAAATGTTCACTGTAAAAAAAAAAAAGGTAGGATGTTTAAATTGGACTCATATCTAGCTCAAATATTGTGCGCAGCCATTTTGTGAAAAGACAATATACCCGAACAGTGTGACTTTTTAATTTAAAAGAAAGGTGTTCAAATATTATTCTAGAGGCAGTTGATGTTCTGCATTATTTTGATGCTAGAACAGGTTATGAAAATTAAGCTAGACTTTGCACCTCAGCAAGAGCATTACTGAGAAGGGTCCATTGTCTCTGTTTTAGGACTTGTTTGGAATGGATTGGGTTTGGACAGCTTAGCAGTGGGGCTGTGTTTCACGTTCTCCAGCCACCCTCACTGTACAGTGACGGTTTAGTGGTCTCATCGCCTGATGTCCGGAGTTTGATTCCCCCTGTTTCTCCTATGTGGTTTTCACGCTTGAAATCGAACACCAGCTCGACTTGAAACAGGAGAATACTGTCGAAACGTGATACAGGAGAGCATAGGAGCCGGACCCATTGGTGTCCGCTTTCAGGAGGCAGGCTTGGTGGCCTTGTGTGTCTGGGCAGGTGGGACCCAGATCCGGATTCAGGATAGACCAGCTTGGTGTTGCCCAACTATTGTACCTGCAAGCAGGTTCAGGAACTGGATGTTCCTCACTGGCTGTGTGGCTAAGTTTTTTTTTAAAGTATAGTTTTAACATTGATCTGCTCTTATAATAGGATTATTTACCTAATACCCTTGGCTGATGACGTACAGGTACAGGGATGTAAAGGCAGCACAGAGATGAGATCTGTCTCTCACCCCCTTTGTTTAGCTTGACCTGTTGTGTTTGTGCAGTTTTCATTGGTCAGTGTGAACAGTTTGGTCACGGAAGGAGTTTTCCTATGCGCAGGATTACTTTTGTTGGATTCGCTCAAAAGTCAACAATTGGCCAGGCTGTTTCCCTTTGAATGTCATGCCTATGTGGAGAGAAGCAGCCATCCAGCTGGGCTGCATGATTGAAGCAGGGATGCATGTATGACAATTCCATGACCTTCCTGTGTTCTCCCCAATAATACAACCAGCTTGTGGTTTGTTTAATTAATTCTTAATTAACCATATAGATGGTTTAACTTAATAGGTATATTATGGGAAGATTGTGAACTATTCAAGAGGTTGTGAAAGCTACCTTCATCCTAGCTGGGAGCAGCCATGTTGATTGGTTATCCTCTCTTTCCTCCTCGTAGTTCACGGAGGAGAAGCTGGGCCAGGCTGAAAAGACTGAACTGGACTCCCAGTTGGAGAGCCTGCTCGCTCGCGGCGACACCACCAAGAACTGGACGGAGAGAATTTTTCGGCAAACCGAGATCCTTCTGCAGCCCAACCCCAGTAAGCCTTTGGGCCTGTTCCCTCCTTAACAAGGCAGTGCAGACCAGGCATGACACTGCACACTTGTAATATCCCTCTTTCGTCTTCGTCTGCACACTCTGTTTGGCTTATCTTTACCCCTAGAACTCAGTTCCACATTTCCCCCTCTCTTCTCTTTTCCTCTTTTGGTTTACAGTGTCTCATCTCACCTTCATTTTTACAATTTTCCACCAGACTCTCTCATGGACTGGCTGGTGACTCTCCTGCCCATTTCCTCACTCTGCCCTTTAGTCCAGACTAATTTAATTTCAGGATTAGTTTTTCCATTCAGTGTTCCTGGGTTGGGTGGCTGTGCCCTGTGTTTCTCTTCTAAGTAATTAGAACAGCCATATGCTGAGCATGTCAAGGGTGGGCAGGGAGAGACATGGGGGGGGGGGGCTACAGGAGTGCAACTTTAATACTGTAGTGTGTGTCCTTTGATCTCACTCTGTTCTGAATTAGCACACTTCTTCACTCACTGAATGGACACCTTGCCAGGGTGACTGCATTCAGCTGCTTACCAAGGCCGTCTGCAGGGGACCCTGTCCGTGCCCTGTAGCTGCACTGCGTGCTCTCGTTTTTCCCCCCTAGCTGCACTGCGTAGATCGGCAGTGACGGCCAGTGAAGCTGCTCTTTAATGTAATGCTCCGCGTCTCTTGAGCCCGTAACGTCACCTCACCTGTTAGATCACAGTCAGTTTGATTTGGGTGCCAGGGCAGTCTAACCTTTGCTTTTGTGGTCCTCCATGCTCCAGTCGATCAAACTGGTAAGTCTCCTCCTCTTCTCCCGGCGCCCTCTGTGGGAGGCTGGATGCCAGCTGCGGCTGCGCTGACTTGCAGTGACTGTGTGTTAGCTGGACTTCGTGGTTCTCCAGCTGGGTGCAGGGCACTATATGAGCATTTTTTATACAATATGTTGTTTGGCAATGTTAGATGAAAATATACCGGCTTATATTCCCTGCAGCCACTGTTTAAGAACCGCTTTCAGGTAGTATGTTGGGCCCTTCTGCTTGCTGTGATGAAAACTGAAATACTGTGCCAGTTTTGGGTAACTGGGAGGGCACCAATTCCTCCCCAGTCAGAAAGTATTGATATGCCCTTCATCCCCAGAAAGGGTTTCCATGATGACATTCACTGACATCATTGAGGACAGTAATGGAGGCTAAAATTAACTACGAGGCACCTCCTGGGGCTCATGTGTGGGACCTCTGGCTCACTAAAGTCATACATATTTATGAATAGTCAGGATCTGAATCAAGTGTTAGTACAGACCTATGCGGATTAATAATAAATTGCTTTTGTACAGTGAAAAAGGTGACAGTCCTAAGGTAATGTCCCAGCCTACGCTGCACCTGCTACAAATACTAAGGTCAGAGCATATGGAGAGCGGCCATGTAGCAGCACCTCTAGATAAATAGTGCTTTGTAATTTAAGTTGCACCTCTGGTCGTCATCGGTGAGGTCCGCGGATCTACGCCATCCGTTTTTTTTTGCACACTTGCAATTTTTAATCTCCACCACTTCTCTCCTTTCCATAAAAAAATGTTTGCTGTGTGGAAAATGAATTTCTTTATGTATTTTTAAATTTAATTTTATTTTTCCACCCCACTCCTGCTGTTTGTAGTTTGCTTGTTGTCACGTCATGTGGTTTTCCTGCAGCAGTCCAAAGGCATGCAGTTAGGTTAACTGGGTTCTCTAAATTGCCGTGTGAGTGAGTGACTGCCTCCCATGCAGGGCGTACCCCAGTGCTGTGCTTAATGCTGCCTGGGGTAGGCCTCGCCCCCCACCACTCAAACAGGATGAATGAATTATTTTCCATTATAATAGTTATAGTGTTTATGTAAAATGGGAGTCATTTGTTTCCATGTTGATATCGTACTGCCTTTACTTCATATGTGAGCCACGTTTATAATGGTAATTGATCATTCTTTGGCCTTTTGAACCTTCCATCCTATCAGTGTTTTTGTTTACGTTTTTAAACAAATTGTTTAAAGCTTTTGTCACAGTAGCCTGTCTTTGCCTTCGCGAATGTCCAATAGATAAAGATGCAAAGGGGACTTTGGGGACAAAATCAGCATTTTTAAAGTGTAACCCGAGGAAGGCCTTGATCTCTTGGTGGATACAGTGTTGAGTGTATAATTTTAACGCGAAGGCTCGTATGTGATTGTCTGTCTTGCTGTTGCGGTTGGTTTTTCTACCTTTTTCCAGTTCTGTACTCGGTTCATCTGGGTTGGTGAGTAAAAGACTTGTCTGGCACTCGCTGAGATGCTCAGAGTTCATCATGTGTCTGTTATGTAACCAGACAATGTTCCGCAGGTGTCATTTTCCATTGATGTGTCTGTCACGTATGTGCTGCTGCGTGTGCGCGTTGGCCTGCTCGTGCCTTGGAACACGTGTCCTGTCTAGTTGGTGTGATGTCCACCATCTGGCTTTTGCCCACATGTGGAAAGTTAATCACTGGTGGCTGCTGAGGAGTGTGGTGCTGCCCACTGCCGGTCATGTACAGACAAAGGGAAGGAGACCCACATGTACGGGTGAATAGTAACGACTGGTTTTTGTTTCCTTTGTTCAGGAAAGCTCTCGCAACGGCGACACTGCCCTATCCTGTGAATGGGGTGACTAACCCTTTTGTGTCCTGTTTCTATAGCGATCCGTATCTAGTGCTGGCTGGTACAGACCCCGTACCCCTCAGCAGTTGGCAGCTGCTGCTTTTGCCAGGTCTACATGTGTGTGAGTGTGGGACTGCTTGTGCATCCGGCTGACTGTAAACCCATCCTCCCCCTCCTTCTCAGGTGCCCGGATTGAGGAGTTCCTCTATGAGAAGCTCGACAAGAAGGTCCCATCCCGGATCACAAATGGGGAGATATTGGGGCATTATATGCATGAGGCAGCCAGAGACTTTGGGGCTGGAGGCCCGTATGGTAAGTGAGGGCAGCTTTATTACTCCATTTTGAAGGTTGCGATGTTTTGCTGCTGCTCACTGCTTACCCACCCGCCTTCCCTTTGTGCAGTTTTTTCCATCTCTGATATTTCTGCATGCTTTTAGAGGTCTTAAATCTTTGATGTGAACTAATATACGTGTTCTCTCACCAAGACGTTACAATCTTTATATTCATGGTATCACTGGAGTTCTGCCCTGCCTCACTGCTGTGAAAACTGTTTGGGTCGATCCGTCATTTACCAAACAGACACCTCAGAACCGTCATGTCCTTGAAATACTAGACAAAGTGTAATGTTAGTAGAAAGAGGGCAGAGTGACCAAGGAAACAGGTGGGTGGAGGTCCGTGGCATCAGATCGCAATTTGACATGAAAAACCAAGCATTTCTTGTAGCTGCAGGGTATTTCGTAGCAATGTTTGTCTTTGTGAAACCCCTTGTTTTCTGCACTTAGTCTCTGCTTAGTAACCTCGCCATAATTGTGTCGTGCCTGGCATAATTGCCGTGTGACCTGTGACCTATAGTGTCCGCTGATCCCTTGCTTTGGTGCTGGTATTTCAGTGCATTTGTGGCAGAGGTGTTATCTATGAATTGATAACCCTTTTCTATTCTTTTTCATTCACTTACTTGTGTCTGAGTTTTAGGCTTGTGTTGTGTAGCTGTGGAGTTCTGTTTATCAACCTGGTGACCTGAGATTACCAGGCTGTCCACATTGCTGTTCCCTGTCAGCTCCCTGCTTGAAGTGGACTGTCTGGGGGTTCCCAAAGAGTGGGTTGAGACACTGCTGTAGAGTTCTGTTGGCTCTGTAGTTTAAAGGTTCTTTATTTGTTTCTGGTTTTAAATGACATGTAAGAGCTGTTCATGCACACAAATAATTAATTTATTCATTCCCTTTTTTCCCCACTCGGACTACATTTGCACAAGTTTCAGAGTGATTCCAAGACTCTTTGAGTACATGCAAGTTATTATGCTACCCAGTAATGCTAGGAAATGCTATGTTTACAAGCTGCTGAACAATTCGCACACTGCAAATAGAGGAGAGACAAGACTCTTCTCAAAGATAGAGCACATGAACTAAACAATGATGAAAAGAAGTTTTGATTTAGACACCTCCTTAGCTCCTAACATGGACAGGAGATATTTAGGAACCAGCTCTCAGTGACCTGTAAGGTCCCTGCATCATCTCTGTGCTCCACGGCTCCACTCTCCCACCTCCGCATCGGCTCCCATCTGTCACGGCACTGAATCACTCTGCATTTCTTCCTGACTATATTGACTGCTCAATGGATCGATAGTTCCCTTTCGGGGGTGATGTGTTCTTCTTGGCTGATGCCTTTTCGTAGCTCTGGAAGATGCTAGAGCGTGTGTTTTGCGGTGGATGGACGTAGTTTTTGTGGATCCCTGAATGCATTCCTCGGCCGTGCTCTAAATCTTTACAGGTGTAAAGCCGGCACTATCTATATTTAATATTAATTCCTCTAGCCAGTAGTCACTGAACTCAGAAGTATGTTAAAAAAAAGACCATCTCTGCTCTGTTGGATGTGTGTTATAATCCTTTGACTCTGCCAGTGTGCGCTGAAGGAGATCCTGGTTGCACAAGCTGGCATTCAGACACCTAGTGTCTTACATTCTTTGCCAAGCTGATATTTCTCGCCTTGGTTCTGATGGTTCAGGGGATATAGGTAATTGGCTCTGTGCTCAGCAGCCTCCATGCCACTCGCCGTTTCCCTTTTATGGTTCCGGAAATCTTCAAAGGCTGACCTGGATCTGTTTTTAATGACTGAACTGGGTGCACTCAAAGCTGAGGTGTATTTCTTCCTGTTTGTGGGCATTTAGAAAATTATCACGAAACCCCGTGAGAGTCTGTGGGCTGCTCAGGTTTTTCATCCAGCCGGTGAGAAGATCTTTGCTGCTCTCTGGTGTCTCCTGACGTTCAGCCTGTCCTCAGGTGACCTCTGCCTCTCGACTGGTTGGGGGGGTTCGATCAAGAATTTCTGATGTTTATCCCGTAGGAATCTCCAGTCAGGGTTTTTTGGGGCCAGTCACCATTGTCGATCGGCGGAATCTGAATCACTCATTCCGAAACATGTCTGCATTTTTTTGGCGAGAGTTTCTCTCTCTGCTCTTCCACAATTCGGGCAGCTGTCCCAAACGCCCACTTCCTTTCCACGCATGTACACAGAGCACAAACCTAAATTCAGGCTCTTATTTTTCTCATGCTCCTTTGGTGAAAACGCAGATGTCTAATGAGGTTCACAGTGTCGAATGCTTTGGCAGATGATCACCACGAGCAACTTCTTCTGCACATCTTGTAAATACCAAATCATTTATGTTTAATATATGTCTGGTAAAATTGCCAAACCTGCACATGACAGTGCCACTGCTGGGCTTGAATCTTCCTGCACATATTTTAAATCATGAGTGCATGACGTCATCCATTTCAGATTGGTCAAAGTAAAGGCTGTTGTGTGAGTAAATCGGCTGCTGATTGATACGACCATCTGTACACTGCCCTGGTGTATGATGAGTTTTAAGAGACAAGTGGGGTATTGTATTAGCTTGCTGTGAATAGGGCTGGGCAATATGGCTGAAAAGCAATATCTCTGTATTTTAGGTCACTGTATCAATATTTTTATTTATCTATTTATTTATTTATTTTATATATATATATATATGTTTTATATGTTTTAGGAAAAATACAAATTGATTAATATCCAAGTGCCTGAAATGTAAGCAGATATTTCAGGTGAGTAATGATTAGATTGTTCAGGTAAATGCTTATATTTAAGATAAGGGCTGTGGTGTGATGACTTGAAAACCCTGTCAGCGGGCAAGTGGCTTGCGTCGGAGTTATTTTAAAATTCTGATTCTCCTGTTTTTGAACACAGGAAGCACCCTGATAAAGGTGGGAGAGTGCCAGAAGCGGCTTGGGGGGGCTGAGAGGGAGTTCCTCCAGACCGCCACCCTCACCTTCCTCACACCACTGCGCAACTTCTTGGAGGGCGATTGGAGGACCATCTCTGTGAGTGTTTTGGGGGCATCGTCATTTCTGATTGTGCATTTTGCATATCTAGCCGTCTCTGGTCTCATTTGGGTCTGATGAGGCCGGAAGGTCAAAAACAAAAAGCAGGTCTTTTATAGCACCCTCTACCCCTGCAGAGAGAGCGCCGCCTGCTGGAGAATCGGCGCCTGGACCTCGATGCCTGTAAAGCTCGCTTAAAGAAGGCCAAGGCAGCAGAGGCAAAGGCCGCGGTGAGCTATTCCTCTCTCTCACTGTCACTAACCCCCCTCTCCTCCTCCAAATTCCTCCTGGTCATGTTGCCCACTGTCTGTGCCCCCCCCGTCCTACCTCCATGTACTTTGCCCTTCTCTAATGTGAGCTGGTCTTTCAGAATCCATCTGGTTAAAGGCAGTGACACAGTGACTGCATGGCATGCAGACATTGCCGTGTCAGTGGCTGTGTATAATCAGCACTGCGCTTCACAGTCACTCCTGTAAAACATCATCCTGCCATGTTTAACCATGTAAATTATTACAGGAGTTAGTGTTTTGTCCAGCTGAATGTTTTTTTTGTATGCATTATTACTTGCATGTTGGTAGTTTCGGTGTCCAACATTATTATGAAAATTTAAGTATTAAAATCGAATGAGAAGCAAGACCATTCAGTACCAGTGACGCTGATGCGAAGAATGTCTGCCTTCTTGTGTAGAGTAGCTGGTCTATTTGCTTTAGGATATGGGATCTTGCAGTACTGATCAAAGCCCACAGAAAGTTGCGTGGGGTGTCCTGCATGTCTACCGCCCTTCTTGACCTCAAATAGGATGTACTAACATGTTTCTCTGTTGTGACTTGCACAGTGTGAGGGAGAAGTAAGTATCAGCTCATCTACTGCCTGCCTGGCTGTGTTCGCCATTCTTGTTTTTTTTTCTCGTGGTGCCTGCTTCTGAATGATTTATGAGCTCTGCACTCCTGCCATCGTCATCACCCGAAAATAATCAGATTCCTTCATTCATGCATTTAGCTTTTCTCCTGGAAAATGTCTGAGTACGAAAACAAGAAAAAAAAAAATTAAATCAGAATGTTTGGTGATGATTATGCCGTTTGGTTAAAAGTTGTTTTGAATGTCTTTACCATGTTTTGAATGTAGAGAAGCCGAGGGAATGTTCTAGAAGTTCACATAACCTCTAGAACCCTCTGGCTTTTATGCATCACGAATGGACAGCTCACCGCTGGGCCAGCAGCCACGGTGAAACGATTGCATTTC
The DNA here is from genome assembly GCF_023856365.1 of Brienomyrus brachyistius. Lineage (NCBI taxonomy): Eukaryota > Metazoa > Chordata > Actinopteri > Osteoglossiformes > Mormyridae > Brienomyrus > Brienomyrus brachyistius. The sequence continues at coordinate 4,158,046 of NC_064534.1, read as the reverse complement.
CATTGTGATGCGTCTAATCCCGACACAGGAGTCCTCCTTCACTGGCACTCCCACGATGGAGTCATGTTCTACCAGCTGGAGAATCCTCATGGCCTGTGTCACATCTCACGGTCACTTACATCCTGCTATACAGATGTCCTACATCCCTGACCAAAGACGGGAACGTTTTTCGTTTTGGAATGTTCTTGTATTCTTCTGTTTTATCCCCTGTTCTGTTTGAGATGTTATAAGGTCAGGTTTGATCGCTAATCCACTCAGAGCTGCGGTAGCATTGGGAGGCATGGGCTTCTCCTGGGAACTGTGGGCCGCTGTTAAACCTGACCTTTGGTACGTTACTGGCAAAGGGCCAAGTGAAAACTCCCCAGTGCAAAGAGGCTGTTTATCTATTTTCATAGAAACTCAAGTCTGGTAACGAGCACTTTCACTGGTTTCCCCCAGACCTGTCATTCATCAGCCGTGTGATATAGCCTTTAACACAGTACTGGTTTGTTTACTTCAGTGCGCCTAGATAAGCCTGCATTCCCACTCCAGGCTAAATGCTCCATTCCCACATGTACTATTGCCGAATGAAATGTACCACCTTAATTGGACATGAAACCTGCCACCAAAAATTCGCCACATTGATGATCACCCATGAGTTTCACTTGCTCTACTGCATGGTGTGAGTATGGATGCAGAGTGCTGCCCCCTAGGGGTGTAATAAAGCATATGAATGCTTTAAAATGGTTTTGATGGTCTTTGCTGGTTTTTGAATCCACGTGGGAAAGGGGACAGAACGGTGACTCTTGGTAGACTGGGCCTGAATTTAAATAATGAACTTGGTGTCTCTGACTCCATGTCTAAGTGTCTGTGCTGCAAACCAGTTGAGAATGATCAATGACTCCATCGTCAAGGGCGGTTAGGGTGCTGTGCCTGTGATCAGAAGGTCGCTGGTTCGAATCTCTGGGTTAGCAGACTGATTCCATCGCAGTTGCTCGAGAGACCGTCTCATCCTGCTTTCTCACAAATGGACGTCAGTTTGGTTAAAGGCATCTTCTAATTGAAATGTAAATTATTGGAGAGACTATCTGTTCATATGGTGTGGTGCCCCTGGATCTCCTAGTGGGAGGCCATCACCCTCTCTCCCACGCTCACAGTCACCTAGTTTGTTTCTGCTGTGGCTGTGGTTGACCACACAGACCAAGCGACAGACCGCCAACATTAGCATCTATGCATTAAATTAAACATTTATATCCGGTATCAAGCCCCTACAAGGGTCATTGTATGGCTTCAGTGTCACTGGTGCGCGTGTTAGTTGATGGTGGTATTGTAGTGAAAGTGAAGCTGTAGTGAAAATCCGAGCTGCATAATCTTGATGACCAGCATTGTCTGTTAAGGGCTGATAGTGAAGCTGTGAGGTTCTGTGTGGTCTCGGGTTCGCTGGGGGAAGTCCACGGGCACTTCAGTTATTGCAACACAAACTTAAAGATGCTCAAGGTTAAGATTTGCTTCTACTCTGACCGGGAAAAAGGCAGCTCCAAAGTAGCCTGGAGTGTCGGAGATCAGATGAGGGTTCGGGTCAGAGGTCACCAGGTGCAGGTCGTCACGACCCCTTTTCCTGACTCTGCATCCAGTGGTGTCTGTCAGCCTGTGTTGTCACTTTTTCTTTTTTGTTAACCCTTTGTGACACGGTCTTTGCCGATACCTTTGTGTAAGACTCTGTTCCACCCCTCTGCCTTTAGGCCACGCCTGATTTTCAGGAGACTAGACCACGTAATTACGTTCTGTCTGCCAGTGCCGCTGCGGTAAGGACCGATGCCCGCGCATGTGTCTGCTCAGACGGCCAGCCTTTCAGCCGCTCTCTTCCCGCCAATCACTTGCTGCTTCTGTCTGTCCTTGCTGTGGGATCCCTGTCGGCACTTTAAAAGGTGTGGGGGCAGCAGAGCTATGGAACCTAGTGTGTAGGTGCATTGGGCTGGAAGGTCAGCTGTGCGTTTACCTGACGTCCCGTAGCAGTGGTGCTTATTTCATAGCTGGAGCGCATTACGTTTGTGCAGCGTAAACACTACACTTCTGACAGCTGCCAATCCTTATAGTTAATTTATAGAGTTAGTATTATTCCCTGTGTAGGGTGGGTGGGGTTTTTAAACAGTTGGGACAGAACTAGATTGCACACTGGGCTGTGGAGCACCCTGCTCATGTTCCGTCTGATGAAGCAGGATTTTCTCTTCCACACTTTTTAGCCCTTACTGACCTGCCCACCCTTCATATTACTGTTCCTTTGTTCCTGTTCCTTTGTTCCTCTGTCCAGACTTCCACATACAGCAGTACCTTGGAAAACGAACTTAATTCGTTCCAGAAGGCTGGTCGAGTTGCGATTTGGCGGAGGTCCAATTCAGATTTCCCCATAAGAAAAAACAAAAATGAATTTAATCCGTTCCAGATGAAATGATTGCCTATTTAAACTTACCTACCTACTTAATTAATGATTAAGAGGGTTAACAATCAATTTAACACTGATACACACATGAAAACGTGCAAATACAAAAGCGATAAACTTTCCAATTACAATCCCATACTCTGAAGTGAGAGTGTGCACCACCTTCAAATCTCACTTTAATTTCGCTTTAAGTTCTACAGTTTCTCTCACTACTTCCCTCTTTGGTTTGCTGCTGTCACTCCTCACTTTTAGGGGCCATGATTCCTGTATCACTAAAGATACTGTAGATAAAGCAAAAAAAGTCACACCGGACACAGGAACTCTGCTTTCGCACGTCGTACCGTGAGACAGAGTGATTCATAGGCATCAGCGTCGCAGTAGGTCCTTCTGCCTTTGCTTCAGCCCACCAGAGACGCGTCTCGATCTGTACAAGTTTTAGCAGATCTGTTTTGTTTTGCTGTGTTCTGAGATTTCGGTCGAGTTAAAACAATTTTTTTCGACCAAACCGTTCGAGGTCTGAACTGATAGAATTGAACGCGTCTCAGCTCAGGTTTTAGCAGGAACAGTCGAGTTCCAAGATTTCAGTCGAGAGTGTCGTGAACACAGCGCAGATCATTGGCTGCGCATTACCATTTTTAGTTCTCGCTGTCTGGGCAGAACCGTTAACATCCTGCAAGACCCAACTCACCCTGGTCATGACCTCTTTTCCGTTTTTGGTTGAAACAAAATCCTGGTCTGGATTTTTACTTTCTGGACCTGAAATCTCCGCCTCTGGTAGTGACCTCCGGAAGGCAAATCCCTCATGTCCAGATTCCATAGAGAGCCATACTTAAATAAACTGAGCTCTGTAAAGCCTGTCCCTGTCTCTTTCCCTAAAGACTGATATGTGGACTTCGGATTGTTGGTGGTGGTCTTTCTTTCTTTTCTTACTTTTCTTTCTTTCTTTAAATCAGAGGTAGCCAGACTTATCCACAAAGGGCCGGTGTGTGTGCTGGTTTTTGGGGTAACCTTTAGGTCAGCTGTTCACACCCAGGTGTGAGGACTCCTCAGCCAATGAGTCCTCTAATTAGTAATCTAATTAGGGAGTCGCAGTGAAAACCTGAATACACACTGATCCTTTGCGGATAAGATTGGGCTCCCCTGCTTTAAATTGAGGAACAGTTTTTAAGGGATGTGTTGTAGAGGTTTATGTTCATTTGAGGTTTTATCTAGGTTTATATGTTATGTAGATATTTTTAATATATAGGTTTTTATGAGTTTTTATTAATTGTTTTGTTTACACTTGTGTTTTTTTTACATTCTTCATACATTGCTAAACTGTAGAGGACTCACACACTTCATAACTTTATAGAAACGTGCCATGACAGTAAAGGGTTTCGGTTTCAGTTTTGACTAGACTCCACCGCGCAGAACATTTGGCTGTCGGTCTGCGCCTGTCTGGCCTTCCCTGTCCCCGTGACTCATGTCCCCGTGGTGTCGGTTGACAGCGCGCCCCCCCCACCTTTGGCCTGTCTGCTCTTCAACCACCCGAAATGCCCTCAACTTATTTCTCTTCCTTTGTTGTCGGCTGCCCCTGTATGTCAGCGCGCTCTTTTCTGTGTGGTTCTGTGTGCTGCCTCCTGTCACCACTTCTGAGCTTGGTACCAATTATGATTCTGCTTTAATTGTTTCTTTATAATTGGGGGGGGGGCTTCCAGAAGGTAGAAGACTGAACAGTACTGAGAGCACCCTGCGTTCATGCATCTCTTATTGTCAGTGCCTCAAATCTTTCCTGGAGCTACTGAGGTTATAGATGTGTCCCGTTTTTTAAAAACCCACAAGTGTACCTGCAGGGCATGCCCACCGTAATGTAACGTCATACCTAGAAGCATTGATTTCTGACCAGCTGGCCTTAATCGTACGCTGAGTCCTGGGTGGGCCTATCAGACAGGAGGTGTTGCAGGCCACTGTGTTCACTGTGATGTCCTCGCTGCCGTTTTTGTCTCTCACCTCCCATTTTCTGTTGCCATGCTGCTTTCCAGCTCTGGAGTGAAGAGGTAGACAAAGTGAGTATCCTGTCTCCATGCGCACTGTAACCCCCCCCCCCCCCCCCCCCCCCATGACTCTGTCCTTTGTTTATTCTTTGTGGACAGTTTTTGTCTCTGTTCCCTTCCTGTATCTGGGGGGAAAAAAAACGTTTTGGTACTACTCCCTGGTGACAGGCCTTGGATACATTTTGTGGGAGTTGCATGTTGAATCTTCAGGATCAGACTGATGTTGTAACCGTCCTTAGCCTTTGTCTGTGTGTGACACTGGCTTAGACTCGGATGGCTGCTTGTGAGATGTGTGTTATTATGGTGGTACTGGAATCTCTGCTGAATTCTGGGAGAGACACAAATACAGCTGTATGCTAATGTTCAGACACCCCAGGTCAAGCTCCTTGCTTAGCTTAATTGCTTAATTAATGCAGCCTGTGCCAGGTACAAACTTGATTTTGCTCAAATGGACAGAGGAATGCAGGGGCTGCATGGTGGTGCAGTGGTTAGCACCGTTACCTCACACCTCTGGGAGCCGGGTTCGAGTCTCCACCTGGGTTACATGTCTGTGGAGTTTGCATGTGCTCCTCATGTCGTCATGGGGTTTCCTCCGGGTACTCCAGCTTCCCCCCACAGTCCAAAAACATGCTGAGGCTAATTGGAGTTGCTAAATTGCCCGTAGGTGTGCATGTGTGAGTGAATGGTGTGTGAGTGTGCCCTGCGATGGGCTGGCCCCCCATCCTGGGTTGTTCCCTGCCTCGTGCCCATTGCTTCCGGGATAGGCTCCGGACTCCCCATGACCCAGTAGGATAAGCGGTTTGGAAAATGGATGGATGGAAAATGGATTTATGGATGGACAGAGGAATGCCTATTAAGACACTGAGGCAGTGCCTATTAACACTAGAGGGCAGCAGAGGATTTTTGCAGCTCAAGGGAATAGCGCATTTCATATAAAGGCACATATTGTTGAAGTTCTTGAAATGACACAAATTATCAGGCATGTTTTCTCCCTTCCTCCTACTGATGTACAATTACTTGGCAAGGCATTGTTCTATATACATCAGATCAAGCTGTTGAGTTTAAGATGTAATCCGGTAGTCATAGCGTAGGGGATTTGAGTGTTGCTGTCTCAGCCTCAGTGATCATCCTGTTAAGAGAAAGGGATGGTGAGCATCACAGATGGGAATTCCTTAACCTTGTGTAGGCATATTGAATCTTCTGCCTCTTATTTTTATCGTGAATATTCAGTCCGGAACCTTTCCACACTATTCAGAGGATCCTCATGGAATTCTGGTATCTGTCCTATATGTATTTACATTTCTGAGATGTATGTTTTCTTATGAGTTGCGAATTTACCACATGTTACCATGTCAGACATGGAAACCGAAGCTTGTCGTCTCCTGTCTGGTGCCCCCTGCAGGCAGAACATGAACTGCGTGTAGCACAAGTGGAGTTCGACAGACAGAAGGAGGTTACACGCTTACTCCTGGAAGGCATCAGCAGTACACATGTGAGTCATGCGTGTGCATGTCAGCACAGTTATACCTGCAATACAAGTGTTATGCTACATGTGAACATAATGCACATGCATTGTATACATGCTTTATTTGCTTACCTTTGCAGCCAAAAGCATGTAACCCCTTCTGCTTATGAAGCTGTCTCTCATGTAATAGTCACTGTTCACTAGCTGTAAGTTCAGCATCTGCCCCTAATCTGATCTAGAGCCAGTAGCCACTATGCTATAAAGACACGGAGGGTGCTTTTCCACTGTACCAGGTACTGTACTGCACCAAACATACGGTACTTTAGGGTGTTTATTTTCCACTGGTGTAAAAAAAAAAAATGGTATGGGCTCTGAATGACATCACAACGCCAGGCTGGGTATTTTGTACTGAATTTGAAAAACGTCTGTTGTATGTTATTGGCCGAGACAATTTGTGATGTTAATACCAACATGACGTGTTTTCCACGTGCAGTTCTTGCATCGCTAGTTGACTAGATGGAGGTCAGACTTTTTCCACACATTCATTCCGTATGGATATTATAGCATGGGGGTATTTTCGCTGAAACATTTTTACTGTCATTTTAAAAAAAAAAATAAAAGCTTTGCAATTTTGATCATTATTCCTTTTCAAAATGATCTACTATACCTGTATGTTTAAAGCTTCCCTCTGCTGTTGTTGCACGAGCGCCGCACGCGTTCTCCAAGACAGTCATAAGCCTTATAATCCTCGCTGTTTAAATCGCTCCTACACAGGTTTGTGAGAAATTTTAATTATTTTGCTTTATAAATAAATACCCCAGTATTTATCACCACAAAATCACATCGCGAAATTTGGAAATGTTCAAATGTCTTGCTGTCCTAGCATGTCCTACAAAATACTTAATTTCTTGTCTTGTTGTCCGGATCCTGTATCTGATCTTCTGACCAATTAGCAATTAAAGCTCGGATCTATTCATTTGTCCCCACATTGATTATTACTTTTGTTTTTTACTTCCTTTATCATTTTCTGAGTTTGTGACTTTTTTTAAAGATGGTGTTTGTATTGTGTTTCAGAGGAAGGCTTTTTACACAACAAATTGATAAAGAAAGTATTTGCAAGTCCCACCCCAAAGTACCAAACTACCAAAAGAATTAACCCAGCTGGTTTGGTACTTTAGGTACTGGAACATTCGGTACTGGTACTTCACCAGGAGTCAATGGGGAAAAAGGAAAGTACCGTACCAAAAGTACTGAACCTGCGGCAGTGGAAAAGCGCTCAGTCTCAGAACATATGCAGTAGGTTAAACTCCAGTGAGTGATGCTCCAGTTATGGCAAGAGCCCAGTCAGACTGTGAGGATCTCCATGCTCTTGCTTCTCCACTCGTGCAGGTGAACCATCTGCGCTGCCTGCATGAGTTTGTGGAGGCCCAGACCATCTACTATGCACAGTGCCACCGTTACATGCAGGACCTGCAGAAGGAACTGGGCAGGTGAGCCCCCCCCACCCCCAACACGTGATGTTCTAGCTGCTGCTTTGGTCACCTGCTCTTCTGGGAGGCAGACCATAGAGACCCACCCCTTGTCCTGTGTTCCCTCCACAAATGGAAGCTGTGTCTTATTCTTGTCCTCCTCCTTTACCCCTTGTGCTCCCAGTTCCGATGGAGACGTGTAAGTAGACCTTTACCTGGGTTGGAAGCATTAGCTGCTGCTGCATTTATGTAGTGTGAAGTTGACCTGTATGTAACCCGAGGCCTGTGCCCGGTCTTCATCCCTCTCATCCAGATTCCCCAACATGTTTGCTGGGAACCCTTCTGTGTCCTTGGGCGCCTCTGTCACCCCCCCATCTGTGGAGGACTCCCCGGGGGCTACAGTGGACATGTTGAAGCTGGAGGATGTGCGAGCGCCCGCCGCGGGGACGCGTAAAGCCAAGGTGCTGTACGACTATGATGCGGCGGACACCAGCGAGCTGTCTCTTCTGGCAGACGAGGTGAGGGCTCAGGACGGCCGCTGTGCACGCGCGTGTCTGCCTTCGTTTGCGCGTGTCTGCCTGCGTTTGCGCGTGTCTGCCTGCGTTTGCGCGTGTCTGCCTGCGTTTGACCCTCATGCTCCCGTCCCCAGCTGATCACCGTCTACACCGTCCCCGGCATGGACCCCGACTGGCTCATGGGTGAGAAGGGTAACCAGAAGGGCAAGGTGCCCGTCACGTACCTGGAGCTGCTCAGCTAATGAGGACCGACGGACACATGGTTGACAACATGGACACCGACGGACTGATGCAGGCTAGCTGGGCGTATAAGTACACACACACACACACACACACACACACACTTGCACATGCACGCACACATATATACCTGCACACCTACTGGCAACAAACTGATAAAGATTAAAGGAAATGACCTATGGAAATTAAGTGTTTTCAGAAAAAAAATTTAAATCTGGACATATGTGAAGCGTTTAAATGTTGAAATGCTCCAGGGCTTTTATTTTACTTTTTATTTTGGATTTTATTCTGCAGTCAGTGTAAGAATAACCGGGGGCGACCACATATGACAGATAAAGTGAGTAAATGTAAATAATACCTGTGCAGTGCTGGCGGCGTCTGCCCCAGTCTCCCGTGACGTCGGCTTGGTTAACAGCTCCGTCTGGTCCTGCTGGTTGATGTGTTGCTGTTTTTGTGAAATCGCCCTCTTCTCGGTCCACCTGCCCTCGCATGATCCGCGCAGCTGCTTCACCTCAAAAGCATGCCTGGAAATCTGCAGCTCACCGCTCGGTCAGTTCGGCCTGTTGGCCACATCCCTACCTCCTGCATGGCACGCGTGTGGTGTTTTCATTTACTGCCTTCGACAGGAGAGCGGTGTGGGTTTCCCAGCAGCCGGCAGCACACATGGCCTTAAGGCAGGGATGTGAGGGCCCTGCACTGAGCTCCAGCCCTGTGCGGAGCTCACATCCAGCAGTGCGCTTAACAAACCTCAAGCCAGGCTTTGGAGAAATGTGGCTGGTTTGAGCTCAGGTTACCCTGCTCAGTTTGTGTGATGTGTGCACAACACTGTGTAACATACCTGATGATGTGCTGGAAATGTACTGGAAACTTGAGGTGCAAATGATACAGTGGATTGTTAGTCAATGTAACAATCCTAGAAATAGCTTAAGGCTTTAAAGGGCTCTGTAAGGAAATACTTTGTTATACCCAAACCTTTATAAAGGAGAGTGTTTGTCCAAAATGGGTCTGAGGCCTGAGATCATGTTTAAAACTCCAGTTTAAGCTTTAAGTTTTTTTTGCACATACGGATCACTGAAGCATATGATGTCTGTTTGAGTATGTTTGTTGTCTAGCTTGACGTAACTTGATGTAACGAATCACACATTTCCTCATGTCATGCATGATTGTTCCTGTTTGTTCAGTCTTCGTCTAATAAATAACAGCAGTACACGAGCACTGAAGAGCGTCTGTGTTACGACAGTGTCGGTCTGTATCTCGTATGACTAATTCCTTGACGCGTGATGCATTCCTCTCACCTTTGGCTTTATCACAGCAATATCATACACCACCTATTCTTCATCTTTACCTTCCATTTTAATCCCCCTTTAAGCAATCGCATGCTTTTTCAAGAACTGCTCACCACATCTGCAGACTTTGCTGTCGGATGTCAGTCACATATCAGAGACTCTCTTTCAGTCACTTGTTCATTGTTCTGGTGCCTTCTGTTCTTCCTGCATACTGCCCCCCCCCCCCCGCCCCCACCCTACCCCATACCATTCCTCCTCTTAGGGTCCAAGCAGTGTAGCTGATGGAACCCGATTGTTTTTAAATTGTATTTTCTGATACTACATAATAAACTGCAGCTGTACCAACACCATAAATGATCTCACCTTGGTCTGCTCTCATTGACTACCCTGGGCCCAGTATGGGTGAGATCGGATTTGTGACTGTGAAGATTCTAGGGCTGAGTGCTCCACTAATTTGTAGCAAGAAGGTCCTTGGTACCAAACTATATTGTGGGATGGAAAAGTTGACAGTCTGTTGGGCGAGATGAATGCCACGTACAGGTCTGCTATGAAAATGTCATTGTTCACACACTTCACTATACACACAAAACCTCACCTTTATTTCTCATAAATTGATTTCCACAGCATGCTTACAAAGTTTGTTTCCTGATCTGCCTCCCCATTAATTCCGAAGTAAAATACATTTTTTTTTTTTGTATAGTGTTCTGCAAGTTGAACCTTGGAATACATATAATATGACAGGCAGAAATACGTATGATATGAACTGAGCATCTAAAGGAAGAACCCATCTGCTTATTAGATACAGAGGGCTACCACCACGTACAGTATCCAGGCCAGGCACACGCAGACCCCGAAAAGCAGGCTGAGCAGAACCATCTGCCGGGCCTTGCGGGATGCCCGCTCCCCCTCGGCGAGGTCTCCCCGGGCCAGGGCAGCACGCGTCTGGGGGGGCCGGGACACAACAGACCTGTGAGGAAATCGCAGTGACCACCCCCCCACACACACGCACACACTGATCAGGGCCTCGCGGCTAAAGCGGACCTCACCTCGTACGAGTACATGAGGGCCACGAGGCCACTGATTAGGCAGCAGAAGATGGTGACCAACAGAGACTCCACCATGTAGTCCTTGGGCTGCGAGCTGTTCTCTTGACCTGAGGTCGGCCCGCTCACATACTGAAAGGAGCCAGAAATGAGAGATCACTTGAGCATGAGTCACCGGAACAGCTCAATAGTGTCAACAGGATCTATATTGCATTCACACTTTCGCATTTGTTACTGCTTTTTCCAGAAGTTGAATATGCTTGCTCTTTAAAAATGGTGAACAGCAATTTGCCTTTGTAAGAGCGCAGTAACAAGCAAAACAAGGTCTGGCCATCAGACAGCATCTTGCACCTGCACCTAAAACCCTGTGGGAATTGCAAGCAGCCCCCCTGCCCAGATCTCGGTGTCCCATGTTGGGCCTGCAGTTCTGATCCCGTGTCACTTCCATATGCCTGTACGGCCATTGGAAATAGAACAGGAAGGTTCTCACAAAGGGGACGCAAGACACGGGACCATTGACGCAATATATGACGCATTATTGAGGGGGGGGCTGTTGCGACACTCAGCTGCTTACGCAAGCTGCTGCGAGCGCAGGAGGAACCAGTAGAGGCACTGGAGTGTGGTGGCTCTTACGATGCTGTAGGGTGGGTAGCTGGTCGAGGGCATGAACCGGGGCTGGAAGAACACTGGATGGTGGGCACCCGTTGGGTAGACAATCTGCTGCTCCGGGTAGTGGGGGCAGGGTGTTGGGAAGAAGAAGCAGTCTGTTTTCGGGTCGGGGGGCGAGTAAGGTGGGGGATCTTCCACGGGTCCTGAGGGTCTTTGTGGTGGGACCTGTGGCTGAGCCAAGGCTGGTGCACTGTCAGGACAGGTGGGGGGAATTTCTGCTGCTTGATTGGCTGAGGAGGCACAAACTACAGGGGCAAAGAATGGGGTGCTTGTTAGCTTCTGGGAAAATCCCTGCATGCAGCCTTTGTTTTTGATCTGCAGGGAGTTTCTTTCTTTCTTTTGTTTTTCATCACAAGATGAACAAACGCGCAATAGGGTGACTGGATCATAAAATAGAACCGAAAAGGAAAGATATGAAAGAAGAAGGGGAAAAAAACGAATGCAGTGACAGAACCGTTTGTCTCGATAGCCACTGCAGCATCTGTGTGCGACTACTGAAGCACCACCACACCAGACCCGCTCAGTGACCCCCCCCCCGTCCCCAGTGCACGGGGTACATTACAGCCACTGGACAGCGAGAGGAGTTAGGATCTAGGGGAAATGGTGTGATCCGTATTTATTGAAGGAAGGGAGTGGAATTCCAGCTAAATTTTTCCAAAGGGGTTTTCTTTGGAGCCTCATCAACCTTAAACACTCAAAACATTCCCGTTGCCCTTTGTTGGAAAATGTTTCCATAGATCTTCTTTCAAGTAAAACACAGATTCATACCAAGGGGTAATTTCCTGTAGGTGTGGTTTTTATAGGAAAGGCATAATTAAAATGCAAACTGTGTCTCCAAGTTGAGTTTTTCCAAAAAGGTCTCAAAAAGAAACTGCTAGTGGTTACATTTGGTCAACAGAAAGGACTGAGATATACCGGACTAAAGGGGGGGGCTTCAGTTTTCTGACACCCCCCCAATGGCACAATGTGGACGTGAAGCTGGATTTAATGAATTTATGGTAACAGCAGAAAGCAACAGTTTGTAACATTTACTGGAGATTTAATGAGAAATAAACCACTAAAGGACAGTATCGTATTTCTGTTTAACAAATCACTGGAATATGCTGGAGGTTCCGTTCCTCCATTACAGACGTGTCATCAGTCTTGAACTCTACCAGGATCAAGAGTAATTCAATGCCACTTTGCCTTTGGAAGCCTTATTCATAATTTATCTTGCTTTGCGATTCATTGCCTTAATGTTGTCTGCCTTCATTCTCAGTCTCGTCATTTAATTACTCAGTTATTGTGCATGCAGTGGATGTCTGGAAGTTTGTTGCACAATATCCTTGCAGACATCCCGCTTATTAATCAGAGGTTCGCTGTTTACCTGAATCCATAGTGGCGTCCAGGCGGCAGAGGGGAGTTGCTGGCAAAGCTCACGTGGGCTCAGGTAGTCGTGTAGAAGCCCATGTGAAACTCTGCAAGGCGACTGTGTTGCAGTCTTCGTCGCTGCTGCCGCTTCCACTTTTTTTTGTCGCTTGTGTTGTCGTTGATGCTGTTGAAGCGTCCGAACGGGATTCTCCTGGTGCCCCGGTGCTGTGGTGGGGGCTGGCTATACACGTCGTCTCGGCAACGGCCTGGATATTGTGTCCGTTTAATAATTGACGAGGGGAGCGTGTGAGACGGCTACACCGGGGAAGTGATGGGGACACACTCATGAAGGACTGGTTGATGTCTGCAGGGAGCACTGACAGGGCCATACAAGGATGCGTGTACTCACTCAGATTCAGGGGCTGCACTAATTAGACTGAATGTAAGTATAGCTCAGGACGGGCCCGTGAAAATGGGTGACGGTTTTTTTTTTTTTTATTTGACTATATAAGTTAATAGTAAACTGTGCTAACTTGAGCCTCCGAACAGCACGCAGCAGTGTAGCCGCCTCTGCAATGAAGCACATTTCAATTAAATGAAATTTATTTCCCATTTATAGAAGTACATTGGAATGTGTTCATTTACATATATCCCATCATGCTTTTTAAGACACAGGGTCTGCCATCCATCCTCACGCTCAGAGCCTAAGCTTCACTTTCACCTCTACCAGTGTGTATGTGTCTTAAAAAAGGAGAGCAAAACGATGAGATGTGTGAAAAAACAGATTCCAGGAATTCCTCCACTAGCATGACACCACTGCGCGTTCCCAGAGTGCTCATAATGTTACACCTGATTTGAATAGTTGTCTTATTAATTTCCTGGCTTTATCTTTAAGTCGTTGTGTAGCTCCTGCTCCAGTCCTGCTTACACCTGTACCTGGTCACCCACTGGAAACTCAGCCAAGCCACACTAATGCCCAACCGACTCCATAACAGCAGTATGTTTGCATTGTGCTACTTGCCAGACTTGTATGTAGCTTTAGGCAGGAGCTGCTGCTAAATAAAAGTGGCAGAAATACCTTGCAAACTTTCGCAGAGTGGGATCCATGTTCCAACCACCCGACCATAAAAGGGTGAGGCGACAGTGCTACAGTGTCACGTAACGTAATTTCCGTTTTCAGTTTAGACATTATATCGGATGCCCCTGGTGCATTTTCACAGAAAAGTTCCCATCTTCAATATACACCTGAGATCTGAGATGCTCCTTGACCTGAGGAGCTCTTTCCCCTCCGTCAGAGATGCAGCTTGTTTGCACACTACCGGCCAAGGGGCAGCGGGGGGGGGGGGGGGATGCCCTCGCGTTTGCTATTAGTCCTTAGTGCCTCCGCATTGCATCAGGCCTGATGATAGATTTAAAAGTGAGGATTCCAGTGCTTGGGCTTCCTCTGCAGTTTTCAAAATCATGGGATGGATTTCGCAGGCAGGTCTGGTAGCACTTTCTGTTGTGTTCTTCGTAAAAGGTCATATGATTTTTTTTTTTTTTTTTTTTTTGTAAATGTGGTGAAAAAAAAATCCCTTTATGGTACAAAAACGTAAACTACTAAGAGTCGGTCTCTTTCATCAGCGGAGTGTAAGGCAGTAAAACAGGAACTGAGATGTTTTTTTTTTTCGCTGTATCACGCCATTAAGTAAACAGGGCTTATATCCAGCCCTATATTTCAGATTTTGAGGAAATATTTCTTCGCAACTCTCTTTCCTTCCCGCGTAGACGTCACTACAGAAAAGGTCATATTGAAGCATTTCTTTAGCTAAAAGTCGTTGCCTAACGCTATACGATGATGATAAGGCATCTGAGTCCAGGAAAAGCGTATAAACTTTAAGAGGTTGATTTATGGTTTATTTAAGACACCCAGGAAATCTGAGAGAATGAAATAGCATCGTGTGCGATCCTCAGCGTGTGAATCCTCATCATGAATCCTGATCCTTATTTTATTCAGTGAAAATCACTTTCCTTTCATAACACCCTTATGGGGCATGTCTTAACGGGAAGCCCATGTAAAATGTGGCCCATCTCCAGTCAGATTCTGGGCTTTATTGGCTATATAGTGGGCGTGTGCGGCTGATCCCGTGACCTGGCAGAGTGCCGCCTGCAGACTGACGTAAGGACATGACACCTTTGGTTAGATCTTTGATCAGATACTCGCATGCTTTCTTCTACATGTTTCAGGTGTCTTGAAAATTAAAGATGAATGAAATACCAATAGCAATGCTAAATGCTAACTTGGGATTCCCATGTGCCGTAAATGCACTGGTTAGTTCCCCTCTGTTCTAAACCTGGCATGGTGGCCCGTGATGTTTGCCCCGCTTCTCTGCTGACCTTCTGCAGCGCAGAGACTTTATCTTAGGCTAACTGATGTCTCTAAGTTGTCTGAAGTATGTTGTTATGGGTTTGTTCCAAAGTGGACTGGCATCCTGTCTGGGATGTTACCCAGCCTTGTGCCATATGCTGCTGGGAAAGGCTCCAGGCCCAGAATACGTGGATGGAAGAAACATGAATGAATTTGTGTTCTATTTCAACACCTACTATGATTATTCTTGTTAATGAGCAGATGCTGCGAGAACCATTTCAATGAGTGAAATGGACTTTTGTTCGTGCTGAATTATCAGCCGTTTGGATGCAGCTAGGAGGACAGAACAGGAAGTGAGTGTGTGTGTTGGGGGGGAGGGGGTACGATAGAAGGCTATATAGTTTAATCCTCAAACAAATCAGGGAGTAATTGAAATAAAATTGAGATTGAGAAGTTGAGATTGGTTTATGTAAACATTTCTTCTTCTAATTAAGGAACCAGTATTAGGAGAGTTAAGAACACAGAAATCACATTGTGTTCGAATTGATTTCATTTTCCTATGGTTTCGCTGTATGCAAATAGCCACCAGAGGGAGTTACTGGGTCACTAGCCTCAACCCAAGTCCTGCCCTGTGAATAACTATCAGTACAACTTGCGCAGTCAGAGAATAAGAGTAAACAACTGCATAAAGACACCTGGAAAGGTGCCAACTGGAAACTGAACTGCTAGATGAAAGGCGTCACACTGGACAGTTGCTCTCTGATAATATGTGCAGTTTCTTTCCAGTGATGTAGAATAGATTTTGGCAGAATTCTAAACTCATCTTTCTCTCCTTAATGCCTTTGCCAAATTCTTACTTAATTTTTTTATACTGATTGCAGTGGACCTGGCCAGTACTTGGATGGGAGACCAACTAGGAAAGCTGGGCTGCTGCAGGAAGAGGTGCTGGTGTGGCCAGCAGGTTAGATAATCCTGTGATTTGTGTGGATCCCAATGCCCCAGTGCAGTGACGGGGACTCTGTGCTGTAAAGATGGCGCCGTCTTTAGGATGAAACGTAAAACTGAGGTTCTGACTCTCCGAGGTCATAAAAGGTCCCTGGGCATCTTTCCAAAGAGTAGGAGGGGTTACCCTGATGTCCTGCCCACTGTGGCCCTATCAGATCTGCCCCCTTAATCAGAGCATTCAGAGGACATGAGAGATCACCTTGGGAAGACAGAGCCTTGTAGGCTAGTATAAGTGTTAATGGAAGGGATTGGTCTGGCTGTGCTTCTGATGGCCTTATGTGGTTTGACAGATCATTGCGATCAGAGTCTTTGAGGAATGTCCAGAGTGAAACTTCACACACAGCCGGAATTTTATGCGAGTGCCTTTTAGGAGTCGACGAAGGTTTTTGTTTAACCTTTATTCTACCAGTCAAAGCATTGAGTCAAAGTCTTATTGTCAGTTCAGCCGTATGTACAGGACACACAATGGATTGAGATTTTGTTACTTTCAGACCCCACAGCAAGTGCACTAACAACGACAAGCAGATTCAAGAATTCAAATATATACATGTACGCAAGAAAAAAGTTAAATTAAGTACTTTGTGCAAAAGTAGCACATTGGAATAATAACAGACTAAAGGAGGTGCCAGATTTAGGCGGCATTATAATAAAGTAAGAGTAAGACCATGCGTGGTCAAGGAGATTGTCTGCCTATAATAACAGTTAAGTAAGAGGGTGAATAGCCGAGAATAGTTTTATAGATAAGGGTAAACCAATGAATGTTACAGCCAGTCTGCAAAGAGGGACAGTTAACTAAAGAATACAGAAGGCAATGGTGTGTATTAAAGGGGGTATTTGTAAAATAATAAAAAAAATCGAATAACAGAATGATAGATTGCATTAAGTTCCCAAAGTGTTCCTTAGCCAGCCATTCTGTAGACTGTGTCCCCATAATAAAATAATGGAAGTATGGTCATTTGAGCAATCATACATTTGGGAGCAGACATAAAAGAAGAATGGTTTCTGTATATATTTATTTCAAATAAAAAGCCAAGTTTTGCCTTGACCTTAAAGGGTAATATGGTGATATAGTGAGAAAATGGCAATGAACTGCCTAAGCAAAAGCCTCAGTAACTGTCTAAGCAAAAGCCCGTTTAAGAATTATTCCATCTCTGATGCTAATGTAGGATGTAGAGCAAAATACAAGACCTTTCTGACCAAACATCCTAACTTTAGTCTTGACAGCATTTAATGATAAGCTGAGGTTAGTCTGCAGTATTTCCAGAAAACTACCCTGAAGGGATATTATTACTGCATCAGCAGAAGGACCAATAGCATACTGAATTGCATCATCAGCAAAGAAATGAATATGAGTGAGGTGAACAACATTCGGAATATCAGTAATAAATGTGGGGGGAAAAAAGAGTGAGACCAAGTATTGAGCCCTGGGGAACACCTGAAGATGTATTAAAAGGTTGAGAAAGATGGTGGTCTAAAGTTACACACTATATCCTACCAGTGAGAGTATGAAAAACAAAACTAATGAGTGACCAGAGACTCCGATGCTATCCAGCCTTTTTAAAAACAGGATCCACGCTTGCACAAGGTCACTAGGTATTGCTGCAGAGTGTTGCGTAGCCTCCAATGCGGATGTAATGTCATTTAGCGCTTTTAAAATAGCCATGACACATTCACTGGATGACTGAACACTATTATGAACATTATGCACTTCAAGATGGTGAATTAGCTTGTTTGCCAATTTCTACAAAAGAAATGCAGGGCACAGTAGATACTGGCCTATAAGTCAGCCTAATCACCGCCCATATAAAGAAGCTGTACTACAGCTTCCTTCCAGTCAGCTGGTAGTTCAGCCACGCAAGCACAAAGATTAAAGATATTTGTTGACAGTGCTTGCAATGATCGGAGCTGCTAATTTAAAAATTACAATGATTGGCAGCAGTTTGTCAGTTTGCCATAGAAGGCTGCAATAGTCTAGTCTAGTCGTGACATGATATCTAGAAGCTAAGCTGCATACTCAGACAACCTTGGCCTTAGATCAGCCTTCATTAGAAGTTGTGGATTTCCAAGCTGATTCACCCATCCTTTCCTCTTAAATAAGAAATGTCTAATAATGTGTTTACAAATTGTAAGCCCATGTGCCCCAGAGTCCTCGTATTTTACAGGAGAAGATCGCTTGTTTCACTTGTTGCACAGATGCTTCCCTTTCTGCCGCAGAAATGTTCACTGAGGCAGACTGTTACTGGAACTCCAGAGACCTGAAGATCAGTCATTTCATGTTACTGGAATGACCAGTTCTTTCTGGTTTGGACAGAGGCTGTGCGATTTCATGTGGTATCTCTTGCTTATGCTGACTCACAAACACAATATGTAAGAAATTAAAATATTTTCGACCGAAAATGAAATGTCCCCTTGCAATGGGACGTAGCTCTGCTGAGTCCTGTAATATATATGCGACTCCCCCCCCCCCCCCCCCCCCCCACAATGCAAAGCTGGGATCTGTGGCCTTGTGATCACAGGCACAGCTTCCTTACCCACTAAGCAGCACACTACAGGTGAACCTGATCCATGGAGAGCCTCTGGGGGTGCTCTCATCAGCCAATAATAAAGCAGCAGTCCTGGGGCCCCACTGTTATTGGCTGATTGAGAGGTCATTCCAAAAAGCCGCACCCACAGTACCTCTCCACGGATCCGGATCGCCACCCCAACACTACAGCATTGCTACGTCTGCACTGGAGAGGGTGTTACTATGTCTAACAACAGCATTTTTTTTTTTATCAATTTATAACATTGCTCTTAAATCACAAGATGAATGTTTCTGAACAAAAATCTAAAACCTGTTTGACAAATGGTTCTAAAAACAGAAGCCTGCCAACCATTGCAAATGAGCTAAATTTGTCTCTTGCTGTTATTACTCTTCAACAAAATAAAACAAACATTACAAATGATATTTCACCCTGTGAGCTATTTGTCAGTGTTTTGAAAGAAATTAACCAAGTAACGATTCCTCTGTGAGTTTCCCTGTGAGACAGCACTAACTGAATGGTTTCATTTTAGCTGTGGATTTTGGTATTCTGTGCAACGTCACATCCAAACCTCTCACGATGTTTACAAACCAGGAAGGAATACTACTGGTTTCTATAAAAACCAATCCAAATTTTTATGCACAATAAAATGAATTGATATAACGGGTATCGTGACGTCCTATATCTCCTTCTGAAAATTCATTGATTTATCGTGAAATTTCTGCGTGATGGATAAGCAGATGATCGGTAGCCACAACCCTGTCAGAGTTTTGTAGATCGACTTATTTGTTTTTGAATGAACACTTTTATTAAAAGGCAGCCAATGTCCTGCCATGATATCGACCCTGCAGGCCCACAGGAAGGGCAAGGATTAGGAATGAATTCCAATGACTCATGCGATAGATTGTGACTTAACAACATCATTTGCCTGGTTACCACAACAGAGTGACCTTTCCTGACTAAATGCCTGATAACCAGCAGGCAGGATTAACAATGGATCAAGCACGTGATTTTCACCAAAGGCATTTCCAGCTATAATGTCAAATGAGTCAAAGTGCTGTATTCTAAGGACTTGCCATACATTTTAAAATGCTGATGCATTTGACACCCTTAGCTATAACGACGGCTGTTTATAATGTTTTCTTCTGCTCCTTTCCTGCTTGGCAGCTTCCTTTTATTTATTACCTGTGGAGATACTGACATACCAGCAAGGTCAGTTATCTTTCTAATTGTACTTCAGAGCAGTTGCTTTTAACAATGGTGTTTATCAGCACTCTGATGCCGCAAATTTTTCCACGTTTCCCTTGGATAGACTGTGAGGATAGACCGACACACCCTCACACTCAGCTGTGCTTTTAGCTCGCATAGATGACTAAATGGCAGAGACCATTTTGGGAATAGTCTGCTAGCATTACAATGAATCATTTAGAGCAGGACTGTACTCTGAGTTTGCAGGCTGCCACAGCAGAAACAAAACAAGCATGTTTTGTGGAGTATGATGGATGGGGAGGTGGTGCAATTACACAACCTCATGGTCTGTTTGAGTGCTTAATGATAGCCATAAAAGGCCAGTTTCTTCTGATGACACACAGACAGCTGTCTACCAAACCTACAGAAGAATCGTGCATTGCAGTGATCCAGTGACCCAGGATTGTTTGTCAGGTTTCGTATGAGATTTTAACACCCTGTCTCGCTTTTTAAGTTTTGTGTGGGCGTCACCTAAACAAAACAGGAACCGGGCGATAGTGTCGTGCCCGGATTCTGAGAAGGGTCATCTGCCAAAGGAACTTCTGTAGCAAGCTCATGAACTTATTTGAGGAAATCCTTATTATTAGAGAAAGGAAAACAATGTAGACATTGAGAAAAGTGCAGCTGTGCTGACTGCCCTGTCCGTGTGTCCAGCAGCATGACGCTGGTATATGGCGTCAGGGGAAGAATTGCATCTTCAGACATGGTTTCTCCTGGCAGTGTTGGTGGGGTGCAGTGGGGGGGGGAGCTCTAGTCTTCTAAAGTTGCAATCCTGCAGAAGAGAAGAAGGCCTTGCTTTGTTTTGCAGAAGAAACCCTGGTGAGGAGCAAGGCTGTTATCAGTAATGAATACTAAAACATTTTTGCAAACTGTAATCATACTGGTGACGAGTAAGTAAGTCGAGTGGCAGGCGGTAATTTGAGTAGCTTATGATAACTTGACCCATTTTTGGAGAAGGATGTGGAACTCCCGGGGCGGCATGGTGGTGCAGTGGTTAGCACTGTTGCCTCACACCTCTGGGACCCGGGTTCGCGTCTCCGCCTGGGTCACATGTGTGCGGAGTTTGCATGTTCTCCCCATGTCGTCGTGGGATTTCCTCCGGTTTCCCCCCACAGTCCAAAAACATGCTGAGGCTAATTGGAGTTGCTAAATTGCCCGTAGGAGTGCATGTGTGAGTGAATGGTGTGTGAGTGTGCCCTGCGATGGGCTGGCCCCCCATCCTGGGTTGTTCCCTGCCTCGTACCCATTGCTTGCGGGATAGGCTCCGGACCCCCCGCGACCCAGTAGGATAAGCGGTTTGGAAAATGGATGGATGGATGGATGTGGAACTCCCTGAGCTCAGGGGACCAAGCAGAGGAATGTCTCAGTGCACAGGAGGTCTGGGTCCACGGGGCCAAGCAGACGAATGTCTCACTGTAGAGGAGGTCTGGGTCCACGGGGCCAGGGGCCCAAGCAGAAGAATGTCTCACTGCACAGGAAGTCTGGGTCCACGGGGTCAGGGGATCTGCTTGACTCGCCTACACTGTGGGGGGACAGTAGTCTCCTACCTGAGTCTTGACAGCATGGTGTGCGGGGGCGTTGGCATGGGCGCTGCTAGAGATTTTGGGCCCCCAACCAGACTAATCAAATTGTGTTCCAAATCAGGTCCACTGTCAGGCCCTTGACATTGTCCAAACTCCCCCCCTCCCACCCCATCAAGCTTTTTTCTGAAACATTGGAGTGGATGAATTTGTGTTTTTCCCAATAACTTAACCTGCTGCCTCAGCACTGAAGCTGATGGTAGATTTTAGATAACAGGATTTGTGTTTATTGTCTATCATCAGTTGGGAATAAAGGGCGTCGGGTAACTTTTGTGTTGCGCTGTTCTCCCTCTTGCAAGGTTTCAGTTGAAGTTGCGAGTTTTATTGTCACAGCTGGTGCTTGGCGACTTGGTCACTCCAATCAGCGGGTCTCCAACCTTTTTTGCACCATAGACCAGGTTAAAATAGGACAGTTTTCTACAGAACGGACATCATGTGTATACTAACTTACTTAACAATGAATTGCAATAAAATTGTGATTTATTCGTGAAAAGTTATCCCACAATGCCTGCTGTCAAGGTTTCGTTTGTACACCCAAACGCTACACGTGCCTGTGGCATTTTTCCAAGCGGTCTGTAATCAGGGACTGAGGTGTAGACCTGTCCTATATGGTGCCCATACAGACTCATATCCAGTCACGAACACTGTATCTATCTTACTATACCTATGATTGAAACTGTGAAAGAGGCACAGACGGAAGAGATGGGGAGACAATCTGCTTCTTTTTCAAAATGAAGAAAAGAGAATTTTTTTTTTTTAGTCTTTATGTGTGACCCTGGGCCAGTCTGCAGGTTGAGGACCGCTGCTCTAAATGGCCCATAATGTGTGAGCGTGTTCCATGCAACTGATGCAACGTACATGAGAACCACAGCAACCTAACTTTCACTTATCGGGTTTATTTTATTCAGGGAAGAGTACTAGCCCATCTCCAAACCCCAGATTTGGGTAAACCTTAGGCCTGGTATTTGACTGTGTTATCATACATCATGATGCATCATTGTCACATATGATTGTGTGCAGATTGCTCCTCAAACCTGGCCATTGGTTGACTGAACCTTATCTACACTAACCTCAGAGTACTGGTTTCACTGTGGAGAGATTATTTCTGGCTTGCAGTCGCGTACGTGCGCGCGCATGCTCTCGTCGAAATCACTTCTCGTTTGACCTTTGATTTACAATGTTGTTTGCATAACTCAAGACAAGACAGGGACTGCTTATCTCAGCACACTAGCAGCCGTATGTAGAATAAGTGCGCTGAGAGTGACGCATGCCCTATCTGGTAATCTGGAGGCAAAAACAACACAATTAACCACAATCATTAGTGAATTACGGAGCCACTGCTTTTATTTGAAGAAATCTAGTTTACATAAAGTTAATGTATACATGGGAACATCCCACTGCTCCCGCTGGTCGAAGTTTCCCTCTCTCTGCAAAGTAACTCAGTATCTTCCAGTGCCATTTCACTGCCACTATGGCACCTCCAGCCCCAGTGACCAAAATCTCTTAGCGATGTTTGAAAAACATAAAACCTGCTATTGTATTCATTAATAAGTATTATTTAATATGAAAGTTATCATCTTGAAAGAATGACCCCCATGTTCAATTCTTTTCGTTTACTGAAAATTCACTATAATAATATACAAACGTCGATGCTGAATACAGCTGTTAATGCAATGAATAACAATGTATGTCCAGGCTGATATATTTTACGACAACAAATTAACTGCTTATCAAAAGGGTGAATTTGAAGACAGACTGAAACACTGCATAGAGAACAGCCACTAAGTCATAAAAAAAAAAATATATTTGACAATATTTTATAATATTAAAGAAAAAACAATACATTTAGCCGATGACAATGGCAATATTAAAGTAATAGCATTTTAACCTTAAAACCATTTATAAAGTTATCCTACATTGTAAATTGCTTATATTTGTATTTTCTTACAAAATGTTCTCATAGTAAAAAAGAAAATATTATTTGACCTGACACAGGTCAGGAGGTCAGGTGTAACACCAAGGAACAACCTTTTTCTCAAGGATGAAGCGTATATTTACATGCATTCCTTAGGCCTGAACAAAGCCACAGCCATTAGTCACTCAAGTGAGTCACCCACAGCTCAGTTATATGTTAAGCCAGTTCTGATGGTAATGTTAATCATTTGTATTTTCAGAAGCCTAATATGATTTTGTCACTATATAATATATGATACTATGTATATATTACTATTTATATAATTTATATTGCTCTGGGGAGGGGAGGGGAGGGGAGGGGGGTTGCACAGTGACACAGTGGTTAGCACTGTTGTCTCACACCTCTGGAACCTGGGTTCAAGTCCCTACCATGGATCCATGTGTGTGAAGTTTTCATGTTCTCCCAGTGTTGTGATGCCCCCCCCCCCAGTCTAAAAACATGCAGATGCCCATAGGTGTGCATGTGTGAGTGAATGGAGTGTGAGTGTGCCCTGTGATGGGTTGGTGCCCCATCCTGGGTTGTTCCCTGCCTCGTGCCCTGTGATGGGTTGGGGCCCCATCCTGGGTTATTCCCTGCCTCGTGCCCTGTGATGGGTTGGTGGCCCATCCTGGGTTATTCCCTGCCTCGTGCCCTGTGATGGGTTGGTGGCCCATCCTGGGTTATTCCCTGCCTCGTGCCCTGTGATGGGTTGGTGGCCCATCCTGGGTTATTCCCTGCCTCGTGCCCTGTGATGGGTTGGTGCCCATAGACTCCAGACCCCCGCAACCCTGAATAGGATAAGAAGTTACAGAAAATGAATGGACGGATAATTGATCTATAATGTAAATTACAGTAACCAAAACTGACTTCCAAGCCCTTGCTGCCTTTGGACATACAAACATGTGTGTGTTTATGTGCAAATCTTGCAGCGCTCTTCTTTGCTTCTTTTAATGGTAGTTTACCTTACATTAAACCACTTTGCGAAAGTAAAAGGGATTATAAAAGTATAACTGACAAAAATAAGAGTCTGGGTTACACATAGCTCACACCAAACGACAGACTGCATAGCATCCTGGGTAAGAAACAAACCAGCAATAAGATGCATTTTGGGTTAAATGAGCCCAAACTGACCCAAAGTCCATGGCATGCAGCAGAAGGGGCATCCCTTCCCCATACACTTGAGATGGAACACTATACATCCGTCCCCCGAGATAGAAGGAACGCCCCAAAATATAGAGACTTCTCATCTATTTCAAGCAGGTTCTTTTGAGAGACGAACACCATCAGTCGATCCCCAGCCTCCAGCCAGTGAACGCCTGTGCTGGTCACCGTCCTGACCCCCGACTTACGGCTGCAGTGGATGTGGTCTTTGGCTCTCATGAGAATCCGGTCTTTCGTGTAGCTGTCCGACCAAACGTAGACAGCCTGCAGGAACCTTAGGATCCCGCCGTCGGGGCAGTTGAGATTATGCGGCTCCCTGTAGGTCACCTGCAGGTAGATGGAGTACCTGCCCTTCTCGGGGACAATGAGGGCGAGCTTTTGCCTGTCGTAGCTAAAGAGGTGGAGGTAGGCATCCCCTTTCTCGTGCTCCCACGGAAGGTATATCGATGAGACATTGGCGTCTGACAAGGCTGAGCAGAAAGTAAACATTAAAACAATCTGATACCATAAAATCCCATTCATCTGTTTTACTCTTGCACTCAACTTAGCAAACAGTTTGTAAGTATTTTGTAGTTAAGAGTTAAATATGTTCGGTGATGCACACGCAGATCTGAGGAGGATCTGGAGTGTTAAAGAAAAACTATTCCTTAATTTTCCTATTTACTTTTTCTTTGGATGTCGATCTGCTGTCAGTACGACTTTTTTGTGCATTCCGGGACCTACCGGTAAGATGTGCGTTCGGGAGCGCGCTTTCCGGGCCGCGAGCCGCCGCGGCCTCTGAATGAGAGAAAGGAGCTGAGATTGCAGCCGCGCACGTGCGTCGCCGCGAGAATCGCCGCATGCATCGGCACGCAGCCGCATAAAACAGATAGTAAAGGCGATATATGCAACGTACCATCTTCCGCGGCTACCTCAGTGCGCTTCGAAAACAACTGAAAAACAGACGCAATCACTATCATTAATCGTGCCACCTGTTATCAGCATTAATCCAGAATTACGTTTGAAATGTGTCCACCTGACTACATTTACCCCCTTGGCAACACTTATCGGCAATAGCCCAAATAACAATAAAATAAATGTATTCTCTTTGACAGCAATTCCCTGCAATTAAACCTAAACATAACATGATGCAAACAGCCATTTACCTTACTGCCGAAGAGAAACCCCAATGCGACTAGCCCACCAAGTACGAACAACAGAAAGTAAATGACAAGCCGAGAGCTACATCGCTGTCGCCTGGTCTCTTCCCTGCGGTTGTTTTCTGTTAAAGTAAACTCGTATACTTCACTATCGTTTAACGCCATCTCAAGTCGAGGTTTACAATTACACTACATCAAATGGAAGCGATTCATTGAATTGATTTCCTTTATGAAGGAGGGGCGGGCATATTGCATGTGGGCAGTGCTCATCGCCGCCGCGATTTTCCTCATTTTCTGATAGTGAGCAAATGGAAAGTCCCACAAATCCAGGGTTAACCCGAGTCATGCTACGACGTAAAGTGCTGCTCTGTTCTTTCTGTAACTTGGAAGGACAGCAGCACGGGCTGAGGGCAAGAAATAGTCGCGTTTAGACTATTTATACTGGGGGGCCAGACTGGGGCAGTTGTAATGTTAAGGGGGCCAAATGCATTTGATCTTAATGTTCTCTAAGTATTAGCTTACTTACACTAGACTGCCAGCATTAAGAAGCAAAAGAAAATTTTGAAAAACCGATGTTATTTCTGCAATGTTTTGCAGTTACATTTTACAGTTTTTACAAATATGTAACTCACTCTGATTTCTTGTTTAGACGGTCTTATTTCGATTAGATTATTTTATCTGTCATTCGGTTCGTAGTCCGTATCGCCTGATCCCAACGCACAGAATTACATCCCACATATATAAATGTAAATAATAATAATAGTCCATCCATCCATCCATCCAGCTTATACTACTGGGGGGATCATAATAGTAATAATAGTAATTTATTGCATATACGTATTTAAGGGGGGCACTGGGGGGCATGCATGTTGTCACAGGGCACTGCCCCCCCCCAGGAAAGCAATATCCTATCCCTTATTTGCCCAGCTACGCGCCCATGTGCGTGTTATACCGACGTTTTTATTTTTTATTTATTTGAGATGTGCGGTCCGCTTACTTATGGGGACATTATGAGAAGCGCTTCATTCATAGGGCTGATTTATAGCATTACGCATTACGGCCGCCGCGCGTTTTCCGCCTTCATTCCAAGCCTCGTAGACAAGAAGTGCTGTGCACATCGGCACAATGAGGACGGAATGTAAGTCATATCACACGGTCACCTAGTGTTTACTCAGTTAGGTCTGCGACCAACAACACGTGCCCAGCTGCAGGTCACGGGCACCATATCTGTCATGCTATATGGAATTTGCAGAAGAGGTGAAACGCACATGCGGATATGGTGGACCCAGCCGCTTACTGAACTAAAGGCAGCAGGACCGGACACCGGAAGTGGTACTCCGCGGACATCCGGATTCTGGAGTACCGTCCACTGATTATCCAGCCCCCAACCCCCCCGCCTCCAATTTGTTTTATTTCAGCTATGTTTTAGCTGTAATTTAAAAAACATACATAATAAGCATTTTCCCTGCCCCCTGTGAACCATCCCCTGGCAATAGACAGAGGAAATGACAGGTTCTCATTACAGTAGCTTTCATTGTGATTCCCAGCACCTTAGTTCACGCTGGGATGAGGCACTGGAGGGGCTGTGCCTTGGATGTGTTTATTCAAGCTCATGCTAGTCTCACATTTTCTTCAGGTTATTGACGGGGATGAACCATGGGGTGGGGTTATGGCTCTGTGCCTGTGATTGGTTGGTTGTTGGTTCGAATCCCAACCATGGTTGAATAGTCATATCTATATTGGATCCTTGAGCAAGTGCCCCTCCCCCCCACCAAAAAAATGTTCCAAGAGTACCAGTGACTAACTGGTGACTAACGCTGCATCAGACCCCGTCTTCATTTTCACCTACGTGTGTGGGTGTATATTTCTTACAGGAGGGAAGATCAGATATGCAAAAGTGCATTCCAAAGTGCTTATGCAAGTAAAGCATTTTTGCAGTTTTTGGGAGACTGGAGAGTACATCTGTGAGGGACCTACCAATCAGTGCAATGACTTCTGTGTGACCGCGCTGTCTGAACCCTGAGACAGCCTCAGTGGACCAGGCTGAATCTATCAAATGAAAATACAACAAACGGCTACACCAATGCAATCTTGTTTTGGTCAAGCGTCCCAAAGTATTACAAGAAATAGTGAGGGTGGGGTAATGTCATGTGTTTTATACCATGGTGTAATAGCGTTAGAGTCTCAGTAAGCAGGAAATGGACATGTTATATTGGCCATGTGGACATTTAAGTAGCCCATCTGTACCTGTTTATCCAGTAAAGGTTCTCAATGGACTTGGAACCTATTCCTGGAAGTATTGGGCATGACCCAGGATCACCCTGACCACAATGACAGCCAATCACAAGACGCACGCTTGCAGGCACCATCTGACCAATTCATCTCAGTGTGTGTTTTCTGTATGACTACAGTGTTGCAATTTGCCAATCATCTTACACTTACAGTACGCAGACAGGAAGTGACTGGAGTTTCACTCTGTGCTCTGTCCACTTCGGAGAGCGAAGTCAAAATAACACAGTAAACAAAAAACTGCAAATCCAAAAAATGTGCCGTCATGAACGAAGAAGCACACATTTCAGTATCAGTCCAAGTAAGACTTACTATGGCTGGGAACGACACAAAATGACTGTATCACACTGGCCGGTGGAAGGAACAACCCAAATGTCACTTCAGTTTAGAAAATAACCCCCCATAGGAGACTTTATTTCCAATAAATAATGGATCTGGGGCTGCTGACAAGCAACAATGATTGGACTGAGTGACACAGGGCTGGGAAGTACTTAAATACATGATGGCGATAATGAGAGGCAAGTGGAAGTGATTAACACAAGCGTTAGACATGAGAGGCAAGACAAACAAGTAACAGCATCGCTTGTTAGGGTCACGTAGGGAGGAGACAGGAGGGTTAGGTGGACATGGCAGGCAGGACGTGACAATCCTGAACTTGCTGAAAATTACTTCTTTGGAATTTTCGTTATGAATGAATGAATGTTACATTTATGTAGCACTTTTCAAGACACCCAAAGCACTTCAACCATCACCACTGTGCAGCCCCCACTTGGATGATGCAACAGCAGCCATTCTGCCCCAGTACACTCACCACACAGCAGCTAAGGTGGTGAAGGGGCAGGAGAGGATTCACCAGTTAGATATGGGGGATGATTAGGAGGCCAGATTTGAAAGGGCAAGAGTGGGCAATTTTAGGCAGGACATCAGGGTACCACCTCTACTGTTTTGAAAGACGAAATGGAGAGTTCTGGAATGGCCAAGTCAAAGGCAGATCTGAATCCTATTGAGATGCTTTGGGGTGATTTGAAATGGGCTGTACATGCATGCAAGACATCCTTCAAACACACAGCTTGAGGAATTCTGAATTGGAGAGCGGGGAGAACTTTCTGCAAGTCGGTGTCAGAGATTGATAGATGGTTAGAGGTTATTTCAGCCAAAGGGAGAAATACTAGGTTTTAGGGCACAGGGTTGTTCTAACTTTTTCCTCAGTGGAAATTAGCATCTTAATTTATTTCTTTTGTTAAATAAGTGAATTTGTTTCTTGTTTTTGCATAGATGATGCAGTTACATCACCTTTGTCTACAAATATAATTTGAAACAAGATTTAATACTGATATGTTGATATTTCTTATTAAAGAAGTACATATTTAACGGGGTGTCCTACTTTTTCCACATGACTGTACATGAAAGATCCTTAAACAATATTGCCAACATGAGAATTTGGCAAAACGTAGGCAAAGAACACAAATATACAGGGGATGTGCATGGCTTAGCATGTTAGGGTTATGTTATGGACTCAGGGGGTTCGGGCGCAAGGATGAGGCGTCATGCAGGCGGAACAGAAAATGTGGATGACCCAATCACCGGACAAACAGGGTTTATTACCTGAAGTAAAGAAAACACTAGAAAACAAAACCACGTGGGATCAAAAGTAAATGGGAAAAACAAACACCAATTACAACAAGGGGCAACAAAGAACACAGCATAAGACATAAAACTTCAATGACTCCAGGAAGAACAGAACAGGATCAGGAACTTAAATACAAAACTAAACCGGGTAACGACACAACAGGAGTGAGAGACAATTAACCAATCCGGGAGGGGGCAGGGCAATGAGCAATCAGGTGACCACAGAAGGGCAGGCACAAGAACAGACAACAGCTGAAACTAATAATTAAACTCAGGGAACTCAAACTAACAATGAAACTAAGAAACAGAATCTACACGAGGGGAACAACAGATTGGAAAAAACACAAGCATGGGCACAAAGCATGAAACCAAAACCAAATACAAAGCACAAGACACAGGAAAAAGAAAACTCATACAATGAAACACTAAGGAACAAGATACAAAACAGCGATGGTGGGATTCAAACATGGGAGAGAAGGGTTCATAGGCAACCACATGCTCAACAAAGTGAGCTATGCGGTCCACAGGAAACTGGGGCAAACACAAAGACTGACAACATGAGGGATGGGATGACCAGCAACCCTTGGAAGCCAAACAGGGAAAAAAACAGAGTGGGACAACAGGGGCTGACCCTGACAGTTTATGTATCAACAGAAGGTTGTCGGTTTAAGTCCTATGGAAGGCAGAGTGGTTACCCTGCTTTCTCAGTAGTACATTGCTTTGGATAAAAGTATCTGCTATGTATGCAAAATACAGAGCTTATGGTTAAAGCAGCAACTAAGCTTTGTGTCTGGGGATCTCAGAAATCTTTTCATCATCCATAGTGATGCTTGGACACGTCAGCTACAATATGTTCTCAGGAGCTTCAGAAAACCCCCTTATGACCCAACATTCTCTGGCCTGCCAGGGAACAGCGTCTGTCTCACCACAACACAGATAAATATTGAGTCATGTTGTGTTGCTGTTTATTGATGTAGAACCTGACAAGAGAACACACCTTTTGTTTACTGCGATGACGAACCTGGAATGTTACCATTAGTACTGCAACTGTTTACAACTGAAAAGCCATTTATTTTCTTTAGTATATTATTTCTTTTGTATGAAAAGGACAATTACAAAGCACGACGTGCCATTTTTGCTCTAAGGTCTGGGCTAATCTTCTGTGCCTGCGAATAGAAGGTTGCTGGTTCAAGACCCAGCCTTGGCTACACAGCCGCATGTTTGTGGGCCCATGAGCAAGGCCACTGGGGGCCAGCTCCTTAGGTGCAGTGAGGTGGCTAACCCTTCTCTGTGACCCTAAGTTTGCTTTCACATGCGTGTGTGTCTCATGAAGATGGGATGAGAAGAATTTGGCCATTGGCATTAATGAAGTATCGCTATTAATGGGCAAACTAATTATTCTTCGGTATACTGTTCTTAATATCACGCTGTGAAAACCCTTAGTTTGAGTCCAAAGTCTTATATTAAAACATATGACAATTAAACTAACTAACTGTAAATAATAGTGTTCGGTATCAATTTCAGCAGCTTTCTTTGTTGTTCCCACTTACAGCAGACATTTAAGACCCATGATTTAGCTGTATTTCCAGTAATGTCAGTTTGTCCGGGGGGGGGGTGGGCGGCCAGTTGATCTTGGACCTCCAGAGGTTTTTTATCTCCCTTTTTGTTCCTCTCCTCCATTGTCTTCTGGTTCTTCTCGCTTTATTCAGTCATTTTTCTTCCTTTTTCCTGTTCTGTATCTCTCTCCAATTATTTGTTATTATTTTATTTTTTGGGACAACTTTGTTGTGAAAGGGGCTATATAAAGAAATAAATGTATTGTATTCCAGGCAAATGTGGTGAGTCAGAAACACACAGGGTGGGGCTGGGGCTGGGGGGATTTAGGGACAGACAGAATAACAAAAATACTCTATTAATAAAGTCTATTAATACCAGCTCGTATGGGGGGGGGGGGGGTCGCCCTCTGCATTCGGGGCAGCTGCAGATCCATTCACGGCGCTGTCATATGAGTGCTGACCTCTGTGTACTGGGATGTCTGAATGATGTTTGGTGTTTGAGTGGAGGGCGTATGAATGGTGCTTGACTTCATTTTGAGCTTCATGAAACTGTTCTTAAATTTGCCTGTCGCTGTGTATCGGGGCCTTATCATCATCGAATGTGGAAGATGCTCATATATACCTTGGCTGTACTGCAAGGCCCCAGAAAAATCAATGGGTCCAATGACACTGCCGCAACCAAAGCTTAGAGTTGCATGATATCATGATGTCATACCCGGCTCGTCGGCTCCTCGTGTGTGCCACGCCCCCTGATTACCCACGTGTGCTTCCCTGATTGTTTCCAGCTTTGTCTGATTGCTTTGCTTAGTCTTGTCTTATTTAAGTCCTGCTCTTACCTGTCCCCCCCTGTCCGTCATTGTAGTTTGTTGTGGTAAATGTCTCCTGGTCCCTTTTCCCCAATAAAACCCCGTAGTTTGCCCCGATTTCGCCTGTCTCGCCTGCTTTTTGCACACCTGCCCGCACGATCACCGCTCTCCCCGCGACTGATCGTGACAGAATGACGGACCCGAAAAAGAGAAAGCAAAGGAGAAGGAGGACCCCGGAGGTGCCTACGATCCGCCTGGGAGCTTGCTCTCTCGCCAGGCTTTGGCTCCCAACTGGGGACGAGGAGGAGGAACCCTTCCTGCTCCCGGACCCGGAGACGATCATCGCAGAGCAGCAGCCGCCCCCCGAGTGGTATTTAATCCGGCCCGAGCGGCTGGCCAACAGGGTGGGTGGAGCAGGGCGAGACGCCGTCCCGCGTGTGCCCCGCATCCTTAAAGGGGCTGTGCCCGTCCCGCCGACTGCGGCAGGTGTGTCCGAGGCGCTCCCTTGCAGCCACCTGCACAGCCAGCGTAGCCCCCCCTGCCTGCAGCTCCAGCGCCCACGCCCGAGGCGCTCCCCCTGCCTGCAGCTCCAGTCCCTGGCCCCACTCCAGTCCCTTCTCCCCTTGTGACTCCTAGGCCCTCACCCTGGTGAACTCGACCCCAACCAAGGGTCATAATGTCTGTGTCCCGTAAGGGGTGGGGACACAGATGCAGGGCTGGTGTCCCGCCCGCCCTGCCCCCTGGCTCGCCCTCCCTCGCCTGCGCTAGGGTTTGGTCGGTTCCTGCAGGTCCTGGACCCCCGGGTCGGCGGTCACCTGCGGGTCCCCCTCCTCACCCTCGTCGCCATGCCTTGCTCCCTCCACCGGGTCCTCGGCAGTCGCCTGCGGGTCCCCTGACGGCGGCTCCCCTGTCGCCTGCGTGTCCTCCCGTTCGGGCACATAGGCAGACGTCGCCGCCTGTTGCGGCTCCCCCCTTCTCCTTGCCATCGCCAGGGCCCCCTCCAGCTCCCATGTCCCCTTCCCTGGTGTCCCCTTCATCTCCCTCCTCTGCCCCTTTGTCGGTCCCTCGCCCCGGCCGCCTGTGGCCCCTCCGGCTGCCTCCCCCCGTAGTTTGCCCCGATTTCGCCTGTCTCGCCTGCTTTTTGCACACCTGCCCACACGATCACCGCTCTCCCCGCGACTGATTGTGACAATATCACAGCATATACATATTTTATAATGAGTTATAGATGGGTATATTGGGTTCCTTTCTAAGGCTGTACTTCTGAGGTGTTCTGCAATCATCCTCTGAAGCTTCCACATATATCTGTCCGCAATCTTCGACCTGTTAATCTTTGCCGATGCGGTTTTTCCATGCTGGCATGCTTTTTCAGATTGTTGCCTAGGACACAGTAAATTATTTTGCAGATTTTGTGACAAGATGCACCTGCAGTTCATTAATAAACCGTTTGTGCTTTCACCTCTGAAATGTCACATACCACAGTGCTGAATTTTGACTCATTCACAGCCGACACATACCGCTAATTGGTATGCAGGTATGACTGAGACACACCTGTGCCTCTGTGTTTGTACTAGTGATACAGTAACTTCAGAATAACCTTTGTGTCCTTGGGCCGCCATAGTGCCCACCTTTCCAGCCATGTCTGCAGTGCCACCATACGTTGAAATTCTTTGGCAACCACCCCCACCCCCCCAGGCAGATACATGGTCCAGTACCCCCCTCCGAGAATGGCCATCCATCTGCCACAACCAGGTGCCCAGGTGTGTGAGTGTGTCCTATGATGGATTGCCCCCCCCCATCCTGGGTTGTTCCCTGCCTTGTGCCTGTAGGCTTTGGACACCCCATGACTGTGAAGAGGACAAGAAGTTACAGAAGATGGATGGATGGATTACCAAAATTTTTTCACAAGTAATGGTTACAGATCTTTAGTCAAGAGGAAGATAAAAAGAGTAAAATAAATATGTTGGAGTGAAATCTATTTGATGTTTGACACAAACTTCTAATATTGACGGTCATTAGCCCTAAAGACAGTAAACATAATTAGACACATCAAAAGTGTAAGTATGTTTCAGATATTTCATACATGGATCAGTCATGGCGGTGAAATATCATTCTCCCTGGTCATAGTAGAGATCAATCCATCCATTTTCCATACCGCTTATTCAACTGGGTCGCGGGGGGTCCGGAACTTATCCCGGAAGCAATGGGCACGAGGCAGGGAACAATCCAGGATGGGGGGGCCAGCCCATCGCAGGGCACACTCACACACCATTCACTCACACTTGCACACCTACGGGCAATTTAGCAAGTCCAATTAGCCTCAGCATGTTTTTGGACTGTGAGGGGAAACCAGAGAACGCGGAGGAAACCCCACGACGACATGGGGAGAACATGCAAACTCCGCACACACGTGACCCAGGCGGAGACTCGATCCCGGGTCCCAGAGGCGTGAGGCTGTTTCTTGAAGGGGCAATGCCCGTGGACAAGGTGCAAGTCCCTGCAGCACCCCCGTAGTTCCTGTGCCTCCTGCCGCACCCTCCGTGGTTCCTGTGCCTCCTGCCACACCTTCCATGGTTCCTGTGACAACCGCTCCTCCCTCCATAGTGGAGTTGGAAGTGGAGCTCAAGTGGGACTCCATGGGGATCTCCCTGACCTCTCCAGTGACTTCCCTAATGACTGCTCCACCATCACAGCAGGGCAGATTCCGGTCAGGCCCCCGCCTCTCAGTCTCCCGGAAGGAGAGAGGACACCTGCACCAGGATCGGGTCCCGCCCGCCCTGCCCTCTGGCTCGCCTTCTGTCCCCCTGGCTGCGGCTCAGCGGTCGCCTGCGGGTCCTCTGGCTTTGGCTCGGCGGTCGCCTTTGGTTCTGTCTGTGGCACCTCGTCGGCCAGCTGTGGTCCCGCCTCTGATGCCTCTTCGTTCACCTGCAGGTCCCCTATCTTCGGCTCGTCGGTCGCCAATGCCTTGGCCGGTGGCAGCCGCACCTTTGCTTGCCACGGCTACTGTTCCCTCCTCCCAATCGCCTGTGCCTTCCTCCTTGCCTCCTTCATTTGGTCCCTTCGCCTTCCTCCTCACCGCCTTCAGCATTCCCACCTGCTCCCTCTTCGCAGTCGCCTGCAGCCTCTGTGCCTTTCACCCCTCACCTGCTTGGGTTCCCTCTGGCTCCCCATTTCCCCCGACCCTTTTCCTCCTTACCCACTGCCTTTGTGCCCCCTGCGTCTGCTCCTTGTCCTCTTGTTTCTGCTTCGTTCACTCTTGGCCCCTTCGTTCCTCCTGTTGGTGTCCCCAGTGTCTCCAGGGTTGTTGCTCCTGTGCCTGTTGACTTTTCCCATTGTTCGCCGGACAATTCCCATTGTTGTTTTCCGGAGTTCGCACCTTTGGGAGGGGGGGGTCTGTCATGCCCTGCTCGTCTGATCCCCCCATGTGCCACGCCCCCTCATCTACCCCGTGTGGGATCCCTGTGTTCACCAGCTGTTTCCTGTTGCTGTCATTAGTTCTATGTAATTAGTCCGTGTTTCAGTTTGTTTTTCCAGTCTGGTCATTAACGTTGCATGTTGTGTTTGGAGTGTATTACCCCCAAGGTATATAACCTTCGTTCATATTCCACATTGATGAGTCTTAGCC
Source organism: Brienomyrus brachyistius (assembly GCF_023856365.1). Classification (NCBI taxonomy): domain Eukaryota; kingdom Metazoa; phylum Chordata; class Actinopteri; order Osteoglossiformes; family Mormyridae; genus Brienomyrus; species Brienomyrus brachyistius. Next base: position 4,122,696 of record NC_064534.1, on the reverse strand, counting down.
AACAGCTTGTTGGAGGTTCATGATTTTCCCCTCTTCAGACTACTCTCGGTAGGTACTCACTATGACCATGACCATCCCTTATCCTTTGAGGCGCTGCCTCTGATGCCTCTTCGGTCACCTGCAGGTCCCCTATCTTCTTTTCTTCTTCCAAGAAAGTTAATTGTCACACACCTGCATGGGGATCCCCTCTTACATTACTCTCTCTCGGGGCAGCGACCCCTCCCCCCTTTGAGATGCACCATTTTTCCAAGAAAGTTAATTGTTACAGACATTCCTGGAGATTCCCTCTGATATCACTCCCTCCACGGCAACTACTCCCTTATACCCCACAGGATTCATTCTAAGAATGGCAGGGAAACAGCTCATGAGATATTACAGTTTTGCCAGGGACCATGGTCCATATCAAAGTATTCCACTGAATATCAGGTGCTGGTTTTGACTAGTGGAAGCCAGCTCAGAGCCATGGGATTTCGTAGACGATAAGGATCAGGATAAGGATCAGGATCAGGATGTTTTACAGTCATACCAAAACATGTTGTACATGAAGGGAATAAAATGAGGTACTCAGGTCCAGTGTAGCAGCAATAATAAAGTATAAATAAAATCCAAACAACAATAGAATTAATAAATTATGGTAAAAAAACAACAGAATAATGACATTAAGATAAGTAGGAGTATATAACTATGAATATAAAGTGAGCAGCCCTTATCTAATTATCAAGGATTACTTAACTACCTGCAAGATTTACATTTAACACATTCAGCAGATGCTTTTATCCAAAATGACAAACAGTGAGGCAAAATTGCACATTGCAAACGTTCATGCAAATGTTCATGCAAACGTTCTAGAAGTCGACTAGGCTTAAGTTTAGCCCGGCTGAGCTGACAGTGAATGTCCAGGTACAAGTGTAAGCAGTTTTTGTAGCAGGAAAACTCTAACAGCTACACAACTAGATATAGCAATTAAAGTAAGAACCTAAGGAAACGATGCAAGGGCCAGTAAATGTAGCATAAGAGTTTTCAAAGAACAATCAGTAAAGGAGTTCATGGAACAGATGGAGAACCATAGAAAAGAACAATCTACAGTGATTCTTCTGATGTGGTGAAGGGAGCTCCAGATGGTGATGATTTGGTGGCCGGAGGGGGCAAGAGGGGACATAGGTCAATAGGAGCCTTTTGGTGCCTGTTCACTAATGGACCTGTCAGCCAGTACCAAGGACATGAATGCCAATCAGAAGCCAGTATTGAGAGACCAGGAGGGATGTGACACGAGAATGAATATCAGACGTCCTGCTGTGTTTTTGAACCGTCTGCTTTTGTCTGATATCACAAGCTGTTGTGGGGTAACAAGTACCTGGACTAGAAGCTGAGCTGCATGCTAACAGAAAAGGCCTGATGTTCCACAGCTATCTAATGTTATCCCTAGATTCCCAGCAGACCTTTATAGAGACCGTGTGGATGATCCAAGCTCAACAGTGGTGTCATGTCGGATGGTAGAGTAGGTTTTTTCCTGATGTGTTAAAGATACCTCTGCACCCCTAGCCAGAGCAGTCCCTGTCATGCTAAGTTGAAAAAACGGTTGCCAGGAGGATTTAGTGATTAACTGGGATGCAGCTCTTGCAGCTCTCAGTGTCCACAACAGTGAGGAGGGCAGTCTCAGTCACGCATCTAGCTCTGGGAGCAGAGAGTCCAAGAGATTGTTTTCAGTGAGAAAGTCAGAGACTTTGCAAGTCCTGGTATTTGAGGGAATTTTGTAGACTGATCAATAATGCCATCAGCCTCTCCTCAGTGTTTCAGCCAAAAACTAATGGATAGACAGAGAGGGTTTTGGGGACGATGCTCTGCTACTTGGCTTCCCACTCTCCTGGTACCAAGAGTCTCTACTTACTGTGGGCTGAATATGCTCCTAAATCTCTTCCAGTTTCTGCTACAGGTCTGTACCCATTTCAGTGCTGTCTAGGCTACCAGCCTCTGCTGTTTTCCAAGTTGGAGGGGCAGGTCATGGTCCTATCAACTCAGAAATGGAGGTTAGCGGTGGTAAGCGCACAGGCAGGTAAGCCGGCAAGGAACAGGCGAACAGGCGAACTCGGGGAAAACGGGGATTTATTCAAAAGGGATCGGGACAACGGAAGGAACACAGGCACTGACATCTACTAACATCAATGACAGACGAGGAACTGAGGTAAGACACGGACTGAAATAGACCAAACAACAGGGTACAGCTGGGTACAATCAGGGAAGCACACGTGGATAATCAGGGGGGCGTGACACACGAGGATCGTACGAGCTGGGCATGACACCCACCTTCCAGGTCAAAGATTTTAGCTCACCACATGGGATCTGCCTATGTATGCAAGCTGGTACCCCAGTTCATGGGGCCTTTTACCATTGCAAAGGTTATCAGACCAACTACAGAGTGTCCAACAAACGTTCCATGTTTACTTGATCAAGCCTCATACCGTCAGCCCTCTTTCCTGTTGCAAGCTGCCCCCTTGACTAATTGATAGAGTTGAGGCAAATGTAGTCCATGGCCTACTGAATGTCCAACACCAGGGTCAGGGTCTCGAGTACCTGGGGGCGCATCCTGGATTCCTCCCTTATCAACGACTTCCTTCGCACTCACCTTGTAGTCTTGGATCGACAACCAGGAGGCAATCATCAGGGGGAGGGTACTGTCACAGATTGCTTAGGGCAGGGGTGGCCAGTCTTACCCACAAAGGGCCGGTGTGTATGCGGGTTTTTGGGGTAACCTTTAGGTCAGCCGTTCGAACCCAGCTGTGAGGACTCTTCAGCCAATCAGGCTTCTAATTAGTAATCTAATTAGGGTGTCACAGCGAAAACCTGCACACACAGTGGCCCTTTCTGGGTAAGATTAGCCACCCCTGGCTTAGGGGATATCCTTGTGTGTCATGCCTCCATGGCAACCATATCCCCAATGGATTACTGCCCGCAGATGCCAAGTGCTTGGGGATTACCAATGATTCTTGTTTGCACAGCCACACCACTTCCCAGATGTTTCATGTGCCAGCAATTTGGGGTGGGAAAAAAAATACAGAATTTTATGATTAAGCACAATTTTGATTCAACTCATTTATCCTTACTTGTATGGGGGCTCTTATCGTATAGGTGACCCTACTTTCTCTCTCACCTATAGGAGGGTGGCAACAGTATTGCACAATGGCCTCGTGCCATCATCTTCTACTTCAGCACATTAATGCAAGCAAGTCAAGTCAGGTTGGGATTTATTCTCACAAAAGTCATTTTCAGTACACAGCTTATGGTGGCACAAAATAATATTATAAAGAAGCAACATAGGTAAAACAAAAAGAAAGCAAACTATATGAAGTGGTACTGTAACAGGTATTATTAGGTTTGACCTGCGCAGTTAAAAGAATATTGTAAGTTATATGTTTTCGTATGTCCTGGGTAATGCAAATGAAAGTGACTAAAAATCTGCAGGTAAAATGTATTTATTTATTTTGTTTGGATAGAACTGCAGAAGGAATAGTATGGATGAAAATATTTTGGTGTATTCATAGGTAAGTACAAGAATACATTTGATGCTTTTAATTACATGCTATTTTTCATTATCTTATTTTTGTCATGCAATGATATTTTGTCATGTAATAAAATGAGTCTAATTTATGATTTGGCGCATACCTTTAAGTTAAAGTCTTTCTGAAATATTAGGCTTGTCCATTTTTATTTTCAGCTATTCTTTTCAGTCAGAAGTCATTTTTTTGGGCTTTGAAAGAGACAGGCTGCTTTTGCTTAATGGAACATGCCCATATGCTACTCAAATAGAATGATTTTGCCATACAAGCCTTCGGCCTTATCTTTAGTGGTTTTCACAGTTTATTTCCAGTGATTCTTTATTAGTAAATTTGTGTTCCATCTACAACTTTTTAAATATCTCTCCATATATCCCAGGTAGGATTGTGCCCTGCCTCGTGCCCATTGCTTCCGGGATAGGCTCCGAACACCCTACAACCCAGTAGTAGGATAAGCGGTTTGGAAAATGGTTGGATGGATATCCCAGGTAATCATGTTTTGTGGGCAGTGGTGGCTTAATGGTTAGGGAAGCGCCCTTGTAATTTAAAGATTGCAGATTCGAATCCCAGACCTGCAAGGCACTACTGAGGTACCCTGAGCAAGGTACCACCCCCAAGCACTGCTCCCTGGGTGCTGAATTAGCTGCCCCCTGCTAGGTTACGATGTCATGTATGGGTTAAATGCAGATGACACATTTCTTTGTTATGCACTGTGTGCGGTGGTCTGTCAACAATGACCACTGATCGCCCAGTTATAATTCTAAATGTATGTTAAGCTGCTGTACAGTATATAATGTCTCACCCCTATCAGGTTGATATTGAATCCAGTACCCAGACCTACTGCAGATTATTTCCCTAATTATCGTTCCAGAGGCATGTCGGACAGTTACAAGTTCTGTTATGCTTCTGAGAGTAGGACTGCTTTGTCCCAGCAATTACTTCCAAGTCTTCCTGGCTCATCTGATTTCCCTTTGTCCATGGATCCTGACTTTGCCTTTCCCTTTGGTCGCCCGTTTGCCAATCGCCTGACCTTCGCCTGCTTCCTGACCACTGCCTTTGCCTGACATTCTGGATATTGTTTTGCCTGGTTTGACTTTGACCTGAGCTGTCTGACGTCAGTTATTGCCTGCAATGATAAACCTCCGCTTCCTGAATTAGATCCGCGTCTGACTTCTCCTTTCATGCACCAGCACAGTCAATATTATCTGCTTCACGCGGGGGCTCATCCTTGTATATATGCGTGATATTAACATGACATTTCGTGACATGGACATGAAGACATGGACAAATTGAATAGTTAACAATTACTGTGAGAAAACTGCACTTTTGTAAAAGATGCTCCTGGGCTAATTGCTTCACCAACCTTGTAGTACTTTGTGAAATAAATGTTGCTGTGGAATATACTTTGTAAAATATTTAGATTTTTTATTTGAGCCTCTGTCACTGAAATGTATGATCGTACCAGAACGGTAAACGTAAACAAGTATTTAGATTGCCATAGCATTAATCAATGAAAGCATATGAATGCACAGCCAAGTGCATTAATATAGAAAACTGAGGATGCAATGTGTTGTCATGCATCGTGGAATTGAATCGAATCGCCGACACGATAATTGTAATCAAACCAAATCCATCCATCCATTCATTTTCTGAAACTGCTTGTCCTATTCAGGGTCCTCCGATCTCTATATTGTGTTGAAAGCCCCAAAGAAATCAATAACCATGACACTCATCAGTGCCCCCAGTGTCGTCCAGGTATCATCAGACGAAACACAATATTGCCTTTTTTAACTTATACCCAATGATTTGCAGATAAATTCATCAAATGTGTTCCTGTATTTTAATTCAGTCCTGAGTGATGTTGTACAGCTGATGTTGTTACAGTGTCGTCCTTACAAATCCAAAACGAGCGATGGACTTAATGCCGTTTTCAGATTTAGGGAGAAATTCACACAGTTTGATAGATAAATGAGCCTGCTGGAGATGGTAAGTAACATAATGCTTGCAAAGAGTATCCCTAAAGCCCGTATTTATTGGGAGAAGGGCAGTGGGTCAGGAATAGAGCCATCTACAACTTCCTAGCTGGTGCGTCATGTTGCTGAATAAACTGGTAACAAATTTGTGTCACGAGTATGGAACACTATATGAAAATGCAGCGATGATTTTCAGGTCAAAATGAGCATAAGGCCAATTATCACTGTCCTCCCATTCTAACAGAGGCTATACAGGAAGAGAGTTTTTAGAGAGTGGGGTTAGTGTTGGGCCAAACCCACTTTTTATATACAGTACAGCACAGTGATAAAGTCATGAGATTAATGATAAATAGTATGATGGACAGGAAGGGCAGCTGCCTATAAATGATTCCACAGTCAATAACCAAGAGTGATGATGCTTCATCGTCCTTCTTTACAGGGAATTGGAAAGCATGCTACTTTGAGATAAATAGCCTAATTTCACGCATAAAGTTGTCAACGGGTACTTTGTAGGCGAATTAGTCAAATTTCTAGATATTTATAATGAGGAAGAAATGCGATGTGGCTGACAATCAAGATTAGTCCATCTTGTCCTAGTCGGTTGTATCCCTATTTGGCCAGCAGGTGTCACTGGTCATCCTGTACCATCATATATTTAGTACATTTCAGTTCCAAAATGTTTCCACCTGTTACGGGGGCTGCTGCTTAGCTGAAAGGACTGAGGATACGAATGCGAACCACAAATCCTCACTCTGGTGCTTTTGAGGCCTGTCTCAGTTACATTAGACATTCTGTATTTTTCTGCCTCGGCATTCAGTTTGATTCGCCCCGTGTCAGTTATGTCTTGTGTTTGTATTTCTGCATTGCTTCTTGTTTTATGCCGTTATTCATTTTTATATTTATTTCTGTAGTGATGTTTTGTAATCCGATTCCTTGTACCTCCTAGTGTTTAGTTCATTGTAAATGACCCTCACCTATCTCCAGTGTTTTGTTCTTATAATAACCCACACCTGTCCCTTATGGGAATATCTTGTGTATATAAGTACCTGCCCATGTCCTGTTCCTTTGCTGGTCACTGTTGTTGCCGTAGCCCTGTTAGTGCTGTGTGTTTCTTGCTTGTGTGTGGCTTTGGGTCTCTGTTAGTATATTGTGGTAGTTTTCATCTGTGCCTCAGTAACTGTTTAGTTCTTGCCCCTGTAACTTCCTACTCATCCATCTGCCATTGAAAATAGCACCTTGAATAACTTTAACATGCTGCAGTTGGTCCACACTGAGTAGCTTTTAAAAGACGGCAGATGCTTTTTAGAAGGAATATTGTTACACATCATAGCTCTATGACTTCAAGATATTCAGGAATTTGATGTCAAAGCAAATGACTTTTATATTAAGTACAAGTGGGGGGGGGGGGCACAGTGGTTCACACCTTCAGGGTTGGTTGCTTGAATCGCGCCTCTGCTGTGTGTGCAGTTTGCATGTGTCTCCTCGTGTCACAAAGGCTTCCTCCCACATTCCCGTAATGTGAGCGTGTGTGAATGTCCTACGATGGCCTGGCATCCGGCCTTGTGGGCCGTGCACTGTCTGCAATTAGCTTCCTATCCTTTGTTAGCTAAGCAAGCATATTGGGAATAACGAGCATGACATCAGTGGATTAACCAAAAAGATGCTGGTAGAATCTTAACAAAGACCAAGAAGAGTAAGCATACCACTTTGGTTCCGAAGTCCTCACATTGGCATCAAGTTCATCAGAGAATTGATTTTAAAGTATCACTTACTATTTACGCATATTTGATATATTTAAGATATATCCATGCCATGCTTATCATTAAAGCGATGATAGAAAGGGCAATTTTTTTCCGGGAATACATTAGGCAAGCTGTAGCAGGACTGAGTGTAGTTTTAAATAGTGTTTTCCAAATAGCTATGCTTGGGTACTTCTGTACAGTGTTACAGCCCCCTTATTTCATTTCCTCTACTCCTCTTGGGGGGGGGGGGTGCTGCCTGGAGACCTCAATCTATCAAGATGTCCAGCACACCCTGCTACATGTGACGTCACCACTACCAGTGACGTCCCTGCGTCCAGCTCGCCGTCCTGCCTGTGTCATCTTCCATGTATGATCCGCTGCCTTACTTCTGGTTGCTTGGCGATTGGAAGGATAGTCGGCACCGGCGTGTCATCTCCCCCCTGCTCCCCGGTTGTGTACGTATCGGTATCGGTGTCGATGTAGGCATTTGGCTCACCATAACACACGGCTCGGGCTCTGGTACCAAAGTCCTGGAGAGGAGTTGCCGATGGTGAGAGGCACCAGGCAGGTGTGGGTCTGCTATAGCCCCCCGGTTCAGTGCTAGTGCATTGAAATTTATCCCCGATAAACGAGAGGGGCGCATACATTCAACTTCCTGTCAGGGGACGGGCTCTGATTGTTGTCTGTGCTTATGCACTGAACACCAGCTCGGAGTATCCAGTCTCCTTAGAGACTCTAGATAGGGTGCTGGACGGCGCCCCCCACTGGGGATTCCATTGTTCTGCTTGAGGGCTTTTACACTCACGTGGGTAGTGATAGTGAAATCTGGAAGGGTGTGATTGGAGGACAATAATTTATACATTATTTCGCTGATCAACAATAAAATAATAAGCAAGCTTGTGATGAAGACATTTTATGATAATGACAATTTAAACAAAACGTGTATTGAAAAATACACAAGTTTTCCTTTAACATGCTTAGATATACTGATGAGCGCGTTGATCTTATCAGCATCCAAAGGACTTTTATTTGTGACTTCCGAAAAGCACAACAGGCAACGCTTGAGCGAAAGTGGGCATTTGTTGTTCTTGAAAGATGATTGAGCATTATTCTCGGAACGGTCTCTCCCGCAGTAAAGTGGATGTGTCCAAAACGTACAGCATGAAAATTCTGGTTGAATAGAATGTGGCATGTGAGTTACCTCAGTGTCACTTCGAGTTGATCTAGCATCCTGGAAAGTTATGCTTTGACTCCAATCACCTACGCATGTTCTTACCATTTCTGCGGCTTTTGGTGTCACAGCTGAAGTATGGAGGAACTGTTCAGTGAGGGTGATGGTGAGGCAGAGGGAACATTAATTGCTTATACCACCTTTCAGTGTCTTCACAACATTTGCCAACAAAAACTCTCCATGTACCACCTACCACTTCAATGGATAATCATTTTCTTAAAGCTTCAATGGACAGTATAACAAACTGTAAAAGTAACATTTCAATTGCCATTCAAATCCCAGATAGCAAGCTGACATTGATAACTTTGGTCATGGGTGAAACTTTAGTGTTAAAAGGCTGCTGGATCAACAATGAAAGTTGCCACCACAAAACGTTGGCAACAATAACATTGAATAAACAAACTGTAAAAGTAACATTTCAATTGCCATTCAAATCCCAGATAGCAAGCTGACATTGATCATTTTGGTCATGGGTGACATTTTAGTGTTAAAAGGCTGCTGGATCAACAATGAAAGTTGCCACCACAAAACATTGGCAACAATGAATGAATGAACAATGAACAATGAACAAAACATTGAATAAATATTGATTGTAGCTAACAGCAGTAATCAAACCAGTTCCCAAGGCTGACAACAGTGACACTGAATACATTGATCCAGTACAATGTTTAGATAGCACAGTAAAATTAATTTTTGAGTAAAATGAGTAACTTGCATAATTTTAAACCTATTTCTTAACAGTATTAAATATACATTGTGATGAAACTTTTAAAATGTATATTTTAAAAATGATTTTACTTTAAATTAGTGTTAAATCTTATCAAAATCAATAAAAGCTTTACTGTCAAAAATGAAGATCAAGTATAATTCTTCCTAAATAAATTACCAGGCAAAAGTTTGGACACCCCAAGCTGCCCACATAGGAGAGCGATAGTGTCACATCACATGACCTGACCACCTGAGCTTACACACAGCAGAAAAGATTTTGGAGGAGTTTGGTCAGAGATTGAAGGAAAAGCAGCCAATGAGAGCTCAGTATATACAGTATGTGGGGCCTTCTTCAGGATGACTGGAAAAGCATCACAGGAGGCTAGTTAGTGTGTAAATCCTTATATGTGATTTTAAGGTTTGGATATATTTATAATTATTCTAAAAAGTAGAGAATAATACAAATAAACCTTCCTGTGGGTATGTATGTCCAAACCTTTGACTGGCACTGCATGCTTTAATATATTTAAAACATATGTCAAAATGTATCTTTGAAAATTATACAAAAAATACACCAAAACACTGCACTTGTAAACAAGTTTACTTTGGTTCAAGTATGCTTAAGTACACTAAAGCTCATTTACATTTATACCTTTGAGAAGCATACATAAATAAAGTGGGTTAAAAAATACAGTCAAAACATACTGTATATTTATTATACTTAATTGTAATAATTAGTCATTAATACACTTTAACATACTATTTTTTCACAAGGGTTGTCTTGGATTGAAATGTCACCCTCAAAGGGAATCAACCGCCTTTATTCGATACTCAAGAACAGGAGACAGACGTACCTGCTGTGGATATGTTCATTTGCCCCGCCAGCAGAGCGTACCTGCTGTGGATGTGTTCGTTAGCCCCGCCAGCAGAGCATACCTGCTGTGGATGTGTTCGTTTGCCCCGCCAGCAGAGCGTACCTGCTGTGGATGTGTTCGTTTGCCCCGCCAGCAGAGCGTTCTAGCTGTGGATGTGTTCGTTTGCCCCGCCAGCAGAGCGTTCCAGCTGTGGGTGTGTTCGTTAGCCCCGCCAGCAGAGCGTTCCTGCTGTGGGTGTGTTCGTTTGCCCCTCCAGCAGAGCGTACCTGCTGTGGATGTGTTCGTTTGCCCCTCCAGCAGACCGTACCTGCTGTGGATATGTTCGTTTGCCCCTCCAGCAGAGCGTTCCTGCTGTGGATGTGTTCGTTTGCCCCTCCAGCAGAGCGTTCCTGCTGTGGATGTGTTCGTTTGCCCCTCCAGCAGACCGTACCTGTTGTGGATGTGTTCGTTAGCCCCGCCAGCAGAGCGTACCTGCTGTGGATGTGTTCGTTTGCCCCGCCAGCAGAGCGTTCCTGCTGTGGATATGTTCGTTAGCCCCGCCAGCCAAGCATTCCTGCTGTGGATGTGTTCGTTAGCCCTGCCAACAGAGCGTACCTGCTGTGGATGTGTTCGTTTGCCCCGCCAGCCAAGCATTCCTGCTGTGGATATATTCGTTAGCCCTGCCAGCAGAGCGTTCCTGCTGTGGATGTGTTCGTTTGCCCCGCCAGCCAAGCATTCCTGCTGTGGATATGTTCGTTAGCCCCGCCAGCCAAGCATTCCTGCTGTGGATGTGTTCGTTTGCCCTGCCAGCAGAGTATTCCTGCTGTGGGAGGTAGAGAGATATTGTGTAGGTATCGGTATCGGTATCGGTATCGGTATCGGTATAGGTATCGGTATAGGCATTGGGCTCACCACAACCCATGGTAATCCGAACCTGTACCAAAGCCACAGGGATCAGGGGAAGTGTGTAACAGAACTTAACTGTTATGTAGATCCTGGTAATTGATGAATGGCCTCTGACTCTTGTATAGACAACAGATAAACCCAGCCACACCATGGGAGACGTGAAACAGCTCCAACCCAAGTCCAGTATGGCAGAAGGGCAGATGCCTTGGTCTAAAAGCATCCTTTGACAGTAGGTACTCCGGGGAATCTGGTCTGTTTGCTTAGCATTGGCTACTAACTGTACATCGAACACTGCAGAGGCTAACCATGGCACTTAGTAGAAATCTCATCATACCTGATGGGTAGTAGAGGGTATTACGCCAGGAGGAGCAGCCATAGCCTCAGGGCCAGAGGAGACAGAAGTGTTCACTGGAGCTCTCTGCCCAGAGGAGACAGAAGTGTTCACTGGAGCTCTCTGCCCAGAGGAGACAGAAGTGTTCATTGGAGCTCTCTGCCCAGAGGAGACAGAAGTGTTCACTGGAGCTCTCTGCCCAGAGGAGACAGAAGTGTTCACTGGAGCTCTCTGCCCAGAGGAGACAGAAGTGTTCACTGGAGCTCTCTGCCCAGAGGAGACAGAAGTGTTCACTGGAGCTCTCTGCCCAGAGGAGACAGAAGTGTTCACTGGAGCTCTCTGCCCACATGGTGTGTCTGGGGTTTGCTGACTGGCATGTAATCACTGGATCATCTCTCTCAGTTCCTCCTTCTGCTGGCCCAGTTGTGCCTTGATCTAAGTGCTTATTGTGATCTTCAGCCATATGATACATATGTCATGCCCTGAGATGAAATTTCCCAAACCCTCCTGTCCCCCCCTCCTCTGGCTCTGATCAGCCACGCCTGTTACTCGTTGCCCCTCATTCATTTGCCCAAAATCCCTGCCTCTTAGTCTTTCATCCTGCATTTAAAGACAATAAATATGTAAGACATTTAAACAAGACATAAAGACAGAATTATACAGTTAAGCATGCAGGCCCATTTTCTGATTTCAGTGATGCTAGCAGGCCCAGGGGGTTAGGCATCCAGGCAACCCCCACAGGTTTTTTTTGGGAGGTTTTGGTTCCTCTCCTCTGTTCTTTCTTTCTTTCTTTCTTTCTTTCTTTCTTTCTTTCTTTCTTTTTTTCTTTCCTTCCTTCCTTCCTTCCTTCCTTCTTGGTTTTTGAATTATAGTGTACAAGTACTGTAGGAATGTATTACACCTATGTAAAGCACCTTGTGGTGCCTCTGTTGTGAGAGGCGATACATTAAAAATTTTAATTGAATACTGTCGTGCAGATGGGCAAAGGCGTTGAATTATGAGGAATATAAACAGCAATAATTAGCTCCGCTGGATTCTGTAATAATGGGAGAGGGAGATGACCGAGTGCGGCATCAAGAAGTTAATTCCCGGAATTACAGCATAGTTCAAAAACAGGCTAAGGTCAAAAACGAGGTAGAAGCAAAGAAAGGCAAACAAATTCATTTTGTGATCGGAATCCGTGATCCAAACATGGGAAGATGTCAATACTGGGAGGGCAGGGCAAATAAATTGAGGCTTCTATTTCCCAGCAAGCACAGGCTGGTTGGGAAACGCATGCTGCATCCATAGCTAGAGGACAGTCTCTAATGCTTCCCTGGTAGACATATGTAGACTGCATGGCTGTATCTATCGGTGGTGTTGAATGTACACTTTTAATCAATTATCTAAACAGCCTACAGTTAATTCAGTTCAGAACCATTCATAGAAAATACATTACTCTGCAAAAAGTGCTCAAAACATTACTCTCCAATTCACACAGAAGCAGGAGGAAACCAGTATGAAAACCTCACATGAATGCAGGACGAACACACAAGCTCTACACACACACACACACACAGTGGGCCTGGGATTCAGGTCTTGTCTTAATGTATGGGTCTTCTGGAATTTCATACTCAGTTATTCCTTCTGAAGTAGCTACAATTTATTTATGAATGAAGGTGTCAGCACGTTTCACGTTCCATTGATGACAGAACTGATATGGAGGCGTGCGACTGCTGTAGAGTTATAAAATGTGTAAGTGTGAAAAGATCCGACGTAAGCTTTGTGCATTCATTGCGGAAACGCTAAAGCTTTGGGTGGAAAAACAGTCAAATTCAATTAGTCTGCATTTCCATGATTCCATTTGTGTTTAATTTGTTATATACCTCCTAGTCTAGGTCACGTGACCTGCGGCTGAGTCAAACAGAACACAACCAGAAACTGTTCTGTTTTATTGTTTAAATAACTATGTACAGTGAAGAATGCTCAGTTTTATAAAGAGTTTCTGTATTCATAGATTAGTAATTTTCCACTAAGGAAAGGAGTATGGGAGGTGCTGGAAAAAGTAATTCATGAAATGTTTCCCAAGTTCCCTTGAACACTTTGTACACTCTTGTGTTAAACATCTTGGCATCAGCTTCGATTCTTCGGTTATTTGCTAAACAAATAGATGCAGTTGTTAAGGGTAACCATCTCCTCCCACCGTACGTAGGACTGTCACAGGCTTCCTGATCTCACCTCCTGCCTGGTGGAAATGCCGCTGCTTGGCCTTTGATAAGCAGCAGGAAAGAGGGATCATATCTCCTCTTTTCTGGCCACACTGCACTGGATACCTGTTACATTTACTGGCAACCTGTTACACTGGTTCTGTTACACTGGCTAGGCGTTACGTTTACAGTTTTAAGGTGTCATTATTTCTTTTTAAAGTGTTACATTGATTCGCCCACCTTGCTTTCTTAGTTCCTCCTGTCAATCATCGTTGTCTGCAGAGGGCTTTCGTGTTACATCTGTCCTTAAAAAATGTCCTCAATGGAGGGGAGAGAGACCCCAATAACCCTCTCAGCCATCCTCACCACACCGGGCGTGGTTTGACTAGGCGGGACAGTGACAGCATGTTCAACAAAAAAGCAGAACTACAGCCCTTTAAGAAACACTGATGTTTAAAAATAGCTGTGAAATGTTTATGAAATGATGAGACAAACAGGGACTATTATATAATACACGCCTGCAACCTTATACTAACATGACTCTCTGAGGTCATAAAAGGTCCCTGGGCATCTTTCCAAAGAGTAGGAGGGGTTACCCTGATGCCCTGCCCACTGTGGCCCTATCAGATCTGCCCCCTTTATGATCCCCCATATCTAACTGGTGAATCCTCTCCTGCCCCTTCACCAACTTAGCTGCTGTGTGGTGAGCGTACTGGTGCAGAATGGCTGCTGTTGCATCATCCACATGGGTGCTACACAGTGGTGATGGTTGATGTGGCTCCTCATCGCTTCTGTAAAGTGCTTTGGGTGTCTTAAACAACACTACATAAATGTAACATTCATTCATTCATTCCTTCTCGTCCAGTCACTGTGCAGTGGTGTGGTGTGTGAAACTCACTCATCAATGTGTAAATGTTCTTCATAATAAACTGGTTAGTAAATACACAAATACTCAATGCTCACAATATGTCCTCTCAGATGTGTATATGTATATTGAAGGGCTGACAGTAAATATTTCTTGAAACATAAGCACTAGGCTCCTTTTCCTTTCCACTACCGCTGCCAAACAAGGGTAGCAATGTCATAAAACATCAGGCTACAGCCAAGAATTCCAGGAATGCTAGACCTTGTCCAATTCTTCTGCAAAGGGAGCATGCTGACGTCAGTGTGTGACTCACTGCACTGCACTGCTCCAGGGACTGCAGGACTCTGTTGCCTCAGTTGCATGCTACCCTGGATAGAAGCTCTGTTAAATAAGTGTAGTACCCTAAACAGACTGATGTGAACCTCAGCCACCGTGACTCAGACGGGCCGCCTGCTGGGCGGGAGATACTGCGCTATTAGTAAGTTAAAGTGTGTGAGGGGACAGCTGGTCACGCTAATGAAGGCAAGAGATCACAGGTGGATCTGTGGGGCTCAGCATGGAGATACAGTCATATTTCGCTTAGTCCAAATAAAGTAGAATACATTGACACTTTATCAATCCTTTATTAATTATTCATTTTTATTATTAATGTATTTTCTCTCCCCCCATCTGGCTCTCCATAAGACACACATGGGGGTAACAGCACAGGGTCAGCCAGTGTGCCCCAGTGCCCTTGGAACTGGGGGCTGAGGGCCCACAGACATGTGACTCATCCCTGGAGCAGAAGCCAATCATGGTTCTCAGCATAAGGCATGAGATCATGCTAAAGGACATTCAGAGACACAAATTTCACCTTCACCTTCATTCCTCAGAGCCGCCCATCATTCCTGTGGCATCGTGGGACTTTTTCCAAACCAGGTAACATTCTGCTCTCTCTTTCTCTTCATTAAATGACTTCTACAGCACCAGTGAGGTGTTTGGACACACCTACCCACTGAAGTGTTTATTTTTACTATTCTTTACATTTCAGAATAATTATAAAGATATCAAAACTGTGGAAATATGCTGTAACCAATAAACTATTAAAGAAAAAAATGAATTTATTGGGTGGGGCAGCTCTGTGGGTTTGGACTCAGAAGGTTAAATCCCTGAATTGGCAGAGTGATCCCACCATTGGGCCCTTGAGCAAGACCCTTAGGCCCAACTGTTCCAGGGACTGGTTGACCCAACTGTCTCCTCTACGTCAGTTTCATGAGGTGACGTCCTGGGCTGCTTTTCCAGGTGTCCTGAAGGAGGTGCCACACATATGCTGAGCTCTCATTGGCCGCTTTTCCTTCACTCTCTGACAAACTCCTCCAAACAATTTCTGCTGTGTTTAGGTCCGGTGGTCATGTGATACGACACCATCGCTCTGCTTTTTTAGGCAGATCAAGGTTTATGTTCAGAATAATAAAGAGAAAAATATGTTGTTTACTAACTTTAATGTATTTTCGCCTTGTTTGCTTTTACTTGGAGAGAGCCAGCTGATTTTAATGCACAGGCCACCAGACGCAGCAGGGCAGAGCCTGATGGATGTTCAGTGTGTCCAGGGGCAGCTGAGCCCAGATTACAGAGTTTTTGCCACTAACTAGTTCAACCTAATGAATTCTTGCTCCTCTCTCCTGTTGAACTGTGGAGTTTCCTGCCTTACACAGTGCTGTGTGTGTCTGAAGCACTCTGAGGCAGCTGTGCTCTGAATGACGCTTTATAAAGGTCAGTCACATGGAATTATTCTTCCTAAATTCGTAGCAGTGGGGAAATCTTGTGCAGATAAAAACAAAAATACCTTTTAAATACTCCAATCTATGTCATGACTTTTGCTATCCTGCCTGTTTTTGCTTTAATGAAACAGAAAACTTTGCTGAGGTATTATTGGATGGTTTATTAAGCTAATTACCACACGTTTAATCAGCTAACGTTTAAAACAAGGAAAAATACATCAATCCTTCTATAAGGATGCTAAAAGTCTTAAATTAGCTATTGGTTCCCTTAAAACACTTTCTAATTGAGAGCAGACACACTTGAAAAGCAGGCGTCGGACAATCGTTAAATGCTGACAGCATTTATATTAATAATAAGCAGTAATTTCAACATCGTATTCATTACATAATCATTAGATAATTTCCTCTGGGATCGATAAAGTATTCTGAATCTGAATTGTATTTATGTAAACACTGGGGAACAAAATGGGAACATTTTTAAATTAGAAATGAAAAATACAAAACACAGAGCTTCGATAAGATTCACAGCAACGTTTCATGATTATTAAGTGCTACAGCTTAGGAAATGGGCTAAGGTGTGTCTGCAGGTGCAGTGCTGATTCATATCAGCCTACAGGTCAGACTCACGGCTGCTGAAGTTGCTGTACATAGCCTCGTGGCCTGTGGGTATATTTACCTACAGCTAAGGTTGCAATTCGCAGACCCTTGAGGGTACAGATCAAGTGACAAGCAAAGGTACGAATTGCAGTGACTAACACAGACCTGCATGACCTGATGAACTTCGACGGTGACCATGGTCTACACCTTGCGTTTATAAAAGCAAAATCATTTTCTTTGTCATCCTTGGGCCCCCAGAGGTATTTTTCATCTTAATATAGAGTTTTTGCTTCCTCTCCTCCATTGTCTTTGCCTTTTGAACTTTTCTCTGTATCACGCACAATTGTAAAGTATCCACAGACTAATAATATATTGCCCATAAACTCTTAAATTAAAATAAATTAAATTGAACTGAACTTGGGGCGGCATGATGGTGCAGTGATTAGCACTGTTGCCTCACACCTCTGGGACCCGGGTTCGAGTCTCCGCCTGGGTTACATGTGTGTGGAGTTTGCATGTTCTCCTCATGTCGTTGTGGGGTTTCCTCCGGGTACTCCGGTTTCCCCCCACAGTCCAAAAACATGCTGAGGCTAATTGGAGTTGCTAAATTGCCCGTAGGTGTGCATGTGTACGTGAATGGTGTGTGAGTGTGCCCTGCGATGGGCTGGCCCCCCATCCTGGGTTGTTCCCTGCCTCGTGCCCATTGCTTCCGGGATAGGCTCCGGACCCCCCGCGACCCAGTAGGATAAGCGGTTTGGAAAATGGATGGATGGATGAACTGAAGTTCTCCGGTGTTGAGCTTTGAATTGTTTAACAAAGGTTGTTCAGTGTCTGCTTTTCATTTTTTACACTATCGTCATTCGTTGTGATTCCGCATCCATGAATTTCGTCAAGCTTGACACTGCAATGAGGCTGAGGAGCGACACAGTGCCCCACTTGGTGCACCAGAGAATGACAGTCATGGCACTCTGCTTACATTCGTGGCTCTAACACACCTGGACTGTACCAAAGATATGGCGACCAGATTCATTTTGAAATGGCAGCAGCACAAATGCACAAACTCTCAGATCACAGCCTATAAATGTTGGCTGAAAGCTGATTCATGCTGCCAGAAGTAAAATGCAGACCAGCGTGATACATGGGACGGAATTCTATGTGCGTGTCAGCGGGGTTTCAGAAGGGGGGCTGGCATGTCTGTCCCTAACCTTGACCAAAGGTCCATCAGCAGTGCTACAGACAGACTGGACTCCTGTTTAAGCTATTTGACATGCATATGCAGGGCTTAAATGGGTGCAAGTTAGCCTTAATGAAAAAATCCATAATTGAGGTTTCCTCAGAAAATTCCCGAATGACAGTGCGGATGGCGTGGGAACACTGAATCATGCTGACAAAGTATTGTCCGAGTTCCTAGTGCACGGAGTTCACTTCAAAGCCTGCAGTATGTTACTTTGTTTAACATAGTGCTCCCTGCTGGAGGATCCAGGAACGTTTAACATGGCAAGTTATATTAAGGGAGGAAAGGATTTAGGAAAGAGTGGGACAGTCAGGGGTGGAAGTTAAGAATTCCTGCTACTGAGCCTCTGTGCCTCTGATTGGAGGTTGCCAGACTGAACCCAGCCTTGGCAGAATTGTCACGTCTGTTGGCCCTTGAGAAGGACCCTTAACTCCCATCTCCATGGGTACTGCTACGGGTGACTGACTTGCTACCAAGCTTGTCCTCCCCTACATGTGTCTGTGTGTCTTGGAGAACAAGCTGGTCGTTCTGGACGTTTTATTAGCTAGTGGGCTAGTGTCCAATTTGTTTATTCTTGCTGTTAATCTGAATTACTTATTAAGCTTTCCTGGGCGCCTGTCACCACAGCCTCATGGGTGGAGCTTGGGGGGTTCCCCCCTCCCAAGCTGTGTCAGTCAAAATTACAATTAATTGCCAAGACCATCTCCGCTATGTTGCATGCTGGCAGTTTGTTGGTACCCTATGGGTGCGTGGGGTGGCGGGCAAGGGGGGTCAGGCATTCTGGGGGGTGTTTGTTATGTTGTGTGTTAATGTTTGGTCGTGTTCTATTTGCAAAAAAACTGGATTTCTTCGGATAAGACGCAAAACATTACAGTGAAACTTCAAACAGAAATTTCATTCCCATCCCCTTTTCTGGCACAGGATTGGCTAATCTGAGTACTTAACGACCATGAGGAACGTCGAGGTTGGGTAATAAATAAACTCCACAAACTCTCTGTGGCTGACTGTGACTGTCAGTTTGTCATTTTGCTTCATCCAGAGCAAGGTGGGCTGACTGAGGACCACGTCTACGCTCTCCGGGTCACCTTTCTGCTGACAGCCCCCACAAGTCCCACAGTGCGTCTTGAAGACCGCCGAGTAGTACTGCTCGCCCTCTTCGTAAAAATGGTTGACGGTCAGCATGAGGTCAGTATACTCTGTGGCCTGGCTGCAGTTGATTTTGTAGGTCACCTGCACAAACACCAGGTAGAAGCCGTCTGTCATGGTGATGACGTGCGTCTTGTTCTCACTCAGGGAAATGTTTCTCTCATGGGGGTGCTTTTGCTCCCAGGATAACACTCCATGGACATCGGTGTATACCCCTACAAAAGGGCAACAGATGACAAATATAAAACATGGAACTAGTAGGAATCAAATCATTGACATTTTTATCCAGAGCAACATACATTGTTCTGTGGAAAGCAGGGTTACAGTCCCCGGTGCAAAAGGTCTCCTTCGAGGGACCAAAAATGAAATCACTTTACCCACCCGGGGATTTAAACCACTGACTTTTCACTCATAGACACTGCATCATACCCCACTGAGCTGCACCCCAACCAATGGTGCTGTAGTTCATCGGTAGTATATTTCAACCCATACAAAGTCTTTCATAACATGTGATGGTTATGAATGGCCTATAATCACTTTACATTTACAGATATTTCCAAGGCTTCCAGGGAAAGATGTGAAGGACCACAAACTTCAAAGGAAACTCAGAAGGGGGGATGGGAAACCCCCAGGGCCCGACATTTTCAGCATTTTTCAATTCAGCAACATTAAAATAAAACGTTGTTTTCATGTTTGTTTAATTGCGGGTAAAATAGCACAAAGCAAAACAAAAGATGACACAGGAGGTCAGCTGAGTCAGAAAGTCTTGTTTTCAAATAGGTTTCCTCTTACCATAAACGAATATGCAAGCTCTGGATGAAAACGTTTGAAACAAGCTGCTTAATGAGGTCTCTGCAAGAGAAAACATACAACGAAACAGAATGAGGGCCATTTCCAGCAGCTTTTGTTTTTGTCGTCCAAATTATGTAACACTGCAGTACTCAGGTGTGAGAAAGCTGAGATCGCGCCCCCACGCCAGGCAAAAAAAATCGAAAAGAAACTGCAAAAATTAACTATGTAGAAATCAATGTGTTCTGACAAGCCTGGAAAACCTTTCGGCACGTAACAGCACTTTGAATCCACGGACAGCTTTACACCGGTATCGTAACATCATTTATTTCACAGCTAGCGTTTTGTTTACGTTGCAAAAGGCTTCATGTCAGTCATCCTTTAGCCTATTTATAGAACTCTGTCTTTCCTGGAACTTCAAACTCAAACTGAAAGTCAAACCCACAGCAGCAGACTGACGCAGAGAAGAACGTAACGCAGACAAACCTCGGCAATACCGGGAAATGCTGATACAAAAATATGACGTGTAGTCAGTCACAAGATAGCTAAATAATCCGGGAGAATGTGGCCCGTCCCACGGTCATCCTTCGCCACGCCTATTCGCCTTTAATTTCCACCCATTCAGCTTTCTCCTGACTTGAATCATGAGACTGATCGAGTGAAATCGTTCCGTCACCATTCTCCCTGAATGTACAGGAAGCAGGAAGGACCGGGGTCAGATGATGATTTTTTTCAACTTCATTTTCTTAAAATGTGGAACAATGTCACAACAGAAAAAAAATAAATCTTTTCCTTTCAAAGTAAAGTTAAACATCAGCGATGTTTGAGGTAATCAAAGTAACGCGGCGAGATTACCGCGTCCCTTCAAACAGCTGACCCCGTTCAACAACTGTCCCCAGTTTCCCCTACACAACAAAAACCGAAAATCGAAAAACAGAAAGAAATGATGGGACGTGGCGAGAGAGAACAAACAAGATGTGTCATGTAGTCAGAGATGTGGGAGCTTTGTGTGTCACTCTCGTTCTCTAGGGCATCCTACTGAAGTCTGGAAAAATGCTGCTTCGGAAGAGCCGTCCTTCGGAGCCCAGGGGTTACAGTCAGGTAACTTTCCCCACGTTCACGTAGTTCTGGGTGATTCATTTAACTCAGAAAAGGACACATACGACGAATCCCCCATCTTTCCAGTGGAATCATGGGCCCTCTGAGTGGTAACACAGTAACTCTGAACATAGTGCTGTTTGTGTGTGTTGTTTATGCGTACGTGTGGTTTACTGTTGTTTTGGTGAGGGAGTTAGATTTAGTCTTTGTCATTTCGTTTTCTCGTTTTCATTTCATTTAGAAGTAGCTTAGCTTGGAATCGTTCATTAGTGCTGTTTTGGTTAGTGTTTTGGCCCGTGTCACTCCCGAAGTTTGTTGCATCTAGTGCTTGTAAAAGTGTCAGTGAATAAATATAAAATAATACAAAAAAAGATCCCTTTGTTTCCCGTGTTCCCTTTTCCCATCCCCTGGTTGTCTCGTTTTCCCCTCTCCTTTCCCTTTCTGACGGTCCTCAACCCTAGACTGAGGATCGTAACAGTGTGTGTGAATGTTGAACCTATGGAATTGCAGTGGGTATTTCAGTTTCGTCTCTTAAAAAAATGTAGCCGGTGAAATGGTATCTCTATACTATGTGTTGTATCTGGCCTGCAGTGGACGGCTGTCCCATCCAGGGTGGTCCTCTGCCCTCTGCTGCCTGGAACACACTTACTTGGAGCTGAAGTTGATTAGATAAATTGCCATTGTTTGAGTTCACATTATCCAAAGTTTAAGTGGGTCTCCTTAATTTCTTACATGACATCATCTACGGGATTTCCCAGCAGGACCCTCCTCTCACCATTGTGAGTTATTTATGTATTGGAATATGTGTGACTTTCTAATGCATCTTCAATGAAACAACAAGATTCCATGTAAAGTACCAGCACAAATAATAAATAAGACTGTTCCATGCTCCCTGTAATCTATAAATTGCGTGACATTTATGGAAAATAAGTCACAACAGAAGAAAAATATCTATTAGTCATGTGGCAAGCAACACGTCACTGCTTTGAAAATATTGCTTTGAAAAAACGGTTTGGAATTAATAACAATTATGTTGTCGTGCCGACTTTTTTTCCTCTGCCTGTACCCTGAAGAGAGATGAACAGATTTCTTTCGGGGTATCTAAAGAGGAAAATACACGCATTTACAAAATAAGGCACTTTACCTGTTTCAATTTGTAAGAATTAAGAGAGGAATTATACCTTTTTCAGTATTAAAATGTGTTTGTGATCGTCACAATAGATGTCTTTAGTATTTGAAGATATATTTACTATTTATTATCTAATACAGATAAGTACCGTAGATAGAAATTGCCTGGCACTGGCAATGAAAGTCTGAGGGTTCTGCGTGTTTCACTTTCTCCAGCCCGATTTCAGATTACAGAAATTAATAGAATAATCTGTTGATAATATGTGAAGGGAAGTGCAAACATATTTGCATGTGCTTTAAGTCCTTTCAAAGCTGCGCATCGTATTTGCATCTGTCAGCTGTAGCTCAAGAGGTGCGTTGGACGCTGAAGGCGCTGGATTATAACTAAATTCTTATATACGTAAATATACAGAGTTGCGGTTTACTGGTACTAGATATTTAACCTCGTCAGAAGACATGTTTTCTAAAAGAAAATGTCTTGCATTTGTCAATATATGCCACGAATAAATAAAAGAATTCCGGTCATGCTTAAGGGGGTTTTAAGAAACGTTAAACGTACCGTTGATATCGTTGTTCGCGGGAGGACTCTTGGCGTGGGTGTTTGATTGAGTTCCTAGCTGGAAAAATAATGGAAAGGTGAGTGAGAAGTGGGTAAAAACGGCTAAATTACTTTCCAGAAAGATTTATACAGCATTAGACGATGAGCTAACAACTATAGGACATTTGGAGCTATTTCCTTGGTAAGTCCTAAATGTTGGGTATTGGGGAAATCATTCGCTGCAGAAGATGCCTGTTAGCCAGGAGCGTTTCTGGCACATGGCAGCCCAGTGATGCTTCTGATGCCAGCAGACCTTTCAATGCTGCCAACTAATTTCATTAAGAAATTTTGGTCTACTTATTTTGTTATCTGAAAATCTATTTTAAAAATTATTATTTAATGTGGGGGCGGCATGGTGGTGCAGTGGTTAGCGCTGTTGCCTCACACCTCTGGGACTCGGTTTCGAGTCTCCGCCTGGGTCACATGTGTGCGGAGTTTGCATGTTCCCCCCATGTCGTCGTGGGGTTTCCTCCGGGTACTCCGGTTTCCCCCAACAGTCCAAAAACATGCTGAGGCTAATTGGACTTGCTAAATTGCCCCTAGGTGTGCATGTGTGAATGAATGGTGTGTGAGTGTGCCCTGCGATGGGCTGGCCCCCCCATCCTGGATTGTTCCCTGCCTCGTGCCCGTTGCTTCCGGGATAGGCTCGGGACCCCCTGCGACCCAATAGGATAAGCGGTTTGGAAAATGGATGGATGGATGGATTTAAAGCAAATGCGACCTAATTACCATGGACCATGGAGGACAGGGACAAACCGTGACCCCGATCGGCAAACCGTGCCTCTTTTTGTCGTGTTCGTTGGATGGTGTGTGAGTGTGCCCTGCCATGGGCTGGCCCCCCCATCCTGGATTGTTCCCTGCCTCGTGCCCGTTGCTTCCGGGATAGGCTCGGGACCCCCTGCGACCCAATAGGATAAGCGGTTTGGAAAACGGATGGATGGATGGATTTAAAGCAAATGCGACCTAATTACCATGGACCATGGAGGACAGGGACAAACCGTGACCCCGATCGGCAAACCGTGCCTCTGTCTGTGTTTTATAATTAAGGTAATGTAAGTAGCAATTCAACATTGGAAAGTGTTTAAGAGCAGACTTGGGTGAGCTCTCCTAAGCTAACGTCCTTAAACGTCATTAGCTAAACCTTCACTAAGACATACTTCTGGTGAAGTTGGTCTGAGCCGCTCTCTGTCTGACCAGCTGTCTGTCTGTCTCTTATTGCTATTGTCGGCTCTTAACACTAGCGCCCCCCACTGTTCGGACCGCACGCCGCTGAGAGGAGTAATATGCTGTTAAGCAAAATTAACTGTAAATTATTCCATTCTTGTGAGGGGAATGGGTTACGATGTATATCGTGGCATTGCAATGGATGCACATGCAACACATCGTGAAAGAAAGATTTTATTTATATATATATATATATATATATATATATATATATATATATATATATATATATATATATATATTAAGTGCGGATTCGTAATAAAAGATCATTAAAGCGTTTTGTTTATTATTCACTTATTTATTGAGAGGGAAGAGGGCTTCTGCCGATATTGGAATGGACGTGTTTCCGCTATTTCCGACGCCCCTGGAATGCACGCACTTTTCTAATACGCCAAAGTCATCGTTGGCTTAAATCAGCCCACCCTCCCCACCCCAAAAAAAGAACACAGTAACGCAACTTTTCTTGCTGCTGTTGTGCCATTTCCCGTCCCAATATCAATGACATACACAAGTATTAGTGCACGCAGGTGTTTCACAGAAGAAATACAAATTAAATGGTGTGATATTTTCAAACCGGGGAGCCAGTTTCGTGCACCCAATCTGTAAAAATCATATTTACGGTTAGATTCTCCCCAGTTCTGATTAATGCAGTATTTTGATGCATTCCTGCAGTGTTATATTTATAAAGAACACCACTTTCTCTTATGCGACAGTCAAGCAGTTGCTGCATGGAGGGAATCATCGATTCTCGAGCCATAGATGTCAAACAATCAGGTGTCCCGGCGCCTAGTTACGTCGCACTCGAAGAGCTGTCTCTTAAACAACCTCCTAAGGGATCGTTCGGAGAACAGACGTAGAACAGCGCACAACTAGAGTAAGCTATTCCATTCAAGTCTCCCTAACACGCTAGGAGACAGCGTTATCGGAGAACTCATCAGCCCTGTGCTATTGAGGCGGAAGGATGACGCAGTGGGTAGTAAATGTAAGAACCTCACACCTCCACGGTCAAACCCCAACCTAGATCTCGGTTTGACAGGTTTGCTTGTTTCACTGTTTCCCTTTTGCATTTAAACCTCTTTGGAAGGGCTGGGCTGTGACGGTGGATGGCCAAGAGTTTCGGCACCCAGAGACCCCGGCACGTGCCAGGGTTTCGTTGTAGCTGAGCTTAACAGAATCGGTAGTGATCATATTACCGATTAACTTTTGCAGTGGCAAAAAAATCTTATATAAAATTAGGCCTATTTTAAATGCAGAATATATCGCAGAATTCCATTACTACATGAAAAATAAATATTTTAAATAATCTGCGAATGTTTTCCTTCCTGGCGTCAAAACAAATATAAAGAATAGTTGCAGCACGGGTAGTGCAGTAGTTCGCAGTGTCGCAGTGTCGCCTTCGCGTGTGTGTTTCCCCTCGGTGTTCCTGTTTGCGAGTGCCCTGCGATGGATTGCCTGGCCATCCTGTGTTGTTCCATGCTTTGCGCCCGCAGAAAACGGGACTGCCTGATTTTTTTTTCAACCCTGACCAGGATAACCGGTTTCAGATAATGGATGGATAAATAGTTATGTCTTACAGAATGTATGAATCAAATAACGGAAATGTAGTATTATAAGTTTATTATTTTGGCAATTCGTTATTTTGTATTCAAATACGGATTTGTTAGAGCATGGATGAAAAACATTTTTTTTAACTTTAATTTAGTCTTAGGCCTAATTTTAAAAGCTCACCACTGCCATGGAAAATGGATCGACAATAATTAGAACACGTGTTAGATCTGAGTAGCCCAATGCTGTATGGATGATCTTCTTCCATCTATGCGTTTTGTGGACTCAGTTGAAAGTTTTAAAGGGCGGCATAAAACTTGCCACTCAAGCTTTCGGGGAAATGTGATATTGTGAAATCGTGTTTTGTCATGTATTGTTGTCTACTTTCACTTGCGTGTCTTCGCGTTGATGTTTTTTTTATGTTTCTCTGCATTTTAGTTTTGTACATCGCTTTGTGACTTACTTGTGGAAGGCGGGTAATGAATAAAAATTTACTTATTTATTGTATAAGAAAAACTGAGGATTCGGACCCTCGCGGATGCCCCGTTATATTCAGAGCAGCGCACGAAATAAAAACCTATGCTTTCTACAGTGAGTGAAAGGGTAAGTGTAAATTCTGGATATAATACAATATAATATAAATAGTAAAGTAGTAATAGTTGAATTCTAACACAAAGCATGATACTAATAATATAATTTTATTATAAGAATAATTTTATTATAATTTCTAAAATGGGTTACGTGTAAATCGTCCTTTGGTTGGGCTAAAAAACTGAAAGATGATTTAACTACAGATGCAAGAAACAGTCAGTCCTGATTTAGTCGGTGTGTGCCCCGTGCGGATTTTTACTATATAAAACCAGAACTGGAATGAAGTCACTTGATTTCCCGTTAATCATTTAATCAGGGTAATTAAGAGTTGGCTCATATGGAAAACGTAACGTCCGACATTATAGCCAGGGGCGATTCTAGGATTTGAACCTTAGGGGGGGCTCAGCCCACAATAAAATTTGCCGAGCCGGGGAGAGTATCTGTAAAATTTGGATGAAATATGTAGGTAAATTCGGGAAAAATCGCTAAATGGTTTAAGAAAAATAATCCTTCAGCAAAATTAAGGTCGCTGCAACCCCCCCCCCCCCCCCCCAATATGGTCTAATAGGGTCGCCTTTGCTACGAGCCCAGTCTGGCCAATGCAAGGACCTTTTGACAAACCTTGTCATCGATTCTACAGATAAGGCAAGGGCACTCAGATTGACTTTCATTATTAAACTACAATTACAACATAAATTATAACGTAAAATAAACGTAAAAAATTAAGTAACAACCGATTTTACAACGCGTTTTAACTGAACGATGCAATAAGAAAATACTATAAGATGTAAAACTGTAGATCTTGTAATTCAGATGGTGTTGATAGAAATAAATGTCGCCATCGGCAGGGTGATTTTTAAATGAGTAAAACGCGTGTGGAAAAAGTTGAGGTGTTATTTAGATTGAATCTGCATCATAAAATAACCTTATTTTAATAATCGCCCTAGCCGTGTTGTTCTAGCTGATTCTCGGTATTAAACGTCAATTAATTTGCATTATACATTACGGCAATTTGTTAATGAATGACAAACAAGATCGCGGCACTCCGCGTCGAACGAAATCTGTTGAAATCTGGAAATGAATGAATGTAGGGACAAGCATTAATCTTAATAGATGAAACCTTTTATAATGGTCTTAAATGTGGCTTACCTGTATTGAGAAAGTAATCGCGAACGTAATGAGTACAAAGGACACCATCCCGGCCATGACCCAGAGACTCTTACTGCCCCAGTTCACCATACTCTGCACTAGTCTTGTTCCCTGACAGGCGTCTTGAAGTCTTCGCGTATTGTGATCTACTTCAGATTCATCACATGTATATGTTATCGGTAGCATTTCAGCGCACAATACCTGCTACTTTCTTTTCACACGTACCTTGTCTTAAACGCCTATTTCGGTCTTTCCCCTTTTTAGTTAGTTATAAGCCATCAGTCTGGAAACTTTTACAGTAATTGATCTGAGGAAGACTTAATGGAGGAAGAATGCATGTAGGGCGATCTGCCTCTGATGAGGCACGTTGCGGTTTCCGGGTACTGTCGACTGTAACGAGACCAATAACCAAAATGTGAATATCTGGAATGCGTTTTATCTTGTACGATCCTTCAAGCTACAGAATGCTCCTCACATGAAACATCGCCTACAAACATGGTTAAATAATTAGAATCTTTGAAAAAGAATCGAACATTTCGCTGTAATAAAAACAAAACCAAAATATTTTAACAACAAAGTTAAACTTGAACTTAAACTTTAAACTTAAAAAGTCGAACTTAACGTTCATGAGAACGAAAGGCAAATCATAAATTGTCATAAACGCGATAGAAATACTTTACAAACATGACATGAACACATGATTTTTTTCGAATCCTTTTTTATTTTCTCCCTTTTGCGTATATTTCTACTATATCCCATCGCTTACAAATTCATGCGGAGAACTTCGCTTCCCTTTTTGTTTGCAGGTGTTAAAAAATCTGAAATAGCACGAAATTTTGATTGAGGTGGATTCGTTATTTTTGGCCGCACAGTCGGAAGAAAAACGAGAAAGAATTAAAAACGATGTAGCGCCAGTGAACCTCTAACCAGCGGGGTGTTAACGAAAATACTTACCGACCAGGAGCGAGGGGGGTGAGGATGGCAATATCAGCGGATCGATCGGTCAGAGTTATTGTGGGATGTCAACAAGGGTGGCTCTCTATTTAATATTCATAACAGGACACTTGATCAGCTCCTGCAGGCTCCAGACCAGGGGTCACCAACCTTTTTGAAACTGAGAGCTACTTCACGGGTACGGAGCCATACGAATTAAGGGCTACCAGTTTGAAACGCCCTCCTAAACTTATATAAACTTCGTGTATAATAAAAATGTTTTCTATGCTTGATATTGTCATTTTCAAATCTATATGAATGCAAATGTGATTAATGAAGAATAGCAACAGGATAAAATGAAATTCTAGACGCTGCTCACTAGTGAGTTGTGCTATTTTTAGAACAGGTCCGGGGGCGACTCATGTGGTGCTTGGGGGCATCCTAGTGGTGACCCCTGCTCCAGACACTCCGTGATCCTATGCTGGCTGGATGAACGACACCTAGTACCCTTTTCTTCTGCATTAAGTAGGCTAGTTCTTGTACCAAACGTAATTATAGACCTACAAATTATCTTGGCACATTTCTTGTAAAACTCGCCATAGGCGATTTACGCCCTATTTAAGGGGACTTCAAACACTCTACATTTTGTCTCTCTCTCTCTCCCCCCCCCCCCCATGAAAACATATTTTTCTAAATTCATTTAGCGGTTTGACTAGTATTTTTATACATGTTGTAACGAGCACGGCGATGTTGCTGGCCACGTACTGTAATGCGTGGGCGCAGCGCGAGGGGACTGTGGGAAAAAGAGACTGCATTGGGAGGGTTTGGAAAATGGCCATGTAGCCTATGTGCTGATCCCAGGAAGTAAAATCAACTACAGTCCACCTCCCATTCAGCAAGAGTGTGTCCACCGATTTTTATGTGAAGTGCAGGTGCACTTGTCGACGAGCCTGGGCGGCTGGGAAGCAGATGAGGTAGACGCGGTTACTGTCCCTGCTAGGTCTATCACCGGGAAGAAGCGTTGGAGCCCCCGCCCAGGTTCATGCTGGGGGCTGAGGCTAAAGGTCAGATTCTGCAATCGTTCCTGCAATTTTAAATAATTCAGATTTACACTCATAAACAATAAATTTTAAGTAACAAAAAGTTTAGTGGGACAACAGTCTGCTAAGAACAGTATTTCATGTATTTTCGAATGACTCACCAGTGCGATTCAGAAAAACTGTACCGGAGAGGAGACAATCTCTCCGTCGTTGTTATTGTTCCTGGCTGAACAAGGGGGGAGGGGGGTCTAAAAATTGCATGGTCAACTACCCAGCTATGTGTGCGTATAGGGGTGAGAGGGGGGCCCAAAAAATCGGTAAAATGTGCGTACGTACTAAAAGTATGGCACCTTAACGAATGCCACCTGTTCTAACACATATACTTGAAACATATACAGTACAGTGAACTGGTTAGCCCACAAACTCTTTCTTTCCATTTGTTCTTATTCTCAGAATAACTCAGCGCTTTTCACTTTCCAGTAATCAGGCTGTTCTGACATGGTTAAAAATCATTAGAAAAGGAATGTAATTTCACTCCAGGAATTAAGAGAATTAGTAACTTGCCAAATGCTTACCAGCAATTTTATCAGGAACGGTTCTTTGTTGCTTTTTTAAGAAAATGATGAAATGCTTTTGTATAACAAACTATATTGCAGTTTAGGGGCGCAGACCAGGGGGGTATTTCCGTGGATTACTCCGGATGTAATTGTAGACGATTTGGCATGATCCTGGATCTGTCGGTTTCTCGAAACTCTTGCTGTATGTGTTGTCATAGCAGCGCATCCAAATCCTCAAACCTGCTTGGAGCAGGTTTGTTCTGCGTAAACAATGATTATAGTTGCGTTATATATTATATATAGCGTTGAAATCCAATCAGCCACGGCCTCGCCGTTCATGGATGAGCGACCAATTGATATCGGTGCCGCAAATTATAAGACGAGAATTTCATACAGAGAGGGTTTTGCGCGATCGGCAAGATCCTTTATTGCTCCCGGCGGAAATTCTTTTCGGATGAGCCTGTGTGCGCATATGTATTGAAAATGGATGAGATAGGGATATAGGGCTCTCGAAGGAACAAACAGGCACGCTTAGGTTCACTGAAAAACACTTTAATACAAGTAATACAAGATAAAATCGCATTAAAATCAATAAATCAGTTAAAAGCAATGCAAAATAATCTTGTACCACAAGAGATATAAAATAGCATATCATACGAACTAATGTGCATACACTCAAAAAAATGAAACTTTGACTTTAATTAAAATTATTTTATCAACAGGTTCCACGAAATTGTACTATGTTAGTTGAAAGGAAAAATGTTAAGTTCATCTAACTTTATGAACTTGTATTATATTAACATATTGTGAATTGACCCAACTAGATAAAATAACTTCTGATCAACAAGAGATATTTAAGCCTACCTAATCTAATTCAGTTATGTTATATGGACATAAATAATGTAGTTACAGGCTACATATTTTACATTCGTCCTCTAAACATATATATCTTAGTAGAAGTAAAATAAAAAAAATTAAGTTCAATTTATTGAAATATGTTTTCATCCAACTTATTTTATAATAGTTAGTGTGACCTAATTCTATTTTGTCAACAGGTTCCACACAAATGAATTTGGTACACCAGACATATTTTTATTTCCTTTATTCAACAATATTCATTTAACATCTTGTTGCCACTGGGTCCAAAATAAAAGCCCATAACTAACCCTAATAGACATTATGGTGCAGCATGGTACAACACTAACAGTTGTAAACTGCCTTTATACAGCCCAATAATACAACAGACTTTTAGTAACAGCATTACAATCTGCCCATAACAACACACGTGCTGCTGTCAACTTTTAATTTGGTACTATATGGAAGGAAAAAACCTTAGAAATTAGAAACATTTTTACAAACAAGTCAGCTCGCATTGCAGCATTCTGTTTCGTTCATTCATACAGTTTGTTCTTGAGCATCTGTACCTTGCTTGAGAGTCTGGTAGCATCCAGTTAAAGGAAGTACTTCTGAAGTACTTCAAAGAAGGCTTTAAGTTCCATAGGATAACTGAGGTTCAGTGCATATATCACACCCATTAAGAGTGCACATGCAGAGGTGACATCTCCCAGGTCATGCAGAACTTCAACACCCTCGATCACTATTCCAACATCAGCTGGTGGAGTGGTTGCATCACCTCCCTCGACTTTGACGCTGTAGATGCCAAGGGTAAGTTGCTCAAGCTCCCTCTGTACAGCAGTATCATCAGTATCCTTTACATAGAGGAGAAAGAAAAGACAAAACCAATCTATGAAATCACAGATTTTGTAGAATTCCAAAGATTAACTTTTGCCTTTCTGGTTTCCTTTAATGAAAATAGCATGATTTTGAAGGTATTATTGGTGAAAAGAGTTTGAGTGCCTGTAACAGTAGAATTTGTAGTTGTGTGCAGTGATTTGTATATGTGTGTCAGTATGAGTTGTGTGCTTGTAGATTTTTTATGAAAAAAATTCTGTAAAAAAATTCATTGTACAAGTTCACAACTCATACTGACACAAATACAAATCATTGTACAAGTTCACAACTCATACTTACAGATACAAGTCACTGTACACAACTACAAATTCTACTGTTACATGCGCTCACACCTTTTTCACCAATAATACCTTCATACATGATGCTTTAAAAGTGCTATTTGTGTAAAAAGAAGATAAGGCAGTGCCGAGTGATTCCATCAAACTTTAGAGATATTTTATCTAACATATCTCTTGGAGTTGACTGTCATTACAAAAGAATGGAGCACTAACCAAGCCCCACCCAGGGCACCAATGAGCCATCAACGTGAGTGGCCTTGGGGACACCCCCAAAGAGCTTAAAAACCGGGTTCCCCACCAGGTAGTCACACTAGCTTAATCTAGTCAGAAGAGCATGAACTGATGAAGCCCCTTGGAAAAGAGGCGAAACGTCTTCAAGACATATAACCAAGTGCACTTGACCAGATTCAACTCTCGGCAAAGAATTAACATGTATAAGCTTAGTAAAAGCAGAATGTATGGTAGAGCTGCTGTATTGGATTGCAGAGGGGTGCCAAATAAAATACTCAGTGAGTATATTTAGATTTCCAAAAAAGTTTAAACAAACTCATTCCATGCAAATTTTAACAAAGTAACAAGATTAGTTATTCAAAATTTGATTTATTACAGGTAGAAACTAAACTATTAAAATTACCAACCAGGTATTCTTTGAAGAGGATGTTCGGGTCTTCGTTCAGATAGATACAAAGTGCCTTCAGGATGCACTCTCTCCTCTTTTCAATGGTTTCATTCTAAAGAGAGAAATATTAGGGTTAGGGTTTCTGACTTATCTTTTCACTATACCTGTCAAAACTGACTAGTCGGCATCAACTTATAATAATTAAAATAATGTTCTCTATGGATAGCAAAACATACCTGTCTGATTGGGAGCAAAATCCTGCTGATTTTATTCCCTGCAGAGCCTCCTTTCTTCTTCAACACTTTGAAGAGCTGGGCAGTGTGTTGGTCAAGCTGTGCATGAAACTTTGAGACAAGAGGACGAGTAGTGATCCTCACAAATTCTGCTTCCATCTGAAAACATAATTTCCACAAATACATTTTTTTAATAGGTACAAATAATGTTAACATTTAAAACAGAAACACTCACACAAGAATGTACAAAAAAACAGGCCGTGCTCTAAACAATAGTACTTCCTGTGCCATGGTTACGTTTTACACAAAATGATTACCATTCATATGTTACATTGTTGGGCGGCATGGTGGTGCAGTGGTTAGCACTGTTGCCTCAGGCCTCTGGGACCCAGGTTCAGGCTCTGGACCCCCCGCAACCCAGTAGGACAAGCGGTTTGGAAAATGGATGGATGTTACATTGTATCAAATGACAACAAATATTGACTATAGCTGGGGTTCAAATCCGACCTCAGGCCTTTTGATGCATGTCATCCCTTCTCTCTCCCCTGCCCATCCTTTCTCTACACTGTCACTATCCAATATAGCAGAATTGCCAAAAAAATAAATTGTTGAAGCAGCATTTCATACCTCTGCCACAGTGAACAGTCCTGGCCATCTGATCTTGAACTCCACGATCATGGGCTTGTTTCTAACGACCTCCTGCCTTCTGTATGCGAAGGTCTTGGCCATCTTTTTTCTGACAACTTTATCATTATGTCTCTTCTTGACCTCAGATAACAATGCCAATCTTTCACCTTCAAGACTGTCCTGGGTCTCTCCAGCAGGATAGGGAGGACAAAAATTTACTTCTGCTTTCCTTGGTTTTTTGACATCGTAGGCAGGCTGACATCTATCTGCAGGTTTGTGCTTGAGGGAATTGATGCTCAGTTCTGGACACCCCAAGTTTCTAAGCTTTGTCCTGTAGTTGGCCATCTTGTACTTAAGACTTATTTTCCAGCCGTAGAAACCACTGAAGGATCCCTGTTCTCTCAAACATGGATGTGCTTTGATTAAAGCTTCAGCAACAGATTCAATTTCTAAGTTTGAGGGATATGCCTTGAACTTGATTTCCTGAGCCAGATTTTCCAAGATGTCTGATTTAAGTTTATGACCGGGGGACAGAAGAACTCCATTTGATATGAATATATGTCCTGGTTTGCACTTCAAAGTTGCATCTCCACATTATAGGAAAAGGTTGGGACTTGGAATTCTGTGGGCCACTGAGATCGAGGAGTTTCTGAATCAGAGGAGAGTATTATTGTGTCAGAAGATGATGGCAAAGATGTTTCATCCCCACTCTGGTTCATGCTGCTTTGGCTGAGGTGTAGAGCATCTGACAACCGGATGATTTTCACTGTGCTCTTGTCTTGAATGTCGCAAATTTGGTTAAGGTTAACAAACTCATTATCAAAGTCACTGTCCATGTACTGGAGTCTAATGTCCCCCTCTATATCAAACTGACGTTTGATTTCGTTTGAAAGATCCTCAACAGACTTTGGCATGCCTGATTCTATGGTCAGTTTTTCAGCATTGTTGGAACCAAGAATAATCCGCAGTTTTACTGGTGCAGCCATCATCCAAATGTGTGAGTCTAGAAAAGATGAAAATAAAAGTATAAAGTCATTAAATACACTGAACAAAAATTTAAACGCAACACTTTTGTTTTTGCTCCCATTTTTCATGAGATGGACTTAAAGATCTACAATTCATTCCAGATACACAATATTACCATTTCTCTCAAACATTTCTCACAAATCAGTCTAAATGTGTCATAGTGAGCACTTCTGCTTTGCTGAGATAATCCATCCCACCTCACAGGTGTGCCACATCAAGATGCTGATCTGACATCATGGGTAGTGCACAGGTGTACCTTATACTGCCCACAATAAAAGGCCACCCTGGAATGTGCAGTTTTGTCTCACAGCAAAATGCCACAGATGCCACAAGCATTGAGGGAGCGTGCAATTGGCATGCTGACAGCAGGAATGTCAACCAGATCTGTTGCTCGTGCATTGAATGTTCATTTCTCAACCATAAGCCGTCTCCAAAGGCGTTTCAGAGAATATGGCAGTACATCCAACCGGCCTCACAACCGCAGACCACGTGTAACCACACCAGCCCAGGACCTCCACATCCAGCAGGTTCACCTCCAAGATCGTCTGAGACCAGCCACTCAGACAGATAATGCACGGCCCCATGTTGCAAGGATCTGTACACAGTTCTTGGAAGCTGAAAATGTCCCAGTTCTTGCATGGCCAGCATACTCACCGGACATGTCACCCATTGAGCATGTTTGGGATGTGCTTGACCGGCGTATACGACAGCGTGTACCAGTTCCCACTAATATCCAACAACTTCGCACAGCCATTGAAGAGGAGTGGACCAACATTCCACAGGCCACAATTGACAATCTGATAAACTCTATGCGAAGAAGATGTGTTGCATTGCATGAGGCAAATGGTGGTCACACCAGATACTGACCGGTTCTGAGTCCCCAGACCCCCAATAAAGCAAAAAACTGCACATTCCAGGGTGGCCTTTTATTGTGGGCAGTATAAGGTACACCTGTGCACTACCCATGATGTCAGATCAGCATCTTGATGTGGCACACCTGTGAGGTGGGATGGATTATCTCAGCAAAGCAGAAGTGCTCACTATCACACATTTAGACTGATTTGTGAGAAATGTTTGAGAGAAATGGTAATATTGTGTATCTGGAATGAATTGTAGGTCTTTAAGTCCATCTCATGAAAAATGGGAGCAGAAACAAGAGTGTTGCGTTTATATTTTTGTTCAGTATATGTATAAAGCATTTAAAAAAGCATTTAAATTAGAAAGTAACCAAATGACATTGATCATATGTAAAACAAAAAGGATGGTGAAGCAAACACTGAGCAATCCACATACAATAAGCCAGTGACATAACGATAGTAGCATGAAAAATGAATTGTCATACTATTGTTAATGGTGTTCAAATTAGTTGCTTTAGGTTGGAATAGGCAATATGACATTTTTGACCAAATACCTCAATATTGATATCGTGATATAGTGGTGATGACTAAGATGCTTCCACAAAATATTTACACAATGAGATTTTTGATAATCATCTGCAATACATTTATAACAACTGTGGGTAAAGGCAAATAATTATTTGTTCAGGAAATGTCATCACTTTAGTGTAATGTAACCTTTAAAGCTAGGAAGAGACAACGCTTATGCTATATTCTGATATTATAATATCCAAAATCCCAGACGATATCTAGTCTATCAGAATATCGATAGAATATTAAAATATTGCTCAGCCCTACCAGTGACATAGAGTTAGTGCATGCACAGAAACAGGTTAGTAAACAGCCAAGTGGAAAGAGGTGACAGGCATTACCTTAGTATTACAGTAGGTGCTCATGCTAATGAGAATAAAGTGCACATTTAGTAAGCTATCAATTAAAGCCGTTTACTCACATATTCAACACGTGCTTGTAATATAAGGATATCTTTCAAACATAACCAGTCGAAGGGGCCCAACGAAGTAGTCATGTAATGGGTACTTCTCTGCCAGTTTGTCATGTGTTATCAGGGACATTGTGCCAGTTGGACATGGTTGCAGTTCAAAGGCTCGATAGTGCTCCCTAAACCACGCTGAGAACATCCTGACTATGAAATTCAGAGTATCCTGAAGTACACATATCCTTATTATCTCTCCGAATTCAGGTAGCCCATCATTAAATCCACAGATGACTATCATTCCCTTTCTATAGTTGATCCCCTTGCAATATGCACTGTTAGCCATGTTTACTTCTGCCATGTTTGGGTACATTTGCTGGAGAGGCAATGATACATAATCATTCAGCACCTCAACAGAGACTCTCGATACGCTTGATACTTCAACTCCTGGTTTCTGTGGATGTGATGAGTGTAAGTAATACGCAATCATCATCTGATGTTTCCTTGACAGTGTTAGAGCAACATTCTTGAAACACTTGGTGTGTTGGGCAACTTTCTTAAAAAAACTGTGTTTGCCCTCAAACCGCATGGTCCAGACTCCAACTAGAGGACCGAAACATCGGGACATGTGTGGGTAGTGCTCTAAAAAGTGATGCTTTGGGAGAAGTTTTTGGTTGGGAAATGCTTCTTGATACTTCTGTCTGTGATCAGATATTTTGAACTGAAGATATCCAATGGATTCTTCTGTATGGATCTGGGAAACGGCAAGTTCCACTATCTCTTTTAAATCCAAAATTATCTCCCACACTGGTTCACTGTCAGGTATAACATCTCCAATCATGAAAGGCAGTAATCTAATGAGGGTCCAATTTTCAGCGGCGTTGCCACCTGTGTTTTTACTTAAAGATTTTTGTTTCACAACATGGGGACGGTTTGTTTTATCTTCTCCTTTGTAGGGGAAATTGAGAATGACCTTAAAGTGTCCAAAGAGAGGTATTTTTTGGATATCAACATGCCCAGACACTGTGCAAGTTCCACTGGAACAATACCCTCCAACAGATCATGGAGTACATCAAGTGGATATCCAGTTGTCACATCAAAATGAGAAAGATTTTCTGTCAGCACACATGGCCTTTTCACTCCAAAACAAGGCTTTCCACTTTCCGCTGCATGTTTGACATGTTCTTTGTGTTCGTGCTTGGATCGAAGACTAAACTCACCTGAGAGAACCTGCTTGGTCTGAAAATCACTGAGACGCCCTGTGCAAAATCGACAAACATACTCTCCTGAAAAACTTTCCACAAAGCCCGCAATCCCATGGGCACCCAGATTGTCTGCAGCTACACATTGTACTGTGCCTTTAATATTTGTTCCAATCTTTGGGACAAATATCCTATGCTCTTCCAAGACAACCAGATCACGCAAAAGAGGTTCAAGCACTTTTCCATATCCGTATTCCTTGATGTAGTTACTTTTACACAGTACTGCTAAATAGATGGATGACAAAGAGGAGTGCTGGCCTGGGGGTAAGTTGCTCAAAATCCAGTACATAGCGCAAATTTTATGCTTCTTTCTGGAAGTACCCAGAGGGTTGCACACCTCAAACTCATCAATATAAAGGGTGACATTTATTCTCAATTCCCCTGAAGATAGAAACTCATTTTGTTTAAAAAACTCTCCATCCTGGAATGACTTGTATTCTTGTTGTGCAGTTTCATTTTGGTGAGCACTGTAGTTTTCTACTACATCATCAATTATACCATCTTTGCCAAGGAGCTGATGCAATGACTGCAATAATGGTACATATTGGTAGGTATGGTTGCGCTACTTATCTAAAACATATTCAACTGGTTCAACTACTTGGAACTTGTCTTTGAAGTACTGTTTCCGCTTAAAAGCAGTGCCAAGTGGTCCCTGATCTCCAATTGCTTTAGTTAATGGATTAGAAAGACAGAAGGCAGAGGCCAATTCCTCAGTTTCTTTTACATCAAGAGTTAGATTATGCTTAATATAAAAATCTGAAACAATGGTATTTAAAGTAGTCTGGGATGCAGAACTCATTAGGAAGTGCAAGTCCTGTAAAAGCTCATCGACTGCATTACTGGGAACATGGAGTATGTTTTCCAGCTTAAGTAACAGTGCTGCAAGTTTCTCTTCTATCATCTTTTCAACATTTTCTGAGACGTCTCTCTGAAAACTAGACTGCACTTCAAGCTGGGCTTCTGATTCTTCATTGTCTCCACGTTCACATGAAACACTTGAGCTTTCAAAACTGTCTCTTTCTGCAACGATTCCAGGTTTAAAGTCACTGTAAGAATAACCAAGGTGCTTTCTATTTTTATGTGATTTAAATGTCCCATAAATATTTATATGAATGAAATACTCCTTTTCAGAGGCAGCTTCAGAGAACCCACAAACATGACAGCTGAATGTAGCTGATGTCAATGTCTGCCGTGATGTTTCTCTAGTATAGACTCTACACAAATGTGACCTGAGCGCATTCCATGACTTGCATGGACATGGACAACTAATATATGGCAAGGATATGGGTGCCTGCGCCCATAACGTGGATGTTTTAACCTGTAATGTTTAAGTAACTGGCCTCTAGTTGAGGTCTTTGAACTGCAACCTTTACACAGCCACATTCAAATCTGAGAGGGGAAGGGGGGTAAACAAACAAACAAAAAAACACAAAGGAGATATTGATAAAGGAAACTGAACTTGTAAAAAAGCATTAAATTAAGAAACTGTTAACTGACTGTTAACATACCACGGGCAAGCTCAGCAGTGCTGCCAACACCACATCAATGAGTGAAGAAATAGCTATCACGCCCAGAGTCTGAAATTCAACATGGAGCCATAAAAACAAGTAATGAACTACATTAATTTAAGACAATTAGAAATCTAAAAAATAAAAAAACCTATTCGGAACGACAGCAAGAGAGTGAAGCTGTCACCTGATAAATGTTTCTTAAAAATACTGGCAACTGTATTCACAGCAATTAAGTAGCTAGCTGTGAACTGATTTCTGCAGCTGTAACTCAAAATGAAATTCACACCAATAGTAACTCTGGCAATACCTTCTTCTAATATTCAATGACAGCACAACATTGTAGGACCACAATACATAGCTCCTCCTT
Source organism: Brienomyrus brachyistius (assembly GCF_023856365.1). Lineage (NCBI taxonomy): Eukaryota > Metazoa > Chordata > Actinopteri > Osteoglossiformes > Mormyridae > Brienomyrus > Brienomyrus brachyistius. The sequence continues at coordinate 4,083,455 of NC_064534.1, read as the reverse complement.
GGAACTGTCTGTGTCACACTTTAAGAATAAGCATAAAGCCACATTTAGCAAAACATTAAAAAAAAAACAAAAAAAGGAAAAGTAACAGAGACAAGAAGGGTCAGACGACTGCTGCATTTGAGTAAGCACACTTTGCATTTTCTCTGTGGAAATGCAGTCTAGTTAAAACATAACACTGCAGGATCCCGTACCCGTTGTTGGTGACGCCTGCTCCAGCGCTTGCCAAAAGCTACCAGTGCTTTATTTCAGTAGCTAACTTACCGTACGTACTAACTCTTGGTCCTCTAGTAACCGAGTAACCCAACGTAATTTGCTGTTTAAAACACGTAGCATTTCCTGTACCTGTTTCACAGTAAAAACCCCCCACTAGTTTGCTGATGGAAAACTTAATATGAAGCAGTGACGTTAGAAAGAATACTGGATGTCATTAGTAAAATAAAGCTTGATAACTGAAAATTCCGACAGGAACATGACAGTAAAATTATCTATCGAACCACATCTCGGCGGGATAAAAGCAGACTGACCTAACGTTAACGTACCATTGTCGTGCGACTATAAGCTAGCAAACGTGCCAGACTCACCGCTCTCTAAAAAACAAGCACTTCAGAAATATATAACGAGTGTTGTATCACACACACAATTAAATCATGCTCAATAATACTACAGACGAAAAACGTCCACCTACCTCTCCCAAACCGTTGGCTAGTTAACCGCCAAAAACAAGAACGATAATGAGTTTGCGCATGTGCTGTCTGAATCATTTTAATCTTCTTCTTACTGCCACCTTCTGGATGTAAGAAGTATTTCAATCATAATTCATTTAAAATAAATGATTTGTGATTAACCAATGCATGATTATTTTGTACACATAACGAAAGACATATTTACATAGACTTTATGAGAAAAAATATTTTAACTTGACAAAGATATGTATTTTAATTAAATTGAAAACATAAAATTAATATACAGTGAACAGCCCACCTGATTCACTTTTTTGAGTGTAGGAAGGAAACAATAAAATAAAGAAAATGCAAATTATTATCACGAGCGGTACTTAATCCCCATAATCAATTAAACGCATAAGCAGCTGCAAAACTATTTACACTCGGACGTGCCCTCATCACCCACCTTCACACACGGACTGGGGAGCCCTTTTCAGTCCTGGCAGGAGACCAACACGTGTGTCCCGAGAAAGTGTCGGGCGATGCGCGCTCTATCCCACGACTGAACTCAGGTCAGTACTGAGTTCTCCCCCATCCTTTTTATTAAATTGGATGCTGCGTGTGGGCAGGGGACGAGCAGGCCAGGCTCACTCCTTTCCCCCAGGAAATGCGTTATCCAATTCCCCTATTTGTCCGCGTGGTGCTACTTGCGATGATTTAGTAAGATAGACTCCTATCACCTCCCCCCACAGAGGCAATTTAAGGTGCCGGATACTGTCTTCCGGAAACCAAGATAAGCATCCTGTCTTCTTTTAATGACCCGAAGTTATTTACAGCAAAGATCGTAATATATCGGTACTGAGATATCGGTAAAGAATAACATGTTCGTGCAGTCCAGTAACGGTCGGGGCGAATCATGGACGATTGATCTGATTATCAGGATCATCAGTCCCCACACGAGCAGAATTAATCCACTTCCGAGAATATTATAGTAAAGGGATTAATTGCATGCCACGTGGGCGACGTAATCGTCTGCGAATTCATCCTAAGGCCACTTAAAAAAAAAATTGGTTCTCGTTCCCGCCCGACCCACCGAAATGCCTCCGACCCGAATTATTTTTTATTTCGTAAAAATCGCATGGAAAATGCCCAAGAATGACGAAATTTAAATTTCCCGCGCATTCCACATCGACGATTGATCCACATTGTGTAATCCTAGTCTTGGAATGGTTTCATGAACCTAAATTTGTCTCTACCTGAGATGGGTTGGTGCAAAGATTTAAAAATAAAAGTGATGTGGTACATGTTCTTAAGTACTTGTTTGTAGAGTTGCATTTCCTTGTTCAACCATTCAGGTTCCTGTATTTTGTAAATTCCTCGTGTTTTAACATGTTTTAATACACTTTCTTTCTAGATATATATTTTAAAATCTTGGTTGTTCATTTAGAATGGGAATGACAAACAGAATATTGGTTTCAAATAGTATCATTTTTATATTCACGAATGAAACATCAGCATAAAGTATCCAAATCCATAGTTGGGAAGGCATTTATGAGATACACATGGATCAAGGAATTTACATTCTTGTATTTTCTTACATTTAATATATTTGAAACGCAACAAACGAAGAACTGAGGAGGCGTACTAAGTAGGTCTGCTCTTTTCAGTATGTATTTTCAAATATGTATTTTCTTACATATTTGAAAGTCCAAACAGTCAATCAAAATTTGTAAAAAAAAAAAAATCCTGCCCGCCCGACCCCCTCCAAAAAAAAGGGACGAGAACCAATTTTTTTTTTAAGTGGCCTAATACAGCACATATATATATATATATATATATATATATATATATATATATATATATATATATATATGATTTTTTTATGTCAACAATTCTTTAAATAGTCATATTCTGATATTTTCCAGTATATTCTTGTAATTCACTTAAACTCTTCCCATGTTCTCATTGTGCTTATGTTTGATCTGGAATTATGACATAATTAGCGGAATTTCGCTTATAACGGACAAACGCTTTCAGTTGTAGTTTTATTCGCTATAACGGACATGCAGCTCCGACTACAAGGCGCGTGGCGTGCCCTTGACATCCAGAGTAGATACAGTCGAACCTCGTTACTACGTACCCCGGATACAACGTTTTCACCTTTTCAACGTACAGGTTTCTAATTCCCGTTTTTAGCCTATGCATTATTCCAATAGCAACCATTGTTTACAGCGTAAACTTCGATACAACATCCAAAGTTCTAGCGAAAATACGAAAACTAACCATCGTTACAACGTACAGCGCTCTCCCCGCCCACCACAACTTGTGGAGGACACTGTGCTTGGAAGAATTGTCGAGAAAGCTACCAAGCAAACAAAAATAACTGACTTTTTCAAGGCATAGACTGTATACATTTAAAGTAAAATTCAAACTTCCCGCGTTAAATGAGTTGCCTTGACTGATCGTTACTGGACTGCGTCGTAATGGCTTGTTAAGTGTTGTGTGCGTATTCTTTGTTTATTAAACCTTGTGAAATACCAGTCATGCCGGTAATTGTGAATTCAGAATAATAATGGAAGTAAAGGATTTTATGATTTAATTTGACCAATATTTCATTAATATTTTCAGGCCAAATGCCAATTTGGATGCGAATGTTTATTTTAAAAATCCATTTTGACCAGCCGTTGTGTATTTTCGTTGTCGTTTATCGCCGGCCGGCACTAAGTAATCGTGAGTAATTTAAGGAAAATTTCAAGGATCCAAATGAGCTTTGTTGAATTATTTAACAAGTAATAATGTGTTCGTTTGTTTTGTAGTCAATTTAAGGGTCTGTTCTATTAAAGTTTTATCATTTACATGGATATTTCGGGAGTTCTTTCATCTATCTTGCACTAAGTGGTTACCATGTTCTATGCTTATAACGTACATATCGTTAGTTAGTCTTTCCCCAGTCTTGTCATTAATGTACCTCTATGTCGCTGGTGTTTCCTATGTTCCTGACGGTGTCTACCCCCAAGAAATCTCGAATTTCGAGTTTTAGCCTTCATTCCTGGACTCCTGCGCCTGTCTCCCCACCACGCCTCAGTGATATCATGACACCAATATGTGTGCATGTCATTGATATTGGGACGAGCAATGTCAAAATAGCCGAAAGAAAAGTTGCGTTACTGTCTAAACATGAGAGAATGCTCTGTGTACTTCAGTATTGACTGCTAAGGACTATTCCAAGGTGCTTTTTTAGGGAAATATATTAGACTTGTTATGTAAATAAACCTGCAGCATCGATTCTTATCAACCTCATGAACCAAAGTCTTGATGTACTGTGACTCTGACACAATTAGAGAGACGTGTGCATTCCAGGGGTGTCGGAAATAGGGGGAATGTGTCCACCCCAATATCGGCAGAACCCCCCCGCCCCCCAATTTCCTTCCAAAATAATAAATAAGCACATAATCAACAGCATTTTCCTTGTCTCTCATTCTGAATCTGCGTGTTACTGAGGCCAATTCACTGCACATTCAGAGCACAATGAAGAAACCTAATGACATTTGTAGTCATGTATCACACAAAATCCATCCATCCATCCATTTTCCAAACCGCTTATCCTACTGGGTCGCGGGGTCACACAAAATCATTTTATCATATAGATCAGTTATTTTTTAGTTAAGTGATATTTGGTTATGAAACTGTACCCATAACCAATGTAAAACTTTCTGAACAATATTTTGCAAGTAAAACACTACTGAAATGAAAACTTAGACGAGGCCTGTGTGAGTCAGCTTTGAGTCAGACTGGAAGAAGGGGGACACATGCATGCCTCTTCTTTGTGGGACAGAAGACGGATTCCGTTTGTACTGGGCGCTTTGGGGCCTCTCCCAGTTTAGCATCTGGCTGCAGTACCTGTGGCAGACTCTGGTTTCTGAAAATGTACAATGTTATCTCAGTCAGTTGGAAGTGGATGTTTGGTGAAGTCCTGGGCTGCCCTTTTCCCAGCCCCTTGCTTGACCCATGTAGTTATGTTCCTCAATCATTTCTCTCTGTGTCTGTGTCCAAATGGTTTTTCATTAACATTCCTCCCATGGTGCTCCCCCCCCCCCCCCCACCAAAAACATAATCCTAATTCCTTTCTCCCGTAGCACATGCCCACCTCTCCAATGCTTGGAACAACATGCATGCATAGCAACTGTGAAACCACAGTCCGTCCGTCCGTCTGTGTGTCCCTCCATCCATCCATCCATCCATCCATCCCTTCACTAACCTGGTGAAGGAGTGAGGTGAGGCAGCACATGACACAAGGTGGGGGAAAATTCTGAATGGGATACAAGACCGCAGAAAAAATTATGAATAGAAACACAATTATTGATGTATTAGTAAGTACTATATATTTCTAATAACGTCTAACCTTTAAATACTGTCAAGTGAAGTACCATGTGATGCTCATCTTTCGTGATTTTTCTTTACTGGAAAAGTGTTTCACATTGTACCTGTTCACAGAGGAATAATTACCACGGGGGGAAAGGCAGAGTTCAGCTTAGCTTTCAAGTTCTCGGCCACCCTTTCACTCAGTAGCGCAGTGTCAGGACCAGCTGAGACAAACACCACCCTGAGTCTCTGTGGGGTTCCTCCTGCAGTCCAAAGCCATCCATGGTGTTCCCCTGCCTTGTGTCCTATGCTGCCTGGGATTGGCTATTGGAGAAGGAATTTTAAGATGCATAGATGAATCTTTATTGTTTTATATATGAAGGGAGTGGGATTGAAGTTAGCTGACATGCCTGTCCTCTCACCTGCAGAATAATGATTTAAAACAGTGGTTTTTGTTTTTGGGTGAGAGTGAACATTCACCCCTCGCTTTCTGTATTGCTACACTCTACCAAAGCTGAAGCAGCTGTCTTGGGTGTTTGCTCTGCTCTTCCGGTTTGTCAAATCGCAGTTCTGAAAAATTCCCCCCTTTGCACTCCGTTCCAGGAGCAGATGTCGGGAAGATCCCAGGCTGCCAAAACCTCACGACGCTCTCGCAGGTGAGTCATTTGGCCACATAGAGGCGAGTGCTGCATGCTCACATGCAGACCGAGGGACTCGCTTTCATGTCCATGCGGTACATTAGCGTGGTACAAGAAATTGAAACCTGGTAGCGGGTGACTGATGTTCAGTGACATTCAGAGAAGTAGGAATGAGAGGGTGGTACTTCTTGATAATGGCTTGTAAGCCCTCACTTCCTGAAGCTGTCCCTTACAGGCAGATGAATCACTGAGCCTTAAGAGTGAAGACTGCAATGTACAATAATACTCAAGGTGTTTCTTGTTTTTCATACTAATTGTACAAACTGTACAAATAATTAGTTTGAGTATTTTAAAAGGAATTCATATAAAGAGAATCTTATCAACAAAGAAATAGTGACCAAGGGCAATGAATTTATGTAGCTTCTGCATCGTCTGAATGGATAGTGATTCGTAGGAGGTTTGTGTAAGTAGGTCAAAATGTTTCCAATTTCATCTACTGTTTTTAGTTTTTGATTGCAAGTGATGGAAATCTCACTGGATTCTATATGTACAGCTACTCATCTGTATCTCAGATGAACATGAGACCCCTGCAGTGAAGCAACTTCAGGTTCTAATGTCTAAGCGGAAAGAGTGACTACAGCACACAATAGCCATGTGTGTGTGAAGATTATATCTATAATGATGACCCAAACCAGTAAGCATTACTGTGCGTGTGTGTGTGGGTTTGTATATATATTTATACATATAACCCTATAATTTTCAGCAACCATACAACACACCCGTGTATTTTATGACCTGACCACTAGCCCACCTCATATATCTATTCAATATCTAGTTCACTTTTTTAACTAAGTAAGTTAATTAATTAAGCGAGCTGGGGGTGAAATTTAATAAATACATATAATGGTTTGGGTGCCAGGGGTGGCATGGTGGTGCAGTGGTTAGCACTGTTGCCTCACACCTCTGGGACCCGAGTTCGAGTCTCCGCCTGGGTTACATGTGTGTGGAGTTTGCATGTTCTCCCCATGTCGTCGCGGGGTTTCCTCCGGGTACTAAACACAGTCCAAAAACATGCTGAGGCTAATTGGAGTTGCTTAATTGCCCGTAGGAATGCATGTGTGAGTGAATGGTGTGTGAGTGTGCCCTGCGATGGGCTGGCCCCCCCATCCTGGGTTGTTCCCTGCCTCGTGCCCGTTGCTTCCGGGATAGGCTCCGGACCCCCTGCGACCCAAAATTTAAAGCAAATGCGACCTAATTACCATGGACCATGGAGGACAGGGACAAACCGTGACCCCGATCGGCAATTTTTCTGTTCTAAGTGCATTTACTACCCAGATAAATAGCGTTAAACATTTATTTTGAGTGCCTAAGACTCAAACATGATTTCATTTCATAATGTCCATGAAATATGCAGACGGTTGCACTGAGTACAACAAATATCAGATGAAGTGAGTCCTACTGTTTTCATCCACGTTTAACTTTAACATTTGGTGTGTCCACCTTTTGCAGCAATTACAGCAGCACATCTCTCTGGCATAGTGTCAGTACATTTCCTGAGAACTTCAGCACTAATGTCATCCCATGCCTTCTGCAACTCGAGTCAAAGGCTTTCCTTTGAATCTACAATAGATCTGTCCGGTTTATTTTCCAACTCGCCCTAAACTTGCTCGATGGGGTTGAGGTCTGGACTTTAATGGGGCCAGTCCATCATTTTCGATGTTCCAGCAGATTCCTTCTGTCTCTGGTAGTTCTGCCAACAGTTAGTGGAATGTTTAGGGTCATTGTCCTCTTGGAAAATGAATCCAGGCCCAATAAGACGATTCCCAGATGATACTCCATGCCTCACCAGAATTTCGTGGTATGCTTTCTTATCCATCATCAATCTTCTCCATGTCACCTGTTCCTGAGGCTGAAACGACACCCCACACCTTAATACTACCCCCTCCGTGTTTCGCTGTTGGCAAGAGACACTCCTTTTTATGTCTCTCCTCCTCCCAACATACACTCTGTTGCCAAACTTCAAATTTGGACTCATCAGTCCAAAATACTTTATACCAACCTTCCTTTGTCCATTTCTTATGTTCTTTTGCAAGTTTCAGGTGTTTCACTCTATTTTTCTCTCAGTAATGGTCTCTGCTGCTATTCTGGCAACAAGTCCTTCTTCCAGTCTCCAACGCACAGTTCTTGAAGACACCGATTCACTATTCGTCACTGTGGTGTTGATCTCGTCATGCAGTTTCTCGTGGGTCTTTTATCGGTCCTTAACACTGAGAATTTTGAGATGAGTCACTTGTCTATCTGAAAGTTTCTTTTTCATATCTCTCCCCTTTCGGTTCTGGTGTGAATTGGTGGCATCATGGGGGTCTAAAGTGTACTTTACAGTGCTTGGACTGCTTCTGAAGTCTTTGGCTATGCGGCAGTAACTCCAGCCAGCATCAAAAAATGCCTTTATTCGAACCCGTTGCTCACTCGTTAGCTCCTTCTTCACCTTGGCCATGTTCAAAGAAGAGCAACATGTGCTTCAAGACTCCTTCTAGAGCCTTTGAATTTATACCAATTGGTGGTGCGGCATCACTGACAAACCCTGATGTACCCAGTCTGCGGAGGAACATGATTGTGTGACTTTGACAGTGAAATAGGCCCAGCTTGTTTTTTGTAAGGACCATGACCTAATACTCCTTGTGATGGCTGAATTATATGGCTCATAGAGCATGATGATGACTTCATAGATATTTCATTTGTTTTATGGATATTTTAATGGCTAACTCAACAAAAACAACTGAAACGTCTTAAATATGGCAAACGTTCTAATAATTTTGGCCCATCCATATATAACACTATATTGCCAAAAACAATCCAGATTCATCTATGCATCTTCAAATTTCTCCTCCAATAGCCAATCCCAGGCAGCACAGGACACACCTGATTTACACACACATGAACTTTAACAACATCTCATCCTTAGTGCATCACCTTTAATATGGAGTTGGCTCACCCTTTGCAGCTGTAACAGCTTCAGCTCTTCTGGGAAGGCTGTCCACAAGGTTTATGGGAACTTCTGCCCATCCTTCCAGGAGAGCATTTGTGAGGTCAGGCACTGATGTTGGACATGAAGGCTTGGCTTGCAGTCTCCGTTCCAATTCATCTCACAGGTGTTCAATCAGGTTGAGGTCAGGGCTCTGTGCAGGTCAGTCAAGTTCCTCCGCACCAGACCCGCTCAGTCATGTCCCTATGGACCTTGCTTTGTGCATTGTTGCGCAGTCATGTTGGAACAGTAAGGGGCTTTCCCTAAACTGTTCCCACAAAGTTGGGAGCATGAAATTGTTCAAAATGGCTTTGAATGTTTGAATGCTACATTCCTTTCCCTTGAATTAAGAGACCAAGACCAACCCCAGAAAAACAACCCCACACCATAATCTGCCCTCCATCAAACTTTACACTTGGTAATCAGCCAGGCAATGCAGACAGGCAAGTACCGTTCTTCTGGCAACCGCCAAATCCAAACTCGTCCATCGGATTGCAAGACAGAGAAGCGTGATTAGTCACTGGGTGAGTCCAGTGATGGCGTGCTTTAAACCAGTGCATCCGACACTTTGTATTGCATTCTATACCCACTGTTCTTGAGCTAATCTGAAGGCCACATAAAGTTTGGAGGTCTGTAGCTATTGACTCTGCAGATAGTTGCCGACTTCTGCACACTGTACGCCTCAGCATGCGTTGTCCCTGATCTGTGATTGGCCTACCACTTCGTGGCTGAGTTGCTGTTGTTCCCAATTGCTTCACTTTGTTATAATACCAATAACAGCTGACTGTGGAATATTTAGTAGCGAGGAAATTTCACGAACGGACTTTTCGCACAGGTGGCATCCTATCACGGTACCACGCTTGAATTCGCTGAGCTCCTGAGAGCGACCCATTCTTTCGCAAATGTTTGCAGGAACAGTCTGCATGCCTAGGTGCTTGATTTTATACACCTGTGACTACGGAAGTGATTGGAACACCTGAATTCACAGTAATTCACAGTAATTCACCAGCTCATATTACCTGCACAGTATAGGTGCTCCTGTGCCTCCCCCCATTCCTTCATCAGGTGTACAAGGTAAATCTGCTGATCTCTACCCTTGTTAGGGCGATGCCCTGCATAGGTCACAGGGCCCATTTTCCTCAGAATGGTGTAGGGTCCCTGCTGCTTGCCGATGGCAGGAGTAGGACCTGCTTGCCAAGCTGGTAAACCGGCTTCCTGGGATTTGGGTCATACCAGTGCTTCTGGGCCTGCTGCTTCTATAGCAGGTTTTACTAGGTTTTTTTCAGGTATTTCTCCAACCAGTCCCTCATCTGCCACGCATACTTTACAGTACCCTTGTCGGATGCCTTTGGGGCCTTCAAGCTTTTCCTCACCAGGTCCAGTGGACCTTGGACAGACCTAGACCAGTTCAAAGAGGGAGAAACCAGTAGATGCCTGAGGCATCTCTCTATAGGCAAATAGCATTTGTCCCAAGGTTTACTTGTGTCACTTACAGACTTACTCAACATACTCTTGAAGAATTGATTAAAACTCTCTACCGACCCATCAGTTTGGGGATAGTAGGGACTCGTCTGGATTCCCTCGATCCAGTGCAGTGGTTTCATCAGTCATAAGGTAAAATTACTGCTTTGGTCAGTCAAAATCTCTTCAGGGATGCTGACCAGGGAGAATATCTGCACCAACATGCTGATTATCTTCAGTGTGGCAATGGGCCGTTGTGGGACCTACTGTTGGGAACCACGTGGCATACTCGCAGAGTACCTGGATGTAATCGCAGCTGGTACTGCTTCTCTCGAAAGGACCAACGATGTCCATCCCAGTGTACCAGAAAGGTTTGGAGATGGCAGGCAGGAAGATGTAGAGAGTCTCTGTTGGACCTGCTCACACAACTAGTTTTCTGACAGATCGGACATGAAGTAAAGTAAGATTTAACATCAGAATACATCAGAGTTGCCAACTTTGCTCAGATGGCTGGAGTGAGATGTTCAGTTTGGTCACACATGCACAAGCATTTACATGTTTTGTAACAAGTTAATTACCTAGTCGATAGTTTGTAGGGTTTGTAAACTAGCCCACCAATTTTGATGTAGCTAATTTTAGGTTTATAATGGAATATACAGATTTGCTGTAAGACTTCATTGCTTGAGTGAGAAAGTCTGAGAGCATGAGCGTCACGTCAGATGCAGGAGAGTTGGCAACCCAGATAGAAGCTTGGCCAGAGGAAACATAAACTGAGGCATATGTACGTTTTGTGGCTTGCAAAGTGACCTGAAGCCAGCTCAAATAACCGGAATTGTTCGAGGAGACAGATGAGTAACAGCAATGTGTGTATTTGTGTGTTTGTGTTTGAGACCAGGCTAGACACATTGAATGTTTCAGCACCACAAAGCAGTGTGCACTGTTCAAGCTTGGCTGAGCTTATTTAAGCTGGTTTAAGAACATTTAAGCAATTACAGCTGTTCTGGCTTGAGCTACAGTATATATAAATGATCAAACATTGTTCAGTTTGATAGGTACAGGCATTTGGGCTTTGCTCTCACAACAGTTTTAACAGGATGTATGAGTCATAGCATTAAGACCCCCAGTTCTGTTTCTTCAAAGCCAGCTGACATTTACAGCAGCACATGAGGGGTAGCATTTTAATTTTTTGGTCGTTCATAATAACATTTAAGATGCCTTTGCCGATATTGGAGGCGTCAAAAGTGATGATCAAGATGCACACAGGTAGCGAGTATCATTTTCAGAGAAATCAGAATAGATACTGGAACACAGCATCAGAGAGTTTGATATAAAAAATACACACATAATTTGTTTTGCATTAGATGCATGGTAAACGACATATTAAAATAACTTGTTAGCTGGGTAAAGTTCTCCCCTTTTCCACATTTTCCGTAAGGCATTGTATCACATATATAGCTTATATTTCTGTTTCATAACCTTATATTTGTTGCATCATTAGCAGGTTTCTAAAAGCCCCTAAAGGTTTCTGATTCGGTCCTCTCATTCTGGAAAATGGCTTGTCAGTTTCATAAGTTAAACCATTTCCCATTTTTCAGTGTGATTAGAATGCACTCATGCAAGGGGTTGTAAAAATGTAAATTAAGTTTTGTTTCGGAAATGAACAAAAAAACCCAGCTTTCCATGGCCTGGTGGAACTCTGGCTGCGGGCTAAGGAACCCCTATTTCAGGGCCGCAGCCACCACTGTCATCTTAAAGGAGGCCTATGCCATCTGTTGTTCGTTTTACACCTTGAGCGGGTGAGACTGGACTCAGCCGGAAGGCTCAGCGCGAGGTGGGCTGCTGGTCGGTGCTCTTGGGCTTCAAGAAGAGCTCTTCATTTTTAACCTTTATTCACGGTACACTTTTCAGAATACGATGCGTGATGTTGGATCGTGGGTTGACCTTCTCCCATCTCCCGGGGAGGTGAGTCCACTTTCGGAAAAGCGTAGGCTCCTGGTCGGGGCTGCCCGTGGCCAGACAAAACGCACCGGTGAATCATGATGGGGAGGCCCCGACTCGCAGCTCCATCCTGTCTGCTGTAGCACAGAAACCAGGAGCGGTGTAGCTGTGCTTACTCTGCAGTGAATGCTGAGAGTTACTGAAATGCTCAGTACAAAAATCTCAGACAGGAAGCACCTGCACTGTAGGCTTCAGCCAGCTGCCACCTTTGACTTCCATTGGCGACGCCTGCAACCATAAGAGGGGCTGAAGACACACCCTGCTGCCGACTGCGATGCTCTCCACACGTGTGAAGCAGACCATCACTGCTGGCCCACTGGGTTAGAATGTCATGCAAGTAATGAGAAAGCTGCGGTTTGAATTCCACAGTCGACACTGATTTTTATCACTGTGCCCTTAATGCTCATTTCCTCCAGGAACCATGTGACCCTGCTTTCACGAAAATATGCATTGCTTTGGAAAAAAGTGTCTGGTAACTAAAATATTAAGTCACAGACCTGACATTAGAGGAGCTCGATGGAGGGAAGCAGAGACGGGGATATGGCAGTGCAGTGCGCGTGTGATCAACTGGAAGGAACTGTGCTGAGCGGCTGTTCACTGCAGCCGACCTGCATATGAATCAACCTCAGGTTGCTCTCTAAGGTCCTTCCTCGTCAAAGTCCAGTCTTCTGACTCTGAAGGCTCCTGCAGGGAAACAGAAATGGGAGCCGGTGTGTGTGTGGGGGGGGGGGGGGGGGGTCGCGTGTGAGAAGTAAAAACTACCTCATTTATAAATAAGTTGCGTAGAAACCATCCTACATTTGATCTAAGATCATTTTTGAACAGTGTGTAATTGTGATTCGGAAAAAAATGAACAAATGCACAAAGAAAACACTCTCCCGGATGTGTAATCTGTAAATCACAAATGGTAGAGCTCAACCTTGGAAACACCCCCTATGTAATATCATTAGCATATAAATGAGCTTGAATCAAAGCCCAAATCGTCTACTTCTTAATGGTGAGCTACAAAAAGAAGAATGTGTTAGCAAGGCTGAAATAAAGGTCCTGGCGGAGGTGCTAGCATGCATGTAAGGATGTGTGCAGGGATGCAGTTTGGTAGCCTTTTCAGTGATGTTAATACTAGGGATGTCACAACATTACAAATTTAGTAGTCCATGAAATTGACTACTAATTGAAATTCCACAATTCTAAATATGTTACGGCGGGGCATGACAACAGAGAGAAGATCCACAGAGCGGCTGGGATTTATTAAATAAAACAACTCAAAGGGAGAACCGGAAAACAAAGGGACCAAAAGGGGTCAAAACAAGGAGCAGCACACAGCAACAGAGGAGCAAACACAGGACCTAACACTCGAACGCAATGCAACGACCACAAAGACCAACTGAAGAAAGAGCAAGGACAGGCACATATATACATGAATACCAAGGGCTAACAAGGGACAAGTGCGGGCTGTTACAAACAAGAGACTATGGGCACTGAGGAGCAGATGGGGTCAATCAACAGATACGAAAGTTTTCAAACACCAAAATGAAACTAAAACAAGGATAACGGAACATCATACAACCAGGGAGCAAAACAAGGAAACACAAGGAAATACACCAAATAAAGATAAGTAATATGAAACATAAACAGTTACTTATAACATGGCCTCTGACCAGACTCAAATTCATAACAATAAAATGCATGTGTGAACAGCAGCTGCCTGCTCAGGCCATTAAGCCACACAATGGTCAGGGGAACAGGAGAACACACTGGGAGCCAAAGACACTGGGATGACCAGCTGGTCACTAGGGTAACTGACTTAACAAAGGGGCCAACAGATTCTGTTGGAAGACATTCCGGGGATTCTCTCCGTTTGACTGTCTGCATTCCGACACCCACAGTGGTAGAACAATGAAACTGAAACATTTACCAATGTAGAATCTGAGGTTTCATACCTATGTATGCGCAGCCTGGTGGCCATTTTCATTGATTGCACCTTCCATCAATAAGAGCAGAGTGTGAAGGTTGAATTAGCAAAGCAACCGCACAGCTGTACATAAAATATTGCAATCCACACAACATAATGGGAGACAGAGTTCAAAAGCGGACAGATTGTTGGTGCGCAACTTGCTGGGGCATCTGTGCCCAGGACAACAAGTCTCTGTGGTGTATTTAGAGCCATGGTATCTAGGGTAATGTTGGCATACTAACACAAAGGACAGACCACATCCAACAGGAGTATATGTGGGCGTAAGAGGAAGCTGTCTGACAGGGACGTCTGGGTACTAACCCAGATTGTATCAAAAAACAATAAAACCATAGCAGCCCAGCTCACTGCAGAATTAAATACACACCTCATCTCTCCTGTTCCCACCTGTCGGTAACTTCAGTGTCAGTATTCACGGTTGGGCTGTTATAGGCAAACCTTTGGCCAAACATCGGTTTCAATGGTGCCAACAGTGCAAATTGTGGGCCGAGGACAATGTTGTGAAACAAGTATTGTTCTCTGATGAGTCCACCTTCACTGACTTTGGTACATCCAGGAGAGCAGAAGTGTGGAGAAGCCCCAAAAAGACCGCCGGAGAGTGTATACCCAGAGTGCAGCACAGGGCTGGATCAATGATGGTTTGGGCTGCAAAACCATGGCATTCCCCCGGCCCACTACTTGTTCTACATGGGCACCTCATTGCCCAGGACTACTGAGCCATTCAGGAAGACCATGTTCGCCCAGTGGTTCAAACATTATACATTAAAAGTGGTGCTGTGCTTCAGGATAATGCACTAATACACAGCAAGACTGGAGACAGAGTGGTTTGATGAACATGAATGTGAAATTGATCTTCCATGGCCTGCACAGACTCCGGCTCTGAATATTATTGAGCCACTTTGAGGTGTTTTGGAGGAGCGAGTCAGAAAATGATTTCCGGCACCAGCATCACATAACGACCTGGCCACAGTTCTGCCAGAGGAATGGCTCGGAATCTCATTGATCGCTGTGCAGGACTTATATCTGTCATTCCCAAGATAAAATGATGCGTTATTGTCTGCATAAGGAGGCCCTACATTATACTAATAAACTATTATGCTTAAAAACCAGGTGTTTCAGTTTTATTGTCCAACCCCTGTCTTTGTGAAGATCCCAGTTAATAAAATAAGTGTTTTGTACGCGTTACGGGACATGCACCCGACTTGTTAGTCCTCAGCTCTAATGAGCCCTTCCTGCTCTGGCACCTTCTGATTTACAAATTAAGCACTGCCATTAACGTCACAAAAAAACAAACAGTGGCTTGCAGCCTTCGAGTTACTACAAGCCTGCAAAAAATACTGCGCTTACAATACAGCATATCATTACAATTGCAGTACTTGGCTGAGATACGAAAGATATGGAAACAATAAATAGATGAAATAAATAAAATGAAACAACTTGTCACGATTGCCGGTGAAGCGGGTAATCGCTCAGGCAGAAAACAGGCAGGATCGTGGAAACCGGGGATTTAGTTGGGACACGGGCTGAAGGAACCATCTGACACCAACTAACATCAATGACGGACAAGGGATACAGGCAAGACTTGGACTTAAATAGACAGAACAAATCAAAATAACTAGACACAGCTGGGTACGATCAGGGAAGCACACGTGGATAATCAGGGGGCGTGGCACACACGGGGATCGTACAACCATGACACAACTATTGTGCTCACAATTGTAAAAACTTTGTTTAAACTGTAATTTATTTAGTTTTGTCATATTGGATTACATAGTGCTTCATTTTCAACAGATTTCATTAGTCTCCGATTAATTTCCTTCGTAATATTAAGTTGCGTTTAATGTTATTTACATTTGGAATTCAAAGAATATTTTCTTTGATTGCGGTTCGTTTTCTGAAAGTATTACCTGCCATACGTGTATCTTGTGCATCATTTCCTGTATACTGGCGGGAGAGCGATAAGTCGATATGAGTTGCTCTAGAGGTTCGGACAGAGCAAGGGTGTTTTTTGAGAAACACCATCTAAACAAGAACTTTCAAAATCCGCTTCAGCTCTTAGCTCACAAGCAAGCAAAATTGGTGTGTTGTTGTATTTTGTGTTTTATCGTCATACGTATGTATGTTATTGTTAGCGAACGTGTAATTCATGTATTTTGTCCTGTATCTTTAGTTACGGTTGGTATTTACGCCAGTGCTTAGTGTGCTGTAATAAGCATCTATACTCAAAAACTTGGAACCTCGCGTTGTGAACTAAGAGCCACAAGTAGAACATAAAGCCAGAAATGGAAAGCCGAAGAAAAAAAAAGAAAAACAGGTAAGACATTTTTTTAAATTTCTTTCAAGATTTCTAAAAAAGGAATGTAATGTGGGGAGTATCTGTTGTGATTGTTAATGGGTTACAGCTGGGGGGGAGGAATGTCTTTTTAAAGGGGGGTGGAATAGATTGAGGGGTTGTTCTATGTTTGGGTTGGTTTGGTGGAGAAAGGACCGGTGTGGTTCGGGAGGGAGGGGAATCCCTTGGCTGTCCGCGGTTAATGTTGGGGGAAATGTGGTGTGTCCGTCGCTGATGTTAGATCGGCCGCGGGCGAAGATAAGTAGGTAAGAGTGAGGTGGGGGGATGAATGTGTAGGGAAGTTAGCGATGTGTGGGCGATAAGGAGCCGCGGAGCGAAGTGCGCTTTGGGAGTAGAACCTCTTCCTCCTTCGGGGGAAGGACGGGGGGCTGTGTTGCCTCTCCCCTGAGAAGTAACCGTCCTTTTAAAGGTTTCTGTCTTTTCGTATGAATGTGTGTGGTTGTGTGTTGTTTTTAGCCGGGGTTGGTAGTACAGTTGTTGAGGGTGGGGAAGGAGACTGATGGGGGTGATTTGGGTGATATACGGAGTGCAGTGCTTTTTCCCTCACTAGATTTGTGTATTTATAATTATGGATTTTGTGGTGTGATCTGATGTTGTGGAGTCAACACGTGTGATGTATTGCCCCCCTATTGTCTGGTGTTGCCCTCTGGGAAGGATTGTGATCCCCGGCTATTACATTAAATAAAGTAATATTCTATTTATACCCTTGGCTTCGGTGTCTGGACCTCCCCAGATAATTTATAAAGAAAGGTGGTGGCAGTGGTTACCAGTGAACCCGTTTAAGTTGTAGCGGACATAGGAGTTTTAGTTCGCTACACTTATTACAGTAATTTAGGTCAGTAACGTTAAAAAAAGTTATCGTAAGAGCACATATAGCCTCAATAATGTGTTCAATTTCGCAATACAATTACAGTATCTACTACTACTCTAATAATAATTAGCTTTTTTATTTAATCTAACGTAATATTAATAAGCACTATTGTTATCATAATGCAGAATCAAGCAGCAGAGGGCATGCTGCACTGTTATATATCTGACTACCTTGATTACTCAACAAAGAAATATCTAGACCTGATGTGGGGTATAATTATCCTACTTTTCCACATTAAAGACCGTAATCTGATTAATAGCACTTTATTGATCCCACAGTGGGGAAATTGCGTGTTAACACAGCTCCAGACAGCTAGTAAAACGAGCTAATCTAAATATGAATTTTGGCACGTATTTGACTGAATGTATATTCAAAGATCAAATCGTTGTGTAAGAATGTTTTATGGATGAGGCCCCAGGCTTCTGTGGGAGTGGTGTGCTCAGAAGATTACACCTCTATGCTTGTGACTGGAAGGCCACTGGTTTGAAGCCCATACATGACAGACTTGACTGGAAGGCCGCTGGTTTGAAGCCCATACCTGACAGACTCGACTGGAAGGCCGCTGGTTTGAAGCCCATACCTGACAGACACGACTGAAAGGCCGCTGGTTTGAAACTCATATTTGTCAGACTCGACTGGAAGGCCGCTGGTTTGAAGCACATACCTGACACTCGAATGGAAGGCCGCTGGTTTGAAGCTCATATTTGACAGACTCGACTGGAAGGCCACTGGTTTGAAGCCCATATTTGACAGACTCGACTGGAAGGCCACTGGTTTGAAGCCCATACCTGACAGACTCGACTGGAAGGTCACTGGTTTGAAGCCCATACCTGACAGACACGACTGAAAGCCACTGGTTTGAAGCCCATACCTGACAGACTCGACTGAAAGCCACTGGTTTGAAGCCCATACATGACAGACTTGACTGGAAGGCCGCTGGTTTGAAGCCCATACCTGACAGACTCGACTGGAAGGCCGCTGGTTCGAAGACCATGCTTGACAGACTCGACTGGAAGGCCGCTGGTTTGAAGCCCATACCTGACAAACTCATCCATTCATCCCTCGAACAAGGCCCTTATCCAAGTGAAATACTCCAGGGGTACAAAATAAACCGCTCACCCTCTGCTCAGACCCCAAACTTCATGCTCACTTATGTTTCAAAGGAAATCAAAATGGGATGCAGAAAAATATGAATCCAGTGTACATGTGTGAATAAAGCATAATTTACTTTCTTTAGGGGGGGGGGTAGAGACAGCAAGATGAGCAGAAACAAAAAAAAACTATCAGAAATAAGACAAAAGAGATGGCAAAAGAGACACGAGGCTACAGCAAAATCGATAAAACCTTTTTTATTATTAAATACAGCTTATGCAACATTAGCCTGTCATATATACACCTTGTTATTCACTATAAACAGAAGGTTCTAAGTATCATTGCAACATCCGCCTGACCCAGGCTGGCCAGAGGTACGCTACCTTTTCTTAGAGTTTTACCTCTGTTTTAATTTTTTCTGGAGGGGGGGTGCTTTATGATAAGCTCTTAATTGCATCTATCTGTACAGCGCAGTGTCTTTATTTAACCCTACAAGCACCCCAGAGGGTGGAGATATTCAGCTGGATGGATGGACCCTCACCCCCAGGTGGCTACGTTGTCATGGCGGAACGTGGAGTCCACCGAGTAGCTAGTAGGGGGGGAAAGGGGGGCAGAGACATCACACCTCTCTGGGTCTACCCCGGGCACAGTGGGGTGTATGTGAACATCTATACAACATGACGTGGACATATGTGCATGTGCTTCTGCTACTTTTAAATGCATCTCATCTCTTTAAAATGCCCTGTGTTCAAAAAAATCTTACCGCTCAGTTCAATAAGCATCTTATGGCAAGAACGTGCAAACACACAAGCTTACAGGAACTGAGTCACGGCTTGAGCGTGCAAACTGGGTTACCATTACGACATCGTTACAAAACGGGGCCTTGAAGTTATAAAAGGGGTCAGCCTCCAGATTAACATGAAACAACCTGCCGGCTCCCAGAGGCACACCCACACACACAGTCCAACCAAACCTGCTGGGCTAAGGGCACTAGCAGAGGGCGCACAAATGCCCAATCAGCCGAAACCTAAACCAGCCAGAGGGAGTGGGCCTGGAGGGCAAGCTGCAGAATGAGCTACACGCTTCGATCCAGTGTGATGCATCACTCCCACTGTTGTCCTTTCTCCTTGTAGGAAAAAAAGTAAAAATGAACTTCAAACTTCAGGATGAAAAACACACTATTAACTGCTCCTGTTATATCGAGAACATCATCCTAAACGGCATGTCTCTTCTGAATGAGGACGACATCCAACCAGCACGAGACTAAGCACTACAAAGTCTGACAGCAGAGCAACACACTCAGGTGCTAACCTTTGCTAAGTCTTTACAACACCACCCCCTACAGCCAGAACTCTGGTACTACACCTTCTGGTGGTGGGATGAACTTCCCCTCAGTCTTCAATACTTGGAAGATCCTACGAACACGCTTCTCTGTAGTTCTGCATCAGAACGCTGTCAGCATCTAGTTACTTTCATTAATTAAACGAGTTGTCTGTTTTTTTTTATTGCCCTTTTCTTGGTTCTATGCATAATTGGGGTCTGTTACAGGACCCTGTTTGAAAAATTAGAACTGGAATCCCAGTAAATACAGCAGTGCCCCCTACTGGTGAGTGATCCCTCTAAAGTGTCCAGGTGCACAGCAGTCCTTGTGCTGTAGTGGCTGAGATGCCCATCCCCTTGCACTGGGCCCTCTTTTATTCCCCAGAGCTGACCCCGTCCCTGCTATAGATACCCCTATGTGTCAGTGTCAAGGTATGGCTTTTCAACTTTATTTCCTCCCACATGTTTTCCACTTGCCGAAAGTGCTGCTTTGATTCCTGTGCAACCTTGCATTTTGCTGTAAACTAGATTCCCTAGCGAGTTCTCTCAATGTGACAAGGCACGGAGAAGCAGGGAACCCCACTGTACAGCCTCAAACCCCATTCTTGGGATGCTTCCCCCTCATACCCAGCCCATTGCTCCTGGTTTGCTCCCCGAACCCCCACAGACAGTTTGTGGGCGGCCTTGGTCTGGTCCTGGCCAGGGGCTAGGCCTTGTAGATGCTCATGGGGCCTGTGATGGCCAGTTGGCCATTGGGTACCGCATCGGCGACCTCGTCCTCCAGCAAACCGGACACGTCAGCGGTGGGTAGGCTGTCATGGTAGCTGCTGAAGCTGATGTTATCCTCTTTCAGCTCAATGGTCCAGAAGGGTGCGTTCAGCTTGCGGTTCTGGTACTCGCGGTAGGTGTAGACCCCGCCCACAAAGCCTGTAAGCAGCACCACGACCACAATGATGACGGCCAGTACCACGATGTTGAACTGGGTCCAGGACACTTCAGCTAAGGTGGAGTTGTCGACTGGACCGCCCAGGCTGGTCAGCAAGGCTTGGGTCGTGGCCACGGTGGGCAGGCTGGTGCCATTGGCTCCAGACGACATGGTTCTGTCGGCGGACGGACCGCTGGGGAGGAAAGCCACAGCCCGGTTCGCTATCTGGGTCGGCTGGAGGTCTGCAGTAGTGAAGGCCTGCTCAACTGAGGAGAAAAACAGAATAATGCCGTCAGCTGCAGCATAAGGAGGTGAAGATGGTGGATCTGTCACAGGAAATGCTGAACAGTTATCATGGCGGATAAAGACAGGCAGCTCAGAAGAGGGTAGGATGCTGGGGAGCAACTTCAGGACCCACTGCTAGTCTGACAACACAGACTGTCAATGGCTGTGATCTGCCTGATATCCAGAACATCTACACAAACCAGGTCTGCCCTCAAACGGCGCTTTTCTATTGGCATTCAGGAACCAGGCCGTACCCAGCTCCCACCGCGAAGACACTAGTTACAGTGCGGTTCCAGCTTGCTTCGGTTTTCCACTGCAGAAGGGTTGGTTTAGTAGAAGCGTTGCTGGGTTTGTAGAGCGACAGTGACGTGAAGTTGAAGAGATGCTTATTTTCCGTTCACACGGTGTGCAGCATGATTTACTGTGCGCTAATTTTATGTCTGTGAAAATTGCCATCTTATGCCAACATCAAACACTGGCGGAATTAGCATTTGCTTGCGTAAATTTGCATTATGAATCCATTCCATTGGCTTTCAGCCCTATTAAACAGGGCCATATCAGCGCAGATATAACTCTCATAAATTACTATGAAAAGCCGTCTCCTTGTGGTAACAGCTTCTACCTTCAGGCAGGTAGGCTGCTCAACAGCCAATCAGGCTACAAGTACAGCACATTTGTATTTTCTATCTTTTACAATTTTATTTAATTACTTAAAAAAAAAATTGTCATACTTTACTATAGGCAGCTATCAGGGAAATTCATCCATTACCTCCTTCTGTGGCTATATTGTTGTGCATTTGATAAATGAACTTGTTTTGTTTGAGAAAAGCACCTGAATTGAACCCGTAACACGTGGACTGTGTACATTTTAGCTGCAGTATAACTCACATTCCTTACAGTAACACCAGAGCAAAGCAGGGCTTCCTATTACACAGTCAGAGCTACAGCTACCCCCCCCCCCCCCCCCGGCTGCCTTGTAAGCTCACTCATTCATCACATTTATGTTTTATGTATTTAGCAACGCTTTTATCCACAGCAACACTTTTGTGTAAACAGGGTCACACATTCCAGGTAGCAGTTGGTGGTTAAGGGCCTTGCTCAGGGGCCCAATGGTGACATCATTCTGCCGTCCCTGGGATTTGAACCAGTGACCTTCCAGCCCACATCATCCTGACCCGTGGAGCTAAACGCTGTTATATGATGATTCAGTTTGTAAAACCATTTCTAACTGGGAACAAGAGCTAGGTTTTGGATTTGGACAGGGTTACTGGGACAGGGTTACAGGGTTACTGGGACGGGGTAGTTGGTAGGATTCGTGCTTCATACTCTTGTGTGAGACTCTCCCTGATTCAGTTTAAGGTTGAGTGCACCTGTCCAGATACAAATTCTCAAATTTACGCCAACATTTCCAGCATGTGTGATAAGTGTAACTCGTCCTCCTGCGATTTAACCGATGTGTTTTTCCCCTGCCCTAAACTTCAGCCATACTGGACCTTTGGCATTATCTCCCGGCTTCTGGGAATCAGACTACAAGCTTGTCTGCTGCTCGCTATCTTTGGTGTTCCCAATAATCTCACTGTTTCTCTCATTAATCACCTGGCTGATGTGATCACTTTTACCTCACTGATAGCGTGACGCAAGTTACTGTTATACTGGAAGGCTTCACATGCCCCGTCTGTGTCGCTACGGCTGAAAGATTTTATGTTCTTAAAACTTGAAAAAATATAGTGTAGCTTGAGAGAGAAGGTAGCAGAGTTCTTCAAATTATGGCAGCCCTTCATTAGCTATTTAAGTCCTTGAAGACCAGCGATTGAGCCTCTGGTTTTGTCAGGGATGCACAGACTTCCTTTTTCGGTCTATTTTTTTTAGCTGGGCCAAGGGAGGAGGGTTGGGTACCTGATACTGTGTGTTTGTTGCTCTTTCAGATTTCAGATTGATATTTTGATATATTTATAAATACCTCTATGATGCTTCCCGGTGCAGTTTTCAGAGTTCTGTATGGTGCTGTTTAATAATAAAATGATTGATGAAAAAAAAACACCATTTTAGAGTGGGAAGTGAGGGGTACATCCTCTCTCCAAGCCCACTAAACCCATCCCCCGCGCTTTTGGATTTGACAGCTCACTGCTGGAACTCCAGCGAGCTGGAAGGCTCTTTTCGGTTTCCGGTTCCCGCAGTGAGCAGATGCACGATTTACGCCTCGCCGCGGTCTGTGTGGCAGGAGGCATCCCTGGCGCAGTGTCAGGCTTCCTCGTGGTGTGTGAGGGTACACACCGTCCCCCATCTCCAGGACTTCAAGCGGGGCCAAGCTCGGTGGACTGGAGTGAATCGGACTGCAGGGTACGGCTGTCGGGGACGAATTAACCGCTAACCCGCCCTTAGCCTGTGTCCTTTCTTTTCCGTGACCTGGGCCATGAAAGACTTCTGCACCTGTCTGGTGGACACTAAGCCAGGTATTCTATACAGCACTCCCTGGTGGACACTAAGCCAGGTATTCTATACAGCACTCCCTGGTGGACACTAAGCCAGGTATTCTATACAGCACTCCCTGGTGGACACTAAGCCAGGTATTCTATACAGCACTCCCTGGTGGACACTAAGCCAGGTATTCTATACAGCACTCCCTGGTGGACACTAAGCCAGGTATTCTATACAGCACTCCCTGGTGGACACTAAGCCAGGTATTCTATACAACACTCCCTGGTGGACAGAATAAGTAGACATGCTAGTAGAAGCCTCAGTACACGGTAATAACTCATTTCCAAATGCAGTGGGATGGACTTCCAGAGAGCTGCACCACTGCAATCTGCACAGCAGGCTCTGTCCACACCTGCTAACTTCACTTCCCTTCCATCACCTGCGCTTCCCAAATATAAACTGAGACACCCAGCAGGAGGGGAAATGCCCCATCAATGGAGGGGAGGAGCAAAAATCCATTTGAGTGAACTAGAGCAAACCTCTGGAGGTCCCAGGTCAGCTGGTTACCTCCTCATCCCGCTGAGCATGCTACCCATTTCAAGTTCAGTGAGATGTCCAAACCCGAGCAGGGCAGTAGATAATGTTCATCTGGTCAGTGTTCAGGTCCAGTGTGATCTGCCAGTTCGTTACAGTTCAGCTCCTGACCAACTGCACTGCAGTGGAGTCATCAGCCCTGCTCTGATGTGGATCCAGCTGGATCTCTCAAGAATCCTCCCCATTAAACCTTGGCAAACGTCCTGACCAGCCATGGGCACTGGGGATGCTCAGGCATGGTGACCATCTCCAGCTCTGGGTCTCTGCATCCAAAAATCTCAAAACCAAAAGAAATGTGGTATCCATTTTGGAAAGGGGGGGGTTGATGTCCATAAGAGCCAATCAGATTCCTTCCAGTACAAATCCATCCATCTATCCATGCATACATGCATCAATGACCAGGCCATGGTCAGGCAGTACAAACCCAGCTCTGCAAATTAACTTCCCTAGACTGAAAGCTTTGCTTGACACACTGGACCATGTGACCAGCAGTGAATTATGAAAATGGCGGGTTTTTACCTATCAGGGTGCAGTTCTGGGTGAGGGCGTCGCCGACGTAGCCCGGGGCGCAGCGCTCGCAGTGGGGGCCGGCTGTGTGGTTGGTGCAGCTCAGACAGCGGCCCGTGTCGGGGTCACAGAGGCGGGGCGCATATCGAGGGTCGCCGTTACCGCTGCAGTCACATGGCAGGCAGATGCTGTCCGAGTTGTAAAATCCATCACGACACCGGTCGCAGTTGGGGCCCTCGTACTCCGGCTGGCACTGGTCACACACCGGTTGCCCACTGGACTCTACGGTGGAGGAACGAGCACGGCGGAGTCAAGAACCATAAAATTCACCAAGTAGAGAAATGCTATGTCCAACACTAGAGGGCAGCAAGACATCACAATATGGTGCCAAAGTGCCGCTTTGACTCTGAGCTGGTCATCAAGAGAGGACAATTAATGGCAGAACTTCTCAATCTCATTAACACAACAAAAGTAATTATACCATCAATGAGAACAGAAAACAGACAGCTGGAGTGGCATAAGTTTCAGCCACTAGGGGATGCTATCCTGTGTTTACATACCTATAAGCATAATTCTCAGAATCATGGGCAGTAGGGGATATGATCATTTGCAGTCAGAAGAGTACTTACACTCATACTCTGGAGCACAAAATAGTCGACCATCAGTAAATACCCACAAGCAAGAAGCTACCAAATGCTCCCCCCCCCCCCAAGAAAAAACATAAGGATGGGCTGCAAAGGCAGATTCTTCCCAAGGGTGAAGCTCAGCTTGACGATCCCTGAGAAGTTGTTGGTGTGTCGCACTCCACAGACACGCTACGCAGTCTCACGAAACACGCTAGAAGGACCAGCCTCACAAGGCCACCCTGAAGCCGGGGCAGAGGGGAATCCTCTGGGAAGCCGTCGAGGGGAAACACCCTTCAGTGCCTGTATCAGCAGTTATACAAGTCTATTCAGCTTCATTCAAGAAGAGAGCAGATAAAGTATGTCTGTTTTTAAAGGCTGCCACGATGCTTTTTTTTTTTGTTGCATACTGTCTACAAAACCCTGCGAGATGTTTGTATAATGTGCACCTTGATTGATTTAGGAGACGGCACCAATGCTGGGGATAAAAACAGGAGCAGATGGAGCTGGCGGATGACAAAGGTTGTTGGAGGTTCCGTCTTTTATCACAATTTAACTGAATGTGTTCAGAAGGAATGTGCAGGTGTGTTTCAGAAGTCTAACTGTTTAGGTATTTTAGTGTTAAACATAAAAAATTCTTGATTTTAATAGTGTAGGGTTCCCTGATTCCGGTCCTGGAGGTATAGTCTGTAACACAGTTTGCAGATCTCCCTGCTGAGACACATATTCATCAGATAGTTACCCGGTTTAGTAGAAGTGTTTGAGCACAGAAATCTGTAAGCTGTGCTGCAGACTGGCCCTCCAGGATTGAAACTGGGGAAACCTGGAATAGCGGCAATGCGCAGAACACGATCACTACTGTGTGGGTCGGCCGTCAGTGAAGACAAGTCATCCCTCCCCTGCCCTGCCCTGCCTTTCCGGGTCACTGGAAATAAGCTCCTTCACTGAATGGTTGCTCAAAGGAGCAACATGGTCCATGTAAGCTGTGAGAATACAGTGTATACACAAGCGTGCGCTCGCGCACACACACACACACACACACACACACACACACACACACACACACACACACACACAGATCATTCAACAGTCTCACTTGCATATGTGGTTGTGTTTTGAGCGTGTTTGGAAATTCGGTTCTGCTGACTCACCCTTTTCCACCCACCATGAACACCAGATTATCACCTTGCCTGAACTCACCCAAGCGGAACGCTCCCCGCCTCTGTAACAACGGTAATTCTACACACCTCCCACCTGGTGGCTGAGGTGTTGCAGTTTGATGCTCTGTGGCCTGGCAGGATTTAGTGGCTGGCCTTGGAAAGCGCAGCGTAAGCCGTGTGGCGGAGAGAGCACCCGGGCTGGGTCCTGTCAATCATCTACCAGCCGCTGTCCTCCTGGTTTATGCGAGCCAAGATTAATCCGTGCATTATGGCAGCTGGCACGGTGCCAGAACCTGATGGCAGATGTGTGACTCGCAGCGGAAAATCGCGAGCATTACTACAGGGGGAGGGGCAAAGGCGTAGCTGTACAGGGATATCTGCCTTGAGCCAGAGATGAGGCATGTGTTCATGAACCGCTTAAGGAACTGGGCCCCCACCAAAAAGCTGTGGGGTTTAACGTGACTATTGCTGCAGGATCAGTAAGCACCGC
The DNA here is from genome assembly GCF_023856365.1 of Brienomyrus brachyistius. Lineage (NCBI taxonomy): Eukaryota > Metazoa > Chordata > Actinopteri > Osteoglossiformes > Mormyridae > Brienomyrus > Brienomyrus brachyistius. Next base: position 4,056,699 of record NC_064534.1, on the reverse strand, counting down.
TTCAAAAGATAAGCAACTTTAGAACACGGACAAGTCTCACCTTTTCTTAGTTTTTTACTGATAATCATCTAAGTAAAAGGATAAAGTTTAACCTTTAAACAAACTTTATACGTCCACATCACCACAATTACCTGGCCAGCTGTCAGTGCAGTTCATTGGTCCCAGCTTTTCCCAAAACTTACATTACTTTAGCAGATGTTTTTCTTAAAGGAGGCCTTGCTTAGAGGCACAAAGGTGACATCGGTCAGCTGATGCTGGGATTTGAACAGACGACCTTCCGATCAATAGCAGAGTACCCTGACTCGCGGAGCCACACACCGCTACAAACACGCAAACCCAAATGTCGCCCTCAAAGATACTTTCTTAGCTCCAGCAGCTGATTTGGTTTACAGTGAAATGAAATCTTGGTTGTGTGAGGCATTGATGGCCACTGCAGAGCTCACTGGAGGCTTGAGAACTTCTGCAATCTGCAGGAAGAGCGATGTCAGCCTGGAGCCTGGATCCGTCACCATCGCATTAGACGGCCAGCAGCCCCAAAGCTGCCCAAAACCAAGCAGCCAAAAGGACACGGTAAATACATCCCCATCATGCTGCTTGGGTCACCACTGCGTAAATGACATAAATACAAAGACAAGCTCCTGTAGAAGGAAACATGTCTGGCAGTAAGAGCAGCTCTCTCTGTAAGACAGATCCTGCTACAGCCATTTCTGCTTAAATGTACGTCCAGATGTTCGAGGACCCCTCCGATGTTCTGGGAGCCTGGGATGCTGTGGTGATGACATCTGTGTGCGTGTCGGGGCACTGCGAAGGCCGGGAAACACCCAGCCACAGCTGGGAACGCAGCTCTTACAGGAAGCGGGAATCTCACTTAGCAGGGCAACACTCAGCCAAAGCCACTGAAATGAAAAGGACCAGCCGGCCAACGGTGTGCAGTTTGGTTTGTTGGATTTTTCCTGTTATATAATCCCGTGAGAATGTTTTCATTCCAACCCTACCTTATCAGGCTCACGCGGTCTTTAATAGGCTAATAATGAATGCGGCAGGTTGAAAGTAGTATGGATTGGAATGAAAATATTCTGGTGGGCAAGGACACCAGGAACAGGATTGCCATTATACCAGTATGCCAGTATTAGGTGATATGACACTATGGGATGTCTTCTGGCTCCTGGGCTGTCCTCAGTCAGCCACGGTGGCTATCCTCTCTGATCAGCTCCATCAGAAACACTCTCTCCATGGCGATAGACGGGATTTCCACGGCGCGGTGTCACAGCCACACTAACTGCACAGGGTCACCGCCGGCCGCACGTCCCCTCCCATCCCCGACAGCTGGCCCATATACACGCCGAGACACAAAGTCTGTTTGTGACCGGGCAAGAAGTCCAGAACATTCCTCTGCAGAAAGGGCAGTAGCCTGTGATGCTGTTTCCATGTCGAGACCAACAGAAATACGTTTCGGTAGAATATTCCTGTCGGCTCGCATTTGCCTTCCACCTCAGCAATGCGTATTTACGTAAAATGGCACAAAGTAAACGAATGAAACGGAAAAATCGCAGCATTAACCCCTCAGCACCGGCCTCGTCACAGCAGGGGTCCAGCTGAATGCATAAAGATCAACTGGCAGCTTTTCACATCTGAAATTCTGAGTGATGGTCTGGAAGGAGACCTTGAGGCAGTCTCCTGCCCGCCGGCTGTGTGCCAGGGAAATGCAGCGGGAATCGAGGAGGATGGAGGAAGCGGCTGGTGATGGAGAGGCATGGTGATGCCCTAGAAATAGCGCCATGGTTACGGCGTGCATGTTTACCGAAGGAGAAAACCAATCAGCTCACGCTGAGTCTAGCAGGGGTCAGAGCAGGACCGACTCGACACGCATTTCCACTACAGCTGGGGGAGGGTTGGGGAGAGTAAAGTACCCCCTCAACTCCTGCAGTCAGCCTGGATTTCCCCTCCTCAACGTGATGCAAAAATCGCCCCAGTCACTGTGACTTTAATTTTGCACACCGGCGAGTCACAAAAGTCAGAAAGTCATTACAACCTCCCCCCCATTTTACGGTGCAATTAGCACAGCGTCTGCATAATGGAATAAGAGATCCTCAAGGAAGAGGTCGAGCGCGGCCCGTGGTCAGGAAATTATAGGCGCTACGCAAAGTCAGATTCCTGAGTCCTGCCCACTAGAGGGCAGCACCTGTGTCACATGTCATCTCATTTTCGTGACCATTTAAATAAATAATGTCATACGCAGCACATTGGTAAACTGCTAATATAAGGGGTACAAGTACACAAGCTATCTTTGGAGGCACAACAGCAGTAGGACACCTGAGAATTGCGCCCTAATAGCACCACCATGGAACCTTGTAGAGTATGAGGTCAGCGCCCCCTGCCCCAACACGCATGGCTGCTCGTGTGTCCACTGTGGCTATAATGCTCATTGTCACCATTCAGGCCACACAGGAAAACGTCAGCAGCATCAGGACCTGCTCGCCGGCACCAGCATTGTGCCTCTTCTCCTTCTACCACTTTCCTTCATCTACGCTCACCAAGATTTTGAAGATTAATACTTACTAGGCTCAGTGGTTCGGAAAACAAAGGGGTTTTGCTGGCTTTTGTGCTCTGTATCCCAGGGCCACAGATTACATGCGTCACCCAAGTGACAGCGTGTTACTGTCTGACGGAGCTGCGTTTAAGGAGAGTCTCTTTCCCTCGAGTCGGCAGTTGACGGTGTGGAGAGCCCCACCCAGGCTGGCCTGTCGCTCCCTCCTACACACCGTCAAAGGCTCAACAGGAGTATCTGACTTAATTAAGCACACTCTCGTTAATTACCTTTGAGTTCTTTTTGACATAAAAAAGACCTCGTACCAGCAGCCCCCACAGAAACATCTGACACACAGCATGTACCGGAAAATTCCAGCCCGGATGTCTGACCTTATACTGCTGTTACAAAAACCAGAGTATCCCAGGACCACAGCTAGCCAAGCATGCTAGCTCATGTGGCAGGCAGGGTTTGGATGTTGTACCTTTGAATCAGTTAACATAACACCAATTTCTTTGGTTAACTGATGTTCACAAGACCTTCTTTTCATCCTTAGGGCCTGGGACCCTCCACAAGATGGAGATGAAGGCAGCAGACATTCGCCGTTACAGGCTGTCCCACAAAACAAGGGTGTCGGCCCAGGATCCTGCTGGAAAATTCCAGCAGAAACACACAGAATACCGCAGAACCCAGGATAACTATCAGGTATGGACCCGTGGGACGGTCTGCGATTGAGCCAGTCTGCTCCGTGAGTCCTGGGTCTGTGCGCATTCCTCCTGCATGACATGGGAGATGACGGGAACGTCGCCTCTGCTCTATCGCACACCTTACTGGTTTCATGTCATTTAAATTATATCAAGTAATAGATCAACTTCAGAGAAAGAACCAGCTCAGGAAAACAAGGCACTTATCTTCTGCAAATGCTCAGGGAGGGTGGAAGAGCTGTTTGAGAACCAGTAAAGGTTAAATACGGGCCGAGTGGGGTGACTCTCTGCTGAGACAGGTAGGCAGACATACACACAGACACACACACACACACACACACACTCACTCACATACACAAAGACACACAGACACAGAAACACAGGCAGACACACACACAGGCACACACACACACACACACACAGAAACACGGGCAGACACACACACACACACACAGAAACACGGGCAGACACACACACACACAGAAACACAGGCAGACACACACACAGAAACACAGGCAGACACACACATACACAGAAATACACGCACACAGGTATACAGAAGCACACACATAGACACAGACACACACACAGACCTGAAACAATATATGAGTGATTAGATTAATACAAAGCAGTGACAGTGAATAATGAACAGTGTGAAAATAATTTTAAATAAGTCACGTTCTGTGCTTCATGCAACACTTAATAACCTGAAGCGCTATAATCCTTAGCTGGGCTGCTGAGCAGTTTGCCACCTCCGCTGAGGATGTAATGGAGTTATGAAAGCATAAATCCCCGTGGGTGGGTTACCTGGACACAGAATAACTGAGCAGTAGAGGCTCTGGGCGGGGATTGGGGGACACACACAAATCATCACACAAAGCCATTCTCATTCAGTGCCATCAGCAATGTGCCATCCGAACTACATTACCCAGAATCCCAGAGCTCCAGCCCTCTGTCACATGACTGGCCTTGGGTGGGAGCCCTTTCTAGAACAATTTTGTTATGTTCTCTCCCTCTGGTGCTGAATTGAGACAGCAGACAGGAGGTCATTTGCACAGATGGGAGGGTCACATCTTATTTATTTTATTTACTTAGCAGACACGTCCATCCATACTTCAGATAATTCCTTCTCAGAAAGCCAGGTCAGCCAGTCCCTGGGGCAACTGGGGGTTAAGAACCTTGCTCACCGGCATAGCGGTGACATCGCTCTGCCGAACATGGGATTTGAACTGGCAACCCTCTGAGCCATAAACTGACCATTTAGAAAGAGTCCTCACCAGCAGCAGAGACAGTATAGGAGGAGACTCGGCAGTTTAGGGGGACCTTGCAGTAGGGTTAACACTGAGGACCGGTACCCAGAAGCCTGTGGGGGGTGGGCGGAGGCGGTGGGGGGCTGCATTCTTGCCGTCTGTTATGGACCTGGCAGGCAGGAAGCTGCCGTCCTTCAGTAAATGAAAGAGAGAGACGTGTAATGTGGCTCGCAGGTCCCCGTGGTGATGGCTGTCACATGCGGCGGGACGGCGCCGAGCGGCTGGTCACACCGGCCCCCTGTGGGCTGCCGGCCTGCGCTTCCATTTGGGGTGTGAATAACGAATCACACACCCCCCCTGCGCTTTGTCATATCACATAACTCTCCGTGATTTAACAAGCTGCTGCACCTGCGGGAATCACACTGCATTACATTCATCACTCTCCAGTTTACGTTCGTGCACATGTAGTGCCTTCAGTTTCAGAGCTGATAGTGAGAACACAGAGGGGGGGGGGATAGGTAACCCGCTCTCTGTTATTTGTTTTAGCCATTATTGTCCAATTAGCTGATCCTAGCTTGAAAAATGGCAATTTGACTCGGCAGTCTTTACAGACACAATTGCAATTTAGCGCAGACACCCCCCCCCCCCCGCCCATTTGATGTAGTAAAACAATGGGGCGGTGGATCACAGTGCCCCTAGTGGAACAGAGCAGAGATGGCAGGACTGCTTTGCCCAGCTACGAGAAGGGTCCGGCTGAGCCCCCCTCTTTCTTCCCCCAGTGTCAGCTGGTTCAACACAAGATAACTAACATGATGGTAATTATTACCCTCATTACCCATTGCTGAGACAATCCTGTTCACCCAGTTCTCCACTCCACCTTAATACTAACTAACCCACCTTTACAAAGGGGGACACACACAGACACACACTGACAGACACACACGTTTGTTTTCATATTTTTGTTGGGATCGTCCATTCGTTTCTATTTCAACAATGACGACCTTAACCCCTATCCAGCCCTAACCATAACCACAACCATAACCATAACCACAACCACAACCATAACCAAACAAAACACAAATCTTTTGGTATTTTGATCACAGTCACAGATTTTTATAAAACTGAATTTCCTCCATGGAGTCCGAAAATATGCTCCCCACAATGTCGATTTTTATTTTTCAAATAAAAATTTGTTGCCCAATATCAATTGGAAAGTGCCTAAGCACAACATTGCCCGACAGCATTGCTCAAAAAGTTGCCCTGTGTATTATCATCCTTAGACCCTCCCCACTCACTGTGTATAGTTGCCCTGTGTATTATCATCCTTAGACCCTCCCCACTCACTGTGTATAGTTGCCCTGTGTATTATCATCCTTAGACCCTCCCCACTCACTGTGTATAGTTGTCCTGTGTATTATCATCCTTAGACCCTCCCCACTCCCTGTGTATAGTTGCCCTGTGTATTATCATCCTTAGACCCTCCCCACTCCCTGTGTATAGTTGCCCTGTGTATTATCATCCTTAGACCCTCCCCACTCACTGTGTATAGTTGCCCTGTGTATTATCATCCTTAGACCCTCCCCACTCACTGTGTATAGTTGCCCTGTGTATTATCATCCTTAGACCCTCCCCACTCACTGTGTATAGTTGCCCTGTGTATTATCATCCTTAGACCCTCCCCACTCACTGTGTATAGTTGCCCTGTGTATTATCATCCTTAGACCCTCCCCACTCACTGTGTATAGTTGCCCTGTGTATTATCATCCTTAGACCCTCCCCACTCACTGTGTATAGTTGCCCTGTGTATTGTCATCCTTAGACCCTCCCCACTCCCTGTGTATAGTTGCCCTGTGTATTATCATCCTTAGACCCTCCCCACTCACTGTGTATAGTTGCCCTGTGTATTATCATCCTTAGACCCTCCCCACTCACTGTGTATAGTTGCCCTGTGTATTATCATCCTTAGACCCTCCCCACTCCCTGTGTATAGTTGCCCTGTGTATTATCATCCTTAGACCCTCCCCACTCACTGTGTATAGTTGCCCTGTGTATTATCATCCTTAGACCCTCCCCACTCACTGTGTATAGTTGCCCTGTGTATTATCATCCTTAGACCCTCCCCACTCACTGTGTATAGTTGCCCTGTGTATTATCATCCTTAGACCCTCCCCACTCCCTGTGTATAGTTGCCCTGTGTATTATCATCCTTAGACCCTCCCCACTCCCTGTGTATAGTTGCACTGTGTATTATCATCCTTAGACCCTCCCCACTCACTGTGTATAGTTGCCCTGTGTATTATCATCCTTAGACCCTCCCCACTCACTGTGTATAGTTGCCCTGTGTATTATCATCCTTAGACCCTCCCCACTCACTGTGTATAGTTGCCCTGTGTATTATCATCCTTAGACCCTCCCCACTCACTGTGTATAGTTGCCCTGTGTATTGTCATCCTTAGACCCTCCCCACTCACTGTGTATAGTTGCCCTGTGTATTGTCATCCTTAGACCCTCCCCACTCACTGTGTATAGTTGCCCTGTGTATTGTCATCCTTAGACCCTCCCCACTCACTGTGTATAGTTGCCCTGTGTATTATCATCCTTAGACCCTCCCCACTCACTGTGTATAGTTGCCCTGTGTATTATCATCCTTAGACCCTCCCCACTCACTGTGTATAGTTGCCCTGTGTATTATCATCCTTAGACCCTCCCCACTCCCTGTGTATAGTTGCCCTGTGTATTATCATCCTTAGACCCTCCCCACTCACTGTGTATAGTTGCCCTGTGTATTATCATCCTTAGACCCTCCCCACTCACTGTGTATAGTTGTCCTGTGTATTATCATCCTTAGACCCTCCCCACTCCCTGTGTATAGTTGCCCTGCGTATGGTCATCCTTAGACCCTCCCCACTCCCTGTGTATAGTTGCCCTGTGTATTATCATCCTTAGACCCTCCCCACTCACTGTGTATAGTTGTCCTGTGTATTATCATCCTTAGACCCTCCCCACTCACTGTGTATAGTTGTCCTGTGTATTATCATCCTTAGACCCTCCCCACTCCCTGTGTATAGTTGCCCTGTGTATGGTCATCCTTAGACCCTCCCCACTCCCTGTGTATAGTTGCCCTGTGTATTATCATCCTTAGACCCTCCCCACTCACTGTGTATAGTTGCCCTGTGTATTATCATCCTTAGACCCTCCCCACTCCCTGTGTATAGTTGTCCTGTGTATTATCATCCTTAGACCCTCCCCACTCACTGTGTATAGTTGCCCTGTGTATTATCATCCTTAGACCCTCCCCACTCCCTGTGTATAGTTGCCCTGTGTATTATCATCCTTAGACCCTCCCCACTCACTGTGTATAGTTGCCCTGTGTATTATCATCCTTAGACCCTCCCCACTCCCTGTGTATAGTTGCCCTGTGTATTATCATCCTTAGACCCTCCCCACTCACTGTGTATAGTTGCCCTGTGTATTATCATCCTTAGACCCTCCCCACTCCCTGTGTATAGTTGCCCTGTGTATTATCATCCTTAGACCCTCCCCACTCACTGTGTATAGTTGCCCTGTGTATTATCATCCTTAGACCCTCCCCACTCACTGTGTATAGTTGCCCTGTGTATTATCATCCTTAGACCCTCCCCACTCACTGTGTATAGTTGCCCTGTGTATTATCATCCTTAGACCCTCCCCACTCACTGTGTATAGTTGCCCTGTGTATTATCATCCTTAGACCCTCCCCACTCACTGTGTATAGTTGCCCTGCGTATTATCATCCTTAGACCCTCCCCACTCACTGTGTATAGTTGCCCTGCGTATTATCATCCTTAGACCCTCCCCACTCCCTGTGTATAGTTGCCCTGCGTATTATCATCCTTAGACCCTCCCCACTCACTGTGTATAGTTGCCCTGTGTATTATCATCCTTAGACCCTCCCCACTCCCTGTGTATAGTTGCCCTGTGTATTATCATCCTTAGACCCTCCCCACTCACTGTGTATAGTTGCCCTGTGTATTATCATCCTTAGACCCTCCCCACTCACTGTGTATAGTTGCCCTGCGTATTATCATCCTTAGACCCTCCCCACTCCCTGTGTATAGTTGCCCTGTGTATTATCATCCTTAGACCCTCCCCACTCACTGTGTATAGTTGCCCTGTGTATTATCATCCTTAGACCCTCCCCACTCACTGTGTATAGTTGCCCGGCGTATTATCATCCTTAGACCCTCCCCACTCACTGTGTATAGTTGCCCTGTGTATTGTCATCCTTAGACCCTCCCCACTCCCTGTGTATAGTTGCCCTGTGTATGGTCATCCTTAGACCCTCCCCACTCACTGTGTATAGTTGCCCTGTGTATTATCATCCTTAGACCCTCCCCACTCCCTGTGTATAGTTGCCCTGTGTATGGTCATCCTTAGACCCTCCCCACTCACTGTGTATAGTTGTCCTGTGTATTATCATCCTTAGACCCTCCCCACTCCCTGTGTATAGTTGCCCTGCGTATTATCATCCTTAGACCCTCCCCACTCACTGTGTATAGTTGCCCTGCGTATTATCATCCTTAGACCCTCCCCACTCCCTGTGTATAGTTGCCCTGTGTATTATCATCCTTAGACCCTCCCCACTCACTGTGTATAGTTGCCCTGTGTATTATCATCCTTAGACCCTCCCCACTCCCTGTGTATAGTTGCCCTGTGTATTATCATCCTTAGACCCTCCCCACTCACTGTGTATAGTTGCCCTGTGTATTATCATCCTTAGACCCTCCCCACTCACTGTGTATAGTTGCCCTGTGTATTATCATCCTTAGACCCTCCCCACTCCCTGTGTATAGTTGCCCTGTGTATTGTCATCCTTAGACCCTCCCCACTCACTGTGTATAGTTGCCCTGCGTATTATCATCCTTAGACCCTCCCCACTCCCTGTGTATAGTTGCCCTGCGTATTGTCATCCTTAGACCCTCCCCACTCCCTGTGTATAGTTGCCCTGTGTATGGTCATCCTTAGACCCTCCCCACTCCCTGTGTATAGTTGCCCTGCGTATTATCATCCTTAGACCCTCCCCACTCACTGTGTATAGTTGCCCTGTGTATTATCATCCTTAGACCCTCCCCACTCACTGTGTATAGTTGCCCTGTGTATTATCATCCTTAGACCCTCCCCACTCCCTGTGTATAGTTGCCCTGTGTATTATCATCCTTAGACCCTCCCCACTCACTGTGTATAGTTGCCCTGTGTATTATCATCCTTAGACCCTCCCCACTCACTGTGTATAGTTGCCCTGTGTATTATCATCCTTAGACCCTCCCCACTCACTGTGTATAGTTGCCCTGTGTATTATCATCCTTAGACCCTCCCCACTCACTGTGTATAGTTGTCCTGTGTATTATCATCCTTAGACCCTCCCCACTCCCTGTGTATAGTTGCCCTGTGTATTATCATCCTTAGACCCTCCCCACTCACTGTGTATAGTTGTCCTGTGTATTATCATCCTTAGACCCTCCCCACTCCCTGTGTATAGTTGCCCTGTGTATTATCATCCTTAGACCCTCCCCACTCCCTGTGTATAGTTGCCCTGTGTATTATCATCCTTAGACCCTCCCCACTCCCTGTGTATAGTTGCCCTGTGTATTATCATCCTTAGACCCTCCCCACTCACTGTGTATAGTTGCCCTGTGTATTATCATCCTTAGACCCTCCCCACTCACTGTGTATAGTTGCCCTGTGTATTATCATCCTTAGACCCTCCCCACTCACTGTGTATAGTTGCCCTGTGTATTATCATCCTTAGACCCTCCCCACTCACTGTGTATAGTTGTCCTGTGTATTATCATCCTTAGACCCTCCCCACTCCCTGTGTATAGTTGCCCTGTGTATTATCATCCTTAGACCCTCCCCACTCACTGTGTATAGTTGTCCTGTGTATTGTCATCCTTAGACCCTCCCCACTCACTGTGTATAGTTGCCCTGTGTATGGTCATCCTTAGACCCTCCCCACTCCCTGTGTATAGTTGCCCTGTGTATTATCATCCTTAGACCCTCCCCACTCCCTGTGTATAGTTGCCCTGTGTATTATCATCCTTAGACCCTCCCCACTCACTGTGTATAGTTGTCCTGTGTATTATCATCCTTAGACCCTCCCCACTCCCTGTGTATAGTTGCCCTGTGTATTATCATCCTTAGACCCTCCCCACTCACTGTGTATAGTTGCCCTGTGTATTATCATCCTTAGACCCTCCCCACTCCTTGTGTATAGTTGCCCTGTGTATTATCATCCTTAGACCCTCCCCACTCCTTGTGTATAGTTGCCCTGTGTATTATCATCCTTAGACCCTCCCCACTCACTGTGTATAGTTGCCCTGTGTATTGTCATCCTTAGACCCTCCCCACTCACTGTGTATAGTTGCCCTGTGTATGGTCATCCTTAGACCCTCCCCACTCACTGTGTATAGTTGCCCTGTGTATTGTCATCCTTAGACCCTCCCCACTCACTGTGTATAGTTGCCCTGTGTATGGTCATCCTTAGACCCTCCCCACTCCCTGTGTATAGTTGCCCTGTGTATTATCATCCTTAGACCCTCCCCACTCACTGTGTATAGTTGCCCTGTGTATGGTCATCCTTAGACCCTCCCCACTCACTGTGTATAGTTGCCCTGTGTATTATCATCCTTAGACCCTCCCCACTCACTGTGTATAGTTGCCCTGTGTATTATCATCCTTAGACCCTCCCCACTCACTGTGTATAGTTGCACACAGACAGTCCTCTGATGGCACCAGCTTTCGTAACACAAATGTAGTAGAACAAGCTTACATGATGTATTAATTAACCAGAAACTAAATGTTAGTTACTGCTACTGCTCCTATGGTTGTTCATCATTAATCAATCATAATGTTCATGTATTTCATGCAGTTACTATATTTGTTCATGATTCGTACTTGAGTAGTCGCTGAGTTACTTGTGTCCCTCAAGTAATGTGTTACTCCAGTTAAAAATGGGTACAGGGAGGGGCTGTTTCCGGTAAGGTAAGTCTTCAGTAAATCTACAGGGGGCGCTGTTCATTTCCCTTAACAGCACAGGGTATCCTGTACCTTATTATGGGCTGTGCTCTCAGGCACACACACCTTTGCAGACATGCATGCAAACACAAGCCCCCCATGCTCCGTAGCACCTGATCTCATTATTATTTCCTGCAATACCAAATATCCCGACATCACCAGTCATGTGCTGTGACAAACGGCGTAGCGTCCCCCTGAGGCGGGAGATGGGAGGCAGGAACAATGCAGCGGTCACAGCAAGGAGCGGAGATAGAGGCTGGCATTTGGAGATTCTCACCATCAACAGAAGAAGCTGATGGCGTGACCATGAAATCACCCTGGCTGAACCGCCACCCGGTGAGCTTGACTCCCCCCAACTTCCCCCCACCCCGCAGGACTCACCAATGTGGCAGCTGCCAGTGGACGTGACAGTGGAGCACGGGCAGGGGATGCAGACGTCCGTCAGGGCGGCACCTGGCCTTCTGTAGAAATTGTACTTGCATTCCTCACAGCCGGGTCCTTTAGTGTTGCCTTGGCAGTTCAGACAGATGCCTGAATAAAAAGGGCAACACACACAGACACACACACACACAGTCTTAAGGTGGAAGGAAGGGAACAAATGAAAAGACGGAGGAGTTATAGTATCACATAGGTTTGATGCTGTCAGAGATGGCATGGCTGCAGACAGCAAGGCTGTCTTTACGTTTTACAGAAGATAAGTCAGATAACTACCATCATTTGGTCATTCTAAGCTGTGTAAACTGTCACATGTATAACCGGAAATGGAAAAACGGCACAGTTGTGACTTATGTTGCTCTCAAGTGAAATTTTTTTCAGCCTTTGTGAGATATAAATATACTTCTTTTTCTTGTGGTACACAGAGGCTGTGTGACCCAGAAGTCTGGATTTATATGCTCTGACAGTCATTATTATGAAACAGAAGCATTTGGGATCTTGCAGGTTTTTTCAGGCATGTCAGAGAATTCCCTATGCTTCACAATCGGAGCTCACAGGAAATAAATGCACACCTCCCTTATCGGGCGAGGCTGCAATGTGGGTGCAAGAAGAGGAGGAGGGGGCACGGAGAGGGCGGGCCAGGGGGGACCCAATTCCAGGGGGTGAGAACACGGTTAGGGCTGAAAAGTAAGCAGCCTCGGTGACCGCCATCTTGATGTGCAGGCGTGGCGTGTTACAGCTCATTCGCCTCGAACCAGCCCAGGAACGGCACGACCCCACGCTGGACCCCACGCCGGACCCCACGCCGGACCCCACGCCGGACCCCACGCCGGACCCCACGCCGGACCCCACGCCGGACCCCACGCCGGACCCCACGCCGGACCCCACACCGGACACACACACCCAGCGGCGGCCCTAAAGACCCCCATCTTTCATTGTTGCCTGTTTTTCCTCACAGTTTATTGGAGGGGGATGTAAAGCTTTAAACACAAAGTAGTTTGTCATTCTCCCATAAAGGCTGCTCTGCTTTCACAGGGTGATGCGTGATCAGGGAGGATCTCCGTAGTAAAATGGCCGCTCTGATCCAGACGAGCTGGCAGCAGAGATGACCGGGCAGATTAATGCAGATGCATAAGGGCATTCACATGTAAATGGGCCAGTGGGGAGTGCTGCACCTGTACACTTAGAGGATGATTGGCGATCATGCCTGGTGGGACACCTTAGTCTGAGGGCCCCCGGTAAATGTGGGCAGGGGCCGGAGAGGAGGGAGCGAACATCAGGCAGGATGCACACACAAACACACACACCCGCATGCACAGTCCAGGTATTCATATCATTATGGGGACTCCATTCATTTCCATGGTCACAACCTTTATCCCAGCCCCTTTTACCCACAAGGTTACAGCATTTATCACATTGTGGGGAAATCTGGGCCTCACAATGCAATAATTATAAAAACGCACACAGGCACACAAACACTGCAGGCACACACACACGCGCAGGCACACATGCACGCACAGGCAGGCACACAAACACTGCAGGCACACACACACACACACACGCGCAGGCACACATGCATGTACTGCAGGCACACACACTGGAAGCACACGCACACACAGAGGCACACATGCAAGCACAGGCAGGCACACACACACTGCAGGCACTCACACACTGCAGGCACGCGCAGGCACGCACACACGCAGGCACACACACACACTGCAAGCACACGTACATGCGGAGGCACACATACAGGCACAGGCAGGCACACACACACTGCAAGCACATACTCATGCACACGCAGCCACGCACACACTGGTACACACACACTGCAGGCACACACTGCGGGTACACATACACACTGCAGGTACACACACATGCAGGCACACGCAGACACACACATATACACTCACTGGCCACTTTATTAGGTACACCTTGTTAGTACTGGGTTGGACCCCCTTTTGCCTTCAGAACTGCCTTAATCCTTCATGGCATAGATTCAACAAAGTACTGGAAACATTCCTCAGAGATATTGGTCCATATTGACATGATAGCATCACTCAGTTGCTGCAGATTTGTCGGCTGCACATCCATGATGCGAATCTCCCGTTCCACCACATCCCAAAGGTGCTCTATTGGATTGAGATTTGGTGACTGTGGAGACCATTTGAGTACAGTGAAGTCATTGTCATGCTCAAGAAACCAGTCTGAGATGATTCGAGCTTTATGACATGGTGCATTATCCTGCTGGAAGTAGCCATCAGAAGATGGGTACACTGTGGTCATAAAGGGATGGACATGGTCAGCAACAATACTCAGGTAGGCTGTGGCGTTGTAACGATGATCAATTAGTACTAAGGGGCCCAAAGTGTGCCAAGAAAATGTCCCCCACACCAATACACCACCACCAGCAGCCTGAACCGTTGATACAAGGCAGGATGGATTCATGCTTTCATATTGTTGACACCAAATTCTGACCCTACCATCCGAATGTTGCAGCAGAAATCGAGACTCATCAGACCAGGCAACATTTTTCCAATCTTCTATTGTCTAATTTCGGTGAGCCTGTGCAAATTGTAGCCTCAGGTTCCTGTTCTTTGCTGACAGGAGTGGCACCCGGTGTGGTCTTCTGCTGCTGTAGCCCATCTGCCTCAAGGTTTGACGTGTTGTGCGTTCGGAGATGCTCTTCTGCATACCTTGGTTGTAACGAGCGGTTATTTGAGTTACTGCTGCCTTTCTATCAGCTCGAAAGACTCTGGCCATTCTCCTCTGACCTCTGGCATCAACAAGGCATTTTCGCCCACAGAACTGCCGCTCACTGGATGTTTTCCCTTTTTCAGACCATTCTCTGTAAACCCTAGAGATGGTTGTGTGTGACAATCGCAGAAGATCAGCAGTTTCTGCAATACTCAGACCAGCCCGTCTGGCACCAACAACCATGGCATGTTCAAAGTCACTTAAATCACCTTTCTTCCCCATTCTGAAGCTCGGTTTGAACTGCAGCGGTTCGTCTTGACCATGTCAATATGCCTAAATGCATTGAGTTGCCACCATGTGATTGGCTGATCAGTAATCAGCATCAACGAGCAGTTGGACAGGTGTGCCTAATAAAGTGGCCGGTGAGTGTACCGAGATACACACACGCAGGCACACATGTACACACAGACACACACACACTCAGACACACACGCACACAGCACACACTGTCATCTAGCGCTCTCTCCTCTTTTCCATTCTGTAACTCACATAATCTCTCTCTCTCTGCCCCACCCAAGAGCAATTGTAGGATTTTCTAAGGTGGGGGTGGCGTAAGAAGGGCTATAGTTCTTTTGATATCTTTTGAATCGGGGAGTGACAGTGGCGGGGGCACTCTGGGGGCCAATTAAGTATCAGCTGGGGCCAGTGCCCCTGTGGCCCCTCACCTCCATCATCCTGCCTTTCGAGGCCCCCTGATGCTCAGAGACTCTGGCTGCATTAGGGGGTCTTTGTTCTGCAGATGAATTCAAGTTGTGACTATTACTTTTCGCACTGATTAGAGCGCGTCATGCACCCACCCCCACGCAATGGCAGTAGATTAAGCTACATCTGTTGGCGCGCGTGTTCATATGGCCCGATGTACTAACCTGAAGACGTGTTCATCTATGCAGGGACGGGTTTGTTGTTTCTGGGGCAGCACACGAAAAGCCCCCCCCCCCGCGTCAGAAGATCGTACCTAGGCAGAACACGCTACTACACCATCTGTTAAGGAACGTATCTATTTAATATTTAGTGTAGTTACTGTTTGTGGCCAACAGGGGGCCTCTGAAATGCGTGATTTGAGGGGAGGTAAACACTGCCGCCGCATCTATGTACAGTAAACAGCATAAACGTACAGTAACCCTGTCTGTGGGTCTCCCATAATAAAGGAGCACCTGGTCTGGGCTGCAGGTACGAGCCGAATCTGCAGGGAGAGCTGTGGGCCGTCGGGCAGGAGAGAGACTCCAGCTGCGTCCGTCTGCCAGGCTCATCAGCACCACGGCTCATCCCCTCCCCCACACTACCTGCAGGTCAATGCTGGAATAACCCCCCCCTCAGCTGCATCCATCTGATGACGTCAGCTCAGGACCAGGACTGAGGTCCACGGAGGGCACTGATCCGGGAAGAGCAGGAGAGCAGAGAGAGGACATGCCTTGAGGCTGTCGGCTCGGGTCATGTGGGGTTAAGGCCAATTCATACTTGCGGACGAGGGGACATGACGTAAACATCGTCATCAGGGGCTGGCTGCGGACGGCACGCGTGTAGCACAGATTTTTATGTCTAGCGGAAACCGTGCGTGTCAACTGCGCATATGCAAGATAATTAACTAGGTATATCTAGTAGGTGGCAGGTATGTAAACTTTGTCCATTCAGTTTGTTCAGCTCAAAACAATATCAATAGATGAAACAAATAGTTTCATCTTTATTTGTTCAAAATTAATTATATATTACTACGGAGCCCCTAAGAGGTCAGGGTGGGAGAATATATTTTAATTTGATGGAGACCTGTGTTAAGCTCCTGCTCAAGCTGGTACTTTTAGGCTTATCCCACGCTGGCTGCGAGGGGCAGGGACATTAGGGGCAAACAGCCGATCCATGTGCCTGCAGTGGGAATACTCCACAGACAGCAGGGCTGCGCAGGACACCCATGTAGCGCCCCTGCTTGCTGATGGGGGGCTTTACAAGCTCATCTTTCTGGGTGAGGGTGAGAGGGTAGCCCTTTCCTGTGAGGCTGGGTAGCCCTTCGTTTGCTGTACCGTCATGTACTCTGTACAGTAGAGCTTCAAACTGCCTATCGCTGTACCCCAGCCTTGTGCCCCATGCTGCCTGGGATAGACACCAGCCCCCCTGTGACCCCCCTGTGACCCTGACCAGGACACGCAGCTGGAAGAGAGGTGGTTCATCCAAAAGTGAACTAGCACATCAGGAGCTTTGGTCAGTCCAACTTTACCTTCAGATGATCTTCTGCGTGTGCGAAGGTAACTGGAATCCTGTGCACCTTTTCGGGATGCAATGCCAGCATGGGAAGTTTGTATCTCAACATGAATCTTGGAAAATGGAGACTAAACTAGATAGACTAAGTAAGCTGCCATTTCCCCTGATGCCAATGCCGACACCCACTAAGTGTGATCTGATGCAAGGGACCCACCAGAAGGGAGCAAAAACAAGGACCCACCTGAAGGGAGCAAAAACAGGGACCCACCTGAAGGGAGCAAAAACAGGGACCCACCAGAAGGGAGCAAAAACAGGGACCCACCAGAAGGGAGCAAAAACAGGGACCGTCAGGCCGTCCCAAAGGTCTGGGTTGTTAGAGAATTTAAGCACACAGAAAATACATCTCTTTGGCCTGTTGGAGGAGCACACACAGCCAGGATCGGGGGTGTCGGGGTGGGGGGGGTGGGGTGGGGGGGTGGCCACCAGGATAATCGTTTTATATGAAATATTTCAAGATGCTAATAATTAAAAACTAAACTTCATTTGTTATAATGTATGCATTGGACAATAACTGATATTCTACACACGTTAGATGGAAGAAGTTTCCCTTTATCAAAGAGGAAAGGAGGGGGAGGGAGGGAGAGAGAAAGCGAGGCAGGAGATGCTTTAAAGTGCCTGTGAAAGTGGCACCATCTTTCCTGTCTGTCACAGAGTGAACTGCTGTCAAGCACCGTGTGGAGAGAAATGAGGTGAGGACTCTCCCTTTCCTGCTTAACAGGGGCCTCACCCTCACCCTCACCCTCACCCTCACCCTGTCTCACGACGCCCGAAGCACGTCATGTGTTTGCATCCCGGTTTAATGCCTCATTTGCATGAAAAGTTTTTCCATTTAAATCCAGAAGCAGAGGCCAGGGTGAAAAGGCCAATTTCAATGGGGGGCGGTGGGTGGCTGTCTCACTGACAGTGGGAGGGGACACCTGCTGGAGACCTCTCATACTGCCCCCTAGAGGGGGGTCGCAGATTTCCAAGGCAGAGCAGGAAGCGGTGAAATGAAGGCCTGCAGGTTCAGAGCTCAGGAACATCAGTGGCGGTGACCGTGGACCAGTTCCGAGAAGCCTGACCATCATTGCCACCACGTGGTCTATGTGGCCAATCAGCTTTACTTCTAAGATACCCTGGCCGATTATGGCCATCCGCTAGGTTCCTGAGCCCCCCCCCACACACACACACACACACACACACATACATACACCACGATGCAAACACAGCAAGCTGCTCCCTGCCGTCACGGAAAGGTTACCATCTGCCAGACTGCTGGAAGAGCCCCGCCTTCCTTTTGAAGTATACACCCCCCCCCCCCCCCCCCCCACAGCTGCTCAGCCTCTCCAGGAGCATCAAAACAGACACACACACACTTACACACACATATACTCACCCCCTCAGTGATGATGATGGGACAGCCCCCCCCCACCCCACCAGCCATCATCAGTACAGTGTTGGAATGACCCTTGAGAGGCCGCCGTGAAAATGTCACCATCGGGGTCCCGGCACAGGCGTGACCCATCTACACGCTGCACACGCAGCACGCCAGCGTCCACAGGGCCCCGCCACCAATCAGGAGCAAGGTGTCCATTTGCAGTTGCGTTCACCTGATCATGACTAGAAGCCCATGGTGTCTGTGTCAGGTGCTTCTTCATTTACATACAAATGTTCCAGCATCTTTCTTATCTAGGATGGGAACATACATCTGGCTCAGGGTGTGATCTGGGTACATTTGGCGTTAAAGCATATTAAAAACCGAATATAAAAAAAACTTAAATGACATTGCTTGTATTTCATACACAATTCATTTTTACCACGATTGTAAACTTTCCTGTTATTTTCATTCAGGTTTCGGTATCTTTCCTTGGGCGGCTTTTTCAGTAAAGTGCCAACTGCTTTGCTAGTCTTGCTGTGGATGTTAGACCTCAGTCAAACGGCAACTCAGCTTGTTCGATCCCGATATTACAGAATGACGCAGAAAAGGTCCAGACTACAGGAATCAACAGGATACAGTAAGTACCCTAAGGTATCCCTGGGCCTGCTGGACTCCCCCTTGCAGCCGGTTGCGTGAGATGTTAAGTGGAACACTAATGTCTGTTACTAATCACTTTAAGGATCTCCACTTGACGTGTCACCACGGCAAGAAGGGCGTTTGGTGGCGGATGTCGATCGCTCGTGGTATACAATGCTCACCACAGACTGGCACAGACTGGCGCTGCCCGTATCCTCACAGTTAAGGCCTTGCACCCAGATGCAGGTCCAGCTGTTAAATTTACATTGTAGTTGCTAAGGTGACATTTTTACCCACAGAGATATTCGTTCTTTTTAACCTCTTAAAAATGCATGCGGTGATATGCGGCTATTAATGGAATATGGGTCATATATGATAGGGCGTCCCGTCCAGGGTGTCCCCTGCCTCCTAAACCCATCTGCCCCAAGCTTTCTAGGCCAGGATCCAGGTTCACCATTACCCTGTACCAGATAAAGGGTATTGAAGCCGAATACGTGGGAAATATGAGAAAACCAATCCAAAACATATTTCAATGAATAAACATGAATTCAGGCTGAATGGTGGCTTGAGATCCCCGCAGCAAATGCGTCGTGCTGGAAAGAACCGATGCCGCAATCCATGTGCAAATTGACCCTAACGAGACCTGCATCGATCTCAGAGTCCATCTATAAACCAGCAGCCTGGCGATGTAACACAAGTCACAGGCTGGAGTGTAGGGACGACCCCCCCCACCATCTGTTATTAATGAGCATCGAACTGGCTGAGAACCCCTGAGACCCCCCCAGTCAGCTCGCCAGCACTGGTATTACAGGGGGGGGGGCGCTGATTGAGTTATGCAGACCTTCCTGATTCAAACACAATTAACAGCTTCTAATTCCAGGGGCCAAATGACAGTGATTAGAACACGGCAGGGTTCTGGAGGCGGAACGTCAATTAGAATAATGAAGACGGCAGGCAGCCGGTCCGAAGGGAGGGGGGGCACAGTGTCACGGTGGGGGCTAAAGGGGAACAAATGGACTCATCTGCAGTCCCGCACCAGGGAGGGAAGAGGGGGGTCAGTCCAGATGAGAGCCATTCATTATGCTGAGCGATGGGAACGTGGCATTTTTCACTCGGTGGATTTACATGGTGAGAGCGAGTGTGACCCTCTGTGCTTCCTTCAACAAATGTCAGAAGCAAGCGGTCCATTGAGCCTGACGGAGGCCAATCAATCCCCCCCCTGCCGCATTTGGGAAATGGGACGAATAGTTCGGCTTGTTCAACACTTAGAAAACGTGGTGGGGCATCGTGCAGGAAACAAAGAACAGAGACCCAGCATAGTGCATCTAACAGGGAATGTGAACTCAGGGGGGGCCAGGTGTGACAATTAATATGGTCATGTGACCTGAGAAACGTGCACCTGATCGCCATTTTCTCTCTTCAGAAAAAAAGCAGGGTTCATTAGTCCATCGTGTAGGACACGGCACCTCCAGGATATACTCACTGGTGCTTATTCATGCAATTATCTAATACAGTGTTTTCCAATCTAGTCGTCGGGGACCCACAGACGGTCCGTGTTTTCACTCCCTCCCATCTCCCTACAGGACTGTCTACTGGGAGCTGGGAGGGAGCAAAAATGTGGGCTGTTTGTGGGTCCCCAAAGACTGGATTGGGAAACACTGATCTAATCATGTGGCAGCATAATATTATGCAGAAACAGGTCAGGAGCTTAAGGTAAAGTTCACATCAAACATTGACTGTGGTATGATTGTTGGTGTCAGACAGGCTAGTCTGAGTATTTCTGTAACTGCTGATCTCCTGGGATTTTCTCACACAAGAGTTTATAGGATTTACTGAGAATGATGTGGAAAAACAAAATCATCCAGTGAGTGGAAGCTCTACGGACGGAAACGCCTTGTTGATGAAAGAGGTCAGAGGAGAATGGCCAGACGGAAAGGCTACAATAATTCAGGCAACCATTCTGTGGCAAGGAGAAAAGCATCAGAATGCACAACACGTCAAACCTTGAATCGGATGGGCTACAGCAGCAGAAGTCAGGTTCCACTTCTGTCAGCCAAAAACAGAAAGGCGACAGTGGGCAGAGGCTCAGCGAAACTGGATAGCTGAAGACTGGAAAAACACAATCTGGTCATATAGATGGTAGAGTTAGAATTTGGCGTCAACTGTGTGAATCCAGGGTACCACCTACTTTGTGCCAACAGTCTAGGCTGGTGGTGATGGTGTAATGGTGTGAGGCACAATATCTTGGTACACTTTGGGCCTGATCAATACCATTCGATCCTTTGTTGAATCTGAGTATTACTGCCCCAATGTTCATTCCTTCATAGTCATGATTTACTCATCTTCTAATGGCTACTTTCAGTATGATGATGCACCCTGTCACAAAGCAAAAGTCATCTCAAACCAATTTCATGAACATGACACCGAGTTCAGTGTTCTTCAGTGGCCTTCCCAGTCTCCAGAATCCAGCAGAACACCTCTGGGAACAGGAGATTCGCAGCATGGATGTACAGCTGACAGATTTGCAGGAATTGCATGATGTGATCATGTCAGAATGGACCTGAAACTTAGAGAAATGTCTCCAACATCTTGTGGAATCCAAGCTGTGGAGGACTGAGTGCAAAGGGAGGCCCCATCCAGTATTAGTATGGGGCTACTAAAAAAGAGCTCAGTGAATGTATATACCCGATGGAACACTGGGAAAATCATCAAGGATCCAGGTGGCACTGCAGCACGTGGGCCCAAACCAACAAACTTTCACTGGATCCATTAGAAGGCTGAACTCAGGTCAGTAAACCCACTGACTGCCTATTATACAGGCTTGAAAACTGTTGTAAACGATAAACGAGGGAAAACAAAAAACAGTAATAATGGGTGTGTCGAAAAATCAAGAGATCCAAGCTTTAATTGCGAACTGGTTGGAAGAACAGATACAACAAGATCAGGATGACATGACAAGAAATAAATAAGAATTTTGTATGGTATACTAGCATAGCATGGTATTGCAAAATTCCCAAATATCACACTGTGATTCTGAACGCATGCAGCGCTCATGCAAAAACAGCGGAGGTAAACTATAACCTGATTTTTTTAAAACATATATTAGATAATCTTGAAAAGGAATTGCCTCTAAAATTTCAATGTTTGCTAAGTTTTTTTTTACTATGACAGAGTAAAAATGTTTTAGCGAAACTACCTCCTGCACTATAGTAAGGTAAGAAAAAGCCTGACCTTAATCTAGCTGACTAGTGATGTGAAAATTGGATGTGCATAACATGCGATGCTGGGGGTTAGTAAACCACAGCTACTGTGGTGTGACTCCCCTGTAACAGAATGCATCAGTGTTCATTTTCACCCAGTGGACTGCAGGGTGACACCATCTGAGCTGCTGCAGGGAACATGCAGTGTTGCAGATGTAAAGTGTCCTTTTTTGGATGAGAGTGAATATGGTGAAAGCAATGGGTTTGACAAGGGGGGGGGGGGCACAGGAAGTGGGACTCCAGGCTCACCCGCATGGCGTTTCCTGGCCAACTGCAAGCAGGCCATGGTGCAGTTCACTCACCGGACTGCGGGTGGCAGTGGCTGGAGTGGTTGTGGCACCGGCAGGGTTCACACCCAGCGTTGCTAAAGCGGAAGAAGCCTGGCTGGCAGTCGTCACACTTGGACCCAGACACCCCTGACTTGCAGGCGCACGTCCCAGAGCTGAAAAACAGCATGTCCACAGTGAAAAGCTGGAGGGGCACTTGGCAGCAGCACCCCCTAGTGACTCACACAATGAACACACAGCCAGGCTAGCTCTTTGCATTGTTTTCTACTGTGTTAATTTACATACACCATAAGTACCATGCTGACACTTCCACTGCGGGTTTTTATGCTGTTCTGTGCCTTACGTCTTGCACCCCAACCCCGCTCAATCCCCCGTTTTCACCCCACGCTGGTCTAAACCAGAATTCCTCCAGCCTGCCTGTCTGACAATAAGCCTGGATCCTGATCCCAGCTGGGAAAGCGGGTCATTCTTTGTGCTCCTGCCGGACAGACAGACTGTGTGCAGCACGTTAAACAGCGATACTCTCCCCGCACCTCCTGCCCCTAACTTACCCGTCTCCTCGCTACGCCACCCCCTCCCCCATGGAAAACTGGTCTCATTCTTCCAGAATGCAAAATGAGAAGGCAGTTCCCATAGTTCACCTCACCCCAGCACATGATATAGTCCTAAGTGATTCTTTTTAAGCACCAAAGGCTGGTGTGGATAGTTCCAGACCCCCAGTGTACTGGGTTAGGGCTAAGGCCCTGTGACACCATCACTTAGCATAGTCACAGTTAGGGACGCCCCCACTCCACTATGAATGCCAGATTCTGGGGATCTTTCATTACTACATTCTTCTTTTGCCAGTGACTAGGTTACGGTATTCAAGGACACGTCCCCTCCTCTCGGGGCATGCGGCCAGGGCAAAAAGCAAGGGAGCAAGCCCCACACCTGGGTAACTGAGCCCCACACCTGGGTAACTGAGCCTCGCACCTGGGTAACTGAGCCTCGCACCTGGGTAACTGAGCCCCGCACCTGGGTCGCTGAGTCCCGCACCTGGGTCGCTGAGCCCCGGCACATGGGTAGCTGAGCCCCGGCACATGGGTAGCTGAGCCCCGGCACATGGGTAGCTGAGCCCCGGCACATGGGTAGCTGAGCCCCGCTCATGGGTAACTGAGCCCCGCTCATGGGTAACTGAGCCCCGCACCTGGGTAACTGAGCCCCGCACCTGGGTCGCTGAGCCCCGGCACATGGGTAGCTGAGCCCCGGCACATGGGTAGCTGAGCCCCGGCACATGGGTAGCTGAGCCCCGCTCATGGGTAACTGAGCCCCGCACCTGGGTCGCTGAACCCCGCACCTGGGTCGCTGAGCCCCGCACCTGGGTCGCTGAGCCCCGGCACATGGGTAGCTGAGCCCCGGCACATGGGTAGCTGAGCCCCACTCATGGGTAGCTGAGCCCCGCACCTGGGTAACTGAGCCCCGCACCTGGGTCGCTGAGCCCCGGCACATGGGTAGCTGAGCCCCGGGACATGGGTAGCTGAGCCCCGCACCTGGGTCGCTGAGCCCCGGCACATGGGTAGCTGAGCCCCGGCACATGGGTAGCTGAGCCCCGCTCATGGGTAACTGAGCCCCGCACATGGATAAAAGAGGCCAATGCAGTTCAGCTCATACTGTCCAAACTGTCGGTATATTTCTCAGGTCTCTTGCACATTGCACTTAAACTGCACAGCACAATCACTTTTACTGTATCACTTATGTATAGGTTATGTACAGCTGAACATACATTTTTATTTAATATTGTTATTTTTATATATTTTATTTTTCTCTTATCATGCACAGCTGCTCGGAATGACTAGGGTTACACTTCACTACATGTTGTATGTGTACAATTGTGTACGTGACGAATAAACCTATTGAATCAGCCAAAAAAAGTCACGCCTCTATTTTTGAAAAAAGGTCTAAAAAAGAGCACAAGGGCGATTTGCTGCCGTGCAGCAGGACCAGCGGGAAATCGCATATGATGGCATGGTGCTGGCAGAATGCCGCTCCGATTATTAGTATTGATTTCCATCTCTTGAGCTGCGAGGTAAAATGTGAAATGCTGCTGTTTGTATGATATGCCATGGATGAAATCGATCCTTGTGGAATCACAAGGCCCGTTTTGGTGGTTCTGTGGCGGATCTGTTAAGTCAATCTATGGGGAAACGAGAGGCCCATTTTGATGATTCTGTGCAGTATCTGTTATACTGATCCATGGGGAATCGAGAGGCCTGTTTCGATGGTTCTGTGTGGTTTCTGGTAAATCAATCCACAGGGAACTGGGAGACGTCTTTTGATGGATCTAGACTATCTGTTAAAAGCACGAATGTGATATGTCAAGTGCTGAGAGGAGATAAAAAAAACAGCATCACAGCCACACTGTGTTTCCCCTGCAAACACACCACCGCGTGGCCTGGCCACGGGCCAGTGGCATGCTGGGAAGACAGCGCCCCTGAACACACGCCCACGCACACCTTAATGAGGGGGGCTGCAGTAAGGCTGCACTCCACAGTACAATACAGTATAGCACAGTACAGAACATTACAGCATAGAATAATATAATATACTTCTACACAGCAGAGTACAGTACCATACGGCACAGTACAGTACAGCATGGAACAGTATAGCGAAATACTAGACAGTACAATAAAGTACAGTATAGCATAGTACATTACAGTATAGTATAGTAAACTTGAATTCGGATCTCCCAGCCCTAATTAGTAACAGGCTTTCGGGATCACACACAGTTTGCAGTGTGTCCTTAAAACATCACATGTATATCTGCTCATGCACATTAAACCCACACATTATGGCATGTGCCCATACTGTATATTTACTCACTGCAGCCTGGTAACTGAGATCCCTGATAGGGCCTCAGTTTGTTATATATGAAGGCAGGTGTTTCTTCCACAGAGACCTCAGGCTTGGCAACTGATCTGTGGTCAGGGGGTGGGGGCATTCAGGGCTTTATGCCTTTATACAAACACAGACACACACGCACATGTAGGGTATACCTATCCTTATGAGGCCCGCTCATTCACTTCTATGGGAAAAATGCTAACGCTAACTATGACAACCTTAACCCCCACCCTGCCCTAACTATAACCATAAGTAACCAAGCAAATGCAGTTTTTGCATTTTTAGTTTTTTCATAGCAGTCACTGATTTTTATAAAATAGAGTTTTCCCTTATGGGGACCGGTTTCCTGGATATTTATCACGCATAAAGAAACGGATATTTATCACGTTATAGGGACATTGTGTCCCCATAAGGAGAGGTATACCCGCACACACACACAAACATACACGCATACACACACACCCCGAGAGAAACATCCGGATGGAAGGCAGCTAGGCCAGCCCCATCCCACGCCTCGTAGTTACAGCCTCATGTGAACATATCAGGCACATCCGAGTCATGTGACTCCATCCCTTTACTTCTGAAGTTGAGAATTACCTAGAGGTGCCCTGGCCCCCCGCCCCACCCCCCTGATATGGCAGGGTGTCACACACTGTCACATTCAGCATTCCTGACAGTCCCGCTGAAGCTGAGCTGGCGGCTGTGTGCTCTGTGAGTAATGGAGTCGGCCGGGATAATGATAGGGCAGAGGACAGCTTGATTTAAGAGGAGCTGTCATCGTCCCTAGGGGGAACTCACACTGCAAATGGCAGCGCATCAGCATCTTTTTGGGCTCCGTCCTGATCAGAGCCCAGGCTTCAGCCCAGGTTAAAGCAGTGTTTGGGTGCCCGTGATGGAAGGTTACCAGTTCAAGTCCCGGGGCCAGCAGAGTGATGTCACCATTGGGCCCTTGAGCAAGGACCGACCGAACCTCCTAATTGTTGCAGGGACCCTTTGCTGGGCCCTCTCAGCTGTACAGTGTGTCAGAATATGTCTGCTAAATGCGGGGGTCAATTCACCAATTCAAAACGCATCATTGGCTAATGATACGCTTGGCTCCTCCATATGAATAATGGCCCATCTAATGCCCTCGACCCTAAAATCTTAGACTATCCCCTGGCTGACTCCCTCTCTTTCATCTCATATAGAGGTCATGTTGAATATGGGATGCATTTCCTGCTGGCGCGTACAAGTGATGGTGCAAAGAAAATAATGACTCAAGCTCAGAGTTGGACAGACAGGCTAATGTAGCACTAGCATATACCACTAGCTTATAATAATAATAATCGATACTTATTGATCCCCGTGGGGAAATTGTCTTTACGCCTCTCTCGACTTGTTCTTCGTAGAGCAAGCTGTCCGTGAAGGGCAGCCACCTGTTGGGGCACCCAGGGAGCTGGGGGTTAAGGGCCTTGCTCAAGGACCCGCAGATGTGCTGAGGCTCGGTTTGAGACGTGACCACACAGGTTTAGCCCACTGCGCCACACACTACCCTTTATACACCTGTAATATACTGCTAGCATATACCGCTAGGATAACAGGTAGATGGTGAATTATTTGTGAGAAGGCGGTCCTAAATTTACCCATAAAAAAGTGAAAAGTCACCTCGGACAGTGGTACATGTTGTTTACCGCTCACGCCATCTGCGGCGTCGTAACGCAAGGACAGCGGACCTGCTGTGTGGAGGCCAGTCACCTGATCAGTCTGGCACCCCTGCCGTCCGAAACCAATGATCATATGTGGAGCTATACATGCAGCTGGCAGGACGAGAATGACCCTCGCGTGAACCCAGACACATGTCATGCCTGCCCGCGACTGTAGAGGGCGCCAGTATGGGTCCGAGATGCCTGTCCCAGCGTTCCAAACACCCCTGAACAGTGAGAGATCAACGTAGCCTCTGATTCCTGTCATCAAAAATGGAGATGGTGACTGCCAGAAGATATTTTAGAAAATTTTGAACAAAATAAAATCATTTAGAATTTTACATCAAACACGTAAACCTTTTCATGATTTTATCTTAGTGTACAAGAAGCCTGTGTAAGTGAATCTCCCGGTTTTCTGCTCCCCCCCCCCCCCCCAGTCCGCAGCAGCAGCCATCAGTGACGAGCAAATGGTGGTGCAGGTCTCAGGAGTGCAGTTTTCTAGTTATTGCTAATTATGTGACCAACGACTTGTTGTTAAGACCATTCAAAGCTTTTTTGTTTTTTTTTTTGCAATTCTGGCCAGTTCTTTTTCCCCGGGGGTGTACAGGCAATAATGTTAAACACTGCACCCCCCATATAATACATAAAAATTCTGTGTAAAATGCACACTCGCACACACATACAAATGCGCACACACACATCAGATTAGCAATTCCTTGACAGACAGGGAGGGGTCTTGACCACCTGGGAAGCACCTGAGTTCCCGAGGGGGTGATACCTCCGGAAAGCAGGTACTGCCCCCACCGTCCCCCATCCCCCCCATTGTGATGCTTCGCTGAACACGCTCAAGCCATAAATACATTCGTCTCGAAAGGGACAAACGAGGCAGATTGAGGCAGGACCCAGAAGCAGGAGGCCCAGGGAAACCACAGAGTAATTTCAGGGGTACAGAGCAGAGGGACAAATAGACGCTAGAGAGAGGAACCGGGAAGGGGTGGGGGGCAGTGACAGGGGATGGGGTGGGAGGAGAGTGACGGGAGCCTGGGGGGGCAATGATGGGAACCAGGGACTGGGGGGTGGGGGGGTGCACTGACAAGGACTGGGGGAGAGGAGACTGGAGGGGGATTTGGGGGGAGTACTGATGGGGATGGAGGAGGGCTACTGACGGGAATCAGGGGGGGGGGGGCGTTTCCATGACATCTGAAACTGAAGGGCAAATTTCAAAAACTCATTCAGTCCACAGGATACGTTTTCAAGATTCCTGCGGACTTGGCGTGTTTCGGGAATTTTACGAAAGTTTTTCGTTGAATTGCATGAGGGCTCAGTGCGTTTCGGGTGCCAGTACTGTCACATGATGAGGAAGCCTGACTTTAGGTCATCTCATCTTAAATAAAAAACAGACTGAGTGGAATTTTGGAAATTCCCTCTTCAATTATTAAAGCCAGCAACCAAACAGACAGAACCGGCCATATTGAGAAGGTGAGGAAAGCCCCCCAAAGGGTCAACTAGCGAAACTAGCAGGCTCTGAAATCTGACCAGAGACAGTGGGAGAGACACAAACAGCTGGAGCGGCGGTGAACCCGGCCTGCAGGAGCGGCGTCTCTGTGGGGACGGTTTACCAAACGGTTCACCGGTGCCAAGAGGAAAAACAAAGGAAGGTTTAAAATAAGCGGCTGGCAGGTTCTTCGGCGGTAAGTGGCAGGCCGCGGGAATGGGGGCGGGGGAGGGGGGGTTACTCATCAGTTGGCTGAGACCTCTGGGAGATCCTGCCCTCCATATCTGCTCAATGATGACTGTGGGGGCCAATGATGAGGGTGGGACAAACGTGACTCCTCACCTGGAACTGCTGGACCAGAGGCATTACAGGAACGCTGCGTTTCGGGTATAAATGACAGCACTGACTGTTAATGACTGTTACTCAGAAGCCCTCTTCACGAAGGGGGGACATTAAATGGCCCCTGAGATGGCGGCATCCAGCACCTTCATTAGCCTGCTCTGACACGAGCTCTCAGATCCCTCAGGAAGGGAGGAGCTTGTTGCATAATCAGCGTGAAGCTCTGAGTGCAACCAGGCTCTGAGCAGAGAGCTTAATCCAAATCAAATGCACATTTTCTTATATTTTAGACAACCATTCCGGAGCTAATTATCAGTTTCCTGGCACAATCCTAAGCAGCAAAATAATTACACCCCCAGCCCACCCCCACTACAGGCCAAAATGAGGGGAAACTGCACAAGCCCCCAAAGACAGAGACAGAGAGAGAGAACAATGGCGAAAGCAAGAGAATGATGGAGAGTGAGAGAGCGAGAACAAAGGATTGAGATTCATGCTAAAGTACAAAAAAATGAATGACAGGTGCAAGTAAGGATCCGGACAGACAGAAGGACACATGGGGGATCTGGGGGATGCCCAAGAGGCCCCCCCCCAGCCAGGTAACGCACCGACAGAGCTACAGCCCAGTAAGTACGTGTTGGAAAGCAGAAATAAAAAAGCAGAGGCTTATTCAGATCCTGGCCCCACCCCACACGAGAATGAGGAGAACTGGCGGGGCTGTGCAGGATCGGGCGAGCAGCAGTTTTCAGATAGACACATCAGGGAGCTGAGCACAAATGGGGGTCAGATGTACCCCACTAGGCAGCAGAGGCAGAACTTATAGGTGGAGCCCATAGGCACCGCCATTGAGTCGCCTGAAAAACACACATTGGGGATGGAAATGGGTGATTTTGCAGGCACCTTGGGGACAGAACCGGGGGTGGGGGAGGAGGGTGAGCAAGCCTACAAAAAGGCCACTTCTCTCAGCCCCGATGATCACCTTTATGACAAGACGACAGTGCTACCATGGCAAAAGGAGGAGAGGAGAAGAGAAAGACAAGGACAATCACAACAAGGGAATATTCCACAGGGACACCTGCTGCTAAAACCCATTATCATCATCATCATCAAAACCGTCACCATCATCATCATCATCATCATCATCATCATCAAAACCGTCACCATCATCATCAAAACATCACCATCATCATCATCATCATCATCAAAACCGTCACCATCATCGTCAAAACCGTCACCATCACCCTCATCATCATCATCAAAACCGTCACCATTATCATCAGTGATGTGCACAGACTTGCCAAGGGGCAGGTGCTTCAAGAGGGAGGTGTGGCTAACTGGTACTTTTTTGTGCCCCCCCCCCCCCCGCCCCGAAATTCCCTTCTTAGGTCCATAAACAGGCATCATGTCCAGATCCATGGTGACATGGCTGAAAGATTCCTTCTGAGTCACATGACCATTATCATACCAAGTCCCCCCCCCCCATCTGCCAGTCACCAAAACTAAACAGCCAAATGCCTGGCACTGGGTCCGAGTACTAAAACGCTGAGTGTGAGACTTAGACCTGACCTCCTGGCACTCTGCAGCCCCCCCGGGTGACGCTAACGCACGTTCATCTTCCCATAGGACTACAGCAGTATCCGGCCGACGAAGGCTAAAAAGCACTGACTGTTTCGGCTTCTCCTGTCTCTGTGGAGCTTGTGAGCTAGTGAGGCAGTCAGATCTCCTTCAACCTTCATTCCTCCCGAGAAGTGAACGGTCCCTCGGAAAACACCAGAAGCTCAGCGAGGCTGTCAAACTCATGCCTGAAGCTCCGGCGGATTGTCCTCCTCTGCCTTGATCTGCACACGTCGGCTCTGTTCGCCAGCGTAATGCGAGCCGCTGCCAGCCAGCCAAAGGGCTCATGCAACGACCCCAAGCCATTACACAACTCGGTGTGAAACATTCAGGAGGCAGAGCCCACGGTAAAGCATTTGACCTCCCCCGGCAAGATGTGGGACAGGGCCTTCTCTCTCGATTCGGCCACCCTAGGTCAGCACCACCCCCCAGAGGGAAAATTTAAATTTACACCTCAGAGTTGCACTGTTCATAAGGGGATCTTCTGGGTGTGTTTGACTGACAGAGATGATGATGAGAGCCGATGAATGGGAGCTAATTTACAGCACTGGGGGGGCTGGAGGTAAGCCGACTCTTATTCTGGTGTGTGTTTAAAAAAAAAAAAAAAAAAAAAAAAAAAAAAAAGAAAAATCTACACTACTCAATGGAGTTCTCAGAGATAGTATTCATAGCTTGGGTCCTTATTGAGCTAGCATTGGAAATTCATTGCAGAGTCTCAAAGCACTTATGTAAGTCGCTCTGGCTAAGGGCGTCTGCCAAATCCTGTAAATGTAAATGTAAATGTAAATGTAAGTGAGACACTTGGGTGTTATTCCCACCACCCCCTCCAGGGGGCACTCTACACCAAAGTGTGCATTGAAATAATTCCTCTCTCTTCTTGTGTGTTTTTCATTCATATAGTTAATATTACTAGAGTTATTATTTCCTCATTAGTGCACTCGATCATTTTTGTGCAGGAATGCTCTCTCTCACTGACTCGCATGCAGTTTCAGCCCATTGTATGGGCAGGATGACTAATCGCATTCCGCCGCTCTCTGCTCCTCCATGGAGGCAGAAGGTCAGTTCTAGAGCCGCCCACCTGCCCCTTGGTCCCCGTCCGATTCTGCTGTGATGGGGAGGGAGATCGGCAGCTTCAGGCCGGGGCTTGATTAGCGGTGTGACATCTCAGAAGCTCTTAAAATGACCCCCCCCCCAGGCAAGAAATAAGGAGGGGACACCAACACAGACATGACCTGGTGTTTCTTCTTGAAAAGCTGAACAAAGCAGCAAGAGAACAAAGTCAGGTTACAATGGCGGGGGCTGTCGGCACAGGAGAAGCGGAAAGCCCCCCCCCCCCCCCAATGGGGGCACCTCAAAGACCCAGGATGACATCATGCCTGATGCGAGGGGGCTTCAGAGGCAGGCTGGCGTGCTGAAAGTGGCCGTTTGTTCGGATGAGGAGACCTCAGGGCGTCTGGAGGTCCAAGTGAACGCGCCTGTCTGTTCTGAAGGAGCCATGCGGGGGGGGTGGGGGGAGGGGGGAGCGGCAGAGTGAGACGGGTACAATCCCAGCTTCAGCGATTTTATTTTTAAACTGCCTGCGACATACCTGGCAAGTGCAGGAAATCTGAGTAGCCGGCTTCAGAACACCAGGGCTCCCAGGAACAAAGCAAGACCCCAGATGTAGGATCCTGGAGCTCAAAGAGTATCGCTTGGTCCCAAGACCCCAGAGAGTGCTACTGAAAATCTTAGTTGGGTCCCGTCTTGGTGCCATGCTCTTCAGTGTCCCGAGACTGATACATGATATGTACCCCTTAGCTGAAAACTTAAAGAAAGAAGTTTGCAAATTTCTTATGTTCTTATGTACAACTGGCCACAAGTCAGACCCCAGTGGAAGACCTGGTTGATTAATCTATGATCCACTAGACTAGGTAAAGATGGCGATCAGACTAACAAGGCCTGTTAACTACACATATGGCTCATTTGGGACCTAAGCGGCCAGACTGCGCGCTCAGGGAATGTCAGCATTACTGAGAAAACGTTCATCCACGTTTCATGTGGGAACGTGTCAAGCTACGAGAGAGAAGGCGAAGCGGGGAGCTTAACACGGGTAATGTACCCCCCTGGCTGCTGTTGTAGGGGAGTGCTGACAGAGGTTGTGGGTAGGGGGTGCGATAAGCAGTGGTGGTACTTACAATCACTCAAAGCACATTTTTACGTGAGGCCCCCAAGGGTTGGGGCTCCCTGTTGTCCACAAACAATCACTACACTAAATATTAAATAAACACATTTCTTATTTAGGAGAAGCTGAGTAAGTGTGTTCTGCTAACCAGCTAGCTAGCTATGATCTGACACTAATCACTAGCTATTGAGAGTGGGGCCCTTTGTTGCCGATAAGACCAGAAATGTTATGGCAGAAGCTGCATAGCTGCCTCCTGCGCCGGCTAATTTAGACAGAAAATTTCCAAGGAGAGTGTAACAGTTATGTTCTATTAAGAAAAAGCATGTTTCATTTGCATGTTTGCTGTATCAGCGCTAGATATGGTCACCCCCCCCCATCCCCCCCCAGACACACACACACACACCTGGCTCCCTGCCAACTGCAGCAATTTAATATAATAAAGAAATAAACATTTTGCTTGAACACAAAGCCCTTTCTGGATGGAGCTGGCTGAGCCGCCGCTAATTGAGAGGCCGTCCTTGAACGTGACGCAGGTGTCTGAGAAGATAACCCCCACTGAGGAGATGTTCCTCTTTATCTGCGAGCCAGGGCTGGTGACACGTTCCCAGGGACTGTCCGTCCTCCAGCCCGCGAAGGAAATGGCACAGTAACGAGGCTCTCCGCTCGTTAAGGAGGGCCCTCGTTAAAACCTGCACCGTGACAGTCCACGTAGACCTTTGTCAAAGAATTCTAGGTGACAGGGTGCATTTTGCCTGAGCAGAATGACATTTCCTGACCACCCAGCTCTCAGTCCTCAGCACAGTATTGATGCCTGCCTGGGCTGGGGGCTGGGAGAGAGCAGGAACAAACCTATTTGTACAACAGCAGCGCTGCATAAGCAATGAGCAAACCAACAGGCACACTCGTCCTGTTCACAGCAGCGTCCAATCGCGCGTGGGTATAAAAAAAAGGGGCTGGGACACAGCACTTCGATTGGCCGGGTCTCGCCTCAGGCCGCGCACATTCAGTCCGAGAGATGAAGATGCCCAGGATGAAGACTCCTGAGACGTTGCACCTGGAAGCTGAACACAGGAACGCCGATAGTCTTCGAAGAGACAACAGCCAACGGCAAGGAAAGAGGGAGAGGCTACAGGAAGGGAAGGCGGAGGCTCATGCCCACGCTGCTCGCTATTCAAATCAGCGGCTGCAGAGGATGCACCACATTAACCCTCTGATTCCATACTCTGCACTCACCTGGCCAGGGAGCCAAGACCCAGCCCTATCGACCCCATCAGCAATGGTGTTTACCACCACTCAAACCATGCTTTTGTGGGGGCCCTTGAGACTCTGACTGGTGCCCCCTGTTGGCCACAAGCAGTCACTATACTAACTGCTAATTGCTAATTTGGGAGATGTTCTACCAGCTTGCTAACTAAGACTTTTTTTACGCTACTCACTAGCTATTTATTCAGTTTTTCAAATAACTGAGGGGAGATGGGAGTCCCGGAAGTGTTATTTTGAACAGTCCCCCTCACCCCAAAAAGCTCTTTACTGTACCTGAGCACCCCGGCGTTCCCTCCACTGCCTTTTCAGGTCCGTCCCCCGAATGTTGGCTGTCTGCTAAGCCTGGTGCCCGTTTTCAGCCCGTTTTCAGCACCGTGAGCCGGGGTCCAGCCACGGTCCAGAGCCCGGAGCTGCGTTTGATGGTGACCTGTGCCTATTTCGTCCTGAGAGCTGCTTCCTAAGCTGACCGTGCACTGCCAAGGCTCCCCACTTCGCTGAACTCTTCCTTTGTTCCGGTGAAGGACGTTAATAATAGATGGGTGGCCTGGTGCTCAGTGACGTCACCTTGAGAAGGTGGGTGGCGGCCATTTGCAAGAAACATGGAAACAGCCCCCACACGCGGATTAAACGGTGACGAGGCAGAGAGGGAGCGTCCGCCATGAGGCCCGGGCCTCTCAGGTCGCCGTCCTGTTCCGCCTCAGCGCTCAGGTGAAGGAGACACGGGAAACCGGAGACCACAGAGTGTCCCACCGCCTCCTGCTTCCGGGCGGCTCTGAACCGGGACGCCGGGGGATCATGTGACACAGCGAGAAAGCGAAGAACAGCAAAGAGGTACATGTCTGAAGGTCATGCGGAATCGGTACCTGGTGTGTGTGTGTGTCTGTAGATGTGTCTGTGTGTGTCTGTAGTGTACCACAGGGAACCAAATGTCCCCACGATGTGATAAAAACCTGTTATTTTAACGTTGTGGGGACCATATTTTTCAGTTCCTGAAAGGTGAAACTCAAAAATCTGTGACTGCAATCAAAGAGCTAAAACTGCCAAACTACTTTGTTTGGTTAAGGTTAAGGTTAAGGTTAAGGTTAGGGCTGGGTAGGGTTAGGGTCGTCATTGTTGGCATTAGGGCTTTTCCAATGGAATGTATAGATGGTCCCCACTTGTCTGGGCCTAGTGCTGATATTACTGATATTCACTTAATACTGGCTGACTGAGGAAAAAAACCAAACAAAAGCTACTATTACACTGATACACTAGTTTAAGCTAACATACTATTTATATCACTGTACTGAATGTGACATAGTACCAAACTTCTTTAGGGCCCTTGATGGGCTGGAGACAAGCAGCTTACCATTCATTCACTGACTGAGACTGACTGAGACTGACTGAGACTGACTGACTGAGACTGACTATGTTCCTTCAAGAGGCAGGTTTGCCAGGTTGAGCACTGTTGAAAGGCCAATGAACCTTCCTGAAGGAAAAGTTCACATCACAGTGGCTGTACATTTATAATGATGACAAGAATATGAAAAGGCCAGCCAAACCACCACTCATCCTTCTTCTAATCACTTATCCTGGAGAACATGGAACATATCTCCCAGGGAGCACAGGGAGTACGGCTGGGGACGGACCCTGGACAGGAGGCCGGTGCGGCACGGGCAGCACAGGGAGTATAGCTGGGGACGGACACACTAACTCTCTAATTGGAGTTCAGAGGCTCCAGGTAGCCTAATCACAGAAAACCAGAGAACCCACAGGAAATACACACGTCACGGGGAGAACATGCAAATTCCACATACACTTGGGATTCGAACCACCGGCCCTGGACATATGAGGTAACAGTGCTACCCCCCAAGCATTCACCCCACAGCTAAAATTAAGAGAACTTCAGTTAAATAAAATCCCACCAGCAGACGGAACAGTTCAGTCTGCTTTTATGCACCCCTTGAGTCACAATAAATGGACAATCACTCCACATGAGGACATCATAGAAGGCCAAAGCTTCCCCCCCTACATACAGTGAGGAGCCCCCCACTCCCCCGGAGGAGAGAGCTTCAGAGGAGCCCCCCCCACTCACAATAAGGTAACCCCCCCGGAGGAAAGGAGCCCCACACTTCCTGCCTCAGCAAAGCACCTGGAACACATTTTCTTTTAGGCGGCCAGGAATATTGACACAGAAGTATTTCTGTAACGGCTCCCCTGCCCCCCCGAGCACCCATCAGGCGTAGCACGCAGCTCCGCTCCCAGGGATCAAAGCGCTCGCTACTGAAAATTACTGAGGTGGGGCTGAGAGTGACTGAAATGTCATCTACAGGACCAAAACTCCAGTACAACGAGGCTATACATGGGTCTTTCTGTCTCAAATATTCACAGTACGAGGGGCTTTAATGCCTCACAGTGAAAGAGCTCACCACCTCAGCCCTGCCAGCCCCACCCACAGTTATCTTCCCCTAGCAGAGGGTGGGCTGTGCTTACAAAGACCCCCATTCAGTGTGCAGCCCTGAGCCCCTGAGGGGCCAGCAGGCAAGGCGGGCTCCACGCTGGGTTAGCATAGCCACGTTAGCTTAGCTACATTAGCTTAGCTGCACTAGCTTGGCCACGTTAGCTTAGCTGCGTTAGCAGGGCTGTAGGAGTCCAGCTCCCACATGTGGCGGGAATCCGTGGCGGCTGGCTAAGGTGTGAGAGACATACAATGCATACACAGGCCTGTTAGTGTTCACTGAACATGAAAATAGAGACTCGTGTACACACACCCACACACACACATGCATGCAGGTTTGTACATCTTTGTGGGGACTCTCCATTCATTTCTATGGGGAAAAGCCTAATGCCAACATGGCGACCTTAAACCTCACCCAGCCCTGACCTTAACCATAAGTAACCAAACAAAAAACGAGACTGCATTCGCAGATCTTTGTGGGGACCTGAAAAATGGTCCCCATAGCGTCAAAATAACAGGTTTTTACCAGATTGTGGGGGACATTTGGTCCCTACAATGTAATGTAAATCTAATCCACACACACACACACACACACACAGAGACACACACACACACACACGCACACACACACACAGAGACACACACACACACGCATATGTACTTGGACAACATCAGATTGTCACCCTAAAGATGGGGCACACTTTACTTATATAACGTAGGGGGTGGGGAGGCTGTGCAGAGGTGGAGTGTAAACACAGAGCTCTCCTGCGATTTCTGACACAGGAGCTGAGAGACCCTGCCCCCCCCCACACACACACACACTACCCCACCCTTGGAACGGAGAATGACATTTTTCCACATCCACCCCCACCAGTTACCTTCCTGACAGTGGTCATGTCAACATCACATGGTGGGGGCAGAGGCACTAGACGTGAAGGGGGTCTGTGTGCGTGTGGTGGCGGGGGGCTCATCCATCATAGTGTGTGTGGGGGTGGTGCGGCCCAGAGGGATGGACTTGCAATGGTGCATTGTGGGACATGGGCAATGCAGACCAGCAGTCATAGCTGGGTGACGCACTGATAACCCCCCTTCCTTCCCTAAGAGAAAATGACATCATTCTTATCAGCTGAAGACAGTGATCCAAAGGCTGATCGCTGGTGTTGACAGGCAGGCCACCCCCCAGAACATCAGCAGGTCAGAAGTAATCAGGTCATGACCCACCTCAACAAAGACGCCCCGGTCCGTAGCCTGTTCCAGTCTGATGAGCCTCAAATTCTTCAAAGGTATCTGTTCAGGTTTAGAGACACATGTTTTCCTGTTTTTAATCAGATCCCAAGGCCTCAGGGACACTATAAGTGTCACAGAGATGCTGTAAGTCCATGGTGCGCAGTGTGGTTTTGGTTCCTACCTGGGAGCTTGTGTTTACATTTACATTAATTGATTTAGCAGATGCTTTCACCTAAAGTGATGTACAGATGAGGAAACTTGAAGTCATCTGTTTCAAACCCACAACCTTTTGGTAATGGGTACATTTTCATAACCTACTGAACTACACACCACCACGGAGCTTCACGTTGTGTTTTTCGCCATAATTACACTTGGCCCAGCTGCCTCGTACCATGCCGCACCATGACAGCCCCCACTCCCCTGCTGGTCTGCACTCACATTGCACTTAACATTCCGGCCCTGAGCACGCCTTCATCATCACTGTGCGACTTTTTGTGTTGAAGAAAACATAGGAAGGAAAGCACCATCACACAGCACAATGGAGCTCATGACTAATGTCCTCATTTTCGGGACATCTGGAGTCATTTTGGGCGCGATGGCCCACAGCTCTCATCGATTTATCAAGTATGCAACATAGCCATTTTAATCGTGCTGCATGTATAAGACCATGGTCCCATGTTTTAGTCGTCGTGTGTTGCATCCAGTTGTTCCTGGAGACTCTTGTGAGCCCAAATTTCTCTCAAACACTGCACCTCTGCCGCAGGCAGATCCCTTTGCTGCCATGTTTGCTAAATATTTGTCACCACCTGATCCGTACAGCCTACCTGATCCATTCCTTCCGGCTCCAGTTCACGCATAGTGTATATGTGCAGGAGCGTCTGCCAGTCTGTGTTTCGTGCACGGATCACACCAGATGCGTACCATGCCTGAGTGCAACGGAGCTATGCTGGGGCTCACCTCTTCAGTATACGATACGGAGCGATAAAAGACCATAATCCACAAAAGACCATAATCCATTCCTATCTGCCCCTCCCCACCTCCCTGTTACTGTACTACCACCCTTCTGAGAGATCTCACTCACAGATGGCTCCACACCGTCGCTTGGTGTGTCTCCGAGCTCCGTCTCTTAGCAACAGTCTCGTCCGAAGGGCTGAGTTTTGTTAAAATTTATTGTGCAGCTTTTAGTGAATTCAGCACCTCGGAAACGCCTTGGCAGACTGAGGCAGGACGCCCCGCTCTGACACTGTCGCTGGGTGATGCAAACACCGTACTGAAGGCTACCTGCGTAAATTCACAGTGTTGTTTTTCTCCGGCCGCATGCCAAGGTCGCGCCGCCGGGTCCTGATTTATGAATGCTGCGGAAGACAGACCCATGGCTTCTCTGAGAATCACCGAGTCCATGAAGCATGTCGTGCACATTTTCCAGAAGTTCCGCAATGACAGGCCCCCAAACGCACAGGCACTGTGATAG
This sequence comes from Brienomyrus brachyistius, assembly GCF_023856365.1. Classification (NCBI taxonomy): domain Eukaryota; kingdom Metazoa; phylum Chordata; class Actinopteri; order Osteoglossiformes; family Mormyridae; genus Brienomyrus; species Brienomyrus brachyistius. The sequence continues at coordinate 4,017,620 of NC_064534.1, read as the reverse complement.
ACGCCTACGTCTATTCAAACAGGGTCGCCCTTTTACACGGTGAGAGCGAATCTCACTCCCTGCGTGACACACCAACGTCCACTTACGGCGTTTGTGCTCGGCCAGATTTTTTTGTCCTAGGCAAGCACTTAAGCACTTAAGCTTGCACTAATTATCTCCGTAATTTGATTAGGTTCTGTTCTCTCCCTTAGCAGCCAGCTAACAGACCACAACGCAAACGTTAAGCAGAACGAACTGGAAAGCAGAGTCACTCATTCACACCTGACTACAGATGCCTGGACGTTATTGAGCCGTCTGCAAACACTGCCGCTGGGTGACAGAAGCCAGGTTCTCCTCCTGACGACAGAGGAGGTAACAAAAAAAACAGAAGGACATGCGAATATTGTATTAAATCACCGAGCAGACAGCTCTGACGCGAATGCCCAGTGGCTGTCTCACATATACCAAGTCCTTGGCTTTCCCTGGCACACAGCACCTTTCCTATTGTACTGCTCCATACTCAAGGCCTTGGCGAAGAGACAGACACGAAGCCCCTCTCGTCTGGAGAACAAAAATTCCCCTGCACCAGGTGCTAGGCTCCCACTGCTGCTGCCCGGTATGAAGAGGCCGGTCCTGGAACGTACCAGTGAAAGACCGCAAATAAACGGACGCCTGAAAATAAGAGATGGAATGTTTTGGCTCTGACTGAAAGAGGCAGCCTCACATGCGAGGGGCTCGAGCCAATACCGGCTCAAAATTACGGCCCAAAATGGCGGCTTTCTGATAAAAGCCACTCCGGGTCGCTCACGGGGTCACTTTCAGCTGGACACATTATTAATCTCTGACTTGGCTGGAAAAGAAGCTCGGGGTCTAAGCGGAGTGAAGGACACCCAGGGAGGCCGGACCTGGGGGCACCCGCTGGCGTCCTCGCGATAGAGGCCCAAGCAGCATGAAGCGGCGAGGAACCTGAATGGGCCTGGACTGAGATCTGCCGCTTTGAAGGTCGTGGGGGAAGAGGGTTGCACGGTGAAGGATAAACATGAACGCACACAGAAATCACACCAGAGTGGGGGGCGCTGTGCGTGGAGAGGGAGGGGTCTAAGGGCAGAACAGCATGAGAGGGTGGGGGAGTGGGGTGGCGAACGAGGAAGTGGTGAGGTCAGAGAAAGTTCTGGTAAAAACACAGTTGGCATTCGCTGATCACCGCGGCTCTCCAGCGATGTCAGATTATCGATACTCATCAGCCTTGCTAAGGTCGGGGGTGGGGGGTTTCTAGGCTGACTGTAATCACTGCACACATGCCGTTGCCTCATGATAAATTCCCCAGGAAAATGTTCTTTCCGCAGACACAGAGGCAATCACATGTGCAAAGCAGACCTGCGCAAATTTTTTCCACCCATATTAGTAACAATAAACAAATCAATGCTCCACGCAAGGGTGTCCTACCTCTAGGGGGCACAACTGCACGGTGCTGTTAGAAAACTGGATGGTACTGGGGCTCAGTGGGTCAGACCCCTGCCTCATACCTCCCCTGTGCTGTGTGGGTTTCCTCCAGCAGCCAAGCAGCCTTGTGCCTTGTGATGGACTGGCATCATGTCCAGGATGTACCCCAGCCGTGTGCCTTGTGGTGGACTGGCATCATGTCCAGGGTGTACCCCAGCCTTGTGCTCTGTGATGGACTGGCATCCTGTCCAGGGTGTACCCCAGCCTTGTGCCCTGTGATGGACTGGCATCCTGTCCAGGGTGTACCCCAGCCTTGTGCCCTGTGATGGACTGGCATCCTGTCCAGGGTGTACCCCAGCCTTGCGCACTGTGATGGACTGGCATCCTGTCCAGGGTGTACCCCAGCCTTGTGCCCTGTGATGGACTGGCATCCTGTCCAGGGTGTACCCCAGCCTTGTGCACTGTGATGGACTGGCATCATGTCCAGGGTGTACCCCAGCCTTGTGCTCTGTGATGGACTGGCATCCTGTCCAGGGTGTACCCCAGCCTTGTACTCTGTGATGGACTGGCATCCTGTCCAGGGTGTACCCCAGCCTTGTGCCCTGTGATGGACTGGCATCCTGTCCAGGGTGTACCCCAGCCTTGCGCACTGTGATGGACTGGCATCCTGTCCAGGGTGTACCCCAGCCTTGTGCCCTGTGATGGACTGGCATCCTGTCCAGGGTGTACCCCAGCCTTGTGCACTGTGATGGACTGGCATCCTGTCCAGGGTGTACCCCAGCCTTGTGCCCTGTGATGGACTGGCATCCTGTCCAGGGTGTACCCCAGCCTTGTGCCCTGTGATGGACTGGCATCCTGTCCAGGGTGTACCCCAGCCTTGCGCACTGTGATGGACTGGCATCCTGTCCAGGGTGTACCCCAGCCTTGTGCCCTGTGATGGACTGGCATCCTGTCCAGGGTGTACCCCAGCCTTGTGCACTGTGATGGACTGGCATCCTGTCCAGGGTGTACCCCAGCCTTGTGCCTTGTGATGGACTGGCATCCTGTCCAGGGTGTACCCCAGCCTTGTGCACTGTGATGGACTGGCATCCTGTCCAGGGTGTACCCCAGCCTTGTGCCCTGTGATGGACTGGCATCCTGTCCAGGGTGTACCCCAGCCTTGTGCCCTGTGATGGACTGGCATCCTGTCCAGGGTGTACCCCAGCCTTGTGCCCTGTGATGGACTGGCATCCTGTCCAGGGTGTACCCCAGCCTTGTGCCTTGTGATGGACTGGCATCCTGTCCAGGGTGTACCCCAGCCTTGTGCCTTGTGATGGACTGGCATCCTGTCCAGGGTGTACCCCAGCCTTGTGCCTTGTGATGGACTGGCATCCTGTCCAGGGTGTACCCCAGCCTTGTGCCTTGTGATGGACTGGCATCCTGTCCAGGGTGTACCCCAGCCTTGTGCCCTGTGATGGACTGGCATCCTGTCCAGGGTGTACCCCAGCCTTGTGCCTTGTGATGGACTGGCATCCTGTCCAGGGTGTACCCCAGCCTTGTGCCCTGTGATGGACTGGCATCCTGTCCAGGGTGTACCCCAGCCTTGTGTAGCCCAGGATGGGCTCCTAGCCCCCCCATGACTCTGTGAGATTAAGAGGTTAGAAGATGAATGAATGGGTGGATGGTTCCAAACTCACTTCTTCACTGTGGCAGTAGCCGCATCCTTCTTCTCCTCCCTCACCACGGTGGCAGGACAATGAAGTGCCTTTTCTTTGGCTTTGCTGAGCAGGAAATAGCACTCGTTCCTGGCAGCGAGCTGAACTCCCCCCCCAACCCCTCCCCCCAAGTCGCCCCAGGCACTACAGCAAGGACCCACAGAGATATGTAAGCGGCAACTGTCAGGCAGCTGGAGGGGTGTGGTTCCGTGCCCTTGATCAGAAGGTCGCTGGTTTAAATCCCGTGACTGACATGGTGATGTCACTGTTGGGCCCTTGAGCGAGACCCTTAGCCCCAGTCGCTCCAGGACCTGTCTGACCCTGATTGTAAAGACGGGAGTTTCCGACACACGGAGGCAGGATGTCAGCTGACTGCTTCACCTCTGAGCAGGTAAGGATGTTATGAAGTGATGAGAACAAAACATCACCTGGGGGTGTTTATATTGGTAACAGAAGCAGGAAATGATGTTAGAAGTTAAACGTCCTCGAGTTTCATGTTTCACGGTATATGTACTGTATATCTGGCCAGCAGGAGACGCTGTAACTACCTGCTCAGTCCAAAAACTGGTTCATACTCGGCACAAATTGAAGGCTGGATTTGCACGGATGAGCTGACCAACCTGACCTCTTAGCTGGGGGAGCCTCTGTCAGACCAGGCGGCAGTAAACTGCAAAGTAGGTGTGTGTGCGTGTCTCCGTTATAAAACTGGCGAAATCACTGAAGACTCACCACCAAAAGGCGTCGTCCATTAAACTGACAATTTAATGTTTTATTTGTGAAAACAACTCAAAACTAGATGCCAGATTCAGAACCCAGATTTAATCCTCCCCTGGCTGTCACACCTCACCGCGGCCCACATCCCCAGTAAGGTGGGGGGGGACCTGACGGTCTGGCACACAGCCAGGTCCCACTGCTGGATGCCCCTCCCTCCCGCCGCAGCCTGAGGCTTACCCTCCCACGCTGGCACATGTACGGGCACAGGAAAGGCGGCAGTTATCTGCTGGAGGGGGTGTGGCCCGGAGCAGGGAATTGTGGGTATCTGGGGGATTGGCACAGGCCGCACCGAGCGTGGCGATACCACCTGTGCCCAGACCACCTCCCAGGTCTTGGGAAATCAGCCCCTCCCCCTCCACCCTGCGTCTGCATGGTGACACACCACCCTTGGACAGACAACGTGGAAGGAGTAGAATCCATGTTCATGGAGGCTGAGCCGATGCAGCTGAGAGGGGTGAGGGTCTCTGCAAGGTCCACGCTTGCATTTACATTTTCTTTATTTAGCAGATGCCTTTATCCAAAGCAACATTATATATATATATTTTTGTTTTTTTTGAGAAAACAGGGTTAAACAGTCCCTGAGGCAACTGGGGCCAAGGACCTTGGCCTGGCATTACAACCAGCCAGCATCCAGATGCAGGCAAAGTGTGCTAACCTGCGGGCCACACAACACTGAAGGAGACCTTTTTTGGTTTGTTTTTTGTTAATTACTTTTATTGCATTAAGAGCTTTGGGGCATCCGCTTCACAGAAAAAAAAAATGATAAAAGAAATAATAAAATTCTGAACTGAATTCCGATCTGATAGCAGGAAACTTCATCTGACGATCGAGAATCGCCAAAGGGTTTAAATGTCATTCCCACAATTTTTTGCAGCTATGTTCTTCTCTCTGCTACATAAAAACTCCTCAGAAGCGATCTCCGGTGATGTCTGCACACTTTCTCCGCATCCGGAATTCTACACTTATGTAAGTCGCTCTGGCTAAGGGCGTCTGCCAAATGCTGTAAATGTAAATGTAAATGTACACAGGTGCTTAGGATCGTGGTTTTCCCTGGAAAACGCCAAGCTGTTTCAGATACCAACAGCTCCCAACATTCAAAAACAAAAAAGTGCATCTGTTCAGTTTCTGTAACCCACCAACGGCCAAAAAGGGCAGCTTAGTAAAATTCACAAACCAGCGGGTTCATCCAGCCCGAGAAGATGGGAAGATGGCAGTGATATCAGCAGTTTTCCAAGGAATGAAAAGGAGTCGTGATCTCGTGCGGCAGTTCGAAGATCGCGTCACCATACTAAGTAGCCAAAGGAGTGCTTGTGGGCCCGAATCGCATGTTAACATTTCAAACAAGAAGCAATTGTTGGGAAAAACACAAAGAGAAGCAGTCAAAACCACAGTATGAAGAAAAAGACCTCCCCCCCCCGCCCCCTGAGGGCCTGAATAATTAATCATAATTCAGCAAACATTACATGCATTTAGGAAATTAACTCATTTGTGGCACTAAACTTTGCAGAAGGCTGGAATCGCTGGAACAGACCAGCACAGGTGTCCTGCATGACCTGGTACCCAGCCTGGAGGGGACGACATCACCACGCTTCTCCCGACAGACACGGCGGCAGCACATTGAAATGCCTACAGCGGAAATTAACACAGCGGGTTCCCGCCGGCGCCAACACGCCTGGAAGGAGATAAACAGCGATGGGCAAGAAGGGGTAATACATCCAGCAGGTACCCCCATGTGGTGCTCCAGAGCAGGGCGGGGGGGGCATGGGACGGGTGGGGTCAGCGTGTTCGCCATCGTCGGCACGGCACTGAGCTGCGAAAGTGCAGGTGAACGCCTGAATAACATTTCATTTCACCAGACAAGGCCACACACCCCTAATAACACATCCTACTAGCCAGAACCCTAATCACTTCCAGAGACTTCCGTCTGGCGTTTAGCGTACTCGCCTGTCTTCGTCACGCTACTGCGCAAACTGACGGATAGGTTATGGCTTCATTTTCCACTGGTGTGACACATTTTAACTGGCTGGCGTAGAACAACACCGCCTATTTACAAAGACCCCCCCCCCCCCCCCCCGCCGCAGGAAAAATAGGGCTGGGAAAAAGAAAAAGAAATTGGACTGCCTCTTCATCGATTCCCGTTCCAGAGAAGGCTCACACTCTGCCACGATTACTGCAGACATTTTCTTCTTTTAATCTCAAGCTCCCAGAATTAAATTCCACAAGACGACACTAAACATCTCATTAGCTAATAGGTAACCGAGGGTTGTCCATTAACAAGAATGTTTCATTAACTTGATGGTTTTTTCCAGTTGCTCTAAAGTTCTGTTTTTGTGTGGAATTGACTTCCCCCCACAGAGTACACTCAATAACCACAGAAAACACTTCAGTGTTCATGGAAATGTCAGCCTCAACACTCTAGGAGTCTACCCACCGATACCCCAGACATCCATCATATCCACCGATACCCCAGACATCCGTCATACCCACCGATACCCCAGACATCCGTCATACCCACCGATACCCCAGACATCCGTCATACCCACCGATACCCCAGACATCCTTCATACCCACCGATACCCCAGACATCCTTCATACCCACCGATACCCCAGACATCCGTCATACCCACCGATACCCCAGACATCCTTCATAGCCACCGATACCCCAGACATCCATCATACCCAACGATACCCCACACACCCTTCATACCCACCGATACCCCACACATCCATGATACCCACCGATACCCCACACATTCAGCATTTAGCATGCCAACTGATACCGCACACATGTAAAACATACCCAGTGATACACTACACACTTCATGCAAATAAAAAGGTACTGAGGGGGTGGGGGGTGACCAGCTGATGTCCAGCACAGCTAAGCCACTTGATCTCAGTGATGGACGGCGGCTGAGATAAACTGACACGCGGTCGATACGGATATCAGGCATTTCCCGAGCAGACAGACCGTCACAAAGAGCAGGAGGGAAGGCGCCCATCCATCAAGCCTCAGCTATGTAAAAGTGGAACCCTTTAATTAAGAGTAAGAAGGGGGCAGGAGATGTCAGTACATCCCAGGGGGGTCCTGAGGGGGGAGCTCACCTGTCACAGAACAGGCTGACAGAGCCCACGGAGTCGCAGTCGCAGGGCAGGCAGCCGCTGGAGCCATTGGTGAAGTAGCCGCCATCGCAGGCCTCGCACCGGGGGCCCACGTAGCCGGCCTGACACCGGCACCGGCCCGTGACTCCATCACAGCCCCCGGGCTCCAGGATGCCTTCTCCACTGCAGTTACATGCAGGCCCTATGGGGACACAGGAGAGCAGAAAAGCAGGTAAGGACCTCGGCATGCGGGAGGAAGAGTGCAGGGCTCCACGGGGTCCAGACCCGACTGACTGCCCCTCAGTGGAAGGAACGTGATTACAAGGGAACTGCATGTGGGAACTGCAAAGAAGATGCACCGTCCGTTATCACATTGCTTATCTGGACCAGGTTTGTACTCATATCCTTGTGGGGAACGTCCATTCACTTATATGGGAATAACCCTAATCCCAACTATGATGACCTTAACCCTACCCAACCCAAACCTTAACCATCAGTAACCAAACAAAATACAAGACCTTTGGCATTTTCAGTTTTTTGATTACGTTCACTTGTTTTCATGAAACTGACTTTTCCCATGTGGGGACTGGAAAAATGGTCCCACAACTCAAAAGAACAGGTTTTTATCACATGGTGGGGACATTTATTCCCCACATCATAATATACAGATAACCCACATGACCATACATACACAAACACAATTACGCACACACTCTCCCTCATACACACATGCGCATGCACACACTGTCAGGTAGAGTAGAAGTTCAGGGTCTTGGGATAGGAGTCGATACTGGATATGCAGACGTACAGATGATGAAGAATTACCTGCAAACACCCCCCCACCCCACCCCACCCCGGACCTTCGATTCTGTTTCTGTTGTGATAACTTGAAACTGTGAAAGAGGAGGCAAATATAACATGTCAGTTTGTGCAAAGATATAAACTGAAGACCGTGCCCAGCAGCAGTCATCATACAGATTCTGGATCAGTGTCTGGTCTCAATGTGGATTAGTGCCAATTCTCAATCCAGATCAGTGCCAGTTCTCTGTCTGGATCAGCGCCTGGTCTGAATCTGAATCAGCATGTGGTCTGAATCGGGATCAATGCCCATAAATCAGCTCAGGAACTAGTTTGAGTGAAAAGAGGAGAGTAGTCAAAACTGTAATCTGATGCGTATCATGGACTGCAAAGTTGAAGCCTTGGAGTAAGCGAGCATGATTTGTGGATGGGCTCTCTCAAAGGTCAGCGATAGCCCAGGGAACAAACTCGCCCTGCCCCATCTGGGTATGGGGATTAGGCCTCACACGGCGGCTTCCCATCCAGAGAGCTACCTCTCAAGCTAATCTGCCGCTTTGAGGTGCTGCCAGGAAGAGCAGAGTTAAGTGCCCAAGTGGCTTTATTTAATGAAATTAGGAAGTGACGGCTCACTCTTATTACCATGGCGACACTGGCCCATGCTGGCCCCGCCCCACCTCATTATGCATTGGATACATGGATATGGGAAATGGATTGATGGACAACGGTCAGTAAGCTCAGTGCAAATTCTGACGCAGCAGCACTCACTATGACTTTTTATATTTTATTGTTCTTATTCCCCAAAAGGTCCAACAACCTGCCAGCCCCAGAAAGTAATAATGGATATCATTATTTTTTCAGGAGTTTATCCTAGATAAGTCATTAAGGAAAACAAAGGAGACAGATCTAAGGAGAGACTTACAGCTCAATTCTGCTGATTCCAGTGAATATTTGAGTCAGGGGCTACAGCTGTAAACCCCCTTTGCCTTGCAACCCAATGTAATAACACTACTGGTATCGGCACACATACACACACACGCACAGAGACACACACGCACAGAGACATGCACACACACACACGCACACACACACACACACACGCACAGAGACACACACGCACAGAGACATGCACACACACACACACGCACAGAGACACACACACACAGACACACGCACACACACACACAGAGACACACACACAGACACACGCACACACACACACACACACAAACAGACACACACATTACACATCAACATATCCTTGTCAAGAGGCACATCAAACAGTTATGTGGGAAAAAAATCAATAGGCGAGCTTTTCATGAACTGAGCAATGGCTGGTATTTCAAAACGCACTCCCGGTGGGGGGGGGGGGGGGGGGGGGGGGCTCAGACAGTAACCAGCAGCCCGAGAGTGGCCGGTCCTCACCACTGCCGGGGGCATCACCACTGCTTTCAGACTGAGATACAGAGTGAGAGCGGTACATGGACGCAGACAGAGGGTGCCTGAACGGCTCATAGAAGCTATCACTCTTCCAGAAGGTTCCCACATGGGTGGGGATGGCTGTTTGGAGTCAAATATATTCACGTTTTAGCTATTTAGCAGATTCTTTTACCCAAAGTGACGTAGAATGGAGCCTGTCCATGGAGCAAGTGAGGGGTTAAGCCCCGTGCTCAAGGGCACGGTAACTAAACCCCTCTGCTGAGCCTGTGGTTTGAACCGGCGATCTTCCAATCACAGGCTCAGTACCTTAACCCTCTGAGCCACACACCATCCCTCACATACCAGAACAACCTCTGAAGCAGAAACACAGCTGACAGACCCCCCTGCGAGACCCCAGAAGCATCGCCTCGGTCTCGTTTCACATGAATGGCTCCCACCCTCACCCGGTCCTCTCGAAAACCACCTGCACACTGCGAGGCACAGAGGGCAGTCACGCACACTGCACCTTCACCACTCCCACAATAAGTGAGAATTACGTTTGTTCATAAAACTCCAAACCTGTTCTATCTTGCCTCATGGGGGTGCTGTTCCACCCTCCTGACGAACAGGTGCAAGACAGGCCTAATAAAATTCATCTTCTTTCCAATTATCTGTCCAATAGAGGGGGCCCACAGGATCCGACATCGCTCCCACAGAACATCTCCCATCAGCCCTCACTCCTCGCTTCCAGAAGCACCCACTGAAATTATGAGCAGTCCTAGAGTCACAGAAACAGGACGCAGTGGATATTTTTAGCATGTTTCAGTAATTGATGAGGGAGGGATGGGGAAACTAAAACAGAGGTCAGCCCATTATTGGTTTGATTAGAGAACAGTTCCCCCCACAGAGTTACATAACTGCTGGACAAAGGCAGTTTAGAGAAACTGGGGGGCAGACAGACAGAGATACCCAAGGAGCTGGAGAGAGAGGTACAGAGAGAGACAGAGAGACAGAGAGGCAGAGAGGCAGAGAGACAGAGAGGCAGAGAGGCAGAGAGACAGAGAGGCAGAGAGACAGAGAGGCAGAGAGACAGAGAGGCAGAGGGGCAGAGGGGCAGAGAGGCAGAGAGGCAGAGAGGCAGAGAGACAGAGAGGCAGAGAGGCAGAGAGACAGAGAGGCAGAGGGGCAGAGGGGCAGAGGGGCAGAGAGGCAGAGAGGCAGAGAGGCAGAGAGGCAGAGAGACAGAGAGGCAGAGAGGCAGAGAGGCAGAGAGACAGAGAGGCAGAGAGGCAGAGAGACAGAGAGACAGAGAGGCAGAGAGGCAGAGAGGCAGACAGACAGAGGGGCAGAGAGGCAGAGGGGCAGAGAGACAGAGAGGCAGAGAGACAGAGAGGCAGACAGACAGAGAGGCAGAGAGGCAGAGAGACAGAGAGGCAGACAGACAGAGGGGCAGAGAGACAGAGAGGCAGAGAGGCAGAGAGACAGAGAGGCAGAGAGGCAGAGAGGCAGAGAGGCAGAGAGGCAGAGAGACAGAGAGACAGAGAGGCCCGCCCCCCACAACACACACAGACACACAGTCTGTCACGGACACACGAAACTGCAGTGTCAGCAGATCCCAGTCCAAAGCAGGTTCGTCTCTTAGAGCATCGCTGTCATTTTCCAATAGGTGCTTAGAAGCTCTTTATCCCCCCCATACTGATCGATAATCTTCAGGGACCTCTGACTCATCTGGTGAACTTTGTCCTTTAAATGTAAAGATCTGTCTGGCACTGTACCGTTCATTGCTTTTAAGATAAAAAGGGCACCTCCACCTGGCCAATAAAGAGCACATCACTGTCCATAGCCCACGGTTTGCAGACTAAGTCCCAAATAAATAACCTCCGAGCTCCTGAGTCATGCTGGAGTCCCTCCTATCACATGAGAGAAAGAGGCTGATGGTGACCTTCACTGAGGCTAAACCCTTAGCAGTTCAGAGAAGAACAATCCAACAATAGCTGCAACACTGTGTGGAAATTCTCTTTTCACTTACATTATCTTGGTCTCCATGAGACATGTAGGTGAAAGTGAGTTTGGGAGTGAAGGGTAGCCACCTGTAGGCAGCCTTACACACCCAGAAAACGTCTCCAGCTTCACCACGACCCCACAAGCCACATACGCAGGATATACTGGTTAACATATGGGTCCAAAACCATTAATAATTACCATTATTAACAAATCAGTCAATATTCAAAGCAGCAGAGCTAAAGACTTAACTAGTAAAATAATGGAGATGACTACACTGGACGATCGGTCATTTTACGTAGTAGAGGATGAGGGAGTTTGTTGAGTCATTCACCACTTATAGGAGGTCTCAAAGAACTGGCCCACGTGATGGTTTTTCACGACCTGTGACACAGCCTTCATCCATTCTTAAATTTGGCCTGCAGATCGATCTTTCGTTTTCCTCAGAGACTAAAAACAGTGTAACGTCCCTCTGCTAATCGGCGCCATCGAGCTCGACAAGGAAGACCAGAATATATCCGTTACCGGGGATTCACCCTCACATTTAGTTCCACATCAGAGCACCACTACAGACAGTTATGGAAGTCAATGGACGGATTTCTGGGACCGCGGAGAGGCCTCGAACCCGTCATCAAGACACACCGATTAGCACCCGGTGTCACGAGGCTGTCAGGGGCTCGGATCCGGGCATTTAGCTGATTCACGCAAGTGGAATCATCTAAGAATGGGCGGGGCTAGTGTGTTCTGATCATCCTTCCAAACATCCAGGCAGAAGCAGGAAGGCATCGTAACTGGGTGTGTGTGTGTCGTCACGCCTTTCTAAACTAATGTAATGTTCACAGACATAGTGTTCCGATTCACCATCACAGCACTTTAGCTGTCTGACGGGAGCGGCGAGTCCCGGGTGACGGCGGAATGTGGCAACCCCCCCCCCCGGCCTCCCTCTCTGCTGAGTCCGGTTTCTAGGCCGATGCCTGTCCTCTCAGCATGCTGCCCGCACTCAGTTAGGCTCAGTCAGCATTATACTGAGCAGCAGACACATTGTTTGGTGGGGGGGGGGGGGGGCTTAAAAATAAAAAATAAAAAGTAGCTTGAGAAAGCTCGATTTGGCCTACTGGGCCGTCATCCTCCACAGTCCACCGAACCGACCCCCCCACCTCCACAATGGGAGCAGGAGCTCCATCTGGGCTTGGTGATCGATGGTGGCCGCGTGACGTCCAGAACATCGATCTCTCGCTTCCGCCGCTCCGGCTGCTATCAGCACGCTGTTACCCTGCACCCTCCCACAGCAAACCTCTGAGGCGACAGCAGACCGCTGATCCGCAGTCAGGTGACATTATGCGTCAGTGACATACCCATGGCCCCTGCCCCCACCCCAACACTGGCAGGGCAGCTCCACGCATGGCTGGATGGGAGTGCCGGAGGGCCGGAATGTCAGGCTAATGCACTGCTACAGAAACAGCAGCTACGCTCTCAGAGACTTTTAAAGGGATCTGTAAACATCGCGTTATGATGGGGCGGGGGTGGCCCCCATCCTTCCTGCAACACATCCCTCATTGCCTGACTATGTGCGGAGCCGCCTGTCAGGTGGTATGGCATGGGGATTCGCGCCAGGACAGGTTTGAGCCAGCCATCCCTGCTCCGGTCTCCGGCCACCGCCGCCGCAGTGTAGATAAAGGCAGGAGGACCTGGAGCCTGTAGGAGGGGTTTCTAGTTTCTCAGAAAGGGGTGTGACTTTTAAGGAGAACACCGGGATCTGGTTAACAGTGTCAACATGGAGACCGAGTCTGACAATACTGCAGAGAGGTCACCTGAGTTGACAGCACCAGCATGCTGTCCTGCCCCTTTCCTGGTACCATCAGGGCCGGTTTGGTGGGCTAAATTACGCTGTCTCACATTCCCTCTCGCTCTGCCAAACGTCTCCATATACGAAGGCAAACGCCAGCTCTCCAAATCAGTCTGGAGAGAGGAATATATCCTGCTTCCCACTGGCTTCTACCTTTTCATTTGGACTTCGTTGCCTCCTGAAGGGTGACCAACCGCCCCCTCCGGCCACCAATCAGTCTCCCCGGCAACACGCCCATGAACGAAAGCGACTCTCTTGGGCCGGTTGGGGGGAGGAATGGCACAATGATAATGAAGCACCCTCCTCCCGACACCACCCACAGTCTTTCTGCCCCGAAGGAGAAACACTACTCATCACTGACATCAAGGAGGCCTAAAGAATCTTCAGGGAAGAGCAATCCATTCATAGGCCATTTAATATTCAACAAATACAGACATAACCAACATTACACAAGTATCAGGCTTGTCAGTTTGCAGTGATAAGTCTTCATTTGTTATAAAAGAGAAAATATAAAAACATTTATTCATCTTTCTTTTCCTCCTCCCTCACCTCTCACTCGCGCAGTCTCTGAAAATGTTTATAGCTGAGATGCCATGGATATGGAGCCCTGGACAAAAGGCCCAAACTCCCTGCTCTCCCACCCCCACAGCCACACACAGCCAGGGCATTCGAACCCTAATGACACCACCAGCACACTGCCCTCAAATCACCACGGCATCACGGAAAAAGGATTGCCAACCTTCCGACATTCCGAGCACCCTAGGGAACACTCAGCTGAAATTCCCGAGGCTCCCCCCTTTGCCCACGAGAAGCCAAGGACCTGTCTTCCGCCCCATTGGTCTGCCACAATTAGGTTTTCCATCCAGCCTAAATTAAACGCCTTCTGCTGACTGAGCCAAACTCTGTGGCTGTTCTTCAAGTTGGTCCAAATAAGAGGTTCACGACAAAAAATTCGACAAATTTCTGCCTTTCTGTCTACGAAGAATGTCCATCAGGACACAGGTTTCTGGGATATTCCAAGATAGCAAAATCTATTATCTAACAACAGCCAGTAAGTCATTTCAGGCAATGTGCTCTTTGGTACATGATAAACCCTTTACTGTATCTGACATCTTCACAATTACACAGGAATTCTCTTCCCCTCCCCCAGCTTGCTCTCCATAGCTTGAGGGTAATAGCACAGGGTCAGCCAATGTGCGGCGCCCCTGCAGCTGAGGGTTAAGGGCCTCACTCAAGGGCCCAGAGACATGTGACCGTTCTGCTTAGGCTGGGGCTCAAACTTCTAACCACTGGCACAGAGACTCAGCCTGCTGAGCCACTCAGCACCCCAAACAGCACACAAGTGACCTCTAGCCAGCCTCGAACCCGTGATGGAGGACTTGCTAGGTTCAGAGCCAACATCGTGTGCTAAATACAAAAGCAATACAGTATGATAAACAAATCTTTTCCGCAGTTTCCTTTAGACTGGGGACGGGAACCTGTTCCATGGAGGGCCACTGCGGGTGCAGGTTTTTGGGATGACCTCTCAATCAGCCAATAACAGTGGGTACCCAGGAACGGAGTTGAGAACCACTGTTTTATTACTGGCTGATGGAGCGGTCATCCCAAAAACCCGCACCGACACCGGCCCTCCATGGAACAGGGTCCCCACCCTTGCTTTAGACCTTACATCAGGGGTGGGTAATCTTACCCACAAAGAGCCACTGTATATGCAGGTTTTCGATGCGATTCCCTAATTGATTACTAATTAGAGGACTGATTGGCTGAAGAGTCCTCACACCTGGGTTTGAACAGCTGACCTAAAGGTTACCCCAAGAAACTTGCATACACACCGATTGCACCCATTGCACCCTGTCTTACATAATGCATCACTGAAGATGTCGCTGCAGAGAATTCCACCACTTTAAACATTGCAGTGGATGCTTTTCTCTCTCCAGCTTTTAAAAAGTGTTTTTAGTTGATTAGCAGCAGACCGAACTTACTTCTATCAAGGGCCTGTGTGACGTCACTAAAAACCACAGAATCCTTTCACACTGAACAATTACAGACCTATTTCAAGTCCGCCCTTCACAGCCAAGGTTATTCATCGTCTTCAATCACCTGAGCACCTTTTTGAACATGAATGGTTATCTTGGCGAATTTCACTCTGGCTTTCGACCATAAAGCTACTGAATGACACCTTCCTGAATACTGAATCAGATCCTGTCGTCACTGGACCACTGGCAGCCTTTGATGCTGTTATCCAGGGTTGGGCGATATGACCTAAAATTATTATCACGGTAATTTTCACTTTTTGGTCGGTGATGGTATTATATCAGTATTACTTTTTTCCAAGTTTTGGGAGGAGTAGCATGTACTGTCCCTTTACATAGCTAAATTTTAAAAATATATTTTATATGTTCACTTTAATCGCTATTACAGTTGAGTATGGGTAGTCTTTGAAAAGTTATAAAAAGGGATATAAGAAATGTTTTGTCATATTCATTTCATAATTGTCAAAGTAACAACAAAATGACAAGCAGTCCCAGCCGAAAACAGCATTTTACAATTCATTTCAAATAAAACACAGGGTTGCCAACTCTGGTCGGCTGGCTAGAGTTCAATTCAAGACTGGACACACATACACACACATTTTCACGTATGTAACGGGTTCATTACCTTGTAAATTGTCTGCAGGGTTCGCACACCACCCCAGCACTTCTGATGTCGCTAATTTTAGGTTGATAATGGAATAATATAGATTTGCCGTAAGATTTCCTGCGTGGGAATCTGAAAGCGTGAGCATCACGCCGGATGTGTTTTTTAATTGTTTCATCCGAGTTGATTTGCATAAAAACTAAGATAAATTTATATAGTTTTTAAACACTTATTCATACAATATGTTTTACTTTTTAATTTGCTACTATACATATATGTAATCAGGTTATTATTGTTTAATGTGTATAATTACACACTATTTGATTGAAATCTGTTTTGGAATTTATTAAGGTGCTATGAGGATAAGGCTTCAGAGTATATTTAACAGACAATTCACACAATGCAGATAAATCGGTTACTTACATAAGAACAAATAATCAGATTACAACTGAAGCTTGGAAGAAAATAAAATGTTTTATTTTTTACTAATAAGTTCATGTACAATTCAGCTGTTGACTCCTCACGGTGTTAACGGTATAGTGCAGACGCGCTATACGCACACACACGCACACACACACACACACACACACACGCACACGCACACGCACACACACGCACGCACACACACACGCACGCACACACACACGCACGCACACACACACGCACGCACGCACACACACACACACGCACACACACACACGCACACACACACACGCACACACAGTTGGCCAACTCCAGTTCACCTTAATATGTTTTTGCAGTGTAGGTGGAAACCAGAGAACCCAGAGGAAACCCCACTTTGACACGGGGAAAACTCCACACACATGGCACCAGGGTGGCAACTCAAACCCTGGTCCCAGAAATGTATGGTAGCATTGCAAACCATGCCACCATGCCTCCCCCCGTAAAACTAGACTAAATAAAGGTAATACTTCTATATTTCTAAGGTAAATTTGACAAGCTTGATGGCTGAGGTTTCACTACTAGTAACTGGCTCAGATTCCTAACTGACTTGGAAGTCGGAGTACTGCAGGGATCCATTCCTGACCCTCTCTTATTCAAACTTTATGTGCTCTTGCTTGGCTGAATTCTGCAAGACAGCAATGTTGTCTGCCATAGTCATAATCCTCAAACTTATTTAGGTGTTTCACCTAATGACTATAGTCCTATAAATTCACTGTATTAATGCCTAGAGAAAATAAAAACTGACAGAAACAAAACTTCCTTCAACTCAACAATGAAGATTGAGTGATTATCATTTTTGTTAAGCGCATACCTTGTCTACAAGACCATAAAGACAATGACCGAGGTCAGAAATCCTCGTGTAGTTCTTAGACGGCATTTTGCATTCACCAACCATACTAAAGCTACAATTGAATCAACATTTTATCATCTGAAAAATGTAGATAAATTCAGTGGTTTCAGGTCCAAGCTAGACTCACTCATGCCTTTATTCCCAGTAAGATGGATTATTGTGAAGTGCACCTGACTGGCCTTCATAATAACATCATTAGACAGCAGCAACCCGTTCAAAATGCTGCTGCTAAAATTTTAACAAATATCTTGGGAAAAAAGCCAATTTTACGTATTTTCCATCCATCCATCCATTTTCCAAACCGCTTATCCTACTGGGTCGTGGGGGGTCCGGAGCCTATCCCGGAAGCAATGGACACAAGGCAGGGAACAACCCAGGATGGGGGGCCAGCCCATCGCAGGGCACACTCACACACTAGTCACTCACACATACACTCCTATGGGCAATTTAGCAACTCCAATTAGCCTCAGCACGTTCTTAGACTGGGGGGAAACCGGAGTACCTGGAGGAAACCCCACGACGACATGGGGAGAACATGCAAACTCCACACACATGTGAGCCAGGCGGAGACTCGAACCCGGGTCCCAGAGGTGTGAGGCAACAGTGCTAACCACGGCACCATCATGCCGCCCCTTTATGTATTTTATTATAGCTATTTTAAAAACCACTCCACTGGCTCCCAGTCATTGTCACGATTGATTTTATTGGTCTACAAAGCCTCAAATACCTGACCTAAAATAAATCACTAATATGTTTAAGAATACAAACCTTGTAGGTCTCTCAGGCCCCAGGAGCTGGTCAGGCCCCAGGAGCTGGTTAGACCCCAGGAGCTGGTTAGACCCCAGGAGCTGGTTAGACCCCAGGAGCTGGTCAGCTCCTGGCATCTAAAGTTCAAAACAAAAACAGCCATTATGTGGGTCACAGCTGGAGCTGCCTCCCATAGGACCCTGGTGGTGCCCCAGTCTTTGCCAGTTTAAAAATATATAAAAATTATATACATAAATATACAACAGAGCCCCTAAATGGTGATTAAAAAAAAATTACAGTATCTGGTGTGCACAAGGATACTAAGCGGTGCCCACCGGATACTTCAGTTAGTATTATATACATATATGTACTACAGACCCCCTAAAGGGACATAAGTGATTTATGTATTTTTTACTGTATCTGGTGCCCACCGGATACTAACTGTTGGGCTTTACTTTAGTTAGTATCTGGTGAGCACTGGTGTAAAAAAATACATAAATCACCTATGTCCCTTTAGGGGCTCCGTAATATACTCTTATTCTCTCAAATCTTTAATTTGATTTCAAATATACTTGCATTTATTTTATATTCTTTTATGCCATTTCATTTTACATTTTTTACTTGAACTACTTTACTCTCCGTTGCTTTATTTCTTATTTTATGTCACTGAGTGTTTTATGTAAAGCACTTTGAATCATTTCATGTATGAAAATGAGCTCTATAAATACACTTGCCTTGCATAAAACTTGCTTTTGTGAAGCTCACCCAGAAAACTGCATCTACGTCTCAATGAAAGGGATTACATTTGCATTTAAAAGGAGAATATAAAGCCCATCTATCTAATGCTGTATGCCTACTGAGCCATACTGTACATAAAGACAGACACACAGAGGAGATACCCACCAGTCCAGCTATTAAAAATCAATCTTATGAATTTCTTACCCTTTACAGGGACCATTGTGGTTTTGCAACAAATAGACACCCCTTACCAGGTCTCCCCACCTCTGGGCAGAGAATCATTTTGGAACTCGGTCTAATTAACCTCCAATTAAGCCGCCTTGTCTCAGCTGAATGATACTCTGGGCTAATTTCCAGAGAGTGGCTTGCTGCCTGTGGAATCCATTAGTGACTCAAAGCGCCTTAAATCAAAACATTAAAAAGAGAAAGCAAGCAAGACGTAACAGCAGGAGTAATTATAGTCTTAGGGAGATTTATGACAGCTGTCCTGCACAGACAGCTAGCTAGTTAAAAGCTTCACGAGAACCAGTAACCAGGAAAGTTATGTGCAGGACATGAGGGAGCTTTGAAAATGCCTTAATCCATCTATCCTAAGTGAGTGAGTGAGTCATTCTGAAATGGATCATTTTAACATTTAAACAAAGCCAGGTGGCACTAAATGACCAGATGGGAAGATGGTGGAGAGAGGATTTCTGGACCTTGAACTGCAGCTTACTGTGAAGTCTGACCAAATGTGCAGCATTACTAACGCTGAACAGGAGAAGAGGACAGCAGCACAAGGCGGAGGCAAGCGGGGCATGTGGGGTATCTACCGGGGGCAGATTCAATGATTCATTATTAATACAAGAGTATAACGATACTTGGTGCATCCCCATGGGGAAATTGCGTGTTCTGCATCCCATCGTGCTCTCCATGAGACACACAGACACATGTACAAATTTGGGGGTCAAAATACAGGGTTGGCCAGGGTCTGACACCCCTTGAGCAGTTGGGGGTTAAGGGTCTTGCTCAAATACCCAGCAGCAGAATCATCCTGCTGACCTTGGGATTTGCACCCATGACCATCCGATTGCAGGGACAGAATGCTAACCAACAATTGCAATTCAAATAATTAATCATTAGATTGACCCCTGCAATCACTGACCTGGTCACCAAGCCTAAACTGACCAAACTACAGTGGCTAATGGAACATGACCCAGTGCCCGGTTACTGACCGGGCGAGGGACTGCCCCCCGCCCTAGCCATGACCGCGGGACACCCAGCAGCACCAGGCAAAGCACGGATGAGAAACAGACGCAATTGTGTTGGATGGCTGGGGGGCCTGGCAGGGGAAATACTCCCAGGCCGAATGTGGGACGAGTCGTAAATGGGGGGGCAAGAGGGAGACCACATTCCACAGGGCTTTGCACTAGCAAAATACACCCCTCATACCAACCTTTCTGTTCAGCAGTACTGATGTAATTTATATTCATTTATTGCAATGTACGTTTTTTCTGTTTGAGTCCCTGGAGCAGTCAGGGGTTAAGGGCCCGGGGACTCAAACCAATAACCTTGTGATTAGAGGCACAGTGTCCAAACCTGCTGAGCCACACGCCACCCCTCACATAAAGGTACATGGTGCAGAGGGGCCTTCACCAGGAGCAGTTCCTGACATTGCAGCGGACGGTCCAATGTCCGGGAAGGCGTCTCAGATGGTGCCTGTGGTGATGGTGGGTTCCGGTCCCCACACGGCGAGATCAGCACTACCTGGAAGGTCGATATTCTGCTCTGCTCTGATTCTCCTGATGAAGGCCATTAAAAAAGACACCCCACCCTCCACCCGGACACCCCACCCCCTGGCAAGGTGACGCAAAACATGATGGGCTATTGTTACACAGGTATTCACACACACACGGTCGGTTTGGGGCAGGGTCACGCAACAACGTAACTGGACCCGCTGCCTGGCTGACACCCCCATGCCAAGGGCACACCTGCCCCAGAGCCAGGGTGTGGGGAACATTAAAACAGAAAGGGCATATGTTCAGAGCCCAGCCCCCACTCCTGCCCCAACCCCCCAGCACGCTCTGGAGCGCGGCCACATCCCAAAACAGCCCTCACTCAAAAGTCAGGTCATGCCCGACACCCTACAGATAAACGTGCTTGAACAAAAACAGCCCCCCCACCCCAAGGGTACCCCACTAATCGGGGACTCTATTCCTGTCACACGAAGAAAGCAATCTCTCTAGAGGACGTCAGGAACAGTAGGGGGGGAGGGGGGGGTGGAGAGGGTGAATGGTGACAGCGGTTCCGGCGTGTATAACTTCCCAGCCAGTGCATGTGGTTTAAAGCTGACCGTCTGAATAGAGTCCTGTCACTGAAGGGAAGGACCGCCCTCTCTCTTGGCATGGACAGCACGCAGTTCTGTGGACCGACCCGGTCAAAGTCCACCAAGGGAACGAAGGACGGTCCAGCACAGATTTCTCTACGGCCTCTTCATGGGCGTCAGGAAGCGCATATACAGACTAAAACTGCAGAAATCTGGAAATCAGTTCCAAACACCCGGAGACCTTAAACACGTTCCTCAGAAACACTAACCAGTGCCTGCGATATGGTTCATACAAGCTAGTCCTTCCATTGCACAGTGAATTTATGTGTGCTAAACTCATAACTTACTAACTCCCCTTCCAGTACAGGGACCATAATACCACGTTGGTTTTAAAAGATCAGAGCCGTAAGCTGCGTAAGTAGCTTTTGACTATTTAAGGCTGGATTTTCCCAGATGAGTGCAGGAGCGAGATGTGCAGCATTAATGTGCTCACAGCAAAATTACTCCCCGCACCCGAACTGGACCCCACACACAGTTTATGTGGCCACTAAAAGGAGTTATGTCTAGGTGGGAGGTTTATAAAAAATTAGGAGAGACTTGTTTAACTACCTGCCTTTACGTCTGCTGTATTTAGATTCTCTCACATTTTAAAAAACGTACCACTACTACAGCTTTGAGGAGGTCTGGGGGTATTAGCAAACCAGCCAATCGGTCTGCTGCGGAATCTTCTGGAAAGAGTCCAAGCCTGAGGCCAGGGAGAAAGCAGGCTGCACTTTCAAACCATGGTAACGCGACGCCAAATCCAACCAGAGTGCCGTATCGCAGAGGTGGGAGTCCCACAAAGCCGCAGTGGGGGAAAAGGATCAAGAAATATATGGGCAACTAAATAGTGGAGACAGTAAAAGTTTCCACACGGGGCCGCTGGGAAGCGAAACGGCACTTCTTGTACAGGCGATTTGTGGCCGCCTCTCGATTACCGTCTGGTAACAAGCTCCATCTGCCTTATAACTGGGTGGCATACCACCCTAAAACACGAAGAACAGCAGCCAGAAAAGCGCAGGGCGACTGGCGGCTCGGCTTCTAGAAGGGCAGGACGGGGAGACAGGGAGCGAGAGCATGAGCGACACACGACTGCGGCCATGAGGCCAGAAGATGCTGATTGCGAGGGGGTGGCAGCATGGTTCGAATTACAGCGGGTACTGTACCCCCCGATCAAGACCCAGACCCCCCCCCCCCCCAAAAGAGACAAAAATAGCAGTTAACGTTTTTCTTTTATTGTAAAAAAAAAAGATAAATTTTTCCTACAAGGTGAGGTAATGTAAAACGATTTCAGACACCCCTAATGTGGTGCATACCATTTAACCACCTCGGTTGCGTCATTCATTCTCATTGATTGACCTGTTCATTGTGTTCGTCTGTCATGGTACTGTTTGTCGTGCATTGGTAAATGTAAATAGCCAGCAGAAGTCTAGCCTGTTGAAAATGTGTTATTTTACAACCTTCATTTATTCGTCAACTACTAATGCAAGCTGACGTCTTTATAACCTGAATTACTTACCATTGCCCTTCTGAGGCCGGTACAGTCAAAGTTACTTATGTTAACTAGCCAGATAAGCTGAGTTCTGTGTTTAAACCAGGCTTATTTGGCGAGGTAAAATCCATCATGGTCATTTCCGAAGCAGATGAACTCCCTATGTTTTCATTCTCATTTTATCATGAATAAATTGTCCCTTTCTGAAATTATTTCGCCTGTGTGGTTTGTTATTAGGCTAATGTTAATGCATAAGAAGGTCTAACGTTATGCTCTGGAAAAACATTACTATCAGTGAAACCTATAGGCACAACGTGAAAAAACTAGCTAGCAAATAAGCCCTACTTGAATTTTAGTGGTATTGATTCTGCATTCCACTATTTCATGTTTATGGACATTTTTAGAAGCTTTATCTGATAGTCCAGATACTGTTTTGTTAAACATAGATTAGAGTTTATTCACAGACACACTATGAGGAAAAGGAAAGATAAAGACCAACACTTTTTTGGTGGTAAAACAAAGTAGAAATTAAATAAGTAGGAAATATTAGTGTTACAGAACATTACACTAAAAGTATAGGTGCAGTTTTGCAAACTGTTAATGTGTATGAAGGAAAGCGATCTGAGAAACAGGGAGTTGGGTCTTGACTCTTACTACCAGGTCTTCAAAATAAACCATTTTTTATAAAGTAAGCTATAGGCTGTTTGTAAATGTACAGTATAGACTTATTACTTTTACTAGTATACTTCTTCAAGGATAATTCCTGGGAGTTATCAAAACCAAATTCTTTTGGATAGGGATAAGGACAATGAGATCTTCTGTATTGATTCTCATTTTGTCGCATGTCCAGACCATGACCGTTTGTTGCGTACATGTTAGTAAACATCCCTAGCGCATCTTGCACTCTTAACATTGATCCTGATGGTGACTATTCGTATTGACGAGGTAGCAGACCATAATGGTCATAGAAGTGTTATGAAGGCAGTACCCCCCAATTATGGAGGGGTAATTCGCACTCTGAGCGGCAGCTATTTTAGCCCTAATGGGGGACAGAGCTCAGATCCGAATTACCCGCCATGGGCAGCTTGTCAGGTACAGCAGCTCATGAACACAGTCAGACTGAATCACGCCCATACTGCGTGCCGACATGGTGCAGTTCCTGTGTGACTCTGCCCCAGAATGGCGGACATGCCTGATCGAAGAGACTTTGAACACAGTGATTCCAGCGTCCCAGAAACAGCCACGATGTCAGGATTCTCACACACTACAGTTTCCAGCGCTTATTGAGAGTGGTGTGATGAGCAAAAACCATCCAGTCAGGGGACCTTCTGAGGGTGAAAACACCTTGTCAATAAGCTGACAGGAGGCCACATGTGGAATAGCAGTCCATAAGAGCAGCTCGCAAGCACTCAAAGTGCTTCTGGCCCGGATAGGTGTACCTAACACACGACAATGGTAACTTCATATCAAGGCAGGAAAACACAGGGCAGCATGGAGGGGTAGTCAAATCATTGGCTATTTTCATATCTCATGTTAAAATGCTAAATTCATCAAAATAACTCCGTTTGCCCATCACCTCCATTAACCGCCTCTCACTAATTTCCCCTCCAAATCTTTGGCTCCTTTCCAGTGTTGTTAGCATGAACACCAAAGCCCAAGGGTGTTATACGCAACACGGAATGAGCACATGTGAACCACTGGCATTTACTGGGGCAATGAAGCGGGTGGGTCCTGTTTAACAAATACTACAGAGACACAGGGGCATTCCCAAGATGAAGCCCCCCAAACCTTGAGAAGAGATACGCGACAATATGCAAGTACATCACTGAAGTACATCAGCATTCAGAAAAGCCACCTGCTTATATATATTAATACATATCTCAAATTTTACATTAAATGTGAAAAAAGATGTTATGAATCAAAACTGTTCAAGCATAGATGAATGGACTGAAAACCCCAAATGGGGGTTTTACCCCAGGGCATGAGAGTAGAGTTATTTAATCTAATGTTTCATTTTTGCTGGGATATACTGCCATTCGCAGAGTATAATATACTCTCTTGAAATATTTAGTGACTCATAGCATAAGACCACATTTTTGGATTTGCCATTTCCAGCTTTAATTTATTAAGATGTTGAGTCACTGCTGGCTTATTCTTAATAACTTTATCAAAATAGCTTTTTTTTGTTAGCAAACTATTTAAAGAAAATGGAATGAAGCTTATTGTCATGGTCGGAATTTTCACACCAAGCGGGCCATTTTCAGACCAGTGCTGCACCGTGGAGAATTCTGGGTACTGTGGGCCTGTGAAGTGCCTGTTGTAGATTGTGTTGTGCTGACACAGTGTATCCGTGATTTTTAAGGACAATGAAGATATTAAGCTGGGCCAATGAAAGACATCAGTCCTTAATGAATGAATTTGTAGCTATCCTCTGTGTGCCCTCCAAAAAGCATTTGCAGGCATACAGGGTGCAGCACAGCGTTTCAACTCGTCCGTTTACGGGCCAGTCTGCGGCTGACAGCCCCTCCCACCGTGGTCACCCAGGGGGAACACGGGAATCGTGTGTTTTCCTTAAGAAGATTCCTGTGTCCGAGTGCATAGCAGATGTCAAATTCACTTTGGATCCAGCGCTGGGACACACACCGTGCCAGGAACAGTGACCAACAAATTATAACAGCAGCAAAAATGGTCTGGAACGCTTATTGTTGTCTTTAAGTTCTCAAACATGAAGACACAGATACCACTTGGTATTTCTGTAAGAGAGTGGATCCTTTTCATGGTGTAAACCGCCTCCATGTTTTCTGCCTACCCCAGGACAGCTGCATTTTCCCATTTCATATATCCCTACAATCACATTCATTTCACCCCACGAAGAACATCACCCCCACCTCCCGCCCCCCATTTCTTGATAGTCACCAGGTGCAGATCATTCCATGCGGAAGTTGTAGAGGTAACAAAACGTCTATTTTTAGAAGGACTCTGCTTTCACTAACGCAGAAAAGTGCCTCCATTTGTGATGCATTTTTGGCTGGTGGTATCCTCATTGGAAGGATGGTGACTCTTGTGTGATGTTTAATTACCTGACATTTGATTTATCTATTTAACAAACACTTATCCAAAGCAATGTACATTTGAGAAGGCTGGGTCAGACACTCTGTACAGTGACTGAAGGGTAAGGGCCTTGCTCCCAGGCATGAGGGTGACATCACTCTGCCGACCCTGGGATTTGAACCAGTGACCTTCTAATCACAGGCACAGGGTCCCAACCCGCTGAGCTGGACACCACTCATTGTAATTACCCCACGTCTGTGGAAATTTATGGGATGAAGAGAAATCCAAGTTGATACAGAGCTGTTGCTTAGCGGGTCGCTGCTAGCCGGGTCTCCGTGACACCCCCGTTCGTAATTGAATGCCCAGGGGCATCGCAGCCACGGACCTCGGGGTCCTGACTCCTCCCTATCCTCTTTGGGGGGCAGCATGCAGCTCAGTGGGCTAAGCCCGGGTGCCTGTAATCAGCAGGTCACTGGTTCAAATCCAGCCTCAGCACGTCTGCGGGTCCTTGAGCGAGGCCCTTAACCCCCAGCTCCCTGGGCGCCGCTACGGGTGGGTGCCCTTCGTGGACAGCTTGCTCTACAAAGAGCAAGCTGAGGGAGGCATAAAGACGATTTCTTCACGGAGATCAATAAAGTACCAATTATTATTATTATTAAATTCAGGGTTGCAGCAGAAAGGGTCACAGCTTCTGGGGGGTCCTGGGAGTCAGACCCCCCCCAACACCTGGCAGCCCACCAAGACTATGCAGTCACCCCAGCATGGGGGTGCAGTCTCCACCATGGCCTGGTGGGTGGGGGCCGCAGTCAGCTGGTCCCGCTGCTCTGAGGCGACAGTATTCTTCAGAGACCTCAAGAGCGACTGAAAGGCTTCTCCACGAGACAAAGAGAGGCCTCTGCAGACAATGGACAAGGGACACGTCTCTCTCAGGACACTGGGCTCCACGGGATCAGCGTTCTGCTTATGAAGCTGCCCCTGAGGACCCTACAGGAAGGTCCTCTTTGTTTCATGGGACAAGAGGCTACTTCACGGAGGCGTCAGATCCAAAGCATGTCACTCGTGCCCCCGTGAGGGTCATGCCAGGTGCCTGGTCTAGTCTGGTACTCAGTTTCCACTCCAGGACCTCTCAGATCTTGATCCAAGCCCTCCCCTTCCTGGCAGCACTGAGCCATGCTGACCCTGACCAGAGAGGGTTTGGCATAGTGATCAGGCAAGGCAGTGTGGTGGGGCTCGAACCGCTGGGGGTGAAGGGGTGTTAGGATTGCAGCAGTCCTGGAAGGTTCCCCCAGAAGGGGAGTCGTGACCCCCCACCCCCACCTTTCCAATGCTCTGCACAGCACTGTGCAGACCTGCAGTTAGACAGCAGTTCGAGAGGGAGAGCGAGATAAGCATCACGATTCCAAAGCACGGTGAAGGGAGGATGAAGGTGGAGCTCAGACTCAAAGAGCAAATAACAATAATAATACTTCAAAATAATAAATCAGTTGCTAAGTGATCTAAAATAAAACACGAAAACCCACCCCTGAGCGAGCTGTTGCTGTCGCATGGATCCCTGTGGAAGGAGCAGGTTTGTGTCTGTCCCTGATATAGCATCATCATCATCCTCCAGTGTGGAAAAGGCATCACGGGACCAATGGACCCCCGAGACAACAGTAACTATAACACCAGAAGTCAACTCGTAAATCAGCGAAGGGGCGGGACTCAGAGACAGGTGGGGGAACCCTTGTGAGGCCTTGGCTGGCATTATTATGGTTATTTACTGCAGCTCCCCACCCCCGAGGCTACAGCAGCCCAGTGCGATAATACAGGAAGTTATTCAGCGAGCACAGGAAGCAGTATCTCCAGCAGTCTGTCGAAACTGACACCGCACCCCAGCGTTCATCCTGCTTAAATGAATAAAGTGATTAAGGGAGGGGGATGTCTCACAGGGTTGGTTAAATGGCAGTTTTAATTAAGCAACTTCACAGAAGTGAAGTGATTGTCAAACTGTTAAGTGACGCACGAGGAATCAGTGAATACAGAGATTAAAATGACATCTCAGAATAGCCAATAAGACTGGGAAAATTCAGAGCCAAGTTTAACTCTCTTTTAATTTCCAAATGAAGTACTTAAAACCATTTAGGAGTATTATTAGGCTAAGCTTACCATCAACAATCATTTTAATTGGTCTTTAATTGTGGCCTGCAGCTACTGGGCAAGTTTAAAGAAAGCCATCTAACAGCCAAGAGGAGGCCGCTGTGGTACTGCCAAAGGTCAGACACAGAACAATAACGTAACCGAGTAAGCAAAACACTGAACACACTTTGCAGGACTGACCTCAAAACCTCTTGCACTCATTTTTGTAAAAACAGCAAGCATCTTTTTAAGGATGCAGGAAGCTTAGGAGCAGCTAATAAATGTTTTGAATTATGTCCTGCGGGCAAATGTTTGAAGAGGAAATGCATACAAATGGAAGCAGGCCACCTTCATGGAGAGTTCAGGGGAAAAGCAAACCGGCAAAGAAAACTCCGGAACAGGACGGTAACGTGAGAAGGTGAGAACTGCACTTTGCAGGCTGAGATTTTAAATATATCTCAACGAAAGTGCCAGGCAAGCATTTACAAAAATGCATTAGTGCAGCTCTACCCCACTCTGTCTGTGAGTGTGTGTGTTTGTGTGCGTTTGTCAGTGGATGATGATGAATTCATTACATTGTCCCCACAGTATAAATGTCCCCACATTGTCATGAAAAACTGTTATTTAGACGTTGTCTGGACCATTTTATCTGGTCCCCACAATAATAAACTAAAAACACCAAAAGTCTTGTACTATGTCCGGTTACTTATGGTTAAGGTTAGGGCTGAGTAGGGGTTGTCATATTTAGAATTAGGGTTAAACCTATAGAAATGAATGCAGAGATTGTGTGTGTGTGTGTGTGTGTGTGTGTGTGTGTGTGTGTGTGTGTGTGTGTGTGTGTGTGTGTGTGTGTGTACGTGTTTGTATGTGAGTGCCCTGTGGTGGACTGGCATCCCATCCAGACTACCCAGTATACTATGCTACCAGAGAGGTGGTTTAGCCCCCTGCACACACACATACACACACAGACACGACAAATCCAGATGCCCCAGTCAAAGGGAAGTTTCTCTTTCTATGTGTTCTCCCCCAGTGGAAGTTTCAAAGGAACACGGGAAGGGGGGGGGCATGCTCGGGGGGGCCTGACAGCGGCACGCTCCACGTCATCTCTCCAGAGGCATCTCAAGGGAGCAGCATTTACGAACAGCCCCCTGGCGACTTGGAAATATGTCAGAGCGGACGAGCAGGAGAGGCGTCATTATCGACCAATGAGAGCAAAGCCGATCAGGAGGGAAAACGAAGGGGTAAACAAACCGAGAAGATGAAAGGGTTCCAGGGGCCTCCTCATGCCACCCAGGACACGATACATAAGAAAGAAGAGCAGTCATTTAAAAAAAACCCTCAAACCACAGAGCGTTCTTCTGAAAAACCTCGGCAAAAAGGTTAAAAGACACTTAAACCTGGACACGTTCACTTATTCTGGGGATAGTATGCATGTACATTTGGTCAGAGCCCAAGCAGAGATGAAGCCATGAAAGTGGGGGGGGCTCATTAAGAAAGCATCAATGCGTCCCTGCACCCTGCACTGTCACACAGCGAAAATGCTCCAAATAACCATGTCCCTGAAGGCCAGTGTCCTCAGGGTCCTGACTTCGCCCCCCCGCCCGTCCCCCAAAATGTAAAAGCTCCACAAGCCACCCTGCATGTCCCTGTTTACGAGTCCAAACCCAGCTAAATCCATAACCTCATACTGCATCCAAAAAAGGTAATCAAACTAACAAGATAATTTACCAATTCTGAGGACTTCTCCTTCCCCCCCCCTGAGTAAACAAACAAATTAAAGTCATCATTCTCCCTGGTTATTACACCCCCTCTGTTAATGCACCAAAATAAACACCTTTATCTCACAGCACCTCCTGATTCCAGCGGACCTGCTAGTACCTGGGTATTGAGTTAATACACCCTACGGAGGTGCAAAAACTAAACCAAACACAGAAATGAAAATTACAAAAGCAACAAAGATCCACACGGCTCAGTTCAGGGAACCTCACAATCCTCAGTCACCAATTACCGTCTTTTTTAATAACACAAATTCAAATAGCTACTCCCACATTCGGATCCTACAGAGCTTGACGGCTCCATCATTTATTTTTATAAACCAGTGACATGATTACAGTTGTTGTCAGGTGACAAAAAGCAGTTTACCTGCAAAACTGTGCAGGTCGTGGCTGAAACCAGCCCCCTATCAGCCATGCAAACCCCACTGCAGACTGCTCTCGACGCCTCAGGGTAACCAAGCTCCCTGGTGTATAATTAATGAAATCTCCCCTAATCCTAACCTCCCCCCTGTACAACAGCAGGCTGGGGCACCAGGCAACCTGTACGGTGCCCAAAAGCAGCCCATGGTGCTACACCGCAGAAGGAACAAGCGTCCGTGTCCCCGTATGAGACACTGTGGTATTTAAAGAGCGTCTGCCTTCCTGGCAGCCTGAAACTGTCATAACAGAGTGGTGGAAATAATGCAGAGCTCTGCATGCTCGAAATGAAGAAAAGTACAGTGGGAAAGTATTTGAAAAGGTCAGCTCGGAATTCCCGGCTTCCGTACCGGCAAAGCCTTTCAGAAGCACCCTGGCTTTCGCACCCTCTTATTTTGTCATTCATTCTGCTCTGTGAGCCAATTTGATTAAGTTACTCCCTTCCCATCTCACAACTAAACATCCGTTCATCGATCTTTCACGTTGCTTATTCAGAATAAGGGTGCAGTGAGCTGGGGAAAGGCTCCATTGCATATATCAAGCCAAAATCAAGCCCTATGCCATAAATACCCAGGAAAACCTGGCTGGGAGAGACACATTATTCACGTGGGATTTGACTAAGGGGTGAACCGGATGCATGCCAAGAAGGCTGGCAGGCCACAGGCAGAGGAACAGTTCCTCTGAGTGAGTAAATTAAAATGTTCCCACCTAGATAAAAAGTTCTTTATGCATCAGCAAGGCCGAGGCAGTGTTTAACTCCAGTTACACAATTGTCTGGGGCTCCAGAAATTTGGGGGCCCCCTGTTGGCCAAGAACAGCCATTACACTAGCAGGGGCCCCAGAAAGAACAACCCGGTCCCTGCAAAACGGCCCTGGCTTTCGAGGCGCGAACCCTTTCTACATCAATTTGCCCTAATGTACACGCATTATGGTTGCCCCCCCAAGGACCCCAAGGGGGTGGGGGAGGTGGGAGGGGGTCTTCACAGCCGAAACATAATGATTCAATGAGTCGCCTACGAACGGGAATCTGTGCCTAGAACACACCCGTGCAGGGAGTGAGAATTAACTGGTATGCGTGTGACTGTTTCAGGTGGCCGGCGAGGCACCAGTTTTACATGGAAGATCGACGGCAGAATCCAGGTCAAGTGTAAACAAAACACACGGCTTCCTGAGTCAAGGCAAAACTGTTAACAAGCTATTTGTGGAAACAGACTGCATCAGAAATGTCTTTCACAGCAATAATACAGACGCAAAGCCCGCGAACGGACATGCAGAACAAGTCAAGACAAATGCTGTCTTGCATCTCACACTGCGTATGAATTACTGACCAAGACCTGGGGGCCACACGCTCCTTAAGCAAGGACCAACTATGAAAATGCATGAATAAAACATTCAGATGCAGCTGTAAAATGACCTGCTGTCAAAAGGCATTTCATCTAACAGGATGTACGATAAAGAAAAGTTAAATTAATATAGAGAGAGAGAGAGAGAGAGAGAGAGAGAGAGAGAGAGAGAGAGAGAGAGAGTCACCACAACCGACCTGCTGAACCAGGAAGAAGAAAGATAGGTCTACTAGCAGATAAGCCCTGTGTTATCAGATAGCAGAAATGAAGACTCATGTGTACTTTCATCTACACCCTACCAAATTCTCTATTACAAGGAGGACTTACAAATATCCAGACATCTGAAAGATGGGACATGGGATACCGCCAACCTGGCAGCCCAACTGGAGCAGACAGAGAGAAGCATTATATAACCAGTCATTAAATATGTACACACACCGGCCTTATTAATATTCATGCTGTAATTATTCTTTCACATTCAATGTGTATTCATTCTCCATAGCCACTCAGGCTAAGAAGAACAGCTCAGAGCCAGAAGCCAATCCCAGGAAGCAGGGGGACACCCTGAGCGCGGTGCCAGTCCATGGGAGGACACACGCCTACTCAAACACAGAAAACTCCACTCACACAGAGCCCGGGATCAAAGCCACGGTACTGGACGCAAAGCCACAAGGCTGCCCACTGAGCCTCCGTGCTGCCCTAACAGCGAAAGCTTGTTTGTGAAGCTGATTTATGTTCATTGTTTTGGTCGTACTCATTGACTTGCTTTTGCAATAACTCAAATACTGCCACCGCCGGTAAATTACTTCTGAGCGGAGGGACTGACAGACAGACTGACGGACAAAATAAGCAAACAAGTCATCCGAAAAGATGTTAAAGTGGTTTGCAAAGTCTGAGAGCCGTAACCACAACGCCGTTTTTGCAGACTGACTGCACACTGTGTAATCGGGACTCACTTAACAAGACCAGCTCCGAGCCGGAGCAGTCGGTGGATCGGCACTGCCAGGCACGGTATTGAGCACAACAGCGCACCGGCGATCTCTCCTCAACCCACTCCAAGTACATTATTCAATATGTTACACTTAGTTCCTTTTTTCATTCTGGTAGAAAACAAACTGACAAGTAAACAGTGACGGGGGACCAACCTCATCATTATATATCTAGGCAGCAGAAGTTCATTTACTGAGATGACCGCAGAGTCCCCACATCAAAACTCTGGCCGGTAGCCAAACATCACCACGTTTGCTATACAAACTTCACTGCCAGCTTTGTAAATATTACCCTGCCCTTAAACACTCTGAATACTACAACAAGCCTCAATTTAAAACGTGATAAATACTGACTGTTTGACCTCAGCCCTGGATACTCTTTTTTTTACAATGTTGCACCAGAGGACTAAGATACAAAATAAAAGCTGTATAGAGAAGCACAACCCCCGCGACTCTGATGCACCTGGTACCTGAATAAGGGCGTCATTACATCCGATCACTCTGGGCTCTAAGTGTTTTAAGGCCAGTCCCGAGTATTTTAGCCCTATTCCTATTTTCCTTCAAAAAAAAAAAAAAGACGTCAGGTCCTAGGTAAACTTGACTTAGCCCCTGATCCTTCCAATAGCCAGAAACTCCTCTGACCTGAACCCACACAAGTTCAACCCAAAAGGACCAGATCCATCTGACAGCCAGCCATGAATGCATGGAGAGCCATTTTCCGTGAGGACTGCCATACCCACCAGTATGCTGTAAAAGCAATCGATCGGTAGGGATTACCTGCGGGGGGGGGGGGGGGGGGGGTGGGGGTGGTTACAGAAATGAGCATCACAGGTGCTTCTTAACGAATAATCCTGGCACAACGTCCCGGCGACTAATATTATCAGAAGCCTGGGGAGCATGTGAGGACGTATGTATGCTTGCGGGAGATTACAGGAACACGTTTCTCCCTAATAAATTAATTTGACAAGAAGACAATGGCTAAGAACTGGGGTATTAAATCCCTCGCTCGTCAGAATGTCAGAATAACGGGAAATTTTCTGAAACTTAATTTCACTTAATTTCCTGAACTAATTCACATCTCTGCGAGATCAGGTTGAACGCGTCGCGGTGTTCGTTAACCAAGGTCAAACACGCAAGTAACTATAGCATATGCCGTTCATGCAAACAAAAAGTGAAAGGCAGACGCAAAACTTCTC
Organism: Brienomyrus brachyistius; assembly: GCF_023856365.1. Classification (NCBI taxonomy): domain Eukaryota; kingdom Metazoa; phylum Chordata; class Actinopteri; order Osteoglossiformes; family Mormyridae; genus Brienomyrus; species Brienomyrus brachyistius. The sequence continues at coordinate 3,984,411 of NC_064534.1, read as the reverse complement.
TTTACGTCATAACAAGCTGAAAAGCAACAAAAGAAACTCTAGATTTCTGGGAAGACGGGAAGCAGCGGTATGACGGGAAGAGATGAATAAAATGAATTACATAATACGAAGTGACTTCAGAGTGTGCTTGGTTTTGTTAACAGGACATTTATATCGGGTTCTGCCTTCTTCGGGTTCCAAACTCTCCCTCACCTTGTCTGTCGGTCTTGGTGGTAAGTTGGGGGTCGTCACTCTCCCGAACCCATGCTTTGGTGGTCATTTCGGGGACCAGCGACACAGCGTCCCTCGGTGTCTTATGGGCAGTGGTTAGGATCTTAGGGGACGCCGCTGCAGTGAATGACGGTACGGGAACGGCTTCGCCAGTCTGCTTTATCGCAGTTTGTGTAGCGTTTCCAGCTTCAGCGGCAGGTTTAGCGCCAGACGGGGTTACAGTGACTGTACTTCCTGCAGTGGTGAGAGCATGCCGCACTCTGTTTCCAAAAGTCCCAGTGGAAACGGTGGTTGGAGCCGGTGTCAACCCAAAGAAAGTGACCGCTCCGATCCTGTCCTCCGGGAGGTGGTTGGGCATGGTGATGGAGTTGGTCGGTCTCACGGTGGACCCGGGGAATGAAACGGACCCCTTTCCAACAGACGGAACATCGCTTCTGCTGACGCGCGGCGCAGCCTCGTATACCCCAATGCATACAATTAAAACGAAATACAAACTCGGCTTCACGAACATAATTAGGAATGTGCACTTCATGGTATTCCTAACTCTCCATGCAGTCGCCGGAAAATGGCACCTTCTCGGGAAGCTTATAGTTCGTGCCGATCTCCAGCTTCTCCCACTCAGCTCCTGATAAGGACAACTTGTTTTTCAAGTAGGACGCCTGCCCCGGCAGCGCGCGCTCTAACGGTTACTCCTGCGCCGAATGACAGGCTCGCTACTCTACTACGCTCCCACAGGAGCCCCACCCCCTCACGTGCCAAGTCGATGACGGACCCTCAGATGGACCAATGAACATTGCGAGGGGCGGGGCCGACAGTATAAATGGCTTGAAGTCCTGTTCACTTCCATCTCTTCGGTCAGTTGCAAAAAGACAGGAACCTTCCTAACCGAAGTGACATGTGTTTAGAATCAGCGATATCTGGAAAACGTACACAATAACACGAACTGGTAGATTCCTGTTAATCAAGATCATTCATTATTTTCTGAGATAATTCAGCCAAACAGTCTGATTGAACCTGCCTGTGTGCTGAAGTTAGTTTTAGGGTAAATTCTCAAAACCATGAATAACACATTACGTTTTCGTAGTTTATTTCGCACAGCTTTACATTTGCCTAGTATTCGAAAAGTTTTATAATTAATTTTAGATACTAATAAGAAAATACATGTTTTAGGGGAAATAGTGAGAAAGTGTAACAGATTACCTTAGTAAAATGGGGCACGACTCAGGTGTTTTTATAATTCACGTCTATATTGTAATGGTGTAATTATGACATTCGCAATATTCATTGGAGGTCCCCTACTTAATGTAAAACTGAAAAAACATTTATGTATCGTCCCATTAAATGATATAGGCCTATAACTCTGGCCAAAGCTTCTGTGCAGATAATGTTCATACCCTGAGAATCTACTGCTCCAGTATTTTCGTACGGATTATTACAGCACACAAATTTTGATGGCCAAGACAAGCCCCAGAATCTCAGCGGCCCAAAAGCGCCATCTACTGGTACGGAATGTCGTGTGAGCAGCAGAAACCGAGTACTTCATGATTATTCATTGGCAGGCTTCCGCAAATAAATAAAACATATAGCGCTACAAAGCATATTGAGTAAAGGTTTTTTGATACAACGTTTATCCACTACGTTCATCTAAAGAAATATGAAATTCTGACAGTTCACAAAACCAAATGTATAACTGTGGGTTGGGAGTTGGTGGGGGGGAGGTTTGAGGACTCCACCCATTTAAGGGGGTCCAGGGGGTTGTACTAGCTGGTTTTGATTATTTGATTATTGCTACAACACACGCCACCCCATAATTTACGCTCGTGCACGGAACCCAAAGTCTGCTCGGTTCAGGTCCCAAGAATACTGCTGTACTGCCATAGCACTCTTATAACCTCCTGAACTTTGAATAGCTCCGTCATGGCAATAATAACAGCAGGAGAAAACATTAATATAGACTTGCTTCTTCGTCAGCAGCCAAGTCACAGAGGATGCATTCTATACGATGCACGCAATTCTAGGTGTCTGAATGAATTAACGCATATCATCCATCCTGCCGGACGGCTTATCTAGCACTGGGTTAGCTTGGAACCCATTCCAGGGAGCACACGAAACAAGGTGGGGTACCTTTCCATCCAAGGACCCAACAGAGGTGGATAGTTCAGGCCCAGAAAGTAAAAATCCAGACCAGTTTAGTACTTTGTGGCTGTGAGTCTTTATGCTTAGCTGCTGGTTAATATAAAATCCTGGTGTGGATTTTTACTTTCTGGGCCTTAACTATCCACCTCTGGGACACCATCGGCATCAGGCAATTTTGAGCCACCAATTCACCCTATAACCCAAATGTTTTTAGGGAGAGAACAGAGTACCCAGGGAAATATGAATTTTGTGCAAAAGTCCGATGACAGTGTTAAATGAATATAAAAACATCACATATAAAAGTAAACACCCACCAGGAAACCGACACGATAAAAACGAGGTATACTTAATTATGACGATGGGTTATGCCCGCGCCGCTTCCTGGTCAATAAGCGTCACCTTTGCTCTTTCATATCGTGTATGTATGTGTGTCAGTGTGCGTGTTCATTTATACAAGCTTGACATCCTCGCTTTTGTGTTGCATTTAGCATTCAAACGTACGTGACAGGATGGCTTTAATTTAGGCTGGATACCTGAAGAGCACAAGCATTGCTTGCAGTAAAAATTTTCGGCGGATTTAGGGGGGAATAATAAAGCGGATGTGACGTACAAAGGTCACCGTCGCCCGCATCTTCCCCGGTGGACGCGATGGCGCCGTTAGACTTGGATAAATACGTGGAGATAGCGAGGGAATGCAAATACCTTCCCGAAAACGATTTAAAGGTGAGCAAAGAGTTCTGCTCGTTCTGCAAAATAATTATATGTATTATATATATCGGTTGCGCTCGCACGCATTGCACTGCGAAGCGGACGTATATGGCGCTCAGATACTTAGAAATGACAGCTGTGCATACGCACCGTAGACTACTGCTTTGGAAGGATAACTCCCTGAGATAAGTGTGATCGGTTATCAGGGTCGTTGGAAATCCACGGGTTATGTGCAGCTGTTTTGCTGTCAAATTGCAGTTTTGCTACGATTGCTCTTGACTGTGTAGAAACAAGGGTGGTCACGATGCAGTGCTTTTATTTACCATGCAAATGTTACTATGCTTCATCTCGTTTTTTTCATTCAAGACGACGACTTGCAAGACCTTGCAAGTACTTTGTGTGTGTGCTTTACGTGTGTTTTGTGGCGGTGTTGGTACATGTGATGGTGTATGTGATCTAGATCCGGAAGGGTACTTCTAGGGGAGGACGTGTTAAAATCGGCAATACTGCGACATGACTGTGCCCTGAATGGCCCATCCTTTGCAGAGACTCTGCGACTATGTGTGTGACCTTCTTCTGGAGGAGTCCAATGTACAGCCCGTCTCCACTCCGGTCACAGTCTGTGGAGACATACATGGACAGGTAGGTGATGGCCTTTTAATCCAAGATAATGATTGAATGTATTTTTTCTTTGCATGATTAATTAACAGTATCAGCTGGACTGACGTTGTTCCCTGTTTTTCTTAACCTTCCACCCTACTGCTTTTAGTTTTATGACCTGTGTGAACTTTTCAGAACTGGGGGGCAGGTTCCAGACACAAACTATATTTTTATGGTGAGTATTGAAATTTGTCGAGCTGGCTTGTGTGGGTTATTGTGTTGTCCGAAGATGGCTCTGTGCCGTCCGTCTACATTTTGATGTTACTTTTGACTAAATTTGGTTATTCTGAACCCGGCAGAAGGCAGTTACACCATGCCATCTCCTGTCTATAAAATAGATTTTTTTTTTATCTCATTCGTGGAATATGTTATTTCTTGTCATTTATTGCATGTTAATGTCGCAACCGCAGATTGTACTGGAGCATTTCGCATGACCAGACTCTCCGGGTCATGATGTTCTGCTCGTAGGGTGACTTTGTTGACCGTGGATACTACAGCCTGGAGACCTTCACCTATCTGCTGGCGCTGAAAGCAAAGTGGCCCGACCGCATCACTCTGCTGCGGGGGAACCACGAGAGCCGGCAGATCACACAGGTCTACGGATTCTACGGTGAGCTGCTTCGCCGCGTCTCGGGGTCGCGGTACATGGCGAGCTGCCGCCACAAGTCATCCCTGATTGTCCCCGAAGCGATGAGAGTGCACGCAGAATACGGAGAAGTCACGCTTGCAGCCTTAACATCAGCTGACAGCTGTCCGCTTCATTCTGATAGATCATCACATTTAAATGTGATTTTCTAACGAAAGCAGATGAAACATTCTTGATAATACATTGGGAAAGCAGGCTTATACACTACATATTGTAGCAAAATAGCTTTAATGGTGTTCAGTTTCTTCTGTGTTGTTTTAAATGTTATTGGCATGTGCCCGTGATCGGCTGGCATTTAGCGTGCATGTGCCCATGTGGTTTGAGTGCAGTGAAAGGTTTTAGGTGTGGACAGATTCTTGTGTTATCCTGAAATCTGCCTTTTTGTCTTCTAGATGAGTGCCAAACCAAGTATGGAAACGCAAATGCGTGGCGATACTGTACGAAGGTGTTTGACATGCTTACAGTGGCTGCTGTGAGTATAGCAGCTTATTAATGTTATGATGCAGTGACTATTGCATGTTATGATGCAGTGACTATTTGGCGCTTCAGCAGTGTACAGTCTGAAGTCCACAGAGCTGCACTGCAGGTTGTAAGCCATCCCAGGGAGCACAGGAAACAAGATGCAGCCTTTGCTACTGTAAACCAGATATAATGCAAGGAGGAAGGGGCTAATTTGGCTACGCTAACAGATAGTTGCTATGGAAACTACAGCGACAATACAGAATTTGAATCTGAAGCACCAGCATCACTAAAAGTATTGTTAAGAATCTTTCAGAATTATTGTTCCTTTCAGTAAATTGATGTGATTCCGGCCCCATAACTGGTAGATATGAGACCTTTCCTTCTCTCGATGTGGTCGTTTGATGACATTGGTCTCCTGGTACAGCTTCTTGACGAGCAGATCCTGTGTGTGCACGGTGGTCTGTCGCCCGATATCAAGACCCTGGATCAGATCCGTACCATTGAGCGCAACCAGGAGATCCCGCACAAAGGGGCCTTTTGCGACCTGGTGTGGTCCGACCCGGAGGATGTGGACACATGGGCCATTAGCCCACGGGGAGCTGGTTGGCTCTTTGGAGCAAAAGTCACAAATGAGGTTAGATGCTAACACCATTCAGAAAGCTAAAAGCGTATGTGGTCATGGCTGGTATTTGTCATGTGATCCTTCATTTTGTGTCATAATTCTTTAACCCCCTTCCCACGTTGCAGTTTGTCCACATCAACAACTTGAAGCTCATCTGCCGCGCCCACCAGCTCGTCCATGAGGGTTACAAGTTCATGTTCGACGAGAAGCTGGTGACGGTGTGGTCGGCACCGAACTACTGCTACCGCTGTGGGAACATCGCCTCCATCATGGTGTTCAAGGACGCCAGCACGCGGGAGCCTAAGCTGTTCCGCGCTGTGCCTGACTCGGAGCGCGTCATCCCACCCAGAACGACGACACCATACTTCCTCTAAGTTTGAGAGTTAACGCCCCCTCTCTTCCAGGCCGCTGGTGTACATATCACCATTTTTCTGTTCTCCACTAAACATTTAAAGTTTGATGTTATTAAATTATGCTGTTTTTAATCGCAGAATTTATAGTCTCCGGAATCACCCGGTAACGTGGAAATGTTTCTTATTTCCTCATTCGCGTATGTTTTCTCCTGGCTATGCAGGCCTCTCATTATATCGCTCTACGATAAATCGGTCCCTAAACATGTGGAGGTTAAGTGTACTTTTGTTAATCTTATCACTGTTGTGACACAGTCACATGACACCTGTTGCTATGGTACTTCATCGCACTCAGTCGTGTTGCTTGAATGCAGAAGTTGGTGGTGCAGCCATGAAATGAGTCTGGCTCACGTGCCACGAGGGTGTTAGATCTTTGCTTTGGACGTAACTTGGGGAGAAAGTGAGAGATGCAAGGCGTGGGACGTGGTCCAGTGACATTGAGGCTTTGCTCTGAACAAAATATGTGCCAGTTATCATTCATGTAAAAAAAAAATGCAGCTCTGATGATATAATTTGTAAGTACACATATAAATATATCAGTTAGCTGACAGCTGGAATAGTCTCCATGCAGATGTAGGACTACGATGAGGTGAGCTACTCTAGGAAATATTGTGTGCTGTTTTGTGTGGCAGGATTATTGTGCTCCAGCCAAAGTTTGCAGACAGAATCCATTCAGTCATATTAAAAAAGCTTCTTAATGGCTGGGAGGTGCAGGTGAGGGATATTGTATTTGTACAGGAAAAATATTGTAATAGTTATTGCAGCTTTATAACAGTGACACACTGCAAAAGTAGTGCTTGCATATTGAAAATTAAACGCCTTTATAATAAATTTGGTGCCTGAGTTTTTTGTTGGAGGCTGTGGAGTCGGTATGGATAAACTTGCAAAAGGGTCAATGACATACAACAGTATTGTGTTTTTCGGCAACGTAGCGGCCACTGAACGGTGCTGCAGCGTCATTTATCGCTACTAAACTTGCCAGATGTGCAGAAGGTACACAGCGCCCTTTCTGTCTCACAGGCTTGACGGACAAGTTTGACAGCCAATGAGAAGCTGATGAACTTTATAGACATAATCCTGGTCCAAAGAGAAAACGAAGGGCGGGTACGATGAACGGACGAGAAGCCCCCAGCTGCTCGCGCAGCTGGACGAAACTGCATCAGTTGGCACCAAGGTTGCCCATAGACAGTTCATGGATTACTAGTTACACTGCCTCCATTTCAACGTGAAAAGTACGATGCGAAAATATATAGAGTTTGCTTCTTTTACCAAACACTAAATTTAAAAAATCCCCCATATCTGTATACTTGCGTTTTTGGTAAATGCATTGTTTTCATTAAGAGTAGGTACGAGAATGGGAAGTTTGTAGTTTTGTGAGAGATGCGCTTTCGCTAGATTCCTTAGAGCAGTGAATAAAACGTGAGGTTTTCTTATTTACATCGATGCGCCGCAGATATTTATGCAAATATCTCAGACGCAAAGCGTGCACCTTTAGGCTTATTAACGTCGGCGGCGCATGTTTGCGGGGACATGCTGTGTTCCTGACCGTAAGATAATCGTGGTCTGTACGTCACGGTAATGGCATCATTAGACACCGCTAACTGGCTATGAACTGGTTTGCTGGGCTTATCCAGTCCTGCTCTGCGTTTACACTGCCCGGCCGCTTTTTGTCCTACAGAATCCAGAGGGCTGCCAGCTAATTTGACTGCCGCTCTTAATCTCTCCTAAAAGCGGTATGTGGATTAATTTACGTCTTTTTCTTGCATGACCTTTTCTCTACATTATGCATGAACTGTGCTGTGTGCATTTTTCAGTACTGTTAGTGTTTGATCCTCGTTGGTGTGACTGTGCTGAAGACGCGGTCATGTGTAGTATCTTCCCTTAGTTTTATACAAAGCGAATTCAACACGCTAAAAAATGGCTCGATCCCTTGTATTACGTGGACTCGGCTGAAACGCTGTAGTTCATGGAGGGCATCGCGCTCGCCTGTCATCCTGCAAAAGATGCATGTTTGCATGACGGTTTGCAGGGATGCTCTCTCGCGATCTCGCTTATTTTAGACGTGATCGCAGCTTTGGAAGTTAAATGCGCTTCGCTGGATACACAAGAACCGACATATGCACTTGAAGCAAACGGTCGTTCATGGCTAATGTAGGCAAAGAGATTAAAATCATATTCCTGAAAACTGAATGGGAGACGGCTTCGGAAAACGCTTAGATTCTTTCTTTTGTATTTCTGCTGTAGGCAAATGCCTCCCCTTTTTCTGACATCAGTTCGTATGCTGTGGTATTGTAATCGAAACCAGAATTTCTTTTTTAAATCTTGTTTTATCTCGACTGTTTTTTCCTTGTTGAAAGTGTGGTAGAGGATGTAGTGATGGTAAAAGCACCGAAATGTAATATATTCGGGACAGATTTAGCTCAGCCCGCCAGACTCCGCTGCACTTATTTAAATATATCACAGCCCTTCTTTTTTGTGTTACTGATACCAAGTGTTTGCAGGAGCCAGTGATGATGCAACGAAACGTGAAAGCGAAATATCCAGCACCGCTCGTTTCTCTTCATTTAGGAAAGCGTCTCTCCGCTGCTTTGCCAATGGAGGCACACGCTCCATCATGTCCCTTCCTGCTCGGTAGATGCGATTTCAAAAGGTCGCTCTTGAAAAAACTTTATGAATGAATCTGGGCTTGTTTTTCCGACATGTGCACCAAAAAAAGGGTTTACGCCAACAGAATCGCGCGAATATCCGAAGGCGATCGGGCAGCACCTTGTCCGTTTTCTCACTTCGTTTCTTTCGTAAAGAAGCTGCAGAACGCGTTTCGGTGCAGATGTGTAATAAATTTCCCCGGACCTACTTACATTTTGGAGCCGCGGTTATATAGTAAACATGTGGTCCATAGCGTTTTAATGAAAAATTTATCACTTCTCTGTCCTCTTCGAATTTACAGCATTTCACACATAATCTATCGCCTTTCACACAGTGCGTGCGATTTATGGTATTCCACAGACAAATTTATCATTAAAGCATGTTGCACACATTCATGACATGAATTCAGGCGTGCAGCCGTTCACACCCTCCCAGCAAAACCTAGTTGGAAGTGGCTGGATCCCATTTCTCTGCGACGGTTATTAAAAGCCCTCTTCATCTGTCAGGGCTTGCATCTGTTGTCATAGGTTTTGAGTATGTGTTTGTAATTGTAAGCAGTGATTTTTGTCTGGCGTTTTTAAGTCTCTCGTCTCCCATAAAGAGGGTCCATTCAACTTCCACATTATTCTAAATTCGTGGCCACCTCACCAGTGCAAGTAGGGACGTTTACTCACATTAACTTCTTGCTAAAACACCGAATTCAATTAACAATAAATCAAAAGGGATAAGACACAGGCATTTTTTATGAGCTTATTAAGATGTACATAAATGATATATGTTTAACTGAAATCACGAGTGTGTGTACCTATTTGTTTGTTTGTTTATTTTAGAGATAACGTTGTCAGTGAATAGGATAGATGTGTCCTACATTGGGTGATACGAGCTCAGCGTAATGAAAGCTTCGGGTGGGATTTGACGCTCCCTCCTCTGCATACTCGTCTTTCTCTGGTATGGAGTGTGGCGACTCTCCGGTTTGGTGACCCCGTCAGATCTGTTCGTCAGCTTAGTCAGTGACCATGGCATCGCATGCCTAATCCAGGTGGCTGTGACGCTGCAGTAGGGTGTATGGGGATTCTGGGGGCAGGGTGTGTGTGTGTGTGTGGGGGGGGGGGGGGGTTAACAGAGGGCACCAGTAGCTTCATCGCTTAGCAACCAGCATTGTTGCTCCACTGCTACAGAAGAAGGTAAACAAGAAATTCTCCGTCTGATCACGCCTTAAAAGACATCGCGCGTCGCTTCAATTCGCAGCTTATGCTTTCCGAAGCAATAACATCTTCACATTATTAAATTTTTGTGTAGGTGACCCGAGGAAAGCATTTCCAAGTGGGATGGGAAGTATTACGATGTAGTCAGGACCAGCAGGGTAATGAAGGCTGTCCTTTGAATGGGGACTCTGTTTGCAGAAAGGTAGTCCCCTTCCACAGAGGTGATGCGGTAACCATGGAGCCCATCGTAGCAACACGCCAGCTAGCTGAAGAGGCTCTGTTTTGACAGGAAGTGATTGGGTCTCTGTTGCGTCGGGTTTGTGCTTGGGGTGGATGAGTCTGAGGGACGAAATGAACAGAATCGTCAAAATAAGTTTTATCTTTCAAAATGAGCAGCCTGACCTGAGAGTTCTGCCCCCAGTTGTAAATCTCCCTATATCCATCAGTGTAAATTAGTGTTGTAAGATCAGTCTCTAGTTACCACACACCATACAGTGGTATGCCCTAAAATTTGGGGGTGGGGGGTGGTAGCTTCCTTAGTTCTATGTTTTGCACAGGCCTGTTTATCACTCTGTATATGAAAGAGGCTCGATTGGCTGACGTGCTCCAGTTCGTTGGGATGGAGTATCTGTCTCTCACTTTATTCCTCTGCTGTCTGTTAGGCTCACTTTCTTTGTACTGTATCTTTATTCATGTCATTGTAAGTCACTTGCAGCCACCTTCTGTCTGCCCCCCCCTGCTGTGATGATTTACCAGCTGCCTTTGGCTCCGCTGTCAGCCCCAGGTAGCTCTCTGTCGTTCCCTCACCACCTCCCACAGACTCACACGGAGTGACTGTTATTCCTGATCTCCCATAATTCTTAGCGCGTGATTCCCTTACGGCCAATAAGTCTTCATCAAGCTGCCCATATTTTGGGGTGGACCGTGACCATCAACCAGTAGATGTAACATCCTGACACACCTGCCTACCAGACTCCTGAAGCTAATCTAGATCGGATTTGTTTAGCTCTTGCTTTTTGTATTTGAGTAGGAAAAAAACAAGTTTCAGTTATTGCTGCCAGTAGGGGGCACTCTTCCCTCTGGAGAAGACACCAACAGCCCAGTGAAGTAAGGGAGACTCTTCTACAGAGGGCACTGATTCATGGATAGATGTGGTGTGGTACTGAGTGCATGCACCACATTGTGGTCCTGGACCTCCATGGACAAGGCCATATAAGACAGCCTGTACCTCCACAGAGGCCTGGAAGTTCATCCTGTGCTGAAAAGGTCCTGCTGATGGTCCAGCTCCCTCCTCCCCCTGCACTTTTGAACCGTCTCCCTCCAACACAGCCTAAGATCCAAAATGTGTTTGTCATTTGCCCATCTGATCCAAAAAGAACCAGGGGTCTTTCCAGTGGAAAACTGTATAAAGTCCACCTGTGGCTGACCTGGGGTATCGGAACATGTGGCTCTCCCAGTGTGTTGGACCCTGTGACTGTCTCGGGGTGTCGGACCCTTTGGCTGTCCTGGAATATCGGAACATGTGGCTGTCCTGGGGTGTCAGAAGTCTATCTGTGGATGACCCGGGGTGTCGGAACATGTGGATGTAATGGGGTGTCAGAAGTCTACCTGTGGCTGTCCTGGGGTGTCGGACCCTTTGGCTGTCCTGGGGTGTCAGAAGTCTACCTGTGGCTGTCCTGGGGTGTCGGACCCTGTGGATGTCCTGGGGTGTCAGAAGTCTACCTGTGGCTGTCCTGGGGTGTCGGACCCTTTGGCTGTCCTGGGGTGTCAGAAGTCTACCTGTGGCTGTCCTGGGGTGTCGGACCCTGTGGATGTCCTGGGGTGTCAGAAGTCTACCTGTGGCTGTCCTGGGGTGTCGGACCCTTTGGCTGTCCTGGGGTGTCAGAAGTCTACCTGTGGCTGTCCTGGGGTGTCGGACCCTGTGGATGTCCTGGGGTGTCAGAAGTCTACCTGTGGCTGTCCTGGGGTGTCGGACCCTTTGGCTGTCCTGGGGTGTCAGAAGTCTACCTGTGGCTGTCCTGGGGTGTCGGACCCTGTGGATGTCCTGGGGTGTCGGAAGTCTATCTGTGGCTGTCCTGGGGTGTCGGACCCTTTGGCTGTCCTGGGGTGTCAGAAGTCTACCTGTGGCTGTCCTGGGGTGTCGGACCCTGTGGATGTCCTGGGGTGTCAGAAGTCTACCTGTGGCTGTCCTGGGGTGTCGGACCCTGTGGATGTCCTGGGGTGTCGGAAGTCTATCTGTGGCTGTCCTGGGGTGTCGGACCCTTTGGCTGTCCTGGGGTGTCAGAAGTCTACCTGTGGCTGTCCTGGGGTGTCGGACCCTGTGGATGTCCTGGGGTGTCGGAAGTCTATCTGTGGCTGTCCTGGGGTGTCGGACCCTGTGGATGTCCTGGGGTGTCGGACCCTGTGGATGTCCTGGGGTGTCGGAAGTCTATCTGTGGCTGTCCTGGGGTGTCGGACCCTGTGGCTGTCCTGGGGTGTCGGACCCTGTGGCTGTCCTGGGGTGTCGGACCCTGTGGATGTCCTGGGGTGTCAGAAGTCTACTTGTGGCTGTCCTGGGGTATCAGAAGTCTACCTGTGGCTGTCCTGGGGTGTCAGACCCTGTGGCTGTCCTGGGGTGTCGGAATATGTGGCTGTCCTGGGGTGTCAGACCCTGTGGCTGTCCTGGGGTGTCGGACCCTGTGGATGTAATGGGGTGTCAGAAGTCTATCTTTTCATCTCATTTCAGCTGGTTGAACTGGCCCTGTTAAATGTTCGTTGTTTCCACCGTCACTGAAAAGTGTTTTCATGAGCTGAGGCCAAAATACTTGTGTTACTCAAGTATTTTTTTCCTTTACATGTACATGATGCAGTTAATGAAGTGCACAAATGAAAGCAATACCCTTGCCAAAGTTATTTTCATCTAATCTATCCACCTTTGAGAGGAATGCCTGTCAGACTCTGCTGTGCTGGCAGGGATTTGTATGATATTTAGCAACCGATAGACAAACACAACTCGTGCGTACTGTGCATGCATATTCTGTTGTACTAGTTAATTGTGCAGCCGTGTAGTGTCATTTTTGGGGCTGTGACAGAAATCTATGGAAAGACATCAGAGGTGTGAAAGAATTCATGTCCCACTGAGCCATGCGACTCCCGTTCATCTGCTAGGCGAGGCTAGAGCATCATGATGGGTAATGTGTAGTGGCTAATGTGTGGTGGCTAACCCGTAGTGGCTAATGTGTGATGGCTAACCTGTAGTGGCTAATGGGTTGTGGCTAACCCGTAGTGGCTAATGCGTGATGGCTAACCTGTAGTGGCTAATGCGTGATGGCTAACCTGTAGTGGCTAATGGGTTGTGGCTAACCTGTAGTGGCTAATGCGTGATGGCTAACCTGTAGTGGCTAATGTGTGCTGGCTAACCTGTAGTGGCTAATGCGTGATGGCTAACCTGTAGTGGCTAATGCGTGATGGCTAACCCGTAGTGGCTAATGTGTGGCTGCCATTTGCAAAAGTCCTAAAAAGGGACTGACTGTCGTACCCATGAGGTTTTGGGGTTTAATCAGTCATCCCCATTCAGCATCCCGCTGAATAAACGAGAGGGGCGTAAATCATAAGCTGCGTTACACAGTCATGAACATGCAAACTGAGCACTTTGGATAAGGAGAACGTTCCATCAATCTCCTGATTGCTTTTCCAAGCCTGGAGTCTGTCCCAGGCAGCATAAGGCATGAGGCAGGGGACTCTCTGGATGGGATTCCAGTCCATCACAGGGCACAAGCTAAATCATTCACTGTGGAATACGGAGACAATTCCTGAAACTCCATGTCTTTGGAGTGCAGGAGTATTCAGAGCAAACCGTCACAGACATGAGCTAATGTGCACAAACACACACACAGGAGATAAGATTCGAACCCTAAGCCTTGACGGTACAGGGCCATTACCAAGTCCTACAGATGAAAATCAGAGGAAGAGACTTTTTTTTCAAAGTTGTGCAAATCACCTTGAATCCAGCTGAAATGTGATTTAAAAAACATAGATCTTCCCAAACTAGAAAACTCTGTTGCATGTTCCCGCCTCATTGTTGACTTGGAGCCACGTTGCAGTGATGGTATTTGCTAGCCTAGTGACTAGCCACATGGCACCTACCAAGTATTGTCAAGTGTCCTGCTAAGCACTACACAAACATAGCCCCCCCCCCACACCCCCTCGTGTTCACGTCTGCTCTCAGTAAACAGTCAATGCTGCATGTTTGCTGACGGGGGAAAGCAAATAATAGATGGTGATAAAAGATAATCTTTGTGAGGCTGACGTAATTGGTTACTATTCCTGCTGCGGTTCGTATGATCCGGGGTAAAGACTGTCTGCTCACCGGGTCCAGCTTGACACGTGCCTTCCAGGAGCAAGGAACCTAGCGGACGCAAGTGGACACCATGACCGGCATCGGGGCAGAGGATGACATCCCACTCTGCGAGAGGAAAACCATCACCGACTTCTGCTATCTGCTGGACAAGTCGAAGCAGCTCTTCAACGGCCTGAGGTGAGACTCAGACGGTGGAGATGTTGGGGCAGATGCTGATTTGGGGGCAGGAGTGAGGGACGTTGACCTTTGTATGATAGTGCAGTAACATCCATTGGTGAGAATGACCGAGAGATTTCTCTTGTATGTGTGGATATCTTCTTTCCTGTGCTTGTGTCTTTTCTCTGTCAATTCTTGCCTATCTCTCTCCTTCCTTCACTTTATCTTTCCCTTTTTTTATGGCTCGCTTCCACCTAGTTGTGTCTGTATCTTGGCGCCTTTCTCCTCTGCATATATTTTATGGTTCATTCACCCCTTTGGTGGGGACAGTGACATTGGGAGAATTTTATTCTATGATATCCGACTGTGCTATTTTGAGAATCTGACGTAAGGAGTGGTGGGGGGTGGCGGGGGGCTTTGCTATTTTATGCTAAGACGCCAAGTATGATTCTGCGCCTACAGTGATTGACTGGGTGAGTCACTGAAAAGCTGCTGTTTCATATTGGCGCTTTCGTTGGGTCTTGTTTCTGTGTGCGGCGATGAGTGTGAATCCATCTGCTACTGCTGGCGTCCATGTGTTTCCAAGAGAAGATTAGTAATATTATTAATAAACCCTTTGAAAAAACTGAAACGCTTTAGCAAAAATGCTGACATCTAACAGGAGGAGAAATGAAAGGAAAGTTTATCTTAGGCAAACAGAAGCAGGCTGGCTGTGTCTTTCACTGTGGTGGTGTTTTCATACGACCCTGACGATCCAGCATCTGGTTCCAAAAGCACTGAACGGTAAAGCTGCTTTCTTTAACTACAGAGTCGGTTTGTCTTTCGAAGGATCTGAAAAAGCTCTTTAACCACTACGGAGTTTGCGGAGTGGGGAGTCCGTTTTCCAGCAGTCAACATAAGCCCCGTTAACATGAAGTGGATTTACTGAGTCCACTTGGTTCAGTGAAGACACCGGCTTCCCGGAAAGGAGGTGTTAGCCTCGGCTGCATGGCCCTACGACGGGACAGCAACCAGACACTCTTCTGCTCCGTACCACAGCTGTCCTCTACTGTCCCTCAGATTACGTACAAGCCTCCAAGTACAATCTAGTCCCTGTAACTTGGAGAGTTTTTTTAACGAAAACATCAAAGTGCCAAATCCCTCATTAAGTCAAGATGTGCATTCTCTTTTACCTCTCTGCTAAATGAATTCTTTAATTAACATTACATCTATCAGATGTTTTTATCCGAAACAATATACACTACTCACAACAAGTTAGGGATATTGTTATGTACATGAGTGCTTCTCCAATTTGCTCTGAATATTAATGAAATATGTAAAAGTTCCCTTTGATATTTATTACCCCAAAAATTTAGATAATAACAGGGACAGCCCCAAATAACAAAAATTGACAATGTCAGTAGCGGGTGTTTCCTCCATTTGCCGCAATGACAGCTTGACAGCGACGTCTCATGCTCCTCACTAGCCTCATGATGTTGTCCTGAGGCGATGCGGTCCACTCTTCCACAAGTGCTACACGCAGTTCTGCCAGGTCACGTGGGGGTGGGGTACGATCATCCAGTCTCTGCTTCAACTGGTCCCAGACGTGCTCTATGGGGATTCAGGTCAGGGGACATTGATGGCCATACCATATGAGGCACTCCTGCTTCCTGAAGTCGAGCTGTGACAATTCTGCCACGATGTGGCGGAGCATTATCATCCATGAACAGAAAGTTGGGGGTGTGCTGGCGGAATTGGGGGATGATGATGGGTTCAATGATGTCTCTGAGGTAAGAACGTGCAGTGACTGAGCCATGGACAATAACCAGATCTGTTTTGCGCTGACTGGTGATGCCTGCCCAGACTGTTGCACCTCCTCCACCAAAGCAAACCCTGGGGACCATGTTGACCTCAGTGTATCGCTCACCTCGCCGTCTCCAGCAACGCTGACGGCCATCATTTCTGTGCAAGGTGACCCGACACTCATCAGTGAACAGGACGGTAGATCACTGCTGCACTGTCCAGGTCACATGGTCTTGTGCCCACTGCAAACGTTCACGGCGGGCTCTTGGTGTCAGTCGAGTCACCTGCAATGGCTGTCTGGCATTCAAGCCAAAGTGGTGCAGTCGGTTGCGAATGGTTTGTCTGGAAACTGTAGTACCATCTCGTAAACGGGCCTGCAGCTGTGTGGCAGTTGCATAACGATGTCTGAGTGCAGTGGTCCTTAGGTACTGGTCATCGTTGCGGTCTGTCACTCGTGGGGCTCCACTTCTGGGCCTGTCCTGAACTTTGCCAGTAGTTCTGCATCTTGATGCAAGTCTGCTGATGAAACTTTGAGACACACCAAGTTCACGAGCAACATCTGACTGCCTGCCACCGACTCGAAGGCGCGCCATGGCCAGGTGGCGCTGGTCGTCCGTTAAGTGACGTCGTGTGTTCATGGCTGTTTGACTGATGAACTTGGAATGATTTGCTGACAATACCAGCTTTTTATCCCCACAGACTGAAATTGATGCCACATTGAAAAAGGTTGTCTTGTGGTGTTGGCCCCAATAAGGCACACCAGTACACAATGAGGCCATTACATGGAAAACACAAAATGAGGTGTGTCTATCACCCCAATACAATTGCCTCCCTATCCCAAAAATGTCTGAAGTGTAACAAACACCATATGTATGATAGACATGGAGTCTGTAACAATATCCCTAACTTATTGTGAGTAGTGTATATATGCGTGTGTGTGTGTATATATATATATATATTTATATATACATTTTTTTGAGTAAGCAAGGTCAGAAAGTCTCTGAAGCAATCAAGGGCTAAAGGTCTTGCTCTGGTGAACAGTGAAATGACTCCGCTGACCCTGTGATTTGAACCATTGACCTTTTGATCGCAGACGCAGCCTGCTAACCTACTGAAGCGCACGTCACCACTCATTGCCTAATGGCCTTTATAGTCGCACATAAAAGCATGTAATTAAATGGACAGTGAGCTCAGGGTGCCGACTTACTGACTACAGCTGGAATGAGGCTCAGCAAGTGAAATACGAAATGAGCTTTAATCCAGTCACTTCAAGCTGCCGATCGTGCTCCATCTCTTAGACTGAGTGAGGGGAAAACAGGAAGAAAAAGAGCCCCTTTAATATCAGCTGTTTTTGCTTTCGTAGCAGATGTATATACAGAACATGGGTGCTCTTCTCCCGCACTGTACACCGCCGCATTGGCTCCCATTAGGAATGCGAGCCGATCTCGCTTCCAGATCACTGTGCAAACACAGACGGCTGGGGAGGGCGGGTGAGCGCCAAGCGCAGAGGGTCAGCCGGGGGCCTTGGCCGGGTCCGCTGCCAGACACAGCGCGATCTGCCGGCCTCCAGGACAGCGCCTACGCCTAGTTTGCTGGGGGGGGGCGGGCTTCGGTTCACGACAGCTTGCTTTCTGCAGAGTTCTGTGGAGAGAGACATCACCCGAGAAAGGGATTTGGCTTTAGATAAAAGCACACAAAGAGCAGCGCTAAGCAAAGGTACATACTCTGCATTACATTTAGCGGCCACTTCTAAGCAAAGCAACACAGGGCCTCAGCTCATGGGCCTAATGCTGAAATCTCTCTGCATCCCCAGATTTAAATCACCAGCCTTCTGCTCACGGCCTCAGCATCCTAAGTCACTGAGCCACACTCTGGTGATACCATCGAGATGTAATGATAGTTTCCACTTGCTGGTTGACCCATTAATGCTTTAAAGGCATAAAAAATAAATAATCAGATGCGAGGACACATCAAACAAAAAACAATATTTTTAAAAAATCTGCATTCTTAAATCCTGGTTTAATCCTGGTTCTGCTGGCAGAAGGTTACACTGAGCATCAGGCTGCTTCCAGGCTCACGGTTTCTAAGACAGCAGTACGCAAGAACAAGACGAAACAGGTGACACTGGCAGTAACCAAAAACCAGCTAGGTGGAGGGCAGGAGCAACTTTCTAATGCCGGAAATGACCGTCAACTTATTGAGCAGTGCCTCATAAATCGGAGAATGACCTCAAGTGACCTTCCAAAGGAATGGGAAACAGTAAGTGCAGGTGTGAGGTGCACTGCTAGGACAGTTCATATCAGGCTCCTGGAAGCAGGACTGAAGTCCCACAAAGCAGGGAAGAAGCCCTTCATTAAGGAGAAACAGAGAAGAACTGAACTGCAGTTTGCAAAAAAACATACATTATTCACCGATGCACACCCACAAACTGAAAAATGAGCGAAACAAAAAATTGTGCTGTGGTCTCTCAATTTTTTCCAATGCTGTATCAGGGGAAAGCCCACCAGTCTCATGCACACGGACCCGGCTTTGTTGTAGTGAGTTCCGTCGTTAGCTTTAGCTGCAGCCTCAGTCATGCCGAGTCTTTTAACTCCGGACCGTGTGACTCATCAACATGCCCGTCTGCCGCTTGAAGGGTGTCCGACGCCCCCGAGAGCATTTCTCAGAGGTATGAGTCTGCTCTTGCCAGGCTGGCCTCAGCCGACCTTGGACAGTAGGCTGCCACTACTGAGGCCCGGGGGCAGATGTGGCAAAGGGGGGGTTATTCCTGTGCGTGTGTGCGGGCGTGCGTGCGTGCGTGTGTATGTCTGTGTGTGTGGCACATGTACACTGAACAAAAATATAAACGCAACACTCTTGTTTCTGCTCCCATTTTTCATGAGATGGACTTAAAGATCTACAATTCATTCCAGATACACAATATTACCATTTCTCTCAAACATTTCTCACAAATCAGTCTAAATGTGTGATAGTGAGCACTTCTGCTTTGCTGAGATAATCCATCCCACCTCACAGGTGTGCCACATCAAGATGCTGATCTGACATCATGGGTAATGCACAGGTGTACCTTATACTGCCCACAATAAAAGGCCACCCTGGAATGTGCAGTTTTTTGCTTTATTGGGGGTCTGGGGACTCAGAACCGGTCAGTATCTGGTGTGACCACCATTTGCCTCATGCAATGCAACACATCTTCTTCGCATAGAGTTTATCAGATTGTCAATTGTGGCCTGTGGAATGTTGGTCCACTCCTCTTCAATGGCTGTGCGAAGTTGTTGGATATTAGTGGGAACTGGTACACGCTGTCGTATACGCCGGTCAAGCACATCCCAAACATGCTCAACGGGTGACATGTCCGGTGAGTATGCTGGCCATGCAAGAACTGGGACATTTTCAGCTTCCAAGAACTGTGTACAGATCCTTGCAACATGGGGCCGTGCATTATCTTGCTGAAACCTGAGGTGATGTTCATGGATGTATGGCACAACAATGGGCCTCAGGATCTCATCACGGTATCTCTGTGCATTCAAAATGCCATCAATAAAATGCACCCGTGTTCTTCGTCCATAACAGATGCCTGCCCATACCATAACCCCACCACCACCATGGGCCACTCGATCCACAACATTGACATCAGCAAAGCGCTCACCCACACGACGCCACACACGCTGTCTGCCATCTGCCCTGAACAATGCAAACCGAGATTCATCCGTGAAGAGAACACCTCTCCAACGTGCCAGACGCCATCGAATGTGCGCATTTGCCCACTCAAGTCTGTTACGGCGACGAGCTGGAGTCAGGTCAAGACCCCGATGAGGACGACGAGCATGCAGTTGAGCTTCCCTGAGACGGTTTCTGACAGTTTGTGCAGAAAGTGTTTGGTTATGCAAACCAATTGTTTCAGCAGCTGTCTGAGTGGCTGGTCTCAGACGATCTTGGAGGTGAACCTGCTGGATGTGGAGGTCCTGGGCTGGTGTGGTTACACGTGGTCTGCGGTTGTGAGGCCGGTTGGATGTACTGCCATATTCTCTGAAACGCCTTTGGAGACGGCTTATGGTTGAGAAATGAACATTCAATGCACGAGCAACAGATCTGGTTGACATTCCTGCTGTCCGCATGCCAATTGCACGCTCCCTCAATGCTTGTGGCATCTGTGGCATTTTGCTGTGAGACAAAACTGCACATTCCAGGGTGGCCTTTTATTGTGGGCAGTATAAGGTACACCTGTGCACTACTCATGATGTCAGATCAGCATCTTGATGTGGCACACCTGTGAGGTGGGATGGATTATCTCAGCAAAGCAGAAGTGCTCACTATCACACATTTAGACTGATTTGTGAGAAATGTTTGAGAGGAATAGTAATATTGTGTATCTGGAATGCATTTTAGATCTTTAAGTCCATCTCATGAAAAATGGGAGCAAAAACAAAAGTGTTGCGTTTATATTTTTGTTCAGTGTATTTATCACATTATGGGGACCAGTTGACCCCACATTGTGATTAAAAACCTGTATTTTGACATTGTGGCCACCCTCTTGATCCATACAAGGAGAAAATTTTATAAAGATCTCTGAATGCAATCAAAAAACTAAAACTGCCAAAAGTATTGTATTTTGATTGCTGACTTATGGTTAAGGTTAGGGCTGGGTAGGGGTTAAGATTGTCATTGATGGGATTAGGACCATGCCCATAGAAATGAATGGAGAGTCCCCACAAAGACATAAATAGAAAGTGTGTGTGTGTGTGTGTGTGTGTACCCACTCACACATGTGTCAGCATAATCTTTCAGCTGCTGTTCTCCTCACCAGCCTCCAGATGTGTAGTCATGGTAACGGCCATGCCGTATTAAAGCATCCGAAAGAGGATTGGGAAAGTGGGATGAAAGCTCACTGTATTCCAGCAAAGCCTGGCTGCCATTTCACACCATTCTGTACTTCGAGAAAAGTGTCATCGCCATTAAAGTGACAGAAGAAAGCTCTCCTCATAGGCCTTGTTACCAACACATGGCCATATAGAGAGATTATGGTGGTCTCTTCGGTGGTCTCTTTGGTGGTCTCGTTGGTGGTGTCTTTGGTAGTCTCTCTGGTGGTCTCTCTGGTGGTCTCTTTGGTGGTGTCTTTGGTAGTCTCTCTGGTGGTCTCTTTGGTGGTCTCTCTGGTGGTCTCTTTGGTGGTCTCTTTGGTGGTGTCTTTGGTAGTCTCTCTGGTGGTCTCTCTGGTGGTCTCTTTGGTGGTGTCTTTGGTGGTCTCTCTGGTGGTCTCTTTGGTGGTCTCTCTGGTGGTCTCTAACTGCATTAAGCTTCTTCCTCCTCTCCCAGAGACCTTCCTCAGTACGGACACAAGCAGTGGCAGTCCTACTTTGGCCGCACCTTTGACGTCTACACTAAGCTGTGGAAGTTTCAGCAACAGCACAGGTATGACGCCCCAGAGATGCCCCACGGGGGGTTCAGTGCACTGTGTTCAGAATTTATGAACTGATTTTGTTCTGTAAATGGAGGTTTGGTAAATTGGCCTGGGCATCTCGGCCAGTCGTGTCGTAAACCCTTCAGTCCCGTTACTACGGTGACTGTCAACTGAATGGGGTTTGCGTCACCCTCCCTGCTCGTGTCTAGCTCTCCTGTATGGTGATGTGTAACTGGCAGCGGGAGAGAGAAAGTGGTCTAGGGGTGATGTCACCCTCCCTTTATTTAAGGGGGTTTTTGGGGGATTTGTGTATAACAGCGTCTGATGCACAAAAGCTGCACTAATGAACAAAAGCGATATCTCTTAAATATCTGTGGAGCTTCATTAAGGATGCGGACCTGAAGGTCAGTAGTCTTGATTGGCGCTATTTTGTGTCCTTGATCAACTTAACCTGAACTTCCTTATAAATTAATAAAAATGCCTGTCTGGATAAATGTATGCAGATAGACAACAAGAGAGTAAGTTCATCCCCCACATGAGGTCGTTGATGCTGCCCTGGATGCCGTAACCTCTCTGCATGTTTCACGGAAAACATGTCAAATCCTTTCATCTACAGGCAGGTGCTTGACACTCGTTATGGGTTGAAGAGGTGGCAGATTGGGGAGGTGGCCTCCAAGATTGGGCAGCTGTACTACCACTACTAGTAAGAAACTTGTTACTCTCAAACTGACGGTTAATGTTATAGTAACCAAAGAGGTGGACTGTCTATAGTGAGATGAATCTGTTCATCCTATTAAGTGTCCTGGCCATGTCTGGTTGATTCCAGTTTACGCACGTCTGAAACCAGCTATCTGAATGAGGCTTTTTCCTTCTACTCTGCCATCCGGCAGAGATCCTACTATTATCAGGTCAACAAGGAGGACAGGTGGGCCCTCTTCAGAACCATGCGGTGAATTCCTGTGATCGTTCTCTGTTCCCAGCACAACTCCCTACTTCTCCGTCACTCTGTCTTCTCCTAGGCCAGAGCTGGTGGTGAAGAAACTGCGTTACTTTGCCCGCTACATTGTGGTCTGCCTCCTGCTGAACAAGATGGACCTGGTCAAGATGCTTGTGAAGGTAAGAGGTGTGGCTCAGTAGATTGCATGGTCTGTATGCTCCCCTTGTGGTCAATAGTGGAAAAGCATCACATATATCTGCTCAGTAAAAGAGACCTTTTTTTTATGTCTACTTGAAATTCACTGTTCGCCCTGGGCTCCTTGTACTGTACGGCTGTTAATTACGAGCTACCCTGAGGTGTGCTCGGCTGCGCCTGCATGCAGGAGCTGTCAGAGGAGATAGAGGACTACACCCAGCGCTTTAGCACAGAGGACCAGCTGGAGTGGAACCTGGTGCTTCAAGAGGTGACCGCCTTTGTGGAGGTACTGCAGTAAAATCAAAGTCATACAGTCCTAGAGATTGACTTTCCTATACACTGACTCACACAGACACTGACTCTCCCATACACTGACTCACACAGACACTGACTCTCCCATATACTAAGTCACACAGACTCTGACTCTCCCATACACTGACTCACATAGACACTGACTCTCCCATATACTGACTCACATAGACACTGACTCTCCCATACATTGACTCACACAGACTCTGACTCTCACATACACTGACTCACACAGATTCTGACTCTCCCAGACACTGACTTATACAGACATTGACTCTCCCTGACACTGATTCATCCAGACACTGACTGTCCCAGATACCAAGCCACACCAACACTGACTCTCCTAGACACTGACTCTCGCCGACACTGACTCATCTAGGTACTGACTCACACAGACACTGACTCACCCAGACACTGATTCCCCACTTGTGGATGGATTTCAGTGTAGGGATTTACATCTTAGTTCTGGCCGACAGTTAGACCCTTGGATTTAGTAGGAGATGCATCTGTGAGAGAACTGGTTTTTATTTGAAATTAGACCGTCTTTACTGCATGTCTGTGTGCCTGTGTCTGAATGGTTGGATCTGTGTGTGTCTGGGTGTGCATGAATTTGCGTGGACCCAGGCAGACCCAGTGATGATACTGACCAATGACAACGCGGTCGTGATCACATCCAACCGGCTGCATGAAGGGGGCATGCCCCAGCTGGAGCCGGGCATGGTGGTTGGTCAGCTCGCCCTGGCCGATGCACTCATCATCGGCAACTGCAACAATCAGGTATCCCACCAGTCACGGAGGTTCTTGTGATTGTGAGTGGGGCTGTGCACAGTGAAGTCCTGCAGAAACATCTGAGTAGCACTGGAGCAGAAGACCTTTCCCTTTACCAGGTGAAGTTCAGCGAGCTGACCATCGACATGTTCCGCATGCTGCAAGCCTTGGAGAGGGAGCCGGTGACCCTGGCAACACAGTCGAACAAGACCGGCACCCTGGTGAGCACGCCACATGTACACACACGCACACAGACATAGACACACACACATTCTACGAACAAATGTGATACAGACATACACACTATCTATAGTTGCATAAACTCTACACCGCACTCACCATCCAGACACTATCCGGATTCAATCATAGACCGCAATCATAACCATGAGCTTTTCTGATGTCCTGCAGGAACCCAGCGAGAAACCACCTAAGCGGGAGAACCCTCACAAGTACCTGCTGTACAAACCCACCTTCAGCCAGGTGTACACCTTCTTATCTGCATCCTTCAAGGTCAGTACCGGCTAACATGCAGCTTACAATGCCAATTACGATTCACTTCTCATGCCAATTACAATTGCAGCGGCAATTAGGTCTATTGTGTCAGTTCCAATTACGATGTTATTTCATGTCAATTACAATTACACTGCTGATTACAATGACAATTAAAGTTCCATATATAATGACTCTTATAAAGGCAATTATAAGGCATTCACACTCTGCTGCTACAACAGAAAAGAGTATTCAGGTTTTCAGTGTAGGCAGTTGCCCGGTCATTGGGCCGTTATGAAAGAAGCCAAAAGAGCAGCGTCTCCTTTACTGGAGATTCCGCTTCTCTCTCTTCTCTCCCCAGGGAACCTTCCTGTCACCGGAGTAGTAGCATATAAATGGGCTCCTGCTCTGTTGCCATAGTATTCCTGTTCCTGTCTCTCCTCTTTAATATATATTCTCTTGTTCTCTGGATCCTAAATACTTTCTGGACAAATTCTGGTGAAATACTTCATTTTAATTTTATGCTGTGATGTTTTAGCAGTTTTACTGCCAAAACCAGGTGATAAAAATTTGCCTGATTCTACCTCTTTATGCACTCACATGTACATGTGGAATCTCTGTATCCTGATCTGTGATTGGCTAATGAAAATGAGCCTGATTGTACCTTAACCCTAACCACACGTATGCCACAAGTCTTTGTAACCTGGTCTGTGATTGGGCAAATGCTTGCTGTTTCAGGAGCTGCCAGCGAATAGCGTGCTACTTCTCTACCTTTCTGCCACTGGAGTCTTCCCCAATGGACGCGGCGAATATGACGGTATGCTGTAGCACATTCTGCCCATTTCAGCTGTCCTGCACCCATCCCAGACTGTGGAGGACCAGGACTCGAGCCAGTCTCAGAATCCCCATCTTCTGCCGGATTTCCACTCCGCAGTGTGCGTTTGTTCGGTCATTCTTTGGCACTGGTACTGTGTGCTACAGGAGTGAAGCCTCCATCTACTCCCCCTGGGCCACAGCCTCAGATGATGGGACTCCTGCGGCCTGCCGGCCATGTGGCTGATCGTTAGCGGCGGTGCTAATTAGCCGCAGCATGCGAGCTGTCCCCCGCTGATCCTCCCTGCCCTCTTCCTCCCTGGCTTAGGTTCACGAGCTTACATTTACATTTACATTTACAGGATTTGGCAGACGCCCTTAGCCAGAGCGACTTACATAAGTAAGCCTTCTCTACGTGGCTCATCTAGGCCTCACTGTTATTGTTCTTCAGTTCCTTCTCCGGTAGTCAGAAAAAAGTCCTTCCTCCCCGTGGTCTTCCTCAGGGACTGTCTGGCAGCGCCATGCAAACGCATGGTTGGGCCCATGAGAAACTCTACCGAATGATCCCCCTTCTCCAAGCCAAAGCTCCAATTATCCATGCTCACGCGCTCATGGGAGCCCCCTAGAGTCTGGGCCCCTGAAAGTCTCCCCCCTTATGGGCAGCCCTGCTGCCTGCTGGAATTTCTGGCATCTTTAACTGAATACATCAGTTGTTTTTATCCTTAGTTGATGCAGCCTGGCATACTTTTACCCTCTGTGAGACCATTTGTTCCACTGGTGTGGATTTGAGTAGGAGGGATACCTGCAGTGTCTGTCTATACAAGATGTCCAAGTGTGTGTGTTCTGCTAACCGGCCCCTCCTGCCAGGACCCTACGACCTAGGGGGTGTCCTCACCAGCAACAACCGTGACCTGGTCAACGGGGAGACGGTCCAGCGGAGAAACCAGGCAGAGAAAGAGATGCACTGGTGAGAGAACGATGTGCGGAATCAGTCACAGGAGACCCACACAGAGCAGTTGTACCTTTGCCTGGGGCAAAGCATGGCGTGGAATACAGAAGGCAGCATTGAATCATGAGAAATAATGCTGCCCTTCCGTGTCCATTGTTTAGTGACTGTTTTTATCTGTGACTTACAAAGCATGCTGGTCGCTGAACCGGTATAGAAAGCTGAATATTTTTGCTCAGGCTGATCTGGTTGACTAGCTTCCTTGGGGGAACAGCAGCCAGTTCCCCCAGCACCCTGGTCACGCGTCTCCCTTGTCTATCTCAGTCTCCATCCAGGTGACCTGTATCCTTTCACCAGGAAACCCCTCTTTGTTATTGTGGACTCCTCCAACAGTATGGCCTACAAGGTGAGGATGACTCGCGCTATTATCCGATGTGTATGTCTTACGAAACAGAATCTTAATTTATAATAATTGGTTTATTTATATTTAGTTGCTTAATGGATATCTTTTCAAAGCAACTTTAGTGGATATTAAACTTAATGTTGTGAAACTTAAAAAAAAAAAAAAAAAGAAACCTTTGGTAGCTGTAGTGTTTTTCAAAATAACATCATCCCAACTGTGAATTGGGACTAATTCCAGTGGAACGGTTTGTCCAGACGCCACCTTGTGTCCAGCATTAAGTATTACAATCTGGATATATCCTGGCTTTATATATCAATATACCACCTTTTCCTATGATGCGTTTGTTTTCTAATTCTTATTTGGATATTATGTACCTTACAGAGGCTAGACCCCTAGTTACGGGTGGGTTTTAATCCAGGGTATGAAATCTATGTACCCTGTAGTAAGTTTAGCAACAAATTCCGGTATCATTCCAAAATACAATGCCTGTACCTACTATCCAACAAGCACATATTAAAATCCAGCACATAAGGAGTCCAGTCTGTCCTCCTATTCCGTTATTATGTGCATAAGTTACTGAATGGCACAGGACCATCTGTGCAGTTACTCACTGCTTTTTGTGTGTTTTCTTTCACCAGAATTTCTTGAATCTTTTCGGACAGCCACTGGTGTGCCTGCTGTCACCCACAGTCTATCCCAAGAGTCTGCAAGGTGACTGTAATGTTCATGCGCTTTTAACGGTTTTATTTTTCTGGAGTTGCCCTGGAACGGACAAATACAGGTTACTGTATGCAGGGTATGAGTTTTAGCACAGTGGCGCCTCCTGGTGGCGCAGTGGTTAGAGCAGTTGCTTCATACTTCTGGAGAACTGTGTTCAAGACTCTACCCAGACTCTAAGTGTTTGGGGTTGGCATCTAGTTGGTGAAGTGGAGTTGCTGAATGGTGTGTGTGTGCCCTGTGGTGGCTTGGTACCCCATGTGTGAGTTTTTCCATGCCTTGCACCCATAGTATAGAAAATGATTTTGGCAGCCCTACCAGCCACTGTATAGCTGATGGTGTGGTCAGGGCCGCTACTGTCATTGTGGAAGAATGCAGGTCTTACTGTGCGCAGCCATTCCATGGCAGATGTGGGATAAGACCTAGAGTCTGGCAACCCTTCAGGTGGGAGTGAAGGACAGCGTTGTGCTTCTTACAGCAGTTATTTAACATTAAATTCAATTCAATTTTATATGTAAAGCGCAATTTCACAACATTACCTTGCCCTGCCGAAAGCCCGCAGTGAGCCAGCCAGGAGCGACAGTGGCAAGGAAAAAACTCCCTAGAAGGAAGAAACCTTGGGAGGAACCAGACTCAAATGAGCTCATCCTCCAGGGGCCAGCAGAGGATGTCCAAAATAGCAAAGTCACAATTTATGAAGTAAAGCTGTGCATAGTCCAGGCATAAATGCGGAACGTGCAGCTGATTTCAGGACAGGCAGGCAAGGAAGCAGTGTAGCAGTGTAAGGAGTGCAGTGGAAAGGTGAGTGGGTCACTTCACTGCTTTGGGTGTGAAAAACCAGCGATTCAGTCCCCAGTACAGCTGCTTCATATTTTTTAGGGGTGACATAGACTAATCGGTGGAGTGGTGAAGTCTGTACGCTGTTATATTGCTTTAAGGTATCTAGGTGTTCTTCTTCGGTTTCATTTTAAGGATAAACTTTTCTTCTAAGCAAAATCTTTGTTTGCTTCCTGATTTTTTACATTGTGAACCTGCACTTAGTGCTGGCCCCTGGCCCCTGGAAGTATTATCATGAACTGTAGATTTCCATCCATTCATTTTCCAAACCGCTTATCCTACTGGGTCGCGGGGGGTCCGGAGCCTATCCCGGAAGCAATGGGAACGGGGCAGGGAACAACCCAGGATGGGAGGCCAGCCCATCACAGGGCACACTCACACACCATTCACTCACACATGCACACCTACGGGCAATTTAGCAACTCCAATTAGCCTCAGCATGTTTTTGGACTGTGGGGGGAAACCGGAGTATCCGGAGGAAACCCCACGACGACATGGGGAGAACATGCAAACTCCACACACATGTGAGCCAGGCGGAGACTCGAACCCGGGACCCAGAGGTGTGAGGCCACAGTGCTAACCACTGCACCACCATGCCGCGTTTCTATAGATTTCCACATATATTTTCACTTTGCTATTATTGTTTTGCTTGCTTGTCACCCCAAAATAATATCAATATTCAACACCACCCATACTGCAAATGTGCAGTTTCCACCTTACAAGAAAAACAGACTTAGTAATGTTGAAAACTGTTGTCAGTTCCACACGACTTGCTGGTAGATATTGTAATATGTATAGTCTATTAACCCCTCCCCCTTCTTTCTTTAGACCAATCACAGCGTGGCAGCCTCTTCACACTCTTCCTGTACAGCCCCATAGTGGCCTTCGTCTCCGTGTGCGGCCTCAGTAGCCTAAGGCAGGGCCTGTGGGAAAAGGCCCAGGAGTTCCTGCACCTTGTGTACCGTGAAGTGGGCCAGATGATCACCCGCTCTCGCAGCATAGGTACCTTCCCAGCTTGTAGGTCCTCGGGGCCCCATCCTGAGTAGCTCTCATAAATTGCCACTTAGTGTTTAATCTGAGAAAGAACATCTAGTTCATAGTGTTGGGGAAGTTACTCACGAAAGTAATTCATTACAGAGTTGAAAAGTTCAGGTCCAGAAAGTACAAACCCAGACCAATGTTTTGTTTCAACCAACCAGTTGAGTATAAAGAGTCACAGTCACAGAGTACTCAACTGGTTGGTTAAAACAATACCATAGTATGGATTTGTTCTTTCAGGACCTGAACTTTCCACCTCTCTCTGTAATGGATTACTTTTGTGAGTAACTTTCCCAACACGCTATTTCATTCTGTTGATTTACACAACAATGAATGGTGCTTAAACGTGAAGGAGATCTGATAGCTACTTCTTTTAAAACATGCCGCTGTCTCCTTCTCGTTCAGACCAGGCCTTTCTGCAGTTCTATGGGGATGAATTCCTGCGACTTCTCCTCATCCGCTTCGTCTTCTGTTCGGCCGTCCTGAGGCTGCACAAGCTCTTCCGGGTACGTTAGCGCATTAGCATACACACGCTTTTTTTGGTAGGTTAGCATATTAGCTCATTATCGTACACAAGCTCTTTCAGATACGTTTGCACGTTAGCACGTTAGCGTACACAAGCTCTTTCAGGTATGTTAGCATGTTAGCGTACACAAGTTCATGCACACTAGCATGTTAGCATGTTAGCGTACCCAAGCTCTTTTAGGTATGTTGGCATGTTAGCGCATTAGTGTACACAAGATCTTTCGGGTAGTTGTCCTACCTTAGCAGGTGTTGTCCTACCTTATTGTTTGTATTACTTGTTTGAGGCTGTATGGATTACAGATCCCCCCCCCCAGAAGTCCTTTATGCTTTATGCTTGTCTATCCCATCCCCCAATGCAGGATTCCCGGAGTTACCCAGAATCCTACCCCCAGCTTCCCAAGCCGGACACGGTTGAGAACAGTTTGCTGCAGAAGCGTGTGCTAGAGCTGGCAGCCATGTTGGATGTGCAGTCTCTCTTCTACAGCAACACCCTGGATGGCTTCTGACAGCCCTCCCCCTGCCAGCTCCGTCAAACGCTCTCCGAGGGGGTGTTAATGGTATCGAACATTCCTAGACAAGAACGTCCAGTTTATTTGATCATTTTCTCACTAGACGTACATTTTTCTACTTTTAAAAAGAGCTGATCATCTATTTTTTTAAAACATGGTCAAACAGTTTTATATTGCACCTTCTTAGAATTTGGTTCTAAATGTACATAAAAAATACACTTTTGTTGGCAGATACTAGAAAACAAGTAGCTATATCGTGTTGTGTCAGCGTAGCGACGAACATCGGATTGTCATGGGGCAGAGGTGGACTGCACACGCACTCTCACATCATGGGTGCCGGATTTTGGACAGTCTCGAGCTGTGCTGGGTAGTAACATCTCCTTTGAGAGAATACGTTGTGATCCATCTGCACATGTGCGTGGTGCAGTCAGAAGTTGCCTTTGTCCCATTCTTACATTATAGGTTTAAAAATACTCATTATGGTAGCTGCAATCTGCTCATCGCTTTTGGGGGGTTTTTCCCTAGAATTCTTTCATCTTCCTTGTTAATGAACCTATTGTATTTACAGAAGAAGCTTTGAACCCCCCCCCCCAGAAGTTAGCCTTTCTGTAGGGGAAGCAAGATTAATCTTTGAAGTTCTTCACAGTGATTTGTTAACTGTCTGGTTTTGTGAATATGGGTAACTGCATTAGGGATGCTGGCAGTTCAGAAGGGGCCACGTGTCACTTCCTGCCAGACTTACGGGACACGCGGGAGACCATTTACTTAGAAAATGCACTTTTAAATGTTCCTGGCTGTCGGTTAAAAGTACCACCCTCTCTCCTGCATGTTTGTGAATTAGGTAACAGTCCAGCGTTTACGGTGTGCCAAGCTTCTCACATTTGTCACGTGTGATGTAGACAGACTGTTTTTTAGCCTGGGTAGCAGTATAGTTCACAGGTGAATACAAAACATATGTGTATATGTAGATAATATATATATTTCTATATATGTGGGTGTCTTAACTGTGACAGAATCTAGCACAAGTGTCCATGGAGCCGTTTTTGTGAAGTCCGACTTTGACGCTCCAGCTAAATAAGTACCGTTTCGAGTCATGCGGTCCGGGTATTCCCCCCCCCCCCCCCCACCCCTGCGTCCACTTATTTGCTCATTTGCATTGACAGTGCTACACACACGCAGAACTTCAAATACCTTGTCCAATAGTAAACGATGAACAATGAGTCATTTTGACATTCTGAGATTTAAGGACAGGCAGTGAGTGCGTACAGATTGTGCTTTTCTTCTTTAGGTGCGCTTTAGGCTTTGCTACCATGATAGCACGATCTGACCCAATGACACGCTTAAGGAAGCACTCACGAGGCGAGCATATTGGAAAAAAAGTGAGGATAAATTTTATATACACCTGGAGTCTTTAACGTCCACAAAGCTACTCAAGTCCATGTCTACTCACTTTTGGGGACATTCGCTTTTATATAATTGCGACAGTGGAATTTATTTAAAACCTATTGCAATAAACTTAAGCTTTGAAAAAATTATATTCCTCACTCCCAAAATAATAATCACTGCCAGACAAAACATTCCTTTGACATTTGATTGTAAAATAGGAGATGATGCAGTTAATAGAACAAATAATATGGTTCCAAAACAGCTGCGGTTAAAATAGTCGCAGCAGAAAGCAGAAAAACGCACACTGTGACCAAACATGGCGGTCTAGCTAAACACTAGTGATGGCCAAATGAAGCTTCATGAACCAATTGCTGTATTGTGTGACACCACTAGATGGTGCTCTCTATTTAAAAAAAAGTGCTCAATTCATGTCCCAAAGCAAACTAAGAGTGCCATCTAGTGGAGTCAAAAAACAGAAAATGGTTCATGAAGCTTCTTTAGCCGTCACCATTGAAGGCCTATAAATGGGACGCGTGTTCCTTTGTGTCAATGCCAGTGCAGGGATACTGACTGGCACTGGAGCCACTATGTGGGAAGACTGTGTAAATGCCCATCTTGTCTACAAACAAATCAGTTGGAGGTCAGTTGTTACAAAATACACCTCCGGATTGACAATTATCACTGGTTTAACTTGCGTTTAACACATTTTACTGTACACTTAGAATGTTTAAGTGTATATTATGCCAGTATCTTTTTTCAATATTACGAACATGGTTAAAACACGAGTTAGCCAGGACCTAATGTAATTGCTTTGTTAATATCAGAGGCATGTTGTAAGTTAAGTTGTCTTTGTACACGTGTTGGTCAAAGCCAAATGTTGTTAATTGGTTAGTAAGGGTGTTTTGCTGAAGGTGTAAAACAGAAGCTAAAATGTCAGAATACTCTTTCTTTATAAGCTAAGGGATTCTAGAGCTTGTAGTTCGTCATCTTAAATCGCTCTGTTGTCTGCCTTCAGAACAATATTGTCTTAACTGTCACCAAATTGATGTTGTTCTTGTTTATTTCTGGTAATGATGTAATAATATGAAGGATCAAAATAAGAATATCTGTAATGTTTTTTCATAAAATGTTTTCACTGAATGCTTTTAAAAATAAACATTTAATATTGCTTAAAATGGTTATTGTATCCGTGTTTTAAGATGTAGCCGACACATAAGACTTGCATTATTTGCAAATAATTCGAAAAGTTTGGGAATTTTTTACTGAACAACAAAAACGTAATTGTTAGCTGGAGATCATTAAATTACAGTATGAATAATTAATTAGGTCTTCATTTAACTTCCGATACATTCATTATTACCTGGGGCTAGATAATCACCATCCATCACCATAAAAGCTGAATCCCAACTGAGGTCGCGTGGGGGACCGGAGCCGATCCCGGGAACAATGGGCGCAGGCAGGAACCAATAGGCTAGATAATGTTCCGGTTCAGGACAAGTAGCTTTGCAATATTTTCTGAAACAGCGGGTTACATAATAAATTGGTCCACACAATCCACACGATAGGATTTTGCGTTCCTGGTGATGAATGCTGTGAAACAAGGAGATACTTTCAATGGCATTTATACTATTCCAAAGTGACTGTTTGGAACATCAGTTTTCATGCAATGAATCATATCTGGTCTATACACACAAATCATTGAACACGCGCAAGTGCAGACATGTAAAGAGTTAAACTACTCCCTTTAATTGACAGGAAGATGAACGAATCGTATTTTGCACCGTCCCCAACTCACGCACGGACCAATGAGCAGCGACTTCAGTTACAAGGCCGTTTCGTAGACGTCAGCACTGTCGCGTATGTGGGCTTTGGAGATGCGTAAAGAAGTTGGAAGGAAATAAATTCAGTGAATTGTGCGTACTTATGGAGTAAATGAACAAGCAATGTTTTTTACTTTCGACGACATTTAGCAACGCAATGGAATACGTTATCAGTTTTTCACTTTCTTTTCGGAGTTCGTGTGGTAAGCGTTCTTGTAGCTACCTTTACCCGTTAGCTAAGTATCCATTAATTATTCAGCCGGGCGCTACAGTTTTTAATTCCAATAAATGTGGCGATGAATGTAGCAGTACCTGCCATCGTTTAAGTCGTGACGCTGTGAATCGAAGCCAGTTAATCGAATGTTTTCCTTGTCTGAATGTGTCTTTAAACGTTGCGGCTCACAAAGTTAGAAAGCGATAATGTATGGGAGTGCGAGAAGAATGCTCCAGTCTTAAAGCCGTGCTTAATGATAGGAATTATCGATGGGCTGACAGACAACCTGGCGTTAAGAGTCGGAAGCCGTTGAGTTTTGTTCGAATTTATTCGTCAATACGCAGCCGTGCCATATAATGGACACGCATTGTTGTGCTAAAATGCTTCGCGGGCTGAAATGAAGACCGGTTAGTGTAAAGAGTGGCGCTGTCCGTTTTAGCTGCCAATGCTAACTATAAATATGACCGATTCCGCCGAGTTTAAAATATAAATCCCCTTGTTTGCCGGCTAGACGTGTTCTGTCCTACACGAAGGTACTGTCAGGCTGGAATTATGTTGGACTCATACATTTCAGTATAAGGGTAATATTCCGCGGTTTGTGTTACGGTTCCATGTTAGCGCTGGAACTTCAAATCGGAACGAGATTCTTTTCCCCAGTACTAGTATTATGCTGAGGCTGGGAAGGTCGAGTTGTGTCAAGGCCTTAAGCTGGGGTACTGGTCTCTGACGGCCCGCCTCCTAGAAAACAGAAAATCATCTCATTGTGTGTGAAGCCGGCGATTGGTAACCGGAGCCCAGTTAAGCCGTCAGTCATTTCGGAGGCGCTGCGCTTCCGGGAATTTGGTACAGTGTCGCGGCGTGACAGGTGGAAGCATTGATAAAAATAGCGACTCCATTGTTAAAAGTTCGTAAATGGTTATGTGAAACTGGATTTACTTCAGGTCGCCCTACTGTGTTTACAATGCATCGTACACAACGTGGATATCAAGTAATGCAGTCCGTCATATAGAATAATCAATTAACAATAAACAAAATGAACAATTGTTGATTATCTTTGGTTATATTTTACAGAAAACGTTGTTTCTATAGTAGTCTTATTATTCTACAGTTTTCCTTTGCAGTTGTATTGTTATCTTGACTTGCTATTGCACTCTAAGGTTTATGTACATGAGATGCAAGGTAATACTTTTCCCCCCAAAATTAATCATAACAGCAGTCGTAGCAGATAGACATTAGATGTGTTTCTGGTAGATAATCGACTGTTCTCAATGCTTTGCACCGTAATGTTGGTCCTCCTTATGTGCTTCACCTCTGCGTCAGTGGGTGTCATTAGCTGTTTGCGGTTAGCCAGTTTACCTTCCACATGGATTACCTTTGACAGACAAAATATTTATATGCAGAATGAAGACTTTTTGAGCCACTGGCAAATTGTGATAACGTACAGCTTCCATCCTGGCCACCCTGAGATACTCCTTTTAGACTAAAATGTTATGGTTGAAGTGGTGTTTTGATCTGTTGTAGAGAATTAGAGGTGACGAAGATGAAGGATTTTCTCTTCTGTGGATGGAACCATAACTGCAGACCAAGCTGTGAGCGATAACTGCCCCACCTGCCCCGCTCCACCCTCAGAAACAGAGCGATTTGAATCGTGAGGCGACGGGCAGTTGGGCAGCCCGCGGGGGCTGGAAGGCTGCGACCCCACTATGTTTGCCAAGCTGAAGAAGAAGATCGCCGAGGAGGCGGCCACAGCCCCCCGGTCGGCTGGCCGCATCCCCCGCTCCGTCAGCAAGGAGTCCATCACCTCCGCCGGTGCCGACTCTGGCGATGACTTTGTGAGTGTCGCCGCGTTCCCACATGACTCTTACTCCGGATTCTGCTATACACCTCCAGTTGTTTGCCAGTGCCGCTTACTGATTGTGTTCGGGCTGGGTGCCTTTAATCCATGGTGCTACAGCATTTACTTCCCAGTCTTAAAAAATAGTGTGGAAGATGCAAAAAAACCTGAGGGATGGTGGATGATTTTGAACTTTGATCTGTTGTTTCGAATCTGTGAACTTCTAGTGTATGTTTCCTCTGTCAGCTGCGCTTTGAGTTTATTCTACTGCTCCAGTGATTTTATTCATTTAGCTGATGCTTTTGTCCAGATTAAGGAAAGTTTTGAGTCAGAGAATGGGGTATATCAGCATCCTCTGTCCTGCTTACTGGTTCGAAGATCCAGTGTTGATACTCTTACTGTCTTGTTCTCGGGACTGAAACCAACCAAGGGCACGGATTGAGCTACACAGTGTCCCTGGGTCATGATCTTGTCTGTGTGGGTCTTTCTCAGAAGACTGGCGGTTTGAGGTTCCCCGTGTTCATTTTGAGGCTTTTAGCTCTGCAGGCGCGGACCTTTAAAACCTCAGAAAAGTTTGCTGATGTGATTCTGACTTCCCAGTCCCTGAGTGGCAGATTCGAAGGGAAATGAGAGCATGTCCCGCCATGACTCTGTGTTTGTGGCGTCACACTGCTGCCTGTTCAGCCTTGTTCCGCTGTCTGTGAACATCCACAGTATTTCAGTGTTGCTGGGGTCCATCCATCTCCATCCAGCCATGACTCTTCCATTAATCTCCGCCATTATCCATCCCGGCCTTTCCAGTCTCCCTCCATCATGCAGCTCCATGTGGAGCTGGGATCAGAATTGGAGG
The DNA here is from genome assembly GCF_023856365.1 of Brienomyrus brachyistius. Taxonomy (NCBI): domain Eukaryota; kingdom Metazoa; phylum Chordata; class Actinopteri; order Osteoglossiformes; family Mormyridae; genus Brienomyrus; species Brienomyrus brachyistius. Next base: position 3,948,438 of record NC_064534.1, on the reverse strand, counting down.
AGAGGGAAGCAGAGGCGTGGTGTGGCTCAGTGGGTGGCACTGTTGCCCTGTGTCTTCAAGGTTTGGGGGGGGGGGGGTCTAATCCCTCCCTGGCTCCTTGTGCTACAGGCACCCCTGTTACCAGGTTAAGTGGTCAGAAGATGGATGGATGGAACTCAGTGATCACTTCAGAGCTTGTGGGTGTGATGCTTGTATCCAGGGTCGATATGCCAGCATCCAGCCTCTGAGTCATAACTGATGTAAGATGCCCCCCACCTGCCATTTATGTTAATATATAGGAGGGATTTTCAATGCTTCCCTGGCTGCCTGAGTTTATCCCTGTGAGGCATCCTGTCCTGAAAGCCCAGCGTTACCCAAAGCCATTTGCCTCCGTAGTTCTTTTGCTTTCCATCTCCTGGTTTACCTCCCTGTTCCCATCCATGGACCCGCTCCTTCAGCCCTCGGCTGCCCTTTTCGCTGCCCGTCCGGCCCTGATTTATGGCCTGCATTGTCCTTTATCTCAGGCCGCTGTCGTTTCGCCGTATAATCTAATCCGCATGTGCTTATCTTCTGCGCCCGCCGAGTCGTTATTGCATTACTGATCTGGAACTAAGAAAAAGATTAGCATGACATTTTATAAGCACTTTATTTTTCATTCCTGTCGACTCCAAGCGGAATGTTATCATATCAGTAAAGCTGTCAGATCGATCCGGTGCATTTTGCATATTTACAGAGATTTCTTCTTCAGGAAAATGAGTTTTTCCGCAATCATCCAAATTAAGCAGAAGTACGTGGGTCTCAGATTTGGTTCTGTATGGTAATAGATCTGAACCTATGAGGTTACTGTCTAAAAGCTCTGAAACATGTCTTGCTTTTCTATCACTTATACACGGGTGAGAACAGGCATGAATGGGAGCAGTGTTGTGACTTTATGCCACCTGTTTGTCCTCCTCTTTCCGTAGGCCTCTGATGGCAGCAGCTCCAGAGACGACCTCTCCTCCCAGCTACTCAGACGGAATGGGCAGATCCGCAGGCTGGAGGCCAAGCTGTCAGGTGAGGGGGCGGGGCCTCGGCAGGGTGTGAGGGGGCGGGGCCTCGGCAGAGGTGTGAGGGGGCGGGGCCTCGGCAGAGGTGTGAGGGGGCGGGGCCTCGGCAGAGGTGTGAGGGGGCGGGGCCTCTGCAGAGGTGTGAGGGGGCGGGGCCTCGGATTGCTGCCGTCTGCCAGAGGCCTCTTATTCACAAGGCAGGATGCTTTTGGAGTGACTGAGAGACCAGTTACGTTTGCTGAAGGCCTGGGGTCTGTCCCTGTAAGTGGCTCCCCGTCTGCGGTGTTTTAAATAATTAAACCTCTCCTGCTTGGACCATACCCTTCTGCAGCCCCTTCCCCCAAAATACCTCATTGTGGTCCCTCAGGTACCTGTCTGTGTGCCCCCCCCCCCCAGTTAAGGCCTGGCCTCAATAGCCTCCTAGCTCCTCATTAGGGAAAACCCTTTTGTTTCTCTGTTCATTTTATTTTGTGCTCACTCATGTTTATTCTTTGTTGTCTTTTTTTTTGCTTTTTTTTTTTTTTTTGCTTTTGGACCCGCATCCCCCACCCACCCTCTCCTGTGTGTGTGTGTGTGTGTGTGTGTGTGTGTGTGTGTGTGTGTGTGTGTGTGTGGTTCCCTTATTCGCCCACCTCTTGCCCCCAGACTATGCTGAGCAGCTTCGAGTTCTGCAGAAGACAAAAGAGAAGCTCGAAATCGCGTTAGAAAAACACCAGGATTGTACGTACCCTTACTTTCCATTGTGTCTGTTTGTTTTCGTCCCTCTCCTCATTTGTCGTCCGTTAATGATACCTTCTGCTAGCCGCCGCTTGGCAAGCAGAAAGAACAGAAATAAAAGCTAATTGTGGTGTCCTCTGACACATGACGGCTGTTTTCCCTGAGTCAGCGGAAAGGGTGAGCGTCCCGTGCGTGTGACAGCGGCCTGAGGTAAGGAGGCAGTCGCGTGTTGGCTGGCCTGCTTCACCCCCACAGCTGACCGGCGGCACCTTGGGAATGCGGCGGCACCATGGAAGGCGATGCCGACCTGAATTATTCATTGGCTGCCATGTCCTCTGCTTTCCGACAAAATGGCAGCCATTTGAAACCTGACCTTTGACCGCTGAGATTAATTTCCCCACTGCATCCGTCATTTTTTTCAATTGGGGGGCGGGCGTGTGTTGTCAATGGCACCTCTTGGATCCACTTGACTCCTGACTTTATTTAAAATTCTGACAAATCTATGTGCAGGGAAGAGAAACTCCCCATGTGATTTGGTGATAAAGGCAGACACTTATTTGAAAGAGGGATCATGACCCAGCCTGTCCCCTGTCTCCCCCCCCTCCCGGAGCCCTGGAGATTAGCTTTTGGGCTAATGCTGGCTATAGGAGTGCTAACAAACCATTAGCATTGGAAGCGTAAATAAGGCTATTTTTCCTTAAACAGACCATGTGGGCAAAACCTGTCAAAGCACTTCCAATAAACAGAATATGGTCTTTGACCCCACACATGGCTGTATGTGATAATCCCCCTGCGTGTCTCCCTGCTTCTCCACAGCATCCATGAGGAAGCTACAGGAGCAGAACGAGAGCTACCAGGCCAGCAGAGCCAAAATGGCCGAAGGGATGGCCCTGGCGCTGGCCAAGAAGGATCAGGTGACGCTGCCATACGCTTGGATTTGGTTCCCTTTCTGCTTGCGTCTCCCCGGCTTTGTCCTCCCTGCGTGCGAGCGCTGCACACGGAGAGCTCTGTCAGATAGCAGGATATGGCTCGCAGATATTCAGGGTCTCTGCTCTTTATGGTGTTCTGGTGTTGTCTGATCCAGGTTTCTGTTTGTAGGAGTGGAAGGAGAAGATTGCTGCTTTGGAGAAGGTGAGTCTCCTGATGTTTGTTTTTTTTATCGCTTGGATGGATGGTTGGACGGATTCTATCTTTCAGTCACTTACCTTAGTCACAAGAGGGGCCTGGAGCCGGTCCCAGGTAGCATAAGGCACACGGCCGGCAATGCCCATACATCACAGGGCTGATTACCCACGGACACACTCTGTGGGTGATTAGTGAGTCACCCCTCAGCACTGACGCACTATGAAGCGAGATTAAAGGAGTTTTCCTCCTTTAGAGGGTAAACTTGCTTGGAGGGATCGTTCCTGTGTGGGATCGTCCCGAAAGCCGAAATGCAATATGATTTGGTGAAATATTCCTTATTGGTTTTAGTGGAATGTGTGTAGAGGCGACGCGCTGGGCCTCACCAGCCCCTCCCCCTGCCCCTCCTCCCACCCATGCGGGCCGCAGGAGAAGGGTGAGCTGTCCACACAGCTGGGCGACCTGACCGAGCAGAGCCTCAGCCTGTTCCGGAAGAGGGATGACCTGGACGAGCTGGAGGGCTTCCAGCAGCAGGAACTGGCCAAGGTGAAGCACATGGTACGTCCGATACGGGTCGGGCCCCTGCCTGCTATTTTGGGGTAGTTTTGGACTGAACTCCAGCTTCAGGGCTGGGAGCCCCGGATGCCCTTGAGTAAGGTACCTGCGTGTTGAGAATCATCGGGACTTTTAACAGTCATTTGTTTTTATTGTTTAAGCAGGGTCAGACAGTCCCTGGAGTAATGGGTGGGTGCGTGGGTGGGTAAGGCTTTGCTCAAGCTCCCAGTGCTAAAAAAGATCTTCCGACCATGGGATTTGAACCAGCAACCATCTGATCACAGGCGCAGAGTCCTAACCCACTGGGCCACACCCCACCGCCCATAATTATCATTGTAAAAGATGGAGACTTTGTTCTGTCCCCAAGGCACTGGCAGCTTTGGATTCATAATATTCTGACACTTATGGGTGGGAGTCTGTGCAAGATCCAAATTTAATGCTGAAATACCAGCATCTGTTCACGTGTATTTAATTGCATGCAAGTATTACATAAAGGTAAAGCAATTTAGCATTGACATAAATGAACGTTTTAAAGTGTAGTGTAGACTCTTTGGAACAGTCAGGCAATCCCTATGCCTTAACCCTGCCCCCCCCCCCTAAAAAATACCCATGCCTCTTCCAGCTTTTGAGGAAGGAGGAGCAGCTGGGTCAGAGGGAAGAGGAGCTACGGCAGCAGTCTGGCGACCTGCAGGAGGCCCGCAGGGTGCTGGCCGAGGCCCAGGACAGGGTGCACCTGCTGGAGGAAGAGCAGCAGGAAAACCTGAGGCTCAACCAGGAGCTGCAGGCCGAGAGGTGCTCGTCTGGGTGTGGGAGGGGTACAGGTGACGTGTGGTGCAGTCACGCTCAAACTCTTGGCATCTCCCCCTTTCGCATAAACAGTTGAAAGTATCTCCTTTCGGAGTCCTCTGTGCTCCATTAACAATTTACTGGCCGAGCTCTTATCCCTCAGAGTCCCTGCATGGCTCTATGGAAAGCATTTAGTTACTTGTTTATACCTGCTAATTAGGTGAGGATTACTCCTGGGGGGGGCGTGGTTAGAATGAGAAGACCCTTTGTGCAAGATGATGGAGCAGAGCGTGGAGAATTTAGCGACACGTCAGCGGCGCTAATCTGAGCCGTGCTCCTGCGTCACAGGGAGAAATTCCTCGGTCTGAGGGAGGAAGCGGAGAAGAAGATCTCTGAGCTGGAGGGGAGGAGCGAGGAGCTCCAAGATGCCCTCCAGCGGGTCACCGAGGACTTCCAGAAGGTGGGGTCTCCTCATGTTTCGGGACAAACCACAAAGTCCTCCGGTGCTGCTGGCCTGTCGTGTCAGCTGGCTGCCTTGTCAGTAACTGTGTGTCTGTGCGCATGATTGCAGTCACTGAGCAGCGCGGAGCAGGCGCTCAGCTCGACGCAGGCTGACCATCAGGCCTTGAAGCTTCAACATGAGCAGCACAAGCAGAAGGTGGGAGCCTGGATCAGCCACCAAACACCCCTGTCCCCTGCCGCTTTATACCTGACCTGCCCCGTCGCATGGGACTGGCGAGCCTCGTGAAGACTTTAGTGAAGCCATTGTAATAAAACAGTGATTGTGAATCCATTCCGTTCAGCCATTCTGCAGTACTTATTTTTTTAGGTAGGAGGATGAAAATTTTCCAGTTCCGAATTTTCAGGAATGCATCAATACATCACGATGAGCGATGCTGCTAATGATGAATAGCGTATAGAATATTCCCTTTTTCCTTCAAATAATCCATGCATATTGATGCAGAACACTGGTAACTCCATGAATTTCAACCAATGGGATGATGGTGATGCAACCCGCTTGGTTTTGGCTCACTTTGGGCCCTGCCAGTAAGCAGGGCCATGTCAATGTGGGTACGGCTAGTATAATTTACAATGAAAATCCACCAGTTTGCAGTGCGGCTCCAGTTACAGCTCGGTTCTTGGTGGCAGTGCGAAAGCGTCATTATTCTCCATGAGAGATATAAGCACATATTTAGGTGAGAGCAATCTTGGGGTCAGCACTCCTGGACCACTTCGGGTTTTCTGCTTCTGTGTGTCCAATCGCAGCACTGTGATTTTTGAACCGACAACCTTCCGATACTATGATGATCATGGGGGGAGTGAGGAGCCTCACCTCTGGCACTGCTGATTGAGATGTTTGTGTCCTGATGCGTTTCTAAAAGTCGAGCTCTAACCTTATCCAGGTGGCTGTGGCCGAGGAGGAGAAAGACCGGCTGGTGTGGGACTTACAGGGGAAGGTCTGCTCACTGGAGAGACGCTTGCAGGGCAACCTCACGGAGGACGAGCACCTGGAGGAGCTGCTGAAGGAGGTAACTGTGTCCGAGACGCGTGCCCCTTCCCAAACCTGGGGCCGCGCTCATGAGCTGTGTCACCTCGCAGAAGGGGGCGCTGGAGCAGAAGGTGGAGGAGACGCGGGCGGAGCTGCTGGAGGCACGGACGAGCCACGCCACAGCGCTCAGCACCCTGGAGGCGCAGGTAAGCGCGTGTGGCACAGCACCATCCCAGTCCGATGCGGCTTCCTCCTACTTGGTGGAGGACTGACTGGGGTGTTTCCCCAGATATCCAGGCTCAATGGCTCGTTGGCGGAACTGCAGGTGCTGCTGGGAACCAAAGATGACAGTTTGAGGTCCCTCAGAGAGAGCTCAGAGGCACAGGTGAGGGTCACAGCCCCTCGGTCCACCACGCCTCCGTTTAGGTACACCTGGTAGCTGTACTGCTTGGAGTTAGTTTCATGTCATATGTATTTGCTTGGTGGTTTGGCAAGGTTGTGGGTTCGGTTAATGCCTGTGTCTGTGTCTGTGATCTTTCCCCCCTGTATTTGTGAGTGTTTCCTTTGGGTTATTTGCTTGGGTCCCATAGTCAGAACGCAGGTGAATTGCCATCCTGAAACTGCGCTCAGTTAGTCACTGTGTGTCCTGTGATAGGCTGGCATACTGTCCAGGGTGTCCCCTGCCCTGTGATAGGCTGGCATACTGTCCAGGGTGTCCCCTGCCCTGTGATAGGCTGGCATACTGTCCAGGGTGTCCCCTGCCCTGTGATAGGCTGGCATACTGTCCAGGGTGTCCCCTGCTTTACTCACTCTTTCCTGAGGCTCCACATTCATAGTGACTATGTACTGGAAGTGCAGCTATGGAAGGTGGATGGATGTCTGAATTGGAATAGAGCTGTCACAATTAGTTAATTAAACTCCACTACGTGATAATTCTAAATCGATGCTCTTTAATATTTTTCAATTACTCGCCAGCATGGCAGTAGGAAGACGTGCATAGTGGGTCCAGATAAAGAGCGAAAGCATCATTTGTATGGAGGCACTAAACATTAAAAATGAATGAAAATGCCGTCATCTGTCAGTATTGTAAAGCAGAACTTAAATATCACCACAGAATGACCACAATGTAAATATATCTTAAAGGAAGACATTCAGGTACTATGGACTCTCAGTAACGTGAGATTAGCCATAAATATGTGCTGTTTAACCTCGCAGAGTAGCCTAGACTGTCTTCGTCATCAGATTGGCTTACATTATTTTGCTTAATTTACTTTCCATTATTCCTGTTTTGTCAGAATAATTCTTGCAAAAACAAAGTTTAGCCACATCAGCTTACATAAAACGGTACATAACTATACAATATTTTTTGTGAGCATATTGTGCATTAGGGCTGAATGACACTGGAAAAAAAATTGCATTGGAATATTTAAGTATTTAACTATATGGCCAAATGTAATAAGTTGGTGGTTTTCACAACCAACAAGACACAAAGCAGTGTTGACAAAACACTTTATCTCTATCTTCTCTATGTGATACAAAATATTTCTATATATCAGAAGATAAATGTCTTTGTAACCAGTTCCTGTTTTTCCCCACCATCCATCCATCCATTTTCCAAACCGCTTGTCCTTCTGAATCGCGGGGGGTTTGGAGCCTATCCTGGAAGCTACGGGCACGAGGCGGGGAACAACCCAGGACGGGGGGCCAGCCCATCGCAGGGCACACTCACACACCATTCACTCACACATGCACATCTATGGGCAATTTCAACTCCAATTAGCCTCAGCATGTCATTAGACTGTGGGGGGAAACCGGAGTACCCGGAGGAAACCCCACGATGACATGAGGAGAACATGCAAACTCCACACACATGTAGCCCAGGCGGAGACTGAGTGTGAGGCAACAGTGCTAACTGCTGCACCTCTTCACTCATTTTTGTAAAATTTCTCATGAAAGCGTTGCACTGTCTGGTTTGATGTGAACCCAGCTGACTGTCGCTGTCCTTGCGATGTGACAGTTGCGTGTGCATGAAATGCCGTGTTAATGTTAACATCATGCATTGTGGGTGCTCGTGTGGTTGCGTGGTTTTTCTGTGGATTCTCCGGTTTCCTTCCGCTGTCCAGAAATATGTAACTTAATACAACTGCAGTGTCTAAACTGAGTGTCTGTGTGGCTGAGTGTGCGTCCTGCGGTATTATGGTGCTTCCTGCCTCTTGCCGATTGCCAGGTATATAGTATATTATTAAATATCAAGTAATCATTTATATAATCGATTCTGACAACCTTAAATTGAAAGATATCTTTGTAGAAATTCAAGTTGCAAAATGATTATTTCATAGAAACTGGTCATAAATGTTCTTGTTTCCCAAGAGTTGTTATCTGTATTGTGTCACTAAACCCACATGGTACAGCGCTCTGCTGGCAAGCTCCTAACTTGGGCCTTTGGCGCCCCCTACAGATCAATGCCCTCGAGCGGCAGGTGCATGAGTACCAGGAGATGCTGAAGAGCAATGAGCAGCAAGAGAGCGAGAGGGAAGCACACATGCAGAAGCTGGTAAGGCCCACAAGGGGGTGTCGGACACGATTAGCTCGAGGGGGAACTTGTGAAGAAAAGGAAATGTGTTTAAATTATGCTGGCGTGTAGGAAACAGCTGCCCTTTCTGTCAGCGAAGGGGAAGTCGTCGCACTGTAGGAGGTAAATGAGCCTCAGTTTTCCTGTAATAATCACTGATTATGGTCAATAACCTACAGCAATGCTATGTGCAAGATATCCCACAGTGTGACTGGTGTTGCTCATTAATTCATGTGTGAGGTGTGTTTGTTTATCATCTCCTAATTAAAGGCAGCTCATCTCTGTCCTCTGTGGGGAAAATGAGTCTCTGGGCTCTATTTTAATAAGATTTTGTGAGCAGTGTACAGCAGTGAGTCGGGTTGTGTGACCTCCCCGTAGCAGGCGGAGTGGAGCCTGACCAGCGAGCGCCTGCGGCAGAAGGACCAGGAGGCTCTGGTCCGGCTGGGGGCCCAGGTGGCTGCTCTGGAGACGGCGCGGGACGTGGACCGCGCTGCCACCCAGCACAGGATTGTGGGTATCGCCGCCAGCTCTCGCTTTTGGCATTAAACGCGCAGGTGTGATTCGCTAATTAGCTTTTCCCCCTTGGAAGGAGGATGAAAAGACGTTAATCTGATTAATGCCGGAGCTGTATGAAGTCAGAGATTATTATACACACTCACAGGCAGGTCACAGGAACACGTGGTGTGAAAACAATAGAGTAAGAACGAAGTGTGCTTGTTTTTTATTGTTAATGCTCCATCTGAGTTTGTCACTTGACAGACTGTCGTCCAGCTAGACTGATTGATACTTCATTAATCCTAAAGGAAATTACAGGTTTATAGTATCACAACCCACACATTTAGAGTAAAAAAGAATTTCGGCGTTAAAAGGCAGTAGCAAATAATATAGACGATAATATGCAGCCACAATGCAGAGAATGTCATGGAGAGTGTTGCACAGACCCTGTGCTGTCCTCCGTCTTACCCTTCCTGAAATCTTCACCCCCGTCCCCCCCCCCAGACTGAGATGGAGCTGGAGCAGGAGGTACTGCTGCGGGGGCGGGCCGAGGTGGAGGCGGAGCTCAGCAGGCAGGCTAACGACCTAGAGCTGGCCAGGGTGAGTAAGCAAGCCTGGGTTCCTGAGAGTCTGGGATTATGGCCAGTGGGTTGAAGGTTCACGTCCGAGGTGGGGAGCTATCGTTTTTATGAAATGGTTGATGAAGTGGTTCATACCCCCACGCCACCCCCCAGGCAGAGCTGGTGAGCCAGCAGGCGGTCAGCGTGGAGATCGTCAAAGCTCTGGAGGTGATGAGAACCCAGAAAGAAGAGCTGCAGCAACAGGTAGGGCTGGGCGAGTGCAGCAGCAGACACCCGGGAAGGTTGTCTGTTCACATCCCAGCACAGGGACCCAGTTCTCTTATGTTCCTCAATATTGCTCTTGTAGCTGGATAATATCTGTAACCTATTGTTTTGTTATTTAAGTCAGGTTATGGTATAACTGTTGTGCGAGTTCAGCAACCTGTAGCTTAATAGCAGAATAGAATTGTGAATCTGTGTCAGTGAACAGACGGTTGTTGTTTCAAAGCCTGTGGTCAGCACAGTAAGGCCCTTATTCCCTAATTGCTGTAGGTATTCTCTGACCTTACATTTTCAGCTGTGTATCACTTTGGTTAAAAGTGTCTGTTAAATTTTAAATGTAAATTCAGTCTCTCTAAATAAGAGCCTGGTACTCGCTTGGATTCGCTCAGCAGTATCTGGAGAGATGAGCCTCAGTGTCTCTTATCTGGATTCCCATTGCTGTCCTGGCAGGTGGGAGAGACCGAGTCAACTCTGAAGGCCAAGGAGGACGAACTGACCAGGGTCACTGAGCAGCTGGTCCAGAGGGAAGCAGAGCTGCACGCCCTCCAGGAAGGTGAGGGCCAATCAAGTCGCAGCTCGTCACTCCTGCAGATAATCTCAACATGTATCAATTCGGCAGTTTTAAAGATGCCTGTAAATTTCATCTTCACGTATATTAAAGCCTCCTGAGATTGGGCTTGTCGGTCCCTTGACTGCTGTTGTGGTGGTTTGTGCTCCACAGAGCTGCGAGCCGCCGGTGCTACCATGGAGGAGCTGCGGGCAGAGGTGGAGCTGCAGAGGCGGTGGGCAGAGGAGCGGGAGGCCCAGCTAGGGGTGCTGCAGCAGGAGGCGCTGGCCCAGAATCAGCAGGTAGATACCCGGCAGTCTCGGGTCAGAACCAAGGGGGACGGATAAACCGCAGATAAGCCACCTAACAGAGACAAACACAGCTTTGTGTCAGGGATCGACAGGCTTGGGTTACTGTGGTAAATTTGGTGACTAGTGTAGTCATTGTAGTTTTGATAAATTCTGGAACAAGCCAGCAGAACAATGAGTGTAGAACTGTCCTGACTCCGGGTCAGGAGAGTGGATGAGTTTCCAGGGAAGGGCAGCGTCCTTTAACGGCCCCCCCCCCCCCCCCCCCCCTTCCCCAATTGTGTTTTTGCTGGTGTGTAACCCCAAGGGTGAGGTGGAGACCCTGCTGGAGCAGTCCCATGCCCCGGCCGTGTGCCAGGTGGAGCAGAACGGCGTGGTGACCGTGGATGACCTGGAGCTCGTGCAGCGGTCCAACCGAGAGCTGGAGCAGCAGCTCAGTGAGAAGACCAAGGTGTGTAGGGGTCACCTGGTCCGGAATTCACACCGCGGCGAATCCCAAACGCAGCCATACTGACCTCCCGTGAGAACCTCAGACATGGGTTCAGGTTCCTGTCCTCCAGGGAGCCTGCGATCAGGTCGGCTCCCCTTTCCTTTGGTGTAGTCCTGTAATGAGACATTAAAACAGTGATCCTGGGTGTGTCTGAACTTGACATGAGCTCCAAGCTTTCCCGTGTCCAGTCTTGATTAATTATTTAGCTGTAAAAACGCTGTGATGGTTATAGACTGTTAGAGACCTGAATCCATGTAGATTTTGATTTGACTGCTGCAAAGTCATTTTCTGGATTCATTTACTTCTGCGGGAATTTGACTGTAGCCTCCAGTGACTCAGAGCCACATGCCCCAGTTCAGTTTCCTGATGATTCTCTGTTCTCCGTAGCTCAAGGAAGGTGCTAATTCTATTATTCTCTGTTTTGTCTGACTTTCTGACATCTTGCAGACGATCAAGCAGCTGCAGCAGAGGCTGGCGGAGCTGAAGAGGACCTTGCAGAAGGAGCTGGTGAGTCCGGCCGCCCGCTTGCCATGTCACGGCTGAGAACTGTGCTGTGCGGCTTCGCTAGATAAACCCCTGATTTGTGAGCCCTTAATTTCTGCCCAAATTTCGTAAAATGTTCTGTTTTTACCATGAGTGCCAGTTCATGTCTGGTATCCCAGAAAAGCAAATAAATGTTCCATCCAAATTCTATGTTTGGGATGTCATTTGATTTTATTTATTTTTATCTTTATCATTTGCTGTTCACAAGCCAGCAGACTGATGGCACCACTGGGCCCCAGTTCAAGGCCTTTAACCCCCAGCTCCAGGGGCACTGCAAACTGGCTGGCCCAGTGCTGTGGGCCCCAGGCCCCCTGTCACCTGTATATGTGTCTCTGTGCCATGGAGAGCAAGATGGTGCAGGCAAAAAGAGAATCTCCCTAGTGCGATGAATGGACTTCCACTATTCAGTTACTCTATTCATATGTTAGTGTCCAGAATCTGGTGCTGATTGGCGCGTGTGGGGACCAGCAGTACAACACGGCAGCATGTGTGAGGGCTGCCTGCTTGGTGTGTCTGTCCCGGGTACAGAAGCTGAAGCCGGATGCGGAGCCCGAGGGGAAGGAGAAGCGACAGGAAGCCAAGGCAGACAGGCCGGAAAGGAGCGAGAGGCCCAGCCCAGAGGCCTCAGCCCGGGTCCCGTCCGGCAGCGCCCCTCCCCCGGGCACCACAATCAGCACCTCCTCCACCGTCACAAACAACGCCAACCTCAGCAACGCTCACGAGATCAACTTCGAGTACCTCAAGCACGTGGTGCTCAAGTTCATGTCCTCCAGGGAGGCTGAGGTGAGCCCTTTGCACTGGTCTCCTAGATGCTGCCAGCTCATGTTTCTGCTACCAGGAGGTGTCAGCTTTGTGATGTCCCATGTTTGTCATTGTGGATGCTGACCATTTAGTCATACACGTTCTCTCGCCCTCTCCCGCTCTTTCTCTCCTGCTTGCTTTCGTTCTCTCTCTCTCTCTCTCTCTCTCTCTCTCTCTCTCAGGCATACCAGCTGATAAGAGCTGTTTCTGTGCTGCTACACTTTACCCGTGAAGAAGAGGCTATGCTGAAGGAAAGCCTGGAGTACAAGGTCTGTTCCCTGTCGCCCATCCATGTAGCTCCAAAGACCACTTTCAGATGTAATGGCGCAACATCCCAGTAATCTGGTTCACTTAAGGAATTAACATAAATTTTATAATTTATTAATTAATGCTTTTTATAATCAATTAATTAAGGACTTCAGTCTACCTGGGTATGCAGGGAATACCCTGTACGCTCTGGACCCCCACTGCTGCTAGCTCTATAGAGTAAAATCATCTTCGCGTCGTGGGGCGGGCGGTGGGTATGAAGGCCCCCTTGAAGGGCCTGGTTTGCAGTGCTGACGGGGAGAGGAGCCCATCTCTGCCCTTCGTAGGGGGATGCAGGCCATGCTGTTAGCCATGTGCCACAGCTGGAGTGAGACCCAGCATCACACTTAATAGACTGGTATAACTTTTTAAAACGATGCTCCTTGTGAAATGAGCCTGTGTCTAATCACGTTTGATCACAAGTAATAACAATCATAGGAAATGATCAAGTTCTGGTGGAATTTTTGTACTTTGCATTAGTGTAGCACAGTAAACACCAGGGTATTGATTTTAGATGCATAAATCAAAGGCTGGATATTTCATTCTCTAGTGCTGCAAGTTTCCTTCTAGGTTTTGAACACCATGCCTTCACCTTTTGTTTTTATTGTTTTTAACTGTTTGTTTGCAGATGTCATGGTTCGGATCAAAGCCATCTCCAAGAGGTATAGTTCGGCCATCAATTTCAGGATCGTCTGCACACTGGAGCTGAGTTGAGGGTCAGGGGTTAGACCCCAAACAGCGGTGATGAGACCCCATCACCTCCCACCCCCCTCCTCACCCCTCACTCCCCTGCCCACATCCAGGACGTCACCTCATCACTGTGGCAACAGAATACATATTTCCTTTTTAAACAAAAACTGAAATACTTTTTAAAAGGGTACTGATTTTAAATACTTTCTACTGCTAACTGGTGTAGCTCATTCTGTCCTTTTGGAAATCAGTGCTGGGTTTTCCTTTTTCCCCTCCTCTCCCTCTGGTTATCCTCCTCTTTTCCCTCTTTTCCTTTTTTGAAGATGACAGAGGACTGTGCCTGTGACTAGGGAGAGCTTTCTCGCTGCATGAGGGGGACAGATCTCGATTTTAAATGGGGCTTTAGCTCTGTATTTTCTTTGGTTTCCACTAATTTGCAAACCTCCTGATCGCACTCGCTGTAAACGTTTGGCTGGCAGGTGTTTCCTTCGCGTAGAAGTGTCCCACTCTACTTCTCCATTTTGGCTACCACTTGAAGGCGGGTGGGGTGGTGAAACCACTTGATGTCTCAGGGGAGACGCTTCCTTGCACTTCCCCATCTGCCCCTAGAGCACAGACAGGTGGTACAGTCCGCTCACAGGGACTGAGTTCTCACAGATACCAGTTCCTTTTCCATGATCGCCTCCACTATCCGATTGGAGTCAGACCTTCCTCACAAGGGGAGCCACATGTCCCCATGTGTGCCCCTACATGTGCTTCTACACCTCCCCGTCGGGTCATTGTGAGGTCAGACGTGTGGTTGAACCTTGTCTGAGTTATTTTAACCACGCTTCATTAAATTCTCATCTTTTCCCACTACAGCTTTTTTTTTTTTTTTTTTATTATTTAAATAACGGTCTAAACTTGTAAAGCTACTTGTTGCTAATTCACCCCCCTATGCCCCATTCCTGCTTGGAAGCCCCAACGGGTCAGGGATACCTTTATCCACAGAAGACAGATACTTTTTAATGTAAAGAAAATCATATTGGAGCAACTACGTTGGAAATGATTGCCTTTACCTGCCTTGTGTTTGTGTAAAATACATTCCATATGACTATTTATATATCAATAACTGTATATAAACATTAAATTTATAAATCACTGGGGTGTATGTTACTTTTTGTCAGCTCTTACAGTATTTTGTTATAATTATGTTAAGTCAATGTTTAATCTGGCTTGGGCCTTAAGTAAATAATGAATTTACTCCATTGGCAAATGTCTCCCTTAAACTTCGAGAAGGTACTGTTCACCTTTTATGGTGGGATTTCGCATGCCTTCGATTTAATGACAGTGCCTCTGTGGAGGTCTGTATTCCATTTTCACAGTTTGAGGCAGTTCAGTGGCCTCTGTGCAAAGCAAAACGATCAGACTCTTAAATCAAATATACATGAAGCTTTGTGTCCAGGGTTTGATAGCAAAATGACACTAATCTGGATTTATCTGAAGGTCTAGTGATATAAATAATGATGTATGAACGAATATCATGGCTGAGATATTTACCAGAACACTACATTTTGAATATGTGGTGTCAGGCAGGTTTGAATGTTGCTGCTGTAGAAAATGTAAGGCAGAGCATCTGGGCTGCGAGATTCAGGTGCTGCTCTTTGTGGTCTCTGCCGCCAGCTGTGAGGGTTTTTAAAGGTTGAGTAGCAGAGTGGAGAAAAGTAAAAATATGTACCCTTGTAATTGTACCTTTTAATGTACAGAAATGGACCTTGAACATCCCAAAGGTACAAAATCAGTGGTACTGAAGCATCCATTTCTGTACCTTAAAAGGCACAGTCACCTACCGATAAGGGTATTTGCAGACCCTTGAGGGTACAGACTTGATGAAAAGCAATGGTACAAATTTTTTGCCTTTTTTCTGAGAACGCTGGAGGACGGGTCAGGCCCTGCCTGAAGAGCACTATGAACACGGCGAGTCAGACTGTCTCCAGACCAGATCTTAGATTTTAAATCTGAAATTCCACTATGTTGTCCACTAATTCCGGTTCTTGGGCTTGTATGTCATGGAATTTTTTTTCCCTGCCTGGGGAACTCCTTTGTGGATGTGTATGTTAATTTGGGTTTGATTAAAGCTGAGAATTCAAACACCTCTGCATGATGTGCTCTTCAGCATTTATTTCTTCTGAGGAATTTGTCTTTTTTTATTGCACCAACCTCAGCTTGTGGAATAATACAAATCAACCTTAAAGAACCTAAAAACTTTAACCATTTGCAATCTAAACTACAAGCCCCAACCAAAGAAACAGACAACAGGCTTCTGTCACATTAAAAAAGTTATGCTCCATAAGCTTTATTGCAACAGGCATTTTACAAAGACACCTGCGACCCCAGCATGGAACACACACCCCAAACCATCACTACTTTATATTAAATGTCTGCTTTCTGTACAAGCATGAGGGAAATGAGTAAAATCTCAGTACTCAATAGGGGGCCAGCTTAGTAAGAACAGGGTACCACTCATCACACCAAGGCCTATATTTCCTCCTGTACTACGGAACATCTCATTTTTATAGATAACTTTTTCAATTCTTGAAATTCAAGGTCTTCCAAATTAAAAAAAAAAAAACCCAAACTCAACAGGAATATGCAAGACTATATATAAGAAAATCATGTATATTAAATACAAGAATAAACGCCCCTCACAAACTTATCAACAGGCACAATGCGAGCCCAACACTTAAAATGACATTTCCGTTGTTTTAGTGTTCCGATGATCGTCAGTAACTGTCTGGGGAAAAGTCCATCCACCGGCTGCTTGCCTACATCCGCCTACATCCTCTTCTTTGGTGAGGGACAGTCTTTTAAACGGTCTTTCGTGCAGTGAGAACTCGCACGATGGATCCTAAACCACCCACTGCGAAAGCCTGGGGGGGGGGGTAATATTTTAATCAAAGCATTCATAAAGGATACTCTATGCAAATTTCCTGAAATGCTCCCACTTCATACTGCACAAGTATGACAGTTTATTACTGTTCACAGCAGAATATAGTATGTGGTTTACACACGCATTTTTTTCTGTCGGATAGATGCATAAAGAAATTCAATTCAACTTGATTTTAATTATACATATAATCCGGGAAATCAAATCACCCCCCCCTCCAGATTAGTGGACGGACCTCAAACCATCACCAAACACTAAGACTCACCTTTTCATGCCACTGCAGGAGCATTACGCTGCTGTTTTCCGTGGGCTTCTCAAATCCCCTGTAGATGTACTTCATCAACAAGTCCACGCCGTTCCTGTCCAAGGAGCGGACGGCCGTCTCGATCTCGCTGCTCCGGAACGACGTGAGGACCCTGAGCACCGTCGCCTGTGCCTTCTCCTGAGCACAGAGGATCGGGGGTGGAGTAAGGCCTTTGCATTTGTTGGAATGAAAGTTTTCTGTTACGCTCTAGGCAAATCCACAAAACAGGTCAGTCACGCTCCTGATACCGGAAAAGTGAACTTCCAAAAATTATACGAAATTAAAAAATGCACTCGGAGCCCATAGATCACCATCTCTATTTCCCCAAGTATCTCTCAAAACGTTGCCACACAGACTTAGTCACCTTCACAGCGGCATTCTTGGTGTTGATGGGTGGGTTCCTTAGTGCAGTGTGAAAGGCAGTCATCATGTCTCCTGTGCGATGAGCAGTCAAGGTCCATACGAGCAGAAATGTGGTACAAAATATGGTAAATGGACGCAAAGCTACTGAAATACTGCAGTTACTCCAAAAAAATAAACTACACACAATGTCGGGTAGAACCGATTTCTGGGTTCAAGAAAACGCAGGCGCACTATATATTTTATATAAATGTGGCAGCCTCATGCGGGCTTTTAAAAAAAGGCAACACAAAAATCGATGACAAACATTTCTCAGTGTGAAAACTTGGGGGGGGGGGGGGGGGGGGGGTGTCACTCCTGCATTTCAACACTGCTATGTTACTTTCTTTAATCATTTTCCATCTATCTATCTATCTATCTATCTATCACAGGGTGCCAGTGGAAAATATGTAAATGAAACAAGAATTAACCATGTGACATACATATTTCATTACCCGATACTGACGTGTTTTAACAATATCCTGACATTCACAGAAAAACATCCTTAAAATTTGACCGTTCTGCTACAAACGCTTAAGACCATGACAGAGCTCAGATAATCCAGATAATCAAGATACCTCAAGTATCAGCATAAACCTGAAGTCACATGAACAACAATTATTTTTTTATTTTTAAAAAATACATTTTTAAATGTATTACGAGGTCCCGTTGCATTGCCCAAAATTAACTCCACTCGGCGGGATCAGTATTACGGATTATGACATTACGATTAGTTGTCCAGGGGTACGGTATTATACAGAAATTCACCAAAACACAGACCTGCTTAACAGCTCTGTTCCGAAGTTTGTGCCTAAACAAAAGTACACCAAAGTCAGCATTTTTATAAACAGTCAGGACAGACCGGTTTTCGCTGCTGAATGATCAATTTCAAATAGTGATGCAAACGAAAAATTAAAGTTTGGAGTAGACAACATGCCTTAATGGCGTTAACCTGGAATAAATGCAAATGTGAGCAAAACATTAATTCGTATGACTTTGGAAATTTACGAGAAGACGAAGTGTGATTAGGAACCGATCAAGAAATCGGCTCCGCTTCCGAATAAAAGTAAACAGTGCTTTAAAAACCACTTTCATAATATGTATAGTACTCAAATCTAACAACTTAATTAAACATGTAGGCAGGCGCACATCTATCCCGTAGGTAAATACCTTGTACAAGTTTATCCCCCTGTGCCACTAAGCGACCTGCCAGCCAGGTTTCACTCTGCCCCCGCAAAGGATATTGTCGAATAAGGTCGTCGACCTCGGCGGCGTCCGGCCCCTGGTTCTCCGCCGCCTCCTCCTGATCGTCTACGAACTTGTTTTCGTCATATTCGTCGATGTCGACCCGTCGGAACCGCGATGAAAGCGTGTTTCTCGCCATCGGAGCCGGTTCCGGGGGAGGGGAGGGGTGGAGAGAGAAGGTTATTCACGCCTTGTCGTCCTGGCGCTGTGTCAGGCGAAAGTAGACAGATAAAAATGATTTAAGAATATGTCAATAATCCTGCGTATAATGCAGTGCCGTAGATATGCTGCGGTACCTCGGTGAAGACAAACGCCAAGAGAGCGGCGTGCAGTCCGGCCCCCAGCCACCCCGGGGACACAACACCAATCCGCAAACGAAGGTGTCGATCAGCGCTGTGCACTCAGCCCCCCCCCCAGCACCAGCCCACGATGAAATAGTAAAATACGGCACCGGAAGCGGAACTCCTTCATTCATAAAAAAGGAGTAATCTTAGGTCGTTTCTCATTGGTCAAGGTGACAGTCACTCCTGGGGTGTTTCTGACCCTGATCCCCTACTGAGGCTGGTGGGGGGGTGTCTCTCCACTCGGGACGGTCTAGTGTGATGCCTTCTTTAAATATTAGGGATTATACTGTAGATATTAACTTGGCAGCTGTTGCCACTATTGGATTTTTAGACAGTTACGCAATTAACTTTTTACACAGTTCACTAAACTATATGATATATGAGCACAGAGGGTGGGAAATTGTATAGATGTATAGATATTTATCTATAAATATATATCAATTCTTGCGTGAAGGATCCACGTGTGTGTCTTATGATGACTGTTGAAGTAAATTCAAATATTAATCTACAATGCAGTAATCTAATAAGCATACCCTTTCTAAATAAACTTTAGGCAGTACCCGTTATTAGAGAACAGATTCTGCCATCTTGGCCAAGAATTCCTGGAAGAGGAGATGCTGTACCTCAATGGAACCTTCCTGGTGAAATAAAGGGTAAATAAATAAACAAACAGATAGATAAAACTGCCAGATAAAGTGCTTTAAATGCTTTTCGTAATCTGCTCCAGCTAATAATGAGTACTGAATGAGTACTAATGAAAACTTGTTACATTTTTACGAACGTCATACTGCTCGGTGTCAATCTGAAGTACTGGTAATCAGATGTACAGCAGTTCTCTTCCAGTACAAAACGCACTAAAGTCACTTGTCAAGGTGGCCGATTAGACATGTGCTTTTAAGTCCCATATATAACTTCAAACAGTTTAAATGTGTGCTGTCAGTCTGCTTTGGTGTCAAACTTCGCTCCATTCCATCAAACAACCGCCACTACAGGTGGTTCTGCATAATCTCAAGAGTAATTGCAAAGAGTCATTGCATTGCATTGCATGGAATGGCAGGCAGCATCCACGTTTTGCTTGAAGGGCAAGTGTCTTGGGGAGTAACGCTTTATACTTTGGATGTTAATAGCAAAATATATTACTCCGATAATTAACGAGCATGAATATGATTAATTTTAATTTTAACTAAGTATTGAGGTGGTTACATATAGCGGCGTCTATAATGTTAATGTTCTGTAGATCATTTTGATTAATGCAGTAACGTCCTTCTCAAGTATATATTTTAATACACGTTACAATTAGTTAACCACATGCTTACTCTTAAAATGCTTTTATATTTAAAATGCAATGGTTCATTCCGGCCCACACTTGCTGTACAGATGGTGCCGTCCGTAACCCGGTAGGTATTTTGTCCCCCTACTATGACGATGGTATCGCCCGTCAGGCGGCAGTTCGTTGGTCCCCCCCGCCGTACATATGGTGTCGCCCGTAACCCGGTAGATATCTCCTCTTGTCCCTCGCGCTTCCCTTTCCCGTGTCACCCAGCCCAGAATATGGTGAGAGTCTCGTTTTCCCCCTTTCAATCTAATTCAATCCTCGATGTTCCGGAGTTTAATATTTTACGCAAAGTGGTAACAAAGTCGAAGAAGATGTAGATCTAATGACCTAATAGGTTATTAGATGCATCAGTTGATCGGTTTTAACTGAAATGTACAAAGTTTGTTTCCGTCCCCACTGAACTCAGTTGAGCCGAGTTTACGGTAGCCGGGCTCCTTGTCCTAAAGGGAGTCTTTATGAGAGGGAAATAGGTTCCGTTTATTATACGTAGTTTTCTTCTAGTGTGCAAATGTAATGTTATTCAGGTTGTATGGCCAGATTTGATGTCTGTGTCGTGAAAACCTCATTCGGCCTCTCAGTGCTAGTTCGTGTGCGGCCCTTCCAATAGCGGTTAGCCGTCGTTTTGATCCCGATACCACAGGTAACCGAGCTTAAAAATGGCTCGTTAACCGTGTTGTCCCATGATGGAGAATTACGTTCTTCTTAGTGTAGAGACTTTCCACATATGTGTAGCGCAAATGAAAATGTATAAAGGCGTAAGAAATGAAGTAGTTGGTCTTCAGCTAAAGGCAATAAATTACGGTTTAGTCTAATACTGAGGTGTAACTTTAAAGACGGAAATGAGTAACATACACCATCGTTTGAGCTCGGTGTACTACTATCTGAGCTGTTAATGAGATTCTTTGGTAGATGATTATGTATCGTTATGTATTTTCCGCACTCGTGCTTCAGACCATGAGTTTGAAACCCTACTGTGGGCTGCCTGGTATGATAACCTGCCGCTTAGGTGTCTGTCCTGAGTGCCTGATGCTCACCTGCCTTGACCCTCCTCTGCACACTCAGGCGAAGATCAAGGCCCGAGACCTGCGTGGTAAGAAGAAGGAGGAGCTGCTGAAGCAGCTGGAGGACCTGAAGGTGGAGCTGTCTCAGCTGCGGGTCGCCAAGGTTACCGGCGGGGCTGCATCCAAGCTCTCGAAGATGTAAGTACAGGGAACGCGGTGTGATGATGCAGGCAGCTGCTTGGGCAGAGAGCTGGGGTCCTTAGGCAGGGTTTTTAGGGTCCTGAGCACGCAGGCCCTGCTAGTATGTGGTCCAGAACAGCCTATTTTTTTCAGGCCGGGCAGCATTGCTTGCAGCATTAAAACTGAAGCTTTGTGTGGCTCAGCAGTTTAGGATGCGGTGCCTGCGATTGTAAGCAGTGGCGTAGCCAAAAATGACTGCTGGTGGGGTCGATTAAAAACGAGTGGGACACACAATCCAGTACAGCTCAACGGCGTTTCCAGTACGTTACGTATGTGAAGGTGTTCTGCTATTTGATGGCCTTCTGTCATCTGACATCCTGAACAGAAATCAAACCAGTCTGTACTGTTCAGTTACTGCAAGACACTATATACACAGTCTACACAAATGCCTCACAGCAGCTGTAGGGACAACAAAAACAAGGTGTATTAATCTCCTTTAAGGTGTATTAATCTCCTTTAAGGTGTATTAATCTCCTTTAAGGTGTATTAATCTCCTTTAAGGTGTATTAATTCATAATTTTTAAAATGTTAGGTAATATTAGATTTCTCACTGATGCTCTGGCATCTGGGTAACAACACGACCGGATGCTTCTGTACCTTCTTAGCCACTTTGTGTCGCTTTTGCACTTCACAACTGGACCTGTAACCTCTATGCTAAATGCGCATGGCAGATGCAAAAAGCTCATAGGTTAAACTTCACATGTAGTTTCTGTAGGACTGTCACCATCGATTACGTCAATAATTGATTAATCTAACGATTCATCAGTCGTTTATAATATATATTATGTTTTGTATATTGCAGCTGGTGCACACTCAGTTGCACATATGGTCAACTTAGGCACTTCAGTTCACTTAAGTCACATTTTTCCGGACAGTGAAAGGAAACTGGAGAATCCGCTGAGAGGGTCACGTACAGTGAACGTGCAAATCCCACGCGCGCGCACACTGGCAGTGAAAACTGCAAATATCACAGTGTAAACTTTTCCGGTGTCGTTCAGCTCTAACACGGTATGTTCACAAATAATTAGTAGTGATTGGATATATGTACCGTATTATGTGAAATGATGAGAGCTAACCTTTGTTTTGGGAACGATTGTTTTGACGTAAAGGGAGTGTATAATGTCCATGTGAGTCTGTCAAAGCTAACATTGCATTTTTGGGTGAGTCTGTCAAACCTGAATGTCACATATATTTGCTTTGCAGTCGTGCTGTGGTGATATTTAAGTTTGCAGTGTCAGTATTGCAAAGCACTTCTCATTCACGTTTAATGTTTAGTGGTTCCACGCAAATGCTTTCCGCTCTTCATCTGCACCCTCATCTTCTATGCGCCGTCATCCGTCCGCCATATTGCTGAGCAATCAATTAAAATTACAATTGAGGGTGTTATTGGGATTAATTGCAATCAAAATGGGACACAGCCTTTGTTATTTATACAACAATGTTTAGAATTCATTATTAAATTTGGCCAGCAGATCAAGGTCATTTTGCACCGAATTAAAAAAGAAAAACAATGTATTGATTTTACTAATGAGCACTGGCAGGTTTCTCTGCCACCTCTGGCAACATTAGACAAAAGTTTATATGTTATAAGGCTTTTTCAGATTCTAAAATTATTGATACAAGCAATACCGTATTCGTTAATGCATTAAAAATGTATTGTTTTGCTCCATTCTATCCTTTTCCCGGCACTTTGGTTAACTTCCAAGCCTTCAAACAAAAAGTAGGAATTAAACAGGGTTCCGGAACTGCCTCTGAAGAACGAGTCAGACTGACTTTCTGAGGTGTAGTTCCAGAAAAAAAAGTTCTTGTTGTGGGAAAGCACCTGATATTAGATTTGTTACAAAAAAAAGGCAGTTGTTTGATTGGTGGGGCCAAAGCAAACAGCGGATGGGCCTTTAGCCATGCACCAAATCAGAGGTTTGCTGGTTTGAAGCCTGGGACAGCCAGAGTGATGTCACTGTTGGACCCTTGAGCAAGGCCTGCAGCCCCCAGCTACTCCAGGGACAGTCTGATCCTTCTTTCTCTGTCACTTTCGATTCGAGCAGCTGTTAAATAAATTCAATGTGAAGGCAAAATTGGCTTCCGAAATGCTAACATTTCAAAATATCTATTAAAGTATCATTTTGAATTGTAGGGAATCCACTTGCCGAGTCTCCGCAGTTTCAGCAAAATGGTGGTTTATTGAACAGTAAAAATAATATAATGTAATACAGTGTAGAGAGACACACCGGGTACTGAAAGGCAGCTCAGATACAAATTGAAGACAGTTCTTCACCCCCCTTTATACCCCAAAAAGCCCTCCCCACCAAGGTGCTGTGTGTAGGTGTTGTGAGTGAATTTACATATAAAGAGTGACCCCCTGGAGTGTGAGGATCCTGAGACAGGGACGGGACAGGACAGGGTGGAGACTTTTATGATCATTGTAATTAAATTCTTATCACCTTATCTTATCCTTATCACCCTAGTGGTGCCAACTGGAACCCCCATTCTCTCCCTGGCTTCCCCCATGATCATAAATTCCTAACATTGTCTGCATTCAAATGATCAACCAAGAACCTTGGGGCATCTTTACTACTTTTCCTTACAGAATCTAGTTTGAGAGAATCTTTTTTTCTTAAAAACCCACTAGACATATTGTCCTCATAGTCAAGTGGTTATTTTTATTTTCAAGGCTAATTGTGTTCTGTTATGGCTGTTGGGTTGAATAATGGTTCCCCAGTTTCTTCTGAGCGTTGGGTTAGTCTTGAGCGCCTCTCTGTTGTAAGAGCAATGAAGTGATGGTGGTTCTGCTCTCCTTCCTGTGTCTCAGCCGTGTGGTCCGGAAGTCCATCGCCAGAGTCCTGACTGTCATTAACCAGACCCAGAAAGAGAACCTGCGGAAATTCTACAAGGTAACACCGTCGTCCCGATGTTACACCAGGGTGCAGAATACCGCGTTGTAACTACGAAGTGGGATGTGCCTCTTGTGGAGGACGTGCTGATAGTATGTTCTCTTTAAAAAGCTCTGCTTATGATGGTGTCTCTCCTTACTGTGATGACACTGTAGGTCTTTAACATCTGTTTGTTTTGGTGATAAAACCAGTTTTAATAGCTTTTTTGTAACCAAAGAAAGCAATTAAAATGCCGGGGCCCAAGAAGGACAGTCAATAGCTGTTGGCTGTAGATGGCTGATGTTTTTTAATCTCAGTGTTCGTAAGTATTTCAGAAGGTATTTTCTGAGATGACGGAGGCTATATTGTTCCTCACGCCCCCGTTATCAGTCTGGAAGTCTGACTTATACAGCAGCAGGAAAGACTCCAGTCTACGTCTCCTGGCAATAATTGACACCATTCTTCTATTATATTGTGTCTATATACAAAACTGGCCACATTGACCCCTTAGATAACCAGGAATCTCCAATTCTGCAGCAGTTTGCAGGTTTCCCTGGTCAAACACTCCTCATATACCTGGCAGCTGTCTGGTGAGCGGAATAAGGTGTTTGAGCAGGGGAATCTGCTGGATTGCGATGTGGAGTGGCCCTCCAGACTGGAACTGGAGAACTGTTAGTTAAAATGTTGTCAGGCATTTATTTTAAATTCGGGGTTATTTGGCTGCCTTGCATGTAACCCAACTTTGTATGTGACATGTCAGCCAGAGGCTGTGGGCCTGCTGGAGGTTCTATGGTTGTTTTGTCTAAATGTGAAATGCAAATCAGTTGCCATGTGTTTTCCTAGGTCTCTGTGTACTTGGTGAAGATGGACTTCAGTGTCCTTAAACTGTACTAGTGACTTTGCATTTGCTTTATGTAAACCCTTAATTAAATGTTCATTGTGTGTCGTCTGTTGTGTCAAATGTTACAACTATTCTGTGTGTGCGCTGCTCTATGCCTTTTAAATTGCTCCTCGGGGACAAATAAAGTTTTTTTTGAATTTGGAACATGAACCGCACGGAGCTGGCCATTTGTGCCGTTGTGCTTAGGTCCTGTGTTCATCTCTGTGTGGAATTTATTTCCAGGGCAAGAAGTACAAGCCCCTGGACCTGAGGCCCAAGAAGACACGGGCCCTGCGCCGGCGCCTGAACAAGCACGAGGAGAACCTGAGGACAAAGAAGATGCAGCGGAAAGAGCGGCTGTACTCCATCCGCAAGTTCGCCGTCAAGGCATGAGGCTGTCCTGTGTCTGAAGCGGCATAATAAACGTGAAACCCAAAAGAACGTCGAGCGTGTTTGCTCTGTTACGCCGGGCCTGTGGAAACATTGTGACATCCGGGAAACATCCTTTCTGCTCAGGTGTGAGGAGTTCAGGCTGCTCGCTCGAGGAACCCCAGCCATTTGGCCCTAAAGCTCTTCCCCTTTCTCATATCGCTCCTGCCGTGAGGAGTTACCGTCGGCGCGCGACGCTGTGCACGTGTCCGTTTGAGGTCGGTCTGGCCTGCAGCTCGAGGTTCCCGGGTCAGTGGGCCTTCCTCTGACCGTCTGACCTTATTGCTCTGTGGATTTATACGTAGCCCTTGAGGAGCTTTGCTTTCAAATGCTTGTCTTGGAGGGTTACGAAAGACCAAAATGTCTCCAGAGTCTTTGCACTAATCTTGGCTTTTATCGTCTAAATTTGGTGGGAACATGTTAAGATGGGTATAGGCAGATGAGATGACCTTAACCACACTAAGATACTTCAGCCTCCTCAATTCTCATGTAAAATTAGTTGCTGAATGCTGGCTTGTTAGAAATGCTCACCTTTATTTCTGTGTCTGAGAATCATCCATTTTACTCTCTCTAATGCAGTGCGTGATCCCCTAACACTGCATCATGACCAGTGAGGATCATTTTGTTGGGTGTTCTGCCCTATTTTGTTTAAGTGGGAGGTGGTTGGCTGTTATCTTGACCAAGCTGGCTGAGCCCATTAGGTGCACATGCAAATGGTGATTCTGCATGGCGTCGTAACCCAATCAGCATGTCTGTGCAGGAAGCAGACAGACGTGCGTCTCCCACTTCTCCATTTTCTGTCTCCCAGCAGTCGGTTATCTGATCGGGCCCAGACTCTGCAGTAGCCTTTCACAATGACCAGTCTGTCTCTGGATTGCGGCACCAGTGGAGTGATAGAAGGGATGTAACTAGCAGGTCTGGTTTCATCGGCGATGCAGTTTAATTGGTCCGATATGCAAGGTGTTCCAGTTTGTCCTGCGATTTGTCTGGCTGTAATTCAGTGATTGACAACTGGCCAGTAGCAGCTAGTAGAATATTTCATATATACACACGCACGCACGCATGGTATGTGCATGTGAGGTTTAGAAGGTTTTTCATTAGATGTGAACCTACAACCTGAAGTCTGCAGGTTTAAGCCCTAGAAGGGAATCCATAATGGATAATGGACTGTAGTAAAAAAATAGTGGCCATCTAATGGATAAAACCAAGTTTTGATAGAAGCTTCAAGTGAACAACAACAATGTAATGGTGTAACAAAGACCTTCAGCCAAGAACAGTTTTAGTTTTTGTTCTGTACAGCTGTGGGCTGTGCAGTGAAAGTGAGAAAATGAAAACTGTACAGACTACTTTTGAAACTAAACTAACTAAAATCAAGTTAATTTTAATACTATTTAGCTAAAGTAATGATGTATCTTTCCTCCATGATGAAAATCATTTGAGGTACCATGGCCCAGTATATTGCCTTTAGATGCTCCTCAGTAACACCTGGAAGGTGCACTGTAGGATTCCCTGAAGATCACACACGATATATTTCAGTGTCGGGTAATAGAATTACTGAAACTAAAAATGCATAAACCTGAATATAAATAGATCTTTAAAATAAAAACACACTGAAAACTGAACTAAAAAAACTGCTTTTAAAATTAAATTTAAAAATAATATAAAACTATAACACTGGTACTAAAACATCTGAGATCTGAGTCGAAAGCTGTGGATGTGTTCCTAATTAACACATTCTTTGTCTGTGTTACCACGGCTGAGCAATGTGACCTCCACTAACTAGAACCAGAACGAATGCTTAGGTGAAAGAATGGAACGTTCCATGACCTCCAGAAGGCCAAACAGATGCACACTGGCCAGTTTATAAGGTGCACCTGATCATTAAGGCAAGCAGCTAATGATGAGACTGCAGCCGTGTTCACACAGCACACGCCGCGTGGCCAAACAAGAACAGCGGAATGTGTGAGATGAGTGATTCTTAAAAATGGTGGCCTCAGCATCTCAAACTGCCATTGTCCTGGGATTCGCACACACTAGTGTGTTCACTGAGAATGGTGTGATGGAGAGGAGTGACCGAAGCTAACAGTAAGGTCTTGAGTGCAAACATCACAGCTCAGCACAGCAGTGGTGCACAGAGCAGCATCTCCCAACGCATAACTCACCCTCCCTTGAAGCACTGCTGGAGACAAAGTAGGTCCGAGCTGCTAGTACATGGGGCTACCTAAGAAAATGGCCACTAAATGTAGATAATGGTCTGGCCTTTCATAAGAATAATTAGTCTTTCTGTTGATTCTTACCCGTTTTTCTCAATTTATGTTTTAGCTTGGCCACTATAAAGCCCTAGAAGAATGCATTCTGCCAGCTGTCCAGCGAAGACCGAGGTAGAGTGCTAGCTGCTAACGGGAAGATTTAGGGTGTCCTGTGTTTAATAAAAACGATCCTCTGCACGGATTGCAACAGGCTGTCTGTCTGCGTTTGAACAAGCGCACCATGACCGACAATGAAGTGCAAAGGAATCGATTCCACTTTGGGGGAAATGGAATTTCCATTTGCAAGTTCCAATCTGGTTGTCGTCGGGAATATGATGGATTATTGAAGGGTCATAAGGGTCTGCCTGGGGTTACCGTGGTGATGGGGACAACAGCAGGGCTGCCCATCAACGAG
Organism: Brienomyrus brachyistius; assembly: GCF_023856365.1. Taxonomy (NCBI): domain Eukaryota; kingdom Metazoa; phylum Chordata; class Actinopteri; order Osteoglossiformes; family Mormyridae; genus Brienomyrus; species Brienomyrus brachyistius. Next base: position 3,920,512 of record NC_064534.1, on the reverse strand, counting down.
CACAAGGGGCAGCGGAATGTCTGAAGCACTTCATGGAACCTGGTTTTGTATGTAGGAGAGTGTGGAGTCTAAGATCGATGGATCACAGCAACTCCAGCTTCAGTCCTCATTCAGCACATGAATGCAGTCAGGAATCTTGATTTATATCATTCTGTTATTTTATAGTTTTTGAACTTTCAAAAAGCCTTCTTTGTTTCCTAAAGGTGGTGCAGAAGCTTCACAAATCTCCCACTTAAGCAAAGTCATATTTGATGTTTTCTACTGCATTAGGAGATGTAGTTCAGTACAAAACAGTACAATGACTGTCAGGCAAACGTAAAGAAGTCAGTTTCTCTCCTATGTGTTCAGACACTTGTGTACATCACTAGGTGGTATTATGATGTAGAATAATGTGTGAGATGAGTGCAGTTAACACGTTGTGGGGTCAGGGGGGTGCCTCTATTTGCACCATCACTGCAAAACGGAAAATTAAACTGAAAATACATCTACTGTCTGGAAGAAGGTCTGCATTATAAAGACAGAATGTTTCTATTTAGATGAAGTAACTGGGAGGTATGATTGATTTCAACAATGACACATTCTCCTACAGTTCACGTAAAAACGACAAGCTCCTTCGCATTAGTCTTTGTGGGAGTAAACGCCAATAGCTTAAGACTGTGAACGCTCAGTATCTCTTTAGCAACAGTAGGGGGCAGTATTTAACCGATTTATAATTTTGAGTCGTTTGCTGCAGTTAATTTGTTGCAAAACACGAATTTAAAAAGTTTCTTTTAAAATATATATACTTTTGTTTATTAAAAATAGTGGTTAGCCAAATTAGTAGGCTTTAGAGATTTATCTGTCCATGTGTCCATGTACATTTAGTGGACGATGTTCATCCTTGTGTGAGCTAGTGTAAGCTCGTTTTATTATATTGCTTAATCGTATCTTTGCTTGTAATTTTTATGGTGCTCCAGCACAAAAAAAGGGAATTTGTCAATTTGTGTGCTCGCCTGGACATGTTAATTACGACTAAAATTCATTCTGGCATGACGGTCGCCCATAATCACATAGAATCTGGATGGCGACACCGTAATTCTCATTTTACAGGGTCCTTTATAGTGTCTTGGTCCTCTTCTCCTGTGCTAGATGTTAGGATTCTTCTGGTAGACTGGGACTGAGCAAGATTAACGTCTGATCTATCAGGGAATATAAAATACAAATAATATGATATTGGGTGTGTTGTGTGCATGCGTACGTGAATCAGCAATTCAGATTTCTGTTTATCGTCTGGCAAATGCTCTAGTCAGCAGTAGCTGGATATTAACAAAACTGTTTGGCCTTCATCTGTCGAGGATTACCCCGTTAAACGCACGCAGCATGCTCTGCCTAGAAGTGAAATTCTGTTTTATGCAATTACACATTTCTTTGTAGAAAAATGATGCGAAGTGACACACACACAGCGGAAAACATGAGGCTCCTTGGCAGGGAAGCGGCTATGATGGGAAGCTCCGCTCGGTGGGAGAGAAATTATAAATAACGGGGACAATGTACGCGCCGTGGCTGAATCATTGCAAACGAAGCTAACGAAAGGTCTAATTCGCTTGCTAAAACGGACTTAGAATAACAACACTAACATTCATGGCATAATGATTTAAAGATGTATCTAGATAATAAATAAACAGATAACGATAAATGAGGCATGCGCATTTCAAGGATAACTGCAGCTAATAATGATAGCCCTGGAAATGAATATCAGATGTTCTTTTAATATAGCATTTCTCACAAAATGCGCTTGGATTTCACATTAAGAATCTTTGGAACCCGTGGAGTACCTGTCAACCTTGTGCTTGTGTTTCGATTATAGTGACCCCATTAAATGAAATGTGAAGCCGATCCACACGACGAGAATTACGAGTGCGGACCGTGTGCTAATCATACAGGGCACACTGAGTCATCTAGCGGGGGGGGGGGGGGGGGGGGGGGGGTTAGCCCATGTATTACAGTGGCCAGGGTGACGGGGCAGCTGGACAAGGCCGAGTCGCTGAGAAGCTCGATCAGCCATTCGTGTTGTGTCCTGTGTTCAGCTCATGCTTGGTTGCATTTTCCTGCTTGTTGCATTTTACCGTGGTTCCCTGGTGCTTTACATAACAGGATTTATATATATATCTTCTATATATATCTATATATTCTTTTTTTTACAAATTTGTTTCTTTTCCACCGTTCTGCTAAGCCTGACTCCACACCCCCACAAAAAGCCCCCAACAGTGTTTCCCCTGTGAAAACGAGATGATTCACTGGGTTTTGTTTGTGCTGTAACGAGCCTGATCTGGGTTAGAAGGCCCGAGCGTTGGACACGGGCCAGGTGAAGTGGGTGTTCCTCACCGAAAACAAGGGAGATGGGTGTGACGAGATGGAGGGACTTGATTAGTGATCGCGGGGGTCTGGTGTGGTCTCGAGCGCCGGGGGAGTTCCATGTCTTGTGCAATTTGATAAGTTGATCTGACTCTTGCCACACATCCTTGTGGGTCTTGTTAGCTGCTGCACACGGCAATACCCTCTGCAGCAGACCCAGGTCCAGTTAGAACCAGCTGGCCCACTTTTGCCTGTAGTAATTCTGTTTCGGCCCCACCCAGGGCAGTTTTCAGTAACACACCGGTCCCACTGCCCTGCTCTGGCTACACCTCTGGAAATTTCCTAAATAACTTTGATGATAAAAATAAATGATTTCCTCTCCAGCAAGCCGTCCAGTTATCTTCTGACAGCGGCCATGGAAACATTAAACGTAAGGTGGCCGACTCCCCCACGCCACGTCTGGCGTGACACTCATGCTTTCAGACTCTCACGCTCACGTAAGAAATCCTACGGCCAATCTATCATTCCATTATCAACCTAAAATTAGTAACATCAAAAGTGTTGGGGCAGTTTGCAAACCTTACAGCCTATTTACATAGGAACAGAAGTCTTACATACATGTAATTATGTAATACGTGTGCAGACTCGTCTCGAACTGAAAATCTCACTCCAGCCAGCTGACCAAAGTTGGCGGCTCTGCAAGCTTCACTGGGATTACAGCATTTTCCAGTCCCAGCGTTGCCCAGGAGGGTGCAGGGTTACAGCTGAGACGACGAAGATGCTTCGCCTTCAAATGAAGGCCTGTAAGCTTTCGCAGTGCCAGAAAGATGACTGAATGGTCCCAGCTGCATTCCCCGTTCAGGGTGTAAAGTGCTGTAACGGTACCACAGGCGTGCGGCCGTCACCATCTCCAAACTGTACACGGCTCATAATTTCCTGGATAAGTCGTGCGACTCTTCTTATTCCCGCGTGGGGCTTGACTGCAGTATTTTGTCTGTGTGGTCCAAATGAAATGATGCCCCAGAGCAGGGGAGACCGAGCGACGGGTTTGTTTTACGCCAATGTTTTTCGAGAGTAGGCTGGACGATGCTGTGTGAGAAGCTACCAGACAGGAAAATCTGTGTAAGGAATATCAGCTGGGGGGTCATCCTGTCAGCTCTTACAGAAATGATTTATTTATACTCCATCTTGGGGCGACTCTGCAGGCCCAGTGAAGCTATCACTGAGCTGGGTGTGGTGCGCGGGACACCTGCTGGAAATCCCGAGCCCCCGCCTTTCGCCCCCGGCTTTCCCGGTGTTCCCTTTACAATTCCTTCACACATGACTCCATGTTTTCCTAGAGACCTTGTTACCATGGATAATACCATAAACTAAATTCAGAACAGCAACAGCCTGCAGCATAATTCAAAACAAACAATACACTTCTTATATCTCTATATCACTTTGTCTCTATAAGACTTTGTCCTGTTTTGTGCTGTATTTTTGATCTGTGCACTTTACGTACCTTGGTACTGTATGCACAGGAATTTAGGATGGATGGAGGGATGGATGGATGAGTGAATTAAAAATAGAAATGATACATCAAACTGATAAAGTAACAAAGGAGTTTTTGAAACGGTTCACTTTACACCGATGGACTCTATACCCCTGGGATCATACGGGATCAACTTGGAATCATATGGGATCAACCGAATCTCATCTAATCTCTTCTCATCTCATGTTAACTGATCTCAGGGAGTTCCCATCAGCTCTTGGGATGCACATGTTTCCCAGGCCATGACGTTAGGAGATTTTCTGTGTACTTCATGAGAAGCCAGCCACTGTCTATAGGCTATGCGTGACTCTTCATTCCTCTATCATCTTCTAGATGACCCAGATAAAATGGTTGCTTGGTTTTGTATTACGACCTTCTCACGGATCTCAGAGGACCTGGTGTTCAGGCTCCGGCTGACCCATAGAGAAGGTGTTGGACTGCGGGGGGAAGACTCCTATCAGTGTTCTTGGTGGTTTTTCATATGTATTGCCCTCTGAAAACTGTCCTCCATTCCACTGCCTCAAGCTTCACACTGCCATGGCCCCCAGGGGCCTCCTTCCTCCTGGGGAGCTTCAGTCCATGGGGAAGGAGGTGACACCTCACTGGACTTCATCGCCACAGGGTGCCAGGTGCCGGCCTGTTGACGTGGGGACAGCCGAATGCACTACTCTCAGCACCAAGACACGTCAGATCTGTCCTGTACCACGAGTAAGGACAGACATAAACGACAGAACTTCTCTAGGCCGATCTGGAGGAAACTCTCCCGGCTGCGATGGCCCCACCCCGGAGGCCTATGTTCACGGGCCATTTGTGTTTTCTGGAACGACTGTGGAAACCACAAATGTGACTTGGGGCATGCGGCATGTTGAATGCATTCTCGCGGCCTTTTCCCCGCTGGGCAGGTGCTGTGATGCGTTTACGTAACCAGAACAAGGCCATGGGTGTTAAGAAAACAATGCTGAAGCCCTTCTCTTGCCTACGGTGCGAGTCAAATGAATTTGATGCGTGAAATTGCTTTGAGATGTCATCTCCCCGTTGACAGCAGAATGGAGGGAAGTGCGACGAGCTGCATATCACAGGATGTGTTCCTTCCTGAACGCTCGCCTGTCTTGGTTTGAGGAAAAATTCACGAATGAAAGATGACTTCCGTGGTCTCCTCCTCTTCGGGCTGGTTGTCTCTGAGACATTTGGTTTTCGTTTTCATTTAATTGCCTTTAATGCTCCAAACCCCTACCCCAGAGAGATAGATAACTTCAGCCAAAAATGAGCTTCAGATATCGGCCAGAAATCATCAGGTGTCTGGGTGTAGATGTCTGTCCGTGTGGCGCACGGTTGTTGGCCAATCACTGCTTGCCGATGCACTTGCCCTATCTGACTGAACTTCCTGGTTCCTCAAGTAGCTGATAATGGCCACCTGATCCGCACTCAGTGTTTGCTCAGCGTCACTGATCTGCTCTTTGGCATGTTTTCTATGTGTCTTAACCTTCTTCCCCTGGGGATGTTTATACTGTTACAGATTTATTAACCCTCTGTAGCTCACCATGTGCTGCTCTGCTCACTGCCTCTGTCTGAACCTGACTGGGTGAGGAATACCTTTCCTGTTCCTTGACCGTCATGGCCTCCTCTTCATCGTGAGGCAGTGTAGGCAGATAAAGATGCAGGATCGCCTGGGAGGAGGACCCTCAGGCAGTAACACCCCACGTCCTCTGTCTCCCGCCAAGGCTCCCTTCCTCCTGCTGCTCCCTGCTGGAGTTGACGGCCCCTGCTGTGGTCTGTGGAGAGACGTGACACTCCATGTTAGCTCGGAGAAAAGGATCATGTTGGTGCATGACAGAAGTGTGCATAGGGCTGCTACTCAAGGTCATTCTTCTCAGTTGAGAACGTCCGTGGTGCCTGGTGTTAACATCAGCATTAACGTCTCATTCTGTCATAGGAGTCAAAGACCAGTTAAGGTTTGAGAGCTGAGATTCTCGGACTGGATTTCGGAAAGCGAACCAGAAAACCGCAGAAGAGAACCCCTTAAACACATAAAGAATTACTAGCACTATCGCCTCACACCACTGGAACCTGGGTTCTGTGTGTGTGGAGTTTGCATGTTCTCCCCATGTCGTCGTGGGGTTTCCTCCGGGTACTCCGGTTTCCCCCCATAGGCCAAAAACATGCTGAGGTTAATTAGAGTTACCAAATTGCCCGTAGGTGTGCATGTGTGAGTGGATGGTGTGTGAGTGTGCCCTGCCATGGGTTGGCCCCCCCATCCTGCCTTGTTCCCTGCCATGGGTTGGCCCCCCCATCCTGCCTTGTTCCCTGCCTTGTGCCTACAGGCTCCACACCCCCCGCAACCCTGAATAGGACAAGCGGTAACAGAAAATGGATGGATAAAGTAGTATGCTATATCACTCAGGGCAGTAATAGATTCAAGATGTAATATTGTCATATACACTGCAAGTAAACAGTCAACATGTAATATGTAAGCTGGTCTGCATGTGGGAATAGTCTGATTAGCTGATAAATGCTTACATATGAAAGACTTGTGTTTTATGACGAGACACACAGCACTAGGACCAAAGCCTGGCCACGCTGGGGGCTTTTACACAGTGGGGGTATCTATGGGTAACGATGAAGCTGGACTTCAGCTCAATGGGAAAATGCCTGCAGGGGGCGCCAACCTGCAGAATCCCTCAGATGAAGAGCTCTTGTTGGGAAAGCTTGTATCTCCCAAGCCCAGTGTTTCTCAGGCCAGTTCTCCAGGACTGTCCACATTTCTGCTCCCTCCCAGCTCTCAACACACCTATACCAATTATTCTGTATAACTGCGGACAAACGGCGGCACGTGATGCCCATCTTACGTAGGAAAGCTCTCTGCTTACGTGGCCCTTTCGAAAGGCTACATTGAGAATCTTCGCCCCCTGCTGCCAGCACCCTGCAAAGGCAGTGCCTTTACTGACATTCCCAGGTATGAGAATCATGCCAGTCGGCATGACTGGCAGACTGAGTAGACACGGGGAATGAATATTTTGGGTTTTCCTTTTGAGGTCTTACGGGGGGGGGGGAGTTCAAAGACTCTGTTTCAGAGGCCAAAAAAGAAGAAACTCTGGCACTGAGTCTGGGAAAAAGGACTAAAAAGAGGTGCCTGCCTGAAACTGCTCTTGGAGCCGCTTGGAGGGTGTGGTCTGGGTTACTGGGCACAGGGGTTCAGCAGGTCACGCCAATTATGGACTGGTGGGGGGGTGGGAGGGGTGGCCGTCCGTCATGGGAGGCTGAGTCAGTCCAAGGCCACAGTTCAGTTTGATTTCTAATCCCCATAACTTGCTTTGAACTTAATGTTCATGGTACGTTTATGGTGTGTTTAGTGGTACGTCGGACCAGAGCCAAAGAGAGTGAATGGAAGAGCTAAAAATACCTGGAGACAGCCTCGCTTAAAAGCTCGGTCTGAGGCAGCCTCGCGTAAAAGTTCGGTCTGAGGCAGCCTCGCCTAAGAGCTCGGTCTGAGGCAGCCTCGTGTGAAAGCTCGGTCTGAGGCAGCCTCGCGTAAAAGCTCGGTCTGAGGCAGCCTCGCGTGAAAGCTCGGTCTGAGGCAGCCTCGCGTGAAAGCTCGGTCTGAGGCAGCCTCGCGTTAAAGCTCGGTCTGAGGCAGCCTCGCGTGAAAGCTCGGTCTGAGGCAGCCTCGCGTGAAAGCTCGGTCTGAGGCAGCCTCGCGTTAAAGCTCGGTCTGAGGCAGCCTCGCGTTAAAGCTCGGTCTGAGGCAGCCTCGCGTTAAAGCTCGGTCTGAGGCAGGCTCGCGTAAAAGCTCGGTCTGAGGCAGCCTCGTGTAAAAGCTCGGTCTGAGGCAGGCTCGCGTAAAAGCTCGGTCTGAGGCAGCCTCGCGTAAAAGCTCGGTCTGAGGCAGGCTCGCGTAAAAGCTCGGTCTGAGGCAGCCTCGCGTAAAAGCTCGGCCTGAGGCAGCCTCGCGTAAAAGCTCGGCCTGAGGCAGCCTCGTATAAAAGCTCGGTCTGAGGCAGGCTCGCGTAAAAGCTTTCTGTCGCCTGAGTCACAAAGTCTCCCACAAATGCTTTGTGAGGAAAAAGACAGGTGGAATGAGTCAATGCAATGAACCAGCTGGATCGTGAAGACAGCTGAGGTCCGTGTGCCCTTCCCACTCCTAGGTGGTATCTTCCAAGTAACCAAGGACATTTGGCACTTCATTTGTTACAGTGTTTACAGGAACTGTGTCAATTTACCCCCACCCCCCCCCCCCAGCATTTTGAACATTTGGAGAGAATGGGATGGACATGAACAGGACAAGCTTTGGAAGAAGATCTTGAGAGAGAGTCTGGTGATATGTGAAGGCATGGCCACAGGTGGCCCTCTTCTACCTTGGTTGTCACTTGCAGTGATGTCATCTTCTTCTCTCTGGACTCCGCCCCTCTGACCACAGAGAGCAGATGATCTGCTTAGCTTTCGGTGTGGCTCTACTCTTCCTTTTGCGTTCCCCCTCTGCCGACGACCGTTAGATTCCCCATCCACCCCAGCAGACCTCTGCAGGCTCCTTGGAGACTCGTGACCACCAGCAGGACCCAATCTCTCCATTAAGGAGCATCGGAAGCCCTGTGCTGAGAGACAGGCATGAGTCACACAGAGCCCCTGAGGCCCCCCCCCATGCTCTGCCCACAAACTCCTGTGCTTTATCCCAAACCACCATGGTGTTTCCAATAGCACTGTCCTGACACAACATAGCAGCTGGCTTTGAAAGCGTGGGAACACCACCCTCAGGGGCACTGAGGCAAAAACAGGGACATGCTCCAGTCTGCCCTGAGAGACACCTTCATCCAAAGTGACATACATCTCCTGAGGGTCAGGCTAGAGCAAACAGGGGTTAAGGGCATCACCCAAAGGTGAAATCGCCAGTTGCCGGAGGGGGGCATCATTTTCATTGGTACTACTGATAATCTACATTTTGATTGGGGGAATGGCTCCTCGTGATTCTGTCTAGTGACACCTAATGGTCACCAGCCGCGATTACAGTGTTTCTGTTTCTCGATAATTGGCCTCGCATTAACTGCTGTTGCTTGCCCAAGAAGAAGTGTTCTGGTCACCAGAGATGGGTCCGGGTTGGTCAGAGTGAAGAGAGCGCTCCTCCAGTGATTTCTGGATATTCCCCCGCTGTAGCATCCTGAGAGAATCCGGTTGGCATGAGAAAGGTCACCAATGCGCATTGACCTGGAATTAAGACACAACTGGGACTCTGATACCAGAAAATGTCGATTTGAAAACAAAACATCTTCATTTATTTCCTCCTTTGTCTGACAGGTACAATAACAGTGGTGGTACATCTCACACATCTCTGAAGTGAAATTAGAAAATAGGATGTTCAATATTTAGGACTCATTAGTGTCCCTTATCTAGTTCAGCTTGGCTAGTAAAATGGTGGATTTTTCACTCAACTCTTTACACCTCTGCACCCCCTTGAACCCTCAGGGTCGTGCCTAATTAACTCTCTTCTCAGACTATTGTTCAGAGTAATATTTTGGAGTTAAAGGACTGCTCCAGACGCACCTTCAAAGAGTAACATTAAATAGTCTTTGGTTGTATACTAAGCAATGCTGTCCTCTATACCTGGAATTTCCTCCATTCCCACCACAGTCCTGAGCCTCAAAACAGTCCTGAGCCTCAAGCCTCTGTGAGACAGCCAAGATTTCCATGTAAGGCCAACTCAGGACGCCTGGTTATTGCATTATGGAGAAAACCTGCTAAATTACGCCTTACTCCAAGGCAGCTTGAACCGCCACGGCCTCTTTGGTCCTAATCCTCATTCTGCTTCATGCATCGCGGCGATAAGAGGCTGCCTGACATTGCTCTGCTGGGCATCACCTGTCAATGTGCCACAAACCAGCTGGGAATGCGATTCCAGTGCCTGAAACCCAGCAAGCTACACGTGCCCTCAGATGGGTCACTCTGTCCGTTAGCAAGCTGGCACTCGTTTGCAGGAAGTCCAGAGAAAACAATGCCTACCTCCCTTATCTTCGGATTCAGGCGTTTGGAGGCCTCTCTCCCCCGGGACCTGGGACGGATGTCTCGCTTCGGCGAGCCGCGCTCGTGTTCCAGGGTGAATGTTGTTACTGTATCCAAGGGAACCCTAAGCCTGTGCACTTCCACCGCAAAGGCTTCACAAGGCAAGCGTTTATTTTGTCATGGGAACAAAGACGCCTGCCTACTTCAGTTAAAGGAAACCCCGGCTTGTGTTTTTTGTACATGTCCGGTTACTTCAGTAATTCATTAAAATAACTATTGCGGCGTAACCAGTTTGGCCTGTCAGCTGTGAAATGGAAAAACCGAAAGACTCCATTTTTTTTTCTTCTTAACAAAGGAAGATGAAAGTTGTGCCAATCTGGCTAAATCTAATAAGTTCCAAGAGCTTCTAATAAAACTGCTGCTTGTAAAAAAGGTTTGTCAACATGTCCCTGGGCACACGGCCTAGATCCCCTGCCTGCTCCATCCTGACAGAGAGCTTGAGAGGAGAATAATGCACATTTGGCGACAGTGAGTGTGCGAAATTTTGCTCTGATCAGTAAGTTATTAGCTGCTGGATATTTTAGTGATGAGTTAAGTTACTCACAGAGGTATGCAACCCGGAGGAGTAGGGTTCCGTGCCTGTGATTGGAAGGTCGCTGGTTTGAATCCTGTGCATTGAGTCCCAGCAAGGCCCTTAACCCACAAAGAATGTTCCGGGGCCACCCGATAAATGGCACAGCCTGTGCAGAGCCTGTGTTACTACCATCCAGGTTCAGAAAGGGACTATGGAGTAGATTCAAGGCCTGGATACCATCTGTTACTGAGGATCATCTCAATGGCACGAGCGATGATGCTTTCACTACAAGTGTGATTCATTACGTAGGCCAAGAATGTATAAACAAAAAACTGTGATGTTTATGCTGATAAATACTCTGACAAGCATTACTGAGTTTACTAGTCATTTTGTTTGTAAATAAAGGTAATTTAATATAGAGAGATGTAATGTTATTTAAATAGCAGGGCTGGCGGTAAAATCGTGTTGAAGTTTTTTTGTGTTCCGTTTATCTCCAAGTTTTCACTAAAGCCAGAACTAAAATCCCGGTGTTTTAGATTAGAGCGGTTAGATTAGATTAATTAAAACTTTAGCCTTTCCAAGAGAGATTATTGTGGCAGGGCAGAGCTCTCATAGTGCAAGATTAAAACAACAAACAGAGGTTAAAATGCCAAATATAAGGAATACAAACATAAAGGAAGAAAAATAACATAACAAAAGCTCCTCCGTGGCGGGGAGGGGGCGCGGCCCTTACTACCTGTCAAAGAGAGACGTGTTAATAAGCTTCTACCCCCCCCCCCCCCCCCCCACACACACACACACACACTGAACGGGGCTTCCTGTAGGTGGCAAGTCATTTCACTCTAGGTGTCTTATTTTATTGCTATTTTATTATCATTCATTATTATCCACTTCTTTTTTTCTTACGTTATCTATTTCCTTTCCAGCACAGACCTGGAAGCAGGTAGAAAAGCATTTCATTGGACCCCCAGACAGTCCACATTTTTGCTCCCTCCCTGCTCCCAACACGTCTGAACCGATCAATCAAGAAATGAAGAATACAGAGTACCTGGGTCAGGTGTACTGGGAGCTGGGAAGGGGCAAAAATGCAGGTTGCTAGAGTCCTTGAGAGTGAGTTGAGATACTGAACTACAGCATATGCACAGTATAAGTTTATGTATGAGACTAATAAAACCCAGAAGCTGTTTACACTGTGGCGTGGGCTGGGATTACTGCTTATTCGCTGGGCGGCTCGCAACAACAGAGAGCTTCCCTTTGCAGTCGAATGCGTCGTCCATCTGCACATATCACACGAGATGGATCTGCCTGCTCAGGATGTGTTTACGTCCCCCCCCCCCCCCACCTCTGCTAACACAGCCCAGGCTGAGCTGAGCTCCTCTGTGATAAATCAGCCGCCACCCCCACCCAGTGACGCCTGAGATGGCCACTTGTCTGTCTGGCATACTGTACTCAGCTGAAATATGGCTTTTGGGTTCTGTGAGACGAAAATATGCTTTCCAGTGCTGGGCAGCCAAGCCTGCATCTGTGGGGGGACATCTGCGGCTCACATGTGAGGGCTCTGGCTCAGACTTAGGGGGGGTTGGGTGGGGGGCAGTCATATGATGAGCCTGTTCTCTCACCTGTGCCCAGTTACTCATAATAATATGCAATTCGTCTCACTTCAACATCGCTTTGGACTATAGCGCCTGCTAAATGAATGTGACCTTCTGTCCTGATCCTAACTCAGCTGCAGTTCTTCCCCAGAGCAGATTCTTGCTCTATACCCCTTTTCCATCCCGCCAATCAGTCCTCCCCTCCCCTTTGTCACATGGCAGACATCACGTGAGACTGGAATGCAGGCTGCACCTTAAATTTAGCCGTATATTAGCTCACACCTCTGCTGTTTACATTAACATACTGTCGCTGTTATGTACACGGTGGTGTCGCGCCTCCAGATTTCCACACCGATTGCAGCCAGGCATTCTTCCCATAATTCACTGGTGTATTTCCTCAGCTGCTGATTGGCTTTTGGGGCCTTGGAGCATCATCTGAATGTGAAGAGGCTCAGGCGTCCCCAGTGGGGCTTTGTGGACACGCATGTCGTGCATTTCAAAGCCGCTCATCTGATACAGCCACGACTGAGGCCTTATTCTGCAAGGTGGACATTTAAAAAACAGAATATATCATGCAGATCCAGCTGCAGGGCCAATGGCCTGCATGACCATGAAGATCCCCTGTCCTGGAAAATCAGCCTCATGCCTCCCACCCTTTGCTAAAGTCTCCCGCGTTACCCCTCACTCTTCTCAGATCCGTTCCACATGCCCTGAACTTACCCCAGCGAATCCTTAAGTACAAGAGATGTATGTTTCTTACTTGAGATTGAACAGGTTTTCCCAAACTGCTGTGTCAGGAGAGCATATTGAGTTTGTCAACATCCTGAAATAATGACAAAACGCTGACACGTTAGCCTGCGCCGATTGCTTAATAAGACCCACGTTGAATTCATCTGTCTTTGATGAAGGAACCCAACATGTATGATATTTTGCTAATAGTTATAACACAGTATGGAAAATTTACTGTTTTCTCGCCCTCTTTTTGACCCATATGTGTTTTATAATAACAGTATGAAAGTTTAACGTCGCTCCTGCCTCAGATCTCAGCTTCATCAATAACTTTGTGCAAAGGAGAGCAGTACAGTCAATGAAACTAATGGGGTCGTTTAAGTGTTTCTCCGCTGGGGGGGGACTGTGCGCTGCCAGGGAGTCCTGCGGACCGCGGTGTGACGCTCAGCGGGAGGGCGCGACAGGCCGTGACTGGGATCCAACTGTTCCCCGCTGGACCATTTGTTCTGCGTGCGGCTCTGTGGGGTAGGTTGCTGGTTCAAATCTCAAAGTCAGAGTGATGTCACTGTTGGGTTCCAGAGAAAGGCCCTGAATCACCTACTGCTCCAGAGTTTCTGTTTTCTAAAAAAAAAATTTATATCACTTTGGATAACAACACCTGCTATGTAAATTAAATGCAAAGTCCGTACTGCTGGAGAGAGCGGACTGAGAAGTCACTGAGAATTTTAAAACCGGTTACCCTGTAATCTGACCTGTGCTATGACAGTTTGAACCTTTGCGTTTAGGTTTTTTTCTCACTGAAAGATATCTTGGTAAGGCCTGCAGATAAGAGATGCAGGCCTCCCGGAGCGTAATGAGCCCCACAGTATGATGCCGGGCTTGTGATTCACCTTTGTGCTGTCATATGTAGTCAGTGATGTCTGGGCCTGTACCTGCGACTTACGAAAGGGGATTTGAAGACTTTCACTCGAACTAACACTGCATGACTTTAAAAAAAAAAATCCAAATTAAATCTGGTAATTAGATAAGGTTGTCAGCAAAGCATCCATTACACTTCAAGTTAAGAAGATTTATAACTGATCTGGCACAGGACTGAGATTCTTGGGGCAGTGCAGCGTGTCGACTGCCTTTAGTTGAATCTGCCTGGCATTTACCCTTTCACCGACACCAGAATGACGTCTGCAACCTGATCCCTTGATAAAATGTACAGGCTTTAGTACACAAGGAATTAAACTTTGTTTACATTCAGAAAACCACACTTAGCATCAGGAGGTACGTGGACCAGGTCAGCTGCAGGCAATAAAAGTCTTAATCTTAAATATCGACGTCTGCGAGGCTGACCGTACCATCGACGGGCTAATAACTATTAGCATTTGTTTTATAAATTTATGTGTTCATTATGTTACAAATTACAAAGGCTTGTTTTGTGTCCAAATGGGCACTGAATAGTGGCTTTATTTAGGTGAATCATCAGCTTAGCAGTAGATAATGAAGTTTCCAGGTCTGGTTCTGGACGGTTTCCATCCACTTGGTTTTATGTGCTGCTAATATTCACCTGTGTCTAGGTGATTATATACACTTGTTGTGCAGTTATTTGCTTGAAGGAATCTGACTGCATCGCTCCCTTTTTGATCGCCAACCCAAATCTCTTAATAATCTCTCCTTTCATTTTTAGTTCTCAGGGGTAATCGGTTTTATAGTCAGTGATCAAATGTTGACTTAGAAACTCCAGAAATATGTCAGCAAAAGTCAAGACCGGCGACGGTCATCACTGCACTGCGGGACATCCCCCCCCCAGAGAAACCAGGGACATTTCACATTAGAGGCCAAACCCAAAGGTCACTTCGGACACTGCAAACCCCGTGTGTGTCCATACTACAGGGCACACAGACAGAGCACCCGGCTGGATGTGGGTGCAAAAATAATTAGGAAATCAAGTCAAATTTTCTTCAAAGTGATTCCTCGAAGCTGTGGGATCAGCGGTGAGCTTGGGAGGATTGAGTGGATATTGATTTAATGGATCCAGGGATTATTGCAGCCTGTAATGTACAAATGCTGATTATGGTTGAATTCCAGACGTAACTGTCACTCTGGATTCCTGCCATGCCTGTTCAGTACTCTCTGGTCTTCTTAAGCTTGCATGGTACTTTCACATACAGTTTTACTTGTTTGCTTCCCCTGTATATGTGAGCGTCTCACAGCAGAGCATCATGGGATACATGAAAACCAAAGAATTCATATGCACCTGTATGTACACTCGTATAAATGGCACATAAAAGTAAATTATTAAGGAGAATGAGATGAGAACAGAATCAATCTCCTTCTAAGGCCTTCAGCACTTCCCGGTGTGATTCCAGAACCTTCTTTTCACACCCTCATGCAAAACAGGTGTGGAGTTACAGGGGAGTTGGTGCACTTACATGGTTCCTGGTAAAGCAGATGGGAAGCTGCTAAAGTGGGATTCAAGCCCGGCCCAACTGAAGGGGTCACGGCCGGTCATAGTCCTGGCATCATGCCACAAAGCGTAGTTTCTGCCGAAAAGCAGCCTGGCACCTGGATTTACTGCTGACATGATTTGTTGTCAGTGTCTGGCAGGGCCTGTGCCTCTCAGGACCATGGGCCTGTCGGTCCTGCTGCATTATTCAGAGAGGTAATATCCAGAGCACATGCGCTGGTGCTGCAGCTGCCTTCTCATACGCTAATCTAAACTAGCGCTGTGACGTGTGCTGCAGAGAATGCAAAGAAATATGCATCGCGACAGGTTTGGGGAAGATAAAGCTCACATCTGCATGACCTTCGCCAAAGGGTGCTTTATAAAGGCTAGCATGCTATGTTTAGCCAGGTCACATCAAACAGACCTTTGCTAGGATGCTTAGCATGCTAATTACAGGCTCTCCTTTGCTGCTGGGTCATGCTCTTATCCCTCTGTGTAAACATGCTTCCGGGTACATATGGGAGTGGCACCTGGGCTGGAATAACACTGCCCTGGGAATCAAAACAAAGGCAGGATGGAGAGTGTTTGATATGGTTGGACTTGGAGAGCTCGATAGCGAAGCCCTAGCACTGTGCCTCAGGCTGTTATTTTAGGGGAAAAAATATAGGAGTCGTATAATGAGATCTTTGTATTGTATTTTTGCACAAAACATATCATAACATGGTGTTTCAACCAAAGAGTGAAATGAATTTGACTTAGTATAGTATTTTTATGGGAAGGTTTATCACCAAAACTGGATCTATGAGTTAAGTTCTGCCGGCGGATCCTCTGGATAGACAATCTTTCTCTCCTAGCAGCTTCAATAGTGTAAATCTGTCAGCCAACAATACCGTGCAATGCAGAAGTAATTAGGTCCCCGCATCTGTTTTAAATATGCCGTTGGAGAGGGAGGGAGATCTGTCTTTTGTTGTTTCTTTGTTTTCGGGGCGTGCCCCCATCACTCCTGGTGTTCCCAACAGAAGCATTGAGGTCACATCTGAAGTGATTCATCTTTGCCAAACGAGAAGAGCCACTGCCGACCAAGGAGTCAGACCATTTACGCGAGTCCAGAACAGCTGGATGGTGGAGGTTTGACTCTGCATGCCCACGCTAACGCTGATGAATGTCTGAGATCCACCCAGAGCCATGGGATCCGCCATGTCGAAGTCAGGAATCACGGCCATGCTATCCAGATTCCCTCATCAGTGCTGGCAAGTGTTTTGGATGGAAAAAAAATCATTCCAACCGTGTGAAAGACCTTTTCAGTTTAGTTTGGAGAGTTCCGGGTTCACCTTGAGTTTGCTTAGCCCAAGGTCTTCTGAAAGGTTCATCACATCACGCAGATTGAAACTTCGAAATAAATTAAAAAGCAAATTTCGCCGACTCCGTTTTTTGAGGTAAGACCACCAATGACCTAAAGTCAGGCTTCCACATCATACGTGACAGTACCGGAACTCATTCAGTCCTCATGTAATCCAACAAAGGCCAAACTTTCTCAAAAACATATCCAGTAGGATAAGTTTTAGTAATTTGCCCTTCAACTGAAAACAGTATTGGCACCGATATCGAGTAACGGCAGAGGTAGACAAAGCACACAACTCCATTACTTTTAATGACTACTAACTATAGCTACCCCTGGACAAATATTACTCCAGTACAAATTAAAGAAGTTTTTAAATTTAAAACTCCCCCCCCCTCCACCCACCACCCACAAAACAGCATGGCAGAGTTCTGACAGAGTTCTGCATGCATCAGGTAAACTGTGGAACTGCTATAGTTGCAACTTTGTCAGAAAATAAGAAAGAAATAAAACAACGAACCCAGAGACACTTCTAGCCCTATAGCTGCCCAACAGCCACATGACTGACAGTGAAGGACTAGCTTATTGTGACTGGTTTTTGGATAGGATTCAAAAAGGAAACTGATACACAAGTGAAATAGAGAACAAAATTAAATTCGCTACTCCACCCCCCCCCCCTCATCCCTAAATTACAGGTCCAGGACTTCAATGCCATATTTGCACCGGCTTGCCGTCAGGAGTGCATCGTAGGGATGGCCAGAGAGGCCCGGCCTAGTAAATCTGTGGCCACCACTGATGCCCCCCCCCCCCCGCGTCAAAGTAATAAAAACGTCGGATGGAGTTTTTCATTATCCGAGCCCAACCATAAAAGAGAAAAGATAACTGGCCCCAATCACCACCACAACTGAAATTTCCTGCACCTGCTACGGCTTGTTATGCAGTAATATGCGGAGGTGGGACAAGATCAGAACTCGAGTCAAAGATAAAGATTCTCCTGGTTAGATGTTACTCCAATTAGTTCTTCAATTCAGTCAAATTTTTACTTTAAGTTAGAGTCCTGGAGTACTTGATATTAAAAATACTTAACTATTCAAAAGTACATTTTCGCATCATTGAATTGCTGCCACACAGCATTTACAGAAGCTAATGTGAGAGCCTCTGAAACAGCCTACTGAATGCACTGACTTGTATAAGCTATAGAATAGACAATGTGGAACATGCTACAAAACCTATAGAAAGGCAATTCAATGGAGAAAAGGACAGCCATTGTCATTTTCATTGTTTACTTTAACATCACCCACCCAATCTACACCCAAGAGCATGTTAGTATTCCGACACAGCTCTGCCTGTGTTTGTGTGTGTGTGTGTGTGTGTGTGTGTGTGTGCATTCATGCATAGGCATGCAAAAGGCAGACTGTGGAATTGCTGTAGATGCAACTTCCTCAAAAAAAAAATTAAAAATAAAAGCAATCAACCCAGTTACACTCCTCTACCTATATAACTGGCCAACAGCAACATGATTGACAGATTAGGGTAGTTTACTGCGATTAGTTTGTCTCCTGTGACCAACACACTATGGCCTATTGCATTTTAGAAAAGAAAGTTCATCTGCTGACATCAAAGCTATGCTTCAAAGTAATGACTAATAAGAGTCAAAAGGTCCGTATTTGTCTGACAAACATAGCGGAGTAAAAGTCATAGGATTCCAAAAGAAAGGTGATACTCAAGTGGAGATATTAGAAAAAATGTATTTACAAAAAGTACTGAAAAAAACTGTACATCGTAACTGTCCACCACTGATACTGTGCTGGTTCTAAGTGGAGAAATTACAGCAGTAGAGAAGGAAATAAAAGTGAGCGAGGCACCCATGGAGGAAAAGGAGGATAAGAAGGCAAAACTGGAGGAGTTACAAATGGAGATCAAGGCAATCTTAGAGGTCACTGACGAGACGCAAAAGGCAACTGAAAAGATACAAGATGAGATTTCGGCAATTTTGGGTGAAACGGACTCTGGAGGAGAAATATAAGTGGTGCTGCAGGAGGAATTGGTGGAGTAGTAGTGGAGGACCAGATTATGGCAAAGGCAGCGATAATGCAGGAGGACGTGAAGGAAGTGGCGAATGAAGTTGTATATATTGACCAGGAGTAATATTTATTATTTATCAATAAAGTGCTAAAAGAGGGAGAGAATGGTCTTTCTATTTGATGAGTGGGGGCTGTATTCACAACATAATGCCAGCAATGTTTGAAAGGTGAGAACCACTTTACAATAAAGCTCCCTTCTGCTACTTGTAAATGGTAGTAACTAATTAATAAAAAGAAAACTGTGTTATAACTTGTTTAAAATTGTCAATTAATAATATACAAAGTGTTACAACAAAGCTAACCTAATTAATGACCAGATTAAAACCCCCCTCCAATGGGCTCACCACCTGTAGAAGGGGCCAAAGGGGTCGGGTGCAGTGGGAGTTGGGCAGCGGCCGAAGGCGGGGACCTTGGCGGTCTGGTCCTTGGCTGCAGAAGCTCTAGGGACATGGAATGTGACCTCTCTGGTGGGGAAGGAGCCTGAGCTGGTGTGTGAGGCTGTGAGGTTCCGACTAGATATAGTCGGACTCACCTCGACACACGTCTTGGGCTCTGGAACCAGTCTCCTTGAGGGGGGTTGGACCCTTTTCCACTCTGGAGTTGCCCGCGGGGAGAGGCGCCGAGCAGGTGTGGGCATACTTATTGCCCGCAGGCCGGGCGCCTGTACATTGGGGTTTACTGTAGTAGACGAGAGGGTAGCCTCCCTTCGCCTTCGGGTGGGGGGACGGGTCCTGACTGTTGTTTGCGCTTATGCACCAAACGGCAGTTCAGAATACCCACCCTTTTTGGAGTCCTTGGAAGGGGTGTTGGAGAGCTCTCCTCCTGGGGACTCTCTTGTTCTACTGGGGGACTTCAATGCTCACGTGGGCAGCGACAGTGAGACCTGGAGGGGCGTGATTGGGAGGAACGGCCCCCCCGATCTGAACCCGAGCGGTGTTTTGTTATTGGACTTCTGTGCTCGTCACGGACTGTCCATAATGAACACCATGTTCAAGCATAAGGGTGTCCATATGTGCACTTGGCACCAGGACACCCTAGGCCGCAGTTCGATGATCGACTTTGTAGTCGTGTCGTCGGACTTGCGGCCGCATGTTTTGGACACTCGGGTGAAGAGAGGGGTGGAGCTGTCAACCGATCACTACCTGGTGGTGGGTTGGCTCCGCTGGTGGGGGAGGAAGCCGGTCAGACCTGGCAGACCCAAGCATATAGTGCGGGTCTGTTGGGAACGCCTGGCGGAATCCCCTGTCAGGAGGAGCTTCAACTCCAACCTCCGGCAGAACTTTGCCCATGTCCCAGGGGAGGTGGGGGACATTGAGTCCGAATGGGCCATGTTCTGTGCCTCCATTGTTGAGGCGGCTGACCGGAGCTGTGGCCGTAAGGTGGCCGGTGCCTGTCGCGACGGCAATCCCCGAACCCGCTGGTGGACACCGGTGGTAAGGGATGCCGTCAAGCTGAAGAAGGAGTCTTATCGGGCCTTTCTGGCCTGTGGGACTCCAGACACAGCCGACAGCTACCGGCAGGCTAAGCGGGATGCGGCTTTGGCGATCGCTGAGGGAAAAACTCGGGTATGGGAGGAGTTTGGTGAGGCCATGGAGAACGACTTCCGGACGGCTTCGAGGAGATTCTGGTCCACCATCCGGCGTCTCAGGGCGGGAAAGTGGTGCAGCATCAACACTGTTTATAGTGGTAATGGTTCGCTGCTGACTTCAGCTCAGGACGTTGTGGGACAGTGGAAGCGTCATGTCCGGCTCCTCCGTTCCTTGTGTGTGCCACGCCCCCTGATTATCCTCGTGTGTGCCACGCCCCCTGATTATCCTCGTGTGTGCCACGCCCCCTGATTATCCTCGTGTGTGCCACGCCCCCTGATTATCCACGTGTGTGCCACGCCCCCTGATTATCCTCGTGTGTGCCACGCCCCCTGATTATCCTCGTGTGTGCCACGCCCCCTGATTATCCACGTGTGTGCCACGCCCCCTGATTATCCTCGTGTGTGCCACGCCCCCTGATTATCCACGTGTGTGCCACGCCCCCTGATTATCCTCGTGTGTGCCACGCCCCCTGATTATCCACGTGTGCTTCCCTGATCTTGCCCAGCTGTGTCTGATTCTTTTCGCCCAGTCTTGTCTATTTCAGTCCACGTCTTTCGTTGGTTTTTGTCCATCATTGATGTTAGTTAACGTTAGTGGATGTCCTGTTCCCTTCCTAGCCATCTACCCTAATCCCCAGTTTTCCCCGATTTTCGCCTCCTTGCCTGCTTCCTGCCCGTCCAATAACCCGCGATCCTGACAGGTGGCTCGGGCATCTAATTAGGATGCCTCCTGGACGCCTCTCTGGTGAGGTGTTCCGGGCATGTCCCACTGGGAGAAGGCCCCGGGGAAGACCCAGGACACGCTGGAGGGACTATGTCTCTCGGCTGGCCTGGGAATGCCTCGGGATCCCCCCGGAGGAGCTGGATGAAGTGGCCGGGAGAAAGAAGTCTGGGTTTCCCTGCTGAGACTGCTGCCCCCGCAACCCGACCTCGGATCCAGCGGAAGATAATGGATGGATGGATTATAATCCATTCATCCATCCTTCCATCCATTTTCCAAACCGCTTATCCTACTGGGTCGCGGGGGGTCCGGAGCCTATCCCGGAAGCAATGGGCATGAGGCAGGGAACAACCCAGGCTGGGGGGCCAGCCCATCGCAGGGCACACTCACACACCATTCACTCATACATGCATACCTATGGGCAATTTAGTAACTCCAATTAGCCTCAGCATGTTTTTGGACTGTTGAGCGAAACCGGAGTACCCGGAGGAAACCCCATGATGACATGGGAAGAACATGCAAACTCCGCACACATGTGACCCAGGCGGAGACTCGAACCCGGGTCCCAGAGGTGTGAGGCAACAGTGCTAACCACTGCCCCACTATGCCACCCTAATCCATTAATAAGCTCTTTATATGTGTAGCCTTATTGTAAAGTGGCACCGAAAGGTGTAACAAACTAGCTTCCATGCGCATTGTATGTCAGTAAGACTCAGTAAGACCGCAAATCAAAAACCCGAATTCATTGAAGTCATGAGGGTTTTACAGCTACGGAGCTGACAGGCTTTTAGTTCCCATGTTACCATCTTTATTAGCCTCCTGGCACTTCTGTGTAATACAATTCATGTGGCACAAAACACTAAAGGCCTGACTAGTAAATGCAAAAGCAAGCAGGTTAACAGAGGATCATGTTTAGAACAGGCATGGGGCCATGAGGTCATGTCAAAACATAGAGAAATAATAAAGAAGTAGGAAATCAGATTTTGTTCCAGCGAGCATACACACACTATAGGCAAATTACAGCTGGATGCCACGTAACTGAACTGAATGTTTTTACTTGCCTCCCTTAAATGCACACAGAACCCGATGCTCATACCCATTGCCAGCCTTTGCTTTGACGCATCACCCGCTGCATGATGACTTTTCGGTTAACGACGGACCGCATGTACGACGGTAGTCCCATTATAAATAGAGCTGAAAAATTCACCAAGTGCCGTCCGTCGTAATGTAATAGTGCAACACATCGCTCACGTGTTTGTGGTGATGTTGATGTAAAGAAACCTACTGCACTGCCAGTAGTATAAAAGTATAGCACATATAATTATTTATTGCGCATATCACTTGATAATGATAACAAACAACTAATTCACTGTTTTATACTGTATTCTTTTGTTACTTAGGCTATACCATATATATCTCTAGTAATGATATCTCCAGACTAGTAATTATCCAGACTTCATGTCATTTAATGAATTTTTTAGTATTTAAGTATAAGTATTTAGGTAAGTTTGCATTTGACATAGTTAAATTTATATATCAAATGCATTATTAGCTTTCTCAAGGGAGGGAATGTCTGTAGCCTTTAATCATGACAATTTATATATACTAATTATTCAAAAGAGCTTGTTGAGCAGGGATGTATACTGGGGCAGGGCCACTGGCCCCAGCTGAAAGCTGATTGGCTCCCGGAGTGCCCCCTCCCCTGTCACTCATTTGTTTATAACATATCGCTGGATAATGATAAGGTTGCCGCCTCTGTAAGAATTATGTCCCCTCTCACTTCCCCACCTTCAAATATCATAGAATCACCCTGTTGTTATGAATATTTGATATTTATCTCATTACAATTCACAGACTGAGTTAAGGTACTCTGATTTGGCAATGATAATTGGGCAGGCTACCATTATGTCTAAGTGCAAAAAAGTTGAGCTGTGGGGCTGGTGTGTGGAGATGCTGGGTCCTGCTGAGACCGGAGGCAGCAGATGTTAAGTGGTGCCAGAGGAGAACGAGGAAGGGTCTTTACTGGTTAACTGAAACATTATGGATGGAGGGGGAGGCCGGCCCTTGATGTCTTTGATACCCATTAACGTCCTGGCTTTCTCTTAAACCCAGTCCAGATGTCTCCTCGAGATGGGTCCCTCGAGTTAGACATCCTCCTCGTTTTCAGCCTTGAAAAGTATCCAATGTCTTGTGGCTGTTGCCCCCTACCAGCTGCCGTCTTGCTGGGTCCTGTTGTCCACCAAACGTCCTCTCTTGCAGGCATCTAATGCGGCGTCTGTACAGATCGGTTCTCGTATGCCGACCTTCAGTCACCACCATCTCCACACACCTTTTTTTGTTTCAACAATGCCTTGAAGCACATGCTATGAATACAGCATTGCTGAAATATCAAGAAAGCAAACTTAAGGCTGCCCCAGACTTTAGAGTGATGAACGATAAATCAATGAGTCTCACTGCAGTGGGACAGTGAATTTTTAACTAGCTTTCATTGTGATTCCCAGCGCCTTAATCAATATGAAAACAGGTCAAACTCAAAAACATGACCCATCTACATGTAAAAACAATAAAAACAACACTACTACATATTCTTTGGAATTATTCATGTGCAGCTGCTTTTCCCCGCTGTTTAACAAGTGAAATAAGACGGAGATCTGCTAACATCTGGCCAGGAATACTTTTTTGTGTGCCGTTCAGTGAATACTGCTGGGACATGTGTTGGCCGGCTTCTGAAGTGGACAGGATGCTGGGATGTGAGATGAAACACTGCTGCTAGTCTCGCTGTTTCACTTCAGGCCATCGACAGTGACGTGCCACAGTCATTTGTAGAACTATCCAGATTCCTAGATTCCTCGTTCAGATGTTCTAAGGTCATTAAGTACTGAAAAGGTACTTTTGTTTTTTCTCTTGTTCATATGCATAGAGAGTAATGTCTGAGCAGAGGGAAGGGAAGGATACGAGCACTATGGTGTCCCTTACTGTGTCCTTACTGCCACACATCACATCTATACTGCTACGCTTCATATCCTTACTGCCACATTTCACATCCTTACTGCTATGCTTCACATCCTTACTGCCACATTTCACATCCTTACTGCTACGCTTCACATCCTTACTGCCACACTTCATATCCTTGCTGCCACACTTCACATCCTTACTGTCACACTTCACATCCATGCTGCTACACTTCACATCCTTACTGCCACACTTCACATCTATACCGCCACATTTCACATCCTTACTACTAGGGATGGGAATCGTTAAGAAATTATTGATGTCGGTGCCATTATCAGTTCTTCTTATCTATTCGGTTCATTATCGATTGTCTTATCAATTCCTATTCACTGTAAAATAATCAGATATTAATCACTGATTATAATTTTGTGGACAGGTAATTAGACCTGGTTAGCTATATATTTATTCAAAAAAAGATATGCTTGTCCATCCATCTGCTGTAATGGCAGACTTGGACACATCATTCAGCTGTGGAAGTAATTTGCCTTTCTCAACTTCATACTAGGCAGGGATGAGATGATTGGTCAGTTAGTCCCTTGATCTTGGGTTATGTGCCTTGGACATTTCCCTAAAAAATATTACTCTACATAAAATCCTAGATTTAAACATAATCAGCATGCAATTTGACAACACTCATGTAATTTTTGCCCTCAGAAAAAGAAAAGCAAGAAAATCATGCAAAATGTAACATAACATGAACTAAAATGGACAACACCCTAGTTTAATATTACACATCTGCTTTACAATGTACTGGCATACAAAACTAATGAAAGAATTTCGTTACCATACCTACCGAACAGCTTTTTGCACTACTGTGGTGAAAGGATGCAAACCTTTCCCCACGAACTTTGTCACGAACTCGTTCATCCTCTCCTTATTACCTTTCGCTGCCTGGAAAGTTAGCATTAACGGGTATCGTTTTTCTGGGCAGAATGCGATTGCTTACTCAGAGGAGTTATCGCCGCCACCCTGCATGTAATCTTTTAAAATGTATTTAACAAACGTACTTCAGAAAACGTGCCTGTAGGTTAAAGCACCGTAGTTAAAGTTACCTGCGACTATGAAGACCACGGAGTTTGCACTCGGCGGAGGGTGAGGAAGCCGGTGAGGATGTCCGTGTTTATACAGCCTCCCGAGACTATTTCGAGAGTGGAAAAATGTGTCCAAAGATTTACGTATATATATGTACATCCTTTTTTATTTCTTAAATCCATTTTTTAAATTAACTTAATAACTATTTAAATTTTTATATATATCCACTATTTGTTTCCGAACCTCTGCTAAACTCATCCTAGTATTTGCAGCGACCGTCCAGTGCAGCCATGTATTGTTTGACTTGGCCACTAACACACCTCATACAGCTAGTCAGTCTGTTACTGACTTTTTAAACCAACATATTTATATCTGTTCAGGTTCAGGAAATGCGCTATCTGCCATAAAGCGTTTTGTGGTCAACAATAACAACTAATCACTTTCCCTTACTGTCGCACTTCACATCCTTCTCTTAGTTGGGGGGGGCAGTTGACCAGACTGACCATGATGAAGGTGATCATACTTTCGAACCATGGCAGAGGATCCCCCTTGTAACAAACAGAGAGGTCCTGAAGGTAGTAGGGAGGTCCCCGGTTACCTGCTATCTGTTATCTGTAAGCTGCTGTCTTACAAAAGTAATGGGTTTTTCTTCATGACAGCCTTATGCACAATAATAGGCTCGTCTGTTGAACCACTGAGTGACAATTTCAGTGACCTGTTTAGTAAACATCCTGATGATAAAACATGACAGAACCAGGGAAGTGTACTGTGACCCTCCGTCTGTAGCCAAAGTTCATCCACTCACTATGCACAAATATAGGAAACCACCTGCATCCCACCATGCAGATTTGGCAGGAATCAGACCTTTTATGACGAATCTTTACTTGGTGCTATACTTTATACTGTGAACTTAAAATATGAATGCATCGACAAATGGCCTTGATGTAATCCCTCCATCATCTGGATGATAATGGTCTCAAATATCTCAAAAATCTGTCTTAATACTTACAAATGACTGGTTTTCTTCACCAGCGTAATGTTATGTTCCAGATTAATT
This sequence comes from Brienomyrus brachyistius, assembly GCF_023856365.1. Lineage (NCBI taxonomy): Eukaryota > Metazoa > Chordata > Actinopteri > Osteoglossiformes > Mormyridae > Brienomyrus > Brienomyrus brachyistius. The sequence goes on along the minus strand of NC_064534.1, from coordinate 3,894,494 downwards.
GTTGGCCTACCCTCTCCTCTTTGCTCCAGTCCTGCTACATTAGGTACATTCTCTGCTACAGAACTTCAGTCACGTGGTACTATTGCATCACTCAAATGTTTTATTTTGGTTTGATGACCAAAGCGTTTGCTTATCAGCTCAGACTGGCGTCTCTTAGTTTGGACTGGAATCACATTACTTATATAAACAAGTTAATTATCCAGCCTCATGGATTAGCAACTGTGGACTTCCCAGCTCATACGATGCTCCTTTTTTCACACGGCGGTCGTTAATCACCTGTTGCCCTCTGTCTAGGGGGACACATTTCTTAGCATTCCACGGCCTTGCAGCTTGAAGAGTACGGAATGTAATTACCCATAGTTCTCTGCCCCCGGAGTCATCTGAGCCAGTTGTTAAAACAAAGATGCCCCACATGTCTCTGGGTGAAACTGAATATTCACAGCTAATCCAAAGTGGTGCATGTATGTAGGAGGGGTTTGATGGGAATGGTCCCCTGAAAAACTGATCTAACCAGGACTGGGGCTCCATAAGCCAGGATGGGCTTTAAGAAAGCATGTTAGTTAGTCCAAGTTTGGGAGCTGGGTGTTCAGTAAGTGATCATTTAAAAGGATATCGCTCTCAAAAATAGCATTATGATCAGTTTTTCAATCACCTGAAATTGTTCAGAGAGATTTATTGTAAGCACCTTAAATGGCATATTGAAACTCAATTTCCTGAAAAATGTCAGCAACATTCAGCTCTGCTCAAATTTATTCAGAGCTCTCTGTAAATTGTCAGTCGTCATCTGTAAGTTGTTTTGTTTCCTGATCTCTGCTGGATGCGTTCCTGAATGTCTTGTTTTCATCAGTGTGTTTGCCTTTTAAAAACAGCATCGACGAATCGCAGTGCACACATTGAGATACAGGCTTCCTCACTACCTTTGAGTTAGTACGATTATGGGGTGGAGAGATTAATATGAAATTCTGAGTGCGAACTACATGCAACTCCAATGTCCATTCAAAAGAACCACAAAACAGAAAAACGCACATTTGACTGCTTACAGAAATGATGGGTACTGTTTCGATCAAGTGCGTAGTGCAAAGGCGCTTTTCCACCGCACCATGTATGGTACTTTTTGTATGGTACTTTTGGTATGGTACTTTTTGTATGGTACTTTTTGTATGGTACTTTTGGTATGGTACTTTTTGTATGGTACTTTTGGTATGGTACTTTTTGTATGGTACTTTTTGTATGGTACTTTTGGTATGGTACTTTTGGTATGGTACTTTTTGTATGGTACTTTTGGTATGGTACTTTTGGTATGGTACTTTTTGTATGGTACTTTTGGTATGGTACTTTTTGTATGGTACTTTTGGCATGGTACTTTTGGTATGGTACTTTTTGTATGGTACTTTTGGTATGGTACTTTTTGTATGGTACTTTTTGTATGGTACTTTTGGCATGGTACTTTTGGTACTTTCGCTTTTCCATTGACTTCCGGTCGAGTACCAGTTCCAAAAATTCTAGTACTGAAAATGCCAAACCAGCCGGGTTACTTCTTTGGTACTTTGGGGTGGGACTTGGTTACGCAAATAGTCTGCCTCTGAAACACAATACAAACGCTGCCTTGAAATCAGAAAATAATGATAAACAAAGTAAAAAACAATGTTCGATTTGGTCATAAGAGCACAACCAAAAGACCCGGATGGCATGACAAGAAAAGTGAAAAAGTATTTTGTTGAATATATTAATACAACAAGCATATGGCATGTTGTCCTAGCGATGTGATTTGTTGTAAAAAATAAGGCAAACATCTGAATTTTAGCAGCTAACTCTCTAGTACCTTCTGAACTATAAAAGGTATGTTGGCCTGAGAGGCTGTAGACAGCTGGCCATGAAACTTTCACTGATAATAATCGCTATATAACCTACATTTTTGTTACTCATTCTGAGCCAACAAAGGGAAGATTCTATATATAAAAAAACTGATTGGAGCTGAAATGATGATATTTTGGCAGAGTTCTCCTTTCAGTTCCAATCTGGAGCTTCATGGGATGTTCACCTAACTTTGTGACCTCCTTCGTCATGAAGATCAGCGTTCCTCTTCCCAGTTATGAAGTCTATCTCTTATGTCACACTCTGTGAGGACAGATAAGGAGTAATCAAGTAATTAAATGAAGCTTTGGCCATTGAATCGTGCATAATAGGATTATAGCGAGCATAATTTTTGGTTAGGGTTAGGGTTCCCTCTATTATTTTGTTGAGATCTTGCAGTTTATCTGTTGTTCATAATAGCAGGATGCTGCACATCCCTATTGAATGGACACATTATTTCCTGTAGAAGTATGGAAGCTGAAGAGAGACACATTTTATGTTATATGTCCCATGTGTCAGGCCCAGGAAAGGGTCGATGGGCGATCGGGGCTCGGACGGCTCAGAGAGCGATCGAAAGCAGGCAAACAGGCAGGATACAGGACTAACGGGGATTTAATGGCGAGATACGGGGCAAGGAACATTCGACAGCAACTGACATCAATGACAGACAAGGGAAACAGCTAAGACCAGGACTTAAAATAGGACAGGACTAATCAAAGTAAGTGGACAAAGCTGGAGACGATCAGGGAAGCACACGTGGGTAATCAGGGAGCGTGGCACACACGAGGAGCGGCGAGCCGGGTCATGACACCATGGTGTGTGTGTGTGTATAATATCCATCCATTCACCCATCCATCCATCCACCCATTCATCTTCCAAGTGCTTATCCAGTATAGCTTGCAGGGCGCCTGAGGCCTGTCCACGTGCTGTACACTCAGGAGGGATCTCATCTACAAATTATTATGGTCTGTTGCAGGGTATACACACACAGAAATGTATAGAGATTTGCAATGTCGAAGAATGATCAGTATATTTAGAGAAAATGGAAAATAACTAGAATCATGCACAGTATTTGCTACGCATGCAGGAGCCAGTGGTTGCATTTGGAGCGCACATGTTCAGCTTCTGGCCACGAAGCCTCTCATCTAAAGATGGCGTGACCCTTTAACCCTGCACCAACAGGAACAAAAAAAAATCTCATGAATTATTGCCAAAATTCCTTGACACACGATATCCTCGGTAGCCAAATGACTCTTGATATTAGAAACATTGTAGAGCATGGTTGTAAATTCTCATTGCAGGTTGAATGGTTGAATCGTGGTTTTTTTTTTAAGTAGTCTATGGTTTTTTTAATAAAATTCAAAAATTAATAGTGTCAGTTCCTGCAGAGGAACTGAAAATTCATGAACTCTACAGAAAAAAGACATTCAGTCCAAATATAGATTTGTTCCAGTGTACAGAAAAAAACAGCTATCAAATTTGAATCAGGTCATATCAGTATATACAGTATTTAAAATGGTGTATTTAAACCAGATTAACGAGTTATATTTAGTGTATATTGTATATAATGTATATTTAGTTGCATCCAGTTTAAATGGATACAACTGCTGAGCCTTTCAATAACTTCTAAATTACAGCTCCGTGTCCTTAAGCACTATGCCACCTACTGGCCAGTTGTATGTTAGGCATCATTGGAGATACAGTCTTAGGGGTGGGGAATATTTCACCTAGGTTTATGCCAGTTTGAGTGTATGTTAAATTGTTGTTAATTTGCGATGTTTTTAAGCATGGAAGGATTCAGTTACAGTAAATGACGTTTGAAGGCATGATGCTTAACTTGTGTTATTGTGGGCAACCGTGCAACTAAGCAGCATCCAGCCAACACACCAGCATGAAATTGGCATTGAGGAGAATGGCGGTCTGCGTCTCCGTTTTGCGTGAGTCTGTCTCTCCATGGCGCCAATCTTCGGTGGAGGTCCGAGTGACAGATTTTCTGCAGTCAGACATTCCAGTGTAGATGTGCCCCACTGTAACGGAATTCTTGGCCAAGGATAAGCCCCCAGACGGCAGCTGTTCCCGGGTGGACCAGTTTAAGCTTAAGTGGTTCAGAGCGTTGAGCGATGACCCAAAGACGGGCTCCTCATCCCATTCAAGCCCTTTCATCACCGACCATCTGCAACAGGTCCAGCACCATCGAGGCTGAAACCCAAGTCCAACTTACACAGAGAGCAAGGATTAGCTCATTGTGCTAAAGATCTTGTTGGCCAGCTGGGGAGACTTCTTTAGGTCTTGTGGGTGATTCCACCATAATGAAGAGGGCATGGAAGCTTGAGGAGCTCCAGCAGGAGGACCAGGAAGTAACTGTGGTGGATCCAGGAACTGTCACTCAGGCCCAGACTCAAGGCAATGCGAACAACCTGGCTGAGGCTGGAAGGAATTACGATGATATTGGACGCGCTGCGCAGGGAAATCTGAGAGACCCACGCTGTGAACCCATGGCCTTGTTGCAAGTGAAGTGCTCCCCCGGGTGCTGTACCACACCACTGCTGACAGGGTGTAAAATCAGAGAGGAACAGCTAAGCCAGTATAAATGTACCTGCCATACACGGTCCCAATCCAGCTTTACAGCCACGCGTACGCATGCCTGTGCCTTCCGGCATCCATTAGGCCTCCTGATGTCACTGTGAAATATTCCCAGAATGCCCATTGATGAATGCTATCTTTAATTATGTATGTGTGGGTGGTGTGTGGCTCCGTGCCTGTGATTGGAAGGTCATCAGTTCAAATCCCAGGGTAGGCTGAGTGATGTCACTGTTGACCTTTAACCCCCAATTGCTCCATGGACGCTGTTGGATCCTGCTCTCTAAGCTGCTGCCCAGTCAGTAGTGACTCCTGGCTGCATTTCTACAGAACGTCCTGCCTTTTGAAGGACCTGCTAGTAGCATGATCCGCTAGCTGTTGTACCAATTATCTAAGTATCTTATTAAGCATCCAAGGGTCACACCCAATTTGTATTTCTAGGAACTTTTACCGAACATTACGATTATGGTATGGAAACGTTCGGAGTGTCTCGCTTTCCTGATTCTCCCAGAACGTTATCCTACTACCACAACTACTACACCAACTGAGAGTATTAATGTAAAGGTGAGTGTGGGGTGGGCTTGGGCAGTGGGTAACTGTCACTTTGGCACTTCAGAAGTCAGGGGTTCAAGGCTGCGTGGTGCATTTACAGAGCACACATGTAAACACAGGTACACAGGTAAAAATGCTACTGCGCTAACACTAATACAACCTCTGTTAAAATGTAAAACATGGGAATTATGTTCCACCAACGTTACAGTAAGAATGTTCTCTGTCAGCTTTGAGAAGACCTTGAAATGAAATTAGTTAAAGTTCTGGGAATGTTCTCTGTTAGCTGGGCAGCTGTTTCCCATGTTAAATGAAGGAATGTGCACTTGTGAGGAAGCCTATGTGGTCGCTAAGCAGCCATAAATAGTTTGTTTGATAATTATTTGCCTCTGAATGTTCAATTAGTGGTAAAAACAATATTAGTGTTTATAAGTGGGTGACCTCCGACTCCTGACTTTTAGGAATAATGAACTCATGCAATACATTGGCAAAACTGCTACTTCTTTCAGTTTCTCTAGTGCCATGGAAAGAAGGGTTAGGGGGTCAGTGTATTAACCTCTATTTCTGAATGCTAGGCCGAGGCCCCAGGCCAGCAAGCAGTTAATGGGCTGACATGGAACTGTGATTGGAGCAGAGCAGTCAAGGAAAATTCTGATTGGTGGAGAAGGAGAAGCACATTATGATTTCGGATGTCTGCTTCTAAAGGAAGCGATTCATCTCCTTCCTTTATATCTAAGCCCTTGAATTGTGGATTTTCACGAAGATCAGACTGATGGCTGTGGCAATCCCAGTTAGCATCACTCTCTCGTGCAACTGGACTTCATGCTGGGATAATTCTCCTTGTAATTGCTATGTTTCTACCACTTTAATGGAGTTGCAGTGATTAATTGTTATGCATTCATAATTTATAAATTGTCTTAGTTTTGTAATAGTATTATTCTGGCTGTGTGGATTACTGCCAAGGCCTGTGGCAGTTTGTAATGAGTGCTAGTTAAGCCCTAATGAGTGCTAGTTATTGACAGGTGTTCATGCTTATTAAAAAGGGTTTCAGCATTTGTTGGCCGGCTCTGGCTGCCGCTGCGTGGCGTTTGATAGTGTGCCTGCGCTTTGACTGCGGGGAAATGCTTTCATCTCCCGATGCTCTTTATCTTAGACCCCTTCATTAATGACAGAAGCGAAGGCCGCTCTGCATGTGGGATGCAGCCCGATGCGCTTGCACATCCGTGGCCAGCACTGCAATTTAATTGTCTGGTGCAAATTCTGAAATGGGAGGAGAAATGATGCTCATTTGCTATATCTACAGAAACATACGAGTTATTTTAGTTTTTTTGCATATTCCGTCATGCTCTCCTATTGGGGAGCACAAGCTTGGGGTAAATTGGCAGCTCTGGAGTATTTTTCAGGGGGTTGACGGCTTTGCTTGCGGGCTCCATGGCAGTGTGGGCCTATTCTGAAAGTGCGATTGGAACCGGCCACCATCTGATTACAGGCACTGGGGCCTGGAGCGATGATCTGCAATCCATGCAGTTCCTAGAAAGTGGGCTGCTGTAATGACCTGTTGTGTTGCTCATTAGGTGCCTCTTATCTTCCTGCCAGTGATGATTACTTGCCTGGCATATCGGCCACAGAGTCATTGCCATGGCGAACCGTTGATTCAATCATAGGGCAGATCCAAGCAGACGGTGAGAGCCTTTCAGTGTGAGAGAGACACCGTAAGTTTAAAAAGAACCATGTGCCGACTGTGGTCTGTGGGACTGATTTCCGTGGTCTCTGCGTCGTGATCCCGCCAGCCTTGTAAATCTCCTGTGATCCTGCCCCTTCTCAAGCCTGGCCCAGAACAATATTATTATTTTTAGATTCTGGTCGGTCTTTGGTTTTTTTAAGTGAATCACAAGAAAAAGGGATTTGGTATCACAAGTGCTATCTGGAAGTGATCTGCTGACTTATTTTAATTTTATCTTGATGGTATTTTTGTGGTGATTAGCTGACCCTGGGGGGTGCATGTTACAGGGTGGGGGGATGTAATGGGCAGCATTCGGTTGTGTTCATGACCTATAATGAATATCAAATTCTGATCATTAAAACGTCCATCCATTTTTCATAACTGCTTATCCAGCAGAGGCTTGTATTGCTCATTAAAACATCTCTCAGGCCTCACATGAACATGGTAAACAGGATCGTGTGTGAAACGGCCATCGTGATTTTGGGACCACAAAGGAACACTTGGAACCCCAAGTTCTGCATCTGAAATGCAGGGTTGATTCTAGGAATTTTGGAAGTGGGGGGGGGGGCTCAATTGATATAGAGCAGCCAACCTTATTAACCAATGATGTGTTTTGAATTGGTGAGTGACAGTGGCGGGGGCACTCTGGGGGCCAATCAGCTGGCGCCAGTGCCCTGTGTGGCTCCTCCCCTATATATGCTCCTGCTGAGATGTCATTCTGATCTCGAGTTAGTTTTAGGATCAGGGTCAAAGAGCACGGTGTCCCAGTGTGAGTTATAGGAATACTCCTGAAATGGTCTTTACGCTTTAATGTTGTGGGTAGAAATTGGCCAGTAGAGCAGATTCTTGGAGAGGCCGTGGACCAGGCTTTGATAAAATCTTTATATTTCCTTTCTCTGAAGGACCAAGGTCCTCAGCGTGAACCATCTGCCCGTGAAGCACTTTACGTGACTTTGAATAGAACCATTGATCTCAGAGGCCTGTGAGGGGGAAAAAACCCCCAACATTTCAGTGCATTAAAACTGTAAAAACAAAGAGGTGGCATCATGCAAAAAGAGGGACGTACTTCAGATCTCTTCAAAGTAAGGGGGGTGGCAGTGGCTCAGGGGGTGTCTTGGCTGGATACGCTGAAGCTGCATACAGGCAGGTCTTCCCAGGGAGGTCCTGAACAATGGAGAAGCAGCTATAGCACACCAAGGGCTCCCATTACTGTAAACTGGATTAAGCTCTGAGGGAATGGTTGGACGGACCTCATCTCCAAACCAGCTGAGGAAACGTCTTTTTTCTTCCTGGTGTCTGATCTTCTCAGTGTATTTGTTTTACAACCACTCCTCCATCTGACAAGCCTCCATCTGCTCGTTTGCACAGGTCCCCGGGAGAGATATTTCTAGGTCTCCTTTAAGGGCTTGGATTAAGCCTCCCCGTGACGCTATGCAGCCACTGAATGCTGCGGCCGCCTGTAACATGGAGGAGGTTTCTGTCACGAGTGATGACCTGGAAGCCCCCATCCTTAGGGCTTCTGTTTTTCTGTTACACAGAGGAGATGCCATGTTAACCCCCCAGCACTGACCCATACTGCCTCACTATGTACCATTGACTTTTTACACTGTGAGTTGGTTTGCTTGGTGCACATAGATGAGTTTTTTCCGGAAGCTCATTCTTGCAGCTCTTGTACCCAAGTTGCCTCCTTAACAGCTGCTTGCCTGTAATGAATCATTTGTAAGCTGCTTTGGACAAAAGTGCCAACTGAATACATTTGAATATACAGTAGGCCTTAGTGTTGATTAAACAGGATCTTGGCCGCGGAAGCTCACTTTCATGTGCTTCATTACTGTCAGAATCAATTCGCAGCGTCCAGCTCTATGTTCGAAGGTCTTTGTGACCCAGAATTTCCAAGACACTTTCTTTGTTGACTTGAACGGATTTCTGCACGTGTTTCGGTTTAAATTCTCTTTGTGGAATTCCTTTTTAAACAGCAGGGAAATATGTATTTGGAAAATGTCACCTAACTGTGGGACGTAAGACCCACTCACTCGTGGAACCTGTATTTATTTTCGATTCATCAGCCAAGAATGGTCTTGGCTTTTTGTTCTCCTACTCAAACATGAATATTTCTTTCAAAGTGACAGAGTTGACTAAATATTTTTTATAAGCGCATACATTGTAAGAGTAAATGCTCAAATCCCTTAGCATTTCCTAAATACTTCCTCTACTATTTCAGTCTCTCCTCACATCGAAATATTTTGGACATATTACCATGTCACAAACGACAACTGAGCCAATCTGAAATCAACAATATTAGTGATGAGAGATAATAATGAAAATGATTATTTATTCATGTCTGCAGAATTGGTACTCTTTTAAATGATAAAATTCTAAAATTAAAACCTAACACACATTGAGATCAGCAATATGATCTTCTGGAATGAGACGTTCTGTTGAGCTTAAATGAAAACTAACTTGGTTGGATTAGTAGTGAACAAAGGTACTTTTCCCAGTAGGTCGTTACAGGGTTGGCATGGTGTTACCAAAAGCTTATTACGCTTCTCCTCAAGGCAAAAATGTGATTACACAGAGGTGCTAATGAGCTAATCCTCAGGCGTTGAAACACAACAATGATGAGATAGGTCTTTTACAGTGAACTAAGTGTTTGAATTCCTAAAGGCAATTTCCCTAAGCCTCCTCAGAATGTTCTTGCTTGGCTGGAAGTCAAACCCCGAGCCGGTACCTGCTGTTCTGATCAAATACATCACTGACTCCTTTTCTGCTGAAGCAAAACCCTGGACCAAGATGGAGACCAGTGTCTGCTGGCCTGCACAATAATTTGACAGCATTTAAACACGAGGGCAGACAATTAGAGGGATGTTGCCCGGAAAGTCAGATGTTTTCCTGTTTAAGAGGAAGTCTTCACTTAACAAATGGTGGACGCGGCCAGGCCAGGGATTCGCTCGTAAATCCAGGATTACTTGCATATCGTAGGATCCTCTGCCAGTTACATCACTCATTTTTATTCTCGCTTGTTCCCAAATCGGCCGTAACGGCTTATAACCCATCTCCCATATAACTTGGTGTTTTAATGAGCAATACAAGCCTCTGCTGGATAAGAAGTTATGAAAAATGGATGGACGTTTTAATGATCAGAATTTGATATTCATCATAGGGTGCTGAATATTTCTGACACTCCTGACGGTAGTCCATGCAAAGACAGGAGAGGCGCATGCCTGCAGAGACCTGGATTAGCATTTGGAGTCTGCAGCAGATTTTCTCTGGCTCTGGTCTCTGGAATTCCTGGCACACCTACCACAACCCCCCCCAACTTCATCTGCTCATGTCTCGCAAATATCTCTGTTACCTGAATGGAATGTCCCCCCTCACACTGTAATAAGGCTTCTTCTGCTGTCCAGCCTGATAACCCCCACAGAGTTCTTCAGAATGCTCTTCTGCAGAAGATACCTTCCAGAAGTAATGATTTACCTGGTATGGACCTTGGTAACTGTTAATTGGCATTGCCATGGTGAAGCTCCATGAGCTGTTTATGGAAGTACATCTCTCCATTTATTTGGGCTGATGGCTGCTGACAATTAAGGCCGATTGTTACTCCATGAAGGTAGCAGGGCGGCTGGCTCTCTCTGGGCGTCCGACCTGCAGGATATCAGCCTGCTGCTGCGTGATATTCTATCTGAGAGCTGCTTCTGTGCGGCCTGCCCTGAACCCCATTTTCACACCTTCGGCTTTGCATGTACGATTGACTGCAGGATCACTTGCTCGGGGCCTCGCTGCCCCGCCATTTTAGAGCATAACCGGGGCCACGCTGGGAGATAGTTTGTTGTTTTGCCCAACTCAAAAAGTCACTCCACCTCCCCTGGTGCTCTAAATAAGGGATGCATTTACCAAATATTTAGTGTAGTGACTGTTTGTGACCAACAGAGGGGCCCTAAACCACACGAGTCCCACGCAAATGTTGTGGCTGGCAGAGTGTCGTGTTTAACCTCGAAGGGCCACGCTGGATAGTCCCTATCCGGGGCCAAAAGCGTTCACGTTATCCTCTGTTTTTAAAGATGCATTGAATCCTTGCCTGGCGGGATGTGCTGGTTCCTTACTCTAGTTCCTTACTCTAGTTCCTTACTCTAGTTCCTTACTCTGCTTGCTGACCTGGTGTAAGTAGTAGTTTTTTCCCTTTGTTGCTTCATCTGATGGAGAATCGTGTTTGCCGGTTTTGTCTCCCTGCCTCCCTAGCCCAAAATAAACACAGAGTCTTTTCTCAATGCGTAAAGATTGATGAACAATTTGCACTCACAAGCAACATCCTCTTAGCTGCTAACAAAAATCAGACTTTGTTTTAGAGCTGCAAAAGCTCGCAATGCAAAAAAATACACATTTTTGACGTAATTGTATTCATATTTGTCTTACTGACTTACTGATTACTCTGTTTACTAATACTGTTTACTGTTGCATACAAGTGAGACAAATAGCACATTACAAACATACGGCTGTCATGGAGTCAACTGGACATTAGTGCAGCTAGGCTGAGCTTTCAGTGAGTGACCAGGTACGAGTGTAAACAGTGTTAGAGCGGGAGCCACAGAACATCCTAATCGCGACATTACAGACATTCAGGGGACATGGAAAGGGATCAGGTTAGCAGAGGAATTCCTGAAGCAGATGGGTCTTCAGGTGTTGAGGTGAAAGTGGAGAGAGAATGTGACGGCCAGATGTGGTTCAACTCGTTCCATCATCGGGGAACCATACATGAGACTCGTCACATGGCGGCGGAATCTCTACGTGGCATTGGTTTGCTGACTGAAGGGGGCGAGATAGGACATGTTGAGGGACATGGGTGGGGATTGCTGCCTTTAATCCGTTAAAAGGCCCATTAATAGAGTTATAAGCTAGCACCGAGGACCTGAACTTGATGTGAGTGCCTGAGAGAAGTTAAAGAAGTGAAACGAGAAGGGATGTGACGTGCGCATTTAGGCTGACTGAATACAGACGTGCTGCCGTGTTTTGAATCATCTGCAGCAGTTTGACAGCACAAGCTGGAAAGCCTGGTAGTAGAGAGCTGCAGCTGTCTGGTCACAAAGTAATTAGATGCTCAGCTGAACTGCATACTGACTGAAAAAGCCTGATCTTAATCTGCAATATTGGGAGCGCACTGGTATGTGCTTTGCCAAGGGCATCCTGGTTGTTTATCTTTACTGTTAGGTTCCTGGTTGTCTATCATTATTACTAGGTTCCTGGTTATCTATCATAACCGTTATGTTCCTGGTTATCTATCATTACCGCCAGGTTCCTGGTTGTTTATCTTTACCGTTAGGTTCCTGGTTGTCTATCATTACTGGTAGGTACCTGGTTGTCTATCATTATCGCTAGGTTCCTGGTTGTCTATCATTATTGCTAGATTCCTGGTTGTCTCATTACTGCTAGGCTCCTAGTTAATAATAATAATAATAATACATTTTATTTACATAGCGCTTTTACATGAACTCAAAGACGCTTACAGAGAAAGTACACAAAAAAAAACGCATAACATATTATGCATTAGGATGGTTAAATACCTGGTTGTCTCATTACCTCTAGGTTCCTGGTTATCTGTATGTGTTTTCCAGTGGCTGGAGGGAAATGCAGAGTAGGATTTTCATTGCATAGTGTAACTAACTGTTTACTGTGCTTGTGATAATAAGGTCTTCAATCTTGAAATGAATCGAAGGAGTGAATCCCTTTGAAAGTTGTTCTTTTCCTTCGGTACAGTGCTAATTTTCTTCCTCCATTGATGGTGAGTGCATCCTGAATCTGTATGACTGTGTGTAGTGCACTGTCCATCATGCTCAGTCGCGTCTGTGTGTCCCACTGTTTAATGCGAGCACGTCGCAAACACTGAGATCCATTGTCCGTCATTGCGAAGGAGTATTTTGAGTTTTTCCCAGCACAGTCATTAGGCACTAGGACTCGGCGTCTAGACTCCAGGACAAACCTCATCCCACAATCGGAATGCCTGCTCTTTTTCTGCAAACGTCAGCATTCCTGGTTATTCCAAGAAGAACGAAAGCTATCTCAGTTCCCAAAATCAGGGGACACCCTCTTCCTGTGCTGTGTGTGGATAACATAGCCACCCTAACTCGCCACACCCGCTACCTGTCAGTGCTTTTCATTCCATGTCCTCCTGGCTGGCAGTAAGTCCTTCCCTGCAGTAGGAGGCTGGTTTTCTCACTTATGACCTGGTCAGGAGGGCCGGACGCTTTGTGATGGATGTATATCGGCATCACACAGAAGAGGACAGGACTGCTGTCCTTTAGCGTTTGTGTTAATTAGTCACTAATTATGTTGTGTTCATTCTTTTTAATCAGAATTCTTGATTAAAATGTGAACATGCTTCCTGGTTGCGTAGACTATAGCCTCTGTTTTCAGAGTGACACTTAATCACATCGGTGCTATATTTGCATATATAAATGTATCCGTCTGGTTCACACTATAGGCAATTTTGTGGCAACATTTAGGTGTGGTGATGCTTTTATCCAGTCGTGTGTGCAGGTGCCACACAATTTGCTTAATCACAAAACAATCCACTTCCTTGCATATACAGTAATGATAGCTTCCCCTCAGTAGACATTATGTTACTGCACCAGGCCATGCAAATTGGGCAAAGTGGTAACGCTTTAGAATCTGGTGAGCAGTGTTGACACACCACAGCACACAGTGCACAACAAAGAAAGGTGTCCTCTGCATTTAACCCATATGTGACATCGTGACAAAGCAGGGGGCAGCTAATTCAGCACCCGAGGAGCAGTTCTTGCGTAAAACGTAAAAAAGTCTTACATATATACTGATCTCATGTTAGTTCATCATTAATGAATCATGACTCATGTTTTATCTCAAGCTGTTAGTTTATTTGTTACTATATCTGTGAATTATGCGACCCTTTGTGAACTACTGAAGGATCAGCTGAAGGAGCAAGTCATGAATAACACAAGTGAAATACTGATCTCATGATTGTTCGGCATTCGTGAACCGTGATGTGTCTTCTCAAGTAGCAACTATATTTGTTCATGATATTTTCATAACTTGTACTTCAGTAGTAACTGAGTTATTACTAAGTATTTGTGCCCCGTCAAGCGTTGTGATGTGGAGACCTGACGGAGCTGAGTGCTGCTTTTAAATGACGTATTACAGTATGTAGGATTGACATCACTGGGGATCCCAGCAGCGCAGGTATATTAAGTATCAGCTGTGTGTTCCATCCTTGCATTTGTTTGCTCACAGACAGTCACTGAACGTGGGGGAGGATCCGGCGCGGACAGCTGGAACACATCTGGCACGGCAGATGGGGGAATCTGAGAAAGCCGTGTCGATGTTTGCAATTAAGCGGCACTGGGAGGGCTATTAAAAATGAAAAGTGAACTATCGCCTTTGGGGGGAATGTGGCTGCCGGCGTCCTCGCGTCACACGAGATCTTTGAACGTTGAATGATTGCCGTCCTTACTGTGCCAGAAGAATGTTAATGGGATTTTAGCAATATTAATTATTTAGAAATGACTTTCTTGTAATTATGTTTTTTTTCTGCCAAGGAATATATCTTGTTAATAAAGGAAAGGAGGAGGATTCTATGTTTAAAATGCAGTTCTTTATTAGTTTATTGGGTAATGTGTGAAATGAGCTGCACCTTCATAATGCATTCATAGAACATTCATAAGCAGCATGTAAGGATACCTTAACATCCTATCTTAACAGCTTTAATATACATTAATTAATAATTAACATTATATGATGAGAAAATTATACCCATTTAATTGTATCATATTTGTTTTTAATTTAATTATAAATGGGGCGGCATGGTGGTGCAGTTGTTAGCACTGTTGCCTCACACCTCTGGGACCCAGGTTCGAGTCTCCGCTTGGGTCACATGTGTGTGGAGTTTGCATGTTCTCCCCATGTCGTCGTGGGGTTTCCTCCAGGTACTCTGGTTTCCCTCCACAGTCCAAAGACATGCTGAGGTTAATTGGAGTTGCTGGTGTGTGAATGTGCCCTGTGATGGGCTGGCCCCCCATCCTGGGTTGTTCCCTGCCTCGTGCCCATTGATTCCGGGATAGGCTCCGGACCCCCCACGACCCAATAGGTTAAGCAGGTTGGAAAATGGATGGATGTTAAGGTATGTCAGGGAATTAAGGTGCACGTCCATGCTGCATATGAATGTTCACTTCCATCATGAAGGTGCAGTTATGAAAAGCATTTCACTATATTTCCCTTAACTGAGACAATAGCTTACATGTGTCATATGGGCAGAGGTGCAAAGTTCAGGTCCAGAAAGTACAAATCCAGACCAAGATTTTCTTCCAACCACCCAGTTGAGCGTAACGAGTCACAGTTACAAAGTGCTCAACTGGTTGGTTGGAACAAAATCTTGGTCTGGATTTGTACTTTCTGAACAGGCAATTTCCACCTCTGCACATGCGTTTTCTAGGTGGCATTTTACATAAATCCACAAACTTTGGTAAATCCTTCCACTTACCTTCTCAAAATCTTGTTTATAAGTGTGTTTTCAGGGTCTATTCGTACTTGTACATGAAATGAAGCGTGAGATGCCTCATCTCTGATGCTTGTATAATGGTTCTGTGATTCAGAAATAAAATATCAAACGTGCCGTTCTTGTGACCAGCTGTGTCCCGCATCTGTTGGGAACCCAGTGAAACACACGTTACATTTTAATTTACGGGTGGTTTCAGTGGCGGGGGTGGCACGGTGCTTTAATGGTTAGCGATGTAACTCCACGGCTCCCGGGCTGTGGGTTCCGTTCCTGGCCCCCTGTGCTTGTAATGTTCTCCCTGTGTTTGTGTGGGTTCTCTTGGGGTGTTCTGGTTTCCCCCCACAGTCCCAAAGCACCTGTTTCAGGGGAATCCCCTATCTTAGGAGAATCCCTAAATAAATCATGATGAGTTTGTCCTGTGACAGACTGGTGTCGCATCTTCAGTGCACTCCAGGCTTCCTCCTTGTGTTGGATAAGCCTTGGATAAGCACTTATAGAGAATACATGGATGGAATATACTACTCTGGTGCTTCCTGACAGACTCTTCCAAAGACACTCTGGACCGAAACATCATGAGGCCACAGTTGGCCAGAAACCAACAGCATGACTGGTTTCGCCTTTTGTCTTGGGTTTTTGCAGCATCTATCCAAAAATGTTTCTCTGCTTAATATTACAGTAAAGAGGTCGGGCAAATAGACCTCGATGGAACCATATGGTTCTCAATATACTGTGGGACTGGGTGGGGTGGCGATCAGATAAAGGGAATTTAGTGTGTAATTGTTTGATGGATGAGGCAATAGCTGGAAACGTTGTTTAGCTTTCAGGTTGTGCTAAGAGACTGTTGTGCTTAATGCAGGTTAAGTGTGTTGGTTTCCTTTATGCGTGTTTTAACGCACATGTAAGGAAGGAAACCCCAGTAATCCTGACCAGGCTGAACGAAGATGACAGAGCCAGGATGGTGGGGCCTTTTAATGAATGATGATATAGAGATTTACCTCCAGAGAACAGAGCCTTCATTTTTTTCCCAATAGCATGATGTAATGAATGCAGTGCTTAATATCTGAGGGGCACGTGAGCGCTTTGGCATGTCGGCCGGCTCCTTCGCTAAGGCCCATGGCTGTAGCTGTGGACCCTCTGAGCATCTCAGATTTTTCCCTTGCCGCATGCTGCTGGTATCGTCCTGCAGCCTTTTCCGGCACTCGGTGAGGAACCCGTGTGGTACAGATCTGGGAGGCAGGGCACTGCAGGGGAACCTTTACGGGAGATCATTTACGGCAGCCGAGACCCCGCAAGCCCTATTACTCCAGCACCTGCCTTCCGACTAACTAATAATTACTAGCTTCTGTTTCTCGATTCTGAGCCTTAAGCCTTAATTAATGGCCACCCACCTTCCCTTGCTGGCTAGTATCAGGCATGAAAATCCTTACCTTACATTGTGCCGTACAGGTTTGTCGAGCTGAAACAGCAAGAGAAACAATAGAGTCTTATTTGAAGTTGCGAGTGTGGTACCTAATTCTGATTTTAGTTTAAATGCATTATGTTTTGGCAGAAGCGAGGTACATGTTTACTTTGCATGAACAAAACTCCCCGCAGCGATGGAGCCCGGTGGGATTGTATTACTTTTAGATGGTTTTATAGGGAGTGAGGGTGTGTGGGGCTGGGAGAAAAGCAGGATGACCTTCACATCCATCCTTTTTCAAATTCCCTAACAAATGTAATAAACAGTAACAAACAGGAATGCTTTAATACTGGAACAAATGGTAATACATTAACTGTACCTTTATAATGCGTTCATTTATCATTCATAAGCAGCACGTAAGTATTCCTTAACATGCCTTAAAGCATTGCATTCATAATACTTTCAATGAACAAAACATGACAGCTTTGATGTACATTAATAACGTCATATTATGATTATACGATTATAATGTGTGGTATTTATGTACATTGAAGCTGTCATGTCCTGTGTTACTTAAGGCTTACTTACATGCTGCTTATGAATGATATATGAATGCGTTATGAAGGTGCAGATAATGAAACGTCTCAGCAAACAAACGATATGCACTATTTGTACGGATCATGGCGACCTCTCGCCTCCAGGGCTGTGTGATAGAGTCGTCCCGGGCTCGGCGTGTGTGCAGTTTCCAAATTCCCCCTTTTGTTTACGCAGGTTTGCTCCCGAACAGCCTGGCTTAAGGCATTTGGTGTCTCTAAATTGCTCTTTGCGTGGGTGAGTGTGACTGGCCACATATGATTTATTAGCGGTTGGTCGTGTCTCCTGTACTGCCTGGGAGGGGTTCCAGACTGGATAGACTAACTGGAATAGGCTCGACTGGGATAGGCTTAGTGGAATACGTTTCCTGGGATAGGCTCCGCATCCTTCCAGCGGATAAGAGTTCCTGGGAAAATGAGCGAAATAAGCTTTTTATAGAGTTGCACCCTTTATTAGACTAATTGAGAGTCCTTTGAAAAGTAAAGGCTACAGACTTAATTATTAATCTGGCTTAAAAACAAAACTTACCTTAAAACTAACCATCAGAAATGTGCTTAATGTGCCCCATGCCTACAATGGAGGCATGTAAGGCGACTAATGTGTTGAAGCTTAAGGGTTGTGGCTGAATACCTCATGCAAAGCCCTGGGGGAGGTGGATCGGAACGCCCCTGTTGTGAGGTCAAAGGTCAGGTCAAGGTTAACGATGAAGTTAGGGCATTACCTCACCAGGAATGAGCACGTCTCCTCTTAGACAGCCCTCAATGTCATATGTGGGGCTAATTTAAAGTCGTCATTTAGCCAAGTTTCTTTCGTGCTGAAAAAAACTTGGAAGTGTGCAAGGCGATCATTTTGCAGTGGCTTTTCCCATAATGCAATGTGCTTGTCGGCTGAGGATCTGTGGATAATTAAGTGCTTTGTGCCTGTGGATGTTGTATTTTTTTCCATGTTACGTGGGAAGTTTAATGAAGCATCATGGGATAGCATGGATAGCACGACATAAAAGAGGGCCGTGAGAGATTGACCGCACCCTTCAAATAGGTCGCAGCCCCTATAAGATCACCGCCTGAAGACTGTAGCCTTTGAATTACAAACAGACGTGCCACCCCCCGAAATTTTCCTTGGTATTCACATACAGATGGACTTGCCCCTTCTAAACAATTTGAGTTCCTAGTCAAATATTGTTTAGTGGGCCACAGTGGGCGGAAAACTTCACCGACACCCTCAAGCACTGGATTCCGTGACAACTTTAAATTAAGGTACTACTGGGCAGAATTAATGATCATTCAGCGACTCTCTACATACGACTGCCCAAGATCACACGTATAAAGATGGTGTTTAAGAGAAAAACAAACCATTAGTGTAACCTGGGGATGTGGGAGCATTTATTAAGACAAACAAGCTTGTTTGTGGCATTTAAAGAGGTGAAGTTTCCATGAGTCAAAGTCGGCCAAAACTCACGGTGGCCCCATTGTCTTGTTGAGTCCAGGCTGCTTCTCACAGCCAAACGTTCTATCTTCCATAGTGAGATTTTGGGCCCAGCTTTGGTTAAGAGTAATAAATAGGTGATGTGTGCCAATGTAGAGGAAATTAGTAAGGGCTGGAAGTAAGTATTAAAACGGTAAAACTGTAGGTACCAATTCATGGGAGGTAGGAAGCCAGTGAGAGGCAAGGCAGTTTGTACGATTGTGGTTAAGCATCAGCATTTTGGTCAGACACTTATACCTCCGTGCATCACAGCATTGTCACGTTTCACTGTGTGATTGGACGGCCCGTGCATTCAGAGTGATGACTTATATGGGTAACTGTTTACCTCACAGTTTGTTATGCTTATTGATTAGTGACCTGTAGAGCAACCCGGGGGAAAATGGGGTGTAGAGCTGATATCAGAGTTTTGACGGGTGAACGTGTGGCAGCTGAGGATTGTTTTGGATGATGCACGTGGACCTGGGAACTAACGGTTCCTCGTTTGGACATGAGGGAAAGTGATCGCAAGGCAGCGGCCTGGACATTTACGAGACCCTAGAGGCAAAAAACTGGAGCTCTCCAAAATCGAAGGCAAGGTAAAGTGCAGTGATCCACCTGTGAAAGACGGTTATATCCAACCTCTGTGAGTGTGCAGGACAGAAGCATCTTTCCAGGTTTGTTGTGGGCAGGGGGAGTGAGACACCACTTGGTTTGCCCTGGTGGGGAGACCTGCACTTCTTGCCCCGCTGGAGCAGAAATACATCAACTCTTGATCTCGATTATTTACAGTAGTAAAAGAACATGGAATATGGGACAGTCTGACAGAAGACCTACTCCTTACGCAATACTGTTTCCAGGGAGGTTCAGCACATGTCCAAAGAATCAAATAAGCAACTGTGACTTGCTAAATATACATATTTTGGTGCAGTTTTACAGCCACTCGGTTTACTAAAAAACAAACAAGACTGTCGTAAGGTTTAAAGGCTGCGCTACGAAGCCAGCAGAAATGAGGCCAAGTTTGAGTCTTTTGAGACTTATGAATAAAAGCCAGGAATGTCCGGCCTGTGAGAGAGAGGCTTTTTAAGCTGGGCTGAGAAGGATCCCAAAAGAAGGGAAACTACGTTATAAACATCCCTCTGCTCCTGACACTAGACAGTTAAGTCAGAAAAAGCCTTTTCAAATCGAGTCTATTGGAAAGTCCCCCTCTGTAATCTGCTAAATCCCAACCCTAGCTGCCTTTCACTTTGACACTCACTCTCTATTGGTTAAGCAACCAGGAAGTGTCTGTATTAAGTGAGAGTTAGAGGAAGAATTGTTTCATAAGGCATAAATTGACGGCTTGCACACAAACTCAGGTTCCGATGCCGTTTCAGATGTGCATGATGTTCTGTGTTTCCTGCATATTTTCCTGCTGGATGTCTGTTAGCAAATAACATGTCTGCATATTCCTAGGAATCAGCTTTATTTGGTGCTTGCATGTGATGCAGTGATTATGACTCTGGACAAATTATCTTTAATCTTTACATTTATTCTCAAGACATCCAGAGTGTCTTCAGGCGCCTACAAGCCAGATATTTTACAAAAACACAAAACACAGAATATGAACCTAGGAAAGAACATGAACATTTCTCAATTGTAGCAAAATTCAATGTCTTGTGAAAACAAGAAGTAAAATATACATTATTTCTGTCAGTTATGTGTAGAAAATACGTAGCTAATAGCTTCAGGTAATATCTGGTGCCGAGAATTTAAATGACAATTTATGTCAGTTAATTGCTGAATGAAACAATTCAGTATAGGACATGTGGGAGTTTTAGAAAGTAATTGTTAGAGTTACACATGTTTTAGTAAAAACCATACCAACAAATGACAAGTTATTTACAGACACTATTTTACAAAATAAGACATTTTGAGAATAAAATACAATTTGCCAGAAATCAATTGTAATGTGCAACCATATATATATAATGATTACTATGTCTGCCATGACGTGTATGTTTGAGTATTGCTAACCGATTCTGAAGGAACATATATGAACAACTTCATAAAAATATGATTTTGGTGGCCAGATGATTAGGTACACCAGCTGCTTACCCTGAACTGTGACTAAGCATTAGAATGTCTGAGATTCATGCCATTTCGAACATGGTGTTATTGTGTCTGTGAGACATGGTGGTCCCTGCACCTCAAAAACAGCCACCTTCCTGGTTTTTGGGGACAATAAGCAGAAGCACATGGATCCCTCGCGGTGTAAGACCCAGGGTGATTTAAAAGGCAGGAGCCTAGATTAATGCTGTCTGATTCGCTGAGGACCGGCGAGGCAAGAGCAGGGCTGCCCAGTCCTGCTCCTGGAGAGCTACCACCCTGCAGAGCTTAGGTACAGCCCTAACTTAACACACCTGATTCAGATAACCAGGCCCTTCCGTTATATCTCAGTATGAGAACCAGCTTAACTTCAACATAGCCGACTCTAATACTGAGGCAATACTGAAGGACCTGATTATCTGTATCAGGTGTGTTAAGGTAGGGCTGTACCTAAGCTCTGCAGGGTGGTATCTCTCCAGGAGCAGGACTGGGCAGCCCTGGTGTAGAGTGTACAGAGAACCATCGAGGCAGGGGAGGATCTTTGGATGAAAACACCTAGTTAAAGGGAGACCTCAGAGGAGAACAGCCAGACCCTGTAAAGCTAATAGGATGTGCATAAAGAGCAGCTCAGTACAACAGTGGTGCGCAGTAAAGTCATCTCTGAACCCACAACTAATCTACCCTTTACAGTACTAGCTAGGTGTGTCTAATAAAGTGGGACCTACCTGGTACTAACTAGGTGTGTCTAATAAATTGGGACCTACCCGGTACTAGTTATGTGTGTCTAATAAAGTGGGACCTACCCGGTACTAGCTAGGTGTGTCTAATAAAGGGGTTCTAGCCGGTACTAGCTAGATGTGTCTAATAAAGTGGGACCTACCCGGTACTAGCTAGGTGTGTCTAATAAAGTGGGTCCTACCCGGTACTAGTTATGTGTACCTAATAACTAGTACCGGGTAGGATCCACTTTATGTGTGTCTAATAAAGTGGGTCCTACCCAGTACTAGTTATGTGTACCTAATAACTAGTACCGGGTAGGATCCACTTTATGTGTGTCTAATAAAGTGGGTCCTACCCAGTACTAGTTATGTGTGTCTAATAAAGTGAGTCCTACTAGGTACTAGCTAGGTGTGTCTAATAAAGTGGGACCTACCTGTTACTAACTAGGTGTGTCTAATAAAGTGGGTCCTACCAGGTACTAGTTATGTGTGTCTAATAAATAGGGTCCTACCAGGTACTAGTTAGGTGTACCTAATAAAGTGGATCCTACCATGTACTAGTTAGGTGTGTCTAATAAAGTGGTCACTGAGTGTATATGTGTACAAGATTCTCCACTAAGTCAGTATTAATGCCTCTACTTGTCAGTCTACTAAAGTACAAATATTTGTCACCCAGATGTAGCACTGAGCATCTGAGGACATTTACAGTTGATGCAAATAGCTAAAGGCACATGTGTTGTTGTTTATATGAAGCTATTATTTTAAACTGCTTTCTAAAACAAAAAGAGCTGTTGTGATGAAAACATGATCCACAGTTTGTAAACATTTTAACCAAACTTATTTGTTTAACTCGAAAGCGATGAGTTTGTTATAGACTTCATCTGCAAAATTGAAGCATTAAGGCTGTTTCACTCATAGTAACTCGCTTGGCATTGTGAAAGCATGCTGTAGCATGTGTTCAACTGATCCATTGTTGTCGACGTTTCTTGATTGCTTAGGCTGATAACGCTCTTGACTACATATCAACGTATAACAGTGTAGGGCCTTTCTGAAGAAATAACAAATCCAAAGCATCAAACTCTTTAAAAAGACATTAATTCAAGAACATGTTACATGCTGTAGCATAGTTCAAACAGTTCTTGTTACTGCCTTGACCCCCAAAAAAAGGATACCCAACAGTATTTAAAGACATATAAAGTAAAACTAGTCAGAGAATAAAAAAAGTGCTTGGTGAACAGACGGATTTGAGTTGCGGGACAGGAACCCATGTGGTGGTCAGTGACCCACAAAGACTATGCGATAGGTTAGCTGGTGCCCATTGTCCCATGCGTACAGGACCCTCTCCTTGGGGTTGTAGTCGATTTGTGTGGTGAAGGAGTACTCATTGGTGAAGGGTAGCCCGGGCTCCGCCTCGGTGTCGGTGTGCGTGTCGTACGCGTAGGACAACACCCCCTCCTTCTGATTGTAGACGTTGATGGCGTACAGCACGCCGCAGACGATAAAACAGTTGCCAAAGGAGTTTCGCTTCAGGCCCGTCCGCCAAGTGGTCTCCTTCCGCACTGACAGGTCCCCCGGGTCCAGCTTGCTAATGACGATGACCTCCTGTTGAGAGTAGTCGTCATCAGCGCTTGGGTAAATGACCCACAGGCCGCTCTCGTCCACCGCGAAGTCGATGTCCGAGTGGCCGCGCCACTTCCAGGGCGTGGTGTCTTCATAGACCACATCGTGCAGCAGAGTCCAAGCTGCCACGTAGCGCATCCTCAGGTCGTACTTGATGATGTTCTTGGTGAAGGCCCGGTTGTAGTAGAAAGCACCGTTGTAGACCACGTGACCAGTGCCAATCCAGTTATATGGAAGCTTGTACAGGTTACTCCATCGGCCTGGAGACAAAACCAGAGCTTTACTGTCAGAATCGGGCTATTCCTGATACCATAGAAATGCTCTGAAAGATGACCCAGTGTGGTCTGACTGCTTGTGTTCAGCATTCCTTACCCTCCTGTCATGTACAAGGTACACTTCATAATCTTCATAAAATATATTTTACCTTATTAAACAAACAGACTATCCCAGCTGTATTAATGGGTTATTGGAATAAAATGAGAGGAGAACTGAAGACTTAAAGGAATGCAGTTAAGCCAAGGAATGGAGAAATGATAGAGTGGGAACATAAGCAGAAGCACATGGATCCCTCTCGGTGTAAGACCCAGGGTGATTTAAAAGGCAGGGGCCTAGATTAATGCTGTCTGATTCGCTGAGGACCGGCGAGGCCGGTGTCTGCTCTAAGCACATGACCGCAGCCCATAGGAGTGCGTCCTCACAAGGTCGTTTCCGCATTAACCTCCTTCCCATATTTAGACAAAGGTCCCTGTGTAGTCTTCAATCTGCTGTGGCTTATTTATCTGAAAATCGCATTTTTTCCCCCCCACTAGTAAGACTAATCTTTGTAAAAGCGACATCCTTTCAAAATGCGTAATTCTTGCATTCATCGAAAAAAGAACTGAAAAAAAATGGACATCGCGAGTTATTTCAAAAATAATATTTGGGTATAAAGTCCACATATTGATATTAATACATGGTTGTCTTGCCATACAGAAACTGAACTATACAGATTTTGCATCCTCAAAAGAATGGCTCACCTTGCTGGAAATTCTCCAGGTTTCGGAATTCGACGAGGTTGTTGCCATAGTAATAGTTGGTGACATAGATCTTGGAGTCCTTGGCGACAGGGTCCTTCATCCAGGCTCCTTCATTGCGCCCATAGCTGTGCTGCTTTTCCGGCGGCTCCACGGAGGCTATCGTGCCCTCGCAGTCCAAGTCCTTCACTGTCATTGGCCAGCACCACAGATACAAAGTGTTAGAGGGTAGGTGAACGTTTCATTGAAGCGTTCATGGAACATGAGCTCACGGTAACGGTAAAGCAGAGAGAGCCCCAACCAGGTGGCATACCTGAGCGGTTAGGAACGACCCAACTGCTGTTATCGGAGTTGTCCAGCACCAACACTATGGTTGGCGCTGGTCTCTCGGGCCGGGCCGTGGTGGTCATGGTGGCGGACTCAGTGGTGCCGCTGGTTGTCGGTGTGGCTAGGGTGGTGGTGGTGGTGGTGGTGGTTGGCACCGCCTTACTGGCTTCAGTGGTCTCCACAGTGGCCTCGGAGCTCCTGTCGCCGGAGTGAGCCTCTCTGGAGTCATGGGCCACGTGGACTTTGGCCGAACCGTCTGTGGGACAGACAGAGAGGCTACATCAGTAAATCCCTCTTTGGCGTTTCCCTCCTCCGAGCCACAACGGTATCAGAGATTACAGCCTCGATTCTCCAGCCAGGCATCAAAAGAAACCCACCATTAATGAAGCGGACTTCCACATTGTGCTTAAACACCCCCCCCCCACCCCGTAACCCAGCATAGCCTCATTCTGTTTGCGCTCAGCATTCCATGGCTTCCTGGGATGCTTCCAGAAAGTTCTGAATATTTCTCCAAAGACAATGAACAGATCCTGGGGGCCAAAGCCAGTGGGCTCCTCCTTCCCTGTCCTCTGTCTACCTGCTTCGAGGTCTGAGAAGAGCACGGCTGCACCTGCGCTCCACACTATGCCGGCATGAAACTAGAAGCGTGGATGGAACAGCTCAGGACAACAAGGAAGGGAAGAGAAGTGCAAACACAGCGAGTGCATGAAGGACCATCCTGTCTATGTCCCTTGTGATACTGCCGTCAAATGAAGATCTCCTAGCAATTGTACATTTTACATTTTATTTAACAGATACTTATACCCAACGTGACATACAATTGTGAAAGCAGGGTCAGATAGTTCCTGGAGCAATTGGGGGGGGGGGGTCTAGGCCCAAGGAATGAAATCAATCTGTGGACCCTGGAATTTGAAACAATGACCTTCTGATTACAGAAGTACAAATAGTACAATGGGACACAAACCGATTATCCCGTTTGTCTAGTAATGATGTCTTCTTCAATTTTGATGGTCGTCATTGTCCTTGACAATATTTGTCGATATACGTATTGGCTACAGTGACATCCGGTGAAGGTGAGAGAAATTTCCACGGAACCAAAGAAACAAATATATCGTGATAGTTTCCTATCCAAATGATATGGCATACAGACCTTGTGCTTCAGCCTCGATTAACTCTCTGTTTTACTCTTACTGTGATTAAAGATGTTCACTATAGTTACTTTAGGGAGAAGATGCTCATTTAAAATATGTGAAAGAAACAAACAAAATCAGCCACCACACCATGTGACAATAGCGTGATGGACTTGTGGGTAATGGGTGGTTCTTTACGTCACAGTGGGTCTCTTTTGCTCACCTTATTTGTGATCAGAGACTGGCGGCTCAGCAGATGTTCCTACTGATGGCATTTACTTTTTGAATAATGTCACTTTACTCTGCGATGATGAGCTGGATGTTGTTTCAAAGGTTTAACTGAATCGCAGGTAATAGTAAAGATCAGGGCCGTCGCTTGGATTGAAAGACATCAGGGACTCAGTCCAGAGACCTAATCTGTCTGAGGGTCATCATATGTACCTCGCATTCACTCTCTCTGAAGTTACGATGACAATGGCACTGAAATGTCTTTAGGAATCAGCCCAGGAAGTATGAAATTCTCCAGCTGAGAACATGGTGGTTTGGAACATCTAAGGTAAACAGATAATTCGGAGCTCGTTCTGATTCATTGGGGGTTTAGCACTCAGCCTGTGATGTGTCTAGGTACGGTAAGTTGGATTCCCACTAAAAGCTAATCACGCCATTTTCTGTCAGCAAATCACTGCCTTGACCAGAAGTTTTTAAACTGGAATTTTGCTAAATTAATTAAATTAGAACCGTAATAATCGATTTAGTCTATATTACAAAAGGATGACCATGCGACAAAAATCATAAAGATGTCGGTTTGAAAATAGTTGGGGAAACATGAATAATTTGTAAGTGTCAGCTTCCCACTGCAGGACTGGCCCTTCGTTTGCTGGAATGTTCCTCAGAACAGACAGGAAACTGTGCATCTTTCAGAATGGGGGGATAGCTGCTCTTGTGAAGCTCTGAAAACAAAGTTGACATTCTATTCGTGTCCACAAAGAACTGCCTTAAGGCGAACACAGGAAGTCACTGGAAGTCTTCGCATGAAAATATGAGACTGCATGATCTTCAGCCCGCCAAATGTTTTGTTTTCAAGAACAGCTTGTCTTAAACTCCTGTTCAATAAATTTCAGTACTGTCTATTGTTATGAGCGGTTGTACTCATTGTTGTCTTCTAAAAACACAATTTCTTTTTTACGTTCATTTTACTTCTGCTTTCTAAAGAGCATTGAAATCCACCCTGTTTTTCCATAGATCGAGATTCTTTTCCGATGTCTCATGCGCTGCTGGATTTAGGCTATAGCCCAGGACTTTGATACGCATCCAGTGTCTCTAGTCATTCAGTATCATCCAAACCACAAGGGATCAACATGGTCGAGTGTACTTCCCAAAGCCATGCTACCATGGTGACAGAGTTCCTTGCAAGGTGTTGACAGTGGGACATGTTCAAGGAAGTTCAGGGAGGCCAAAGCAAATATGGCTGTGGGTGTGGGAGCACTGAAAGTGCAGGAGAAGGCTGGCATGAGCCAAGGAGATACTGAATCGCAGGATGTTGTGGGAACTGTTTTTGGGATGGAGATCTAGTTTCCATAATCATATACCCAGTGTATGGTCTCTCTAAGCCTAGACGTCTGTCCCAGATATGGCAGGACGCAAGTCATGAGGAACTTGTACAAGTTACTTGGAAACCAGAGTGTCTGGAGGAAACAGAGATAATGACAGAATGAACATGCAAAGTCCACACACACGAAACCGATAGAAACCAGGCCGAGGGCCTTGGAGGTGTGAAGCTCATCCTCGTATTTTAGGTACCACGACAAACTTGGCTTCATGTTCCTACAAGACAAAGACTGTCTGGAGTGTTACATTGAGTGGGGGTTGGGTACAGAGTTACTTTTTTTAAACAGGAACAAAATATTCAATGAAAGAAACAGTATAGTACACATAGTGGGGCGTCTACAAAGACGTCTGTGTGCTTTTAGAGATTCTAGTATCGCCACCACAGTCAGAGTGGGGCAGTGGGAGCATTATCAAACCCCAGACAAGTGCACATCTAACAGACTCTTCTTTCTCCTACTGCCACATTAGTTTAGTCTGGGATGAAGATGGTCTCTCTTCCTGGGTCTCCAGTTTTGAGTGATCCAGTTGACCAACTGCCCTTTCCGCCTTGAATGTGTTTGTAGTCCTTGCCAAATTCTGGGACATCTTTTGAAAATTCCAAAATATGCATGAAATGTCTGGGAAAAATGACTTTCATTCTGATGGCAACCCAGAGGTCCACCTTACCTTTGGTGCTGGAGCTGTGTTTGACGTCCCCCACACTGCCAGCTTTGTAGTAGGTGATGCCCCTGATGACCCCTGGCTGATGACCTGCCACCTTGGTCTTGTTCGTAGGGTCGGCCGGCTTAATGGGCTTGACTGCCTTTGCGGGCTCCTTCTTGGGTTTTGTGGGCTTCTCCTTTGCAGGCTTGGGAGGCGGATTGACTGCTGGGACCTTTTTGTTGGAGAACTTTCCAGTCTCCTTGGAGTTTCCTGCTGTGGTCTCCTGCGGGAAGGAGAGTTTGATGAAACTCCAACACAGTGATGTCATGTACCCAGTGCCTTTGTTAAGCCCAATATTTAATTGCCTCATTTTCATGTTCATCAGATGTTGGAATGATCACTGGACTCATCATTGTTGTGTAAACAGACTCTGCTCTACAAAGAATGTACTTTAAAGTGGTTATAAACTTAAATTTGCACTTTGAAGTTAAGGACCATACACAAACAGTAATTCAGGCTCCAAGAGCTCTAAATGAAGTTGGCTCTTTGCCTTTGATTGGTTCAAATATTTGCAGGTCAATGAGCTATAGCAGGGGTCCTCTGTAATACCTGGGATTTGCCGTCATGGCCTGCAGTGTCCTTCTGCAGTAGCTGCAAGCCCAAACTGGAGATCTCCTTCTTGATGCTTATCATGATGTCCGAATAGTTTTCATAACGCTTCAGCTGATTGGTCAGATTGATGACACTGTCCTTCACAAAGTCATTCTCTCTGGTCAGGTTAGTCTTGATGGTCTAGAAGGAGGAGGCCAGACATGGAGAGCAAATTCAGGTTTAAACATTGGGAAAATAAGCAAGGCTTCACTTGTCCTCTGACCTTCTCATAATGAAATGGCAGATTTAACCCCAAAGAGAAACCTGGCAGTTTACACATTTTACAGCTTAGTAAAATAATTTGACTACTGAACTGCATTTGCATGATAAACTCCAGTCTTCCGGCAGCAGTGGTTCGTGAACCATCTGTTCTCCTTCCTCCTGACTTGGCAGAGAAAACTACTCTGGTTTCTTTGCCGTATTTCACTTTTCATTTCAATTAGCAGCAAGAGCTTTGGACTCAATGAGGATTAAATCAGTTGCACAGCCGCAGCGAGCCACAGTATTTGGAAAGGCCATGCAGTATCGAGCGGCAGGAAATCGAGACAGAACCACGACCTCTGCGATCAGTAGCCAGAGAGCATTTCTCCCGCCTTACCTCCTCCAGGTCGTTCATGCGAGAGACCACCTTGTTCATGTAGGAGTGTACCTTCAGGAGGTCCATGCTGTACAGTGTCCCCTCTAGCAGATCCACCATGGACTGAAGCTGCAAGGAGAAGCAGGCAGTATAGGTGTTAGTCAGCCAACAGAGCCTCCTGCTATTGTACCCTTGGACAGAGTCTTTCATGGCTACATTTGGACAGACTAAAAAACATTAAGATTTCTAAATGTGGCTCATTGCTATCTATCTATCTATCTATCTATCTATCTATCTATGAGACATTAGATACACATGACAAATTCACAAATCACATCCACCCGTTCACATGTACATACACACACACACACACACACACACACACACACACACACACACACACACACACACACACACGTCATATGTATGTAAAACGAAATTCATAAGTGCACAGGAAGCATAAAGCAGCATTCATTTGCACAGGATTAATTTCCCTGCCAACTTTATACGGCCAGATAGGCACGCTGAATGCGTGTCAGTGATTTCCACGGTTTGCCGGTATCCAGTTTCGCTCGGTGCGTCTCTAATCCGCAGCAGATCCGATAGCAGCGTCGCGGGTGAAAAAGCACCATCAGTTCCAGCTCCAACTGCCGCTTCAGATCGTTACCTCAGTCATCTCGCGGTTCCCTCCTTTCCCAAGAATCTGTCTGGTCGATCAGCTGCCATCAAAATATTATCACACAAACCCAAGCACTGCTTCAAATGACGGTGTCCCAAAATCCACAGAATCCCGGTTACAATCACTAATCAGAATGCTATCAAAATATAGTCAAATCCGTACATTTATGTGAATCTCGGACATCGGCGCGTCCCCTTTTCCCACGCCCCGAGCTTCTGCCGCCTTTTGAGAGCCTTAGCGACAGAGGTCCTCGGGGTCCGTCGTCTGTGAACCTAAAGTTAGTGTCGACGTCAAAGAACCCCGAGTCAACATTTCCTGACATAAAGCTGCACCTAGGAGGAGACACAACCTTCGACCTTCTACCACTGAGAAAGCGACGCATTCAGACTCGCTGAAAGAATGTGCCAAAGCAAAATTAAAAGTGCCCAGCATCTTAACTGCCCCAAGGTCTTAATTGAAATTCAGTTTACTGAATGAATTGTGGGGCGGCATGGTGGTGCAGTGGTTAGGTAGATTAGGGTGGCGGCATGGTGGTGCAGTGGTTAGCACTGTGGCCTCACACCTCTGGGACCCGGGTTCGAGTCTCCGCCTGGGTCACATGTGTGTGGAGTTTGCATGTTCTCCCCATGTCGTCGTGGGGTTTCCTCCAGATACTCCGGTTTCCCCCCACAGTCCAAAAACATGCTGAGGCTAATTGGAGTTGCTAAATTGCCCATAGGAATGCATGTGTGAGTGAATGGTGTGTGAGTGTGCCCTGCGATGGGCTGGCCCACCATCCTCGGTTGTTCCCTGCCTCGTGCCCGTTGCTTCTGGGATAGGCTCCGGACCCCCCACGACCCAGTAGGATAAGTGGTCTGGAAAATGGGTGAATTGTGGTGTAATGTATTGTAATGCAATCTACAGCACCCCTGCCTTGTGCTCTGCGTTTTATGGGATAGGCTCCAGGCTTCCTGTGACTGTGCCGGCTAAGCTGATGGATGGATGATTTTACCACTCAATTCATTTAATGAAAATTAATTATTTAGTGAAAATAAAAACTGTACCAATAAAGACACGTTAGACATGTAAAGATAGATGTGTGCAATCTGCCAGCCGATGAGACCACCTTCATATGACGGTACGCAGCAGACTGCTGTGCGACACTCATCCCAAGAAGGACAAGACGACGCTTCACGCTGCATCATTCCAGGGTCACTTCTACATATGCGATTCCCAAAAACCGATTGTTCTGGATTGTTCCGCATGCTGAATGGGAAAACCGTCCTCCTTTTTGAGAAACAGTGAATTCACTGGCTGCAGTCAGCAATCACTTCCTCTAGCTGCTGGACAGTCTCCGCAGCTACCCCCCTCCCCCCATCTCACAAACACTCACACGCCGCCCTCATTTTTGCATACGAAAGTGTGTCGAAAAGCCAAAACAAGTACATCAGCATCTGCAGTCATCAGATTTCCACAAAGGACACTAACGTCAGAGCACAACAATGACGAACCGACTAAGATGGCTGCAACCCAGCGCAATGACAGCATTAATGTTTGGGGGTAGCGCAATAAAGCAGGAAGAACGCCTGAATCAACTGCATTGTTCTGTCTTCCATCAGGTCCATCATCCTCATCCGTCTATCAGTCCACCACGCTTTTACCCGCCTGTGGAGTTTCAGAGGTGTATCCCAGTTGAGCCCTTTCCCTGGAACCGCAGAAGAGTCATGTGCATTTTTGTGACTTCGCCCACATTTCCATGACTGACCCCTGGGCATATACAGGGGCGGGGCTTACAGGGGTACTGGCGCAGGCTGAAAGCTGACTGGCCTCCGGAGTGCTCCCTGCCCTGTCACTCACCGATTCAAAGCATGTCATTGGTTAATGACTGCCCCCTCTGTACGAATTATGGCCCAAGTCGGCACAAACAGAAAGACTGAAGCAGCGCTGAGCGCGAGCGCACCACACTCTCTCTGCCAGCCACCCCCCCCCCCCCCCATCACCTTAAGCAGTTCAGGCGCCTGCTTCTTCAGCTTCTCCATCCGCCATTCATTCTCACAGGGATTGAGCGAAGACGGCGGAGCAGTGCAGGAGCACCGGCAGTCCGACCCGGAGCTGACCGTCTCCACCGCGTAGAAGTCCTCCGGACGGGCGCTGCCGCTACGCAGCCGGCTGCAGGCATCCCGGCTCAGGGGCCGCATGACGCACTTACAGCGGCAGTCGGAACCTTCCGAGGTCATGCGCACGGGCTCCGTCTCCCCGAAGATCTGCAAGATAAGCAAATTCATTAGTAATCTTTCATCCCTGTGTTACTCTTCTGTGACTTTTTCTTACCTATTTATACGCCTGGATATTTTTTAGGAGACATACACATCAAGCAGTGGTTCAGCAGGAGTGACCCCCCATTCATATCCTTAATCCGACTACCTGACTCTCCGTATTTGAAATCCCTACTTTGGAACATTACTGTAATACTCCATACTGTGTAGCCCATTTATGTGGATCTGAAGTCCCAGCTGATGCTCTGGTAACTCAAATCTATTAAAATGAGAGTTTATGCTCCTCTGTCAGAGTTCTGTTCCTGAAGTGATTCCGTAACGTTCTGTGCTTTATATTACATTTAATTAGCAGAGGATTTTGTGCAAATAAACGTACAAGTGAGGCAAAGAGCACATTACAAGCGTAAGTATAAGTGAAGCTGAAGCATTAGTGCAGCTCGGCTGAGCTTCCAGTGAGTGACCAGCTAAAGCAGGACTGGGGCAGGAGCTACAGAACATCTACCAAACAAAGAACAAACCAAGCAGGACTATTCAGCGACCAAGACAGCAACATCAGGAACATCGAGGGAATTACCGTCTTTTTTCATAGCATCATTCCATTTAAGTGACATTAACAGCCTCTGGCACGGGATTCCCAACAGCTGTGAAAAGCCCTTCTTAGATGTTCCACAGAGTTCCTGCTTACGATTATCTGCTGGGAGTGGAAATCCCGAAGCGGGACTGTGCGCAAACATGGCAACGGAGCGTCCGTCTCTTTATGCGCCACACGGCCGCGGATCCGCAGAGAAACGGGCCGCCGTTACCGTTGCAGCGGGGGGGCTGAAGGCCTGCTGTTTTTACCAGACGCGGTTCCAAGGATGCAAACTCTGTTTCCGTAGGAATGGCTTAACACAAACAGAAACGGAGCATTCAGTGTGATCATAACTCCCGCTGTAACCGCCCCCCCTTTGAAGTGAGCCCCCGTGTGCCAGAGTAGTCACCGAGTCAGACCCGCGGGCGGTCAACTCGCAGCCCCGCCAGGATGGTGCACCGAGCCGGCTGCCACCATCCTGTATTCTGCCCGTGGCCTGTACTACGAAGTGGGGTTACTGCCTTATCGGGGTAATTTGTCGGATTTAAGGTACCACAGTTTAAATGGACTTCATATTCGTTCACTTACATTTTGCCTAGACCACCTTAAATCCGACAAGTGACCCCGATAAGCCAGTAACCACGCTTCATAGTACAGGCCCCTGGATCGACATGTATTGAAGAATAAATTGTTTGGCATAATAATAATGAACTAATAATCAGAGACCCTGTGTAGTGCCTAAACCTTTTATAGTCATCAGATACAAAGTGGAAAAAAATTACAAAAATTGGGAGATGTGGTGCCTTAAATAAATATAAAACGAAAACAAAATATCACCAAATATTTGTGGCATGGGGTTGGGGAGTGGCAGAATCACACGCCCAGAGTTTGAGGTTTGAATGTTATCCATGCACTTAAATAAACAAGTGTTTGTAAAGAGCGTATTTGTGTGTGTTATGTACAGATTATATTTCGCGGGCCAAATGGATGGATGGAGCTAAAAGACAACAGTTAACAAGCCAACTAAACAGCAAGCTAAAGAGGTTAATGACCCAACATGGCAACCTTAACCCCCACCCTGCCTTAACCTTAACCGTAAGTAACCAAACAAAATACGAGACTTTTGGCATTTTTATTTTTTTGCAGTCATAGAGTTTTATGAAACTGAGCTTCCCCTTGTGGGGACTAAAAAAATGGTCCCTACAGCAACAAAATATATATATATATATTTTTTTTTAAATCACATTGTGGGGTCATTTCTTCCCCACAACATGATACTGTATCTACATGACACACACCCTGTCATCACTCAGCTTCAGGTTATCAAAGCGACACAGAGCAGGTGCAAAGACGTGGGTGGGAGAGTCACTTGGGACATGCTATTACCAGACTGAGGCTCTGAATAAGGCCGTGTAATTTACACTCTTGCTGACACCTGCCATTTATGCCATTAAAGTAACTTACAATTAAAATCGCTCCCCAACAAAGACCCAGAATTCCCTGTGCACCACATTCTTTGTGTTTCCTGTACATATTTCGATGTTCATGCCTGTGTTTAGTGTTCATCTGCAAGAAACCCTAAGAGGCTGCAGATGCATCCTTTGTGTGTGATTACCAGTTGGGTTCTGCCCATGGGCACAGCTCCCAGCATCAGCACGAAGGTCTATGCATGTTAACAGCTCAAAACCGGAGGTATTCCTGTCAGGATCGGTCCCTGACTGATGTCTGTTCCCTGTTTGGCCAGCAGGTGTCACTGGCCATCCCGCCTCTTGTGTGCTCCCCTGTTCCCCAGGCCACCGCATGACTTGATGGAAGCTGTGTCATCCAGGGTCCCCATTCAACATTATGGTCGTTGGGTTATTTTTGTGTTAGTTGTGCAATGGTGTATTTCTCTGTGGTTCCATGTTTTGCTCCCTGTTCTGTGTTGCAGTACTGTTCATTACCTTTGTTATCCTAGTCTGCCCTAGTGTTTGATTGCCCTCACCTGTGCTTTTGTTCCCAGTGCTTATTACTGCCCACACCTGTCTCTTGTTGGTCCTCGTCATGTCTGAATTTAAGTACCTGCCCTTGCTTTAGTCTTCAGTCGGATGTTGTGGTTGTTCCTGTGTTTGCTCCGGGTTATATGTACATGCTGTGTTAGTTGCTGTGTTTGTTCCTGTGTTACTCCCTTAGTTCTTATTTCCCCCCCGCCCGTGTTTAGACCCTCGTAGTCTCTTGTTTTCTTGCTTTTCCCCCCCTGATCTTACTAATAAAGCCCCTGATCTGGTAGCCGCACCGTGGACCGTCCGACTACCCAGCATGTCCCCCCCTAACGTGTCTCACTTAGCCCCACAGTACCGCTCACCCTGACGTCCTCCTCTAGGGAAGTTTACAGACCAGCCCACATGTGCCCCCACTTGCAGAACCGGTGGAATGAAGCCCAGGTCAGTCTGAACTTAGAGTTCAGCACTCAGCCACCATTATGTTACAAACATGTGGGGGGAGATACACTGTATCACTGTATCTAATTTCTTATACATTTATCATTATCTTTCTGTACTCATGCAAACCAGCATTTCTAATGAAGCCTTTCTCGCATGTGTGCACCCTGTGGCGCACTGGCATCCTGCCCAGGATGTTTGCAGCCTGATATAACACATTTTATCCCAAACGGTGTTACTATAGTAAGAAACGTGTATTTAATTCCTCAGTGACTGATGCAGCTGTTGCCATGCTCTTTCTTAATTTGCTAAATCACACTCTAATAATTC
Source organism: Brienomyrus brachyistius (assembly GCF_023856365.1). NCBI lineage: Eukaryota > Metazoa > Chordata > Actinopteri > Osteoglossiformes > Mormyridae > Brienomyrus > Brienomyrus brachyistius. The sequence continues at coordinate 3,859,186 of NC_064534.1, read as the reverse complement.
TTAAAATCTCTGGAGCTTAAATATACTTAAACACATTTTGCACAGTGTACAAACATCTGACTTGTGACGCAAAGACGCTAATTCATCTGCACACAGCTGTCCTTGGAAAGCCCGGAGTGATTTACACATCCCGCGGCCTCATTATATTTATTATCTTTTCATTACACTTTGTCTGCTTTCACGGCTGGGTGTTTATTGTGACAATTATAGTTCATTAAGTCAAGAGTATCCTGGCTGGCTCTCTATCTGGCTGGGATTTTGCTTTTAGGTCTGGCTCCTCATCCAGTAAACCTGCCAAAAAGATATTAAAACACAATTACGAACATGGCAAAATGATCTTCTGAGCTTGTTTTACTGAGGAAGGTTAGGGGTTTGTTTTGGGGCACGCCTCCTGAACGGTCACTTGTAGCAGTTCCTGTGGGATCAACCATACTTTGTTGTCAAAGGACACCTTTGTGGGAGAGCAATCTGCACTACCATAGCCTGCTATGAGGGGGGTCCACAAGTGGTCGGCCCGCTTGAAAGGACAGAGCCTTCCTAAGATTATGGGGGCTGCCCCCATGTACCCCCCTACCTTCAGCCCTTATTGTGTAATTACCCGAATGAAGGGGATCAACCTAAAGAGGTCACGCTCTGAGGTCACGAGTGGGGGTCACGTTTCGTTTCAGGTGACTGACTGTGACAGCTTGTCCGCTGTCTCAATTACCCTCAGTCTGCAGTGGGGCTAAATACTATTTCCCTGTGTGTGTGTGTGTGTGTGTGTGTGTGTGTATGTGTGTGTGTGTGTGTGTGGGGGGGGGGGGTGGAACTAATATATTAATTGTGGAAGCAGACCGGTGAAGCATCCTGCCTTGGCAAAACCGATCAGGGTCAAGAAATTAGTTGAGTTGACGCTGCAGTGTGATGATAACGATCTTCGCGGCGATTCAGGAATTAGTAGCTTCCTGTCAGTAAACGAGTTTCTGTTAAAGATATTCACAAATTCTGAGCAGCATTTCAGTAAATAAAAGTGCAATTGCGAACAGGGGGTTTCTCCATTAATGACATCACGTAAACAATAGTCTCCATTTATCATTCTGCGAGATCAAGATCTGTGTCTCGTGCTTCAAAGTGGGGCAGGTTTTCCACAGGTTAGCAGTGCTTGAAGAACTATTTGTCATATCTATTAATTTGCTAATTTAGTTTCCGTTGCAGTTTTGTGAATTACTTCTGTCGACTCAGAAAAACTACCTCAAGCAGTCAAAACTTTATTTACAATATTTGAAGGGTTTTTTTTTCCAAAATTTGAGTGTTTCCATTAATGGATTTTCAGTTTGCATTTTCAAAATGTGAAAGCTGGATCAGTGGAAATGCCTGTAGAGAAGCAGAGGCTTTGAGGGCGCTGCTTGGTGTGAGCCGGTGCGTGAGACTGCAGAGCGTCTGTGTTGTGTTCTCTGGGCAAACAGCCAAGACTGGCATGTCCACTTTCAAAGCAGGGCAAGCCATCAAGGTAAACAGATCAGCGATGTGACGAGACGCTCATTACTGCAGGAATGCAGCTGCCTTCGGAGGGAGGGTGCTATGGAAAGATGCATGCTTACAGATTAACATCCCGCGTGCTTTCAGTTTGTGAAGTCAGCACCCCCGCCATCACCCCCCCAAGAGGAATGGGAGGCAGGTCCTGTGCCATGTCAACCAAAAGATTCTCTTCATGGGCATCTTCAATCAAGGCAACTTTCAACATACTCTTACTCATACTTAAATGATCTCATTTTGTTACGAGCCAGAAACACTTTAAGTGCCTGATTCAACAACACAAAAGCAGCCCCCAGAAATTTACAGTCTCTTAGGCACACGTCTAGGTTGCCCTTTGCTCGACCCACTGGTGTGCATAAGATTCTCAGACCTGGCCCACTTTCCCTTGTCTGCAACCACGCCGGTCTGAAGCAAAACAATTTTAAGAGGCTTCAAAGGGTGTGGGATGCAAAATAATTACTCTTTGCCCTAGTGTACTGAACAGTACAGGAGAACATCATCTCAAAAATGTTTAGTTATCCAATACATAACTGAACATGCTCTCATTGCCAGTTTTCCATGATATTTTGATGATGGAGATGTGAAATCGACTGTCGATCCTCAGCAGTACGATCCGAGGTTCAGATGTCAGAGTTAGGATGTTTCCCTAACAATATAATAATGATCAGACCCAGTGACTCATTATTAACAATAAGAACGCGCCCGTAGTTATGAAACAGCATTGCATCCGTCTCCTCGGCTCTCTGAGAAACAGCTTGTGTAAACTTGTGGAAGAATTCGAGGCTGTAAAAGGCTGAGGTAAATCACATGGCTGACCTAAAAGTGATCGCTTCACTTAGGCAAGGAGTAAACAGAATGACAAACGTCATCTCGAGGAAAGATGGTTCTGAGGTTTGGTTCGTGCCCAACAGTCCCCTCCCCTGCCTTTCATTTGCCATCTATGGACCAATCAGAATGTTTTTTTGAGGAGAAACCCCACCCCTTTCTGCTATGAGACAGTATAAGATCACTGCCTGGCAGTAATAACAGTCTAATGAGAGCTGAAATAAACACCCTCAGTTCTCAGTAATCATTAAAGCCCTTGACAGGGCCCCATAAGCCAGCACCGACCCACATTCCTTGTCCTGCGCTGTGTTTTGTCACTTGGTGCTAGTTTGTCTTGGCCACAATTAGAAAACTAGAACAAATGCAAACAGTGACTGCATGAATCTCCGGAGCTTTCCTTTAACTCCCGCTTGTAAATCATCAGTGAGATCTGGACGCCTGCCTGCACTCTACAGTACATATCACGCCCCCGTGCTTTACGATTAACTATATTTACAAGCAAGCGATCCTGCACGCTGACTGCATACTCCGCCTTGCCGTAGATGTGCCTTCTACAGGACGCACTTTTAATCGCTTTGTTGATCCTATATCATCACAAACTCGGCGAGCATTTCCACCTACAGAAGCAGGACCTTGCAGGCGTGTCCGTGGCGATTCTGTCTTCTCGCTTCCTTCAGGCTGCGGTGGAGCTTCACTCTGTTCCTACATACTGGGTAATTCAATCATGTCATTAGGAACAGGCCTGATCGTCATCCTCAGACCCCTCACCCCCGTTGTCTTCTTGGAAGGCTATTTATGTAGCGCTCCGGTGGGAGGGAGCTGCCTCTTCATTAAAGTGCTGCTTCACTAACGTCGATGGTCGTAGCATTTCCGCATCAGAGTGTAGATACTGACCCTGGGCGCAGACTGTCCATCTGTGAGGGGGAAGAACGTCCGTCTTCCCTCGGCACCTTCAAGACCCGTGGTTCTCAAACCCGGTCCTCAGGACCCACTGCCCTGCTTGTCCTCCAGCTATCCCTGCCCCACACACTACTGATTACCTGGATCAGGTGTGTTCAGCCAATCAGAAGCTGAAAGACAGCTGGGACTTGTGTGTGGGGCAGGGATAGCAGGAAAACAAGCAGGGCAGTGGGGCCCGAGGACCGAGTTTGAGAACCACTGTCCTAGAGACTCTGTGCTTCATGCCATCACATTCACAGAGATTCAACTGACTGGGTGAAACAAAACCTTGGTCTGGATCTGTACCTTCTGGTCCTGAACTTTCCACCTCTGGTGGTTACCTGACGTTTAGCCGCTTAACATGTTTTATATAGAAATCTATTTTTTAGTCAAAAGAAATCCAAAACCTACCACCCCCAAGTGCACCTTCGCGGAAAAGGAAACACAGAATGACAAATACAGCCAGTAAAGCATGTTGCTGTGATAAAAGGCGAAATCGAAGTCTCTGCCACATAGAAACGCAATAAGTCTTATGTCCAGAAAGCATTTTAATGCGCGGTGGAGGATCAGAGCGCGTGTAATCCCACAGGAATTCGAGCACGGCACCGTGGAGATCATAAAGCGGCAGCCAACCCGATACGGGTCACTGATCCGATGGCGGTCTCAAATGGCGACCGGCTGTCCGTATGTCAGCATTCAGCAGGACCGCTCCCCCTCTTAGGACCGCCCACCTCTCACCAAAATTTACATTCAGTTTGTGTCAACGCTGCAAATGCAGGAACAAGGTGCTCTGACTGTGTTTCAGTTCTGAAGAGAACAGCGAGGTCAGTGAAGGAACCCACAGCGTGAGGAACCCAAACTATTTCTTCAAGGGCAGTAGATCGAAGGGCCATGAATGTTCAGATGATCTCAAACTACCCTGTGGGGGATCTCGGTGGACTCCTTACACATTTTTTTAGTTGATCAGACTTATCTTAACTCCTGAATTAGGAAGCTCCATGTCCTGCCAGAATGTTTCACTGGAATTTGGGTCTGGTCTATCAGGGCCTATCTGTGCTCATTCATCTGGACATTTCCGTGCCATTTAGGATCATCATCCTGCTGTGGAGATCCACCTTCTGCTCGGTTTCAAGCCACAGATGGGAGGCCTTGATATCCTTCTGCAGCATCTGCCGACGCAATGCAGAATTGATGGTTCTGCCAATGACAGAAAGCAGCTTCAGCTGCATGCTGGACAGTCTGGAGAAGGCCGAAATGCCCCAAAGCACTTCTCATCAAAACCCAAAAGTTTGACACCTCCCTGGACCATCCGTGCAGTCTGTGGTGTAGTTTGTGGTCAATCATTTCATTGTGGTCTCATCCAATCCATTACAACCTCTTTTGTTCAGTGTGTCTGATACTTGGATCATGAACATACATTTTAATAAATGCTTTTATATAAAGCGACACACTACTTTTAGGAAAACAGTGACCAGTCTCTAGTCTTTTAAGGGTCTTGCTCAGGGGCCCTATTGTGGCATCACTCTACTGACCATGGGATTTGAACCACAGACCTTCCACTCACAGACCCAACGCCCCATCATGCTGAAGGATGCACCACCTCCAGAGGATCAGTAAGCACAGCCTGCAGAATCTTTGTCCATAGATAACCTGTTTTTTCCGGTGGTAAAAGGTGGCCTTATAAGTCTCCATTTCAAGACATCAGTGGAGCCCCAATTTCTGGACCCATGAGAACCAATAAGCTTTTGTTCGTTTGGCCCGATTTAATTGTCGTTATTTTGATTACATCTGTCTGGTGCTGGAATGAGAAGCTTCGCTCAGTGTGGTCTGTCGCACCAGGAAAAGCTGCCTGATTTTTTGACACCCAATACTAAAATTGGTTATTTTTATGATATTTTGGGTTGGTGTGGTGGCACAGTGATTAGATCCTGATTAGAACCACCGGTTCGCACCTCGAGAACGGGGGTCTCTGTTTTCACTATGGTTCCATGTTTGTGGAGTTTGCAGGTTCCACCCATGTCATTGTGGGGCGCTTCAAAATTCCCCCTATAAAAACATGCTACGATCTTTTAAAGGCAGGGTTACTACAAATCCCAAAGATAGACAGTGGTGTGTGAGTTAGGACCCTGTGATTATGATTAGAAGGCCATTAGTTTGAATCCCATGGTTGGCTGAGTGATGTCACCATAAGCTCCTTCAGCGAGGTGCTTAACCCCCAGTTATTCCAGGCACTGGCTGACTCTGCTCTCTCAGTTCTACATTCTACATCTACTACATCCGCTACATAAAATATCATTTCCATAATTTAAAACAAGACAATGATGATGAGGTTAAAGAATTTCATTCACTCTGCTCTCTCAGTTCTACATTCTACATCTACTACATCTGCTACATAAAATATCATTTCCATAATTTAAAACAAGACAATGATGATGAGGTTAAAGAATTTCATTATCATCAGGGCCTGCGATGGGCTGGCCCCCCATCCTGGGTTGTTCCCTGCCTCGTGCCCGTTGCTTCCGGGATAGGCTCCGGACCCCCCGCGACCCAGTAGGATAAGCGGTTTGGAAAATGGATGGATGGATGGATTATCATCAGGGCAAGCGATTTTTCTCTGTGAAATGTAGTGCGATACGTTTTTACAACTCTGCCACTGAGCACGGTGTAAGTGATGTACACCATGGAGAAAGACAGGAAACTCACTTTGGGGAATGGGTCATGCAAGAGTTATTTAATGTAATTGTACAGGAATTCCAGCGCGGGCCAGATGAAGGTTTCTGGTAGACAGTGACCTCAATGAAACAAGCAAGCAGATTTAGAACAAACTATGACAGACGAGGCAATTCGCAAATTAAAGAGAAGGCAAAAGAGCACAAGGAGTTGAGATGAGATAGTGGTAGAAACCATGAATATGATACAATATGTCATATGGGCGTTTCTATATGATGTCACGTCACACCGAGTCCTGGGATTTAAAATGGTAGTTAATCAATGGCTTCTCCTGACCAGGAAGTGCGTAGGTAGCTGCTAATCGCTGACAGTCGTGCAGCATATTTGTTCTCCGCTCTCTAATTGCTTCATTTGTCACCATGGAAATGAGTGATGCAGGAATGGAGTCCATCAGCAGCAGCGTAGCCACTAAGAAAGCTGATTAAAAACCTACAAGGTTAGAACCTGCAGAAGCTTCTGTGTCACACTCAAAGTAGGGATGATTTCACACTCAGTACAGGAGCTTGCAGGAAATCCACGGTTCATCCTGCAAAATGGGTGGTACCACGGGGCTCTACCTCATCTCCTGACCTTTGACCTTTAGAGTGAATCCACCAGGGCCAAGGGGACCCAGCCTCCTCCTCTGTGTCCTCACCAGCAGAGCGGTCTTGGTCTCCTGTCTCTACTCCGTTCCAATGACCTCACATCACACGCACAATCAGCCTCCTCTGCTGCAGCTATCAGAGAGACAGCAGAGCCCCCTGAGGACCCCCCCCCCCAGACTACGAAGCTATATTGCTAATGTCAGATTTTGAACTTTATTCTGGGTTATTGTTGACCTGAGACACACACAAACACACACACACACACACGCGCGCGCACACTTCAGTCTGCGGTTGTTCATGACGCCACAGACATGCCGGGACTGACACGCTGTCATCACTGTGATAAATAACGCCAACCCTCCTCTCCATTACTTCCAGCTTTTATGGGCCGAGAAAATAGACTAAATAAAAGAAACACACACATACCAATACAATCAACAACAGAGAAATAAATATGCGCAAGACTGGTGGTTGCAGAACGCACTACAATAAGAGTTTAAAAGCCTGATAAGGTCCATTCGGTGCTCTCTGAGTCTCTGTTCTCGCCTGTAGTACCATTATTTGGGGGGGGCACTAGCTATCATCATACAAAGTGGCTCTGGAGCCCTTGCTGTTATCGGCGAGGGGAAGGGTATCCTTCACAGCAAGCGGTTTGCAGTCTGCCGGATAAGAGCACGTCTTACGAAGGGGGTGGGGGGCAGCGGCGGCGGCGCAAACACAAGCCGTGACTTGTTAACCCCCTAGGTGCTGTCACTGACCAAATGGTGCAATAAAAACCATTGTCACAAGAGTGCAGCTTCTTCAGGGAAACTGAGGGATGATGAACTGACCAAACTTGGAATGTGCTAGACACACGTGGTCTTTTTATAGAGGAGAATAGGAAGCGCGATTTCCTCTCTCATAACTCCAGGCGACTCGGAAAATCACCACACACGGAACTCAGCCAGGTGGAATTGTGGGTAACGGAATGCAGGCGGACCAGGAAGAGTGCGTTATGACGGATTTGACCTCTGACCCACGCACATGCAGAACCAGCCATATTGTCCGAAATGCATAAGCTCACGCAAGCAGCCTGTGGTCCATCTCATTACCTCTCCTGCTGTCCTCACTCAGCCACCCCGCCCTCTGTGCTCTGATGTCATGGACAGTCTCCATGGGAACAGAGCAGCCCGGCCACTGAATTCCCCGAAACACGATCCACGGGTCATGCAGACGTGACCGTCATTCTCCCCGGAGGTGTGGACAAGCAGGTGCCTCATTCTTCCATTCCATTGCTACCAACGACCAGCAGGGGGTGTGGCGGTTACGACACTGCGCTACTTGTATTAATCAGTCATATACAACAATTAAAAGGTATGCAAGCTTTGAGTGAAATGAGCATGAAGCTCTGTGAGCATAAGAGCTGAGGACCAAAAGGGAGCCAAGCGACTGACAAATCGGGACACTATTATACATGACAGAGAATCAACTGTCTTACTGTCTATGCATTTCACTCTCATCTAACTGCCAATGGCTGTGGAAATATTTCGATCTGTCTGTCATCCAACCACTAGGTCAGGACCAGGTCACACAGTCTATTGCAGGCAGTGCAGGGTACAGTGCTAAGGTTCATCCTGGATGGAGTGCCAGTCCATCACAAAGCACATTCACACCTAAAGGCGACAGACACCGTTAGCCAGCCTGCATGTCCTTGGACTGCTGGAGGAAACTGTCAAATCATGAAGATAACATGCAAACTGCACACAGAATGGGGATTCGAACCCGTGGCTGGAGAGGTGACCACACGACCATTCCTCTGAATGGTGGCAGCAGCGTTGTGCGTCTTGCTAACCCCTTCAAACGCCTGTTATAAGGCAGCTTTTCAGACTCGCTGGTGAAATTAACGGTGACGCAGGCCGACAGGAATGCCGGCCTTGATGCACGGCTCCCTGATGCACGGCTCCCCAATGCACCATTCGGGCCATATTAATAGAGGTAATGTGTGCTGTAGTGCGCTGCGATCTGCACTCTGACCCCACTGTGAGCTGGCATGCAGCTCCTCTCTGACAGCATCTGCAGACAAACTGAGCTATTGTACAAGTGAAATACACTGACAGCACATGCCTGCGGAGGACTTTTATAAAAGAGCTGCTGAATGGGGTTATTGATTGGTGGGGCTCAGCACCAGTCCATTATTTCCATCCATCCATTTTCCAAACCACTTATCCAACTGGATCGCGGGGGGGTCCGGAGACTATCCCGGAAGCAATGGGCACGCAGGATGGGGGGCCAGCCCATCACAGGGCACACTCACACACCATTCACACCTACGGGCAATTTAGCAAGTCCAATTAGCCTCAGCATGTTTTTGGACTGTGGGGGGGAAACCGGAGTACCTGGAGGAAACCCCACAACGACATAGGGAGAACAGGCAAACTCCGCACACATGTGACCCAGGCGGAGACTCGAACCCGGGTCCCAGAGGTGTGAGGCAACAGTGCTAACCACTGCACCACCATGCCTCCCCAGTCCATTTTTTTATTTATATTTTTATTTATATATGCACGCCTTGGTTCACGCGTCCATCCCTAAAGTCATATGTCCGTATTACAATGTGAACACGAATGGATTCTGTTACATGCAGAATGATTTATATAAGGGAGTGCAGAGGTCCTTCTGTGATGGAGATGTTTTACAGGAAAGCTCAACCTCTCCGTAATTACGGACACTTTTGTGCCTGATTTAGGATTCGCGACGCCCAAGAAAAATCACTTATCCAGTACAATCCAGTGAAACACTTCAGGATGCAGATGGCAGAATTAAATTAAATTCGTTTTTATATATCACCACAATAGCTGCTCCTGGGCACTTTCCACGGTATGTGAGGAATCCATCATTCGTAGTTTGTCCAGAATGGTGCGAAACGCTAGGACTCCAGTGTGGACTCCAGTGTGGACTCCAGTGGGAGAATGACCCACCAACACCCAAACACACACGCGCATCTCATGTGTCACCATTTGGTTATTAGCCTCCATTTCATATCTAGCCATCCTCAAAAAGGGTGACAGAAAGCGTGGGGGATTAGGGTGGGGATGCCCTGGACAGGATGCCAGTCCATCAGAGGACACATGCAGAATCACACAGTACGGCCAATACAGAGAGCCCGGTTCACCAAAGCACACATTTTATGGGCTGCAGGGTGAAGCCGCAGTACATGGAACAAACGCATAGAACACGCAAACGTCACACAAAGATACTGAATCCACTGCCTGAGAGAGGCATGACTACAGCACTGATATCTGAGCCTCCATGTTATCCTGCATATTTACACAGCTGATGTTATTTTATTGGACCAGATCTGCATCTTCTGGGACATGGACTGTCGATTGTATTTATTAGTGCTGTTCCTTAGCAACCAGGACACTTATTACCCTGTGGGTAACAGTTAGGTAATATACAACCTGCGACTCCTGCTTTACCTCATGGCACTTTAACCATGGAAATAAATGTAAATAAAAAATACCCAAGTTATAAAAACTATACTCCCCCACGATAAAATCACCCCAGGAGTGTCATTCATTGCATGCGTTTTCATTTGAGGACTGAAATATTGTAACGGGATTTAAAACCAAAGCGAAAAATAACAATAACATTGGAAACGAGACGGTCTCATAAATCAGGGAAGTCGGCTTTCAGCTCATAATTACATTACGTTACAAAATAGTTATTTTATATAAATGAGATGGACAGTAGGAGATTGTATGATAATAAGATCAATACTCCCAATATTCTAAATCGTGGGAGAAAATGGCATCATTTTATCTTTTTAGCAATATTCTGCTCCTCGAAGTGTAATCAGCTTTCAACGAACATTTTCATTCACATAACAGTTATTAATCCCTCATGTGCATTAAACTTCTTCGATTAGGGGTTTGAGTCTAACTTTTTATATTAGAAAACAAGTCTGGCCACATTATAGGCTAGTTTAAAACCCTTAGCAGTGCCAAGAAGTATACAATAAATTGTAAAAGGCGAATTAAAAATAATGTTTGTTTGCACAGTGTGATAATGGTAAATCAGTTTAAGCTTTACTGGAATCCAGGGAAATGAATCAATTAGTCAGTACCCGATCGGCCAGCGCTCGTCAGTCATCTGGAGACGTACCTGCCTTAAACCGAGTTGTTGTAAAAATATCCAGCTTTTATTTAAGGCTGAATTATTCCAGCTGGCGACGTTACGATAGATTATGTAGCGACAGCTGCGCACAGTTGAAATATCAGCGCCTTGAAAGCACTTAACAACAGAGACAACGGGTGTAAGTGAAATACCCTGTACGGTGGCACAAAGCCGCCGTTTCAATCTCTAATTTGGTTTCTTTCGCACCGAAATGTAGCGGTGGCGTTTACGCGCAGCGCAGCCGCCAACAAGCGAAGCGCAGTTACACCGACCGACCACATGCAAGACAAGGAGCCACTGCAAGGAGCCTAAATGACAAGGACTCGGCTCTCTTTGTATTAGGCTATTAGTATTGCTGACTTGAATAGTTTTAGACGTGTAGCCCATGTCCGATTTCTGAGAGCAATAACATGACCTGTCCCCATTTAAAATTATTTCGTTTCAACACAGGGCCACAAATTGCCAATAAAAGTCCATTTCAACACAATGACTGTTTTGCAACACAAATCAATGCATGCTATTTTTGGGGGTCAAGGAATAAGTTCATACGCAGGATACCAATGAAATTGAAAACAATGCGAATATATGTGGTACAATTTACAAATGAATCGTCACGCAAACAAATCTGTCGCCCCCTCAAGCAATTAATGCACATTTATATTTAAATGCAATTTAAAAGTAAAGTGTTTTGTATGCAAGTCATATATGAGATTTTTTAAATTTGGACTTCTGTCTTATTACAGAGCAATTAGACGTGTTAAACCTAGAAAATAAAGTGTCGACCATTAATATAAAGACCCCCGGATTGCCAATAAGAAACGCGCAATGATAAGACTTCAGGTACTTCTCGAAAGCGGAGACACCAGACTCACCTTATTCTGCGCGGCGGCATATTGGGACAGCAGAAAGGCGCAGGCTATGGTGCTCGTATATCTCCACATCTCTGGCGGGGTCACTCACTCAGACAGGCTGCAGCTGGTCTTCCCGGTCTCCCGCTTGTCCTATTAACGGGGGCAGCCGTCCGACACGCTAAGGATTCATTGCCTGGAAGAGAATCAGCGTGAGCGTGAACCCTGCCTCGACGCAAGAGCCGGGTAACACCCTGTCCGGACGGTGGCTGCAGAGAAACACCCCTATCCTGTTAGCCTGTTCACACGTGTGGATGAAGGAGCAACGCCTCCATTACTAGGGACATCGTAAGTACGTCACTATAGTGGCAGATGTAGGTAACAACAAGCAAATAAACAAATCAATAAATAAAATATTTGCCTACTTCATTTCCTGAGTTTCATCATTAATTTCAAATTATCACCAATGTGCTTGTTACCCTCGGAACATTTGTAATGTCTAATTATAAATGGATATAATTTTTATGCAACTCATATAAAGATTTCCTTGTTAGATTAATAAGCAGGTGCAACTATCACAGAAACCTGCCAAAAATGAATACACCGAGTTGCTGTTTATTTCTACTCCGTGACCTTATTTGCACAATGTTTGATGTTTTCAGAAGATTGAAAATTGCATCTAGATCATCACATTGTATTATGTTTTTGTCTTAGTTTTAAAATTCCGTTACGGGACAAAATTGTAGCACATGTTCCGCGATGGACTACCGCCATCTGCTGGTGTACTCAAGTACTGAGGCGAAGAATTACAGGCCGTGTAGCTAGCGGACTGCGAATTACCTTATGAAACTTTAAACAGTGTTCTAATTATACTTACAGTTAATGTTTATGTAATTAGCCAAAGCAGCTGAATCTACTTGCAGTAAGTAGTGGTTCCTCATTATACTCTGTGCTTGGCCAGTGATTGTCCATCTTGTCCATCCCGGGCCGAGGAGTTTACCAGGCCGGGGGACACCCTGGACGGGATCCCAGTCTGTCTCACATACAGGGGCAGCTTGGACATCCAAACTGACCTAACTGCGTGTCCTTTGTGTGTGAGGAGGAGCTGAAGTGCATAGAGAATACTTCTGTGACAGTGCATGAAGATGCAAACTGCACTCACAGAGCCAGGCTGGGGCCCTGCTCCCGACCGAGACAATGTGCTGCCCTAGAATGTCTTAATGTTCTTCAAGATTGATTTCAGTTTAATTAATTTTTAACAAATTTCCATTGCAATGTCCACTGAATTTAGAAGGTTTAAGTGAACTGACCTGTGTGTTCTACAGTGTTATTCACATTGTCGGGACCTGTGGTCTGTGACTGCAACCAAAAAACTAAAAATGCCAAAAGTGTCGTATTTTGTTTGGTTACTTATGGTTAAGGTTAGGGCTGCGTAGGGGTTAAGGTCGTCGTGTTGGGATTAGAGTTTTCCTCACAGAAATGAATGGAGAGTCCCCACAAAGATGTAATTACAAGCCTGTGTGTGTGTGTGTGTGGTCCAGGTATACATTACATTATGGGGATATTTGGTCCCCACAATGTGATCAAAAACGTAATGCGAACACAGCCTTAATGTTCTTGCATTACTTAATGAGCAAGAACTAAAACTATTATAATTAAGATCTAACCAACCACTTGTCCACTGCACCCAATTCCCACTAAGCTTCTTAAAGCATCACTGGGAGTTCTGGTGAGACCTATAACTGCCATACTGATTGCGGCCCTGTAATCAGGCGATGTTCCTGAACAACTTAAGCTAGCAGTAATCAGGCCACTACTGAAGAAGCAAAGTTTGGATCCATAGGAGCTCAGCAATTACAGACCTATCTCAAACATACCATTTTTGTCAAAAGTTCTGGAGAAGGTAGTTGCTGCTCAACTTCACTCATACTTGGAGACAGACAACATACTGGGTAGTTTGCAGTCAGGCTTCTGTCTAGAACACAGCACTGAAACTGCCTTAATTAAAGTTGCAAATGGTACAGCAAAGGCAACTGATGCTGACTGTGCGACTGACTGTGCGACTGTGCTAATGCTCCTGGACCTCAGTGCAGCCTTTAACACGGTAGATCATTGTACCCTATTACAAAGGCTTTAATTTTAGGTCTGATTTTGTGGAACGATTATGAAGTGGTTTAAATCATATTTGACTAATAGTTTTCAATATGTTTAATTGTCAGACACCTGTGCTCTGTTTTCAGTGTCACTGGTCAGAGATGAGGTACCTCAGGGCTCAGTTCTCGGCCCTTTATTGTTTTCTCTCTACATGCTGTCATTAGGAAACATAATGAGAAAACACAGCAACTATCACTCCTATGCTGACGACACCCAAATATACATTTCAGTTACGCCGCATCTATTGTCACTTTAGCTTCAACGAAGTCAAGAGCTGGACGGCTGAAAGCTCTTTATCACCAAACGCTCAAACACTGAGGTCCTGTTGTTTGGTGATAAGTCCGTGGATTGGAATGCTATAATCCCCGCACTCCACTCCAAAGGGCTGAATTTTTCCTTCAGCAGCTCAGCCCGTAACCTAGGTGTCATCTTAGATACAAGCCTCTCATTCAAATCGCATGTGGATGCAGCATCGAAGGCGACTTCCTACAGTTACACCGAATCGCCAAACTGCGACGATTTCTTACTATTCAAGACACAGAGAAATTGATAGATACATGCCTTTGTATACAGTAGGATAGACCACTGCAATGCTCTGTTATCTGGCACACTGCACATTAAATACCTTGCAGTGTATTCAAAATGCAGCAGCTCGAATTGTCACCAGGAGCAGGACATTTGAACACATAACCCCTGTTCTTAGTTCCCTGCACTGGCTTCCTGTTAGGTTCAGCACTGACTTCAAAGTTATCCTACTGACATACAGTATAAGGCACTTAAAGTTCCCATTGTCCACTTGGATCACAGAATGCAGGCTTCCTTGTGGTTCCACATATAAATAAATTAACAGTGGACAGTAAAGCATTCCACTACAGGGCCTCTACATTGTGGAATGGTTTGTCAGCCTATTTTAGTGATGCAGAATCAGTCTGTCTTCAAATCTCAACTGAAGACCTATTACTTCAGGTTAGTTTACTCGCAACCTGACACATGACTCACTGTAACTATTAATGTGTCAATGCATGTTCTGACCATCCATGCTCTCTGCCTTCCTTCCCACATGTCTGGATGGTGCCCAGGGTGGGAACCATCTGAGCTGGAGTCCTGGTTCAGTCCCACGGAAGGGTGAGATCCTGGATGTGACTTACAAACTGTAACGTCGTGGGTGCAGCCTTCGGTCTGCCGCCCTACACAGGCTGGCATGGAGAACCGAGTCATTGATGGACTTTGGCTTGACCTTAATCACAGCTTATTCTTAGCCTTTACCAAACATGTCCGCTCTTTTCTGTTTTGACTAATGTCAGTACGCCCGGGGGGGGGGGGGGGGGGGCAGCCAGTTGACCTTGGACCTCCAGCGGTTTTTTCTCCTTATTTGGGAGATTTTGGTTCCTTTCCTCTGTTGTCATCTAGCTTTTTCTTTCTTTCTTTCTTTCTTTCTTTCTTTCTTTCTTTTCTTTGTCCTCCCTTTTTTTGTGTTATTCTGTTTTAAAGATGTAGGGGCGTATCAGAACACACCTGTGCAAAGTGCAAAGGGGTGATTCTGTTGTGAAAGGTAAAGTGCTAAGTAAAAATAAATAGAATTTAATTGAATAACACATAAGAAGAGAAAATTACCAAAATGTACGCAGTCCACGGGATTCATTTTGAGAACATTTTTGTGGAATTGGTGAGTTTTTGGAATTTAATGTAAGTTCGTCATTGGATTACAATACTGAGTTTTGGTCCCCAATACAATAACATGTGATGAGGAAGCCTGACATTCGGATCAAATGAAGGGTCTCAGCTCAAGCACAACAAAAAATAAACAGTAAGTTTGCAAATACAGTCTTTCCATGTTTAATAAACGTAAACAAACAAGACTCAAGATCGTAAGCCTGATATACAGAAAATGGTCTGTTTTGGAGACACATACAGTATTGACTGAAACCTCAAAGGATTTAGTACAGTCCTCACTAATTTCACGGACTGTTCCTGGTACTGATACCATAAGGACTAGTGCGAGATTAACGAGAATATAGGGGGCGGCATGGTGGTGCAGTGGTTAGCACTGTTGCCTCACACCTCTGGGACCCGGGTTCGAGTCTCCACCTGGGTCACATGTGTGTGGAGTTTGCATGTTCTCCCCATGTCGTCTTGGGGTTTCCTCCGGGTACTCCGGTTTCCCCCCACAGTCCAAAAACATGCTGAGGCTAATTGGAGTTGCTAAATTGCCCATAGGAGTGCATGTGTGAGTGAATGGTGTGTGAGTGTGCCCTGCGATGGGCTGGCCCCCCATCCTGGGTTGTTCCCTGCCTCGTGCCCATTGCTTCCAGGATAGGCTCCAGACCCCCCGCAACCCAGTAGGATAAGCGGTTTGGAAAATGGATGGATGGACTTCAAACAGTTACCCTACCCCTTTTCAGTATTTTATACAATTTTTTAGAATCGTGTTTTCTAATATTGTGATTTTAGGTTTGATATTTGTTTATTATGCCAATTCTTTTTCCTCTGCTTCATGCTGGTACAGTGCATAATTGTACCGTAGGATCCTCTGTGGTGGATCTCACCTGCTGTGGATTTCACTTGTACTGCTCAACTCAGTGACAATGGAAATGTAGCACACATACTTGGGTCACCTTGCTTTGTTGTTTAACGGGACAGTTAAAGCCGAGGTTCCGGTAATCAGTATACCAGATAAACACATTTACTAAAGCAACTTCTAGACCTAAATTTCATGGATATCTACAGATGGCACTAAAGTTGGTTGCAGACCTCTCATGGTTTAGGCTCAGCGCAGGTTTGTATGATTATAACAGGAATGCATGGCTTCCAGCAATGTCTAATCAATGTCTGTCAGAAAATGAGTTCTAATTTGTACCTTTGCTTGTCACTGGGGCTGTACCCTTAAGGGTCTGTCAATTGTACCCTTAGCTGTAGGTAAATATACCTTTTAGTCTAATTTAAGGTACAGAAATAGCCTCCGAAGTACATCCCAAAGGTACAAACAACATTATTGTACCCACAATGGTACAAAAATGTTCCCCTGTAGTCCATTTCTGTATCTTAAGAGGTACAATTACATACAGCTAGGGTACAATTAGCAGACCCTTGAAAGTACAGTGATAAGCAAAGGAAGAAATTGATAGTCTTTTTTCCTTACAGTGTAGGTCTATATAATTTTTGTGCTAAAGTGACATCAAGAGGGGTACTTGTGTTCGACTGGATGGTATTGATGTCTCAGAAATGATCTAATTATGTTTGATGGCCCCTCTGCCAATAATACGTTATTCCCGGCAACAACATCTTTGGATATGTGGTTGATTCAAACGGACATTAGATACTCCGTTCATGCACGTTGCTTTGCGGACTGTTGGCACTATGGTGTAGCAGATTAACCGAAAGGTATAATCAGGAAATCGACTGGCAGACGGTAATATTTCACATGTTAGTATAGCCTGCCGCACCATTGCCGTAATATGCTGATGACGCTGTGGTGATAGTAGGGTACTTGGGGTGACGGAGAAAAATGTAAACGTCTCCTAACTTAAATTCACCTACTATGTATAGTGTACAAGAAAACTTTTCCGATTGATGTGATTCAGATATATTCGTCATGAGCGTTAATGTTCTATCGGCGGTTTTAAACATACTCGGACCATAATATTACGTTACTGGTCGATAAATATAGTCAACTTTTCGATGTTTCAAGGTAAGGTAGTTAGGGCATCCACACATTTGAACAGATTTCTGTGTTTTTAATCGCGCATATTCAAAGGCATGAAAATGAAGAACACATTCCAATAAATGAAAAACAAAATCTACATTAATTTTGGTCTATTGTCGTTCTTTTGCCATTTTAGGTATGGACCCTGCGTAGGACAAGTGGACACAGAAAATGGATGGATGTCTGGATGGATGGATGGATGGATGGAAAGGTATAAATAAATCTGATGAATTTGCGTGTCATATAAAAGAACTGGCTTAGCACTAAATTACATTTCGTAAATATATTACGTACATTCATCCTTTCTAAAAAAATGTTTTTTCAAAATATGGATGGCATTAGCTTCTGTAAAAACGTGACGTAGGCTACATGAAAAAATGAAATACTCCGAATATCGGCGTAAGACTAAGTAGTTTGATCATATCATAACATAGAAAAGGGTGAATGATATGTAATTATCGGCCATTTACAGTTTAAAGGGTCTTAGATTAATTAAACGGACTAGCGTTTTTATTTTAAGTTAAACGGGTGTAAATAAGACGTGTAATTTAATTCGCGCTATAATTTATCTAGAATGTTTTGTAAGTAAATGCTGATCCTCGTGACTCCCGAGTTTTGTTCCATCGCCGTTCGCAGTTAGGCCTAATTAACGTTGATTAAACCTCTGATTGAAGATAAGCACTATTGAAATCATGTTAGAACAATGCTTAGTTAAAAACAATAATCATTTAAACGCTGCGCTAAATCGAATTAGTGAATGCCTGTGTTTGTGAAAGATAAAAAGCTGTATTTTCATCCTTAAAATTAATAACAGCCTGTATTATAAATTAAAGTATTCACAGATTAATTACTATCACTATTGTGGCTGCTGTGTTGCTTTAATATAACAATTTATGAAACAAAATGTATCATTATATGGATAAAAATAATCACATAAACGATAGCTTATGTATACTTCAGATACATTATTTTAATTCTTCATAGGTCAAACAAACAATATTACAAAGTAATTACGAATGCGACCTGAATGTAGAATATATGAATACTGAGGGAAATATTTACAACGCGGCGCGATACATCTGTGGTGTCCTAAAGAAGATGAACGGGCGATAAAGGCTAAAAAATGTACATCATGAGTTCAGTAAAAGCTGTGGTCAAGGCGACAACAACAACAATAGTATTGATAATAATAATAATACTACTACTAATAATAACAATTAAAATAATACTAAAAAGAAGAACAGGGACACAGAATGAACACACACACACACACACACACAGTATGTGTAGCTGGTGGACCAATGAAACAGATGGGTAAGGTCCTACATTTCCCACAATGCCCCTCCATTTCAGCCAGAGATAAACGTCATGACGCGAGTGCTGGAGGGGCGAAGGGCTGTTTTCGTAGATGCTGGAACGTGGGTAGCCGTGTGTATACTGACAGCGGTGGGCATGGAGCGGCGGGGCGTCCATTGAGCGCGTTTATTAACGGCGTTTTATACGAGTAAGATAAGAGATCACAGGGGAAAAATAACGATAGCAGCTGAGTTGAGACGCGCACAGAACCCGGCAAAGAGGATGGAGGTAGAGAACAGGGCAAATGGGTTCGAGTATTCAGAGAGAAACAACGTGAAGTCCGTCAATGGTAAGTCCCAATCCCTTTTCGGTTTCATTTGTAATGAATATTTGATGTAAATAGCCATACATCTCAGATGAACTAAAATTGCTCATTTCCGAAACGAGTGCTCCTGTTTTTTTATGCGAATAATTTATTGTAAATATTTTGACCCGTAATCCATTTTAAGTAAAGTGTGCATGTATTTTGTAATTGCCAAGGATGGTGATTAATTTAACGCGATTACTTAAGATACTTGCCAAAATAATATACATTATAAACCCCAAAAATCTAATTTAATCAAAATCGAAATGTATGTTGAATATAAAGAGAGGTTGTTCAGCGCATCTTTGGTTATTAAACACTATCAAACGTCGGACAGATGAGTGAAAAGTGCCGTCATTGACCGATGCCGATTAAGGATATCCTGGAGAGTCATAAAGGGGATCTTTTCCCTGTTTTTTGGGGGGCGGGTGGGAGCAGAAGTTGCGTTTGGTTAGCGGAAGAATTGGAATGTTTTTATTTGGAGGTGGGTAGTCAGTGGTCGTCAGGAGATCGTAAAAGCTGAACTTTTGAACTTGGGAGAACGGCTTGGGGGTATTATCACCGGATCCCCCCTGTCCCTCTGCGACCAGAGTCCCAGCACAATACATAACCTTTATTTTTATTATTTGCAATTCTAAGGAAATAACAATAATAATAATAATTGTACTATTAGTTGTATAGAGTAGTAAGGGTGATATGTAACGTTAAAGCTTAACCAAGAGCTTCGTCTATGCTTGTTCAGTATAGTATTAATACTTAATTTACCGAGATTGCAAGGGCACTACTGAACAATTACGCAAAGTGGTGCGCATTAATCATACCTTGCGCCCGACTTTAAGTTAAATTTCTAAATCAGTGTGATGTACTTATTTTCCCAGGGAGGTCTGTGAGCAGTGAAGTGCTTAAACGGCACTCCCCCCCCCCCCCCCCCCTTCGTAAAACGAATGAAAGACCACTCCTTGCGTTTACACTCACACAATCCCGCAAGTCCGAGAGAGAAATAAGATTTCATTGTTAACCAGCAACAGATATTGCCCTTTGTTTCGGCAAAGCGACGGATAGTGCACGGCTGTTTCAGGCGCAGGCGCCTGTGTCGCGTATCATGTCCATCTGAGTGAATCTCAGCTTCAATGGTGCGGCTACGAAAGGAAAACAGCGCTTTGATCTTGGGCTAAAGCGAAAATAGTCCGTCCGAATTTCCATTACCACTTCTGTCCCCTTGTTTCTTAAGACATTCTAATTAATTTATGAGACAATTGACATTTCTTATTTTTTTAACATTTTAATTAGTACTGGTGGAGTTTACTATTTTTTTTTCTCAGCATGCACAATTTGTTCGATTAAAATTGGGAATCGCGTGTGACAACAGAATTGTTCTTGTATGCATAATTACATATTCAAAAAAAATCAATATTCTGACTTATTATGCGCATAAGGAAATCTGCAAAATAAGCATTAACAGCACTAAAATTTATTAATTGTGGTAATTGATTATTTTTTAAATTTTTATACTGGCCATTGGTGTAGATTAATATATATTCAAGCTACGTTTTTAAAATATAAATGCATGGTGAATGTTACTTTTAAGGAAGTTTTGACAAATTTGACGCTTTAATGAAAATGCATGCAAAATTGTATGTATACAATGTGGCGTAATTGCTTTTAACGAATAAGGCAGCTAATACTGTTTGCAATGGTTTAATCTGCTCTCCTTGTGGAAAGTTTATTAGCTCCTGTGTCCCGCTGGAATTCGAGCAGCGTCAGATTTACATGCGGTCATTAGTTCAAGATGCGCGGTCCATTCAAATGTTAAACACACAAACGTTAAACCCGAACCCGCAGGAAACCGCTAAAACTGAAACTCTTTAATGTACTTTTTTTTACACATTTGATTTTGCAGAATAAATGCTATAATTATACAAACTTTAATTACACTGTACATGCAGGCCTATGTTTGACGTAAATCATTGCAGGATATGTTAGCATAAAACATGACGCTTAAAAAATAAAAGAGAAGCTACGTACTGAACACATTCGTGGGGAATGTATAACCAAACGGACTTGTATCTTTTTCCATTGTGAACAGAAATTATTTTTTTAGAAGCTAAGTAGTGAATTTAAATATAATATATAACTGTGTTTTTGTCCTTTTGGGATCTTAACTTCTGCTGATTTGATGTTAATCAGTCAATTTATTTGTTTATTTGCACAATTTAGGTGCTGCAAATATTGCCATTGAAATTCAATATAACATAACTCTTTATGGTTTAGTTTTAGAGATTTGGTTTGAACTGGTCAAGCAATTTACAGTGTGTTTATCAAATGATGAAAACATATTTTTCATGAGTTGTTTTGGACATTTTCAAAGCATATTTTTTACATATGTTGTGTTTCTGTCCTGTAGGTTATAGATACTTGTATTGCTATGAAAATAAATTTTAATGAAAATATCTTGATAGTTGATTGTGGCGAAATGTTTGTTATTTATATTTGATATTTGACCCTGATTATACCTGAGCTTTTTGCGGAGGTAAATTAGGGTTTTTTTTCATTTAAATTTGATTAAATTGGTTGGATTTTTTTTTTTTCTTTTAAAAGAATTCTCAAGTTATTCCTTCTAAGTTTGTCTTATTAAAACTGAAGGTGTTTTTTTTTTTTTTTTTTGGGGGGGGGGGGGGGGGGGGGGGACCTCCCATCCTGTTTTTTTTTTTTTTTTTTTTTATCTCCAGAGGTTGGCTGGCAGAAGGTGAAGATTTAATAACCGGACAGAAATGCTCAGCGTTATCGCCGCCTTGTACTGGAAGCATGTCGTCCATTATATCTACAGGGATAATTCAGGGATAATTCACCAACTTTTGATCTTCAGGAGATTTTAAATGGATGTTGTACAACAAAATTGTCTGCTTTAGCTGTTCTGACTAAGGTAGTTTTTTCTGCTGACTAAAAGTAACGGCCCCTTCCTGTAAAGCGTGGCTGTCCCCCCCCCCGGCCGTGATGATGGTCCCCAGTGGGATCTGCTGGAGTCCCTCAGCTTCTGGCAACTTTCTCCTGCCGCTCCCCACCCCCCCCACCCCCCCTCGTAATTGCAGTTTGTTCTCGAGCTCGTGTGCAGGAATCCTTCCACCAAAGGCAAAGCTTTGCTAAGGTTTTAAATCGGATTGAGATCATGGCTCACTGCTGAGCAGTTTAACACTCTGGTTTTTCCTTGTTAACCATTCTTTTGTGCTTTCGGATGTGTGTTTTGGCTCATTGTCCTGCCAGAGGACCTACTACCTAGTTATTACATTTTAATTGAAAATGCCCCGCAAATCCCTTAATTTCAGGATTCCCTTAATGCTTTGGAGGTCTCCAGTGCCAAGGTAGCAAAGCAGACAGAGCCTTAAGGAGCCGGCAGAGTGGTTTATGAAGACGCCTTAGTCCTTTTCTTACAGGGCCTGTTGTGTTATTTGTAACGAATCGCTGACCTGCCAAAAAGCTCAGTTTTTCTCAGAAAGATTTCGTTTTATCTAGATGAGGCAAAGATCAGTCCGACCTTCTCTGTTTCCTTTGGCCATTGGTCCTCCTTGGCCTTTATCCATGATGACCTTCTCGGTTAAGCTCTCCGGTGTCGTACCTGGAGTTTTTTTCAACAATTCACACTAACCTCTGAACGGAGACCTTGGCAGATCCATGGGCAGCAAAATCCTTAGCATTGTGAGCAGCAGGAGCAGAGATGCCGAGCTCTCTGGAGATGACCTTCTGAACGAGGTGCATCTTCTGTTCGATAATACTTTCTCTGATGGAATGGTTTTGCGCTTAGTCGTCACCATTGCGAAAACGGAACATGGAGTCGGAGTAAATGCTGATTTAAAGCCTTAATGGAATAAGGGAAATACATCTTGTATGACATTAATTGCACAGCTAATGAGAATCCAGTTCTTCCTTATCAAACCGAGTACATTTGTGCTAAATGGTGTCACTTAACACTTAATATACAGTTTCCACAGTTTTATCAGACTGAGTGTATAAATGCTGACCCCTTTTCACGCTTTCCAGATGTTTCGTGTTGTATTCCAAAAACCAGGGGGCGTACAGCAGAACGGTAGATGTGTTTTCCAGTAGTGACTGATATGCTCACTGTTCTGATGACTGACACCATGTCATTGGCTGGAATTAATCCCTGCTCCCTGCTGATTGGCTGCATGCAGGGCTTTTTTGTCCATTCGTTTTTTTTTTATTCATTCAGTGCCACTGAATGAAGATGACACATGCAGTAGCATGAATGGAGACAGGGGCTAAGCGACACAGTACCTTTGTGTGTGTGTGTGTGTGTGTGTGTGTGTGTGTGTGTGTGTGTGTGTGTGTGTGTGTGCGCGCGCGCCCCCATGCATCAGCGCCCTTTAGGAATGAGATTGGCAGCTGTTGCGGATGCTGCTGGTTGGATCCCATACTGTCCCATTGCCCACCCAGCAGGTGTGTATGTGGGTGTGTGTGTCTGGGGGGGGTTATTCTTGTGGGTGGAGAAGTAGGAAAGGAGTCCCTCCACCCTTGCTCCCCTGCTGGGCTCATGAACAATGATGGAGGGGTACAGTAGGGGAAGTGGGGGGTGGATAAGCCTGGTGGGTTGGCCCTATTCCTGCTGCTTCCTGTGATGGAGTGGCTGTCAGTCATCAGCTGCCCCCCCCCACCCCCCGATCCCTTCACAGACCAGCACTTTCACATCTGGAGTCCTGCTTCACCGTTCAGGCTTTCTCACTCTCCGTGGTTACAATCCTTTCTCTGGACAAGTAAGCACACACCCCCCCCTCCATGTCACCCCTCCCCCCAGCCTCTGGCCGCACTTTAAACACAGAGATCTGTACATTTTAGATTATTTGTGCCACTGTTGTTCTTCAAATGCAGTTTGTTTCCTGACATTAGCACTTCCTTGGAAAACATCCTTGCTTGTTTGATGCCCTACAAGTGCTGCGGATGTTTCTGCTCTTGCTGAGCTGAGGGTCTGAGTCCCGGCTCCTCATTGGCCTCATGCATAATTGTGGATTTCGCTTTGAACAGAAGCCTTTTGGTTTTTACCGCAAACCGCTTACCTCGTCCCACTTCAGAATGCGTGCAACACTCTTCCTGGGCTTCAGACCGCCACCCCCCCCTCCGCAGTGTCGGAGGATGAATGATGAGTGTGTAATTTGTGTGTGGGGTGGGGGGCTTTTAAGTAGAATCCCTTGAGGGGGTTGTGCAACTGGACACATATGGTGTTGGGCTATGCCAGGGGCAGACATGTTGGGTGTCGATGTTGGTTTTTTGGGGCGGGGGGGGGGGGCCTCGGAGGAACCACAGCGGAAGTTGCTAGAAAGGATGACAGAAGGTGAGGAATGAGCATCCGATCCTGACTTCCTTACATGACATGGTTCTTGAGAACCCCGAGCACGGAACACGCCGGTCTGAAAGGTGACGTTCTCTTTTATGGGGTTATTTTGGATGCTGAGACGTCTTCTCTGTTCCGCGCTTTAGAACGTCTGCGCCGTTTGCGATGTTGCTCCTGTTATTTGAAAGGAAGGATGACAGAGGTGAAGACGACGGAAGGAGACAGGAAGGCACCTCGTCTGCGAGGAGCGCAAGTCCAGCGCGACCCGATCGATCCGCTCGGCCATCCAGGCCCTGCACTGTATACAGACAGTGGCGTTGCCTGGCAACGGCATTCCTCCGCTGATCTCGGCGTGATAAGACCCGCTTCTCGCAGGGAACACTGACTAATTATGTTAATGTTGGCTCTCGAGGGGCCCCACGGTCATCTGCCGCGAATTCCCCATGGCGATTTCAGCGTGGCGACGGCGATGTCCGTGCATGCCACAGCTAACAGCCATTCCAGTGCTAATCCTCAGGGCCTGGGGGGGGGCGGTTAAAGCCGGGAGCCCCATTTTAGCTGTGGGCCACGTTGGCTGAAATTGATCTGAGGAGCGGGACGGCCGAGTCGGCTTTACTATACTTTGCTTGGATAATAAATGGGATTTTCATATCTTTGTGAATCTGCGGTTCTGCGCTGTTGCGGTTTTGGTTGATGGCGCGTTATCTGACCCTTCCTGCAGTCTGGGTCAGAGTTACGGCCTCCACTTGATCTGTAGGACAGGGAGTCATGAGCCAAGGGGAAGGGGAGCCCCTGCTCTGCGGACCAGCCCTGCTTTAGTGTTACCCCCACCCACCCACCCCCAATAGAGTTCATCCCAGATGACCCTCTGGGTGAGAAGAGCAATAAAGGAGTGGTATTGAAATAAAGGAGGTGGGCTTGGGGTGTTGGGGCTTTGTTGTGGGTGGGGGGAGGTGTCGCAAA
Organism: Brienomyrus brachyistius; assembly: GCF_023856365.1. Lineage (NCBI taxonomy): Eukaryota > Metazoa > Chordata > Actinopteri > Osteoglossiformes > Mormyridae > Brienomyrus > Brienomyrus brachyistius. The sequence continues at coordinate 3,833,769 of NC_064534.1, read as the reverse complement.
GACCTTGAGGAAGTGTTACAGTAAGCAGGCCAGTCAGTACAGTGATGTGGCCAGTGTGAATCCCAAAGGGGCCTTTTGTCAGTCTTCTGTGATATTCAGCAGGTCAGGGAAATCCACCGGTCGTAAAATTCTCCAATCAGAGTTTGATTTTGTATGTCGGGTGGGTGGGGGCCCATGTGAGGCTTTTACAGGCCTCAATAAATCACCGAACTTGGTCTGTAATTGTGCCCCCCCCCCCCCCCCCCCCCCCCCGGCAGTATTGACAGTGGTGCCCAGGTTGCCGGTTTCCCACTTCCTCTGGCCGTAAAGGCACCCGCATGCCCGCCCTATGGCTTTGATATGGGTGAATTTGCCACCCGGCCGGCCCCTTCACCGCCGAGGTTATTGAGACGGGGGGCTTTGGTGGGGGGGGGGGGCTGGAGAAACACGGGGAATCAACGTTCCACTTCCCATGTTCATCTTGCTGATGTGTGCTGCAAAGCATGCTGGGTAAACGCTTCCCTGGCTAAGTCACTGGTATATTTGAAGTATGCAGTTCCTCCCTTGGCCCTGATTGCCCCGGGCTGTCGGTCCCCTGTCGCACACAGGCTGCTCGGCTTGGCTCGGCTCGGTCCGGCCCGGAGCTGCGCTTGTAAATCCTTGGCTCTTTCATGTTGAAAGGAAGATGGTCCTTTAAGCTTGTCATTCACTCTGGGGGAATAGCCCCCTGCCCCACCCCCGGTCACCCCTGCAACTGCCATCCCAGATTAGGGCTTGACCTTCTGGTACAGATATTAAAAAGGGACAGTGTAGGTAATCTTAGTTCTTACATTTGTAGCTTAAATTGCCCACTGAACCAACATACCTCAGGATCAAGTGACAAAATAAAGCAATATAAAACATAATAAAATTAAAAAACAACATTGCATCGCATGAAGAGTTATCAAACTGTTCTTGCTCGTTTCTTCCGGAAGTTCCGATGGCCCCACGTTGACAGTGGCCTGCCCTCTGTCCCGCTGTGAAAGCTAATGACCATAGTTCCCCAGTAGGAGGCGGCGTTGTGAACTTGAATCCTCACAGCTGTCTCAAAGAAAGCACTGTGCATTGTCAGCCAGGAGGGATGGTTGGGGTGGGGGTGTTTGTGAGCGGGTTGGGAGTGGGGGGACAGAGCGGACATTGTGCTCTGTGGTGTTACGAGGTTGCCGTGGGTCAGCAGCGGGGGTCAGGGTGGTGACCGGCGAGCAGCCGGTGGTGGTCCAGCGTGATGGGGTGTGCTGGCAGAGCTCGCTAATGGCGGCTCGCTAATGCCGAATCGCCATTGGATGCTCCCCCTTTTTTTAACATGCATTTCCTGCCGTTGTAACTCCCAGCTGGAACTAGGCAGGTAATCACCAGACTGGGGGGGGCGTAAAGAGCTCCAGAACACTTCCCATTCAGCTTATCGTTTCTCTGACCAGAATTTAAATCATTTTCACTAAAATAAAGGATACGTCTGTTTCTCTTCTTGCCAAAGTATGCCAATATTTATAAAAAAAAAAAAAAAAAAACGCAGTCAACTAAAGTCAAGATTTCCCAGGTCGACTGGTTGATTTCATACTCGGTTTTCTACTAAATCCAAGATAAAGTTTGGAAAAAAATGTTCGGGAAGTTTGCTGCAAAATCCCACAAACAATAGTGAAAACTCTGTGTAAGTGTAAGATGGGTGTGAGGCCCCTCTCATCAGGTCAGGGGGTTACACCCCAATGGCCGAATCTCAAAAGCCAGATATTGGCTTGAAATTTTGGTGCCTTTATTTCCTATCAAAATAAAACATTTTAACTTACTACATCTAGTAGCTGTTGAGTCTTTTTTAATTTGCTACTTCTATGTTTAATTGTTTTTTATGTTTAATTTCTTTTATATAGCCCCCCCCACAACATAGTCACACTAAGGGGTTTTACATGGGTGTGTTGTGATACATTACAGCATTATTTGTCTATTTTGTACTGTTTACCTTTGTCTTAATTTCTTACTGTGCTATTGCCCAAAAAAAAATCCTCCCTCAAGTATCTAACCTAAGTGATATTTTTAAACATTTTTAGTTTTATCTTGAGTTGAATATTAACCTCACCTGTACAGAAAAGTGAGCTTCTAGTGACCTTCTGATAAAGCCAAGTGCTCCTACTCAGGTACAGATGCTGCTGTAGCACGTAGGGAGATATTTGTTGTCGAATAATTGAGCTGTTCAGTGAGTCCTTTGATCTTGGCTCCCGGCCGGAATCGTGGGTGATATGTAGCGTCTCTGAGTGCTGCTGTATCCAGATGTTATCTAACCACGATTACAGCTTCATTACGTGAGCATCAAGATTCACCAAATGTTTTGTCCCTTATCTGAAGCTCTGCTAATTATCGCAGATGTGCCATTTAATTGCACTATATGATGTTGTACAGCCCGATCAAAAACACAATGGAAAGCATTCCAATGGTGCATTTCTCCGTGCCTGTGGTGTGGTTCTCCACGTGCCGTGGTGTTGTTCTCTGTGCCTGTAGTGTGGTTCTCCGTGTCTGTGATGCATTTCTCCGTGCCTGTGATGCAGTTTCTCCGTGTGCCGTGGTGTGGTTCTCCGTGTCTGTGATGCATTTATCCGTGCCTGTGTTGTGGTTCTCCGTGCCTGTGATGCATTTCTCCGTACCTGTGGTGTGGTTCTCCGTGCCTGTGATGCATTTCTCCGTACCTGTGGTGTGGTTCTCCGTACCTGTGGTGTGGTTCTCCACGTGCCGTGGTGCGGTTCTCCGTGCCAGTGACGCCTTTTTCCGTGCCTGTGATGCAGTTCTCCGTGTGCCATGGTGTGGTTCTCCGTGCCTGTGATGCATTTCTCCATGTCTGTGGTGTGGTTCTCCATGTGCCGTGGTGTGGTTCTCCGTGCCAGTGACACATTTCTCCGTGCCTGTGATGCATTTCTCCGTCCTGTGGTGTGGTTCTCCATGTGCCGCGGTGCGGTTCTCCATGTCAGTGACGCATTTCTTCGTGCCTGTGATGCAGTTCTCCGTGTGCCATGGTGCGGTTCTCCGTGCCTGTGGTGTGGTTCTCCATGTGCCGTGGTGCGGTTCTCCGTGCCAGTGACACATTTTTCCGTGCCTGTGATGCATTTCTCCGTGCCTGTGGTGTGGTTCCCCACGTGCCACAGTGCGGTTCCCCGCCTACCGCAACACAGTTCTCCACGTTCCATGGTTACTCACACTTAGAAGGCTGCTTGTGACTCTGTGTTTCATTTAGTTTTTTTGCTTTTTTTTGAGTTGGGTTAGTGGTGGTTCAAAGCCCCCACTGGTCAGGGACAGGATGCAATGTTGCAGCAGCAAAATTGCAGTGCCAGTGTGTAGCAGGGGGGCTTGGGGTGACTGGGCCCCCCCCCATTGTAATCCCAGTTAGTTGGCTGAGCGTCTCCTTGTTTTTTGCTTAGTGTGGTTGGGTGACTCTCGTTCAGGTGTGACAACGCATAGATTGTAATCTGGGGGGGGGGTGTCAGAATTTATCCTGGTCCAGGATGTGATTTGAGGCTTGGCTTCGGAGGAACTGCAGCTGCCTTGTTCATGGGGGGTTTTCAGCCCTCAGTCGGGTGCTGAGCCATGGAAAATGCCGTTGGTTTGGTGGGTGGGTTTGCAGCCAGCAGGCCTGACCCTGCTTCATCTCCATGTGTGGTGGAGGGGAGGGGGCTCGGTCCCCTCCGTCAGGTAGCTGCTGACCTGGCCTCTCCTCACCGCCTCTGTGGAACATCTGCCACTTGGGGGGTTTCTAAAGCTCCTTCGCTACACTGGACCTCCTTAAAGACATGCATCATTGTCTCCGGCAGCCCTCACTGCCCTCGCCCCCCCTCCCCACCGGCCCCCAGACCCCAGCAGAACAATGTTAACGCTGCCTGAGGTCAGTCCCAGCTGTGATGACATGGCCTTTTTTTCTGAAAATGATTAATCTTGTCCAGTAAAATTCTGGAAACAGGGTTTCATTGAGGCCTCGTGTTTGCAGTGTTTCCCCTAAAGTCTTAGAAAATGAAACTCGAAATCGCTGTAAAGTCCATCCATTCCTCCCGCCCCAGTGTTCCTTTGTTTTGTTGTTTTGTTTTGATATTAAATTGTTCTGGACCTTCTCAACAAACATCTGATGCCGACCTTTGATCGAAAACTTTGAGAACCTCTGGTCTATAATCTTTTTTTTTCTTCCAGGATTCTGTTTGAGTACTGAGTACTGTGTACTTCTTAAGTTACTCGCATTTACAGTCTGTGCCCCATGCCTCTATCTTCTATTTGCTTGCTTCTGTAAGCACAAGTATTTCCCCTCTGGGATCAATAAAGTTCATCTCATCTAATCTGATCTTACCTGGAACTTAGACTGGTGGGCTGCTGGTTTTGCCGGCATGCGGTTTTGCCGGTGGGGGTGTCACAGGCTACATGCGGAGACTTGTGGCGTTTCTTCCCCTGAGCTTGTGACCTGTTTTTTTTTTTTTTTTTTTTTTTTTTTTTTTTGTCACAGTCCGCTACAGTTGTTGCTTTATGGTGGATAAATGTGGGACAGCATTTGCAAACTGGTCAGCGACCCGGCGGTGTGGAACATCTGAATTTGGGCGTTCCTGGTAAACGTGTTTATACATGCAGACCTGTGTGTGTGTGTGTGGGAGGGGGTGCTCAAAAGTGCATGGGTATATGAAATAATGGAAGTGGCGTTGAGCCTGGGGAGGGGCCACTCGGCGTCACACGGGTGCATTGAGACACCTGTGAAACCTGAGTTTGGTGCAGACGGAGTTTCGGCCATGTGGGGCGGGTACACAGACCCTGCTCGTGTGACAGCACCTCTCTGCTGATCAAGCGGAACTGCGGCCATCTGGGCTAGCCGTCCGTGGGTGGGGGGGCGAGGCACATGGGTGGCCTGGTGAGGCGTACAGGGTTACGCACCTCTCTGCTGCAGCATCACGGCCTCCTGCTGTGCCCCACCCGCCCGCCCCCCCCCCAGACAAACTCAAACTGGATTTTATTGGTTTTACTAGTTTGTTGTTTTTCTTTCTTTCTTTTTGATTTATCTGGAACATTCCATATCCCACCAACACCGTCCCCCCGTCGTTAAGAAGCCATACAGACACCGACCCCTAAGATCATACCTGCGCTGAATACCAGTGTCCTTCGCTGCTGTTCCTCGTCTTGCGCAGGGAACTGAGATTTGCAGCTGCTTTGACAGTCAGTTGTCGCGGTCGCAGCTCGCAGTGTTTCGGCGCTTATTCCCCACAGCAGGGATCTTGAAATAGCCTGGGATCTGCTGCCGGTGGTCGTTTCCGAGTCATGGTGTCGATCCCGGTGCGTACGGCCCCGCCCCTCCCGCCAGATTTCCGGCACCTGGCCGCGTTGGGAATTGAAGGCTGCCCAAAAGCACCCTAGTTCTGGAGTGTCTGAAGATGCCAAGTGCTAATTAGTTGGCATTTTCCTCCTCAAAGATCATTCTAGATTGTTCTGCAGCAGAGATGTGTCTCCGTGGTGCACAGATTGCTTCTCTTGTTTGCTGACCACTTGTCCCTAACCTAACACCCCCCTCCGTTCAGTGAGGGGGCCCGAACGACCCTCCCCCCGACTGCCACCCTATCATCCACACGACAAGAAGGTACTTCACAAGTTGAAGGATGCTGCTTCTGTTAGACCCACAATGCATTGCAGCGTCGGAGCTAAAACCTCTGTGGGCGGCCAGTCTCAGAGGCTAAAGGACGACCAAGGATGGAGCGGCCTGGATCACGGAGGGGAGGGTTTAGGCAACTTGTTCTCCTCCCCCCCCCAGCGCTGAGATGGAGACATTATGTGGAGCAAAAGCCGTAGGCAGGCGAAGAAAATGTTTTTGCGGCTATTTATCTGGGTAGGAAGTGTATATTTGCTCAGAAAAAGCACACATTGAATTAAAAGTAACACAATAAAAATGTAAATGAGAATTTCTTCTCTTCTCCCAAAAGTCACTGATATCTTGGATGATTAGATGAACAAACCTCTCCTCACCTTAGCCATTCTGTGTATTTTTTTTTTCTATTCAGTTGAATAACTGAATGAAGTGAATTTAGTTACATTCCTTAATGTGCTATTTATTAGCCAAATAAGGTGGGCTAGTGGTCAAGTCAAAAAATACATGGTGTATTGGATGGTGACAGCAAACTCTGGGGAGTTTTGACTTTAGGAGAGGACTGAGCTGAGACAGACATCATATCATAGATTTACTTCAACATGTAGATGATTTAAATGTCATTTTCTGTGACCGGCTAAGACTTTTGCCGGCGTCTTGCGTTACAGGAATCATCACTGCCCTGCTTCTTTGGCCTGGCTGAAAAAGTGGGGGCAGGATTGTCCCTCGAGTCCCAATCTGTTTCGTGTCTGTCCAGGTTGCTGGTTCAGATTCTGTGTTCAGCAGAGTGATGTCACCGTTGGGCCCTTGGGCGACGCCCTTAAGTCCCCATTGCCCAAGGAATCGGCTGACCTTACTGTCTCAGCTGTATGTCACCTTGGATAAATGTGTTTGCTAAATAAATAAATCGTGTTCCGTGGCTGTGTGTGGCAGTTTTACGTAGCGTGATTCTCCCTAAGCGTTTGCACGTTACTTGACCTCTCTGACTCCATGTTTGCTCGCGGTTGGGGGGGGAACAGATGCTTCTGTCCAGAGAAGTGTGTGTGTGTGTGTGTGTGTGTGTGTGTGTGTGTGTGTGTGGTGTGTGTGTGTGTGTATGGCTTACAGCTCCCCCCCAGGCAGAATAATTGATGACTGAGTATGTGAATGAGCGAGCAGGTCGGGGGCTCTCGGGCACGGCGGAGCAGGGCCGTCGCTCCCGGCAGATGGCCGCGGATTTGGCGGGGGAGCCTCGGGAGGGACGCCGCTGCACGGCACGTGGGGGGCTAAGGGGGGCAGAGTGGGCGTGTGCCGAGCTGATCTCGTGCCCCAGGGATCAATCTTGTCTCTTGACATAATTGTGTGAGTGTTCTCCGGAACATTGCGCGTCGGGGGTGCTATCGACTGTGTAGATCTGAGTTGAATCAGTCAGCGATTCTGTCCTGCCGACGCCCGCAAGGTGCTTTGTGATGATGATGATTTCCCATAATATTCAGGAAGACCTCCGAAATGCAATGGGGGGCCCTGAAAATGAAGGGACCCCCGGCAGCCACTGCTAAGTCTGTGCTGGAGTGTTACTGCAGGAGTGAAGATGGGGAAGGAGGTCTGGATCATTGGCGACAGCGATCTGCTAATTTGGGGAGCTTTACTGAAGGGCTCAGTGAGTTTTGTCTTGACATCGCAGCACAGTGTGCTGGGGTTTTAGACCCCATGATGCTCTGGGGTCATTAATTTATTATTAAAAGTCTTAGTCTGACTTGTGATGGTTGGTCGGTAATGAAATGTATGTTCATCACCAGCTCTAAAAAGTATGAATTTGTGTGATGAGGGAAAATTGGGGCGATCGGCCAAACACGAATTTGTGACTAATAAAAATAAGGAATTGTGTGTTTGCATTAGTTGCTTTTTAGAACAAGTGTGCCCCCCGCCCCCTTGCTGTACGCTTAAAAGTTTAAAATGAAGGACTCAGTATCGGTCTAAAGGATCATTCAGGCGAAAGGGAACTGAGACGTTATCGCTGCTGGGACCGTCTTAAGCAGCCCGCTGCAGATGGACTCTGTGGAGAAGTGTACCCCCCCCCCCCACCTGCCCACCCCCACCCCCCCCCATGGGGAATGAATGGGCAGATGCCGGTTTGATGATTTAATTCGGATGGGGCCTGATCCGGCTGCACTCAGCGGGGGTTGATGCGATTTGCAAACAACTGGGGGCTCAAAGTGTGTGTGTGTGTGGGGGGGGGTTTACTTTAGTCAAGCAGCTCCAGTCACCCCCCCCCCCCCCCTCATTCTTCTTACTTAACCCCCAGGGGGCCTGAGAGGGCAAAAGATGGAGTGATTTGGGCACAGTCAGGTGAGTGACGTGTGCCTGCACGTGGGGGTTGTGGGGGGTGGGGGCGGCTCACACAATCACTCCCGTCACCATGCTGCCCCCCCCATCTCACACAAAGACCAGCAGGACCTCCTCTCCATCTCTCACTTTCACTGAAATGCCACCCCTCCGCCTAAAGAATTACCTTCATTTCCGGCTCGGTACTGGACTGACCAGGGATCAGCTCATCCGTGCTGCAGTTTGAATAGACATTTACTTGCTGTCACCTGTTTCTTGTTGAAATCCAGGGTTCTCATTCTGCCACAGGCCTCGCAGACTTAATTCTGCTATAATTACGTGAAAAAATACGGCCACAGGATGATGGACAACCGTACTTTCTGATTGGCCAGTTGCAGGTCACATTTTCCTGTTAAACCAATCACGGAGGTAATGGAGGCGGGGTAACGCACGCCACCAGCCCGCCATACAGCCCAGAGGTTGCCAGATTGTGCGACTGCGGGGAATATTTTCCCCGCGCACGCAGCTCTCCCACCCCCTAATCTTTTCTCTCCATCTTCTCCTCCTCCTCAGGCTTCTACACTGACCACCCCCTGGAGACTGACCAGGCTGACGGAATAGGTGAGTCCGCTCCGGCTTCTGCCAAGTGTCCCCCGGCAAGCTGCCCTCTCAAGCACCATCCCAGCTGCTCATACAGGGATGATGTTTTTGTTTTTGAGTCTTAAAAACTGGTTTGAGTCCTCATGACCGTTTCCCTTCTTTTGGAAGTTGCTATAATATTATTATATTATATTACTATACTTATAATTACATTACTGTACGACAGTAATAAGCTCGTACTAATCATATACATGTATGTATAGTATGTTTATTAAACATGCTGCTGTATTTCATAAGCACAACCAATTTCTCTACCTTTTCTATGTCTTTTACATTCTTCTTTATTTTTTTGATACTTCACATTATTTTTTTGTCTGCTTTTATCTTTTTTCCCTTAAAATTCACACTCAAAGCATCGCTGGGGAATCACACTCATTGAGTTTCTTTGTAACTTGTTGCAGTGGCAGTAATAGCGTTCTATCCCGCTATTTTGTATAGTAACAGTACTGACTCAGTCAGAACAAGCACGTGGCGATTAGTGTGTGACCATATTCTCCCTGGTTGACTATTGCCCCCTAGTGGTGGGGATAATGAAAAACCTGCAGACCTTTTTACAGTAGGTGCTGTTCAAGTGTGTATGCGTGTGTGTGTGTGTGTGTGTGTGTGTGTGTGTGTGTGTGTGTGTGTGTGTGAGATCCTTCACTTCCATTCCTTTCATGCCAATC